>NC_091770.1:45560566-46835849 GCF_029378745.1 Bos indicus | reverse complement strand
AAATGCAAGGCAGCTGGAATGGGCAGCTGGGTTTCCAAATGCAGAAAACATGTGGCTCCTCTTCTCTATACTTGAGCAGTCCACCCCCAAGTGGTCATGTCAGAGGAAGATATCAGCCTGAAGAAAGAATTTTTCTCCTGTGGTCACATAGAAATTTCTGTATGTGGTCACATACAGATTTCATTCCTGAATTCTCCTGTCTCACCTATTCCCTAGACTCAGCCCGATGGTATTTGGCATAATCCTACTGGAAATAGAATAGAAGCCAGTGCCCCATTTCTATCTTTCTACCCCAATGTGCCTAGAAGTCTCCTTTGGTCCATGGTCAGATCATGTTGAAATGAAACTTGATCATAGTTTTATATTTCAGGTTTATCTTTTATCTGATGCTTAGCAATCATCCTTAAGGACTCAGAAGCCATCATGGTTAAAATCAGTGAAAAGTGACATCCACTTAGGCCCAGCACACCGGGTAAAGGGATGATGAGCAGGTCTTTCACATTCTCATCAATACAAATAACCAGTAATTATGGGATGTGATGGATGCATTTACTAAATTCACGGTGGTCATTGTTTTCAAATACATATGTGTTTAAAATCACCACATTGTAGAACCTAAACTTATCCACAACATTATATGTCATGTTATCTCAACAAACCCAGAAAAAAATCATCTGAAGAAAAATCAGTAGTCATTCATGATACAACCAACAAACAAGGAACAATGAAAAATTCCATTAATCTGATAAAGTTTCTACAATGATCCTACAGCAAACATTACACTCAGTGATAAAATATTGAAAACTTAACCCTCCAGACTGGACAAAAGAGAGGGCTATTTACTCTCACCTGTGCTGTGTGCTCTGTCGTGTCTGACTCTTTCACGATCCACGGACTGTAGCCCGCCAGGCTCCTCTGTCCATGGCACTTCCCAGGCAATAATACTGGAGAGGGTTGCCATTTCCTCCTCCAGGGCATCTTCACAACCCAGGGATTACTGCATCTCCTGCATTGGCAGGCAGATTCTTTACCACTGAGCCACCTGGAAGGCCCTTACTCTCACCACTTACGTTCAAAATTATACCTGAATTTTCCTAGCAGATAAAATAAGGTAGACAGCAAAATAAAAGGCACAAGTTTGGAAAGAAAGAAGACAACTATCTTATGATAACAAAATATGGACATAAATTGTTAGTGAATATAAAATAGATCACTATAAATGACAATGTAGCCAAGTATCTGGATTCAGTGTCAATATATATATATATTTATTCTGGATTAAAGAATATTTAAGTAAGTGGAAATGTTTCCATGTTCATAGAGAAACTCAATATAATTTTCTTTTCCAAAAAATTGGTGTATAGAAACAGAGCAATTCAATTAAAATAACCAAGGATTAGTTTAAAAGTTAACTCTAGAATTGTATGTGGAAAGTCAAGTGACTTATAATACTCAAAAGAATCTAAAAGAAGAAAATAAAGTAAAAAATTAATACAACTAGATTTACAGACTTATAATATCTATAGTAAGTGACACAATGTTTACAATGGCCTATTCATAAATGGGAAGCTGCTCACTTGTGTCTGACTCTTTACGATCCCATGGAATCTAGCTTACCAGGCTTCTCCATCCATGGAATTTTCCAGACAAGCATACCAGGGTGAATTGCCATTTCCTTCTCCAGAGGATCTTCCTGACCCAGGGATAGAATCCAGGTCTCCCGCATCACAGGCAGACGCTTTACCATCTGAGCCACTAGGGAAGCATAATTGTCAAATTTCGAAAATAACAAAAATATCCTTTAGTAGGCTTATGAATAAACTGTGGTATATAAAGACCATGAAATATTACTTGGCACTAAAAAGTAATGGTTTAACAGCCATGAAAAGACATGGAGAAAACTTAAATTCATATTACTATGCAAAGGAAGCCATCTGAAAAGACTATGTATTGGATGATTTCATATACATGACATTCTGGAAAAGGCAAAACTATGGAGACAGTGAAAAGATCTGTGATTATCAGAAGCTGTTCAGAAAGATAACAGGTGGAGAATGGAGGAACTTGAGGGCAGTGAAACTAGTCTGATGATATCATGATGATAGACACATGTCATTATACATTTGTCCAAAATCATAGAATATACGACCCCAACAGTGAACCATAAACTATGAAATTTGGGTGACAATGATATGCCAATGTACATTCATCAATATTATGAAATGTACCACTGCGGGTAGGTGGGGGAGGACTGAATGGATAAAATCAGAGATGTTGTGCATGTGTGGAGCAGGGTATTTATGGGAAATGTTTGTACATTTGCTAATTTTTATAGGCACCATTAAGGCTCTATATTGTCACCCTGCTTATTTAGCTTATATGCAGAGTACATCATGAGAAATGCTGGGCTGGATGAAACACAAGCTGGAATCAAGATTGCTGGGAGAAATATCAATAACCTCAGATATGCAGATGACACCGCCCTTATGGCAGAAAGTGAAGAAGAGCTAAACAGCCTCTTGATGAAGGTGAAAGAGGAGAGTGAAAAAGTTGGCTTAAAGCTCAACATTCAGAAAACTAAGATCATGGCATCTGGTGTTATCACTTCCTGGGAAATAGATGGGGAAACAGTGGCTGACATTATTATTGGGGGCTCCAAAAATCACTGCAGATGGTGACTGAAGCCATGAAATTAAAAGACACTTACTTTTGGAAGGAAAGTTATGACCGACCTAGACAGCATATTAAAAACAGAGACATTACTTTGCCAACAAAGGTCCATCTAGTCAAGGCTATGGGTTTTGCAGTAGTCATATATGGATGTGAGAGTTGGACTATAAAGAAAGCTGAGTGCCGAAGAATTGATGCTTTTGAACTGTGGTGTTGGAGAAGACTCTTTGAAAGTCCCTTGGACTGCAAGGAGATCCAACCAGTCAATCCTAAAATAAATATTCTTGGAAGGACTGATGTTGAAGCTGAAACTCCAATACTTTGGCCACCTGATGCGAAGAACTGACTCATTAGAAAAACCCTGATGCTGGGAAAGATTGAAGGCGGGAGGAGAAGGGGACGACAGAGGATTAGATGGTTGGATGGCATCACCGACTCAATGGACATGAGTTTAAGTAAACTCTGGGAATTAGTGATGGACAGGGAGGCCTGGAGTGCTGCAGTCCATGGGGTTGCAAAGAGTTGGACATGACTGAGTGAGTGAACTGAACTGAACTGATTGGAACCTAAAATATCTCTTAGAAATAATGTTTACCAAAAAAATTCTTTCTTGGACTATCTAGGGTAACTTCACCCCATAGGTATGAACCCTGATGCCACATCTCACAAAAAGCAGGTGTAACCATCTCTGACTTTAAGTCAACAGAGACTTTTTCAAGTGTCTACTGCTGGGGCTGAGAGAGAGAGAGAGATTTAGGGTGCTGAGGAGGTTTCCCAGCCCTGCTACAAAAATCTTCCATTGATCTTCAAACCTGGGTGCATTTGAGAAATGTTTTCAGCAGATGGAGGTACCCAGAGCAACTAGGGCAGCCCAGCCTCACAGTCTGCTCCCCTGGGTGGTTTATGTTCTGGTCTGTAACACTGTGGGAGGTGTATTATTATACTGCTGACAGTAATAATTTGCAGCATCGTCAGCCTCCAGCCTGCTGATGGTGAGGGTGTAATCTGTCCCACATCCACTGCCACTGAACCGGGATGGGACCCCTGTGTGCAATCTGGATTCGTGATAGATCAGGAGCTTAGGAGCTTTCCCTGGTTTCTGTTGATACCAGGCTAAGTAGTTGCTAACGCTCTGGCCTGGCAAGTGATGGAGATTCTGTCTCCTAGAGATGCAGACAGGGAGGATGGAGACTGGGTCATCTGGAGGTCACACCTGGCACCTGAGATTGGAAACATAAAAACACATGTCCACAGGATTAATCAGGTTACAAGAGGACTTCCCTGAAGTGCCAGGCAGTACTGACTACACTGGGCTGAACAAACCCCCAGTGTTCTTCCTCCTTACCTGGGAGCCAGAGCAGCAGGAGACCGAGGAGTTCCCCAGGGGTCTCATGTTCACTCTGCGTCCTGTCCGGGACTGACCTGCATAGGCTGTGACCAGACTATGAGGAAGTGTCTAGAGCAGTGGGCTGAGCTCTGGGAACATGTAATCAGCAGGGGTGGGGCGGGGGGGCTGGGCGAGCCTGCAGGGCTGGCTGAGCTCAGTAACGGCTCAGAGACAGGAAGTCCCTGGGTCCGGGGCCGGCAGGACAGCACACGCTTGCCTCAGAGAATTACTCCTCCCTTGGGATCACATGACACAGTCAGTCCACTGTCCTGTGAGTGCAGGGTTCTTTTGACTTCTTCAAGATCCGTGACATGCTTTTCTTGCTCTCTCTCCTTCTAAGACAGGGTCAGTCAAGAAGGACACTCAAAAGAATTACACAGGTTCCTTTTATTTGGTGCCAGTGGATATTACTGTGGCCACAGAGGCTTCTGCTTTGTTTGGCTTCCCTGATATTCTTGGTGAGAGAAATTGTCATCACAACCAGTCAGAGACGCAATGAGGTAGAAGAACAATAAAACGTGTGTGTCATGACTGGTCAGAAGCCTCCAGATACTGAGCATTTCCATCACACCCTGTCGTCTCCAGCTGAGCCCTGTGGCCTCCATACTGTGTGCTCTGTCCCAACACGTCCTTCATCCCAGAGACAAGAAAAGCTTTTCTTTTTTCCCTAGAAAAGTATAGAATGTTAAAGCCAAAGTTTATAGAAGTATATATTGAGCTACACTAGAAACACAGGTTGAACACATTAAAAATGGCCTGCTAAAACTGGGTTTGGGACATATATGTGTGTGTGTGGTTGTGTGTGTGTGTGTATAATCAAGGGCATTTATCCTTATCACTAACCTTGTGTTTTTGTGGTTTCATGCTTCAGGAAACATGGGGAATTAAAAGACGACTATCCTTGATTGAAAGATGGCTTGCATTTCTGGCAATTAACGACTCTAGAACTGGGTCATTTGTAGTGTTTTGGATGAACATAGAATCTGTCATAAAGAGTGAGTTATCAAGTCAGAGAAAAAAATATTGTATATTAACACATATATGTGAAATCTAGAAAATGGTACTGATGAATCTATTTGCAGGGCAGGAATAGAGACGCAGATGTAGAAAATGGACTTGTGACACAGCAGGGAAAGGACTGGGTGGGACAAATTAAGAGAATGGCACCGACAAATACAAAACCATGTGAAGTAGATAGCTAGTGGGAAGCCGCTGAACTGCACAGGGAGCGCAGCTCAGTGCTCTGTGATGACTTAGAGGGGTGGGATGGGGCTGGGGTTGGGAGAGAAGCTCGAGAAGGAGGCATTGTGTGTATACTTACACCTGATTCATGTTGTTGTACAGCAGAAATGAATACAATATTGTAAAGCAATTATACTCCAATTAAAATAGAAATTTAAAAAGTCCCATCTTTGTTAATCACATTGATTTCACTTCAGAACTCTCAAGTGGTATTCAGAGAACCAAAACCCTGTCTTCAGCAAGTTGCACATGAAGCCGTGTGACTAGGAGACACCAGTGTCCTTGCCTCTTGCAGAAGTTTTTGCTGTGTGCTGTTATACTATGCAATCACCTCCTTCTATTAGTCAGATTTTCTGACTAGAATCCCCACTTGCTATCTGGGTGATCTTACATTTCATAACCTCTTCCTGCCTCTTGGGTTTTCAGCTGGAAGATGGGAATAAAATACACTTTTTGTACCAAGACTTAGCTTGATTTCATGGCACATAATAAGCATTCAATATTGCAGCCATTCTTAACTTTGTTGTTGTTAAACTTATATTTAATTATTAAACTTGTAAAACAATTATGGTAAATCATAAAATATGTTGCTCCCATTGAGGCTGCAGTCTAATTCATCGTGTGGCGATGGGTTTGGGGTCTTACTTTGACAAACAGAATGTTGTGCCAGGAACGCTGTGCCAGCTCTGGAGTTCAGGCCTCAAGCACCCTTCAGCTTCCACCTTCCCTCTCGAACTGTAAGAGTGCTGATCTAGCCTACTGGAGGATGAGAGGCCACACGGAAGACAGCTGAGGCCCCCAGCCAACAGCCAGCACTGACCACTGTTGACTTAAAAAAATAGTCACAACCTAAAAGTTGAGAGTTATGTCTTATTCAGTGGAAATTTTTAGGATTTAAGACAGGGAGACAGCATCTCAAGTAATCTTGAGAGAGTTGCTCTGAGGGAGCAAGGGGAAGAGCCAGGTTATATCGAAGTTTTGCCACAAAGGGCATGTAGCCTGAACATCAAGAGATTATTGTTAGTTTAAAAAAAAAAAACAGATATCACAAGTTAATTTAAAAAAAATAGATATCCCAAGCTAAAGAATTTAGCGCTTTTCTATGTCTGGGAAGATGCAAGAGTCTGGGATCATTGAAATCATCCCTATCATATGCATCTCAGCTATCCTGGGCAGGTATCCTGTGTTTTTCCACATCCTGAGCTTCCTTGGGGCTCACCATAGGGAGTGGCTGCAGCCTGATGGGATTGAGATCACAGGTATTCTTCTCTTTTCTGAGTGTCCTTAGGACTCCCCAACTCACATTGGAGGGCTGGAATCACTGATGACTGTGATGTCCTTGCTTACTGATATGACTGGGAATACTCCATTTCTCACCACTAAATATGTGGTCAGTGATCCAAGCTTACTACTCTGAGAGCACAAACTCTGCGGGAGATGGAGTAGAGGGTAAAGGCTGTGTTCTCACATGGTTCTGTGGTCTGGTGACAGCTCTTCAGTATTTATCCCCTTCTTGATAGGAAATGCCCCGCACACTGGGAACTCAGACTCTCATCCATCTGAATTTAGCACCCAAAGGAGTTGGACTTTTTCCAAAGCTGGGAAAAACCCTAGAGAACAGAGGCATAAAGAAAGGAGTTCAGTCTGACCCGTGGAGCTCACTGTGATTCTTGTGGGAGTCTCATCCCTGGCTCTAGGGGTGAGAGAAAGAAGGGTCTTGTATGCTCCGGGCTTCCCAGGCAGCACTAATGGTAAAGAACTCACCTGCTGATGCTGAGTGAACGTGCATGCTTCAAGCATGTGCCCGGCTGGCTGTGCACCACGAATGACACTTTTCCTTTTTAATGTCCAGTACACTTGCTTGGGAAATCCCATGGACGGAGGAGCCTGTTAGGCTGCAATCCATGGGGTCGCTAAGAGTCGGACATGACTGAGCAACTTCACTTTCACTTTTCACTTTCATGCATTGGAGAAGGAAATGGCAGCCCACTCCAGTGTTCTTGCCTGGAGAATCCCAGGGATGGGGGAGCCTGGTGGGCTGCCGTCTATGGGGTCGCACAGAGTCGGAAACAACTGATGTGACTTAGCATAGTGAGTATGGACATCATCCTGACCTAGATGCCCAGATACCAGCATCTCCAGGACAAAGAGTCACCATTTCCTATCAAGCCAGTGTTGATGTACACAGAGAAATGTCTGGATCTGAACAAAACTTGGACAAAGGTTTAAGCCTCTTGGTATCTCACATCTCTACCTTGGCCCCTGAGAGATGCAGACATAAGAGACATAAGAGATGCAGACATAAGAGACATAAGAGATGCAGATTTGATCCATGGATTGAGAAGATTCCCTGGAGTGGAGCATGACAACCTACTATTGACTTAAGGAGAATCCCATGGACAGAGGAGCCTGGCGGACTACAGTTCATGGGGTTGCAAACAGTCAGACACAATTGGATCAGTTTAGCACACACGTGATGCTCTAAGGAAATGGGAAGGAGCATGAGCAGTGAGCTGCCTGCTGACAAGCAGTTTCCCTAGAAATCCAGACCCTAAGGCAGTAGGAATTTTTTTGCACAGATTGCACCACTGTGGTTTGCCCATCTGTAGTCAGGCATGCCCCCTTCATGGAACACAGCCTTGTCATGGCAAAAGGGCTTGAGTAACTCAATAAAGCTATAAGCCATGCTGTGCCACCTGATGTGAAAAGCTGACTCACTGGAAAAGATCCTGATGATGGGAAAAGGAGAAAGGGGCAACAGAGGATGAGGCAGCTGGATAGCATCACTGACTCAGTGGACATGAACCCGAGCAAACTTGGGGAAATTGTGGAGGAAGAGGAGCCTGACATGCTACAGTCCATGAGGTCACAAAGAATGAGACATGACTTAGCAGCTTAACAACAACAACAGTCATACATTCAGTAATACTCCTCAGAGTACCTGGGCTCTAAGGTGCTGATGCTAAACACATAGGGAGTGTCACTTCCCCTTCTGCCATGTTGGGTTGCGACAGTGTGGGCCAAGGTAGAGATGTGAGATATTTGAGGCTCAAACCTTTGTCCAAGTTTTGTTCAGATCCAGGTATTTCTCTGTGTATATCAACACTGGCTTGATAGGCGATGGTGACTCTTTGTCCTGGAGATGCTGGTATCTGGGCGTCTAGGTGAGGATGATGTCCGCACTCACTGCTAAACATTAAAAGAGAAAAGTGGCATTCGTGGTGCACAGCCAGCATGCTTGGAGCATGCATGTTCACTCAGGAGAGAGGATTTTGGAACTTCCTTGGTGGTACAGTGGATAAGAATCTGCATGCCAATGCAGGGGACGTGGGTTCCATCCCTGGTCTGGGAACATGCCACAGGGAAACTAAACCCATGTGTCACAACTACTGAAGCTCGCTCTAGAGCCCTCAAGCCACAACTACTGAGCCCTCGTGCTGCAACTACTGAAGCCAGTACACCTAGAGCCTGTGCTCTGCAACAAGAGAAGCCACTGCACTGAGAAGCCCTCACACAGCAAGGAAGAGTAGCCCCTGCTAGCCACAGTTAGAGAAAGCCCACCCACAGCAACAAAGACCCAGGACAACCAAAATTAAATAAATAGAAAAGAGAGAGGGTTTCCTCCACACCACCTCCCCACTGACTGCTCTTCAGAAAGCCAGATTCCAGAGGAGCTGTACTTGAGTCTGCTGTAACATGCTGGTAAGTAGTTACTCAGAACCTGGGGAGTGTGCCTGGGACCTATAGAAAGAGACTGGGCAGGTGGGATGCCGGTATAACCGAGGGAGTAGGGGGACGCAAAAAGGGGATACCAAGGAAAGGAATCAAGTAGTCCTATGAGGTTGTGGGGCTTCTGATCTGGGATGGGGGCTGAAACACTTGTCAAAAAAAAACCCAAACATTTAAGATGGAACTTTTTTATCCTTTGATGTAACCACACCTGGAGAAAAAGATAAGAACCAGCTCTCCTGTGATAGTTTTCCTCTTAGCCAGCCTAGAATCCAACAAGGTATTAGATTTCAACAGATGAAGAGTAGACTGACTCTAAGTGAGAAACTCTTGAAGCTTAGCAGATGTCAGTGTGTGCATGCTAAATAGCTTCAGTTGTGTCCTACTGTGTGCGACCTGCCAGGCTCCTCTGTCCATAGGGTTCTCCAGGCAAGAATACTGAAGTGGGTTGCTGTGTTCTCCTCCAGGGCATCTTGCTGACCTAAGGACTGAACCTGGATCTCTGACATCTCCTGCATTGGCAGGTGTGTTCTTTAACACTAGCACTACCTGGGAAGCCCCAGAAGATGTCAGTACAAACTCTTCAAGAATTCCAGTGCCTATCTGTTATTTTACCCTGTGGATCACCAACTCATCTGCTTTCTGAATGGGGTTTCACTTTCAGGGTCCCACGCAGCTTTGGGTGAAGACTACTTCATTCAGAGAGGTCCATCCAACCTCCACTGAGGGACCATAAAACCACCATTTTGGGGGCCATGTGGGCACATCAGTGAAGATGGGTCACAACGTTCAGGACAGGCAGTTGTATCCACTGATGAAATGAGCTTCCTGATGAGAACCAATTCCAGTCCCCATGGCCCTTGGATCAGTGGTCCCCACCCTCAGGCTCCTAAGGCTGTGGATGTAGGTCTGAGGTCTAAGTTCTTTCTTCCCACATGCACAGCCCCTCTCAGAACTCACTCTGGACTCTTCCATGTTCTGAATCCTGAATCCAGAACCTCTATCCCGGTTCCCATCCCAGGAATCCAGCACTGATTGCCTGAAGTTTTTCTTTGTAAATCCTCAAAACAGCACCCTGATAGGAAATGGCAGGATAAGTCAGTAACTTCCCTCAAAAACAACTGAGAATGAAGGGAAAACCTGCAAACATGATTTTGGTGTTGAGGAGATCTGTATAACCCACAGAGTTGGTCTTTTCCAACTTTTCCTGTTTCTTGACCATAATTCTATTTGAATGACCCCTGCAGGATAGAGAGATTAAAGAGGTTGTTCCATACTAATGATATAAACAGAGAAGTGAAGATAGAGAAAGAATAGAACTCAGGAACTCTTTGAAGTGGTTTGATTTCTCCACCCACGGGTGTAGCATGACTAAGATGCCAGGGACCACATGACTTATGGTTTTCTTCCTTCAAGCCTCTGATTCCCTACCTACACAGGCTTCCCTGATGGCTTAGATGGTGAAGAATCCACCTGCAATGCAGGAGACCAGAGTTCGATTTCTGGGTCGGGAAGATCCTCTGGAGAAGGAAATGGCAACCCACTCCAGTATTCTTGCCTAGAGAATTCCAAGGACAGAGAAGCCTGGCAGGCTACAGTCCATGGGCTCACAAAGAGTTGGACACGACTGAATGACTAACTCACACATCCTGCTGCCCTGGGTTCCACGTGAAGAAGGAGAGAATGGAAGATTCTAAGGGAAGAGGAAGTGCTCCCAGCCATTCTCTCATCTCAGAAGAAGCCCGTCCCGCCCCCATTGCTTCTCCAGATCACCCCTATTCATTGCCCCCCTTTTTTGCAGCGTCTTCAACCTTCCCCTCACTGATCTCTCCTCCTAAGCTAACAAAGCTGCACAAATATCAGCTTATTTTCCTTGGATTTGTGATTCCCTGTGGCTATCACGCTTTTCTTTCTTTCACTCTTTTCTAAATTAAGAGCATTACTCAACGACACTAATTATCGAGAAATGCAAATAAAAACTACAATGAGGTATCACCTCAGATGTCAGAATGGCCATTATCCAAACATCTACAAACAATAGACAATAGAAGAGACTGTGGAGAAAAGGGAACCTGCCTACTCTGCTGATGGGAATGTAAATTGGTGCAGTCACCATGGAGAAGAGTATGGCGGTAGTGGTTTAGTCACTAAGTCCTGTCTGGCTCTTGGGACCCCACAGGCTCTGCCCACCAGGCTCCTCTGTCCATGGGAATTCCCAGGCAAGAAAACTGGAGTGGGTTGCCATTTCCTTCTCCAGGGGATCTTCATGACCCAGGGACTGAACCCACATCTCCTACAGCTCATGCACTGGCAGGTGAATTCTTTACCACTATGCCACCTATACTGGGGAAAAAAAAAAAAAAAGAGCAATGCTTTGAAGGAGTTGCCTGCACTCCCTGCCTCCACTTCCTCACCATCCTCTCATTCCTCAATCCACTACTGACTGCCGCCCTGACCACTTCAATGAAACTGCAAAAGCACCATGGCAAATCCTCAATGGCCGTGGAATCGCCAACTCCAACGTCTTAACCCTTCTCATACCTGCTCCACCTGCAGCATCAAACACTGTTGTTCATGTTACAACGCTTCCCTTTTTCTTTGTGTGAGTCTCTTCTCTCTTAACTCTCCTCCTTCCTCTCTGATGGGTCTTTCTTTCTTTTACTAAATACATTTTTCTGCCCTCTCTTTAAATGTTGGTGTGTGTGGAATCTCTCATCGAGTCTCTTTCTTTGTTCCTTGGCCCAGTGAGCTTGCATATATGCAAGCCTCACTAAACGCAGAGTGTGCTTATCATCAGGCAAAGGGTCCACCTGGAACTATGGGTAGGAGGAACCTGAGCCCCTAATCCTCCAAAATGAACCTCAGTCCTGCTGATCCCAGGGAAACTGTGGCCTGGGAAAGTCTCCCATTATGACTTATTAATACCCAATAGAAATGATCTTTGTGAAGAATAAGATTATTGAAGTGGGATCCTGGTCCTATAGAATCTTATCTTGCCAGAAGTTACATGAGGTTTTCAAAGTTTAAAGGTATTAAGATGGTACTTCTCTGGTGGTCCAGTGGTTAGGAATCCACCTTCCAGTGCAGGGGACGTGGGTACCATTCCTGGCCGGGGAACTAAGATCCCACATGCTTCAGGGCAACTGAGCCTGCTGGCTGCCATGAAGACCCAGTGCAGCCAAAAAAATTTTTTTTAATTTTAAAAAGACCCAGATTCAGGGAAAGATTGAGGGCAAGAGGAGAAGGGGGAGACAGGGGATGAGTTGGTTGGATGTCATCACCAACTCAATGGACATGAGTTTGAGCAAACTCAAGGAGACAGTGAAGGACAGGGAAGCCTGGCCTGCTGCCATTCATGGGGTTGCAGAGTCGAAACTGACTGAGCTACTGAACAACAACGAGAAATGAATGTATGACTCATTTTGTAAGGCCATGCTTCTCAGGAGCCCCTGCACCCCATGTGAGAAAGAGTGATCAAGAGCCCTACTGAGATTTCCTCTTGGGGTGAGGGGAGGGGTTGGGGCTGGTGCTCAGGTCATTTTCCCTGGGAAGGACCTAAGACTCTGTGGCAACATTGGTTTTCAGATTGTATGACAGTCTCTATAGGATATCAGGAGAAGAAACTGAGTCGGGGGAAGTTGGGGGTGGGTTGTATCTAGGAAAACTGCACTATGCATATTTGCAGGTGGCAGCTACTAATATTTATACGATGCTCAGATTTCTCACAAGGAAGGACTCTAACGCCTACCCTCCTCGCTCCACACACACACACACACACACACACACACAACACCAGGAGAAGGAAATGAGACAGAGTGGCAGCATCTGGAGTAGGGCTGGGCCAGCAGGCAGCATATGTCACAACATCTAAAAACCAGAGTTCTATTCTCGGCTCCATTCCTAACGTCTGTAAAAGCCTTGCTCAAGTCACTTCCCTCTTATGATTGCTCCTTTGTAAATGAGGAAACTGAACTATGTACTCGCTAGTATTCCTCTTACTTCATCTCATGATTCTATAAATTAAACTTTAGCTCTTGTGTTTGGAGAAACGGCATTTACCCATTTGGGCCACTAGAGGGGGACATACGATCGTTATAAAGACAGGTTTTATTTTTATTTATTTTTATTTTCTATTTGGTCACAAGAAGGTACTATTACTCCCCTGCACTTCAAGGCAAAGAATTTCTTGGATTTTTTTCTATTTTCTTCATCATGTAATTATCAGAGAAAGTCATAGAGAGTTACCTTTCAATTTAACAAAAATTTATCAATAAAACCTCCTACAGAACACATTTAAGAAAGAATATTAAAAAATAATTTCTTTAAGCCTTGTATTGCCTAATTATGACTGCAACATTTTTTAAGTATTACTTATATGACTTTCATTTAAAAATATTAGAAATCTGCATATTCTGTTTATCTTTGCATTATTTATATTAGGGAAAAATTAGATATTAACCAAGAATTCAAAAATAGGATGGTGGGGTCAAAGCATATAGTTCTTTGTAATAGTCACTAAAACTGAAAATAGTAACTAAAAGTAATGACATAAGAGAAATATATAATATTGAATGAAAAAAATCAAGATAATTTTAAAATTATTACATTTCATTCTTGACTGTAAGCACAAAAAGATAGGAAAAAAATCAACCAAAATTTCAGAGAGTTTATCCTTGTTAAGCAAATTATCAATTGTTGTTATTTTTCTTTCTAATGTTATATGATTTTCAGATTTTTCAGTATGGACTTGTATTACTTTTGTATTTTAAAACAAAAATGAAAAAACAAAAAACTGCCATGAACTTTCCAGTAGATTTAACTGATCAACCATATCTGTATTTCTGATGTCAGCAAACACTGAAAACACCTTTGGCACCATCCATTTCTTGGCTTTACTTTAAAAATACCTGTGATAGGGGCTTCCCTTGTGGATCAGTGGTAAAGAATCAACCTGCCAGTGAAGGAGACACAGTTTCGATCCCTGGTCCAGGAAGATCCTTGCCAAGGAGCAACTGAGCCCATGTGCTGCAACTCCTGAAGCCCTTGTGCTAGAGCCTGAGCTCCACAACAAGAGAAGCCTCTGGAGTGGGCACTGCAACTAGAGAAAAGCCTGCCCAGCCACAAAAACCTACCACAGCCAAACATAAAAAATGAACAAAAATTTTTAAAAGTGCCTGCGATTATGACAACATTCTGGATACAAAGTCTAACTCTGCCTTTTTGAATGTCCATCCATCACTTTGACTCTGCTCTCTGTTGCAAAGCCCATGAAAGGACTTCACAAGCTTAAGGCGAGCTTACATGAACCCTCTGTCCTGCAAGGTTTCTCTTGTCCAAGCTGAATAACCACCACTGATAACCTTCATTGTGTTAATATTAAGGGTCAGAAGTTGTGCCAGATCATGACATTAAGCAATGAGCAGAGCTCAGGGTCTAACATAATAAACCACAAACCAGCTGTGTTACTAGCCGTGTCATGTTCTGTGATAGGAGTAAGCAGGGACCCCAGGCAGAGTGTGAAAAGATGTCTCCCCGGACTTTCGGCTGCTCCCAACCGAGAACTGAGAAGAATGAGACAGGAAAACAGTAAGAGGCTGGCTGTAGGGAGGAGAGCTCTGGGGATGTAGAGGAGGACGTGCAGGGACCCAGAGGGGAGAGGGCTGCGGCTTTGGGAGAATGTACGTCTCCATCTCCAGTCTTCATGAAGCCTGTGCTTGGTCAGGGTTACCCCATCTTACAAGCTATTTGAGGATAAAGATTGTTTTAGTAAAAATTTTGTTCTCTCTTTTGTCTATCCTAAACATCCAGCCAGGTGCATGGAACATAGTAAACAACAATGAATTTCTGTTGGTTGAGTGAATAAGTAAACAGGATAACACTCATGCCATCTGATAACACAGTAGCACAGAGTCAAAATATGGATCTTCAATTTTTAAAATTTTTTGTTTAATATAGAGATCAATACTCAGTGATCCTTTAGACCTTTGAGATGCCGTAAAAGGTACAGTCATCCGCATGGACTCAGTTTTCACCTATTAAGTCACTATTGATTTAAGATTGGTCCATGATATGATTCTCCATCTTTCTTTTCTTTTCTTTCTTCCATTTCAATGTATTCATTTCTGTGCAGCAGGGAAAGAACGCATGATGGAAAATTCACAGGGGTTCCCAGATGCCCAGCTTCTCTCCCTAGAGTCAGCCACTGCTTCCAGGTTCATGAGTATCCTTCTGAAAAGAGCCTGTGTCTCTGCAAAAATATATGCAGGTGCACTTTCTGTCCACAAATAGTAGCAGAGTAGGCCATGTGTGCCATGCAAAAACTCCAAGCAGTTGGGAAAACAGGTGAGTTGTAAGTTCCAAATGTACAAGGCAGTTTCCACAGGGATGGAGCCAGCAAAGCTAAGGGAACAGATGCAATCAACAGTGAGTGAAGGGTAGAGAGCATTCACTCTTGGTGTGTTCTTCCTGAATGTGGGACAGATAAAGGGCTTACTTGTTTGACAGATGCTAAACAGCTTTGTGTTCAACAACCGTGATGGAAAATTTCACCCTCACCTAACTGTTTAACAGCCCAGGAGTTTTTCAGAAATTAAGAATAAGAGACAGACAATGCAGTGATTTATTTTTTGAATTATATTTAATATTACCACAAGTGCTGTCTCTATAATGAACTAGACAATAATGACCCTCAGAGGACTAAGAGACATAAAGTGGAAATTAACTTTAACTAAATATATATACATCATGACCAAGAGGGAATTATCCATGTGATGCAAGGAAGGTTCAACAGGTGAAAATCAATCAGTGTGATCACCGGGTTAACGGAATGAAGGATAAAAATTTTGCGGTCAACTCCATATGTGCAAAAAAAAAAAAAAAAAAATTTGACAAAATTCAACACCTTTTGATTTAAAAATCTCAATAAATTATATATAAATTAAAAATAAGGAACTTCCTGGCGGTCCAGTGGTTAGAACTCTGTGCTTTCACTGCCAAGGGCCCAGGTTCAATCCCTGGCCAGGGAACTAAGATCCTGCAAGCTGCACAGTACAGTCAAAACAAATTAATTAATTAAAAATAGAACTATTGTATAATACAGAAACCTCACTTCTGCATTTATAGCCAAAGGAATGTAAATCAAGATCTCAAAGAGATATCTGCATTCCTGTGTTCTTTGCGGCATTATTGATAACAGCCAAGACATGGGATTAACTTAAAAGTCCATCGGTGGATGAAGAGATAAAGAAAATGTGGGCAATTTGCATATATGCAACCTTAAAAAAGAAGGAAACTTTGTCATTTGTGAAAATATCGATGGACCTAGGAGATATCAGGCTAAGTCAATCACAGAAGAACAAATACCTGATCTCACTCATATAAAAAATCTAAATCAGCATTATTCCTAGGAACAGAGTACAATTATTTTAGATTAAGTCCTAAAGCTAGGTGCCTATAATTGATAATACTGTATTGGGTACTTAAAAATTTGCTTAGAGTGTAGATCTTATGCTGAGTGTTCAGAGAAAAGGTAAATAGATAATAAAGAAAACAAGAGGCAACTTTTGGAGGTAATAGATACACCTGTGGCATTGATAATGTGATGGTTTCATTGGTATATACTTATCTTCAAACTCAGCAACTGTATACACAAAATACGTGTAACTCTGTGTATGTCAATCATACGTCGGTACAGTGATTTTTAAAATGGCAACAAGTGGGGCTTCCCTGGTGGAATCCACTTTCAAGTGCAACAAACACTTAGTTTTCCTAGTTGGAGAACTAAGATCCTACATGCCATAGCCAGGGTGCCACAACTAGAGAAAGCCCACATACCTCAACAAAGACCCGGAGCAGCCAAAATAAATACATACATAAATAAAATAAGGGCTTCCCAGGTGGTGCAGTGTAAAGAACCTGCCTGCCAAGGCAGGAGATACAAGAGACATTGGTTCTGTCTCTGGGTCTGGAAGATCTCCTGGAGGAGGAAATGGCAACTGACTCCAGCATTCTTGCCTGGAAAATTTCATGGACAGAGGAACCTGGAGGAGAGTTATAGTTCATGGGGTTGCAAAGTGTCAGACATGACAAAGTGACTGAGCACAAATAAAATGAAAATAAAATGGCAACAAGTAAAGTCAAAAGACTAATGAGAAAGTGGAAAAGTAATTTTTCAGCTTGTATCACAGACAGATGGCTACTCTCTCCAATATACAACAAGCACTTAGAAATTGAGGAATAGGCCAACAATTCAATGGAAAAAAAATGTTTAAATATGAACACAGAGTTCTAAGTAAAATAATTGAAAATAGACTTTAAACATGAAAAAGTTGCTCAACATACCTTATAATAAGTGTAAATTAAAGCTACCCTCGAACACCACTTCTCACCTACTAAATTCAACGATATATTCTGTTGGTGAGGCTGTATGGAAACATATACGCTCATACTTTTTTAAAAGTGATTTTAAAAATGGGTGCAACCCTATGGAGGGAAATTTAACAATATCTAAAACATTGCATGTATATTTCTATTTGTCTATCTCATTCTCTCCCTCTCATTACTTCACATAAATTTCACATAGTCAACTTGTTTTAATCAGCCGCTTTCATTATCCTTTTTTTGACATTCATGTTCTCCTATTTTTGGCCAAAAGAATCCCTATAAATGGATGTCTATGTCTTTTGACTCAAGCTATTATCCTCTCCCTTTTTTTAAGGCCAGATGAACATTTTCTTTATTTTTATTATGGAAAATGTAAAGTAAAAGCAGAAAGAAGACTTCAATGAGCCCACATATATCCATCAGATAACTTCAGCAACTCCCCATACATGAACAATCTTGTTTCATCCATATACCTTATCATCACAATCTCAGCCTCAATCTATATGAAGTAAATTTCAGACATCATAAAATATATATTTTAGTATGTATTGCAGACTTGATAGGAAAATTGATGACAAATGGCTTAATTTCTCCAACTATTAAACAGTAAAAAATAATGGAAAAGGAACCTAGAGATTAAGTAAGACTTCGTTCACTTTTCACTTTAATGCACTGGAGAAGGAAATGGCAGCCCACTCCAGTGTTCTTGCCTGGAGAATCCCAGGGACGAGGGAGCCTGGTGGGCTGCCGTCTATGGGATGGCACATTGTCAGACATGACTGAAGCGACTTAGCAGCAGCAGCAGCAGCAGCAGCAGCAAAGGATAGAGCAGCCAACAAAATATCTTGGATCTTCAATCTTACTGGGATCTCTATGCAAACAAAATGCTAAAATAAGAAGACACAAAAAAGTTGGATACTGACTAGAAATTTGACATCATTTAATATTTGATGATAATTTGACATTATGTTATTGCTCTGTGTGTGTACGCTCAGTTGTGTCCGATTCTTTGAGGCCCCATGGACAGTAGCCTGCCAGGCTCCTCTGCCTATGGAATTTTCCAGGCAAGAACGCTGGAGTGGGTTGCCATTTCCTTCTCCAGAGGATCTTCCTGACCCAGGGATTGAACCTGCATCTCTTGCATCTCCTACACTGGCATGTGGATTCTTTACTACTAGTGCGAATGTTATTCCTAGTGTGATTCAATTTTCCCAAGCCATTACTCTTTAATTTCCTAGCTTTGGGGCATGAAAAATATGCCAGGATCATCTTGTATATTTTCTGCTCCAGATCTGAAATCAGCCATTCTTTTAAGAAATCCTGATCCCTTTTAGTGAAAACTAATATTGAGAGGATCACACTCATTGCTATCAGATTGTTGTTGCTTCTAAGATTTTCAGCAGACATAGAGGAAAAGAGAAACAATCCACTGAGCAGCAATGAAAGCGACTACGATACCAACAATTTAATATGAAAACTGTCATTTTCATTCAATTCAAAGGAAAACACAAGTTTTTATCCTATCTTCTTTATATAAACCATATGAACAAGATTGTTCTAGAGCGTGAGAAAATCTGCTGTGACCAGAATGAACAAAGTAGAAAAATCACCCTTTTCAAAGCCTAATGAAAAAAAATTTTCAGGCAACAATTACTAATGCATTAAATCATTATCACTATCTGAATAAAATGATTGATCTTAGCATCATGAAATAGGAACAACAGACTCTGAGAGCTTTGTTGTGATGTGACATGAGGCATGCTGCAGCTATAATAAAGTACTTTGGCCACGGAAATTGCACATGAATTTATTAAGCCTGTAGAGCTAACTTCCTTTTATAAGTATAAATAGAAGGACTTCCCTGGTGGTTCAGTGGTTAAGAATTGGCCTTCCAATGCAGGTTCCATCCCTGGTCAGGGAATTAAGACCTCACATGGCACGGGGCAACAGAGCCCATGCACCAAAACCACTGGGCCCATGCACGCTGGAGTCCATGCCCCGCAACAAGAGAAGCCACCACATGCAGCCGCAATAAAAAATTAAAATTAATTAATTAGTAGTAAAAAGAAATAAATGAGAAAGAAGCCAGATGACACCACAAAGAAGCAAATAGACAAATGCAGGTAGGAAGACAATCAACTTGGTGAAGACAATTAATCTGATGTCTGCAGCAGGTCAGTGGCAAGGGGGTGAAAGGGAAGAGGGACCCTTTTAGATCAGCAACTCAGGAGTTGTGACAACCAAATTTAAATGTTAAACTTATCTGGAACCTTATGTTCAAATGCCTGCTATAAAACAAAAATTATGATATAGCTGGGAAAATTCAATTATGAACAAGGTAATAAACAATATTAAGGGATGAATGTTGGCTTTGTTAGGTATGATAAGCAGGGTCACATTATGACTTTTATAAATTCTGGAAGCTTTTCTGTCTGCAAGACACTTCCTCCATAAAAGAAATATTAAAAAGTGTACTTTCTGACCAGATTGGTGTAAAGATTATTAAAGTCCAAAGTGAATTCAATAGTATATATTCAATATTTTATTTTTTTCTGATTTTAAAAGAAATACAGATTATAACATTTTTCTGTGCTCCTAAAAGTATTTTGGGTCCTAGGTACTGTGTCCTCTCTGCTTGGTGGATCACTTAGCCACCAAGTGATCCACAATGTGACAATGCCACAAAGAACTGAAGGAAGCTCTTCACAATCATTTTTACATCAATAAGAATTTAATTCAACAAAACAAGAGCCCAAAGATGGGAATACAAACAAAACAGAATAAGACTGAGAGATTGCAATTCTCATGAGAAAAAACTGAGGAAGAACCCTCATAAATAATATCATTAACAGTTAATACAGGGGATTCCTTGGTGGCTCAGTGGTAAAGAATCTGCCAGTCAATGCGGGAGACACAGGTCTGATCCCTGATCCGGGAAGACGCCACGTGCCACGGAGAAACAAAGCCCATGGGCCACAACAATTGAGCTTGTGCTCTAGAGCCTGGGAGCCACAACTGCTGAGCCTGTGCACCCGAGAACTCTAGAACAATGCGAGCCACTGTAATGAGAAGTCTACACACCACAGCTAGAGACTCCTGCAGCTGTAGAAAAGCCTGAGTAACAGCAAACACCCAGCACAGCCAAAAATAAATTAAAAAATTTTTTTTCAAGGTTAATATATAAATAGCAAGAAAGAGAATAGTCATCATCTTCATCCGTTTGCGCTGCTATAACAAAAACCACAGACCAGGTGTCTTAAAAAACAGCAGACACGTATTGTTCACAGTTGTGAAGTTCTGGAAGTCTGAGATCAGGGTACCAATGAGGTCATGTGAAGGCCCTCTTCTGAGTCACAGACTTCTCATTTTAACCTCACACGATGGGAAGGACTAGGGAGCTCTGTGGGTTCTCTTTTACAAGGGCACTAATCCCATTCATGAGGGTTCCATCCTCATGATCTAATCACTGCCCAAAGGTCCCACTTTATAACACCATTATATTGAAGGTTAGATATTCAACATATGGATTTTAAACATTTATGAACATTCTGACCATAGCAGTCATTATTCAAAATATTTTGTTGACTGAATAAAGACTGTTGATAATCACAATGATCACAATAATTACATTGTGATCACACGGTGATCACAATATTCACAATGTTCATAAAACAAAGACTAAGGGTGTTCTTTGGAAGGAATGATGCTAAAGCTGAAACTCCAGTACTTTGGCCACCTCATGCGAAGAGTTGATTCATTGGAAAAGACTCTGATGCTGGGAGGGATTGGGGGCAGGAGGAGAAGGGGACGACAGAGGATGAGATGGCTGGATGGCATCACCAACTCGATGGACGTGAGTCTGAGTGAACTCCGGGAGTTGGTGATGGACAGGGAGGCCTGGCATGCTGCAATTCATGGAGTCGCAAATAGTCGGACACGACTGAACAACTGAACTGAACTGAAGATGAAAGAAACTGGTCTAAATATCCCCAGTTCTATTTACCAACCCACAATAGAGTGGAGCACATGCAGGGTCCTAAACCAATGACCTCTTGATGAGGTCTGGGTGACCTATGACCCTATAAAAGTGTGTTGCTCAGGGTGGACTATAGCTTCCCAACTATGGTCAAATCAATAGAGAGTAGGGAAAAGCCCTAATATTATTTGTCTCTAGTCAGTGTATACCAAGGGTGATATCTGGAATGTTTGGATCAACATAGGGAAACAGACCTCATGGGGGCATCTCAAAGAAGAATGCATTTTATTATGCTGGGGAATTTCTCTTGTTATATTGTAGCTGGAGATGCAATACCAGGTGCATATTGTTGTGTAGTAGCACTTGTATAGAGTTGGATATTGAATACTCTTGAGACCAGGAACATTTCCAATACAATAAAATTCCTGTCCAATGCTCTTCACTCATTTATGTTATTTACTGAGCCCCCATACACATTTGAATGGTGACTTCTGCAAAAACCAGTAAAATGCTCACTAGTGGGTAAAATTCTCCATCTTTATGAGAGATTCTGATGGGTGGGGCCATGCTCAGTAAATCTTTAATCCAATTTTCTGCTGATGAGTGAGGCTGTATTCCTCCCCGTTGTTTGACCTGAGACCAAACTATGGTGGGGGTAATGAAGATAACAGGGACCTCCTTCAAAAGGTCCCATATACATAGTGCCTTACTCACTGCTCCCAACCCTGCAGCAGGCCACCGCCAACCCAAGCCTCCACCAGAGACTGCTGGACACTCCCAGGCAAGTCTGGGTGAGTCTCTGGTTTGGTCACCGCTCCTTTCTCCTGGGTCCTAGTGCATATAAGGTTTTGTTTGTGCCCTCCAAGAGTCTGTTTCCCCAGTCCTGTGTAAACTCTGTAATCAAATCCCACTGGCCTCCAAAATCAAATTCCCTGGAGGTTCTCAATCCCTTTGCCAGATCCCCAGGTTGGGAAATCTGTTGTGGGTCCTAGCAAAGAGTCTGACATGACTGAGTGACTGAACTGAACTGAACTGATGAGAGATTAACTGTAGATGTGTGAGAGAAGAGTTTTTGAAGAAGACACTTCTGACTCCAGTCATGATGGAATAAAAGGTATCAGATGTACCATCCTACTGTGATTAACTATGCTGCTGCTAAGTCATTTCAGTCGTGTCTGACTCTGTGCGACCCCATAGATGGCAGCCCACCAGGCTCCCCGTCCCTGGGATTCTCCAGGCAAGAACACTGGAGTGGGTTGCCATTTCCTTCTCCAATGCATGAAAGTGAAAAGTGAAAGTGAAGTCGCTCAGTCCTGCCCGACTCCCAGAGACCCCATGGACTGCAGCCCACCAGGCTCCTCTGTCCATGGGATTTTCCAGGCAAGAGTGTTGGAGTGGGGTGCCATTGCCTTCTCCGGTGATTAACTATAAACCTGAACAAAATATATAGAGCAGTTATTGCTCAAGCATAACATGCAATGCAGGTCTGTGATCCTTGGGAGAAGAGAAACACTCATATAAGTCTCACATTCATCAGAGCTGAGAACTGCTAAAGTAGCTAGAGTTTGAGGAGCAGAAGGGGAAAAAAGAGGGTAAAATTGTACAGAAAAGGGACACTTGGACCCTGAATATGGGTCTTCTTGAAATTTTAGCCAAATATTTAAAGGCTAGGGGAGAATGGGTAAATGTCAGGGAGGATTGTGTATAAGGAGCTGAGGCCTTGGGAATCCAGGGAAGAGCACAGATGGAAAGTAGTATCTTGGAAATGGAGTCCACAGGGCCACCCTCCTTCAGAGAGCCCCCTCTGGCCAGTTCAGCTCAGTTCAATTGCTCGGTCATGTCCCACTCTTTGCAACCCTGTCCACTGCAGCACATCAGGCTTCCCTGTCCGTCACCAAATCACACAGCTTGCTCAAACTCATGTCCATCAAGTTGGTGATGCCATCCAACCATCTCATCTTCTGTCATCCCCTTCTCCTGCCTTCAATCTTTCCCAACATCAGTGTCTTTTCCAATAAGTCAGTTCTTCGCATCAGGTGGCCAAAGTATTGGAGTTTAAGCTTCATCATCAGTCCTACCAGTGAATATTTAGGACTGATATCCTTTAGGATTGACTGGTTTGATGTCCTCACAGTCTCAAGAGTCTTCTCCAATACCACAGTTCAAAAACATCAATTCTTCAGTGCTCAGCTTTCTTTATAGTTCAACTCTCACATCCATTCATGACTACTGGCAAAACCATAGCTTTTACCGTGTGTGTGTGTGTGTTAGTCACTCAGTCGTGTTCAACTCTTTGTTTCCCCGTGGATTGTAGCTCACCAGGCTCCTCTGTCCATGGGATTCTCCAGGCAAGAGTACTGGAATGGGTTGCCATTTCCTTCTCCATACAACTGCCTGTGTGTGTGTGTGTGTGTGTGTGTGTGTGTGTTAGTTGCTCAGTCATGTCCGACTCTTTGTGACCCCATGGATTGTAGCCCACCAGGCTTCTCTGTCCAGGGGATTCTCCAGGCAAGGGTACTGGAGTGGGTTGCCAGTTCCTTCTCCAATGGCTTTGACTAGACAGACCTTTGTTGGCAAAGTAATGTCTCTGCTTTTTAATATGCTATCTAGATTGGCATAGCTTTTCTTCCAAGGAGCAAGCGTCTTTTAATTTCAGGCTGCACTCACCATCTGCAGTGATTTTGGATCCTACCCCCCCGCCCCAGCCAAAAAAAGTCTGTCATTGTTTCCACTGTTTCCCCATCTATTTGCCATGAAGTGATGGGATACACTAGAGGTGATTAGACCAGCAGCCATCAGACTAAGGGCACAGTTCTCAACAGCACCCTCTTGTGGCATGTTGAGGGAATAGCAGCAACAGTAGCATTGGTCCCCCAGGTATGGTCTCGCTTCCCAGGTGGACCTGCCAATGTAGGAGTCACAGGAGATGCAGGTTCAATCCCTAGGTCGGGAAGATTCCCTGGAGAAGGAAATGACACCCCACTCAAGTATACTTGCCTGGGAAATCGCATGGACAGCAGCTGTGAAGTTGAAGAGTTGCATACGACTGAGCACAGCACACACAGACATGGTCTCACTGGCTCTTGGAACCTCCAAGTTTGGACCACATTTGAGTCTCCCTTATGAGCCAAGGACCAGACTTTCTGAAAGTTTGGATTCCCAAGCAGTTTAATTTAATTTGCATAGCAGTTTGTAGCTGTTACAGTTACATGAACTGGTATATAACATTCAAGGGAAATATGATTTTTCTATGATGATAATTGCCTTTTTAAATGATGATAATTGCCTTTTTAAAACAAGTTAATATCCTCATAATATTCTTTCTCTTTTTTGTTGGTCGCTCAAGCCAGACTATTTTAGTCATACTTTTAAATAAAAAATCAAATCTCGATTTTTCACTCTTGGGTTAATATGTCTTCCATTTTCATTTTTTCCACCTATTTTTTTCCTACTGTTACAATTAGTTTTTTGCAAGGGCTGACTGATTTGTTGATTTTATGATGATTTTAATTACTTGGTTAGGTGTTCCATGGAGGATTTTATTTTTCTTTTTAAAGTCTGGATTAATGTTACAAATTTTATACTTGCTATTGCTTTCTCTGCATCCTGTACAGTCCACTGGTTTCATCTCTGATATATCCATCATCTGCCAATAGTTGTTCAGTGTCTCCTTTTTGTTTGTGACTATGTAGTTATTGGATATGCATTCTCTTTGTCTGTGTATTTTGTGTGTGTGTGTGTGTGTGCTGGAATATGATATTGCACTATACCCACATCTGAAACAAATAAACAAGCAAGCCAACAAAAACAGTTGCCAAAAATTCTGCCTTCAGGATTTCTCAGTGAGGATTCTCAATGAGAAGTGAGAGAATTTTCCTCAGTACACCAGGATGAGATCCCTTTGAGCTGTAATACAAGAAAATGCCTCTTCACATATCTTCAAATAAAGCTTTCAAAAAAATTCCACCAAAGTTGGTGCAGTGGATAAGAATCTGCCTGCCAGTGCAGGAGACACTGGTTCAATCCCTGCTCCAGAAGATCCCATATGTTACAGAGCAGCTAAGCTAGTGCATCATGACTACTGAGCTCACGTGCCTAGAGCCTGTACTCTGCAACAAGAGAAGCCACTGCAATGAGAAGCTTGCTCACCGCAATGAAGAGTAGCTCCTGCTTGCTGCAACTAGAAAAAGCCCACCCAAAAGCAACAAAGACGCAGTACAGCCAAAAATAAACAAACAAAAACTCTGCCAAAGTCCCTGAACTTCACCAATTGTGAATTAAAAGGACTAGATTTCCTCCGGATGCCTGGGAAGTTCTCAAACCCCAGTGCACATTAAAACCACATTGTTGGCTTCTTTGAACATATCAGTGCTTGGGTCCCATTAGAGACCACAAGACTCAGATCTCTGGGGGTGGAGCCAGCTCCCACTGGTGACTCTACCTGTGGTTAGCTGTCACTTGCAACCAACAAGTTTTGGGAGCCACCATGCCCCCTACCCAAGGTCAACTTAGGGGCTACAACTACTAGGGAAATCCTTCCCCATGGGTAGGACCAGTAGCAGAACAGACAGTAAGAAAGAACACCCATGGAGAACCCACTGGATGAATATGAAGAGTGGAGGTAAGAAGAGCTTGAAGCCAAGTGTTAACACCCACTGGTCCAGCTGCTTTATCAGACTTTTCCTACATGCAACAGAGTGCAAAGGACGATGGTTTTACAAACCTGATTATGTTGAAGAAGGATTTTTTTTTTCCAAAAACAAAATTATTTTGTTCTTCTTTCCATTTTTCTTTTCTTTAGGAGTTCTTAGAACTTAGGGTTCTTGACAAAGTTTCAAGGCTGTCAATATGGTTTGTTAAATTGCCTTGCTGTCTAAATTATGGAAATTTAAGTTATCTGCTTTCTGCTTGGTCTCTTTCCCTAATTCTGTACGTCTGTTCCCCGTTACCTTTATTCAGCTGTTCATGGCTCCCAGGGTGTCTCTGGGGGTCTAATTGTATCACGTACCTAGAAGCAAATTCTTTAAAGCTTTAGACCTATTAAGTAGAAGAGGCGAGAGCATGAATGCCTGCAGTCTGTGGCACAACTCTCCTCTCCCTGGGCCTCGTTTCCTTCCCCAGGCAAGTGGGTGGCTGACAGAGCTGACCCGAAGCCGCTGTGGGGGGGTGAGGAAGTGGGGGAACCTCCAAGCTTCCTGTTGTGCTCTCCTGCCGACTTTGACTTTAAATTATACTACTGCTGCTTCTGGAAAGAAAAAAACAACAAAAACCTCTATGGCCCTTCTTCCTTTCTTGCCTCTCTGCTTGCTCAGTTTCCTTCCACTTCCTTTCATTTCCTTCATTTGTCCTTTCTTTCCCCTCGTTCCTCCCTCCCTCCTTTCCTTATTTTCCTTCCTTTTCTCCCCAGCTTACCCACCTTCCCCTCCTCCTCCTTTTATCACTCCTCCTTCCTCCTCATCTCCTTCCTCTTTACTCTCCTTCTGCCTCTTGCTCTCTCTCTCTCCCCCATCCCTCTCTCCCTTCTTCCTTCTTCCCTCCCTCCCTTCCTTCCTGTCTTTCATTCTCTGCCTATTATTTAGCTGGACACCTGAGCTGAAGAATCTAGCTGCTTGCTCAGGTCCTTCCTAGGTCCAAGTTGAAATCTCTCTTATTTTCTTAATCTCTAATAACAGTTTTCTGGATTCATAGATGTTAGCAGTAGAAGTTTAGGCATTTTCTTCCCAATTTAGCCAGGACCAGGAGCATTTCAGAGGCACTCCATTTTTGTCAATAATGATGGCTTGCACATCACTGCATGATAACCCCTATGCTAGTGTTTTCCCTGCCCTAACTCAGACCCTGTCCAGCTGGGGCCCTGCAGCTTCCACCTCCAACAGCGGTCTTTTCTCATAACCTTGAGCATGCTTTTCAGTCTGATGAGCCTACTTGCTGGTACTTAACTGAGCCTTGCTTCCTCTGCTGCATCACTTTCCAATTCAGTCACTGGGCTCTCAGTCTGATTTTGGTACCTTGCCTTCATCCTATCCTTTTTTCCATTTATAACCAGGCACCAGTCCAACTTATATAACAGGTGCCTATAAATCACCCCAACTATGTTGGGGAAAGAGTGTCCTTCTTCTTTCTCCTTGTCACTGTGGATGGACATAGAAAGTGAAAGTGAAAGTCACTCAGTCGTGTCTGACTCTTGGTGACTCCATGGACTGTAGCCCACCTGGCTTCTCTGCCCATGGGATTCTCCAGGCAAGAATACTGAAGTGTGTTGCTATGCCCTCCTCCAGGGGATCTTCCCAACCTATAGATCAAACCCAGGTCTCCCATATTGCAGGTGGATTCCTTACTGTCTGAGCCACCAGGGAAGCCCAATAATACTGGAGTGGGTATCTGATCCCTTCTCCAGGGGATCTTCCTGACCCAGGAATCAAACTGGGGTCTCCTGCATTGCAGGCAGATTCTTTACCAGCTGAGCCACCAGGTGGCTGAGCCACCAGATGATGGTACCGAGTCCGTCCCCTGCTCCCAGGATGGGGCTGTGACACACATCAGACCTTATCAGAGCCTTGTATTCCCCTGACCATCATGATAGTTTCTGGGATCAAGTCACATCTGAAGTCATACCACTAAACTCTCTGTCACTTGAGCCAACAAATTCCATCTTTGTTTTAGCAGCTCCAGGTTGGGTTTCTGTCACTTGCAACCACAAGAGAACGGGTGATTCATCCATTGGAGCTGAGTGCCTGTGGGGGTGTCCCCGTGTAAAACCAGCTGCCAGAATGCAGAAACCTCACACCTGGCCTCAGGTCTGTGAGCAGCTGCTTTGACCGAGATGTCTGTGCAGAGAAGCAGCATCTGGGAGTCAAGACAGAGTGGGATGCGTGGCCACAGGATGTGTGCACAGCCAGAGTGATCCTCCAACCCTGTCCCGGGCTGCCAGTCCCCAGGCCTCTGCTTTGGCTCCCCTCCAGTCCGGGTGAAATATGGGCTTGCCCTTTGGCTCAGTGGTAAAGAATCTACCTGCCAATGTAGGAGACACAGATTCGATCTCTGGCTCAGGAAGATCTCCTGGAAAAGGAAATGGCAACCCACTCCAGTATTCTTGCCCGGGAAATCCCATGGGCAGAGGAGCCTGGTGTGCTACAGTCCACGGCATCACAAAGAGTCAGACACGACTGAGCAACTGAGCGTGAAATGCATGTTTGGTGATGATAGTTGTAAAATATTGTGTTGCATACTTTACAGTTGTTAAAAGAGTAGATCTTAAAAGTTCTCATCACAAGAAAAAAAAATGTTCTGAAAGTTTGTACAGTGGTGGATGTTAACTAGACCTATTGTGATGATCATTTCACAATATATGCAAATATCAAATCATTTTGTTGTACACCTGAAACTAGTATATGTCAATCACACCTCAATTTGTAAAAAATAAAAAAAATACCCAGGCCTCTGTAGCATGTTTTTGTCTCCTCCTCTCACACTCAGTCCATGGGACTGATGGTCAGTTGTCTCAAAAACCCCACAGATCCTCTCAACCCTCACATTAACAGCCAGGATCTCACCGACTACCTTCAGCCAAGGCCAAGTTTCTCCAACACAACAGTAGTTCTCAGCTCTCGTGGTGCATAGAATCACTGGAAAAGATTAGATGAAACACCGCAGCTCTTCTGGTGTAACTGCCCACGGGCTATACCCGGGCATCAGTGTTTTGTAAATTCCCCTCATGAGCCGAATGTGCAGCTATACAGAGCGGGTCTCTTTACAGTCTGGGGGAGGTCCGAGCATGGCCCTTTGTACTTGCTTGTTGAGTTTAATGAAAAGACCAGGCAGAGGCACAGACAACCTCACGTGGCATTGGAGGCGATGCCAGTCTTGGACATGTGCTCAGTTGTGTCTGACTCTTTGCGACCCTATGGACGGTAGCCCACCAGGCTCCTCTGCATTGCTAGGTGGATTCTTTACCACTGAGCCACGAGGGAAGCACCTGGAAGACCAGAAGACTTCAAGTTCCACCACGTGGGGGCAGCACATACCTGACCAATGGAAGTTCTTCTACTTTACACTGAGAGTATGCAGCAAGCCTGGATAGACTGTCAGCCATTAGGCCCTCTGGCTTTCCAAGCTTTCAGATCTGTCTGAAGAAACCATATACAGTGAGGATCAGCCATCAGACCATTTAGAAGGAGGCTAAAACTTTACATTTTTCTTAATTGTTCTGTCATTTTAATGAGCACATTAATATTATTATTAATATTCATATTTCTTCAAAATATTGTTTAATAATAATAAATTGAAATTGTAAGGTCCTTTATTTTTTATAAACCTTTGCCATGTTTGAATAGACAAAAATGCATACATGAAATATCCAGCAACAAAGTGCTAAGAATTAGTAGTTTACCCCAATTGAAAATGAACAGAGCGGGGGAAAAAAATGAACAGAGCAATGTGGAAAGGGGGGACAATGGCTTGGAGAAAGAAGACCTGAGTTAGAATCTTGCTTGGGTCTTCATCAGCTACTTAATCTCGAACTAAGTGTCTGCCATCAGCACACGACTGGGTGCTTCATGAGCGTTTGTTGAACAAATACATTTGTAAAGTGAGAATGATAATAATAATACTAGTTTCTGTGGTCATGAGAATTAAATGAAGTCATGAATTCAAACAGGCTTTGAAATGCGATGATATATTGTGTGTCATTATTATTAGAGCTAACTGTATGGTTGAATAATAAGAGAGACTGGAAGTGGAATGGAGGATTCATTGTCCATCCAAGGTCCCAGGGAAGGCTTCCCAGTGATGGATAGGAGAGACAAAGTACTGAGCATCCTTCTCCATCACTACCAGGAAATCTGCATCCCAGAGATGCCCACCAGGGAGCAGGAAAATATTTGCCCCTACTAAGGTGGGAGATGTGTTCTTATTCGGGAGAAGAAACACGTTCCTCAAGTCTACATCCTTTCACACTGCTAAGGGTTGTTTTCCACCAAATGGATCTAATCGTATTTCTAGTAGGACCCCTTTCACCCCACCTCATACATATTAGCATCCGCAGAAGAAAGTCTCTCAATCCATTCAGAATCTTATTATTGCCTCCATAATTATTATAGTTATGACTATGACAGTCATTCTAAGGAAAATTATCCAAATGGAGGATGGCAGAGGAAGGCAGGGCTGTGTGGCTCTGAGCAAAGTTAAAAGGCCAGCGAATAGAGAGAGATGTCCATGGCTGTCCTCCGGGGTAAGCTGGCTGTGAGCAGCAGGGGTGGAGAGTAACCACACTATGGTCTAAAAAAGCCCTTTCCTCCCTCTTCCTTCCCAAGCATTGTCCACCTCCTTTTTTGTTTTAATATTTATTTATTTGGCTGTGCCTGGTCTTGGTTGCAGCATGCAGGATCTGCAATCTTTTTAGTTACAGCATGTGAATTCTTAGTTACTGTGTATGGGATCTAGGTCCCTGGCCAGGGATCGAATCCAGGTCCCCTGCATTGGGAGCCTGGAGTCTTAGCCACTGGACCACCAGGGAAGTCCATGTCCACTCTCCTCTTAGAATGTCTTTAGTCCCCCTCACTTCCTCTCTATCCCCTCTGAGATTGCCCTCACTCAGGTCTTTATCACCCTATGCCCAGATCATTTCAATGCCCCTGTCACCCACCTCCCAGGCTCTGGGCTCCCTCTAATGAAACCCCAAAAAGGTCTTCCCCACATAGATGGTATGTCACTCCCCTGTGCAAAATTAGTTCTCATTTATTAGAACATACATGATGAAGTCTTCATCATGGCTTGAAAACCTTCATATCCCAACTGTTACTTTATCCTATCAGCCCAGAGATGGACAGACAGACTCACAGTTCCTGCACACACACCACTTGTTCACACCTTGTGGCCCCTACTTCTCTTAGCCTGCCAGTCTGAAAGTATCTCATCGTCTTTCCCTCAAATCCCCGGCTCAGACTGCCCCCTCCAAATATTTCCCAGTGTTGGGATTGTTTTCTCTTTCATCTCTCCAAGCATTTTATTTGAGTCCAAGATACTCTGCCTTGGCTTTGAGCTACTAAGTTCGTACTGTTTGTTGTTATTGCTGTTTAGTCACTAGATCATGTCCAACTCTTTGAGATCCTATGGATCTTGTCCTTTACTATCTCCCATCAAATATTAAAGCTCACAAGTTTGCTCAAGTTCATACTGTTCCCCCTAATTGACACTCTCTAGAGGTCAGGATCTATGCCTGAGTCACCTCTGGTACTAGTATTTTGCACCCGGAAATAGTCAGAGCTGAAAAAATGCCTGGTGAGTTTCAAATGTATTTCATCACCTTCCTTTGACTTGTTCTCACAAAGACCCTAGGAGGTAAGTCTGTGCGTGTAATGACCATAGGTGTTACACATGGGCAGACAGAGGTCAGACAACTTGACCCAGGCCAGACATCTAGTGATGGAATCATACATAGAACCGAGCTCCATACATAAAAGCAAGGGTGGACCCAACCTGGGGGTTGCATCCCCTGGTGGGGAAATGCCCCTGATGACTCCAGTGAGTCATAATACTGTGAGTTAGTGATTAAGAGTCTAGGTCTGGGCTTCCCTGCTGGCTCAGTGGTAAAGAATCTGCTTGCCAATGCAGGAAACACAGATTCAATCCCTGGTCTGGGAGGATCACACATGCTGTGGAGCAACTAAATCCATGCACCACAACACCTGAGCCTGTGCTCTAGAGCCCAGGAGCCACAACTACTGAGCTCACATGCCACACTACTGAAACCCGTGCACCCTAGAGTCCACTCTCTGCAACAAGAGATGCCGCCGCAATGAGAAGCCGGAGCACCACAACTAGAGAGTAATCCTGCATCTCTGAAACTAGAGAAAAGCCCACGCAGCAGTGAAGACCCAGCGCAGCCAATAAATAAATGTGCTGTATGTGTGCTTAGCTGCTCAGTTGTGTCTGACTCTTTGTGACCCCATGGACTGTAGCCCACCAGGCTCCTCTGTCCATGGGATTCTCCAGGCAAGAATACTGGAGTGGGTTGCCATGCCCTGCGCTAGGGGATCTTCCTGACCCAGGGATCCATCCCAAGTTTCTCACATTACAGGTGGATTCTTTACCATCTGAGCTACCAGGGAAGCCCAATAAATAATAAAATTATTTAAAAAAAATAAAAGAATCCAGATCCTGTGTCTGGATCCTGGTCTCATCATTTCTACAATTCTGGGGATTTTTCTTGACCTCGCTGATTCCTCATGTAACAGCAACCTCCTAAAATTGCAGATAAATTAGACAGCATCAAATATCACTGAATCAGGTGCATCCTGATACACAGATAGAGCTTGGTTGTCATTAAGTCAGTACTAAGAGCATTAAAAAACACAGGACTCAGGTTTCTCTTTTGTGCCTGGGAATAGTGGTGAGGAGTCCAAAGTACCATCCCAGGAATGGGGAGGAGAAGGAGAGGCTGGAAAAACATCCCCTGGTCGTCTGAGCACATTCCCAAGATACCAGGCCACCCATCCGGCATTTCCCAAGCAACAAGTCACTGTCATTTCCTCCCCCATGCCCTGGGAAAGTGTGCAAATTGAGTTCATTCCATGAGCCACTGTCTCCTGTTCTCAGGCCCAGTCGTGACCCTTGCCAGCTATTTGATACTCAAAGAGCCAGGTATCCACCATATTGAATGTGGGCCCAGGCTGAATCCTAGGCATGCAGGGGCTGAAAGCAGCTTGCTCAGCTAAAGTCAGAGATGGTGCATGAATGAGATGCCGTCTTGCTCCTCTGAATCCTGAGCAGTAGTCACTGGATCCAGTCATCCAAATGGAAGGCAGAAGACAGGAAAAAAAAATGAGAAGATATAACAATGATGGGGAATCAGGAGTTGCCTGAAAGTCAGCCTTCCGGGGTTCAAATTTCTATACCACTATTTCTTTTATTTTTTTACTTTTTATTTTGTATTGAGGTATCATTGATTAACAATGTTGTGATAGCTTCTGGTGTACAGCAAAGGGACTCCGCCATACATTGCACATGTATCCATTCTTCCCCAAGCTCCCCTCCCATCCAGGCTGCCACATAACAGGGAGCAGAGTTCCCTGTGCTGTGCAGTAGGTCCTTGTTTATACCATCACTTCTAACTGCATGGTGTTGGCATTTTGCAACTCATTTCCTTGGTTTAAAAAGCCAGCATCTGTATCAGAAAATTGTGAGGATTAAATGAGGTGATGATGGGCTTCCCTGGTGGTCCAGTGGTTCAGAATCCACCTGCCAATGCAGGGGCCATGGGTTCACTCCCTGGTCCGGGAAGATTCACATGCTGAAAGGCAACTAAGTCCCTGCACCCAAATTACTGAGCCCACTCACCGTAATTACTGAAGTCTGCACACTGTAGAGCATCCATGCTCCCTGACAACACAGAAGCCAGCACAATGAGAAGCCTGTGCACCGCAACAATGAGTAGCCCCTACTGGCTGCAACTAAAGTCTACATGCAGCAAGGAATGTCCAGCTCAGCCCAACATAAATAAATAAATAACTTTTAAAAAGTGAGATCATAGGTGGTCCTATTGGTAAAGAACCCACCTGCCAATGCAGGAGACATAAGAGACGCAGGTTCGCTCCCTTTGTCAGATCCCCTGGAGGCGGGCATGGCAACCCAACTCCAGTATTCTTGCCCGAAAAATCCCATGGACAGAGGAGCCTGGTGGGCTATAGTCCATAGCGCGGCAAAGAGTCAGACACAACTGAAGTGACTTGGCATGCCACAAAGCACGTCACACAAATGCTTAGCACAACACCTTCACCCCAGACCAGTGCTCATCTGGATAACAAGGTTGTTGGTGATGTTAATTTGACCCTGACACAGACTGGCTGAATATTTTTATTCTCATTTCAGAGTTGAGTAAACTCTGCCTCGAGAAGTTAGGTGCCTTGCTTGAGGTCCCAGGGACAGTCCATAGCAGATCTTCTAACTCAACTTCCCCTCTGTTTCTACCCGGGACCCCAGCAAGGGATCCAGATGCCTGAGGAACTAGGACCAGAATGGGCATTCTTCTTGGGAAATCAGAGGACAAGAAAGATGCAAACCGAGAATCAACTGAGCCCAGCCTTTGGGTAAAAAAGCACTACAAATCATTACATGGGACCAGATAAGAGCATGTCTGCCTAGAAAGCCTCTCTCCTCTACTTGCCTAAATTGCCAACTTGTGCAATATTTAACCATTCTCTCCCTGCCAGATGTATACCTGAGGTCATTTCAGTCATGGGAAGTCTTACTACAGGGGCAGGTGTGAAGTTACTTCTAGAAGGAGTCCAAAGTCTGTGTGTATAAGCAGCAAAGGCAGGAAGGCCTCAATCTTGCCCCCAGGGCCATTTCAGAATGGCTTGAGCTGAAGAAAAAAACCACCTCTCTTGGACCTCCATGGGCTTCTCAGGTGGCTCAGTGGTAAAACATCTGCCTACTGATGCAAGGAGACACAGGAGATTTGGGTGCAATCACAGGGTGGGGAAGATCCCCTGGAGGAGGGCATGGCAACCCACTCCAGTGTTCTTGTCTGGGAAATCCCATGGACAGAGGAGCCTTGTGGGTTATAGTCCATGAGGTCACAAAGAGTCAGACACAATTGAGAGACTGAACACGCAACACAAGCTAGGACCTCAATCTATGGATCGGTATTTGACTCCAGGTGAAATCTGCTTGGTTGAAGGATCAAGGCAGTATCGATTGACCAGGAACTGCAAGAGGAGGGGGTGACCCCAAGAGTAACAAATGACTTGAGGGAGTCATGCAAGGTGGCATTCATCACCCTTTAGCTATTGTGGTGATGTCACTGGGAGCTCACCTTTGACTCGCCGTTGCCCTGGTCCCAGCACCTATATGATGGCATGACAGGTAGTCCATATTTAGTTGTCAGATGAACAAATAGAAGCCACCATCATTCTAACTGAGCTTAGTTACACCCTCAAGCAGTATCTTTCTCCTTTGGTCCTCACGATAGGTCTGAGAGTTCCCCTCGGCACACGATGTTATCTAAGATTCACGGAGAATCTTCTGGAAGCATCAAGCTAATAAGCAGAAGCACAAGAACTTCTGAGCATGATCACACGATCCTGTGAACTCTCTACGCTGCCACCCTTGGGGTGATGGGGAGGCAGGGGGATGGGGAGGGCTGCAGGTTGCTGCATTCTGGGACAAATGCCAGCTCTCTGCATCCTTCTTCTTCTTCTGCATGGGTTGCCAGAGGAACCAGAAGTTTGGGCCCCATGTGGCAACTGCCCTAGGCTGTCCTGGCATCATTCTCACTAGCTTTTCTGAGAAGAGCAAAACAAGACATTTTCAAAAGAGCGATGGCTTTTCAGTGGACAGAACTGGAATCTAGGACCAGCTCAGCTCTCCACTGGCCATAGATCCCTGGCAAGTCATAAAATATTTCTCTTCCTCACTTTCCGTGTGTGTCACCTGGGGTGTGGTGATGTGGACTTAAATGGTAAGGGGAGACTGCCCTGGTGGTGCAGCGGATAAGAATCCGCCTGCCAGTGCGGGGAACACAGGTTTCATCTCCGGTCCAGGAAGATCCCACGTGCCTTGGGGCAACTAAGCCTGTGTGCCACAAGTATGAAGCCAGTGCACCACAACAAGCAAAGTCACTGCAATGAGAAGCCTGCAGAGTGCAACAGAAAGTAGCCCCTGCTCTTTATGACTAGAGAAAGCTCACTCGAAGTCATGAAAACCCAGTGCAGCCAAAATAGTAAAATAAATAAATTTTTAAAAAATGTCAACAGGAATGCGGAAGGACTTTGGGTGGTACCTGGCACATTACAGATGCTAAAAAAAATTGTCATGAGGGATAAATGAGAAAATACATGCCAAGGGCTTACCACAGGGCAATTTGACACCTGGATTCAATTTGATACCTGGATTCAGTGATCGTTGCTGCTACAGTTATTGTTTCTGACCAGCTCTTGTCCCTGGGGTAATGTCTGTCCAGTGCCCTCACACCGGGAGCTCCCTCCCCCTGGCCACTGTGCCTTTCTTCTCCCTGGGTCCCTGACAACCACCCACCACCTCTCCACCCTCACTGGTCCTCTCAAGCACTCTCAGCTGCCCATTATTCAGTCCTCTGGGCCTCAGCCTCATATACCCTGGTCCTCAAGATAAGGCCCATCACCATCTTCCCCGAACTGCTGGAGCCCCTGCCTCTCAAAAATCCATAGAAAATGTCGGAAAACCTTGGGTCATAACACACTGCCTTGGGGCTCTATCATATTTTTTCTGTCTCTTTTCTCAGCTGGGCAAATTTTAAAAATTTATTTATATATTTTTTTCAGTCATTTAAAAATTTTATCTTTAATTAATTTATTTATCTTTGGTTGCCCTGAGTCTTTGTTGCTTTGCACGGGCTTTCTCTAGTTGCAGTGAGTGGGGGCTACTCTTTCTGTGGTGCTTGGGTTTCTCATTGCAGTGGCTTTTCTTGTTGCAGAGCAGGGACCCTAGGCATGTGAGCTTCAGTAGTTACAGCACATGGGCTCAGTAGTTGTGGTTCCAGGGCTTAGTTGCTCCTAGGCATGTGGAATCTTCCTGGACCAGGGATCGAACCTGTGTCCCCTGCACTGGCAGGCAGAGTCTTATCCACTGCACTACTAGGAAAGCCCCTGGCCAAAGTTTTAATTATCTCATGTCCATTTTGAGCACATTCCTCACCTGAGTTGCCCAAAATCTCCTTCTCACTGCCCAGGTACCTGATTCTATCCCAGGATTCCTTTCTAGCTGGTGACTTGGCCTCCATCATTGGTGATCACCTTCCCACATCCCATCCAGGATGATCCACAGATCACATGGCACAGCTATGGGCATTCGAGAGTGGGTGGTGAGACAGGAAGGGAGGGGCTAGAAGGGTTCAGGCATCATGGGAGTAGAAGTGGACCAAGTGTAGGCCTGGGGACCCACCCACCCAGAGCCCTGATGGAACAAGTGATACCTAATGTGGAGCCTGGCACCGAGTAGCTGCTCAGTAAACACCCTGTTACTCACGCCCTGTGTTGACATTTAACATTTTAAATTGTTTTCAAAAACACCCCAAGTATGCTGGTATCCAGGATCAGGCTGCCAACAGCTCTGCCATCTTATGGACTTCGTGTCTGGGCAGGAATTGAAGAGAGGGAGGCTTACCTAGCTCCTGTGACCCAAGGTAATATGCTAGTGATAACCTGGAGCCCTGGGGAGAGGGCAGGGGGACTATGCTGGGTTTGTGTGAAGAGCTCCAGTCTAGAGGGAAAGATCAAAGGTAGGAATGGACATTCTGATCATCAGAAATCAGATGTCCTCAGAAGTCATGACTCTCACTGTCCCCTGCCATCCAGGACAGTAGGGTTGCAGGCCTTGAACCTTGTGAGAAGCATCAGTGTCTGTTGTCCTGGGAAACGCTGGTCACCAGCCTGGCTCACCTTCTGTGTTCACAGATGCAAAGTGAGAAGCAGGCTGGAGGAGCCGCTCTATGGAGGAGATGGCCCAGAGGTCTGCAGAGGGCCTGTGGGGGACAGGGGAAGGGGGCATGATGGAGCCTGGGAACAGGCATCTCATTTGGGGTCAGGGGGCAAGGAAAGTGGCCCACAGGACTTCTTGAAATCTGGGAGTTGGTCCAGATCAGTGGTCTCTAACATTAGCAGGTACCCGAGCCATCAGCTAGCGCATGCATGCTAAGTCACTTCAGTCATGTCTAGACTCTTTACAACCCCATGGACTGTATGCCAGGCTCCTATGTCCATAGGATTCTCCAGGCAAGAATACTGAAGTGGGTTGCCATGCCCTCCTCCAGGGGATCTTCCCAACCCAGGGATCAAACCCGCATCTCCTATATCTCTTGCATTGGCAGGTGGGTTCTTTACCATTAGTGCCATCTGGGAAGCCCCGTCATCAGCTAGAGGGCTTGTTAAAACACAGTTGGCCAGACCCTACCCCACCCCATAAGACATACACATTATGACATACACACACACACACAGAGTTTCAAATTCAGGACATCAGGGATGGGGCCTGAGTCTGCATTTGGAACAAGTTCCCAGTGGGGCAGATACTGCTGATCCAGGGACCACACTTTGAGAACCACTGATCTAAGTGAGGGCTTTCCTGGTGGCTCAAATGGTGAAGAATCCACCCACAATGCAGGAGACTGTGGTTTGATTCCTGGGTTGGGAAGATCCCCTGGAGAAAGGTTAGGCTACCAACTCCAGTATTCTTGGTCTTCCCTGGTAGTTCAGATGGCAAAGCATCCTCCCGCAATGTGGGAGACCTGGGTTCAATCTAAGTGAGGGCTTTCCTGGTGGCTCGATGGTAAAGAACCTGCCTGCCAATGCAGGAGACATTAGAGACGCAGGTTCAGTCCCCGGGTGGGGAAGATCCCCTGGAGTAGGAAATGGTCTAAGTGATGAATACTAGAGCTTCTTCTGCTATGAGGTTTTAGGATCTGATTCCCAAGAAGTACATAAATGGGAAGAAAAAATTGAAAATTAAAGGAGAATTTTAGAAGAAATAGGAGGAGATAATTCCACACTTGTCACCTACCTGTGGCTGCAGGCAAGCACCCGGTCAATGGCCCAGGCCTTGCGGGAAAGGGGTAGAAGGCACGGCAGACTCACTCTCACCTCCCGTCTTCTCTCAGGGTTTCTTTTCATCTGGTTTTCATTGGATTCTATGTGAGACCATATTTCACGACGCCAGCTGCTTGAGTCTGTAATGAAATACTTTATGTGAAAGCATTTTGAAAATATGAAGTCTAAGGCAGGGGGTTATTTTTAATGTATGTTTATATTTTCTGCTTTATCTCCTTCAAAACAGCAAATTATGATTGCAATAAAAGACTGAGATGTTGTTGATGGGAGAGAGTTGAATGGGATGGAATGGAATTGATTTGAATTAAATAAGAGTTGCATTATCTCCACTCATAGAAGCCGAACACTGAATAGAGGTGGGAGGGGAAGCCTGATGACTCCAAAGATGAAACAGACCAGCTGCTGGCAAGGACTGGGAAGTGGACTGCACAGTAAGTGCAGAGCATGGGTGTTGTGTTGAGTGCCACTCTTGGGGAATATTCACTCTCAGAGGGCCCGGAGCCACATGGAGACATGGTCTTCAGTACCCAGGACACTAGACTCTGGTGAGCCACAAATGCCTTGGGGCCTGCAGTCAGAATATTTGGAAACTTCCTTGGCAGTCCAGTGGTTACGATTTGGTGCTTTCATTGCCAGGGGCCTGGGTTCAGTTCCTGGTCAGGGAACTAAAATCCCACAAGCTTCTCTGTGCAGTCAAAAAAAAAAAAAAAAAAGATTTTGGTGACCAGGTCCAAGAATGGGAGCTCAGGCTTTCTGACCCCTGATGTCTTTCCCACCATCTCAACATCCTTCCGTGGCCTGGAGGTTTCTTCCCTATGAGAATAGCAGAGCACCTTAGACATGGACCCAGCCCCCACTCATTTGGGTTTTCTGTCTACCCTGTATGACTGCTCCTTCCAGCCATCCATCCTGGTGCCCCCTCCCTCCATACATAGGCACAGACATCTACAGGTTCTGAAAAGCTGGTCAAATGCAGTTTGTCCATGAGCTATACCATCTTCCACCCCAGGACAACCAAAGCCAGTGCCCTAAACCCTGTGACTCTGAGTGCCTCCTAAGCCATGACTCTTCCCATGAGATGAGGAGACTGAAGGGCTAAGCAGACAAGCCCACTGGGAGCTCCCTCTCCACATGGACCATGGTCCAATACACATGCCTATCCCTGGCGGGTGGACAAGGGGAAGCGGTTGTGGGGAGGGCTGAAATGGTACCAGGATATCTGTACACCTGTGTGCAAAGATGGGAGGGCAAGGTGGGCTTCAGTCTTGCCTATAAAACTAAGTGCCATCTTCACAAGGGATTATATTCTATTTGTGTTAGGAAAGAGGCTAAAGAGAGGCAAGGCCAGAGTCCCACCCAAGTGTCAGGGCCGACCTCTAGATCTGGCTAGAGGAGCCCAGACAGGTGGGTGTGCCACCTGCAGAGTCCCATGGCCCCCACCCTGCTGGTAGAATCACCCAGCATCACTCAAGGGTCCTTTTCCCAGGGATCAGCCACACTCTTCACCAGAGTTGTTTCAAGCCAAGATCCCGGTCCCTCTTGAGAACTCTTGTAAGTGGAGTGCCAGCCAGGGTGGCGCCAGGCAGCCCAGGCCTTAACAACCCCAAGACCTTCTCCTGACCTCTGCATAGGAATGGGGCCAGCAGAAGTCCTAGATGAAGTCCAGTGGGAAATGTGTTTTGGAAACACAGCTGAGGCATCAAGGACCTGCTTTCCATGGGCAGCAGTGGAATTTAAACAGGCTGGGGCTCTGAGCTATTATCAGTCAGATAAATGTAAGTCTTGGATTTAGGCTCAAAAATTCAGCTGAACAAGTATCAAATGGAAAAGACTCCAATAACCAGATCATCAAGACCGCAGACTATCAGCATGCCACAAACTTACCTGAGCCAATAGCCTGCTAAAACAAAATCAGAAAACGAATGCAATTTTTGATCACATTAACAAAAGTATAAAAGACTCCAAATAAAGAAGGTTAAAATGGTTCAGCCCATATCTGTAGTGTTGTGTTCTGTTTTAGGTAGCTTATTTTTAAGACTGTAATTCTAAACCAGAATATTCTCTAATTAGTAGGATGATATGGTAAAGAAGTTAGAAAGCAGCCTTGAAAGGGTTTTTAAGGAAATGATTGTTGGGCCTAGAGAAGGCAGGAATCCAGGAGATTTAAGACCTACTTTCCAATATTTGAGGGGTTGTATGTTAGAATGTTTGTTTCAACCTGAATATGACAGTGGATGCTGAGAACAGAAATCCCATCAATAGAAATTGACATGCTTTTTTGGAGAACAGCATGGTCTGCAGTACCAAGGCAAAATCCTCATGCTCTTTGGTCCAGGATTTCTATTGCTAGGAATTTAGCTTAAAGAAGTACTTAGAATGTGCAGAGATTTTCTTGTAATGATGCTTGTTGTTTGTTTAATCGCTAAGTCATGTCCAGCTTTTTGGGACTCCATGGACTATAACCTGCCAGAAGCCTTTGTTCATGGGATTTCCCAGGCAAGAACAGTGGAGTGGGTTGCCATTTCCTTGTCCAGGGGATCTTCCTGACCCAGAGCTCAAACCCAAGTCTCCTGCATTGCAGGTGGATTCTTTACCACTGCGCCACCTGGGAAGGTACAATGATGTTTACTGTCACGGTATTTATAATATCGTTTAGAAACAGCCTAAGCATCCAGCAGTAGGGTAATGGTTACTACATCGTGATACATCCATGCCATAGAAAATTCGGCAACCCATAAAAATATATCTTCAAAGACTACTTAGTGATATGAGAAATGTTCACAATGTCAATGAAAAGAATGAGCTGCATATAATACCTATAGTCAAATACAATTCTAATTTTATAAAACATATGCACAGGTGTAGGAGGATCTGGAAATAAAGTTTACGTTAAGAAACAGAAGGCTACTTCCACAAACAGTAAGAAATACACCAAAGTACTAACAGAGCTTATCACTGCAAGTTATATTTGTCGCTGATTTTTTTTTATATTTATTTTTCTATGTTTTTCAAGTTTCTGCAATGCATATGTATTATCTTTATAATCAGGAAAAAGTATTAAAAATATCTATAGAGAGGGGATTCCCTTGGTAGTTCAGTGGTTAAGACTCCACGCTTCCACTGCAGGAGGCACAGGTTCTGTCCCTGGTCGGGGAGTTAAGATCCTGCATGTGCATGGCCCCCTCCTCCCCCGCCAAAATTTGTAGAGCTGTTGTGGGCTGAACAGGTGATACACTCAGGGATGAAGCAGCAGCCAGAACTGCTCAGTACCAGCTTCGCCATGAGGTGGACGCCTCCCTGTCGCTGAGTGACAGGGACTGGGTGAGAGGTTGAGTAACAGGGCTGCTGAGTGTGAGAACCAAGGGCTTCCCTGATGACTTAGTGGTAAAGAATCCACATGCCAATGCAGGAGACTCAGGAGACACAGGTTTGATACATGGACTGGGAGGATGTCTGGAGAAGGAAATGGCAACCCACTCCAGTGTTCTTGTCTGAAAAAATCCCATGGACAGAGGAGCCTGGCAGGCTACAGTCCATGGGGTCACAAAGACTTGGACACAATTGAGCAACTGAGCACGCGCTCATGTGGTTTAAAACTCTAGCTGATGGACTCCCTTGTAAAGTCTGCAGAACAGATTCAGTTCCAATCCCTGAAGCACGAGGTTTTCCCCAGAGACAAACCATCCACATGTAAAGCATCCTATCTTCTCCCCTCAACTTTGCTGCCTCACTCATCTGCAGCCGCTTGGCTAAGGTAACAAGGAGCATACAGTTCAGCTTCCTTTCACAGACGGCAATACTGAGTCTGCCATCAAAAGTTCTAGACACCAAGCCTGGGACAGTGATGCATCTGTCTCCTACCAAGGCTTTGGACTTCTGCAGCGGTCCCCCATCTTTTCAGCACCAGCGATCAGTTTCGTGAATGACAATTTTTCCATGGATCTCGGGCAGGGTGGGGTGGTTTTGGAATGATTCAAGCACATTGCATTTATTATGCACTTTCTTTCTATTATTATTACATTGGCTCCACCTCAGATCATCAGGCATTAGATCCTGGAGGTTAGAGACCCCTGTTCTAGAGGTTTCCTTGAGGGAGTTATTTTCATGAGAGATCTTCAATGGGTCCTAGAAAAAAAGAGCCACAAATATAATAATGACTAGCACTATCTGAGCACTGATGCGTTCCTGGGTTATCAGCCACTGCTCCTTTCCCCCTCTCCCCCCACCAGCTACACACATACACACGTGTGCACACAAGTACAGGCACGCGCACACACACAGTTTTCCCCATAAAGGCTCTGAGGGTCAACGAATTCAAGCAGCTCCTGACTCTCACCAACAGAGCATGGAAAGCAGGGGTTGTTTTTAGAAAAGTCTGACCCACATTTGAGAGGGGAATGTTCTCAGGGACAGGCCCCACTAGGGATACCTGACTACCTATAGGAGGTCAATGTGTAAACTCCATGGACTTGGCTCTGAGGGTCAATGTCAATTGCATAGTCTGTCAAGAAATAAAATGTTCTCCCATCTCAGAACTAGGAGGTTAGAGGGGGAGAGGAATATCTTTCTTATTTTCTGATTTCCAAAAATTTAAAAGCAGTCTTTAGTTGAAGACAGTATGGTAGTTTATTACAAACTAAAAGTAGAACTATCATATGACCCAGCAATTCCATGGGTGTATATATATATATATGAAATGAAAACACTAATTAGAAAAGATATATGCATGCCAATGTTCATAGCAGCACTAGTTACAATTGCGATGTGGAAGTAACCTAAGAATCTGTTAACAGATGAATGGATAAAGGGAATGTAGTATAGCTATACAGTGGAACAATATTCAGTCAAAAAAATAAAATTTTGCCTTTTGCAATAACATGAATGAACTTGGAAGGTATTGCGCTATGTGAAACAAGTTAGACAGAGAAAGACAATTACAGTATAATCTCACTTATATGTAAAACGGCAGCCAACTAGTGAATATAACAAAAAAGCAGACTCACAGATTCAGAGGACAAACTAGTGGTTACCAGTGGGGAGAGGGAAGTAGGGAGAGGCAATATAGGGGTAGGGGGATAACAGACATAAAAACTATTGTGAACAAAATAAGCTACAAGGATATATTGTACCACACACAGAATATAGCCAGTATTTTACAACAGTAAATGGAGAATAACCTTTGAAAATTGTGAATCACTATATTGTACACCTGTAACTTAGAATATTATACATCAACTATACTTTGATTAAAAATAAATAAAAATAAAAGTAGCCTTTAGTTTTCTTGTGTGTTCAGTTGCTTAGTCATGTCCAACTCTTTTTGGCCCCATGGAGTGTAGTGAGCCAGGCTCCTCTGTCCATGGGATTCTCCAGGCAAGAATACTGGGGTGGGTTGCCATTTCCTTCTTCAGGGGATCTTCTCAACCCAGAGATCGAATTTGTGTCTCCTGCATTGACAGGTGGATTCTTTTACCTGAACCACCATATTTCCAGATCTTCCTACACCTGAAACATTTTCTAAGATAAGGCAGTCTTTGGCCATGGATATATACTTACTGAAAATCAGAAATGCCAAATTGGACCATTTCACACAGCAGGACCCTTCACTGCCAACCTTCATAACATCATGGGGAGAGGATCTGAATATCCCCCTAGAACAAGCAAAAAATCCTAATAACCCACTATGAGTATATACTGTATGAATTTGAGAAGCTCAGCTGACATTTCTTGATGTCCCTCTCCTGCTTTATAAAGTGAGAGTGGGATCACCAAGGTACCTCCCAGTTTTAAATTATATAATTCCACCCAGCTATAAATGGATCTAGACCAAGGGTTAGTAAACTTCAGTTGGTGGATCAAATCCAGCTCACTGCCTATTTTTGTAAATAAAGTTTTATTAGCACACAGTCACGCCTGTTTGTACATATAATCTATGGCTGCTTTCATAACACAACAAACTTGAGCAATTGGGACAGAGTCGCCACATAGCCAAAAATAATTGCTACTTGCTCTTTTACAGAGAAAGTTCCCCAACTTCTGGTCTAGACCATTAGAAACTAGTAGCCTTAGTTAGACAACGGGAAACCAGGTATTCTGTAGGGAACACACACCAATGTATCCATAAGCTGGGAATCTATTCTATTTATATTTTGAGCCTGTGCCACCTCTTGGGATCACGCAGCAGGCAGCAAACTTATGAGACGTGTTAAGTAGAACTTTCTTGTCATTGTCCTAAAACTGCTGCTTTTGAGCTTCACTGAGTGTACCCTTGGCAGGCACCTGCCTCCTCCCCCTCCATTCCCTCCACTATCCCATAGATTTCCATCACATTTTTGGTCGCCCTTCCTCTTCCCAGACTTTACTGTTTGGTCTTTCTTTTGAGTTCATCCTCAAACAGAAGGCTCTCTTTCCCCGCAAGCATTTTAATTGCCCTTCTCCGGACTGTGTCCAGGTTCATTACATCTCCGAGGGGCTTATGACCAAAACTGCACACCTTCAGGAACACACTGTGGCTTCAAGCAAGGAGGGAAGTTTGGACCTTGGGGCTCATGGGGTGGAGGGCCGAGCCCCGTGGTCAGACTTGGACTGGAATCTTGGCTCCCAAAGATTCCAGTTATGAGGCTTCATGGGTAAACCACAAGGCTGTCTCCAGAACCTCTAAGGTGGTTATAGTCATGAGCTGGTGAGACATGGGACACAGTGCAGACCCTGCAAGAATGCACAGCTGAAATGAATACTTGGCTGATGGTGCTCTATGGATAGGCTTCCCAGGTGGTGCTAGTGGTAAAGAATTCGACTGTCAGGGCAGGAGATGCCAGAGATGAGGGTTAGATCCCTGGCTCAGGAAGAGTCCCTGGAGGAGCAAATGGCACCCCACTCCAGTATTCCTGCCTGAGAGATCCCATGGACAGAGGAGCCTGGTGGACTTCGGTCCATAGGGTCGCAGAGAGTCAGACATGACTGAAGCGACTTAGCATGCACACACACCATGTGGATGCCCATCTTTAGAGATGTGTATTTGTATGTGTGTGTGTATATAGTTCAAATCACAACTGATTCCTCTGAAGATAAGACTCTCTCTCTCTCAGCTGCTTCAGTCGTGTCCAACTCTGTGACTCTATCAACTGTAGCCCACGAGGCTCCTCTGTCCATAAGATTTCCCAGGCAGGTATACTGGAGTGGGTAGCCACGCACTTCTCCAGGGGATCTTCCCAACTCAGGGATCAAACCTGCATCTTCTGCATTGCAGGCAGTTTCTTTACTGCTGAGCCACTGGGGAGGCCCATATATATATATAATAATTTTTAAGCTAACAACACGTTTCTGAGCTGAACATTAGGCTCCTTGTGGGCATGCAGCCTCACCCATGTTTCTGCATACTCAGGGACCAGTATGGCACCTGTGACATATCGAGCTGCCTCGGTGAAGGAACCCTGAAGGCCACCATGAGGCCCAGAAGAGTAAATTCCAGGAGAATTTAAAGCCATAAATGAGGAGCTATAATTGCTTCATAAATACCAGGTAATTCGTATTTTAAGCTGATCAGCTCTCAGAACCAGAGTGTAAAATGTTCTTTAGCCAACTGTGATTGAACACGGAATACGAGCCAAATCCCTTCAGATAGGACATGTCCTTTGCACCCCTAAGTATTGGTTTACAACTCATTAGCCAACTGACAGAGCGACTGGGAGGGCAGAGTTGGAAAAGAAATGTAACCCTGGCGGGTCCCGAGCCATTGTCACCTGGAGATAATACATCTCTGAGATGTGAAGGAAGTCCGTGAGAACCCATTTTCAGTCTCTCTCACTCAGTGGATATCCCAACCTTTAGCAAATACTCTCTTTGCGACCCCATAGGCTGTAGCCTGCCAGGCTCCTCTGTCCATAGAATTCTCAGGCAAGAATACTGGAGTGAGTAGCCATTGCTTTCTTCACGGGATCTTCCCAACCCAGGGATTAAACCCAGGTCTCCTGCATTGCAGACAGATTCTTTCTCATCTGAGCCATCAAGGAAACCCTAAGGGAATACAGAGCACTCCGTCTCTTCATGCTCTTGGACCTTGTGCCCTGCATCTGGTGAGTATGATTGGATTGAGTTTCCTGGGAACTGCTCACCTGGCAAGTGGCTCATGTGTCCCTCACCTGCTGGGTCACTACAGCAGAGAGTGGCCTCAAGAGGCCCTTGTCACTAATCTCAGGGTCGACCATCTCAGACCCAGACAGCCAGCGCCAGATTACCTGAGAGCTGAGAGCAGCCCAGAGCATCTCCTGCCTCACCTGGATCAGCCCCGAGTAACTCAGTGTTTCAGAAAAGCACAAGAGTTTCCCATTACCCCTGAACAGACCCCTATCTCTAATCAGGATCACACATTAATGACAGAGACAAGTCCTCAGGAAGATGAAAGGCCTTGTATAATTAAAAAGATAAGAGTGGGCCTGGGAGAAGGAAATTGGGATTCAATTAACACTAGCGTTCTTCCCTCTGCCCTCCCCCACTATCGAATGTTCCACCAAGAAGTGCCCTCTCTCCTCCCTAAGAGTGAAAGGCTGAAGGGCTCTTATTTATGGCCTGGTTGGAGTGGGGCCTGGGGCCTTCCTCGGCCCAGGGAGTTTGTTTACTTAGAGTTCAGGAGGGGAGGGGAAGAGCAACACGAATCCTGCAGAAGGAGGTAACGAGCTGCTTTTGACTCCTTTTCTTGCCTCGCCTTAGCTCCTCTGATCTTCTTGACAGGGGAAGAAAAATACTCAATAGAAGGTCTATTTCCTTCCTCCTTCAGCCCGAGGCTGACACAACAGGCTAAGGGTCACTGCTGAGAAAGCTCTGTTGGGGTTATTTGTCTTGGGAAACCCGGCCACTTCCCCCTTTCCGTCTTTCTCAGGTTTCTGTGGAGGCAGAGGGAAGATAAGGTTGGAGACACAGCTGCTCAAAGGGTCTGTGGGACAGGTGGGAGCCCAGCTCCAGAGACCCCTACTCTTGGGGAACCTCTGAAGGGTTCTGAAGCCAGGAGCAGTTTGCTGAGGTCCCTGGTCTTAGCTGTTTGGCAAGGTGGGGATAGTTTAGGGGGCTTCAGGGACGAGCAGCAGCTCACAACAGGTCTGTGGGATTTGTTTCCAAGATGCCTTTGTTGTTGTTGTTCAGTCACTAAGTCGTGTCAGACTCTTTGCAACCCCATGAACTGCAGCACGTCAGGCTCCTCTGTCCTTCACTATCTCCCATAGTTAGATCAAAATCATGTCTATTGAGCTGGTGATGCTGCCTAACCATCTCATCCTCTGCCAACCCCTTCTCCTTTTGTCTTCAATCTTTCCCTGCATCTTGCAACTATTTAACTTCTCAGCGAAGGCAGCCCTAGGCCCCAAGACCTTATAGTAATAGAATATGGTGGTCCATTTGGATGGATGGGCTAGGTTTTAAAAACTCTCCTTTTGTGAAAGGATGGTGAAGGCTTCTCCCTGCCTCTCTTTTCAAGGGTTTCATGGAAACCTGAATCAGAACCCTTCCCATTGGAAAGCATCTCCCAGTCAGCCTGCAGGGCCCTCGAGGCTGTCACCAGACCAATGGGATCCATGAAGGTAAGGAGGATGGCGTTGAGGAAACCAACCCAGGACGTCTGGGAGCGAGAAGACAGAAAATGTACAACAGCTGGAAGGAGTGGAGAAATTTGCAGATAGAGCAGAATTATCCAACATATTAGATCTTGTTCTATGCCCGATTAATCACCTGGAAGCTCTATTCAAGGTTGTATATTAACCTCACTTACTACGCGGTGGGCACCTCGACTTCAAGACCATTAAAGCCAAACTCCACATTTTAACCATCCAATCTCTTTTCCTCTCATGTTCCCTACTTCAGCAAATGCCTCGGTTAGGACTTTCTAAGCCTCGGTTATTCAATCCACAACATGGAAGAAGCAACACCAGTTCTGTCTCCTTCAGGACTGACAGAATCAAAGAGAGAAGTCAGAAACAAACACGTTTTGGGAAATTTATCAACAAAATGAGAGGCAGTTCACCAAAACTGGAGACCTTGACTCTCCTCTTCCTCATGGCCCACATCAGTCACCTCCCTACTGATCTGGCAGCCTGGATGGGAGAGGAATTTGGGGGAGGATGGATACATGTGTATGTAGAGCTGAGTCCCTTCACTGTCCATCTGAAACTACTACAACATTGTTAAGGGGCTATGTGTGATAAGTTGCTTTAGCTGTGTCCTACTCTTTGTGACCTCTGGACTGCAGCCCAGCAGGCTCCTCTGTTCATGGGATTCTCCAGGCAAGAATACTGGAGTGGGTTGCCATGCCCTCCTCCAAGGGATCTTCCCAACCCAGGGATTGAACCCAAGTCTCCTGTGGCTCCTGTATTGCAGGCAGATTCTTTACCTGAGCCACCAGGAGAAGCCCTAATGGGCTATAGTCTAATATACATTAAAATGTTTTTTAAAAAAAGGTAGAGAATCTGAGGCTTGGAGAGGTTAAGTAGCCTTTCCAAGATCACATTATGCCTAGAGGCAGAAACAGGTAAAGAAGCCAAGCACTTCTAGTGTTTTCTCTTTGTACAAAATCCAGCTTCTGAAATCACATTATGTAGGCATTTACATCCTTAGTTATTATCCAGGGCCTGCTCTATTTTCTAAGAACTGCTTGCTACATGCTCTGGGGCACAGATGGGGACAACAGCATCACAGGTAGATGAAGGAGTCGCCTCTACTTTAGGACAACCTGCTAAGCTAGCCTGAGTATAGCCAGCCATCAATTGACAAGCCTCAACTGAGTGCCTGCCATATGACAAGTGTCAAAGAAGCCAAGGCTACAGGATGCATTTCCTAGAGGCACAGTTCAATAGAGAGCCAGGGGGTGAAAAAAAAAAGAGAAAAGAAAAAATAAGAAAGCTATAACATTGGAGCTTAAAATGTCACAGGGAGCCAAGGAAGTTGTCTGATGGATTGCCCTGTCATCTCCAAGCCAAAAGAAAAAAAATTTCAGATCCATCAATGTGTTCCTGCCCTTTTAATCCAAACAATATTTTACAGCATTGGAACGTGAAGAAATTATTTTCTTAGACATTCAACAATGTATGAGGATTGCTGAGCACTTCACCAGAAAGCAGCAAGTGAGAACCACAGGTTGTTTTAATGTCTGTGCGTTGATCCAGATTATATGTAAAAGTATACTGTAGCATACATGAGAGTCTACAAGGTGCTATATGTTTATGTATTCATTCATTCACTCATTCATGGGGAGCCCGCTGTCCACATGGCTCTGCCCCAGACATTGAACATGAAGGGACACCTGTGTACTTGTGCTCCAACTGCCCAGGTCAAGGCCAATTCCTGCCTGCTCTGGACCTGCTCCTCACTCTGGCTGGCTTCCTAGTCAGTAGGCATGTTGTCCAACGTCCTCTCAGGTTTTCCTGTATGCTTCTACCACCTGCCCCTTGAATTAAGCGTTTGACTCTTGGGCCCAGGTGCTATGGCACTATAGCTTTACTTTAGACTGGCTTCATAGCAAAGGCATCCAAGTGAGGTGATACGTGATGGGGGTATTTGCCAGTTCTCAAACAAGTCCTGCCTTCTCTCATCCCCAGGTCTTAACTCACAGTGCTTCTGCCTCCTCTAAGCGATCCTTCCTGATCCCCTCAGCCAGAGTGATCCTCCCCTTTCCCATCATGCTTGGTTCCTCAGTGATCTGCTTTGTATTTGAATTATCCATATGTGCTTCTACCTCTACTGCTAGATGTGAGTCATCGTTGTGTGTGCTCAGTCGCTCAGTGGTGTCGAACTATTTGCTACCCCATGGAGTATAGCCTCCTCTGTGCATGGGATTCCCTAGGCAAGAATACTGGAGTGGTTTGACATTCCCTTCTCCAGGGGATCTTCCCAACCAAGGGATCAAACCCACGTCTCCTGCACAGGCAGGTGGATTCTTTACCACTGAGCCACCAGGGAAGCCCACATTATTGTTATTATATTGCCAATAAATGGTAAGTACGTCTTTAAGTCAGCCTACAACTTATTTTCGTGAGGGGTACTTCCAAGATTTGACTCACTTGGGACAGAAGCAATTAGAAAACGTTCATGTGGCCTTAGTTTGGAAATGCTACAAAATACATCCTTTGGTACCATTCTGGTTCCAGACACTTTGACATATATTAAAAATTCAATTTAATCCAATTCTCAATGAAGCTTCTAGGGTTGAAGTAAGTATTCTCAATTAATAGATGAGGAGACTGAGGCTCAGAAAAAATTAAGGCTGTACCCAAAGTCATACAAATAATTATCAGAGCTGGGATTTCTAACCCTTTTCTTCAAGTCCCATATTCTTCTCACTATACCACTCCTGTAAAGAAAGGTCTTAGTGAACTGAATTATTTGGAGTTCCTTCTCATAATATATTGACTCAAGAGCTTCACTGAATTTTCTAGCTCATCAGAAATGCTGAGATAGACAAAGTATTTGATGAAATGGATTACAGAACCCAGAGACAGACTGCAGGTGGATGGACACCACTTAACACAGAACACAACCGATGTTGCAGATCAACAAGGAAAGAATTCGACGAATCTTGCTGGGCCTACTGGTAAGCCATTAAAAAAAAAAAAATTAAATTGGAATTCTACTTCCCAGCAGATACAAAATCAATTTAAGATGGCTTAATAACTGAGGAGTGTAAGATTTAAAACTTTAGAAGAAATTGTGGGGGAATATCTTTATGACCTTGGGATGGGAAATACTTTTATCTGAAAACACAATATAAAAAATAAAGCTCATAAAGGGAAGATTGTTAACTTTGACTACATTGAAATTAAGAACATGGGTTCATCAAAGTACACTGTAAAGAAAATGAAAAGACAAGCCTCTAACTGGGAGAAAATATTTGCAACACATAATCAACTAGAGATTTTCAGAACAGAGTTTTTGCAGATCAGTGAGAGAAAGACAAACAATTTGACAAAGAAGAGTCAAAAGAAATCACAAATAGTCATTTTTCAGAAGAGGAAACCTAAGTTGCTGATAAACATACAAAATTTCACTCAACCTCACTGGTAATCAGGAAAATTAAAAGTCAAACAACAACAAGAAACCATTATTCACTCCAAAATTTAAAAATCTTATAATACCAAGTGCTGGTGAAAAACGTGAAGCAAGCAAACTCTCATTGTTGTCAAGTGTATGTTGAAAAAGCCACATTGGAACAATATTAAGTGTTGTCCATTACATTTGAAGATATGCATTCCCTGTGACCCTAAAGTTATACTCTTGGATAAATATCACACACACACTTGGCCTTTGCAGCAACAGTGAAAAGAATGTCCACGGCAGCCTTACTGTGATAGAAAAACATGCTGGGGACAAATCAACAAAACAAATACTCATTAACAGGAAAACAGATGAATGGCTTTTGACGTAGCCCCACACTGGAACAGCACACAGCCATGAAAAGAAAGTACAGATGCTAACATCAACACACAGAAATCTCACCAGCATTCACTAAACAAGATGAGAACAAACTCAGCTGCATAATAATATACCTATTGGGACTTTCCTCACAGTCCAGTGGTTAAGACTCCACACTTCCAATGCAGAGCGCAAGGATTCGATCCCTGGTCTGGGAACTAAGATTCCATATGCCTCACAGTGTGGCCAAATAGAAAAAAACAAACAAATAAATAATAACAACAAAAAAGAATATGCATATTACATTATTGTTGCTTGCTTGCTCAGTCATGTCCGACTCTTTGCGACCCCATGGACTATAGTTCCACAAGGCTCCTCTGCCCAAGAAATTTTTCAGGCAAGAATCCCTGGAGTGGGTTGCCACTTACTCTTCCAGGGGATCTTCCCCATGTAGGGATCAACCCTGGGTTTCTTGTATCTCCTGCATTGGCAGGTGGATTCTTCACCACTGTGCCACTTGGGAAGCCCCATGTTACATAATACTACTTAGATAGTGACTTCACTTTCACTTTCAAATTTTTAAAATAGGAAACATTAAGCAATTTATTGTTTGGAATACATAGATTTGGGGCCAATGACATAAAAAGTAAAAGGAATAATGAACCCAGAATTCAGGATACTGGTCACCTTTGCTGGGCTAAAGGGGTCTGGGGTCTCCAGTGGTTCCACATATTATATTCTACCTCTCATACTGTGTGGTGTTCATATTGGTGTTTATTATGCAAGTCTTTCTGCCTCATCTATTCTATATGGACTGTATTGTGAGTATGAGTTTGGTAGAGGACCCAGACAAGGAAAATTAATATTTATAATTCAGAGTGAACAGCATCTAGTGCTCTGGACACACCTCAATCCAACAGCAACACTAAACTCCTCTTACTTAAGTCTGTATGGCCAGCACCCAGCACACAGATCATTACACACGCATAATGATAACTTGATAAGGGAATGAATGGTGGGAGGGTCAACTGTATGAATGGGTGGGTGGACAGACAGTTGACTGAATGAAGTGGACAGCTCAAGAGCCAAAATAAACATGAACATATTTAATAGAAACTCTAGGGCAAATGGGAGAAGGAAGCAGGAAGCTAAATAAGACTTGAGAACTGCAGCCAGAACTTCCTTTCTCTTATCTCCCGAATGCACTCAGTCAGATAAAATTAGAATCATCTAATTTAGCATAAACCTAACTGAACCCCTCTTTATTAAATGAAAAGAAGACTAACTGTTAATTCGGCACAACTCTACCACCACCACCCTATTCTCACTAGTCAGCTTGGAGAATTGCCTGTTCTTTCTCAACTCACTCATGTTTGCCCTGAACCCAGCTCAGTCTTCCTAATGTACTTTGATTATGAACACACTTCACTGGTTTGCAAGTGTGATGCCCTTCTGGACCCTTCTAGGGTGTAGGCTTGATGAAGGGAAATGTGTTCTACTCATCTGTTAATCCTGCATCTATTATGGTACTTAACAGATCACATGTGTTGGACACATACTTCTTTTGAAATTAACAGACAGGAGATGCATTAAAAGCAGTATATCTGAGTCAATGATTCCAAACTCAAGTATTAATAGATCAGCAGAGTAGGAATCTCAAAATCAGAAGGAAGGGCAAAAATACAAAGTAGACCCTAGGCTGATAATGGCTAAGATGTAAAAAAGCACTTTACACCAAGCCCTGAAGTCTTGCAGAATCTTCTACTAAGCCAAGCAAATCTGATGCACACAATATGCCTATCGGGCCACACACAGCCTAGGGGATAAAGAGGCTCTGTAAAGTTTAGACAAGCTATCTTTAGAAGGCTGAATAAAAGTCAGCTTTGTGGAGACTCAAGGGGGAGTATATGTGGTATACTTATAGCTGTATATATGATATACTATATATACGTGTATACATATAGTATATGTGGTATACATATGTAGGTTTCCTTGATGGCTTAGATGATAAAGAATCTGACAGCAATGCAGGAGACCTGGATTTATTCCCTGGGTCAAGAAGATCCCCCAAAGAAGGGAATGACTACCCACTCCAGTATTCTTGCCTGGAGATTTCCATGGACAGAGGAGCCTGGCAGGTTACAGTCCATGGTGTTGAAAAGAGTCAGACTCAACTGAGTGACTAGAACTTTCACTTTTGACTTATAGCTGATTCACATTGTACAGCAGAAACCAACACAGCACTGTAAAGCGATTATTCCCCAATTAAAAAAATGTTTTAATTCAGCTTTGAAAAATAGGATATTTGAGATAAAAAATTATTTTTGGTATTTATCCCTGGAAAACACTCACTTTAGGGTGCCCTGGAAAGGACAGGCAGGTGACAAGGCCAGGAAGATGTGCAGAAACACAGTGAGGTGAAGGAGAGGGGGGAAGATCACACACAGAGAAGGGTGAACCTTGCATGGAATTAATCACACTTCTATGATGGCTCAGGTCACTGTCTGCCTTGATCTTATAAGAATTCTTGTGCAGTAGCCAAAAAACTCAGTTGAAATTCTTCTAGCAGACACTGCTGCAAATTCCTCTTCAAAAAATCTAACTAAGTTGCTTGATTTTGTTTATACACTAAATGCCTCTTTGCATACAAATGTAAAAGCAGAACTCAGGAAGAGACCAGAACTCATAACTGGATCTGATGATTTCTTTCCTGCTTCCTTTTGGAAATATTCTCAAATCTCAGTAGTTTGCCTGATTGGTGAAAGGTGCTGTTGTTCAGCCACTGGATGACATGCCACACAAGAGCAACAACAGGGCTATTACGACATGTTGACTGGTTGACCACTCACTACATGCAGGTACTCTCTTAATCCGTGAACCTGCATTTTCTTTGAAACAGTCACAATAGTGCCCTCAAGTCGGAATTATTACTCCATTCTCTATATGAGAAAACTGACTTTTGAGAGCTCGAGTAAGCTGAGCAAAGGTTTGTCTCCATGGCTATGTAATTTAATTTTCTTCTATTTGATATTCATAAAAAGACATCTTTAGGGACGTCCCAGGTGGTCCAGTGGTTAGGACTTCCCCTTCCAAGGCAGGGGGTGCAGGTTCCATCCCTTGTTGGGGAGCTAAGATCCCACACACCTCAGGACCAAAAGATCAAAACATAAAGCAGAAGCAAGACTGTAACAAATTCAATCAAGACTTTAAAAATGGTCCATACCAAAACAAATTTAAAAAATCTAAAAAAAAAGAAAAGAAAGACATCTCTAAGAAACACTAGGCTCTCTGCAAGTATCGTCAGATATTTCTATCCACTTAGAAGGCACAAAACAGCCACCATTAAATCATGGGAAACTTGTGGGCAGGACTCAGCAGAAAACTGGGCATCATGAAATCAGTACATTTACTGATTGAATTTTGTTCAGAGATAATGTGCAGTATCAGGGCTTCAAAAATGTCTAAGAGTGAGAATTTCCCACTGCCTGTGGTCCTTCTTTCCTTTCCTCTTCTTTCCCTTCCTCCCCTTATTCCTTTGTCTCCTGCCTACCTTCCATTAAATGAGCATTTTTAAGTACCTCCTAAGTACAAGCTTTGTGCTGGAAGCTGAGATACGAAATAAACATGGATCCACACTCCGGTATCTTGATGAAAAGATGTGGAAACACATCATAGCACAGTGAGACAGAAGCTATGCAATCTCTGGGGAAGAGTGGACAGACAGGCAGAGTCAAATTCATCTACTTGTCCTCGCATTCAACCAGTAGACTACAGGGCCATGCCTCCAAATGGGAGAGGACAACCAGGGACATCTGCCTGGCTTAATGAAGCCAGGTTCATCCACAAATGAACCAAACTACATTATACATACAAGAAGGGCAGTGCGATTACACAGAGGAAGAGCCATCAGCCAGTGGGGGAGGGAAAGAGGGGCCGGGAGAAAGACAATCTCCCCCGGCCCTAGGAAGAGGGAAAATCAGCAAAATTCCTTTCTGACCAGTCACTCTCCCACTCCCACTCTCAACCCCTTTATCTCCCAAGGAGGACTTAACTTCTCTCCATCCTTAATCGTGTAAATAAGAACCAAGAATGTAAATTGCATCAACACTGGAGGGCAGGACAGAACTGGAGCCGGCCCGTTGAATGGAGGGGGAAGATCCATTCCAATATTTATTTATTATTATTATTTCGAGAAGAGAAGAAAAAGGCCAAAATATTTCCAAAATGTCAACACTATTAAGGAAATCGGAACACCTTAATCCATTTAAATGTCAGCTAGAACCAGGCGACGGTTTTCAGGAAGGGAGAGTGAGAAAGTAAGGAGGGGCAGAGGGAATTAATGCCAGATTCCACATAATCTATCAAAGTTTCTTTCTTTTCTTAATATATTAAATATTAAATGCTTCTTTGCATCTGAGTGAGAGAGGAGAGAGAAAGGGACCAGGGTGGAACTCATAAATGCCTAGATAATTGGTTTTGAGGGTTCTTTTTTTTTCTTCTTTCTTTCTTTCTTCTTGGCGGATTCTCAATTTCCCTATAAAAGAGAAAATTCATTTCCAGCCGCTAATGTAATGTCAGCGTGCTGTTTACTAAGCATGGATGATGTATAGGGGGACACTACTTTCAGAGGACTACTTAATGATGCATAGAATTAAATCCTGAGCTCCTCAGCTGAGCCTCCTCCCTCCCTCCCGGTTCCCAGGCTCCCAGTGCATCCTGGGAGAAGCAGGGTTGGCCTAACCTGTCTCCCCAGTTGCTAGAATTCTGGGGGTTCTGCCAGGGAAGCTTGAAAATAGCCCCTTAGCCACCACAGACACATTTGCCCCTGGCATAGCCGAGGGTGACCTCCTGGGCGGAAAGAAACTGATGAACAAGGGGAAAGATGGCTGCTTAGGGCTGGGGAGAGAGGGGAGGGGCGTTAGTGGGAGGCACCCGCATGGGAGTGCGGGGGATGTGCAGGTAGGAAGGGGGCAAGTGGAGAGCCCTGGGAGGGAGCAGGATGACCAGGAAGAGCTGGAGATGGAGCTTCTCTGAGCACGCCCTCTACCCTCTGAAAATCACAGCGTTCGGATGTCAAGGAAAATAGATGTGGGCAGTTCGGCTGCATCCCTGGGGGCCCTCCAGGCTGTCATGGCCAGAGCACACCTTCGTCCTTCTCCTGCACCAGTGGGCGCTGTGTCAGCTCATGGTGCTCTCAGGGCAGGGCTGGGCAGCCCGAGGAATCCTGGCCTGCCGAGGGGCAGCACCCACCAGGGGGACCACCCAGCTTCCTACCCTGGGGAGGTGACCCAGCCATGTCATCTAAGAGACCGCTGGCATCAGTTCAGTTCAGTTCAGTTGCTCAGTCGTGTCCGACTCTTTGCTACCCCATGAATTGCAGCCAGGCCTCCCTGTCCATCACCATCTCCCAGAGTTCACTCAAACTCACGTCCATTGAGTCAGTGATGCTATCCAGCCATCTCATCCTCTGTCGTCCCCTTCTCCTCCTGCCCCCAACCCCTCCCAGCATCAGAGTCTTTTCCAATGAGTCAACTCTTCGCATGAGGTGGCCAAAGTACTGGAGTTTCAGCTTTAGCATCATTGCTTCCAAAGAAATCCCAGGGCTGATCTCCTTTAGAATGGACTGGTTGGATCTCCTTGCAGTCCAAGGGACTCTCAAGAGTCTTCTCCAACATGGAAATTGGGAGAGCAGGTAGTAAGGTAGACAGTGAAGCCATTGGTGAGCTGAGGGGAACTGGGGAGATGCAGGGCTTAGTGTGGAGGTGTGGGGAAGGAGTAATCACATAGCCCATTCTGCATCTCCTCCAGGGCTGCTCTGGCCCCCACCATCCTGCTAAGACCAGTCCCCCTTCTCTCCCTGGGTAAGACAGGTGGCCTCGTTTCTCTGTCTTCCCGAGCATTTGATGTCACTGACCACTCCTTTCTGGAAGCCCTCTACTCCTCTGGCATCCTATACACCGCTCTCCTTCTGACAGCTTGCTGCCTGTATCCGTCATGGGTATCTTGTTCCCGCTGTCTGCACACCGTGGACTTTCTACAGGCATCTTTCTTGGGAGTTCACTCCTTCTTTGTGTGTTTTCACTTCTTATCCAGGTTCCTATCTTTTGTGATTACAAGCCTCTGTCTCTAGTCTAATCATGCTCCTGGGCTCTCAGGGCACATTGGCAACCAGTTCTGGACTCCTCAGTACAGGTGCCCAGCTCTTGGGTCATGTTTTGTTTCATCCCTGTGGTCAACCACACTTCTCCCACCCCATTTCTGCCAGTGTGTTAGTCTCTCAATCATGTCAGACTCTTTGCGACCCCATGGACTATAGCTCACCAGGCTCCCCTGTCCATGGAATTCTCCAGGCAAGAATACTGGAGTGGGTTGCCATTCTCTTTTCCAGGGGATCTTCCCAACCCAGGAAATGATCCTGCAGTGCAGGCAGATTCTTTACCGTGTGAGCCACCAGAGAAGCCTTGTTCCTACCCATACATTTGCTATTTTTCCAAGTTCTCAGAACAGAAAACTGAGAGTTATCATTGTCTTTTCTCTCATGTATCAGTTTTGAAATGTCCCCTGGCTTCAATTCTTTCCTATTCATTCTTGGACCAAGAATCACCCTGATCCAGCCCTGATACCTAGATTTCTGCTAAGGACCCCCAGGTTTCACCTGCCACCAACCCTGAACTCTGAGACTGGACTCATCTTCACAAAACAGCATATCTATTAATACTAAGTCATTAATATTATATCATCACCTAGGGCTTCCCAGGTGGCACAGTGGTAAAGAATCTGCCTGCCAGTGCAGCAGATGTGGGTTCCATCTCTCAGTGGGGAAGATCCCCTGGAGGAGGAAATGGCAACCCACTCTAGTATTCGTGCTTGGAAAACTGCATGGACAGAGGAGACTGGCGGGCTATAGTCCATAGGGTCGCCAAGAGTCGGACACGACTGAGTGACAGCACAGGGCCCCACCTACTCAGTTGTGTCCAGACTACACAGTACTGCTCAGACCCCACCCCAAAGAAGAATCAGCCTCAAGGGAATAGCAGTAGCACTAGTCAAAACTGGGAGGAGATCCTAGCCTGCTTGTGGAAAAGTGATTGAAGAAATTGAGTTTACAAACTCAAAGGAGGAAGGCTAAACATTTGAGCTTAATTTGAAAATCTAAAGAGCTTCTCTACAGCCGAGAAGGATCAGAAGTTGACTAACACAGAGGGACATTTCTGGAACACATGAACACAAGAAATCATGAGCTAGATTTTAGTAGAACTTTCCAACAGTCAGAGACATCCAAAGGTGAAATTGTGTTCTCCTATGTCTATGTATGTTTCAACAAAGATTGATGATCACGGGTAGGGTTATTATAGAAGAGATCCACATGTGGGATTGATGAGGCAGGAAGAGTTTTTCTAAAAGGGCTTTAAAAAGTTCTTCCCTACCCAGAATTTCTATGCTGTTCTACCGAACTTCAATGCCCTCCATTACCTGACCTCACGTCTGTACCCATCTTTCCCAGCATCCCCAGCATGTGTCCAGACAGGCCAGATTCTTCACTATCCACACACACTCAATGCAAAGTCTTTGCCCATGTGGCTTCTGGAACAAAGAATGCCTCTTGCTGATCCTTCAGATCCACTCAGTCGTCTCTGCTCTCTCCCACCTTTGACCCACATCTATTCGACCACACAGTCTTGTACTGTACTTTCTCTTTTTACCCTCAAATATTTCTAAATGTGAATCGCTCATAGCCTTCTGATCTGATCATGATGCTTCTTTTGCACTTTTACAGTATGTAACACAGATCCTGGTGCACACTGGCCATTAATAGATATTTGACCAGTTAATTGATTAACCACTAGTACACACACATTTTCCCTGCCCACCTTGAATCTTACTCTGTTAGCCTTTCCATTCCAAAAAAAATGTCTTTGGAACTTCCCTGGCAGTCCACTGGTTAAGAGTTCACCTGCCAAAGTGAAGGACCCAGGTTCAATCCGTGGTCCGGTAAGATCCCATATACCATGGGCTTCCCTGGTGGCTCATGTGGTGAAAAATCTGCCTGCAGTGTGGGAGACCTGGGTCCGATTCCTGGGTCAGGAAGATCCCCTGGAGAAGGAAATGGCAACCCACTCCAGTATTCTTGCCAGGATAATTCCATGGCCAGAGGAGCCTAGTGGCCTACAGTCCACGGGATTGCAAAGAGTCAGACAGGACTGAGTGACTAACACATGCACTTGGGGTAACTTAGCTTACAAACTGCAACTCCTGAAGCCTGAGTGCCTAGAGCTTGTGCTCTGCAACAAGAGAAGCCAACGAAATGAGAAACTGGTGCACCACAATGAAAAGTAGCCCCCTCTGGCTACAACTAGAGAATGCCTGCAAGCAGCTATGAAGACCTAGCGCAAACATAAATAAATAAATCACTTAAAACTGAAGCAAAAAAAAAATGTCCTTGAAAGAAACATCCTGTGCATGCCTTCCCATTACACACTGACTATCCTAAGTATGACACTCAGAACCCATCACACCCTTATAACCAGTTACGTTTCTTCAACCCTTACCACACAGCCATGTGCCTTGCTCTGGCCATAACAGACTCCCACTGTTCCCCGCCCACCTGCCTAGAAGATGCCCTTCCCATCTTTGTTCATCTGGAAAATTCTTATTCAAAAAATCCCTATTCTTCAAAAGGCAACTCAAAAATCACCTTCTCAGTGAAGCTTTTCCTGATAACCTCTAAGGCGGCTCCTGCACCCCCTCCTCTGTGCTCCCATGACACTTTGGGCAGAACTTCATTATATCACTCGCCATATTTTATTATAGTTAATTGTGTACACATCTGCCTTCCCATTGTATGATGTGCTTGTCCTTCAAGGGCAAGGACAATGTCTTACCCATCTCTCATCCCTCTAGTACCCAGTGGAGTGTAAGGTATAGAGTAAGTATTTAATTAGTAGGAAAGGCTAGCGGGGGGTGGAATAGAAGGAAGGGGAAGGATAGAAAAAGGGATACAGGAAGGAAGGAAAAGAGAGGAAAAATCACAGGTGGTGAAGATGTTATGATAAGAATCTGATGAGGGACAAATGCATGGCCCACAGGTAATAAGTGACCAAGAAGTAAGTACTTTGTGTGACTTCATGGGTCTAAAATAAGAGGGGGGATATTTGCCTTCTCTTAGGAACATCCATTCTGGTACCTGATCATGGCTTCTTTGCATTATTTGTTGGTGCTGCTGTTTAGTCACTAAGTCGTGTCCAGTTCTTTTGTGGCCCCCATAGACTGTAGCCCATCAAGCTCCTCTGTCCATGGGATTTCCCAGGCAAGAATTTCGGAGTGGGTTGCCATGCCCTTCTCCAGGGGATCTTCCCAACACAGGGATCAAACTCAGGTCTCCTGAACTGGCAGGGAGATTCTTTACAACTGAGCCACCAGGGAAGCCCACCTTGTATTATAGTCTGTGTTACAGTCCATGGGGCCGCAAAGAGTCGACACGACTGAGAGACTTCACTTCACTCACTTCATCACTTCACTCACTTTATCACTGGAGAAGGAAATGGCAACCCACTCCAGTATTCTTGCCTGGAGAATCCCATGGACAGAGGAGCCTGGCAGGTCATGGTCCATGGAGTCGCAGAGAGTCGGACATGACTGAAGTGACTGAGCACAATTGAAGCAAATCTCTCTGTCTCTTGTGGGACCTTGAGATCCCCCTCTGTATAAGAGAGAAGGAAGAATTTCCATGAAGGATAAAGATCTTGAGTGATGGGATAACTTGGTGTAAGAACTTAGGAGCATGTATTGCCAGGCATTATGGTTCATTAAACCCACAGAAGAGGAAAAGTGTCCTGGACCTCACAGGACTGTCAGGATAAGTCAGAATAACTCTCTTTGGCACCAGTTCTCAGCGGAGTTGGTCCTCAAGAGAGCTCTGAGCCTGGGCTCTCTCCTTAGTCAATGCTGCTAATTGGAATAACAGGGAGCTGCAGTTAATCCAGAGCAGACTCAGGTACAACAGACATGTCTGATGAGCTATTGGGTGGTTCCCTTTGGCAGCTCATCTGTAGGAAGGAATGATGGGGACTTGGTAAGATAATTCACCATTAGGAAGAAAGTCTTTCAGACTCAGCAGCAGCACCAAGGGTTGGACTGTCATGGTAATATCCTGTGCAGCATGGGTTATGTCCCAGCTCAGCTACCCTGAGGACACAAGGGAAAAATAGGTCTGTGTGTCTTTAAGTTGAAAAAGGTATTTCAGTAAATTCTGATTCTTTGCGAATATAGGCAACCCTACCTGGAGATTTCCCCCAGTTGAGCACAGAGGGTACAATGTTCTCACTTCCTAAGAGCATTAGTGATTGAGCAGTGGTTTCAGATAACAGCACCCCCAGTGTTGTCATTTGGGGTGGGAAGTAAGCAAAGATGCTTGCTGAGCAGCAGAGATGGCAGATCAATAACAGACAGCAGCACCACTAAAGTAGCCCAGACTGAAATGCCTGCAGATACTACCCCTTTGGTAGTACAAAAATGTTCAAGAGAAGGAAAAGATTGCATGAGGAAGCAGAATTCAAAAGCAGCAAGCCTCAAAATTATTATTCAGGTGTCAGCACCTGAACCCCCAGAGAGGTGAGAGTCAAGACATTGAGAATACACTCTTTAACTGTTGTTGTTGTCATTGTTATTTTAACTTTAAAAAAAATTTTTTTTCACTGTTGAAATCTCCCAGACATTTAATGAAATAACAATAATCTTGTACAAATTCTTCCAAAGAAAAGAAATTTGTTTTATGAGGCAAACTTGTTTTATACAACCAACTGTGTTTAAATACAGAGGGTGATCGTGCAGGCCAGGAGAGGAAAAAATAAAATAACACTGGCAGATCCAACTCATGACACTTACAGCCATGTTGTTCTCCAAGTTCAGGTTCTATGAGTGGGGCATCCACCCACTACAGACAAGAGGTTCCACCTGGGAGCCTTGGCTTCAGCCCTGAGGGTCAAGGACACTGAGGATGAGTTGCTGAGAGTGGGAGGCAGAGCTCAAAGTCCACCTCAAGGATGTCAGAACAGTTCTTCCTTCCATAGAGGTCCCTCAACATCAACAGAAAGAAATTTTAAAGGATCTCTAAGAAGGCAAACCCCTGGTCATTGTTAGTCCAGCCAAAAACTCTGCTTAGCACCAATTTTGTACGTCTGAGTGTCTGTTCCTGTGGCCTGGGCACAACCAATATTTCTTTTTTCTTTGTGCTATTTCTGGAACCCTTGACTTTTTGCCATCAAATATGAATTCCTCCAGATTATGTCTTCTAGATTTTTCCCTTTAACACACTGTTGTTGTTTAGTCACTAAGTCACATCCAACTCTTTTGTGACCCCATGGACTGTAGTCTGCCAGTCTCCTCTGTCCGTGGGATTATCCAGGCAAGAATACAGGAGTGGGTTGCTATTTCTTCTCCAGGGAAATCTTCCAGACCTAGGGATCGATCTCAGGTCTCCTGCATTGGCAGGCAGATTCTTTACCACTGAGCCCCCAGGGAAGCCCACTCAACACACTAACCTTTTTATAATATCCTAATTTCTTTCCTTTTTCATCTGCTCCACAATCTAACCCACCTCCATTTCCAGCCCCTCTGTCTTGAAAAAATTGGACTGATACAAGGAGGAAGTGAAAACCATAGAAAATTTGCCTGTCCAATGGTCTAGCACGCTTCTTCTCCAAGATGTTGAGATGTTGAGATGCCTCCACACCTGGCCCTGGACTCAGACCCATCTCTTTCCTCAGCCCCACTGCTTCCTGCTCATCTCAGAATCAAATATCCTTGGTCCTGTATGCTATTCTAGGTTGAAACGGTAATGGCTAACGCGAGTAAGTTGGAGCAGGTAATGGCAACTCACTCCAGTATTCTTGCCTGGGAAATCCTATGGACAAAGGAACCTGGCAGGCTACAGTCCATGGGGTTGCCAAGAGTCGGACACAACTGAGGTGACTGAGCACATATGCACACAATGCAAGTGAGTGGCTTATATTTTCCTGCGGCCTTTGGAAGTCACCAAGGCAAGAGAGTTCCATTCAAATCCTTCGGTAAGGGGTAGTTGAGAAAAGTGCCCACATTTTAGTTCTGGGGAAAGTACCATGACCAAGCTGCTGGGAGACCCATGTCCTGAGAGACACACCCCACCTACTCCCTACTCCACACCTATTGTGTCCTGTCCTAGCCTGTCTCAAGTTTGGGTCAGTGTCTCTGCCTCACTGCTCGTGGGGGGTCTCCACAATGGGGCCAGTCACCAGCCCCATAGGGCTTTGTCTCAAACCCATAGTGGCTGATTGTTCCAGAAAAAAGCTTACTTACTTGGAAATTCCCTGGTGGTCCAGTGGTTAGGACCCCTCGTATCCACTAGAGCAGGCATGGGTTTGATCCCTGGTCAGGGAAATAAGATCTCACATGCCATGTGATACAGCCAAAACAAAGGATTAAAAAAAAAGAAACTTACTTATGCACACCTCCACTTTTCTTTCCAGTACGTTGGCCACCTGTTACAAAAAGCTGACACATTAGGAAAGATCTTGATGCTGGGAAAGATTGAAGGCAAAAGGAGAAGAGGGCGGCAGAGGATGCGATGGTTAGATAGGATTACTGACTCGACCAACCTGAATTTGAACAAACTCTGGAAGATAGTGGAGGACAGAAGAGCCTGGCATACTGCAGTCCATGGGGTTACAAAGGGTAGGACACAACTTAGTGACTGAACAACACCTTTCTCTCTGCCTCTCTCTTTCTCATAATTCTTCACTCACGCTTACCTGTCTCAAAGACAGTTTCATGGATTTTTTCAATGGGGTCTATAAAAAAATAAGAGAAATTTCATCCCTCTGGATGGCTTTTGAGACAGTTATAAATGACTAATCTTGGAAATCTGGATGGAAAGAATTTCCCAGCTGTTCTTCTTAAAGCTAAGCATGCAAACAGACGCTTCACAAAGGGAGAGGGCAGCGGGGATGGCAGGGGGCCACTGAGAAAAGTGAGGAGTAGAATAAATGTTGTCTGACTAGGAAATGAGACCCGGAGACGAGAAACTCTACTCCAAACCCTCCTCAGGCCATAAAGACTCAATCACACGCCTTCCCATAATGGCACGTCCCACACGACATGTGTAAACAACAGAGGGGCTCCAGGGAGCCAGGTGATGAGCAGGGGAGGAAGAGGGATGAATCAGTCTGAACTCCAAGGATCTCAGTTCCAAGTCTGTGAAGCACCCCCTCCCAAGTCTGGATTTGGGGAAAGTGTGCCTCAGTTTCCCCATTTGCAAATAATTATAACCAAAGCTAACAGCCACGGAGGCTTCTCTATATGACACTGCAAAGTTCTTTATGTGTATTCATTAACTTTCTCCTCACAACAACCCCACAAGGCAAGTCCTATTATAGATCTCATTGTACAGATGAAAAAACTAAGGCTTGGAGAGATTAAGTAACCAGCCAGAGTAATAGCATGCACCTGTGATTCAGACCTGAGTCTGCCTAATTTTCCACACTGCTTGTCTAGAGGCTTGTATGACAGCCATTGCATCTTACTATTCCCTGGCCTACAGGCATCACCTTCTCCCCTCCATGGTTCATTCTGCTAATCATCAGACTGGAGGCAGAAGGAAGGTGAATGAGTTTCCATAGGCTGGTCAATTAGAAAGGTTCAGTTCAGTTCAGTGGATCAGTGGTGTCCAGTTCTTTGTAATCCCATGGACTTCAGCAATGCCAGGCTTCCCTGTCTATCACCAACTCTGGGAGCTTGCTCAAACTCATGTCCATCGAGTTGGTGATGCCATTCAACCATCTCATCCTTTGCCATCCCCTTCTCCTCTTCTTTCAATCTTTCCCAACATCAGGGTCTTTTCCAATGAGTCAGCTCTTCACATCATGTGGCCAAAGTATTGGAATTTCAGCTTCAGCATCAGTCCTTTCAATGAATATTCAGGATTGATTTCTTTTAGGATTGACTGGTTTGATCTCCTTACAGACCAAAGGACTCTCAAGAGTCTTCTCCAATACCACAGTTTAAAAGAGTCAATTCTTTGGTGCTCAGCTTTCTTTATGGTCCAACTCTCACATCCATACATGACTACTGGAAAAACCATAGCTTTGACTAGAAGGACCTTTGTCAGCAAAGTAATATCTCTGCTTTTTAATATGCCATCTAGGTTTTTCATAGCTTTTCTTCCAAGGAGCAAGTGTCTTTTAATTTCATGGCTGCAGTCACCATCTGCAGTGATTTTGAAGCCCAAGAATTAGAAAGTTAGCCAGTGCCAACGACCAATGCACATGGATAACATTTGAAGTTCATAAGGTTTTCTTATCTGTGCTCTCTTTTGGCTGTCACAGTAGGCTAAATCTATAAAGAGAGGCCGGTTTCCCTGTCCATAAAATGAGCATAAAGTTGATACAAAGATGAGGTGATGCCCCTTTTGCTCAAGGGGCTTGAGCAGTGTCAGGCATATAATTTGCATTTTTCTTTTTTAAAAAAAATTTTTTATGTGGACCATTTTTTAAGTCTTTATTGAATTTTTAAAGTCTTTATTACAATATTGCTTCTGTTTTATGTTTTGGTTTTTCTGGCCATGAGGCATGTGGAATTTTAGCTCCTTGACCAGGGATCAAACCTATGCCCCCTGCATTGGAAGGTGAAGTCTTAATCACTGGACCACCAGGGATGGCCCCAGAATTTACTCTTTCAAGAAATGTGAGGTCCCTTCCAACACTCTCCAAAGTGATAGGACAAATAAGCAGCAAGGACTGTGGTCTTACAACTGCAGTTCCACCCAGCCAAGCATGTCTTGGCATCCCTTGCCTCTTCTCTAGACTTCCTTTCTCCTTTCCCCTTTCTGATCCTCCCTACCCACCTCCAACACCTCATAACTTCAAGTCCTAAGTGGATTGAGGTGCTATGTTTTAAGGTAAGAATCTAAAAGTAGACCCAGGTTTGAAATGGGTAAGGAATGCTTTGGGGTGACAGCATGCAGAGGTCTTTAGGGAAAGAAGGGCTCAGGTCACTGAGCGGAGAAAAGGCACATGGCACTGAGAGATGGACAGGTGAATGCACACCAGTCAGTCAGGGGTGAGCAGAGTGCATGCATACACATGTATACACACACACACACACACACACACACACACACACATATACCAGCAGGGGCCTGGGTAGAGCATACCTCTGGCAATAGTAGTTTCAGCAGATGAGCCTCTGCTCACTCTAGGAAAGAGCTACTCAGGCAATCTGGTCTTCAGGAAACACTCCTTTTTAGGGGCATGTGTCAAATATGTTTATGTAGCCAAGTGTGTCTGAGGACCAGCCCCCTCTGCTGCCTCTAAAGTACCTCCACAGTTCCTTAGGGCTCCACAGAACACACTTTGAGAAACACAGCCTTAAACCAGAGAAGGAAGAGATGCAGAATTTTGAGGTTGGGAGCCAGAGGGAACCATGGTTGACCTTCAAACCACACAATGTGGGCAGTTGCCAATGTGGCTTTGGAGGGGTGGGATACCTGGGTCTTTAGTGACTTGGTGGAGTCCCTGCTCCAGTGCTCAGCTGTCATACCCACACTCCTTGCTTTGGGAGAGATGGATAAACCCTTGCTTTATTTAGGCCACTTCATTTGAATTCCCATTACATGCAGGTCAACTGGGGCCCTAAATGATCCATCATGCTATTCATTCCTCTCCTGGCCTCCTGCATCCCAGACTGACCTCCCAGTCTGATGCTCACTCTTTCCCCTGGACCTGACATCGCTTATTCTCTTCATCCACACAAATCACTCAAGATGCCTTCCCTGCCAGATTCATTGCAGTATCCCCAGGTCTCAGATCCATGCTTGGCACATAGTAGGCACCCAACAAATACTTCTTAAGCAGCAAAATGAATTATCTAGGCAGCTCTGCCCTGTTTCATTATTCTATAGCTCTTCAATCTCCATCTCAAACCCTGACCCCTTGGTCCTCTATTATCTCATATTTCTTGTTGTCCACGCAAGACCGCTATTTGGGTGACCTTCCAACCCCTGTAACAAAGCTCGTCTAAAGCAGAGCTTGTTATCTTTCCTTCCAAACCAGAGCCCCTTTCCACCTTTCCTATGATTGCTGGCAGCTCAATTAGCCTTAGGATAGCACCATCATTGCTCTTCATTTTTCTCTTTGTTTTTGGCATTTACTCCCTCTTTGGGTCCCGCCTGTTCTTTCTCAGCAAGGGCTCCCAAACTCTAAGCTCTCCCTTCCCATCCCCACTCCTGAGCCAGGTGAACCCTCAGTGCAGGAAGCCTCAGCAGGTGTCCTTCATGACGTCACCCAGCATCACTCCTGCCTTTTCCCTGATACAGATGTGCTCCAAAGTGAGTGCTGGATGGTTGACCCCTACACTGGCTTCTCCTAGGGGAGACAGGCCATCTGTGTCCTGTCTTTCCATGATAAGCACAGTAATTTCCAGGCCCTTCTTAATTCTCCAAGTGTCTTTCACCCTCAAAACCAATCTGAAAACATAGCCCCTCTCTGCTGCCTTCACATCCCCCATTCTCTGTCCCTCTCTCCTGATTCTGGACCACTGCCCTTCACTGAGTGACATCCACATGACGACTGGGGAAAGGGCCATGATGGGGAATCACTGGTGATCTCAAAACCTTCTCATGGGAACAGATGGTCCTGGCTCATGCACCTCCTGCTGCTGCGGACTTCCCAGGTTTTGTTCTTCACCTCTGCCTAGAAAACACTTCAAAGTTCCTGTTCCCTTCAGTGTTTACCATGAAGTGCTATCTTCCAAATAAACAGATAAACAAAAAGAAAGAAAAATGTCTCCCCAGAGGCAAGCCCAGCTTATTTTCTTCAACACCACCCCCAAACTCCAATCCTCAACCTACCTAAAAGTGTTCTTCACCTGGAGAATGGGTGAGAGGATTTCTACCCACCTTAGCATGCTCTCTGGGTATAACTGTATGTCCAGGATGACTCCTTGGGTTTCCTGCACTCTCTGACCACCCACACTGCTCAGAGTCTATCTGTGTTGACTGATGTATGCGGGGCTAATCCCCTTCCTGAGAAAAAACTTGGGATTTGGACATACACAGGTGACATTGATGGGGTCTTCATGGAAGTTAGACTGCAGTGAGGAACTCCAGTCACCACTGAATCAATCTGGATACAGGGCTTGAGCAGCAGATAGAACGGCTCTGCACAGTGTGAGGCCACCACTATGTGCGCTCAGTCAGTCCAGCCCTGCTGGTGGCCAGGATGCTCTTCTGCAGAAAAAAAGGCTGTGTCTATGCCTTCCCAGGTGGTTCAGTGGTAAAGAACCCACCTGCCAATGCAGGAGAGGCAGGTTTGACCCCTGGGTCGAGAAGATACCCTGGAGCGAGAAATGGCAACCCACTCCCATGTTCTTGCCTGGAAAATTCCATGGACAGAGGAGCCTGGTGGATTACAGTCTATGGGGTCACAAACAGTGGGATGTGACTGAGCATGTATGCACAGTTAAATTAGCTGCAAAGTCTTAAGGTTCAAACAAGTCTGTGCTGATCCCTTATAAGGAAGTCATGTAGCAAGAAAGGAACCTCTTCTTCTCCCATTTTGCAGATGCTCAGCATATAGCCATCCAGAGCAAGTGGAGATGGCTGCCTTCAACAGATCACCTGAGCAGAGTGACGATGGGAGCACAGCCAAGAAGCAAGTGGCATCAGCAGAGGAGGAGAGCAAAGAGATTCACGAGAGCACCATGACACCCCAGGCACTGCCTGAGATGGATGGGAGGAGCCATGGGAGGGTGAGGGAGGAGGGGTGGGGGAAGGATGGACTCAAGTTCCCAGAAGTGAACTCTCCAGTACCAGGAACCAGGCCCACAGATCACTGTGACCTCATTGCACCCGCAGGCAGTGAAGTGAAGGAGCATTCAGATTACATAAAGTATCCTCCAAGTCAAGGTACATCAAACAAGTCCAAAGAGTGAAGTAGGGAGAAGAAAAACAAAACACCAGGGCTTCCCAAGCATTGAGCACATTTGAGTACAGACAGTGCTTGGTCAGACACTCCTTGAAGGGGGTTGGTTGGGAGAGGAAAGATGTGGCAGGAAGTCAGCCCCTAGATCCCAATCTCCCAGCCCACCCTAAGCCATCACAGTGCTTGGAATCATGGGTAGTTCAGAGTGGTTCAAAAACAGTGGATGCCTTGGAGACTGGTGATTCTAATTCCTCTGTTTCATCAATGGGCCAACAAGTTTTGCACAGAAGGAAATAATCAGAAGTGGCATTTGGATGGCACATTATACAGGGCCTCCATTAGTCTGCATAATTCTCATAATATCCTCATGAGATATGGCTATCCTTGCTTTAAAGAGAAGAAATAAAGGTTCAGCAACATTAAATAGCACCCAAGTTGCCCTGGCTTCCCTGAATACCTTGCTTTGTTAAAGGGGGATGTGGTGGGGGTGGGAGAGTGTTGGTTATGAGAACTTGATGAAATACTGTCAGCCCTTTAACCAGTAAATATGAGGCATATGAAAACACATTCAATATTTTTAATTACAAATTGGGCAGATTTTTAAGAATTGGAAAGTCCCATAAAATAGTGAGAAAATGTGAGACTCAGAACAATTTAGGAAATATCTTGTCCAGTGTTTGATGTACATTAAAATTCACTTAAAATATATGCATGTGGACCCCACCCATAAACTACCAAATCTGGATTTCTGGGGGGACTCCCTATATCCAAGCTGCCCAAGTGATTCTGCTGTCTGTGAAGGTTTGAGAACTAACAATCTAGGTTATTTGTTGTTTAGTCACTAAGTCATGTCTGACTCTTTTGCAACCCCATGGACTGTTGACCGTCAGGCTCCTCTCTCCAGGGATTTCCCAGGCAAGAATACTGGAGTGGGTTGCCATTTCCTTCTCCAGGGGATCTTCCTGACCCAGGGATTGAACCCAAGTCTCCTGCATTGGCAGGCAGATTCTTTTTTTTTTTTTGTAAATTAATTGATTTATTTTAATTGAAGGCTAAACACTTTATAATATTGTAGTGGTTTTTGCCATACATTGACATAAATCAGCCATGGGTGTACATGTGTCCCCCATCCTGAACCCCCCCTCCCACATCCCTCCCCATCTCATCCCTCAGGGGCCCTCTCACGTCTCATGCATCGAACCTGGACTAACAATCTATTTCACATATGGTAATATGTGAAATATTAGCATGTTTCAATGCTAATAAGATAGCATGTTTCAATGCCATCTCTCAAATCATCCCACCGTCACCTTCTCCCACAGAGTCCAAAAGTTTCTTCTTTACATCTGTGTCTCTTTTGCTGTCTCACATATAGGGTCATTGTTACCATCTTTCTAAATTCCATATATATGTATTGGTGTTTTTCTTTCTGACTTACTTCACTCTGTGTAACAGGCTCCAGTTTCATCTACCTCATTAGAACTGATTCAAATGCATTCTTTTAAATAGCTGAGTAATATTCCACTGTGTATATGTACCACAGCTTTCTTATCCATTCATCTGCTGATGGACATCTAGGTTGCTTCCATATCCTGGCTATTGTAAACAGTGCTGTGATGAACATTGGGGTACACGTGTCTCTTTCAATTCTAGTTTCCTCGGTGTGTATGCCCAGCAGTGGGATTGCTGGGTCGTATGGCAGTTCTATTTCCAGTTTTTTAAGGAATCTCCACACTGTTCTCCATAGTGGCTGTACTAGTGTGTATTCCCACCAACAGTGTAAGAGGGTTCCCTTTTCTCCACACCCTCTCCAGCATTTATTGCTTGTAGACTTTTTGATAGCAGCCATTCTGACCGGGGTGAGATGGTACCTCATTGTGGCTTTGATTTGCATTTCTCTGATAATGAGTGATGTTGAGCATCTTTTCATGTGTTTGTTAGCCATCTGTATGTCTTCTTTGGAGAAATGTCTGTTTAGTTCTTTGGCCCATTTTTTGATGGGGTCGCAGGCAGATTCTTTACCACTGAGCCAACAGGGAAGCTGGATGTAGGTTATAGCTTACTTTAATTTATAATTATCAAGACAAATAATTAACTAGTTTGTAAAAGCCATGTTTCTTGATTGCTGTCATGTTTTTCTCTGATAATAGGGGCAGATCTTCATAAGGACTGACTCTCTGCCACATACTCTGATGTAATTTTCATAAAAAAATACTTCAAGGTATTATTACACTCACTTTAAGAAAGTAGGACCTAAAGTTCAGAGCAGTGGAGTGATTTGGTTGCTATTAAGCGTCCTCGTTAATACATGGCAAAGCTGGGCTCTGTCTCCAAGTCCAGGGTCAGTCCACTGTACCTGGGACATCATCCTCCTTGGCTGGAGGCTGGGTTGGGAGGATCCGGAAGTGTGCCGCATGACTCCAAAAAGAAAAAGCTTGATTCTTAGCATAGGTCCCGACATTTCTTACAGCAGCAAATAAAGCCTTTTGAGAAGAAGCTGGTGAGGAAAAAAGATGAGGAGCACGTATGGCTTCAATAAAGCCTAGAAGGAACAGGGAGCTTCTCTGCTAAAGAATGAGGAGACATTAGAGAGGGAGTTGGAGGTGATGGAGATAAGAGTCGATGGAGAAAGGGAGGCCTGCTTGAGGAATGTGAGTAGCTTGGAGCCGGCATCTGCGGAAAGTGAAGGAGGTGCTGCGAAAGGGAAATCGGGTAGAAGGAGAGGAAGGAAACTTCCAGACGGAGGGGAGGGGTTCAAGGATATGGCTGCAGTGAATGATGGGGGCAGTATGAGAGCAAGAGATGAGTGAGGTGTGGGGAGGGGGAGACGAGGAGTGGGCTCATTATTTCTAAGCCAAACTCAATCAAACCTGCAACTAATAAGCTTTTAGAGATATGCTCTGTTCCCACAGTTCTCCAAAGTTTGATCTCAGGATCTTTTTACATTCTAAAAAGTTATCAGCCCAAGAGCATTGTTTATGTAGGTTAGAGGTATCAACAGTCATCTTATAAATCAAAAGTGGCACATGTAAAATATATATTTTTTTAAATTCATTTAAAAGTAGTAATAAACTCATTCATGCTAATACAGATAATATATTTTTATGAAAAATGTATTTTCCAAACTGAGTGAGCCAAAGATCATTATTATCCATGTTTGCTCATCTCTTTAGGTCTGACTTAATAGAAGACGCTGGCTTCTCACAACTGCTATGACATTCAGTGTTGCCATATGTTGTTTTGACTGAAGAGTATTGAATAAACTCTGGCTTCACACACATATGTAGTTGAAAGGGGGGAGAGTTAATATTAATCTCCTTCTCAGATAACTGAGGGCATTCTTCTTTGACACAACCTCACAATTCAACAAATGGTAGTTTCTTAAAGGTTATTTGTGATGTGGAACCTGAAACCCTATCCACAAGGTTTCTGTATCCTCTTACTTTTAGATGCAATTGAGCTCATTTGCACCTTGAGTGGGTGTTTCTCCCAAGCGTGATTTGTAACATTATGTCTTGGTCGTTTGGAAAATGTTGGCCCCCTGAGCTCTTCAGATCTTCCAAATGTACTATAGAAGATCCACTGTACAAATCTGTGTGCAGGGCATACCTATATTAAGTTAACCTTAAAAATGTATCCCAGTATACATTGTTGTTGCTGCTGTTTAGTCACTAAGTTGTGTCTGACTCTTGCAGCCCCACGGACTGTCGCCCACCAGGCTTCTCTGTCCATGGGATCTCCAAGGCAAGAATATTGAAGTGGGACTCTTGCAGCCCCATGGACTGTCGCCCACCAGGCTTCTCTGTCCATGGGATCTCCAAGGCAAGAATATTGAAGTGGGACTCTTGCAGCCCCATGGACTGTCGCCCACCAGGCTTCTCTGTCCATGGGATCTCCAAGGCAAGAATACTGAAGTGGGTTGCCATTTCCTTCTCCAGGGATCTTCCTGATCCAGGGACTGAGCCTGCGTCTTCTGCACTGGCAGGCAGGTTCTTTACCATTGAGCCACCAGGGAAGCCCCCAATATACATTAGGTGCAGACAGATACTGTTTGATTCCACTTATATGAGGTACCTGGAATAGTCAAATTCACAGAGTCAGAAAGTACATTGGTGGATGTCAGGATCCGGGGACTGGGGAGGAGAGGAGCGGAGAATGGGAACTTAGTGTTCAATGGGGACGAAGTTTCCTAAGAAGGTGAAAAACTTGGGAGATACATGCTTTAGAGTTGCACAACAATATGAATGTACGTTGTGCCACTGAACTGTGTAGTTGAATATGGTTAAAATAGCATGTTTTGTATTATGTGACTTCTACTACAATAAAAATTTTTTAATAAATTAATTAAGAAGAAAAGAAAACCCATTGTACATTTGTGAGCAAGTGAGCAAGGCAGGTGCTAATGATTTTGAAGTAGCCTTGACCTCACAGGCCCTCTGAGAGGGTCTCAGGGAATCCAGGGGCCCCAGATCATACTTTGAGAATCCCTGTTTTTGTTCATTGAAAAGTGTTCTGAATTGGGAATCAGACAACCCTGGGAACTAGATCAGAGTCTACTTCTCATTAGCTTGGACATACCCTTGAACTTCTCTGAGCCTCTTCAGCCAAACTAGGTGGCTAGATCTTTCTTAAAATTTCCCCAAGAATCCCTCCCACCAAGCCTTCCTTTGCTCTGTCTGAAATATAATTCTCCAAATGCCACCTGTGTCACCGCCCCCCGCCCCTTCTGGAGGACTAGTTGCTTGACCAACTCTTCTTAGGTCCTCGGCTGCCTTTGTGTGGATCTCGCTCGGGTTTCTTATCTCATTCTGCTCTGAATGAGATTGTCATACTGAACGATGTCAGTCAGACAGAGAAAGACAAATATATGGTATTGCTTATATGCAGAATCTAAAAAAATAAAATGATACAAAGTAACCTATTTACAAAACAGAAATAGAGTCACAGATATAGAAAACAAATTTATGGTTACCAAGGGAGAAGGCAGTGAGGGATAAATTGGGAGATTGGGATTGACATATGCACACTACTCTATATTAATATGTTGTTGCTTAGTCACTGAATCGTGGCTGACTCTTTGCAACCCCATGGATTGTAGCCTGCCAGGCTCCTCTGTCTATAGGATTTCCCAGGCAAGAATACTGGAGTGGGTTGCCATTTCCTTCTCCAGAGGATCCTCTTGACCCAGGTATCTAACATGCACCTCCTGTATTGGCAGGCATATTCTTTTACCACTGAGCCACCGGGGACTATATCAATATAAAAGTTAACAAATAAGAACCTACTGTATTGCAGGGAACTTTATTCAGTGTTCTTTAATGACCTGTATGGGAATGGAGTTTAGAAGAAAATATATAAGTATATGTATGACTTCCCAGATGGTGCAGTGGTAAAGAACCCGCCTGCCAACGCAGGAGATGCAGGAGACATGGGTTTGATCCCGGGGTCGGGAAGATCACTTGGAGGAGGAAATGGCAACCCACTCCAGTATTCTTTTCTGGACAAGTCCATGGACAGAGGAGCCTGGTGAACTACAGTTCATGGGGTCTCAAAGAGCTGGACATGATTGAGCACCCACAATCTAGAAACGATCAATGACTGATTTACTAACACAACACTGTAAATCAACTATACTCCAATTAAAAATTAATTTAAAAAAAGAAAATGACCAGAGTGCTTATCTAGTACCACCACCCCACTCCACACTCCCACCTCTCCCCCAACCACACGGTGCATCCCTGAAAAGCAGAGACCAACAGTCTTATTCATGTTTGTGTCTCCTTCAGCCCAGTGCCTAATGTGAAGTAGGCGCCCTGTGGAAGTGAAATTAATTGGTTAGCATGTTTCAGAAAGATCTATCTGTAAGGCTGAATGGATATTTATGGGAGAAGAGGCAGGGAAGAGGTGACTGGGAGGTGAAGGAAGAGGAATGACAGTAAATGGAAATAATGAGAAGACGGATAGAAGGAGACAGAGAGGAGAGGTCACAGTTTGTACCTATAGGTCACGGAGCTAGACGAACTGGGGATGGGACCAGGGCGTGGTGAGAAGATAAGAAGGACATTTTAGGGTGGATTTAGACGACTAAGGGAGGCGGGATGCTTGGGAACTGGCATTCCATTGAATTAAGAAAAATAAAGCATACTTGGGATGACAATCCTAAGAGGCTAGTGGGCAGAGGGGGCTGAGCCCTGGGAGGCTCTGGGATGAGATGCATGCTTGAGTGAGGGGCGTGAACAGGGATGGAGGAAGTCAGTCCATGTGGCCATGTTCCTAATTCTCTCTGCTAACAATTTCGAGGATGCTGCTGGCTCCTAGGTACCTCAAAAATCCGTTGCCAGCTCCCACTCATCTGGTGCAGGATGAGTCCGCACGAGGCGCAAGTGGAAAAGAGCAAGACACTCCAAACCTCTATTTTTTCTCTTCAAATATTTGCAGAGAGGGAGTGTGGCGTGGGCACAGGAAATACGGTGCTTATTGCTCACACTACATTAAAATTCAGATTGGCTTGTGCAATATCCCCGGCATAACTGCTCTGTGCTGATATTTTTATAACTCTTAATATCAAACAAATTGCCTCTTCACTGAGACAGTTTAATGTGACGGGGGCTGTACCCGCCAGCTTCCTCACGCCGGCCCCATAAAGATCACCGTTCTGTTACTGGGAACAGAGGAGCCGTGAATTTCCTATCAAAAATATGGCTGGATTATGCAGAGTAAATCTTGGACCATATTAAAGGGATCACAGTGTTTTAATTTCTTTTCTCCCCCCCACTCCCCCGCCACATCCTCCACCGCATCTTTTCTTACTAATAAAATGAAGTGAGGGGCCTCCAGATTGAGTCAGTCATGAATCATCTTTTTTGGCTGAGATCCCTATTTTTGTCATATTCATGCCTCTTCCCCAGTCATTATGGATGCCTTCTGCCCCACCCACCCACCCGCAATAGATGTCACTTCTCTCTTTCATGATCTGAGGGAGAAAGAGATTTGAATGGATTTTCCTAGGAAATCCCCACCATGCTGTCAACTGCAAGGTCAAGAGAGTCCTCTCATTTGGGCTTCCCTAGTGGATCAGTGGTTAAAAAAAAAAAAGAAAGAAAGAAAGGAAAAAATATCTGCCCGCCAATGCAGAAAACACGGAAGATGCAGGTTCAATCCCTGGGTGGGTAATAAACTCTAAAGGAAGGCATGGCCACCCACTCCAGTATCCTTGCCTGGAAAATTCATAGATGGAGGAATCTGGTGGGCTACAGTCCACGGGGTCGCAAACAGTTGGCCACAACTGAGCACGCACACACTTATTTGGGCAGGTTTTGTCTCAATGGCAGCAGCACAGTAGTGAGAGAGCCATGGATAATATTCTACTCTGCCTCTCAAGCTCTTTTCATCAGAGACCCCCTTTACTACCCACCATGAACTCCTACGTGATTAGAAAAAAACGATTGAGTTTATTAAACAATTGGCTCTTCCTTCCATATATTAATCAAAGACCTAGAAAAATGTTAATCAGAGCAATCCATTTGAGATAATAAGTAGAGGTATCATAGGGCTTCCCTGGTGGTCCAGTGGTTAAGAATCTGCCTGCCAATTCAGGGGACACCGGTTTAATCAATGGTTCAGGAGGATCCTGCATGCCACAGAGCAGCTAAGCCCATACCCCAAAACCATTGAGCCTACACACTGCAACTACTGAAGCCTGAGCACACTAGAGCCTGTCTCTGCAACAAGAGAAGCCATCGTAATGAAAAGCCCTTGCACTGCAACAGAGTAGCCCCTGCTCACCACAACTAGAGAAACCCCTGGAGCAAAAGGAAGACCCATATTTATTTTTAGCCAAAAATAAATAAATTTTAAAAAGAAATATCATAAGTTGGTAGAAATTAATTTAAAGCAAAGAAATTGACATTGTACTACCCCATGATGATTTATGGTAGGTAATCCACATACTTTTTCAAATATTGAAAATAGTTCATGGACTCTCCTCTCCTGTCATTACTGTTCCTCCCACTCAGGAAACTGAAGTTTGTAACAAGTGATGTAAGGTGTCCTTAAGGGCCCCAAGAAGTAGATTGAAATGTTGCATCCATAGAAATCAGTGTATTTGTTTATAATTAAAATGCTGACGACAGCACAAACTCAAGGAGCAAATGATCAGATTGTTTGGCCTCAGCTATCAGCGTTCTTGAGACCTGCAAACTCCAGGCTGACAGAGAGACATAAAGATGGACACCTTACTCTCCAAGGAAGGGAGACGACCTTCACCTCAAAAGTGCCCAGTAACTTGGGTTACCTGTGTTGGTCACTGAATTCCAAAGTTTGTTTGTTTTTTTAATAAAAGTGTACTTATTTTATTTTAAATAAAAGTGTACTTATTTTATTTTATTTATTTTATTGCTGGCTGCACTAGGTCTTTTTCTTGTTTCGCAGGCTTTTGTCTAGTTTTGGAGAGAGGGGGCTACTCTCGCATTGCAGTGTGCAGGTTTCTCTTTGTGGTGTGTTCTCTCGTCGATGGAGCACGGGCTCTAGAGCACAGGCTCAATAGTTGTATCTTGCATGGGCTTAGTTGCCCTATGGCACGTGAAATCTTCCCCAGTTCAGTTCAGTTCAGTCGCTCAGTCGTGTCCGACTCTTTGTGACCCCATGAATCACAGCACACCAGGCCTCCCTGTCCATCACCAACTCCCAAAGTTCACTCAGACTCACGTCCATCGAGTCAGTGATGCAATCCAGCCATCTCATCCTCTGTCATCCCCTTCTCCTCCTGCCCCCAATCCCTCCCAGCATCAGAGTCTTTTCCAATGAGTCAACTCTTCACATGAGGTGGCCAAAGTACTGGAGTTTCAGCTTTAGCATCATTCCTTCCAAAGAAATCTCAGGGCTGATCTCCTTCAGAATGGACTTGTTGGATCTCCTTGCAGTCCAGGGAACTCTCAAGAGTCTTCTCCAACACCACAGTTCAAAAGCATCAATTCTTCAGCCCTCAGCTTTCTTCACAGTCCAACTCTCACATCCATACATGACCACTGGAAAAACCATAAACCCCTGTCTCCTGCAATGGCAGGCAGATTCTTTACCACTGAGCCACCAGCAAAGTCCAGTGAATTTCAAATTTTTCCCCAACATCTTTACACTTCAAATCCCTTTCTTTTCCACTCATATGATACTAGACCCACTAGACTCTTAGGGTGATGCCACCATTTTCAAGTGTTACATTTTAGGACACTTTGAAATTAGTAGATTTCAAAAGTATATAATTAATTTGGTTCACGTTTTATTTGCAGACTTCTTACAAGGATTCAAGGACTTCCTTGGTGGCTCAGACGGTAAAGCGTCTGCCTGCAATGCAAGAGACCTGAGTTCGATTCCTGGGTCGGGAAGATCCCCTGGAGAAGGAAATGGCAATCCACTCCAGCACTCTTGCCTGGAAAATCCCATGGACGGAGGAGCCTGATAGGCTACAATCCATGGGGTCGCAAAGAGTCGGACACGACTGAGCGACTTCACTTTTATTTCACTTTACAAGGATTCAAGCTGAATAATCCTTTTCTTCAAATACTGTATCTTTGTTGGTTCTTATAACAGCTAAAGCCTAATCTACCTCTCTTGCTGGCAGAACATTCTCAAATTGTCCTGGTGGGTAGATTCAGGTGGTCTTTGAAACCTTGAAAAGTTCTAGAAGAACTGATCCACAGTGGGCTGTCAGATCAGAACTCCTGGAGTTGTTAACTTTTAAATATGTCATGTCTTATTCTTATAAAACCAGGAAGGAGCAGAGATTACCACTTTTATCACTGACTATGACAAAAAAAAATAGTATAATCTGCACCATACTAAGATTGGCATCGCTTTATAACAGTGAAAATTTGGAAATAATCAAAATGAAAAAAACATGTGCCTTGTTCTTAATAAAGAAGCCATACATGGAACATACAAACATACAATTGATAAACTGTTTCCATTTAGAGGAATAGTGAATATCATAAAAAGGGATGCACAATATAACATTGTAAAGCATATCAAAAATATGTACAATATGACCCTTTTTCTTTTCAAACTCAGACAGACACCAAACTAAAGAACTGGTAGGTGAGTTTTCTTTTCTTGTCCAAGCTTATCTCTATTTTCTTCACATTTGACAGAACAATAAATGTACTGGGGTTTTTTCACATTATCTTTCAGCCCTCCTACTTAATTTATTTCAACTTCTACATTTCAACTTTTAATTTTTGAGAAAGAATTCTTTCTTGTTTACTAAAAGGGAAATTAAGACTTCATAAACAGAAAAAAAAAAACAGATAAATACAAAACAGAGTTACAGAATAATTACTGCTCTCCCAGAGATAAGAGAAGATACTGCATCCATTAAAATGTATTGTTTTTAAAATAAGGAAAAACACGTCCTGAAAAACTGGCTCCAGGGCACATCCCATGGGAGTTGAAAATGAAGCCCTGAGTTTGAAAGACAGTCTTGTGTTGGTGCAATCACTGTGTCCACAAATAGTATTTAGGGCCTATAGTGGCTAAGTTGTGTCCAACTCAGCGACCCCATGGACTGTAGCAGCCAGGCTGCTCTGTCCTCCACTGTCTCCCTGAGTTTGCTCAAATTATGTCCATTGGTTGGTGATGCGGTCTAATCATCTCATCCTCTCCTACCCTCTTCTCCCTTTGCCTTCAATCTTTCCCAGCATCAGGGTGTTTTCCACTGAATCCTCTCTTCACATCAGGTGGCCAAAGGATTGGAGCTTCAGCTTTAGCATCAGCCCTTCTATTGAATATTCAGGGTTGATTTCCTTTAGGACTGACTGCTTTGATCTCCTTGCAGCCCTGAGTGAATGAGTGAGTGAAGTCGCTCAGTCATGTCCTACTCTTTGCAGCTCTGTGGACTGTAGCCCACCAGGCTCCTCCAACCATGGGATTCTCCAGGCAATAATACTGGAGTGGGTTGCCACGCCTTCCTTCAGAGTTCATTACCCACCCAGGGATTGAACCTGTGTCTCCCGTGTCTTCTGCATTGGCAGGCAGATATTTTTTCTTTTTTTTTTTAACCACTGAGCTTTAGCATTTTGCCATTTCCTTCTCCAGGGGATCTTCCCAACCCAGGGATCGAACCCAGGTCTCCTGCATTGCAGGCAGACTCTAACCTCTGAGCCACCAGGGAAGCCCTTGCAGCCCTGCTGCTGCTGCTGCTGCTGCAGCCCTAAGGTACCACAAGAAAACCCAAGATCTCCCACCTGCTCTCAGGGAGCTTACAGTTTGCTGCCCAGACAACCAGAAGTGTTAAACCCCTGCCTTGGAGGTGAGGCCTGGGGGCTTGCTTCAGTCAAGGGCTTCCACTGCCTCTGTGTCCTGTCCTGAGTTATGCCTGTGATCAAGATAAGAAACTGGTTGAGCTTCCATGGAATCTGGGTATGGCTGAAGTAACCTGGCCGTCAGATGTGGGTGGTCCATGAGCACCCACCCACCCACCACAGCTGATTTCACAGCCTAACTCCAGCCCTTCGGACATCCACCTGCTCTTCGGTCCCCTCCCCACCTCTTCGCCTCTGTCTGGTTTCTTCCTGAGCACCCCCAGAGACCTGCTCCTCCAGCCCCATCTGTTGCTTACGTCCTTCTAGAAAGGTCTCTGCCCTTTTCAACGACCACATCCAGGGGGGAGGAAGAAAGGCGCCCCGGGGTCTGGAAGTTCTTCTTGGGGAAGAGAGTTCCTGGAGTCTGCGGCAGATGGGGGAGGCCCCAGTGGGGTGCACGTGGATGAATCTCTGGGCGGAAACCATGTACCATCCGCTCTCGCTCGCTGCCATCCAGTGTTTTCTTCCCCCAGTGAGTCTCTTAATTTTGCTCATTTATCTTAAAGAGCTCCGTAAGCGCCGTGGGCTCTGGTGGGGGGGCCCGCACGGGGGCTCCGAACCCGACCCCCACGCCTGCCTCCCAGAGGAGCCATCCAGCGCGGACCAAATCTCATTTTCCTACAAATAGTTTGTCAGAAGCAGCAGGGCGAGTAATAAATCACAGAGAGCGAGCGCAGAGAGGGAAGGGGGGAGGCTGGGCGAGAGGAGGGCGGGGCCGAGGGCGGAGGGAGCTGCAGGCGCAGATGCAGGCGAGGCGGGGAGGGGGTTGGAGGAGGAGTGCGTGGGGAGGGGGCACCCGGGGAAGAAGAACAAACAGAAAAGGGGGGAAGGAGATAAAGAGACAAAGAGTAGAAAAAGCGAGAGAAAAAGAGGGACAGAGAAGGGGCGAGGAAGTTGAGAGAAAGCAGGGGAAAAGGGAGAAGGAAAAGAGAGTAAAGGATGAATCAGGAAGGTGGGGGCGGGAGGGCGGAATGAAGCTAAACACGAGAAGAAAATGCATCCAAAGGAGTCCTGAGATGTCCGGTCAAGAGGCAGACCACCGGAATGAGGGTGGTGAGCAAAGCCGTCCCGTGTCCTCCTTCACCTCCTGTGTCCTGCACTGTTGGGGAACCTGCGGTCTGACTCCCCACCTCTGTCCCCGCTGTCTGCTCCAGGTGGACAGACACTGGATGGAGGTCAAGTGGGGTCCTCCCAGTCCACTGTGTTAGCCAGCGTAGAGAGCAAGTCTCCAGTCACTGCTTAGTGTGTGTGTGCGTGTGTTAAACACGGAGAGGTGAACCTGAATCTGGACTATTGCGATGATGCTTTGTGGCCACTTGACTCCCGTGTGCCTCAATTTCCTAATCTGGAAAATGGGAACAATAATCCCCATTCCCAGGCTTGGGAGCACCAGAAGGGTAAGCCACCTCGAAAAGCATCTGGCCCATAGTGCAGGCTGTTGATTAGGAAAGGGAGCCTCCTCTGAGTGTCTACAGTCTGTGAACTTGGCCTGATGGCCACAGGCAAAAACCTTCAGACTCTGCAATGCCGTGCCACCCCCACAGCCTGTGATCCCCAGCCAGCCACTCTGATCCTTCAGCTGTCAACACAAGCACACTCCAGTGCTTTCTGCTCTGCCTTCGGTCTCCCCCTGGGAAGCTTTGAACACTAGTGAGATCATCGTTGTCAAGCTCTCCGGGTTTCTGGGGCAAGGGCAGTCAGATAAGGAGGACCACAGAGCTGTCCCCTCCATCCCCAGCCCCAGGATCTGCTTCTCCTCCCATCCGCCTCCTCCTCCCTGGCTGCTGGGAGGGCGCCCTGCTCTAGAGGAGAACTCTCCGCTACCTTTACAGATGAGAAGACGGAAGTGGTACTCATGAGAGCATGGGCAGGCTAGGCTCTTGTCTATGTGGATCGCAGAACTATCCACAGCCCCTAGCCCAGCATTGGCACATAGAGGGCTCATAAAATGAATGAATTCATCTAATATCATGAATATGTATTCGCTCATTCATATTTTATGGCAGTAAAGAAACTGTTACCGCATTTTATGGAAAGGGCAACTAAGACACAAAATCACCCATCCACAAAGGGGCAGGGTTGGGGTTTGACCCCCAAGCTGTCCGTCTCCAAAGCACATATTCCTTCCACTGCGGTCCAGGGCTGGGCAACCTGCCCATCAACATTACTCTTCGAACAGCCTATGTTGATCAAGGGCCTCCTAATACCCAAGGTCAGAGATAGCAGAGAGCCCCAAACCTGCGAAGCCTACTCTGCCTTTTCTTTACTCTTGAGATCCTGGGGACAGGATCCCACAGGGGGCTCTATTTGGGGTGACTCCTTCCTTTCTGGATCCTGTACCACTGGCATTGTCTTCTAGCCCTGGGCTGATATCAGGCTATGCCGGTCCCAGACAGACCCTGAGTCCCCGGGCCTCTGCCCAGCTTGGGGCTTTGAGGATAAGGTCATGTGCCTCAAAACCTCTCCCAGTTCAGCTTTTAGGACCTCGGCCATGCTTGCTCTGCTCCCGTACTCTTTAACCCTCCAGCAAAGTGAACATCCTCTGGAGACCCCATGTTGAACCCCAACAAAGAGCACTGCTCAGGCAAGAGAGAACCAGGATCTGCCATCTGCCATTCACCAGCTGGATGACCCTGGTCAATTGTTTTCACCTCTCCAGGCCTCAGGTTCTTCAGCTAGAAAATGGGAATTGAAGAAAAGCTCCATGCCTAACTCCCAGAGCTGTCATGAGAATCAATTAAAGCAAAAGCTGGAAAGCACTTTACAAATGAGAGGGCCTCCTCCTCTGTACCCTCTTCTGACGTCAGATCCCAAGCTCTCCTTCCTGATGGCCCTGCCTGCCCAGCCCGCTGTGCACAGGATCCTTGATCCCAGGGCCTGAACCCTAAGGGCCACGATGCCCCCTCAGCCTGCCCCTCATGAGGAACCATGACATGATACCATCTAAAAACAGAGATGAAGCCTCATAAGTGAATCGACTTAAAGAAGGCAGGTTAAAGCAGTGCCTAAGAGCTCTGGTAGGATTTGAAAAATCAAGTTTTAAAATTCCAGCTCTGCCACTTATTAAGGGCTTCCCAGGTGGCTCAGCAGTAAAGAATAGCTCTGCCAATGTGGGAGATGCAGGTGATGCGGGTTCGATACCTGGGTTGGGAAGATCCCCTGGAGGAGGAAATGGCAACCCACTCCAGTATTCTTGCCTGGAGAATCCCATGGACAGAAGAGCCTGACAGGCTACAGTCCATGGGGTTGCAAAGAATTGGACATGACTGAGCAAACATCTGCACACCACTTATTAACAGTGTTAACCCCGGGCAATCATTTTACCTCCCTAAACCTCAACTTTCCCATCTGTAAAATGGAATAATTATAATACCCACTAGGATGTGATAGGTAATTTATATTAATTAAGCACCCAATAAGTGGTTACTATTGTTATTTCCCTTTATTTTTGTCTTGACTCCTCAATAATAAATCAGTTGCCAAACTTGGTAGCTTCTGGCCTCTGTCTCAGTTGTCCCAGTGCTGGGACCTCAGTCTACATCCTTTCCCTCTCCTCCCTCAGCTGTGGCCTCTCCTCCCAGGCTGAAACCATAGGCTCAGCTCTGATCTGGCCTCATGACCAAGGAGAAAATCTACCTTGGGTTTCCAGGGTACCCGACAACAAAAAAGGAGGAGGTGAACACAGCGGCCATCCACAATGATGTGGTGATGAGCAAGATGGGAGAGGTGAGGTTCCCTGCCCAAGGTCATGGGGATGCTATAATCAGAGCCACTGTTAGACTCCTGGACTCCTGGGGCCCATTGTTCTCATTACCCTCGCCCAAAGCCCTGGTAGGCTGTTAAATTCCTCAGCAGCCTGGAACCGGCTTCCCGTGTGACAGCATGCTCTGCCTCAAAGCCCTCAGTAAGGTGCACACAAAGTCTGGCTCTACCCCAGCCCCTCTTCTCAGCCCCTTTCATTCACCCTGTCTCTCAGCTTCCTCTACTGTCCTGTCCAGCCTTCACCTGTCACTTGCACATTTCATTCATGGCTCTTTCACGGCTGTGCCGGGCCTCCCACCACAGGAAGCGGTACCAAGTGCATGGTCTCTGCCCTCCAGGAATCCCAGTGAAGTGAATGAGCACCCAGTCTTCCAGCCCGAGCCTGCTCTTTCAGTCCTGAAAGCCCGCTTCCTCCAGGAAACCCTCCCAGATTGATGCACGGATGGAAGTGTGTGTCCTTAGTTGTTCAGTCCTGTCTGACTCTTTTTGACCCCATGAACTATGGCCCACCAGGCCCTTCTGTCCATGGAGATTCTCTAGGCAAGAATACTGGAGTGGGTTGCCATTTCCTTCTCCAGGAGATCTTCCCAACTCAGGGATCAAATCCACATCTCCTGCATTGGCAGGTGGATTCTTTATTACTGTGCCACCTAGGAAGCCCGCTTCCCAAATCCTTCCAAATGGTGCTATTTCTCTATAGAAGTTCTATATGTTGATGTTGTTTCGGAAATCAGTCCTGAGTATTCATTAGAAGGGCTGATGCTGTAGCTGAAACTCCAATACTTTGGCCACTTGATGCGAAGTACTGACTCCTTGGAAAAGACCCTGATGCTGGGAAAGACTGAAGGCAGGAGGAGAAGGGGATGACAGAGGATGAGATAGTTTGATGGCATCACAGACTCAATGGACATGAGTTTGAGCAAGCTCTTGGAGTTGGTGGTGGACAGTGCCTAACGTGCTGCAGTCCATGGGGTCGCAAAGAGTCAGACATGACTGAGTGACTGAACTGACTGAGGCTATTTTCATTTCCTTTTTAAAAATTGAACTTCCTTGTTGATGTGGTTCACATTTTTAAAGAAATTATTTTTAAAACAAATACTGTCTTTTCTAGGCTTTCTGAATATAGGAGTCTGCATGCATTTTAAGCACTGAGGCAGACCTCAGTTTGCTGTGCTTTGAGGGGAATGAAGGCCCAGAAGGCTACTGGCAGGTAGGGGCAGCCAGGCCTGCCTTGGAGAAAGGCACCCACAGGGCCAGCTCCAGAATCTCGGTGATGCCTCAGAGCGGGGAGAAGGAAAAGACCATTTCTGGAATATTACTCAGCCATAAAAAAGGATGAAATAATTAGAGATACCAAAGGAACATTTCATGCAAAGATGGGCTTAATAAAGGACAGAAATGATAGGGACCTAATAGAAACAGAAGATATTAAGAAAAGGTGGCAAGAATAAACAGAAGAATTGTACAAAAAAAAATCTTCATGACCCAGATAATCACTATGGTGTGATCACTCACCTAGAGCCAGACATCCTGGAATGTGAAGTCAAGTGGGCCTTAAGCATCACTATGAACAAAGCTAGTGGAGGTGATGGCATTCCAGTTGAGCTATTTCAAATCCTGAAAGATGATGCTGTGAAAGTGCTGCACTCAATATGCCAGCAAATTTGGAAAACTCAGCAGTGGCCACAGGACTGGAAAAGGTCAGTTTTCATTCCAATCCCAAAGAAAGGCAATGCCAAAGAATGCTCAAACTACCACACAATTGCACTCATCTCACACGCTAGTAAAGTAATGCTCAAAATTCTCCAAGCCAGGCTTCAGCAATATGTGAACCATGAACTTACAGATGTTCAAGCTGGTTTTACAAAAGGCAGAGGAACTAGAGATCAAATTCCCAACATCTGCTGGATCATGGAAAAAGCAAGAGAGTTCCAGAAAAACATCTATTTCTGCTTTATTGACTATACCAAAGCATTTGACTGTGTTGATCACAATCAACTGTGGAAAATTCTGAAAGAGATGGAAATACCAGACCATTTGACCTGCCTCTTGAGAAATCTGTATGCAGGTCAGGAAGCAACAGTTAGAACTGGACATGGAACAACAGACTGGTTCCAAATAGGTAAAGGAGTACGTCACGGCTGTGTATTGTCACCCTGCTTATTTAACTTATATGCAGAGTACATCATGAGAAATGCTGGTCTGGAAGAAGCACAAGCTGGAATCAAGATTTCTGGGAGAAATCTCAATAACCTCAGATATGCAGGTGACACCACCCTTATGGCAGAAAGTGAAGAAGAACTAAAGGGCCTCTTGATGAAAGTGAAAGAGGAGAGTGAAAAAGTTGGCTTAAAGCTCAACATTCAGAAAACGAATGGGGAAACAGTGGCTAACTTTATCTGGGCTCCAAAATCACTGCAGATGGTGATTGCAACCATGAAATTAAAAGATGCTTACTCCTTGGGAGGAAAGTTATGACCAACCTAGACAGCATATTCAAAAGCAGAGACATCAGTTTGTCAATAAAGGTCCATCAGTCAAGGCTATGGTTTTTCCAGTGGTCATGTATGGATGTGAGTGTTGGACTATAAAGAAAGCTGAGCACCAAAAAATTGATGCTTTTGAACTGTGGTGTTGGAGAAGACTCTTGAGAGTCCCTTGAACTGCAAGGAGATCCAACCAGTCCATCCTAAAGGAGATCAGTCCTGGCTGTTCATTGGAAGGACTGATGTTGAAGCTGAAACTCCAATACTTTGGCCACCTGATGCAAAGAGCTGACTCATTTGAAAAGACCCTGATACTGGGAAAGATTGAGGGCAGGAGGAGAAGGGGGAGACAGAGGATGAGATGGTTGGATGGCATCACAGACTCAATGGACATGGGTTTGGGTGGACTCCGGGAGTTGGTGATGGACAGGGAGGCCTGGCATGCTGCGGTTCATGGGGTCACAAAGAGTTGGACACGACTGAGCGACTGAACTGAACTGAACTGAATGCCATTTGCAGCAATGTGGATGGACCTAGAGATTCCCATACTAAATGAAGTAAATCGAAGACAAATATTGCATCATATCACGTGTATGTAAAATCTTAAAGATTTAAATGAACTTATTTACAAAATAGAAACAGACTCACAGACATAGAAAACAAACTTATGGTTACCAGAAGGAAAATGGGGTTGGGAGGGATAAATTAGGAGTTTGGGATTAGCAGACACACCCTACTATATATAAACTAAACAGCAAGGTCCTACAGGATAGCACAGGGAAGTATATTCAGTATCTGGTAATAATCCTTAATGGAAAAAATCTGAAAAAGAATATGTATATATAAGGATTATATATATATATATATAAGAATTATACATGTATATATATATATATATACACACACATATGTATACATATACGTATATAACTGCATCAGGGTCTTTTCCAATGAGTTGGCTCTCCACATCATATGGTCAAAGTATTGGAGCTTCAGCTTCAACATCTGTCCTTTCAGTGAATTGAAGGCAAGAGGAGAAGGGGGCAGCAGAGGATGAGATGATTGGATGGCATCACCAACTCAATGGACATGAATTTGAGCAAACTCCAGGAGAGTTTGCTGTAGAGGACAGGGAAACCTGGCATGCTGCAGTCCATGGGATCGCATAGAGTCAGACACGACTTAGCAACTGAACAATAATATATAACTGAATTCCTTTGCTGTGCCCCAGAAGCTAACACAACATTATAAATCAACTCTACTTCAACTATTTTAAAAAGGCCTTTTCCAGATGCAGAGAAGCCAGGGAGAAACCACCTTTGATTCTGCTCAGCTTCAACGCGCCTGTCCTTGGAGAGACGGCTAAATGCCACACCTGCCCGATAGGTGCTCTGACCTCCACTTGCATTAGAGGAGGAAACACCATACTATGGGGAAACACCCTACTCTGTGTATATCTTCCAGGGATACTTTGTGGATTCTGTGAAGGCATTTTGCACACTTACATCCATGCACAGCTTTGCTTTCTCTCTGCAGTTCAGTTCTACAAATTCTTCCCAAAGAGAGACCAGAATCTATTAACTTTCGTATCCTCTTCCTCCACAACATCCCCTCAGATAACACCTCATACTTAGTAGGTGCTCAGTGAATGTGTTAAAGGGAAGAAATGGAAAGGAAAAGAAAGGAAGAAAAGAGAGAAGGGAGAGAGGGGAGGAGAGAAGGAGGAAGAAAGAAGGAAGGTTTCAGACAAGCTCTCAGGTGGAAACAAGAATCTATCAATAAAGTCAGGCAGCTCTCTGCACCTCTCCTCTCCCTCCCAAGGGTTGACAAGAGGACCCAGGAAGCAGATTGAATTTTCTGTTGTCATCCTGGGGGTAGATGCTTGTCTCGCCAGCACACTGTGGAACCCAACACTTTATAGATAGTGCTGAAGATGTGTTTCTGATGAGAAATAACAGCTGCAAACTCATCTGGATGATTAAGAGTCTCAGATCAACAACCTTGAGCAGGATCCAGCGAGATAGAAGAAATCCATCAGCATCTCGACTCCCTTTGGGAATGGGAGGTTGCTGAGCAGAGGGGGAGTACCAGGGTTCTCCGGCCAAGAGGTTGGTGAGGCTTCCAGGTAAGGACAGAGCCAGGGGATGGCTAGAAGTTGGGGGCTCTGAGCCTGGAACCGGAGGTATTTAGGATGGAGTTGGCTGAAATGCAGTTTAATGGAAATGTACTCCCGTGTTTCTTTTTTTGTTTCTGAGAACTGGGGGACCTCAGATTCCCATGGTCATTTTTCCCTAGCAGAGGAGGAATTGCCACAGAGGTGAGCGGAGCCCAGGAAGGAACAGCAGACTTTACCAGAGTCTGCAAAAGATTCTAGTAGATGCTAAGAGCTGGCAGCATGACCTTGGAGCATTCAGTTAGCCAACCCTGTCCTCATCTGTAAAACCTGCTTTCCCACTCAAGGTGGTCCCATGTCCCATCTTCAGTCTTTACAGACTCTTTGTGAACCAAGAAGCTTCAATGGGATTTGGAAATAATTCTTTCTTTTCTTAGGGTTTCCCTGATGGCTCAGCAATAAAGAATCTGCCTGCAACGCAGGAGACGCAGTTTCAATCCCTGGATCAGGAAGATCCCCTGGAGAAGGAAATGGCAACACACTCCAGTATTCTTACCTGGAGAATCCCATGGACAGAAGAGCCTCATGGGCTACAGTTCATGGGGCCACAAAGAGTTGGACATGACTGAGTGACTAAACACACAAAAGATTCTGGTGTCAGAGATGCTAAGAGCTGGCACCATGACCTTTAAACACTTAGTTAGCCAACCTTGTCCTCATCTGGAAAACCCATTTTCCTACTCAAAGTGGTTCCATGTTCCATCTTCAGTCCTTACAGACGGTCTTTGTGAACCAAGAAGCTTCAGTGGAATTTGGAAAAATGTCTTTTTTGTTGTTGTTGTTGTTGTTGTTGTTTTTCAGAAAAACCTTAGGCTGCACTTATTTACCTTATTCAAATTCAAAACTAATTCCTCTTGCACTCCACATGCTTCTGGTCTTTCCTCAATTGTTACCAACTGAAAGAGAATCTACTCTGCTCTCAAACTCACTCAAGAACATGGTTATTCTTTGTCACATATTCACATATTCACAACACCTTCACCTATTCATTTATTCAGCAAACATCTTTTTGAGCACATACTATATCAAGTCTATAATGGAAACAAAGATAGGTAACATAGCCCTGTCTTTAAGTAGTTTCTTTATGGGACAAAGAAGTTAAGCAAATAAATCAATGATTGTATGTACAGCATCATTAATTCCGTACAAAATCATGTTCTGGATTGTAAGTTGATCAAAATCTTAGCAGTCACCCAGTCTTTAAAACATCCAGTTCCAGAGGTTTTACTAGTTTAAACATAAAACATCACTTTATTAATTTAAAGTGAAGATTAAAAAAAACAACTTTAAATTGAAACTAACTTCCACAGGAAACTATTGATATATTCAATATATTGTATATACTATACAGTCCATGGATATCTCCAGGCCAGAATACTGGAGTGGGTAGCCATTCCCTTCTCCAGGGGATCTTCCCAACCCAGGGATTGAACGTAGGTCTCCTGCATTGCAGGCGGATTCTTAACCAGCTGAGTCACCAGGGAAGCCCTCAATACATTGTAATAAATGATAATAGAAAAAGCTGAAAAAAAGAATATATATACATATATGCCTATATATTTACGGGCATCCCAGATGGCTTAATTGTAAAGAATCTGCCTGCCAAGCAGGAGACATGAGTTCAGTCCCTTGGTTGGGAAGAGCCCTTGGAGAAGGAAATGGCAGCCACTCCAGTATTCTTGCCTGAGAAATCCCACGAACGGAGGAGGCTGGTGGGCTACAGTCCATGGGGTCGCAAAAGAGTCTGACATGACTTAGTGACTAAACAGCAGCAGCAGCATGTAATATATGTGTAACCAAATCACTCTGCTCTACATCTGAAACTAACGCAGTACTCTAAACCAACTACACTTCAATTTTTTAAAAAAGCAACAACCAAAAAATAATAATAAAATAAAATACTCAGTTCCTCAAAGTATCAGCCTTACAATCACAGCATCATCTTTGCATTGGAAAGGCCTAAGTTCTGTGATTATAAGAAAGAGATCAGAGACTCTTTATCAAACCATGTAAGATAAAAGCCTGCCCTTCCTGCTGCTTCCATGACTCTCTATCCAGCTGGCCTTTTAAATCCAGGATTTAACCCCTCCAGACCTCAGTTCTTTCCCCTGCTAAATGAGAGGGCTGGACTACATGACTTCTGAGACCCTTCCACCTCTAACATTTTACGATCTCTGTTTAAGACTGAGATGACTTTGTTCAGCCTGCTGTCCAGAGGGTAACCTGCCAACTTTCATAAAAACAATCATCATTAACCTATGTTAATTGGTCAATAAAACCATCACAGTTTTATAGCATGAAACTTGGGACCCGCTGAAGCCAGTGCTACCAAGGAGTCAAGCGGAAGTTCAGCCTTAGAATCAAAAAGAGCTAATGAGTAACTGCCATTTTAGTCAAAGTGACATAGACTCAAACTTATTAAGATTGAAGTGAGAACAACTGAGTGACACATGAAACCATCTCAGGGTTGGAAGAACTTGGGCCAGTCAGATGGTGGAGGAGGCTTTCTGGGGTAGAACTGGTGCCCAAAGAGGAATCCAGAGGGCTTTCTGCCCCTACCTCCAACACAACACAGAAGTCACACCTTCATCATGAGCCCAATGGAAACTCCATCGCAAACCTCTGTATTCAAAAGCAATTAGGGTTTCCTTTTCTCCACATCCTCTCCAGCATTTATTGTTTGTGGATTTTTTTATGACAATGGCACTCCACTCCAGTGTTCTTGCCTGGAGAATCCCAGGGACGGGGGAGCCTGGTGGGCTCCCATCTATGGGGTCGCACAGAGTCGGACACGACTGAAGCGACTTAGCAGCAGCAGCAGTAGCAGCGGGATGGGGTGGGAGGTGGGAGGAAGGTTCAAGTAGTAGGGTACATATGTATACCTATGGCTGATTCATGTTGATGTATGACAGAAACCAACACAATATTGCAAAGTAATTATCCTTCAATTAAAAATAAATTAATTTAGAAAACAAGAATCATTAAAGGGTTTTGTTGTTTTGTTTTGTTTTTTAATGTAATCCCTGCCCTCAACACTGCTGGGGTAGCTTTTTAAATGGGCAGTGATTTTCGTTTGTCCTAGAACTTGCTGCCCTGCCTGCCAGAGAAGAGATATAGCAGGTGAATTAAATCACAGAAGTGTGTTCCAATCTGACTACCCCAGGGTCCCTAAAAGACCACCACAGTCACCCTTGGGGCCAGGATGTCTGTGGTCAGTGAATAAAGCCTGCAGTCTCCCTTCCAGCCTCATCTGACAACTGCTTCCCACCCTTCCTCAGGCTGCTTAATTTTTTTTTATTTTTATTTTTTGACCACACTGTGCAACATGGGGGATCTTAGTTCCCTAACCAAGGATTGCAGGGGAAGTGCCAGGTCTTAACCACTGGACTGCTAGGAAAGTCCCCTCAAATGGCTCAATCTGCTCAGTATCTGCCCCACTTAGATTTGAGGACCATCTCTCAGCCCTGACTCTTCATTTGTCCTTTGGCCTTGACAGAATTCTGCAGAACTCGCAGCTTACCCTCAAAATCAAAATTGTCCTATTGTGCGCCACTCTATTCTTAATAAAATGAGTTATCAGGTGTTACATCTATCATGGATTTGCATACTGTATCTTGCTAAATCCTGACAACATCCTTGTGAGATCAGAATTGTCTTCACCATTTTTATAGTTAAGGAACTGAGGCTCAGGGAGTTGAAATGTTGATAAATTTCCAAGGTCATATACAGGTAATTAGTGGAACCAAACTTCACACCCACGTGGTCTGGCTTCCAAAGCGATTTCTCCATCATCTCTACCCCTACTCCATTCACACCCCGGCCCTCCATCAAGGAGACATGAGACAAGGTAGATCCATTTTAACTTATCAATCATGTCACCTTGCCCAGGACTTCCCAGGTGGCTCAGTGGTAAAGAATCTTCCTGCCAATGCAGGAGACTCCGGTTTGACCCTTGGGTCAGGAAGATCCCCTGGAGGAGGGCATGGCAACCCACTCCAGTATTCTTGCCTGGAGAATCCCATGGATAGAGGAGCCTGGCAGGCTACAGTCTTTGTGGTTACAAAGAGTTGGACACAACTTAGCAACTAAACAAGAACAATTCACCTTGTCCACTGGGACAGGTGAAAAGTGGAGGTTGGTTGCTGTGAAAGACTGGCCCATGGTCACCCAAAGGGCCCAGAAAAACCCACAAGGTAATAGCCATGGATTTGGAGGTCACGGAGGTAAGGAGCCGAGCTGTGAAGATGAAAGTAGGCAGCTCAGAAACCAATGCAAGACTTTGGAGGCTGTGGTGAGAGGTGGCTTTTAGGACAAGGCACATCCTGCCAGGGAGAAGGCAGTTCGTTACGGATGCTGCGTGTGGCTGGACAGAAGGAGACATTGAAGGTCAGCCACCTAACTTCTATCATCCTGTGTTAGCTCTGCCAAGAAGCCTTCCAACCTAGTACAGAAAGACAAAGTCACTCCATTCATATAGATCATTATATAGAGACTCTATATGGTAACTTGTTTAGTCACTCAATTGTGTCTGACTCTTTGCGAACCCATGGACTGTAGCCCACCAGACTCCTCTGTTCATGGGATTTCCCAGGCAAGAATAGTGGAGTGAATAGCCATTCCCTTCTCCAGGGGATCTTCCCGACCCCGGGATCAACCTCAAGTCTCCTGCATTGGCAGGCAGATTCTTTATCACTGAGTCCAGCAAGCCCTGATATATTCTTACCAAGTAATAAAAGGAAAATATATACCCATAGAGAGAAGTGGGGGAGGGGTAATTATAGGTGGAGGAGGGGAAGTACAAACTATTGGGTGCAAAATAGGCTACAAGGATGTGTGTATAACATGGAGAAAAGAGCCAATATTGTGTAATAACTGTAATCAGAGTGTAGCCTTTAAAAATTGTATAAAAATTTTTAATAAAAACAAAAAATTAAAAAGGAACATATATAATATAGACCTGCAATCTATATACCTACCGTCTTACATAAAGACAGAAATAGTCTATATAATGTTCAGCAGTCAGCCCTGGAATATTCCAGGTAGGTCCTGCTTTAAGAAAATTTGTCACACAAATGTGTAAATGCATTAAACCTGATTCTGGAAGAAGGGATTCTTTCTTCAAGTTACCTACAGGTTTTGAGTTGCCCAAGTTCAGCTTAGAGACACGTTTTCTAGAACATGTCTACTGTGTAGAATGAAGATGTCTGCAAATGGATCAATACAGTCCTACAAAACATGGCTGGCAGTGGCTGCAATCACGTGCACATGTCCCTGGAGATGTGCTTTTAGATTTAACAGAGCCAAGCTTATTTTTCTGTTGTGGTATAACTAACCAGAAAAGCTCCAGATGCGTATGTTTGAAAGTTCAGGAGGGATGTGACTGGTTATATGTACTGTGTAATCAATGCTCATGTTGCTATAAGACATTATAACACAGTGTTACACGTGGGTTCTAGATGCTTGATTAGCAATACATAATATTGTTAGTGTTTTAATGAAGGATAATAAGGTGGCCTTCCCCAAGTACTCAATTGAACAAAGTACCTAAATGTGAAAAAACAGTCACCAGGGAGCACTGACTTTCCAAGCCATAAGGATGGAATCCCAGGTCTGCTTTTTCTGTGTTGTGATATTGTTCAAACCACTCACCCTTTCTGAGCCTCAGTTTCCCTCTGTAGCTCCTTTTTAGGGCTGCCTCCTAAGCCCCATCCTCCCCACACTTTCTTCTGTCCCACCCCAGCAGGGCTGACCCTCCCGCCACATGGCTGCTATGCCTGCTGCTCACTGTGCCCGCTTGCATTTTCTCAGTTTTCAGCCCACTTGGCATCCATCGTCCTTCAAATCTCAGTTCAAGCATCATTTCCTTAGGGAAGTCTCGTTGCAGGCACAGCCGGGTCCAATGCTTCCTTTAAAGACCACATTGCACGCATTTATCACTCATGCAGATGTATATGCATCTGGGTGATGATTTCATTCATGTTTATCTCCTCCAGTGGACTATCAGCTCCTGAGAAGACAGGCCGTCTGTTTGTACTCATCACTGAACCCCAAGAAGTTGAACATTGTGGAGGCTCGATTAATGTGTGTTGGGTGAAGGAATAAAATCAATCAATCAATGGATATAAAATGGGATGACATCTACCAAGTGATAATAATAATAATAGGACAGTGTACTCTCATCACCATACACCCTTCCCCAGCATATAACCCTTAATTTCAGGTACATATAGTCTCGAATTATAAATATCTGACCTTACAAATATTTCATTCCTTCTGCCAACTGCCCACAGCCCACCACTGATCTATCCAACCAGTGTGAACATAATCTTTAATGTAAGGCAGGAAAATTGTCCACCTCCTGCTGTTTCTCCACTGCTTCTTTTCTCTTCCTGAACAAGTTGCTTTCTCTCTCTCTTTGCCTCTCTCCATCAGGAGCAAAGTGAAGAAGACCCTCAACTATATTGCTTATTGAATCAATGATGGTTCAACATCTTTAAAGAAATCTGTATTTTCCCCTTTTTCCCTGTTCTGTTTGCCTTTCCTCCTCCTCATACTTCCTTTTCTTATACCCTTATTTCTCCAGTCATTCTATTTGTGAGCCAAAAAATTGACCTTAATCATGACTGATAAATGCAAGAACAGCGCCCAAGTGATTTGTCTGAATCAATGAGGAAAATGGAATTAGATGTCATAAAGAAACCAACCTCAGAAGTCCTTGAACATTCCCACATCCTTCCCCAGAGTCCCCACAAAAGTTTGCTCCTTCTGCTTCCCCCCTGGCAATTCTATTCCTTCCAGGATTCAGGGCAAATGCAGACACAGGATATTCAACTTTCAGACTCATTGTTTAATTACTAAAACGGCAATAAGATGATGTCTCCTTTCCTTGTAGACATGCAGAATCTCAGCTACCCTGTCATTGACTGGTTCGGGAATCTTAAGCAAGATTCAGAATATTGTTCTTACATACAAGGCTCGGATTCCTCAACTCCTTCACAACTTTCATCCTTCCTTGTAAGAAGTTGGAAGCAAACTGGTGGATCATTAGAAAGATCTGTTGGAGGTAAGACCATCCAAATTTTAAAAACAATGGTGGTGGGGACTTCCTTGGTGGTCCAGTAGTTACCATCTACCTTGCAGTGCAAGGGAAGTGGGTTCAATCCTTGGTTGGGGAACTAAGATCCCACATGTCACAGGGCAACTAAGCCTGTGCACCACGACTACTGAGTCCAGACACTGGAAGATTCTGCATGCAGCAACTAAGACTCAACACAGCCAAATAAATAAATAAATATAAAAGAGTGCTCACAATGCCAAATCTTTGGCCTGGGATCTGCATAGAGCTCCTAGCATCTCAGGATCCAAGGTCCACGACAAATGAGGTTCATGTGAAGCTCCAACAGCAGCAGCACTGATAATTCCAGAAATCCTGTCTCTACCCCCTTGAGTGTATTCCTGTGCCTTGGCCCTCCTGGGTCTACCTGTCTGTCTGGTAGAGCAGGCTTCGCCTCTCTCACCACGTCGCCTTACCGTCTAGCCCTCAAGGGAGTGTGTGGTCACAGTTTAATAGAAATCACAGTGCAAATACAGCAGTGCCAGCCATCTTTCATGAAACATGTCCCAAGTCTGTGCCATATCCTTTGCAAACACTGCCAACAGCAATCCATGAGGAAGAATGACTGTCCCCACTTTGCAAACGATGGGACTCGAGTTACATGACAAAGGCTGGGTGTGGGAGCTGAGGTTCCAATGTCTCCATCAGTCCTCTTCTGTCTACAACCCCACAAGCTCCTGTCTATCCCATCCCAGTCCTGGGGTCTGACATGCACATTTCTAGATTTCTTTTCCAAGGGGGTACTTTGCACAGAGTCCAGAGCAGACAAAGCCCAAATGGTGAGCATGGCATGCATACAAAAGGGAAGCCAAGATGAGCCTGAGAGAAACACCATCAGGCTTCCAGCCAGAGGGATGACCACCTATAACCTGGGTGCCAGCGAACAGCTGGAGCCAGAAGCCAGAAAGAGGTGAGAAGTAAAGAACAGCCATCTCCAGGTACAAGAATCTGGATGGAGCTAAGAAGTTTGGAGCTCTAGCAGCACACACTTACTCGGCCATGTCACAAATTTCAGGTCAGCTGGGACCTAAGGAGGCACAGCTCATGGCCCCTCTCAGGAAGAAGAAGCCACTTTCTGAGCATGGAGTGCACACACCTTTATACGGCACTCTGAGATGTTATATCAATGACGTAAGTCCACTTGTAAATGCACAGGGGAGATTCACTCATAAAAGGCCCATGAGAGGAATCAAGGAATTTAAGATGACTAAATAACCAGGCACTCCCAGCCATCCTGGACTACAAGTTTGTGTTCTGGAAAAGCAGATTTTCTGGAAGTGGGATGCCTAGGCTGACCTTGGTCGATATTTTAGCAGCCCACCCTGGTTTCTGATGAGCAGCGAACCACTGATTATCGCCACTGATGGCTGCTATGGCCTATTTGTTATGGTCTCTGGGGAGGAAGAGCCACAGTCCTTTTTTACCAGTTTTTTTCAGCTCCTAAACTTTTTTCCTCTGCCCCCAATCTCACACTCCCACTTCAGGAGGGGGTGACCCTTCCCAAGAGTCTTTTTGTGGGCTGACAAAACATTTTAACTTTTCACATTCCTGTTTTTCCACTGAATGCTCAGATGCATTTTATTTTCCCCCAATATAGGGAACCCCTGGCTAAAGAGGTTGGAATGCAGTGATGGTCCGAGACAGATTGTTAGATGCAAGGTCTCACCTCTGCCACTTGTTCTGAGCCAGCTTGGTCTTGTGTGCTCTGAGCCATGGTTCATGATCTGCATAAAGTAGAAAGGAATAGCACCCACTAGGCAGGGTGATTTTTCTCAGGATTGAGAAAAATCAAGTACATCGTACCTGAGAAGGTAATTGTGACCATCATTGCCTCAACCTCAGTCCCCCTCCACCGACTATAATAACATCTACCGTGTGGCTTGCACTTCACAACTGTCCAGGGACTTTCATGGGGACTCCATTCAGCCCCCCAGTTTGCATGATGCTTACATATGTGTAGCTGCGTTGAGGTCTTGTAATACCTGTGTGTTTGGTTGCTGTAGTCCTCAGTCATGCCCTACCCTTTGCCACCTCATGAACTGTAGCCTGCCAGGTTTGTCTGTCTATGGAATTCTCCAGACAAGGTCATTTGCTAGTTACAGGATTAACTGTCTACCAGAGATGGTCAAAGGTTCATTGAATGTAGCAACTGTGTGGACTGGGGTCACATGTTAAGACATATTCTGAGGCCAGTGCTTTGGGAAAGTGCTTTGGGATCCAAGAGGGAAAGAGACAGGTGTTTGGTATCCTGGCTTTTCCGTCTTGAAGGCTGCATTGCAGCATCCTTCAGGTCCGCTGATCAGAAGGATTCTTCAGCTGTTCATTGTCTCCTAAGAACACATTCATGCTGAGGTTCAGGCACTTTTTTCAGCGGTGAAGACCTGAGGTGGAGAGAGGAATGTGTGATCTGAGCAAAGTGCTGGCACCCAGACTGTCTGCCACTTCCTTCCCTGGGCAATGGAGCCAGAAAAGGGAGCAAGTTCTACTCTCTCAGCAGAGAGCAAGGATTTCAGGCGCAGTGTGGGATGGACAAGCCCTCTGGAGCCATTCCCCTGGGACTTGAAATGCCTGCTACCCAAATGTGGCCGGGAGCTGATTGCAGAAGTTGCAACTCCTTGTGAGTTGCTCCAAAGACAGCTGCGCTCCTCACCTCCTGTCCACGTAATTAACCAGCAGTTGTTGCTGCTTTGTGGAACACGGGCTAGTCCACCCCCGCAGTATCCTGTGGGGATGTTCCAAGTCTGCAGCAGACAATTGACAGGCAGGAGAAGTTTCTGCAATGCTTGGCTGAAGGGACTGAGGGCAATCTAGTTTTTTCTTTCCCATCTCGCATCATCCTAATTGTCCTCTCCTCTCTCCCTCCAGACACTCCCAGAGTACCCATGGCCAGCACACCTGGACACAGACCCCACCACTGTCCTAAGGTGATCCAGCTCAGCCCCAATTTTCACCTCTGCATGGGAGTTTGGATTGAATCCCTAAAACCACTGAATTCTAGTGTGTCTAAGCTAGAAGAAACCTTAAATATCTTGAGGTCAATCTTGCAGAAGAGGAAATTTACGCTTGGTATAACCAAGGACACACAGCTGGCCGGAGTAAGGCTGTGGTGACTCCCAGGGCTGGTCATGGCCACATTCCACTCTCATTTGATCCTCCCCAAACCCTACAAAACACTCAATCCACAGCAATCTGGACCCTCATGATCTTCCTAGACAAGCTGTGCTGCTCTCTTAACTCTCATTTCCATATCTTTAGCACCAACCGATTTTTTAAAATTGAAGCATGGTTGATTTGCAGTATTGTGTTATTTCAGGTATACAGCAAAGTGATTCCATTTCATTATATATATATTCTTTTTTGTTATAGATTATTGCAAGTTATTGAATATAGTTCCCAGTGCTACACAATAAATCTTTGTTGTTTATTTTACATACAGTAGTGTGTATCTGTTAATTCCATACTTCTGATTTATCCCCTCCCCTTTGGTAACCATATACTTAATTTCTATGAGTCAGTTTCTGTTTTGTAAATAAGTTCATTTGTATTATTTTTTAGATTACACATTTAAGTGTTATCATATAATACTTGTCTTTCTCTACCTGACTTACTTCACTTAGTATGATAATCTCTAGGTCTGTCTATGTGGTGGCAAATGGCATTATTTCACTCTTTTTTATGGATATTCCATCTTCTTTATCCATTCATTTGGTGATGGACGCTTAGGTTGCTTCCAGTTTTTGGCTATTGTAAATAGCGCTACTATGTACATTGAGGGGTGGGATGTATGTACCTTTTTGAATTAGTGGTCATCTTTTCTGAATATGGGCTCAGGAGTAGGATTCCTGCCTGCAGCCATTAATTCTGTGTGTGGATCTATTCTGGGAGAAAATGGATGCCTGCTCCTCTGCTCTCAGCCAGGTACCCACAGGGGAATTGCTGTGCCGGCTGCACCTCAGCCATGAAGATAGACACAGGCCACCAAGATGACTGACATCCCCTGGTGGATGCTCGGGGAGTAGGCAGAGAACCTTAGATGTCTGACAGCTGTCCAGATTCAGGAACTGAAAATCCCTTTCACCCCAGGTGATTCTGTCTGGCGAGGGGTGTTAGAACCTAGTTCTGCCTAAAGGCAAAGTGAAACACACCTCTCTCCAAAGTCCACAGTACTAATTAACTCTATGTGATAGCCTTGCTAATGTTTAAACATAACCCTAGATACCCCTGGCACTTCCCGGGTGGCACAGTGGTAAAAGAATTCGCCTGCCAATGCAGGAGGTTCAAGAGATGCGGGTTCAATCCCTGGGTTGAGAAGATCCCCTGGAGGAGGAAACGGCAACCCATTCCAGTATTCTTGCCTGGAAAGTTCCATGGATAGAGGAGCCTGGCAGGCTACAGTCCATTGGGTCACAAAGAGTCAGACACAAGTCCCCCCAGACCAAGCATTTCCTCTCCTCTTGTCCCAGCATCTCCAGGGACCTCATCCCCAGGCCACCCAGGCACACACCCTGGTTGTGCTCCCAGAAGGACAGTGCTCAGAAGGCAGTTGAATAGGGGAGAACCTATTCATAGTATCCTCTCTCACGTCCCAGCAGGGATGACCTCCTGGCAGCCTGACGGTCATGTCCGTCGTCTGGGCAGCCAAGTGTGGAGGACCTCTTCCCAGTTTTCTGAGAAAATGAGGCTCAGTCTCCATCAGCAGTGTCTCCTTCCTGCTCTCAGCCAGGACACACCCCCACCTCCTCGTCTTCTCACAGCCTCTCCTATACTTTTTTCAAGTGAAAGTCAAAGTTGCTCAGTCATGTCCTACTCTTTGTGACCGCATGGACTATACAGTCCGTGGAATTCTCCAGGCCAGAATACTGGAGTGGGTAGTTGTTCCCTTCTCCAGGGGATATTCCCAATCCAGGGAAGGAATCCAGGTCGCCCTCATTGCAGGCAGATTCTTTACCAGCTGAGCCACTAGGGAAGCCCAAGAATACTGGAGTGGGTAGCCCATCCCTTCTCCAGGGGATCTTCCCGATTCAGGAATTGAACCAGGATCTCCTGCATTGAAGGCGGATTCTTTAGTCCTCCTCAAACCCCTCCTCTTCTGTGAGGTCTACTCTATATACTCCTCGCTGGGATTAGGAGTGGATGGCTTCACCTAAATGCTTTTTGTAAAATAAGGGGATCAAGCCGAGGGACACTCAGGTCTCTCCCAGCCCATCAATAGTGTTAATCAATTTCCTTCTGGGTTAACTGAACCACAGGTTCTGGCTGATCTTCATCCTCAAAGGTGTGATCAAGCCTGGCCAGTGCACTTGCTCATTAAGCTGAATTAATACATATTGAGTGAGGGAATGGAATGGGGAAGGTAGGTGTTGATAGACAGTGAACCAATCAATCATCCAGAAAGAGACAGAAAAAGGAAGTCTTTTCCCAGGGAAGTGATTCATGGGGGTCCAGAGCCGGTGGGGGTGGGCTGAAAGGGGTGACAACACTCAAAGTGAAAGAGAAGACAACTGTTATCGTGGCTGTGCCTCTTGTTTGGTATTTGGGGTTCAGGTAGAGATAAAAAAGAGAGAGAGAGATTGGAAGATGAAGGGCATGACTGTCATTAGGCCAGGAACTGGGAAACCAAGGTTTTTAAGGCACCCATATCCATGCTCAGAGCTTCATCTGTGACATGAGAGACCTGGAATCAGAGTCTCAAAGTGTGGGCTGAACTAGTTAGAAATGCAGAGTCCCATGCTCACCTGGGACCAAATCAGCCCTCAACCAGATCCCTAGGTGATGCTGTGTGTGCTGAAACATGAGAGCTGCTGTCCTGGTCAACCTCTCTGTGATTGCAAAGCAGAAACCGTTGGGACATGAGCATTGGAGCCCCAACAGTGCTCAAATGTTGATGTACCCCCAAAATCATCTGGGAAGCTTTTAAAATCTCATGTCCACAAGGGCCCTTTCTGGGAATACAGCTTATTTTGTATCTTGATTGGGACAGTGGTTCTACATGTGTACATATATGTCCAAACTGTACTACATTTCATTATATTCAAATTATACCTCAATAAAGTTGACTTCAAAAGAAAACTGTCCCTAAACCTAAATCTTTTACTAACAGTAAAGCTGTAAGGAAGAACACTGTGTTCAAAGATATAAAGAATGTCTCAGAGGGCTTCCCTGGAGGTGCAGTGGTTAAGACTCTGTGCTGTCAACATAGCGGGTCATGGGTTCCATCCCTGGTCTGGGAACTAGATCCCACCAGCCATGTGGTGTGCCCAAAGTTTAAAAAAAAGAAGAAAAATGTCTCAGGACATTGTCCACTCTTTCCCCTAGAGAAGGGCTAACATGCTCAAGCATGAAAGTGAGCTGGTATGTTTTCCAAGGAGACAAATCTGGTTTTTTTAACCAGTTTTTAAAAATATTCTTACATGTCACATGAATCACATACACACAACACACAGTCCCAATGCCTAGCTCATACCAAGTAGGTCAAAATCCCTGTATATTTTTTAAACCTCTCCAGGTCATTCTAGTGTACAGCAGGGCTAAGAATTACTCTAGAGCTTCTTGTAAGTTTCAGCCATCAGTCCTCGGGGCTTCGCTGGGATTCCCCCACCCTGAGTGCCCAGCACTGTGCGGATGGCAGAATTGGGAGAGATGGGGGAACAGCATGTGACACATCATGGCCCTGAGTAATTTACAGTCTGGTTTGGAATGCAAGACAGGGGTCCGCATAAAAAGGAAGACAAATTATAACTGAGGGGCAGCCACTCGCACAACTGGAGAAGTTCATGTCCCCATGCAAGGGTGACAAGGGCAGGATAGACCCTGGATGTGGCAGGTACTTACCTGTAGGGTAACTTTTGAGAGCCCTCCCCTTGGTTCCTATCCCACTTCTGCTAGTAGAGATGAAGGGGTAGAAGTGGAAGCAGCAACAGATTTTATTTTCTTGGGCTCCAAAATCACTGTGGACTGCAGCCATGAAATTAAAATATGCTTGCTCCTTGGAAGAAAAGCTATTACAAACCTATACAGCATATTCAAAAGCAGAGATATCACTTGGCCAACAAAGCTCTGTATAGTCAAAGCTATGGTTTTCCAGTAGTCATGTATGGATGTGAGAGTTGGTCCATAAAGAAGGCTGAGTGCCAGAGAATTGATGCTTTCTTTTGGTGCTGGAGAAGACTCTTGAGAGTCCCTTGGACTGGAAGGAGATCCAACCGGTCAATCCTAAAGGAAATCAACCCTGAATATTTACTGGAAGGACTGATGTTGAAACTGAAGCTCCATTTCTTTGGCCATCCGATGCCAAGAACCGACTCATTGGAAAGGAGCCTGATGCTGGGAAAGATTGAAGGCAAAAGGAGAAAGGGACGGCAGAGGATGAGATAGATAGCATCACCGACTCAATGGACATGCGTTTGAGCAAACTCTGGGAGATAGTGGAGAACAGAGGAGCCTGGTGTTCAGTCCATGGGGTCGCAAAGAGTCAGACTCAACTTAAGGACTGAACACCAGTAACAGAGAGGTTAAGCAGCTTCCTCAAAGTCACACAGCTAGGAACGGAGGAGGGAAGCCTTGAACCCAGACGACATGGCATGCTTCCCATCAGGAACAGGTTGAGATCTCACCAACCTTGTCGATTTGCCAGAACCAATCTATTGTTAAACTCTATGGTGCCCCGACTCAGGACACGAGAACAAAAAAATAAGCCAGAGCCACGGTGATGTATGTTGGAATGTCACTGGAGACATCTACCCAGTTTGCAATCGCAAAGACACGTGGTTGATTGCAGGGTACAGGTGTCTGGTGCCTCCTGGGGAAGAGGAACCGCCATGTGTGCGGAGGAATAATTCAGCTCCAGGAGGTGGGGGCACGGCGCGCCCCACCGCCCCTCCCCCTTTGCCAGGGCAACGTAGGGCGTCAGACAACACTGCGGCCGCCTCATTATTGGGCGGCTCGGCCATTGTCCCCAGGACAATGGTTTCCGGCCCCTGCTTTGTGTGGGGCTGCCAGCCGAAGTTATTAACCACAGGAGCTGCCTTTGAGGGACATCCAAGGAAGGGGTGAAAGGTCACCGGGAGCAGCGAGGGGAGCGGAAGTGGGAGGGAGAGGCAGCACAAAAGAGAGGGATGAGCCCCTGTCCCCTCCCTCTCCTCCTGAAGGAGCCCCAAACAGAACTGGGCTCAGAGGGAGGCCTGGCGGAGTGCGGATGGGGGTAGGGGGAGTCATCAAGAGGAAGTTCCTGCTGCAGAGCAGAGAGGAGCCTGGTATGGCTGGCCATCCTGAGGGATCTCCGATGTGGAAGCACCGAAGGGACACAGGCTACATGGGGAGAGGTCAGAACCTGGGTGATTGGAAACAGAAGGTGACAGAGGCTGGGTCTGGGGCTTCCCCACTCTCCCCTAAAACAGGTGCTCAATATCCAGGACCTCTGATGTCCATGCTACCTGCCTGACCTGCTCTGGGCGGGCAGGGGCGAGGACAGCATGCTTTAGACTGCCTGGCAGGTGGCTGTGAAAATTAAGCCATAGATAGACCTGATGACCACCTGCCCTTAACTGGACAGAAAACTGGCACCCGGACAGGAAGAGGACCATGTAGGGCACAAACCCAGTGATAGGCACTACTGGAATTCCCTCCCCTGGGAGAAGGCCTAGGGATCTTTTACATTCACCTGGAGCCTCCATCCTCACCATAGAAGTTCCAGTTTCTTGGGTTCCCATGGCAACCCCAACTTCCTGGATAATGTCAAGAGGCCTGAACCCCCTCCCCGCCAAGATGCCAAGCAGAGGGAAGACAGCCTCATTCTGCCTCTCAAAGAAAAGAAAGGCTGAGGGGGCTTCTCCCATCGTGGCTACCATCCATGCCAGGCCTGCGTCCTGCTCTGCCAGCCCAGAGGAAGATGCACAGACCAGAGTTTGCCACCCAGGGTAGGACCAGAGCTTCAGGTTATGAGGCCACAAGAGGCCTGTGTCTCGTCCAAGGTCAGAAGAGTCAGGAATGTGGGGAGGGGCAATCCACTGAATTATAAGAGAAGCATTTACAGCTCTCTACAAGTTTAGATGGGGCTTCCCAAGTGGCTTGGGTTGGGAAGATCCGCTGGAGAAGGGATAGGCTACCCACTCCAGTATTCTTGGGCTTCCCTTGTGGCTCAGCTGGTAAAAAATCCGCCTGCAATTCAGGAAACCTGGGATCTATCCTGGGTTGGGAAGATCCCCTGGAGAAGGGAAAGGCTAAACACTCCAGTATTCTGGCCTGGAGGATTCCACGGACTGTACAATCCTTGGGGTCACAAAGAGTCGGACACAACTGAGCGACTTTCACTCTCACTTTTGCCAGGTGGCTCAGTGGTAAAGAGTCCACCTGCCAGTGCAAGAGTTACAGGAGACTTGGGTTCGATCCCTGGATGGGGAAGATCCCCTGGAAGAGGAAATGGCAACCCACTCAGTATTCTTGCCTGAAAAATCCCATGGACAGAGGAGCCTGGCGGGCTACAGGGCATGGGATCCCAGAGTCAGACACAACTGAGCACACACACACAGACACACATAAGTTTGGATATGTAGAGGTTACAACTGGAAAGTATAAATTATTCCACTCAACTTTTATACTTAAGGTTCAGTTCAGTTCAGTTTCTCAGTCGTGTCTGACTCTCTGAGACTCCACGGACTGCTGCATGCCAGGCTTCCCTGTCCATCACCAACTCCCGGAGCCTACTCAAACTCATGTCCATTGTGTCGGTGATGCCATCCAACCATTTCATCCTCTGTCGTCCCCTTCTCCTCCTGCCCTCAATCTTTCCCAGCATCAGGGTCTTTTCCAATGAGTCGGCTCTTTGCATCAGATGGTCAAAGTATTGGAGTTTTAGCTTCACCCTGAGTCCTTCCAATGAATATTCAGGACTGATTTCCTTTAGGACAGACTGGTTAGACCTCCTTGCAGTCCAGGGGACTCTCAAGAGTCTTCTCCAACAGTACATTTCAAAAGCATCAATTCTTCGGCGCTCAGCTTTCTTTATAGTCCAACTCTCACATCCATACATGACTACTGGAAAAACCATAGCCTTGACTAGACAGACCTTTCTTGGCAAAGTAATGTCTCTGCTTTTTAATATTTAAAGGTTACTATTGAAGGTTACTCAGTTTTTTAAACTAAAAAGAAAGTTTCAGTTACATGATATGGTTGCTTGGAAGAGAGAAAAAAAGAAACACCTGAGAGGTGAGGATTGCAGGTGGAGTTGGGAGGGACCACAGACCAGCCAGTTTGGAGAGCTTGCAGGAAAGGCCCCTGGAAGGCCAGCATCCCATCTCCTCTCCAATTTCTCATCCCAAATCCTGTTTCCAGTCTCCTGAATCAGTCATCTCCCTGCCGTGTCCCCGTCATGGTGGGAATGCCCACTTCATGGCCCCCCTCCACCCCATCACCCATCAGCATCTCTCCCAGGCTTCCTCCTCCACAACTCCAGCTCTCCTCACACCCCACCCTGGTTCCAGACATCTCTTTATTACCATCACCCCCTCTTCAGGCCATGAAACCTGGCAGCTCATTCCTCCATCCCCTCTCTTGCCCACTCAGCATATCTCAAGGAAGCCCAGAAGAGACCAGTCAGCTTCCTCCACCCTCACCCTATTGCCAGTGCTCTCCTGAGCTTTGCTAATCTCTGACCATCTCTCCCTGCCTCACTCTTGGGTGAAGACTGCCTGGTATATTCATAACTGCCCTTTCAGAAGCCAGACAGTTGCATGCTAAGTTGCTTCAGTTGTGTCCAACTCTTTGCGACCTCATGGACTATAGCCCACCGGTCTCCTCTGTCCATGGGATTCTCTAGGCAAGAATACTGGAATGGATTGCTATGCCCTCCTCCAGGGGATCTTCCAACCCAGGGATCAAACCCACATCTCTTATGTCTCCTGCTTTGGCAGGTGAGTTCTTTACCACTAGAGCCATCTGGGAAGTAAAACAGTTGACCTTAGTGCAATAAGCAGCTAGGGGTAACTTCATTTTAACAAACTCATAATGGGAGATCAAACTAAGGTAAAAGTGAGGTCTCTCTCTTTCTCTTTCTCTCTCTCTCACACACACACAAAGACTCATACATACATGCTTCCTTGTGGCTCAGCTGGTAAAGAATCCGCCTGCAATGTGGGAGACCTGGGTTTGATCCCTGGGTTGGGAAGATCCCCTGGAGAAGAGAAAGGCTACCCATTCCAGTATTCTGGCCTATAGTCCATGGGGTCACAAAGAGTCAGACACGACTGAGAAACTTTCACTCACATACATACATGCACACATTCACACACGCACACACACACACACACACACACACACACACACACAGCCACAGCACAACCCTTCAAACATTGCCTATATTCCCATGGCCATTCTGACCACCCTCCATGTCTCTCCAGAGCCGAGGACACTATGCCTCTCTCCTCTGTTCTAAATCCTCTGTCCTGAAGCCCTCAATACTGCAACCCTGACCCAAAGCCTGCAGCTACTGCAAACTGCACAGAAAATACAAAAGGCTTTCATTTCCCCTTCAGCACGCTCCATCCTTCTAGCAGCCGGATACCACAAGCACCAATGTCATGGGATAAACTTGCACGTGGTAACAGGGCTCCATCCAACTACTGCCCCAGGTCCACTTTGACCCTCTCCTCACCAGCACCCCAGAAGCCAAAGCCTTCCAGAATTGGCAACAGAGGAAAACTGAGCCAACAGCTAGAGGAGGAAGTGGGGGAGGTGGAAAGCAAATGAAATGTTAAGAAAAAATTAAGCAATACTTGCATTCTCATTAGGAGGAGCATGTGAGATGAAGCACGTTATGTTATTAGGCATTCTCTCGATTCAGTAAACACAAGCTGAATAAATTTATAAATATCAGCATTAAGTGAGGTTTAACGGAGGGCTGTTTATCTTCTGCCTGTCAGGAGGCAACGCTGTCCATGTATCACTCTCAGGCCAGGCCATCTCCAATTGCCTGTCCCGGGCATCTGGGGGCCCCTCCCAGCCCCACCAGTGGCACTGCAAGTGTCTGGGTGATTTGAGGACACACTGGACACCCCTCTGAGTTCAATTGCAGCCTTAAGAAACCTGGGGAGCCTCATCAGGCTGTTGGAGAGTCAAATAAGGTACTGTTTAGATCATGCCTGGTGTAGAGAAGGTTCACAGCCAGACAGCACCCCTGCTTACTTATCCCCAGCACAGAGTTGGAGGAAATGTCCCTACAGCCATGGGCACTGCCAACCTTGATGGGAAGGAAGCAGGTGGCAGGTGCAGGGGATGGCAGCCTGGGGTGGGGGTAGGGGGTCATGCACACAGAGACCCCGGATTTGTATTATCCTGGCTCTGCTGTGGACACCAGTGGGATTTTGTGTGGGTAAGTCACCTGGTTAGCTCCTCATTTTCAAAAGATTGAAGACAGAAGGAGAAGAAGGCAACAGAGTATGAGATGGTTGGAGGGTATCACCAATTCAATGCACACAAACTTGGGCAAACTTCGGGAGATAATGAGGGACAGGGAAGCCTGGCATGCTTCAGTCCCTGGGATCACAAACAGTTGGACACGATTTGATGACTGAACAACAACAAAAAGTCTTGAAGTCCCTCTGACACCCCAGCCTAGGTGACAGCGGCCCACTGAGGCCACAGGCAATAAGTACTGAGTGTCAGAGAACAAGGTCACTGAGACCGAGAAGACTTCATGTAACAGTGTGATCTGAATGTTGGGGAGATGCCGCTCCTCTGAGATGCCTGTAGCCTGTGTCCTCCTTGCCTGGACTCCACCTGAAGCCCAGGCCTGTTCACCAGCTCTGGGAATGAGCAGCTGTGATTCTGAAGGCCTTCCCAGACCACACAGCATCTCCTGGATCTGTTGGCTTTCAGTGTAGAGCCTGGGCCTCAGGTCACGTCTAGGCACCCATCTCATTCTCTCTCTCTCACTCTCATAAAACAAATTATCTTACATCAAACGAAACAAAACCTGTACTCCTGGTCCATCTCACTATGTATGAACTGCTATATCATGACAAAGCCCCCAACAACAATAAGTCCTCAACAAAGAAGTATTGAGTATGTGACTGACCAAATTTCCAACTATCCGATGAGGCTTCTTTTATTTTATTTTTGAATTTTTTGGCCATATCACTTGGTGTGTGGGATCCTAGTTCCCTGATCAGGGATGGAACCCATGATCCCTGCATTGGAAGCAAGGAGTCTTAACTACTGAACCACCAGGGAAGTCCATCAAGGTTTCCTTTATTGAAAGAAGTCATAAGGTCCCAGCAGAGTCCTTGAAAACAGAACATATACTTGGGCTCCACATGAACCAGACGTAGCCCAAGGTTTATATTTCCCAAAACGTGACAACACAGAAATACTCCTTCTCTTCCTTCTTCCCTCTCCTGAGCCTTCCAGATTCCAAGGATTCACCCCAGGACAGACTCCCTAAAGTTTTCCTGAGGTGCTTGGCTGCCAGGCAATATTTCCGTGATGCAGTGGGTGGATGTCACAGGATAAAACTGTGCAATGGGGTGGCGCCTCCCCCCACCAACACACTGCAGGCAAGTGAGCTCGTAGAAGGGCCCCCTCTGCCTGCTCCAGCAATGGTCATCAGAGCCCAGTGCTATCCTTTCTAAAGGGAGAGTAAATAAAGGCAGGTAGCATGAAAGGGAGAGTAGGTCCCAGGCAAGTCCCTGACTGTCTCCAAATGTCTGCCTCCTTATCGATGGAGTTAGAGTTAGGGTCAGCTTTCCAGTCCCCTCCAGCCTGAATCTTGTTCAGTTGCTCAGTTGTGTCTGTCTCTTTGCGACCCCATGGAGTGCAGCACACCAGGCTTCCCTGTCTTTCACCATCTCCCAGAGTTTGCTCAAACTTGTCTCCATTGAAATGGAGATGCCATCCAACCAACTCATCTTCTGTCACCCCGTTTTCCTCATGCCCCCAGTCTTTCCCAGCATCAGAGTCTTTTCCAATGAATCAGCTCTTTAGCATCAGGTAGCTAAAGTACTGGAGCTTCAGCTTCAGCATCAATCCTTCCAATGAATATTCAGCCAGAATCTTAATCATCACTGTTACTATGCTCTATGGCTATGCCTGGAATGAAGATTCTGGGGAGCTGAGTTGCAATGAAACAGCATTAACTGCTTATTTACAGACCCTTGAGTGCAAGTGTATTGGGTTTTATGGCTGAGATAAGCACTCAGGCAAATTCTATCATTCAACATTTATAGGAAGCTGGCTGTGTGTGAGGTTCTCTACCAGATACTCTGAAAAAAATTGCAGAATTAGTGCAAAAATCATAGATCCCCAAACAAGCAGCATTTGAAAGAGAGGGTGCCCTCAGGCTTCCTTGCATCTGAAACCAGGCCTAGAGTCATCCATATGCTTAAGCGGTCTGCTACACATGCTCTTGCTATTGTGGCTATTAGAGTATCAGCCACAGAATCAAGCATAGACCAGACTTTCCCTGGCCTTTTGACTCCCTGAGTCTAAAGCTGGGGTCACAATAACGGCAATAAGGCACATCTCACTGGTTGGGTCCCACTCCCTCTGGTGGAGCCTGTCCAAGATCAAAGTGCCACAGTATTTCTGGAAACCTCAGAACAATTTCACAGAGACTGATGTGAATGCATGGAAAATAAGGATCAGGAGGGTGGTGGTGTTAATACCAGCAATAGGGAGGGCAAGAAGAGAAATAATTGTTTCTTTGATCAGGGGAATATGTGTGTGTGTGTAAAGAGAATGTGTTGTTTTTGGGATATATCACCTTGGAGGCTCTTCAGTGATTTCCAAGAGGCAATGCTTTCCCTGAGCTTGGGAGACAGTCGGACCAGAGAGATATATTTGTTATCTATTCAATACTTTGAAGAGAGTACTGAAGCATGAAGGTTGGGTAAAGGCCAGAGGAGAGAGTGAGTTAAGAGAATATGACCAAGGCCCCAGCATTAAAATGCACCTTGAAGCAGAGATGGGGAGAGAAGGAAAAGACATAGAAGAAGATATATGCACAACACTATGGAAGATGGAAGGAGCCACCAGTGTGCACAGTACCTGGACATCAGCTCAGCAGAGGGATTCAGGAAGGAGAGAAAAGGTAACCATGACAGATACTGCAGGGCGGTCACAAAGCTAGGGCCTGAGAAGAGCCATTGAATTTGACACTGATGACCTTCAGGGGAGCCATGTGAATAACAAGGCATGGAAAGAAACCCATCCACAGGAAGGGAGAACATTTGTGTACCCCAGAACGATATGGTGAAGTCTTCATCCCTGGTTCCTGGGAGTGTGTCCTTATTTGGAAGTGGGATTTTAGCAGATGTAATCAAGTACAGATGAGGTTGTTAAGATGAGCCTTTGAGAGGCACAGATGTAAAGAGCAGACTTCTGGACTCAGTGGGAGAAGAGGGTGGGATGATTTGAGAGACTAGCATTGAAACATATACCATATGTAAAATAGATAACCAGTGGGAGTTTAATGCATGATGCAAGGCACCCAAAGCCAGTGCTCTGCGACAACCTGGAGGGATGGGTGGGGAGAGAGGTGGGAGGGAGGGTTCAGGATGGAGGGGACAAATTTATGCCTATGGCTGATTCATGTTGATGTATGGCAAAAAACCAGCACAATAGTGTAAAATAACCATTCTCCAATTAAAATAAACAAAATTTAAAAAAAGATGAGCCTTTGATGGTCTTATCTGCAAAGCAGAAATAGAGACACAAATGTAGAGAACAAACATGAATGCTAAAGGAGGAAGGGGGCATGGAATGAATTGGGAGGTTGGGACTGACATATACACACTACTATGTATAAAAGAGATAACCATGAGAACCTACTGTATAGCTCAGGGAACTCTGCTCAGTGCTCTGTGGTGACCTAAATAGGAGGGAAATCAAAAACAGAGGGGATATATGTGTGTGTGTGTGTGTGTATATATATATATATATATATAGTTGATCACTTGGATGTACAGTAGAAACTAACACAGTAGTGTAAAGCAACTATACTCCAATAAAAACTAATTTTAAAAAAAGGCAGGGCCTTTAATCCAATATGACTGGTGTTCTTATGAGACGCAGGAGACTATGAAGACATAGACACACAGAGGGCAGGCAGCCACATGAATAAAGGCGGAGACCAGAGTTACGTGGCCATAACCCAAGGATTGCTCAAGTGACCTGAAGCTGAAACAGCTGGAGAAGGATCCTCCCCTAGAATTTTCAGAGGAGGCGTGAAGCTGCCAACACGTTAACTTCAGAATCCTGGCCTCCAGAACCATAAGAAAGTAGATGTCTGTTGCCTTAAACCAGCCAAATTATGGTACTTTGTGATTGTGGCCCTAGCAGACTCTTACAGGCAAGGAATATAATAAGAATTTGTTCATGAAGAGATAGAATCAAACACTTTTAGGAAACGAAATGCTTATTTTTTAATGGACATCCTTGAGTATGCTCACAGAGCGAGAGAAAGGAATCCAGAGAGAGAGAGAAGTTAGAAACTCAAAACAACGGAAGAATTTCTATGCCTGTGTGCATTCTAAGTCACTTCAGTCATGTCTGACTCTCTGCGACCCCATGGACTGTAGCCCGTCAGGCTCCTCTGTACATGGGATTTCCCAGGCAAGAATACTGGAGTTGGTTGCCATGCCCTCCTCTGGGGGATCTTCCTAACTGAGGGATCAAACCCAAGTCTCTTATGTCTCCTGCCTTAGCAGGTGAGTTCTTTACCACTAGTGCCACCTGGGAAGCTCCTTATATGCCTATTATACCTCAAATTTAAAAAAAAAAAAAGGAAGAATGGTTACTTAATGAAGCATGGAGGAGGCAGAAAGAGATTGAATCAAGAACCCAAGTGACAGAAGTGGTCTCACCAAGGAGGTGGAGGGGGACACTTTGTCCTCTGATGCCAACAATCTTAGCATCAATTTTATAGAAAGCAGAGCCTGAGGCAAGGATTGAAGAGCTGACACTTTAGATGGGAGAAAGATATAAGCCCAGGACAGTGAGGGATAGGAAAAAATTGAAGGAGGGCAAGGGAAAATGTGAAGCACTTGATGAAATGCAATACTGTGCTAGAGGCAACCTCACAGCAGACTAAGAAGACACACAGCTGAGTTTCTCTGTAAGAGACATAAAGAGAAATCAAAACTTGAAGTACACACTGAAAGGAGGACTGCTCCCCTCCAGTATCTCATTTCCCACCAATCAAGATTTATCCAACAGTGAGTAAATGCCCCTGAATTGCCTCATTCAGTCTGTATTCGCCAAAATGTCAAATCTCAAAACTCATGGTGTCATCAAGTCTGTAAATGGAGGGATGACTCAATGGAAGGGCACCAAACAAGAGAGATAAAGGAGAGACCCAAGAAAGCACTCAAGATTTGTGGCTTATACAGGCATACAGTATTGCATTTCACAAACAATGCATTTTTTGCCAATTATTGTGGCAACTCTGCATCAAGCAAGTGTATCAGTGCCATTTTTCCAATGGTATTTGCTCATTTCATGTCTCCATGTCACATTTCGGTAATTCCCACAGTATTTCAAACTGTTTCATCATTATTATATTTGTGACAGTGGCCTGTGATCAGTGATCTTTGATGTGACTATTTTAAAATGACACACTAGATAATGGCTAGCAATGAGGTATTTTCAAACTGTGTACATTTTTAAGACAATACTGTTGTACACTTAACTACAGTAGAGTGTCAGCATAAGCTTTTACATGCACTGGGAAACCAGAACATTTGTACAACTCTTTCTTTGTGGTATTCGAGTTGTGTTGGAACTGAACCTGCAGTATCTTCAAGGTCGACCTGTAAAACAAAGAAAGGAGAATGGATGAGCGGAAATATAGAGACTTCTTATTGAGAGAAGTAGAGGAAACTGACATCAAATGGTTATTGATGAGACATAACACAAGTAAACTGTGGGAAAGGAAGGGGTGGGGAATATAAATCTGGCCCCCAGATTTAAAGAGGTAGAAGAAATAAAAGATAACTAAGATAAATCTTATCACAAATGTTATATTATGGAATCCTAGAATTGGACATTAGAAATCACTTTGCTTACCTTTTACACTTTAAAGGTGGGGTCTGGAGAGAATAAGTGATAAGTAAATGCATTTACAATACCTGTTAACGGAGGAGTTCTTCTCTTGTAATGAGCACTTTGTGATTTTTTGTGGACAATTTTGAGCGTGATTTTGCATCTATCTTCTCAATTACACATGCCCATGAGAAACCATGCAAGGCAAACATTGTAATCCAGGCACTTCTCCACCTAGCGGCACCTGCCTGAATTACAGGCAGAGTCCGGCCAATGGGAAGAGCCCGAAGAGGACAGTCCCGGGATCCCAGAAGGACACTCACGACCCCTTCACAGACCCAGACCAGCTTCTCCTGGACTTGTTTCTTCCTTTGCCTTAGTTCTCAGGGACTCAGTGTGTTTGTTGCCCCCTTCCTTTCCTCAATCCACACTGTGTTCCCTGCCCTTTCCAGTAAAAGGAAGTCAGAACTAGGGGGGAAAAACCAACAAACCTTGTGACGTTCTGCCAGTGGTGGTCCTGGCCTCTTAATTCTTTGAAAGGTGGTGGATGGAATGAACAGCTGCACACATGCGCACACAGGTGAGGTGCAGGACTGAGACTCTATACCTGATGGACCTCCTCTCTTCTTTGACTCTGAGAGATGAGCCTCATCGACCTCAACCACTGCCCTCCAGCCCCGCAGCTCTCATTTATTCCAACTTCTCTCTCGGAAAGGACGTGCTGTTTCTCCCCCCAGGACAATTCCTTGACTCACCCAGAGATCCAGCCAACACAGAATAAAGCAACTGTTGGACTCAGAGGAACATCCCTGATGTCTCCAGGACAGACTCTGGGAGAACTCCCTTAGGGAATTGGATCACAGTTACATTTAAAATGCCCAGAAAGAATTGATGTGTTAATTCACCAAATCTCCACATTAGAGCTAGAGGCAGGTTTAAAACTCACAGAAGTCAACTGAGAATTTTTTTTTAAAGGAAGAATAAAAAAATTCTATTTTTGTTCTAGCAATGACGATATCCTCTGAGCTGCCTGATGATGAAACACTCTTGGGGCCAAGCGTAGATTCTCAGAGCAGGTAGAAGAGTAAAGTCTTAGTTATCCAGAGCTGTGTAACAAATTATCATGAACTTAACAACTTAGAGCAACAAACCTTTATTATCTCACACAGCTACTGAGGGTCAGGAATCCAGGAGCTCCATAGCTGAGTAGTTCAGGTTCTGGGTTTCTTAGAGGTTATGGTCAAGCTGTCAAGCAAACCTGTGGTCATCTGAAGACTGGACTTGGGCTGAAGACTGACATCCAAGATTTCTCCCTTATATCCTTGGTGGGGCTGTGGGGGGCGATGAGGGAAGCCGGGATGTCGGGGGGAGGGGGTAGAATCAGTCCTTGCCACAGCTTCCATTTCATCCGTGGCCTTCTCTTCTTGGGTAAAATATCCCCTACTTTTCATTCATCCTCAGTGGGAATGGTTTAGAGTCTCTTTATGTTCTTCTGATCCCCTGTGTTTCTGTTTCTCACCTTCTTCCTTTGTGTTTAGAACTGAACCCAGGGACTTTCCTGGTGGTCCAGTGGTTAAGAATCTGCCTTGTAATGCAGGGGACATGGGTTCCCTGGTCAGGGAACTAAGACTCCACTTGCCGAAGAGCAACTAAGCCCAGGAGCTGGAACTACTGAGCCCAAGCAGCACAACTAGAGAGTCTGTGCACCCCAATGAAAGATCCTGTGTGATGCAACTAAGAGCCAAATGAATTAAAATAAATAAGTAAATATTGTTTAAAAAGAGAACTGAACCCATAACCCAGGGGCAATGTGGCTCACAAGGAATGTGGAGGGAATACCAACACTTGCACCTTGGATGCCCTGTTACCACGAATGCCACCTAAGACTATAATCTTTCTGTCAGCCATGCACCTCCTGCAAGTTGTACCTAAACATCTGCCCTTTGAGGATCATTCTTTTGCTTTGGGGTGACAGTGAGCTAATCGAATGGCCCAGTGTTTGATCATAAGTCTGGTGGATCTTTGGATTGATATTGTCACATTCTTTTCAAGACAAACACGTGTTTTAATACATCTCTGGAGTCATTGTGCCTTAATTAGAGAAGAGACCCATTTAGGGTCATTTTAAGCAAGCTGTTCAAGTGTTCTTCATCCTGGAAGCCAAAGCCTGGAGATACAAGGGTCTTGCCAAGGCTCCACTTGCCTTCCAGACGGTCTTCCACACTGACACCCAAACCAGTTTCAGGAATTAGAAGGTCTGGGGCCACGCCCTGGCTCCAACACTCATAGTTAGGGGCCCTTGGGTATGTTAGCCCATAAGCGCCTCACTTTGTTTATCTGTGAAACAGATCAGTACTCACTGCAGCAATTGTTTACCAGAGTGGTATGAGAAAGTGCCCTGTGGGTGATAGTCATTGTCATCATTCGTAGGAGCCTGCCCACCTCCCGATTCAGCAGGACACACACGGCAAGGGAGAAAAGGGGGTGGCTCACTGCACTCTGGGGTGCATGGCTGGGAAAATGCTAATGAAAGACTTTTATCTTCCATGTGCTTCACCATCTGGTAGGGAGGAGGAATGAGGCACTAAAATTTTGCACAGAAAACACACCTCTAAAGGAAATCCTGAGCTTACCCTGCCCTCTCCTGGGCCTGGAATGGTGTTGACTGACTGGGTGATTCCAGAAGGCAAAGCCACCCCTCGGCCTCCCACTTCCAGAAGCTTAATAGGATAAAGTGAGTGGGAATATTGACTGACTTCCTCTGGAGCACTGCAGGAGGAGCTGATGTCATAACAGCCCCCAGAGGATCCCAGAAATATGACAGGTTTATTGGGACATGAATCAGTGAATAGGGGGTTCTGAACATTTCTGCATTCTGGTGCATGCCTCCTTCCTCCTCTAACGTGGAAGTGTGAGTCTAATTCTAAGCTCATTCATTATTTAAGAGTGGGTATGTGCTCACTCGTGTCCGATTCTTTGCAAACCCATAGACTGTAGCCCACAGGGCTCCTCTGCCTACGGGATTCTCCAAGCAAAATTATTGGAGTGGGTGGCTATTTCCTATTTCAGGGGAATCTTCGCAACCCAGGGATGGAATCCACATCTCTTGAGTCTCCTGTACTGGGAGGCAGATTCTTTACCACTAGCGCCACCTGGGAAGCCCCATTCATTCATCATTTGTTGTCTATTCTGTATCAGACACTGCATGGAAAAAATCAGAGCAACCCCCAGTACCCCTTGCTATGTTCCCATCTCCTAGTTTAAGGAAATGAAAAGGGATTTGTAGAAAAGGAAGAGCTAGTTCACAGAAGTCAGAAGGTGAATCTTCAGAATCAATCTGGGAAATGGGATAACAACTATTCTTTAAATACAGGGGCTGCTACACAGAAGAAGGTCGACCCTATTCTTGTCTCCCTGGCCTTGAAACCTTAGGGCATCAAGAGAGGAAAGCTGGGTACAGGCCTGGTGATGGAGGAGACTCAGGTGAGCAGGGTGCTGAGAAGGCTGGTGGGAGATTATGAAGAAAACTCAGGTCTTGAGGAAGCCAGAGCTGTGAGGCAGAGGGAAGTGTGGGGTCAGAAGCAAAGACCTCAAGCTAGAGTCTCCCTTGTCTGCGTCTTATCTTCTCACTAGAGCCGGAGCACCTGGAAGGAAGGGGTCTCCTCTACCCAAGGTGGAGCCTGCTCTCCTCTTGAGTGAGAAATGATGGGCCTGGGCTTAAGCCATCTACGTGACCTTGGTTAATTTGCCTGCTGGGTCTAAGCATCAGAATCATCTTCTTAATACTAATCAGTAAGTGTCTGGAATTGACTAGCAGCTCAAGTCCTGTTTTTCTCTGAACTCCAGTGCCCTTCAGGTGGAGACCTCCTGTGGCTTGGGTAATCTCCAATACAGTTCAGATCAGCGATCAGTTTCTTCCAGATAGGAGCTATGTGCCTGTGCCTGCATACCAAGTCTCACTCTTTGTCTCACTCTTTGGAGGAGGGCATGGCACTCCACTCCAGTATTCTTGCCTGGGGAATTCCTATGGACAGGGGAGCCTGGTGGGCTACCAAGGAGTCCATGGGGTCTCAAGGATAGGAGCTGTGACCACAGGAACTCAGTCCAGGATCCAGCAAACACCTGCCTTCCTTGTGGATTCAATATATCGAGGATCAGGCCCAAGACTGCAGAAGTGCAGAGGACCATGCCCCCTGGCTTCAGGGACTGAGGTGGACTGGGGCCACGCCAGCAGGGGCTTGGGAAGTTGAAGCCTCTGCTTCTGCTGGCCCGGGTCCGAGTCAGGCGGGGCAGCCAAGGGGCTAGAAAGCTGGCAGCTCCCTGCCCCCGACCCTTCCACCCTCTGTCTTGCCCAGAGGAGCACGCAACAAATGGGGGCGGGGGCGGGGGCGGGGGTGGGGAGTCGGCTCTGCCTCACCTTCCAGGGCTCAGCTCAAGGATGCTCGGTGAAGCTCCTGGCTCCTTATGATACTGAAACTGCAAAAGGGTAGGATCCCATGCAAATGAAGGCCAGTGTAGTGGAAGGCTGCTGCTGCTAAATCGCTTCGGTCGCGTCGGACTCTGTGCAACCCCATAGACGGCAGCCCATCAGGCTCCCCCGTCCCTGGGATTCTCCAGGCAAGAACACTGGAGTGGGTTGCCATTTCCTTCTCCAATGCATGAAAGTGAAAGGTGAAGGTGAAGTCGTTCAGTCGTGTCCAACTCTTAGCGACCCCATGGACCGCAGTCCAGCAGGCTCCTCCCTCCATGGGATTTTCCAGGCAGGAGTACTGGAGTGGGGTGCCACTGCCCTCTCTGAGCGAAAGGCTCAGATCAGATCAGATCAGATAAGTCACTCAGTCGTGTCCAACTCTGTGCGACCCCGTGAATCACAGCATGCCAGGCCTCCCTGTCCATCACCAACTCCCGGAGTTCACTCAGACTCACGTCCATCGAGTCAGTGATGCCATCCAGCCATCTCATCCTCTGTTGTCCCCTTCTCCTCCTGCCCCCAATCCCTCCCAGCATCAGAGTTTTTCCAATGAGTCAACTCTTCACATGAGGTGGCCAAAGTACTGGAGTTTCAGCTTTAGCATCATTCCTTCTAAAGAAATCTCAGGGCTGATATCCTTTAGAATGGACTAGTTGGATCTCCTTGCAGTCCAAGGGACTCTCAAGAGTCTTCTCCAGCACCACAGTTCAAAAGCATCAATTCTTCGGCGCTCAGCCTTCTTCATAGTCCAACTCTCACATCCATACATGACCACAGGAAAAACCATAGCCTTGACTAGACGAACCTTTGTTGGCAAAGTAATGTCTCTGCTTTTGAATATGCTATCTAGGTTGGTCATAACTTTCCTTCCAAGGAGGAAGCGTCTTTTAATTTCATGGCTGCAGTCACCATCTGCAGTGATTTTGGAGCCCAAAAAAATAAAGTCTGACACTGTCCACTGTTTCCCCATCAATTTCCCATGAAGTGATGGGACCAGATGCCATGATCTTCGTTTTCTGAATGTTGAGCTTTAAGCCAACTTTTTCACTCTCCACTTTCACTTTCATCAAGAGGCTTTTGAGTTCCTCTTCACTTTCTGCCATAAGGGTGGTGTCATCTGCATATCTGAGGTTATTGATATTTCTCCCAGCAATCTTGATGCCAGCTTGTGTTTCTTCCAGTCCAGCGTTTCTCATGATGTACTCTGCATATAAGTTAAATAAACAGGGTGAGAGTGGAAGGCTAGGTACCTTTAATTAAAAGGAAGGCACCTGGAGCCCCAGCCAGTGGGAGGAACAGGGATCTAAAGCAAGTCTGCCATGCTGCTGGGGTGGTGGGGTTGGGGGATTGGGAGAGGTGGAGCTGAGCCTATCAGGCCTCACCCTTTGCTCAGGCCCCTCTTTTCATATCCCCACTCTCCTCCCCAAGCAAAGGAGGGGCATCCTCACCTGGCCTCTGCTAGGGCAAGGCACCAGGAACCTGGAGAAGGAGAGGGGCTTTTCTGTTCTTTGGAATAGTTCTGACTTTGTGCCCTGGCCCAACACCCTAGACCCAGCTCTCAAATCCCAGAGTCAAAATTGTCTAGAGGAAATCATTGACCCCAAGTGACCAGGCAAGTGAGAAATAGAGTCAGGCCCTCAGGACTGCCAGCATCAGGGCCCTTCTGCTACCAGCTGGAAATTCCAAATAGCCATTAGGCCAGGAGTAGCATGGCACCCCACTTCAGTACTCTTGCCTGGAAAATCCCATGGATGGAGGACCCTGGTAGGCTGCAGTCCATGGGGTCACTAAGAGTTGGACACGACTGAGCGACTTCACTTTCACTTTTCACTTTTCACTTTCATGCATTGGAGAAGGAAATGGCAACCCACTCCAGTGTTCTTGCCTGGAGAATCCCAGGGACGGGGGAGCCTGGTGGGCTGCCGTCTATGGGGTCACACAGAGTCGGACACAACTGAAGCGACTTAGCAGCAGCAGCAGCAGCAGCATCTACAGGCTTCCCTGGTGGCTCAGTGATAAAGAATCTGCCTGCAATGCAAGAGACTTGGGATCGATCCCTGGGTCAGGAAGATGCCCTGGGGAAGGAAATGCCAACCCAGTCCAGTATTCTTGCCTGGAGAATCTCATGGACAGAAGAGCCTGGCAGGTTACAGTCCATGGGGTTGCAAGAGTCAGACATGATTTAGCAACTGCTGCTGCTAAGTCACTTCAGTAGTGTCCGACTCTGTGCGACCCCATAGACAGCAGCCCACCAGGCTCCCCCGTCCCTGGGATTCTCCAGGCAAGAACACTGGAGTGGGTTGCCATTTCCTTCTCCAATGCATGAAAGTGAAAAGTGAAAGTGAAGTCGCTCAGTCGTGTCCGACTCCTAGCGACCCCATGGACTGCAGCCTACCAGGCTCCTCCATCCATGGGATTTTTCAGGCAAGAGTACTGGAGTGGGGTGCCATTGCCTTCTCTAGATTTAGCAACTAAACAACAACAAATAGCAATATATATTGTATCATATATAGTATACTTAGCATTATGTGTTGTTGTGTCGTAGATACACATAACAATACTAATAATACAGGTAATACTGATGAATATATTCAATGAAATAAATGGATAAAGTAGCCTTTATTTACTGTAAAGTTTGTATCAGTCTACAGTATTACTATGACTTCTAGGGTTTCAAAGTACTTCCACACACACCAGTTCATAAGAGCCAACCCAGTGAGATTAGTGAGGAAGATATCCTGAAGAACTTTCTACTGAAAATGAAAAACTATGGCATAGAGATATTGAGTGTTTTTTGCTCAGGACACATTTCTAGGAAATATTCCTTTTCATTGGGACTTGAAAGCCAGTACACTTTCCACCTCCCACTTCAATCAGTTCAGTTCAGTCGCTCAGTCGTGTCCGACTCTTTGCGACCCCATGAATCGCCCCATGCCAGGCCTCCCTCTCCATCACCAACTCCCAGAGATCACTCAGACTCATGTCCACCAAGTCGGTGATGCCATCCAGCCATCCCATCCTCTGTCGTCCCCTTCTCCTCCTGCCCCCAATCCCTCCCAGCATCAGAGTCTTTTCCAATGAGTCAACTCTTCACATGAGGTGGCCAAAGTACTGGAGTTTCAGCTTTTAGCATCATTCCTTCCAAAGAAATCCCAGGACTGATCTCTTTCAGAATGGACTGGTTGGATCTCCTTGCAGTCCAAGGGACTCTCAAGAGTCTTCTCCAACACCACAGTTCAAAAGCATCAATTCTTCGGCACTCAGCCTTCTTCACAGTCCAACTCTCACATCCATACATGACCACAGGAAAAACCATAGCCTTGACTAGATGGACCTTTGTTGACAAAATAATGTCTCTGCTTTTGAATATGCTATCTAGGTTGGTCATAACTTTCCTTCCAAGGAGTAAGCGTCTTTTAATTTCATGGCTGCAGTCACCATCTGCAGTGATTTTGGAGCCCCAAAAAATAAAGTCTACCACTATTTCCACTGTTTCCCCATCTAGTTGCCATGAAGTGATGGGACCAGATGCCATGATCTTCGTTTTCTGAATGTTGAGCTTTAAGCCAACTTTTTCACTCTCCACTTTCACTTTCATCAAGAGGCTTTTGAGTTCCTCTTCACTTTCTGCCATAAGGGTGGTGTCATCTGCATATCTGAGGTTATTGATATTTCTCCCGGCAATCTTGATTCCAGCTTGTGCTTTTTCCAGCCCAGCGTTTCTCAATATGTACTCTGCATAGAAGTTATAAAGTTGGGGACACCAAGGCCCAGATAAAGCCAGTGACCTCCCCAACATCCCATAGCCTCAGTCTCAAGTCTAAGACCCTGTGTGTGTTAGTTGCTCAGTTGTGTTGATTCTTTGCCACCTCATGGGCTATAGCCCTCCAGGCTCCAGGCTGTGCATGGAGCCTGGCAGGAATTGTGCAGGCAAGAATACTGGAGTGGGTAGCCATTCCGTTCTCCAGGGGATCTTTCCAACCCAGAGATCAGACTTGGGTCTCCTGTATTGTAGGCAGACTCTTTACCATCTAAGCCACCAGGGAAGCCCAGCCTCCTGACTCTCAACCAATTCTCTCTCTCTCTTTTCCTGTCCTACATAGAGGCAGATATTCTTTATATAACTTTCCAACCACCCTCCCCCCTCCACTCTCTCCTGGTCATTGTTTCTCTGTTACTCAGTCACAAGGGTACATTCTGTGTCCAGATCAGAGCAGGATTTGAAATCCAAACTCCTCAGCAACTTTGAGTGCATGCTTCCTCTCCCTCCCATCAGCCCATCAATCACAGTCTGGGTCCTGGACCAACATCTCCGTTCTCTCTTGTCTGATCTGTCACCAGACAAACTTCTCCTGGGCCATTGGGAAGTTTTGAGAAGAGCCAAATGTGTCTTCCCTTTTGGGGGGACCCTTGGTCTGAGTCCTCCAGAAAACATAGGAAGATAAGAGGGCTAGCACTTACATTCAACCTGGTTTTCATAGGACTGCAACCTATCACCACCAGACCCAGGGTGAAACTGAGAGTCAACAGGTGACCATGACAATGTTTCCACCACCCCATCCCCATCATGCCTTCTCTCCACCTCTGACGCTCCCATCAGCCTGAAGGGAATTATGGTACCGGAGCCTCTCCCCGCCTGCAACCTGGACTCCTCTAAGTCTTTCTCACACTGCACCAGGAAGAACTTTCTAAAACAGGAGTCTGGCCACTCTTTCCCCACCTCCCCAACAAGAATCTACTTAGACATGTCCCTTGGCTTCCCTGGTGGCTCAGAGGTTAAAGCGTCTGCCTGGAATGTGGGAGACCAGGGTTCGATCCCTGGGTCAGGAAGATCCCCTAGAGAAGGAAATGGCAACCCACTCTACTACTCTTGCCTGGAGAATCCCATGGAGGGAGGAGCCTGGTAGGCTACAGTCCATGGGGTCCCAAAGAGTTGGATAGGATTGAGCGACTTGACTTTCACTTTCACTTTGCTTTTTAGGATACAGTCCAAATTCCTTTTGGACTCCTCTGATCCAACCCTGCACACTTTCCCAGTCCTATCCCTCAGCCCTCACCATACCTGTGCACAATCATGTGCGCACACAAATTCTATAATCACACTTTATTTTCCACTGCAGGCTTCCCAGGTGGCACAGTGGTAAAGAATCCACCTACCAATGTAGGAGACACAGGTTTCATCCCTGGGTAGGGAAGATCCCCTGGAGAAGAAAATGGAAACCCACTCCAGTATTCTTGCCTGGAGAATTCCATGGACAGAGGAGTCTGGTGGGCTATGGTCCATGGCATTGCAAAAGATGTGAACACAATTGAGCAGCTGAGCATGCACGCTTTCTTGCTATAGTGAATTTGGTTCCCTAAGAGTGCCTGCCAAACCCCCTCCCCCTGCCCCCAGTCTCTGGATCTTCACATGCATTATTTTTTTCTCCTATGTCAGATTATTCTACTTTCTCCCTTTTCTCTGTTTGATTGGTTCTACCTTTTCCTTCGGGTCTCTGCTTACAGGTCCTTTTTGAACAACTAAGATTTTGTGAGGTGCCCTCCAGATTTTTTTGCTGCTTATAATTCCCACTCTCCTCCCCACCCCATCACAGCAGGCAGCACACCTGCCTTCAGACCTGTCTGTTCATTCCACAGGACATGATTCTTGTTCTGGTCAGCATGGTATTCCCAGGTCTTGGCAGAGTACTCATCACTTAACAGATGCTCAATAAAGATTTGTACAATTAAATACATGGAAAGGAAGCACTGGGGTCACAGGAATAGGGACAGAAAGAAGGAATACGAAGAGGGTTGGAGGGAGGGAAAGAGAAAGGGCTATCTTGGTGAAGTCATCCAGGCATTATATTCAATATCATAACTGCTTCAAATCCATCATTCCTCACATTTCTTAAAAGTTTGCAGTTCACCCCACCCTGCTGATAGGATGTGAATATTATACGTATTTTTTTCTAAGTATGCAGAACCTGAGAATCAGAGTGGGTGAGTGACTTTCCCAACATCACACAGCTCAGAGCAAGACTGTATCATAAACTCAGGTCTCTCCCAACTCCTCAGGCTCCAGAATAGAGAGACTGAGTCCCAAGCATGGGAGTCCAGCTCTCTCTTGAATCTTGAAGGAGAGAATGTAACACTGAATTCAGTCACCCAATTTGACCTATGAAGGTGGCTTAGATCCCAGTGAGCAGAAATGCAATTATTCCCTGATTAGATTGGGGCAGTCCAAAATGTGCTTGGGAGGAAGAACATTCCCCAGCAACATCTGTACACCATGGAGGATGTCAATGACCCTGGATGAGGAAATCTCACAGGTACCTTCTTACTTCACCTGACCTGCTTACCTTCCATCTTGAAAGGGATATTCAAGGGTCATGAAAAGAGAAGCCAGACTAGGCTTGAAGGAAGCCAAGTAGTTCATCCCTATTTTAAAGGTGCCCACCCCACCCTGTGCTCCCATAATCCCACTTGTCAGTTTCAGTTTTTCCAGGAAAATATCCACATACATACACAAAGAGTTCATTGAACAGTTCTGATGAGAACCCAGATGAGTAATAAATATCCATCAAAAGGAGGACAGTTGCTTAGACTCTGTCCCATTCACATTTTGGACCCTGATGGAAAAGTTCAAAAGGACAAGGCAGAGGTGTCAGTCTTGAAATGCAAAGATGTTTCAGATGTTACTAGTGAATAAACACAACTTGCAGAGCAAAACACTTTCCGTATGCTACTAGGCAGAGTGAAACTTACTTCTGGTATGCTACTACACATGCTAAAACATACACTCCAAACAGAGGTCATTATTTCTACAGTTACAGACATTAGGTATGAATAGAAGAACAAATATTGAAAAGATAACAGGGTTACCTCGGGCTAAGGGCTGGAAGAAGGGAGACATTTATCATTTCTGTTTAAATTATTTATGACCTATTATATGTATAAGCTAAAAGTAAGTAAATAAAAACAAAGAAAACTAGAGAAGACACTGGCTTATCAATAAATCTGAAAGTGACAGATCAGATATCTCTGCCAAACTCCCCTCTCCCCACCCCACTCCACCCCGGCCACCAGGGAAGCTGAGGCCCATGCCTGCCCCTCCAGGAATGATGTCTTATGTTCTGGAGTCACAGGAACAGAGTCGGGGAGGAGAGTTCTCTGGTTGAAGAATTTGGCAGAGCTGGTCTGGTCTATGAGTGCAGTCTCAGGGAGCCCAGCGTGGGTGCACAGCCCAGATGAGGGGGGAAAGGGACAAAGCAGCTCACATGTACCTGGTGACCTTGTGCTCCGGTTTTCCCAGGAACCTGCAAGTTCAATTCTCCTCCCCAGTGCCATTCCCCCACTGCTCTTAGGAATCTCTCAGTGTCTCCTTGTGTCCTGAGTATGGTGACAGTGACACTACCCCCCGAGGTCCATGAGTAATACTCTCCATCACCTGTGTTGTGACTAGGTTTTTTGCTTTTGTTGAGGCAGGCATACAGAATCTCAGTTCCCTGACCAGGAACTTGGAACACACGCCCCCTGCAGGGAAGGTGCAGAGTCTTAACCACTGGATTGATAGGGACGTGCCTGTGACTAGTTTTATTTCCATTCTAGTAACCATTTCTGAGCATCCTTTGTGCTCCAAGTGCTCTGTCTGACTTAAGCATCATAACAATATGAGAGAAGTACCCTTATTAGTCTCAATTCTCAGACTTAGAAGCTTCAGCTCAGGGAAGTTGGGTGCCTGGCACAAGATCACGCAACCTGTACAGAGTGGTGCCAGAGCATCACATTTCAGCATCAGATTCCCAGCCTGGAAGAGAATGGTGACTCCTACCCTTTCTCTGTATGATGGAAGGGCACGTGTCAGGATCTGAGTGGGAAAAGATCCTTCTCTAGGACTATGGGGTCTCTCCCCCAACCCCCCAGAGTGAGCCTGAGAGAAGTGATTCTACTTGAAAAACTAAAGTTTCAGAGTAACAAGATGAAAGTTTGTAAGGAGAGAGGCGATGTGGATGAAGTGAACAGGAATCATCAGGCCCACAACTTCAAAAGAGAGGCATTAAGGATGAAAAAAAGGACATGCTACCTTACATAAAGACCACATGCCTACAAATGGAAAGAACTTTTTAAGAAGTTTCAGAAAAGATACAGATTTTTTTTTTAATTGGAGTATAGTTGGTTTACAATGCTATGTTAGCTTCAGGAGTATAGCAAAGTGAATCATTTCTAGGTTCTTTTCCCATATAGGCTATTACAGATTATTGAGTAGGGTTCCCTGAGCTATACAGTAGGTTCCTATTAGTGATCTATTTTATATACAGTAGTGTGTGTATGTCAATCCTCATCTTCCAATTTATTCCTCCACACCTCTCCCCCAGTAACCATAAATTTATTTTCTACATCTGTAACTCTGTTTCTGTTTTGTAGATAAGTTCTTGAGGATCTAATATACAACATGGTGACTAGAGTTGATAACACTGTTTTATATACTGGTGGCGCAGGTGGTAAAGAATCCGCCTGCCAATGCAGGAGATGCAAGAAATGTGGATTTGATCCTTGGGTTGGGAAGATCCCCTGGAGGAGGAAATGGCAACCCACTCCAGTATTCTTGCCTGTAAAATCCCATGGACAGAGGAGACTGGCAGGCTACAGTCCATAGGGTCACAAAGAGGTGGACACGACTAAGTGACTGAATACACAGACACACACACACACACACACACACACTCGCAAGAGAGTAGAACTTACATATTCTCACCAAAATAAACAGACGAATGAATGAGATGATGGGTGTGTTAATTAACTAGATGGTGGGAATCCTTTCACAGTGTATACATATATCAAATCACTGTGACATACGCCTTAAATATCTTATGATTTTATTTGCCAATTTTATTTGTCAATTATATTTGTCATTTATACCTCAATAAAGCTCAAAACACAGGGGAAATAAAAAGGGAAATCCATAGGTAGATGATTAACTCATTATTGCCACAAATGTGTTCTGTGTCCACACTTTGCTAAGTGCATGAAAACTCAGTTAGGGAGAAAGGTAAGACTCAATATGACTTCCACCTTAATTTTTTTTCATTCTTTCACTTACCTGGCCTGTCTGTAAATCTCGGCAGTGTAAATCTCATTACTAAGGGTCATGCTTTCTCCTATTAAGCCACTGATGGCCCCTGAAACTGACAAACAAAACAGTTTTTCTAGTTTGCTTCTTCCTAGTTTGTTCCGATAGCTTTCTTGGAGCTGTTAAAGCTGTTCTGCCCTGTAAACAGCCTGTGGGAAAGTGGAGGGAAGGCTGTCTCAGGTCAGATGAGCCCAAGTTCCCATCATGGCTCCACTGCCCAGCCATGGGATGATCCAGAGCAGCCACTATGCCCATGTTTCCCCAAAACTCAGTTTCGCTGGCTGTTGTGGAAAATAAATAGGGTTAAATGTAAGGCATTTGACAGTTTCTGGCATTTAGTAATACTTCGTAAATAATAGTAGATTTAGCCGTTGTTCTTAGAAGGAAATGCATGTTCAGCGTTCCATCAACATAATGGTGTGTCCCCTCCTCCTATGGGGACCAAAGAGGACCACATTGTTGGGACAACTGGAGCCTAAAGACCAAAAACGGAGAGGCCAAAGCTCTGCTCCTCCAAATGCAGGGGAGTCAAAGGCTGTAGAGTCTGTGGAAGAATGCAAGAGGTCTAAACAGGAAGAGAGTTTTGGGCCTAGCCAAGACCCAAAGCATGGCAAAGTGCCCAGGGTTACTCAGCTTAGAATGTGGGAAGCCTTCCAGGGGGCAGGCAGTGAAGGCTGGAGGCAAGAGGCAAGTTAAACCTTCCAACTCCTTCTCTACCCCTCAGCTTCTCCCCTCTCCTCCCACCCTATCGCAAGGGTCTCAGATCCTTTCATCAGGGCCCTGGGCACTACCAGGCTCTGTTCTATGGTTTGTGCCAACATCAGACACCTCTGGCCTTCCAAGGCCACAAAGAACAAAACCAACCCTGAATCTGATGAAAAAAGTCTCAGACCTGGTTTTTCCCCTTGGCGCCTCCCCAAGGACAGCTGTCAGGAGGACAGCCCACTTCAGTGCCCTGGCGTCCACCTAAGAGGATTCCTGTGTCCTGACCCCCTCTGCTCTGGGCTGGACTCTGGGGCTGGGCCAAAGGGAGGGCATTCCTGCCTGGTGAGCTGCACTTTTCTTCTGTGGCAGGAAAGTTCTCTGGCCCTGGGAGTTTGATCTCACCCTGACCACACCCTGGGATCCAGAACCTTCCTTTCTGATGGGAGGTAGTGTAGGTGCGGGAATGAGCGAACTAGGCTGGAGTGAGCAGAATTTCTAACATCTAAGGCCAGACCTGGGTCCCTTGTGTTTATTTGGACATTGAGTCAGCCACCTACCAGCTGGGTAACCTTGGAAATTGTACTTGCTTTTCCTGGGGCTCAGTATTCTCATCTGCAAAATGGGTGGCAAAGAACCTAGGTCATTATTTACAACTTTTTAAAATACTGTTAAAAGCAGGGGAAAAAAAATCTGACCTCTCTCTGCTTCCCCAAAGGAGATTCTTTCTTATTAAACCCTGAAAATATCAAGTCTCCCGCTCCTGACCAGCCCAGGTAGCAGCCACCAGGTGCTTTGGGGTAGGCAAAGAGCTCCAGAGACCTGTGCCCAGGACACATCTCCAACCCCCAAAGCAACTGGACAGATGCCAAGGGTGGCTTTTTCCAAACTGCCTTCCACTTTCCTTTCCCCTGCCAGGATCTGTATTTCTGGGTTTTGAAAGCCTGGAGGGTGGGGGGAGGAGAGGAGGAGTGCAGGGTAATTAATGATTGAATCTCTGGCACAGCCACCAGGAGGCCTCAGGGCATGCTGTTGGCCACTTCCTGAGGCATGGGGGACAAGGTAAAAATCCCACCTGGCTGTGACACAATTGGACAGGTCTGAGAAGTGAGGAAGGGGGAGACAGTGGTGCCCTGAGCACTTCTCAGGGCGTCAAAGCTCTGCCCTGGTGCCGCCCACCCCCCGCCCGCCCCCACCCCCAACACACATATGCACTGACTCTGTTGTCCTTTTTCTTGGTCAGAAACTATTCATTGCACCCCTCACAGACACCCCAGCCCCAGAGCATTCCTTACACCCACCCTGTACCCACAGCATCAGCGCATGCTCACTGGCCCTTTGCTGCCCCACAGCTCACCTGTCCATCACCCAGTGGCTCACATGGCTGTTTGACGAATGCACAGTGCTGCTGGGAAAGGATGAAAGGAACCGACTTGCACAGCAAAATTTTAGAGGAGCTTTAACTCTGCCCTTCTTGGAAGTATTGCCCGGCCTTTGTTGTCTAATAATAATTAACTTTTGTACAGAGCTGCAGTTTTCAAAGGCCTCTTACGTTCATAATTCTATTCATCCTCACAGCAAGGCTAAGAGGTGGGTCTCACCCTCCTCACCCCCTCATTCGCATTGCTACCCCCACCCATATGCTACAGAAGAAAGTAAGATTCAGAGAAAAGGAATGGTCCCATTTCACACAGCCAGGGCTGACACGCTAGCCTTCTAACTCAGGGTAGGGAGCTGCTGTTTCTTTCCCAAAGGATGCTCTTTAGTCCTGGGATTGTTTACCATGTAGGGGAAGGTGGCATAGAGGGTAAGCAGGGGGCAAGGATCTCCCCAAAGACTGTTGGGGGCTGGGCTCTCCTCCTCTGGATGGAAGAGGTCTTGGGTCCCCTCACCTAGGATATAGAGAGGTGATAGGGAGAGAAGCCTGTGGACCACTCTGGGGTTCAAGGACCTGAGCCAGCAGGTTGCAGAATTCCATGTGCACCCAACCCAGAGACAGTTTAAACTCTGAGCTTCTTATAAAAGACCCCAGACCACCTTTCTTCCCTACTATTAGCTGACATGACCAACTCATTCTGGTTTCCCCACGACAGTTGGGTGTTTTAGCACCCCAAATCCCACATCTAGGGAATGTCCTTGGTCTCATCCCCAGCTGAGTGGATTTCAGCTGAACTGTGGAAAGACAGACCCCCTTTGGAAGGTTCAGTGGATCAACTTGGAATTTAAAAATCTCAGAAGACTCACGGGGGTTAGGCAGCCACCTGGGATGTATATTAACGTCTTGGAATGTTGAACCACAAGACAATTCATTTCCACAAAGAAACACTCAGATCTGTGGCCACATCTGCCAGATTTTTAAAGGAAACCAAAGTTAACTCTCTCTTCCCTATTGATTTTCATATCGGCAACTAATTACATTTTCTTGGGAAAACACTGTGTTTAAAAAATCATAACTGGGTTTAAACCACAGATTGCCAGATGATAGTCTCGGTGTGAAAGGCTTATGGACATCAAATCTGAGAAGGGCAGGAGAAGGTGTTGGGTTTTGAAACAATGTCCTAAATTTTCCATTGCTCTGAGCATCTTAGTCAGCATGCTAAATTTATTTGGAAATTGTAATTACATCAAAGGAAGGCTTGAGATGTTCATGCTTAGCTAAAAGGATCATGGAATTTTCCTGTTTGAGAAAAAAACTGTGATAAAAGCCATTTAAAAAATTATATGTATATAATTATATATATATATATATATATATATATATATATATATATACACACACAAACTTTGTAGAGCAAATGGCATGCATGCACCGTTGCATCTGACTCTTTGTGACCATGTGGTTTATAGACCTCTAGGCCCCTCTGTCCATGGAATTTTCCAGGCAAGAATAATGGAGTGGGTTGCCATTTCCTCCTCCAGGGGAACTTCCTGACCCAGGGATCAAATCCAAGTCTTGCATCTCCTGCATCTTTTGCATTAACAGGTGGATTCTTCACCACTGCACCATCTGGGAAAATTATATATGTATATATATATTTTGTTTCAGCTTCTTCATTTTGCAAAAAGTCAGGATACTGGTTAATAACCATTTCCTTGGCCTTGGTTGAAAAGAATTAGAAAGTAGCAGGGAACCCAGGCCTTATTTCCCATTGTAATTAGAAAGCAGAACCAGACCCAGAGGCAAAGGAGCTCACTGTGTTCTCACTGCCTGTTGGCTCTTGGCTTTGGAAGAACTCGTCCGTGGTGCCTCCTCCTGGTAACCCACTGTCATCCCAGTCTGAGGGCGGGCTGTTCTCAGGTGTGCAGATGTGCAGATTAAGTTGTCATATTAAAATGAATTTTTTAAAACACAAACTCACAACTGGGACCTGAATGTTTCAATAACTTGCTGTTTTTGTCCTCTGAGAAATTTTTCTAAAAGCAGAGAGGGAGAAGGGGCTTTGTTTTGCTGAACAGGAGGAAAGCATTGGCAAGACTGAATACGTGCATTTTTAAGGTTATTGGTACCTGTCAGCCCCTCGGCCTGGACAGATCTTCTGAGGTTTGCAGAACTGTTTGGGTGAGGGCTTGTCAGGCTCACCCTGGATGGAGCACTGCCCTCCCCCAACCCCAGGCAGGAGGGGAGCTTGGGCGGACAGTCTCTGAGAGGCCTCCACACTCCACAGCTCCCCTACAGACAACAGGGCAGGCACCAGAGCAGCAAACTGGCCGAGGCAAGGCAGAGGGGTCTGTGGGACCTATACCCAGGTCCACTTTCATCCCGACACCCTTCTTTTCTCTCTCTCTCTAGGGTGAGAGTGGATTTAGGGGGAGGTCTGACTACAGAAGCAGAATATCTGAACATTGTGAAACCACAGAACAATCTTAAGTAACAATTTTCGAGAAGCACTTAAAACAATAAAGCACCAATTGTTTTTTGTTTCAAGTCACATGTAGGGGTGGAGGATCCATTTCAGGACATACATACTCTTTTTCTATTCATAGAATGATTCATTTCTGCTAAATCCAGAAAAAGCAAGGCTGGGCAGGAGGAGGAAATGGATTAACCTGAAAGCTTTTGTGGGGTGTGTGTGTGTGTGTGTGTGCGCGTGTGTGTGTGCTATTCAAACACGTGCACACACACTCCTGCATTACCCGTTTTCTCTGCCTCATCCCTTCCCTCTCACCCCAGTGGCTCTGGCCTCTGCATCCCAGAGCAGCCCTTCCCAGTTACAAGCATCACTCTCCCCCCAGCTGTAACCCTGAGTCCAGAGCAGGCCTGAGTGTGGGAGCACCCTGCTGGCGCTGTAGGACATTGGTTCACCCACACAGCCATCCCTGTATCTGCTTCCTCAACAGAAGAGGAGAGCAATGAAGGGGAGGAAGTTTTCGCCCCCACCAAGGGCTTCTCATTTCCACCCAGAGAGCCCTTCTTATCCAACCCTTCTTACCCCTGCTCCCCTGAGGCTGCTGATTCCTGCAGACAAGTCAAAGGTCAGCTCACCCTGTCCCTTTCTAACATACTTCCAGGTTGAGTTGTAATCTAGGCAATCTAGGCCCTCAACTAGGCCTGTCCTCTGAACTCTTCCCCCAAGTTCAAATTCCTCAGGGAGCAAGAAAGGTGGCGGGCTTCACTGGCCCCAGAGGTTCCCAGAGACCCCTGTCCTCAAGCTCTAAAGCCTCCATCGCACACTCCTCAGATCTTTCCAGGCCTGCTGAGTTAGGGCTCAGCTGCTTCTCTCTCCTCTCTCCACTGGAAACAGAAGCTCCAGCGAATGTTTCTAACTCCTGAGTCCACTCAGCCATGTCCCCCTTGCAAAATCCTCCCCTTCCCGCACCCAGCCAGCCAATCGGAGGCCTGCGAGCCTCTCCAGACCCATCTCTCCGGGCCCTGGCGGGATAAAACCGGTCGGCGATGCCGGGTGGATGGGAACAAACTTCGGAAGGAGGAGAGACACGGGGTCCAGGGCACCCTCGAGGGCGGACCCGGGCAGTGAGGGCCTGTGGCCGGCCGGCCAGGTATGCCGCCCAGGGGTTGGCTGAAAGCTGAGTGGGAGACAGGGGTGATTCGAGAAGGGAAAGGGTCCCAGGAAGCCCAGCAGCCTTTTCTCTCTCAAGTTAAACTGGATGAGGCTGGGGCAGCCGAGAGGAGGGCAGCGGGTTAGAGTTTGGCGCTGCCCAGCGGACCCCAACGCCGGCTCTTCCGGACGGGCGCATGGGTTAGGCCGGCCTGAGGTTGGCCACTCTTCGCCTGAAAATCCTGCGACCCCTGCCTGACGATGAAAGCCTTGGGGTAAGGCCTGGGGAGGAGGTCTAAGGCGGAGGGCCGGAGTCTCATACCCGTGCCCCGGGTCTGTGCAGGGCAGCGGCGTGGCGGCAGGCGCGGCGCGGACCTGCGTGAGGAAGCCCTGAGCCCTCGGCGGGCTGCGAGCGACTCTCCGGGATGCCTCACAACTCCATTAGATCCGGTAAGAACGCGGCGTGGCCGGGGACCCCCGGAGCCCCCGCGTCGCTGTGCGTCCGTGCGTGCGCTCGGGTCGGTGGGGCTCGCGGCTCACTGGACCCCTTGCGTGGGGGCGCAGCTGGGAACGCCTCGGGCCTGGCTCTCCGCAGCGGCCGCCTCGCCACTCTCTTGGGCCCTGAGGTCCCCCCTCGGCCCGGCGGAACCGACCTCCCCAGGCCTGGGTTTCTGCGGACCACCGTGAGGGGCGAGGAGCTCTCCGTGGGGTCAGAGGAGTGTCCTTCGTGTCCCATCCGCCTTTCGCCTGGCCCGTCAGAGTGGCCATCCTGCGCGCTCTCAGGCCCTACGCCGCGCCCCTGCTGGACTTGCAGCTCCCCTGCTCCCGACCTCTAAGCCCTCGTCCCCGGGTGCGCGCAGCTGTCTCCTGAGGCTCCCCGGGCGGGACCCTGAGCCCCGCGCACCTCTCCAGCCCACACGAGAGGAGCCCGCGGTCCGGGGCCCGGGAGCCGTGAGCGCACTGGAGGGCTATCGGACTCCTTGCTCAACACCGGTCAGAAGGGGACCCGCGTGCGGGGCATCCGGCCGGGCGAGGACTGAGCCCTCCGCGGGCCGAATCCCGCTCCCCACCGGCATCCGGGTCCACGGCCTTCAAAAGCGCTCGGGGTCCATAGCCGCGGCGCCGACTCTCCGCGACCTCCGGGCTAAGGTCGGGGTGGTCTGTGCCAGGAAGGAGCCGCAGGGCTGGGGCTGGTCGGCACAGTGGGCATGGCCCGCCGGGCGCTCAGCAAGTGTGGACAGCGAGCCGGAGTCACGGCCCGGCCCACGGTGATGGATGGAGCCGGGCCAGCCGCGGGGAAGGCGATTTATGGGGCCAGGGCGCAACGCTATCGATTTGGGCCGGTGGAGTGAAAGGAAATCAATATTTCAGATGAATTCTCGGCGAATATGAAGTCCCGCTCGGCAAGCGGGACATTTGTTATAATAAGGAGGGTCGCATCGGGCGCTGCGCGCGGCTGAGATCTCAATTTAGCCCAGAGCGCCGCGCTGCTCCGGGACTGGAGGCGGAGGATCCACCCGCACAGGCGCGGGGACCCGGGTGAACGCCCGAAGGTTTCTCTTTCGGGTTCGCTCCACCACCGGAGACTGAGTCAGCAGCACGCTCCCTCCCAATCCCGGTGCCCGGAGGTGAGCGAGGCCACCGCGGTCCTGGCCCCGCTCTGCGGGCGCCCGGCCTTCGGGGGAGCGGAGTGGAAATCTCACCAATGCTCCCGGGAGCGGCGGGGTCGGCGAGCCAGGAGACCCAGCGGAGCGCCTGGCTCTCCTTACTCAGCGCCCAGGCGTCACAAAAGCTCCTTGACCACTTTCTGGGACCAGGACCAGGTTTTGGTCTGTTAGTCTTTAGCCTAATGCGGGTATAACGACACACGTCACCCTCGCCTCGGAATCAGGACTGGTCTCCCAAGCCGAGCGCGCGGCGCGGCGTCAGGTGCCAGATCCCACGCCAGGCTGGTTCCTCAGCTTCTGCTCCGCTCCGGGTTTCTTTCTACCCAACCCTTAAGCCACCGCCGACCTTCCCCTGACCGCTCTGGCGATGATAAGAGTGGGTGCTCTCTCTCGGTCCTCGAATTTACAGTCCTGGACCAGACCTTTTCCTCTCTGTCGCTGCGTGAGAAATGACGATATCGCGGTCCCTCGGGTTGGCTGGATTTTGTTTTCACTACTGATTGTTATTACGGAAGCGCTCGTTAGAATACATGGAAATCAAGAGGGAAAGAAGAAAGGGCACAATTTATTTTTACTTTATTTTTAATCAGCCCCAAACCCAGATGAGGAGACCCTGCTTTTCCATTAGCTCGGAAGCAATCGCCCTTGGGTTTGGGGAGGGAGCGGTTTCGCCCCTATCGCAGGCGGGGCCTGGGACGGAAGTATATTCTCTGTCTAGAGGGGACTTCTTCAATCCTCTCCCCAAAACGAATAAAAAAAAAAATAAATCTGAGAGAGGGAGAAAGGCTTTCTCCTATAGTTTAATTTAATGCTAATGAAACAGAAGAAAATTGTTTAAAGCATAGCTCAAAAGATTCAAGGCTGTCCCCTGTTTCTTTTCCAAATCCTCTCTAGGTAAATCTGAGTGAGAGACCCTCCGTCTTTCTAATCACTTGACACCATTGTCTGTATTTAGAGCTAAATTCACAAGCTGAGCCCTCCAGTTTTTTATAAGCCCATTTCCCTCATTGGTCTTAGAGATTTCCTTCTTTCTCCCTTTCTGAGTTCATGGCTCTGCCTGGACTTTGCCTGGAGAAGCCTTCTTGAAGCTTTTCCCTGGAGCAAAATGGGGCGAAGGCGGCCGGCGGGACGTTTTCGCGGGAGCGAGGCCCAGCGCACCTTTTCAGATAAAACGAAACGCGCTGAGAAAAGTTTTGCGCGGCCTCTGCCGCCCCCGCCACTGCGGCTCACCCCCGGCTGATCTTGCTTCGCAGAGGGATCTTTAAAATTTCCTTTTTCCTCCCTACTGTTTTATTCTGAAGGGATGTGGAGAGCGAAGAGTGAATGAGTCTGATTTGCCGATGGTCAGCGATGGGATGAACGGTCCGTAAAATTTTTTTTGTAGCATCAAGGAACAGAGATCCTGAGCAAGAACTTTTCTTTAAAGAGTAAAAGATGCCACATAAGTATTAGAATGTAAACAGTACTACATGCGTGAGGAAGAGGGCTCAGTAAAAAAAAAAAAGCAAGCAGGTTGTTATTAAAAGTTATGCACAGTAACTTTTCAGAAATCCTCTTCCCCCAACTCCTGAAAATATATTATTCAAGAAGATGCGACTTTCCATTAAGGAAATAGCGTTTCTCTAACTTCCTTAGATCACAGATGGAAAGCCCCCCATACCCTCCTCTCGGTTTTAAAAAGGAGCAAAGGAAGCCAAGAAACTGTTTTCTTTCCAGGTTTCTTGCCTGGGTTGAAAATAAGGTCTAGGGATGAGAAAAGGTCTTGAGGAACATAAAGAGGTATTGGGGTTCCTCAATTCATCTTTGTTTGGAGATGGTCCATCCTCCAACCCTCCTCCATGCAAGTTAATTAGGAGATAATTTAGCTACCTTGTGAATTAGTTTTAAGATAAGTATCTTTTCAAGCTTTGTCACTTTAATTGCCCCACTGATTGATAAGAAGTAATTATTTCTAATTGACACTTTTTTGATGTCTATTGGAAGCATTTATTTGGGACATTTTCGGGGTGGAAGGAAAGTTAATTAATTTTATCAGTCTATACCCAAAAGGACTGTACCTAATTTTACTGAAGAGCACAAAGCAAGTGGAGGGAAAAAAAAATCAATCTCAGAAATTTAATTATTAAGAGATATTTTGGTTCAGAGGAGAGCACCTACCATTATAACTACATGTCAAAACTTTCTATTTACGGCCTCGAATCTTGAATTTTAATATGGCATGTGTTTTATGTGTATGCCTTTTCCCAGGAATATACATCCCTTTATATACTGACTTCATTTTGGAGGTTACTCAGCTTTGTAATTAATTTTTGTGAAAAGTAAGATCAAGGGAGTTCAGTACACTCAGAATAAATGGTATCATTTTTGTAAGAGCAAATTGTAAGAAAGATTTACTAACCGTCATCCTTGCTCTGTAATTATTGATAGAGTTGGGTATAAAGGTGAAACTTTACTTACAGTGACATGACTTTTCATACCTAAACCTCAAACCTTGGAGTAAACAGTTTAATCATTCACATCCCCTAGAATGTGTTCGTGTGAAAGAAAAAGAAGGGAGAGACTAAAGAGAAAAAGAAAGACACTGAAAGGAGACAATGAGGGAGGGGAGCCTAGAAGGGAAGAAGGTGATTGGAGAGGAAAAAGAAAGAACTCATTTCAGAAATGAAGGTGGCCAGGTACTTGGAAACTTTGCCATTCAGTATAAGGAAATCAAAATTCTACTTTAAAACACGTCCTTTTGAATATGATCTCAACCACAGTCCCTAACCCCTCACCATCACCAGAACCCCCACTTTTTCATGCATAAAAAGGCAGGATCTTTGGGGAGTGGCTGGTCTGAATTTGGGGTGTCTAGATACCAAAGTTTGGATTTGGTGCCCACGAAAAGGAAGCAAGAAAAGAGACATTGTGCTCTGGTGGCTTATAAAAAGATTTAAGTGTTGTTTATTTTTATTATTAAAGCTCCTGAGATCGTTCCTAGTTCTGAACCCACAATCTTTTCCGTGGATTGACTTGTGACTCACTGACATAGGAAAACATTTCCACATTAATCCAAAGTGGAGACAAATGCTCCCGGACACCCACACGTGCCTGAAATCAGAGCAGTTTCATCAGACAAGATACTGTCCTGTCAGGTTCTGTTCAGCCAGTGCCTGTTGCCATCATTTATGTTTAAAATCTTGTCTGCTTTTAATGATGTTTCTCCCAGATTACGTGGAGCGACAAGAATGAGGAAACATGTTAAATGAAAAGAAATTTAAAACTTACAAACAGCAGATAATATCGCATACCAACCTCACTATTAGTGAAACTGAAATAATGTATAAATAATGCAAAAAAAATCAGCAAGGGAGAGTTTAGTAATGGAAAATTCCCCTGCAATTAAATGAAAGAGTAATTTAGTGGAGATATGCCTGGATGAATTAGCATTTATTAATTGGTTCTCATAAAAACAATTTGTGTGTGTATGTTTGGGGGGAGAGTGTTTAAAGTATGGATTTTTCATGGGAAAAGTTCCTCAAATATTCATATCAAATTATGTAGCAATCACAGTCTATTTTGTGAAAAATTCCAGTTCTCTCACTGGCGAATTTCACCTGCACACAGAGAGAGTAGGGGTAAGGAAGAGAAACTCCTTGAGATCAAAAGAAGGAAGCGAGGTTCCTTTTTCTCTTGGGACATTTTCGGGCATGAAACCAGCTGGCAGAGCCGGCTCTGCTTGGGAACATCCAAACCGGGTCCTGAGAGGACTCCCAGGTGACCCATCTCCTTTGGGACATGACTAAGAAGCAGAGGAGGCTGCTCAGTGGCTCTGCCCACCGCAACCCCACCCCAGTCTGCTCCAGCATCCTCACCAGCTCAGGCAGGAACTGCAGTTTGTAATCTCAGCGAGGAGCTTGCTAGGGTTGACTGATGCGGGGATGTGTTTACTTTCTCTCGCCACAGTTGGTCTGTCTTCAGTTCTAAGCATTTTAAAGCTGCTCTATTTATCAATCCAAGAGGTACTGACTTCTCAGTTGCGCTGAGAAAGCTTTGAGCTCCGAGGTTCTGAGTACACAAAGAGATAAAAGACACAATTTCATTTAAGTGGGGGGAGATGATTTTAAAAGGAGGGGGGAGGGGAACGTGCCCCTCCCATTCCAGGCTACAGTTTGCTTTTGTTTTAGTTGAGATTGGGCGAAAGACTGTGTCTCAGCCCCCAGGAGCCTTCACTCCCTTCAGAGATACAATTTGGGGGTGTAAAGCTCCGTCAAAATAGAGGAGGATGCAGCCTCCCACTCAGAGCTCTTTGGTGGGGAGGATTCTTTCTAGAACACCTTGGCTCAGGTTCTTTTGGAGACGGAGTTAAAAAGACATTCTGCCTAGGAAGTAGGTTCGATGCCTGCTTCCAACAGAGGTGCTAGGTGTTTCTTTTTTGGAAGAAAGAGTATAGAAAGCACAGTCCAAAGGTCTCCTGGTTCCTGAAAACTTCACCCTCCCAAGGGAATCTCGGTTCCTCCAGTCCATGGTGAGTGACCCTAGGATAGAATTTCTGGATCACGGTGGAGTGGGCAGGAGCATCCACAATTCCTTATTTATCTGTGGTCTTAATTATATACTGGGTTGTCCCTGGTGGCTCAGTGGTAAAGAACCCACCTGTCAATGCAGGAAATCCAGCTTCGATTCCTGGGTCGGGAAGATCCCCTGGAGAGGGAAATGGCAACCCTCTCCAGTATTCCTGCCTGGAGAATCCCATGGACAGAGGAGCCTGGTGGGCTACAGTCCTTGGGATCGCAGAGTCGGACACGACTGAGCGACTAAACGTGTTGTGTTATGTTTAGTCACTGAGGTCCAGAGTCAGGGCTGACAAGTCTTTGGGGGTTTCTTAAAACCCCTCCAGACCCCTCCCTTGGTCAGGTGGGCCACATGAGCAAATGTCTCTTACCGGCACTATGGATCAGAAAAATCGTGGTAGAAAGGTTTCTGTTTTAAACCACCGTTGGTCACTGAGTATGGGCTTTACTTTGGGGCTTCTTCCCCACGAAGGACAAAGGGCCTGGGTACACACCAGTGTCTCCTTGCCGTGGCATGTCTCAGATCAAAGGGAGGAAAATTCAGGGATCCTCCAGTGACACGTGGGTCTTGTTTCTGTGTTAATGCTGGAGGATACTCCTGAGGTCCTGAATCCCATGGAAAATGCCAAGGATCATCAAGGCTCCGCACAGCCTGCCCACAGCCGCGGCAGCTCTGCCCATGCCTCATTCATATCCAAAGAAAGAGATGCACCACACAGTGCTGAGCACGTCGTGGCACTTAGTGAGCCCTTGGTAAATGCAAGTTCTGATTATTTTATCTCTGAGGGCTATTACAGGTGTGGAATTCTGCTGGGAGAGAGCATATCCATCATCTTGTTTAATTCTCAGGAGCCACCAGGCAGGTGTGTTACGGACATTTTTACAGAAGAGAGGAGCACTCGTGCTCAGTGAGGCTGATGTGTCTGCAACTCCCTTTCCACTGCCTTCTTTCTCGAAGTCCAGCTCATCAAAACTCCCCGAATCACTAGATGGCTTCACGCCTGCAACTCTATTGGGAACTTAGGCCAGCATCTTGGGTCAGGAGGCTCAAGGATTCTTACCAATAGAGACAGATAGAACCATCAGTCTGTTGGCTTGGTTTCCTTATCTCTGTCCCTAAAGCTCCAACTCAGTTAAAACAGACTATTCTCAGTCTTCCCATCTGCAAAATGGGGGCAGTGGTCCCTATCTGGATGTCCCTCCTGGAGGTCCTGTGAGGAGGAAGAAGATGGTCAGCCACTCAGGAAAAGCAGAGAGAGGGAGCTTTCTTTTAACACATCCCCTCCAGTGCTGTCATGTTTCCACCTGCATCAAAAAAAAAAAAAAAGCGGCTACCCACGAGAACCTCAGAGCTCCAGCGGTGCAATCTGTTAACGCACGGTACTTATACAGCAGTACATGCAGAGCAATGCCAAGGTTGTGAATTGAAGTCTCACCTAGAGCATGACCCTTTGGGCTTCCCAGGTGGCACTAGTGGTAAAGAATCTGCCTGCAATGCAGGAGACCCGGGTTTGATCCCTGAGTCAGGAAGATACCCTGGAGAAGGGAATGAGAACCCACTCCAGTATTCTTGCCTGGAGAATTCCAGGGACAGAGTAGCTTAGCGGGCTACAGTCCACGGACTTGCAAAGAGTCAGACACGACTGAATGACTAACACTCACACAAGTACCTCCATAAATTGTAGACCATCAAGGAACTTGCTCCCTTGGCATCTCCAAACCCCACTGGGCCTGCCTGCTTGGCTACATTTCAGAGACTAATAGATTAGTGGAAATGATGGACACAGGTTCAGAATTACTGGGAAGACCAAACCACAAAGTCAGGGATGGTTGCTGGGTGCCCTCTCCACGGGCAGCAAGTGGGGAGCCCCTAAGATACCAGATCTTATTTCCCTAAGTTTAGGTTCATTCCCTCTTCTGCTTCCTGAGGGTTCCTCTCACTCAAGAGTTCAAAATTAAGTCATCTGCTCCTTTGGAGCTTCAGCCAAGGTTCCACTTGTACCAGGAGCTGGAAAGGGAGTTGTTTTGTCCCTTTTTGCTGTGGAATGCAACTGCCCAGCTCCTGGCTGATTGCATTTCTCAGAAGCAGACCCATCTTTGATTTAAGCAGAGAAAGACATGGAGAGAGAAAACTACTTCTTCCCTCTCTTCCTTTTTTAAATTTTTATTGGAGTATAGTTGCTTGACAATGTTGTGTTCATTTCGGCTATACAGTCGGGTGAATCAGCCATACCTATCCATATATCCCCTCTTTTTTGGATTTCCTTCGCATTCAGGTCACCACAGAGCATTGAGTAGGGTTCCCTGTGCTATACAGTAAGTACTCATTAGTTATCTGTTTTATACATGGCAGTGTATATATGTCAATCGCAGATCTCCCAACTCATCCCACCCAGCCCTTTCCCCTTGGTTTCCATACGCTTGTTCTCTATGTCTGTGTCTCTATTTCTGCTTTGCAAATAAGATCATCTCTACCATTTTTCTAGATTCCACATGTGTGTGTTAATGTACAATATTTGTTTTTCTCTTTCTGACTTACTGTACTCTGTGTGACAGTCTTCTACGAATTGTGCCTTTTGCAGAGACATGGATGGACCCCCCCTTCCTTTCTAACTCTGTTCCTTTTTTCTCCTGTCCTCAGCTCCAGCACTCCTCCGTGTTCTCTTCTGCACTTGTTTCCCTAAGTGGCCTTGGAGTGACCTGAGTCGTTAGTGCTAATTAGTCCACTGGGATGTATTGTAGTGTCAGGCCCACATAGCAGAGTGGTCAGGAGCTGGTTGGGTGACGCATTTGAGGGACAAACAGCTTAATCTGCTGTCATAGTATGACTGCATGTTTGCACACACCCAGGGCCCACTGTGTGTGTTGCATTTTGATTCCTTAGCTTCTCTGAGAGAACTATTATTCCTCAGATCAATTCAGGGGCAGCTGTGAGGTGTCAAGAGGGCGAAGGACTTTTGAAGTCACGGTGAAGCCAGGTCCTGTGAATGAACGCCTCTCCATCTCTGTAGGCGGTTGGGGGTGCCTCCTCAGAGGCTTTGCCCGTGAGCCTGACCCTGCTGCTTTCTTGCTGTGTGATTTTAGGCAAGTCAGTTGTCTCCCTGGGGACGAGTTTCCTCTGTATAAAAGACGGGCATACTGCAGGATTTCTAGGAAACACTGAAAGTGAAACCAGTTTCCTCACCTGGCACATAGCAACTACTCAAGAATTTTCCCATTCCAATACATGGGTACCCGGGGAGAAGAGTCCCCCCAAATTCTCCAGGACAGATGCTCAAACATGACACTGTTTTAGCATTTCCTGTGAAACTCTCTGTGTGTAACTCGAAACCCTGTGTCAAAATTTTGCTCCAGTTAAGATTTAGGACAGGGCTTCCCTGGTGGCTCAGTGATAAAGAGTCACCTTCTAGTGCGGGAGACACAGGTTCGATCCCTAGTCCAGGAAGATCCCACATTCCACAGAGCAACTAAGCCCGTGTGCCTTAACTATTGAGCCTGCCTTGTAGAACCTGGGAGCTGAAACTACTGAGCCCACGTACCCGAGAGCCTGTGCTCTGCAAGAGGAGAAGCCCCAGCACCGCAACTGAAGAGTAGCTCCTGCTTGTCACAACTAGAGAAAAACCGGCGCAGCAATGAAGAGCCAGCACAGCCAGAAATAATAAAAATAAATTAAGGGGAAAAAAAAGATTTAGGACAGACATGTTAATATTCTACTTGGACAAAATCATAGACCTTCAGTCTAGGGGTGTTGGATTAAATGAAAGGATTCATGAAAAATGCTGACTCAGAGGCCTGTGGCTATGATCAGCTGCTACCCCAATCCACTCTGAAAAATAAGTCCTTGTTTCCTTTTACCAGAAAACCCAATCATCGGGGAAGCAGCAGGTTCACGATAGAATGGGCTGTCTGTGGACTTTATATTGGCATCCAGAACATTCTAGGGTTTTGGTAGAATTGGCCTTAGAAAAAGGATGAACTAGAGTGAGCGTGCATCTGTGATGTGTGTGTAGCTGAGATAGGACCAAAGGGAGATGTGCTTTGAGTGCGTGTGTGCACGCTCAGTTGCTTCAGTTCTGTCCAACTCTGCGAATCCGTGAACTGTAGCCCGCCAGGCTCCTCTGTCCAGGCAAGAATAGTGAAGTGGGTTGCCATGCCCTCCTCAGGGGGATTTTCCTGACCCAGATAGAACCCACATCTCCTGCATACCTTGAGTCCTGATTCCTAATTGATCCAGAACCATACGTTAAAAAAAAAAAAAAGAATCCATGAATCTTCTGTTTTCTTTCTCCTTGTCTCCAGCCCCACCCCTACCTTCTGTCTGATATTTTCCTACTTTGTGTAATAGTAATCCAGCTTTGGCACCATAGCAAACCCTGGTTGACATTTAAAAGTCTGGAATTAGCTAAGCAAGATATTTCTGACTCCAGCTCTGTTGTGCTCTTTCTCTTGAACCTGAGATTGTTCTTGATGACTGTCAAAGTGGAGATGGCAGGAATGGGGTGATTTCCTGACAAGTCCTTGGGGCAGCTGGCTGTGACTTCCAATTGGAGGAAGAGGCTGGGGGAGGGAAGATGTTGGGGCAGGAGAGGCACTGAGGTCAAGCTGGAATCTGAAGGTCAGAACTTTCATCCAATTTCACAAGCCCTTGTGGATGCTACCTGCCACATGCAAAGCATCATGCCGTTGCTGGTGGCACCCAGTGCCAGGGTAGTCCAGGCAAATGACAGGGGTGAGAGGCACCATCTCGGGGCAGGGAGCTAAAGTCTTGTGATTCCCTGTCAAAGGGGTCAAACACACAGTACCAGGGCTGAAAATAATCAGACAAAACAATTCAGTGTCTGGACGAGAATTGCAAACTAAGAACCCAAGCAGTGGGAGCACCAAAGGTCATTTATCGCCAATAGCCACCCCAGCACAATCATGTGGTTGCTGATAACAGATAAACCTCATCTGGCCTTCTGGAGTCTGATTGATCTCTGGAGAAGTCACTGTTCAAGAAAGGCAGCATGTGAGGCTGTGTTGCATCAGTCAACTCCATGACGGTCTACACTGGGGCTCTGTGTGCCTGGCCAGCTTGTAGCAAAATGTTGCAGAATTGTAGGTGCAAACAGCGTGGACCAGATCAGAACTTTGCTGGACACATCTAATGCTTAACCCCCGTGTGTTCAGAGATTTGCAGATTTTATGAGACATCTCCCTTTGGGCAGAGTGACAAGACCTGGGTCCTTCCAGTCCCTGTGTTCTCTGGTGATATGAAAGTGAAAGTGTCAGTCGCTCAGTTGTGTCCGACTCTTTGCAACCCCATGGACTGTAGCCCACCAGGCTCCTCTGACCATGAAATTTTCCAGGTAAGAATACTGGAGTGGGTAAGCCATTCCTTTCTCCAGAGAATCTTCCCAACCCAGAGATGGAACCGGGGTCTCCTGCATCACCAGATATGATAACACCCCAGAGATCCCACAAGCCGCTCATCTCCTGCTGGCCTCAGAGTTGTCTGGATGGTGCCCCAACTGGAACAGACATGCTCTGGGTCTTGGGGTTCACCCTCTTGTTGAGTGTCACCCTCTCTAGAGTCTTCCTGGAGCCACACAGTTGCCACCGATTGCTTCATCACAGTTGCTTTCCTCGGAGTCTGACTGGTCGGCTTGGCTGGAAGGTGTCCATCTCCCCAGGAAAGCTTAGGCAGGAGCGTGGTGAGCCCCTGCCTACGCTGCTCTCTGTCCCCACCTCCCGGGAAGTCACTCACTGTCCTACCGTGTACACACGATTGCACACAGCCTTCTATTGTTTACAGACTGTTTTCTGTGTGTTCATCAGTCTGCCCTGCATAGAGGCCTGGGAACCACTTTACCCTGGATGTTTTGTGTGTGTGTGTTAGTCACTCAGTTGTGTCTAACTCTTTGTGACTCCATGGACTGTAGTCTGCCAGATCCTCTGTCCATGGGATTCTCTAGGCAAGAATACTGGAATGGATTGTCATTCCCTTCTCCAGAGAATCTTCCCAACCCAGAGATCAAACCCAGGTCTCCTGTAATGCAGGCAGATTCTTTACTGTCTGAGCCACCAGGGAAGCCCCTTCCCTCTGGATGGAGGTGGCCAAAGATACGGGTCCTTGGAGGCTCAGCACATGTGGTCTGAATCCCCTTTCAGACCGTGGGCACCTGTGTGACCTCAGGAGCCCCTCACCAGTGAAGCAGACCCATGATTCCTGCCTCAGTGGGCAGCTGGGGGGCCTGCTGGACCTCACATCCATGATACATACATCTCAGCCATCCTCAACCCATGCTGCTCAAATGTCACCTCTCCCTAGAGCCTTCCACGGTTCCTCTCCTTCTCCCCAACACCTTTAGTACCTTATTTTTATGGCAGGTTTCGCAGCCTACTTTGTATAAGAATGTCTGTTTCTATACCTCTCTCCTTCTAGACTTGAGGATGGCATGTCACAGAAGCCTTGTAGGTTCTGTTCCATCAAACTGGCTACCTAGACCAGAGTTGTTCAAGGCCAGGAGGGTGAGGCCCTGTTGCCCCATTTTACCGACAAGGAAACTGAGGTCAGACAACTATGCCATGTCCCAGATGACATAGGTTAGTGGCAGAGGAATGGCTCCATGTCTATAACTGGGACTCTCATGATATGGTGCTCCCTTTTGAAGGGTGGCATGGGGTAGAGTGAAGGCTGACCCAGGGGAATGAGAAGAAGGGGCCCCCTAGTTTCTGACTGGATGGGCAAAGCCCAGTGACAGCTGCCAAGACAGACACAAGTGCACACATATATACTCATACTCACACCCACATGTATGCACACGCATACACATGTTCCCATACACACCAATGTACAGAGACTCACACATACAGACACATCACACAACCAAGGCTGAGACTAGAGTGAGTCACCAAAGCATGCAAAGTGCAAAATTTAAGGAGGCCCCACTCTTGGGCTCGTTAAAGGACAGAATCAGCCCTGAGAGCAAGTGCCTTCTTAAATTCTGTACCCTGGATTCCTGGCTGTCATCACCCTGGTCCACAGTCTATGATACACACACCTACCCAGTTATACCTACACTCTTACACACATGGGTGACAAGTACTCTCACATTCATGCATGCATACAAGACTCACCCTTTCATACACATAAACACATGTGTGTGCACAGAACACTTTCCTTGGTTTGGGAGTGATAAAAATGACGGCCAAAGAAATCTCTGCTGTCAGAGACCCCAAGAGACGTGGTTGTGAAATTACGGGAGCAATTGATGAGAGCTGACTGAGTGCATGATTCTAGACACAGTGAAGAAAGTGAGGTTCCAAGAGGTCCAGGGAGCCTGCAGTATGTTGAGCATCAATTCTGGTCAGTCTAGCCTGCAGTTACTGACTTGTAAACTCCATGTTCTTGAAATCTGTGGTTTGAAGTCTGAGCAGAGAAACTCTACTGTCCAGTCATGACCTCTGCCAGCCCCCCCACACAACTTAGATTATGGGACATCTGTGGCTGTGGAGCCCTGCAGAGACCTTGTTTTCAAATAAGACCCAAGGGCAGTCAGTCATTGGCACAGGTTGATTGTCTGGCCAGCGTCAGAGCTGCTGGAAATACTCAGGCTCTGGGGTTCATGGTGACTCTGCCCAAGTGGGGAAAGGGTTACCAAGATTGTGAGCAACAGCAGCAGGACTTGGACTTGCCTGTTCAAGAATCTGACCTCTTGCTTCCCCAAGGATGACAACATGGAAGACAGCTGGCGGAAGACTGTCCCTGGTGGGCTCCTCGGCTCAGACAGCGAGAATGTCCTTGCTCAGAATCCCTGGGAGCCCCGCCCTGGAACCTTAGGAACACACATGCCCTGTGCATTAAACTAGCAGGTGCAACGTGAGCGGGAACCACAGTCTCGTGGACGCACAGCACCACACCATGCTTGTTGCAGCACCACAGGAACCCGTCATTACAAACAATGTGGTACATCGGAAATATTTCATGCATTTGATCAACAAACATTTGTATAACTTCCATAAATCAGTGATTCTCAAACAATGTTTCCCTGTGGAGTGGGCAGAGGTACCCACTTGTGGATATGATGAGCAATGAGTAATGGTGGCAGGAAAAACTACAATTATGGATAAAATACCTTTGAGTTAAAGGAGTATTTTTTTTCCTCTCTAGTGGCCACTGTTCATGGAAGGAAAGTTATGACCAACCCAGATAGCATATTCAAAAGCAGAGACATTACTTTGCCAACAAAGGTTCATCTAGTCAAGGCTATGGTTTTTCTTGTGGTCATGTTTGGATGTGAGAGTTGGACTGTGAAGAAGGCTGAGCGCTGAAGAATTGATTCTTTTGAACTGTGGTGTTGGAGAAGACTCTTGAGAGTCCCTTGGACTGCAAGGAGATCCAACCAGTCCATTCTGAAGGAGATCATCAGCCCTGGGATTTCTTTGGAAGGAATGATGCTAAAGCTGAAACTCCAGTACTTTGGCCACCTCATGTGAAGAGTTGACTCACTGGAAAAGACTCTGATGCTGGGAGGGATTGGGGGCAGGAGGAGAAGGGGATGACAGAGGATGAGATGGTTAGATGGCATCACTGACTCAATGGACGTGAGTCTGAGTGAACTCCGGGAGTTGGTGATGGACAGGGAGGCCTGGCGTGCTGCGATTCATGGGGTCGCAAAGAGTCGGACAGGACTGAGCGACTGATCTGATCTGATCTGAGTGGCCACTACCTCACACTTTTCTTAAGTCCTAGGAGTTGATTTAGCATGTATGTGTACTTAGTCACTCAAGTCTTGTCTGACTCTGCGACCTCATGGACTTAGCCTGCCAGGCTCCTCTGTCCATAGGATTTCCCAGGCAAGAGTACTGGAGTGGGTTGCTATTTACTTCTCTAGGGGATCTTCCTGACACAGGGATTGAGCCCATGTCTCCTGCATTGGCAGGCAGGTTCTCTACTACCTGGGAAGCCAGGAGTTGATTTAGCAGCATGTTCTAATTTCGCTAGGTTGAGTTAGCTGTGGTGTTCCTGGGAGAACACTGTGTGGGACCCTCCAGATGCCCATCCCTCGGGAACAGCTGAGGTCAATATGAGACTGGTGTTGTCTGACATCCACATAGTGACCCCAATTCTGTGAAATGATGAGGTCCCCATGCCTGTGTCAGAAAGCATCCTGAGCACATCAATGGGGAATTTACATTGCCACCATCTAAAGAAAAGATGTGCCCCTTCCTCTCATCTTTACTTTCCCTTAGAAACCCCCTTCTTTCCAGGTACTTGGTATAATATAGCACGTATGTATCAGTCATTTAAGGAACCCAGTCACTCTGTGGACCATAAGGACATACACAGAAAAGGCAGGCTACTGGATTGGGGTCTCCTGGCACTCAGCTGCCTGCGTCTGTTCGCCCATCACACCTTGAGCAGTTGCTCCTTTGTCTCATTCTCAGCTTCCCTTGCATACACCTAGAGCCGTGTCACCTTCGCTCAAGATTTTCTCTGAAGATCCTGTCACCTCTGACCTTTCCATCCCAGTCACCTGTCTTAGTCAACCTGGGCTTTGATGTCAAAATGCCACAGACTATGTGGCTTAAACAACAGACATCTATTTCTCAAGCTCTAGAGGCTGGAAGTCTAGGGGGAAGTGCCAGCATGGTCAGGTTCTGATAAGGGCGCTCTTCCCAGTTTGCAGATGGCTGCCTTCTTGCTGTGTCTTCGTATGGGTTTTCCTCAGTGCAGGAGACTGAAGAGAGAGAGTTCTGGTGTCTCTTCCTCCTCTTACAAGGGCACTAATCCCATAATGAGCCATCCACCCTCACAACTTCTTCTGATCTTAATCATCTTCCAGAAGCCTCCACCTAAAAATATTATATTAGGGGTTAGGTCATCAACATATGAATTTGGATGGGCACAAACATTCAGCCCATGACACCAGCCATAGAAATCATGATATATTTTTCTTCCTTTCGGATGCACGGACCACTTTGTCCCCCCTCCAGAGGTGCTTCTGTTCCCTGCCCTCTACTCCTATGACACACCTGTCTCTGCTCCTCCTGGCCTCTTTCACTTCTAAGTGGGTCTCCCTGTGGATGCTGTGCCTGCATCACTCCAGGTTTTATTGTAGCTTCTAAGGGTGGATCTGTAGTCCCTTCGTCTCTGACTCTGACTCCCTGGCAAGCCTGTACCTGCCGGGCAGTGCCTGGCACATGTGTCTCACCTCACCCCCACCAATTATGCTCAGTTACTCCCAGTTCTTATGATGTGCTCTCCCCAAACATACATTCCCAGCCACAGAAGCCTAGAGTTCTCACTCCTGTCTCAAAGGGCATCATTACTCTAATATTCAGCTCAGTAAGTAAACATCCACTGAGTCCTTCAGTATGGCAGGCATGGAGTTTAGCTATGGGATTACAGGGCTCAAGAACCATGCTTCTGCATTTATGCTGACATTCTAGAGAGGAAAGCAAACTGGACTTTTAGCCACAGCATGGAGAGAGAGTGAGGGTTTCAGTCCAGAGAGGCACAAAATGCTGAGCTAGGAGATGGTGGCATGCTGGGCTGTGAGTGGATGGCGGGTGGGAGCCTTTCCTGACACAGGGGCAGAAATCCACCAGGGACTCAGGAGGGACCAGTGGGAGCAGAGATGTGATGTCCTAGGAGTGTGGGCAGGTTCCAGGACTCGGGGTCAGCCCTGCCCATAGCAGACAGCAATGGCAAGACAGGTGGGTTCAGACAGACGGTGTGGGGCTTGGACCAGAGGGGCCAGATGAAGGAGTTCACTCTAACCCTGCCATCACCAAGCCTGAGTCAAGTGCACTCAATATGCATGGGGGGTGGGGAGCTTTTCACTTGTGCATAGAAACTGCCATCCTCCGCTAGCTGGACTTCACATTTCTCTTGTTGCTGATTTCCAAATTCCTTTTAGTTCTCTTGTTAGAGCCACATACCCACTTACTCTGTCTTCTTTGGGCTTTGTGGTATTTTTATTAAGTGGAACAGCTTGGCAATGGTCTGTGATCACTAGATGATTCACATTATCAAAACGTTCTGGTTTTCCTCCTTTTCCAGTCCTGTTACAGAGAATCTGAGTCTGGTGATTTTCCAAATTCATCTTCGAGTCCTGCTAACTCTTCTTTTGCATCCAGTCATTAACAGGCATTTGTGGGCAAACCACTGGTGAACAATCCGAGAAGCTTTGATCTCACCCCTCTGACCCTATTTCCCACTATTTCCGTATGCAAACTCATGTTTCAGCCAACTAGCCTTTGTTTCCAAAATACACCATGTACATTGCCACCAATGTGCCTTTGCCCAGTCAGTGGCGGCTGCCTGGAACTTTGTCCCCACCCCCTTACTCCCCTTCACAATGCCCTGTTCAAGTTCTTTGGGGTTGGTCAAAAAGTTTGCTCGGTTTTTTCCATGTTACAGAAAAACCCAAACAAGCTTTTTGGCCAACCCAAGACTTCCTTGGGCTTCCTGGGTGGCTCAGTGGTAAAAGATCAGCCTGCAACACAGGAATGCAGGTTCGATCCCTGGGTTGGGAAGATCCCCTGGTGGAGGAAATGGCAACCCACTCCAGTATTCTTGTCTGGAAAATCCTGTGGACAGAGTAGCCTGGCGGGTACAGTCCATAGGGTCCCAAAAGAGTCAGACATGACTTGGCAACTCAACAACAAGACTTCCTCAAACCAGACCCTCCCTCTCTGATACCCTCACATTTAGTGACCACCCTGTCTGACTGCCCACTTCACCTGCCTCTGAGCTAGAATATGATCTCTTTAAGTTGTCTCTGCATCCCCAGCATTTTCTTAAAATCATATAGGGAGTGAGGATTCCATATAGTTTCATGATGGTAGTTGTCACATAATTCTCTTATAACATGCTTCGTTGTCTTCCTAGTTGACCTAAGGTGTGCATCTGAAGTTCTCAATGAAGTTTTCCCAATCTGAAATATACTTGATCTTTTCACATGATATTACGGTGATTACTCTCCTATTGTTCTTTATAGTAAGTGGCTACTATAGGACTGAGGTGGGGGCTTCCTAGGAGGCTCAGCGATAAAGAATCCACCTGCCAATGCAGTAGACATGGGTTCGATCCCTGAGTTGTAAGATCCCCTGGAGGACAAAATGGCCACCTACTCCAGTATTCTTGCCTGAAAAATTCCATGAACAAAGGAGCCTGGCAGGCTACAACCCATGGGGTCCCAAAGGAGCTGGATATGACTTAGTGACTAAATAAGCAAGATATATGCTAGATGCTTAATAAATATTTGCTAAATGAAAGAACCCTTTTGAAAACTTGGTTTCTACAAATATTTCTCAAGTGTGGTCTCTAGTTTAGCATCAGAGGCTCCTGGGGCTCTGTTACCCAGTGTGGTGCCCTGGAATCTACCTGCTTCACTCTCTTCCCATGTTGCCACTGTAGATCAGCATCAGGGAACCAGTGATCTGGAGTCAGCCCACCACAAGTCCCAACTGGAAGTTAATCCCATGTGGAGCCTCTCATGCCAGCCTTCTGAAGAGACAGTCAGTCCTTCTGTGTGCTGGCAACTCCTCTCCTGGGAGATCTCCCATCTGGATATGGACAGCAGTGGGTCAGACTCAGGTGCAGTCTCAGTTTTGCTCTTAACTGTGTGTGCTAAGTCTCTTCAGTCGAGTCGACTCTTGGAAATCCCATGGACTGTAGCCCGCCAGGTTCCTCTGTCCAGGGGATTCTCCAGACCAGAATACTGGAGAAGGTATCCATGCCCTCCTCCAGGGGGTCTTCCTGAGCCATGGATTGAACCCACATATCTTATGTCTCCTGCATTGACAAGTGAGCTCTTTACTGCTTGTGCCACCTCCTTAATATCCAAGGTGGTGTCCTCAACTACAAGGGGGCTTCCCCAAGCCTGCTGTGTCTGTTCAGAGCTCGAATCATGTTGATCTGTGTGTGTGTTTGCTGGACCTGCTGTAACAAAGTACCACAAACTAGGGACTTCACAACAGACGTGTATGGTCTCACGGTTCTGGAGGCTGGAGGTCTGAGGTCAAGATGTTGGCAGGGTTGGTTTCATCTGAGGGCTGAGAGGGAGAATCTGTTCTGTGTTGCTCCTCTAGTGTCTGGTGATGTGCTGGCCATGGTTGGTGTTCCTTGGCTTGCAACAGCATCACTCTGATCTTCTCATGGCATTCTCCCCATGTCTCTCTCTCTCTATGTCCAAATTTCCCCTTTTGAAAGGATGTGGCCACAGTGAATTAGGGCTCACCCTGATGACTTCACCTTAACTTGATCATCTACAGAAACCCTATTTCCGTATAAGGTCACATTCTGAAATTCTGGGGCTTAGGACATCCACGTGTGAGTTTTGGGGGAGCACAGTTCAATGTGTAACAGTCTGAGTGTTGCTGGTGGTAGGTCTAGCTCAGTCCCCACTTTAGCTTCTTTGGGTTTGAGTGATACCAGCTGTAGAAGCCCTGGTTTGGGACTGACTGAGAGAGAAGTGGACTTCTCTGGTGGTCCAGTGGTTGAGAATCTGCTTGCCAATGCAGAGGACACAGGTTCAACCCCTGGTCCGGGAAGATTCTACATTCCATGGGGCAACTAGGCTGGTGTGTCACAAGTACTGAGCCTTCACGCCCTAGAGCCTGTGCTGCACAACCAGAGAAACCACTGCAATGAGAAGCCCGTGCACCCCAACTTGAGAGTAGCCCCCACTCACCACTACCAAAGAAAGCCTGCATGTAGCAATGAAGACCCAGCACAGCCTAAGTAAATAAACAAACAAATATAACACTAACAAAAGAAGGGAGGAGAAGTGACACCTGTTCTTGAGGGGATTTCTTGTTGCTCAAAGCTCCGTAATCCCATGGAGGAAGAGATTCTACTTCCCAAACTCAAAACCCATGGATAAGAGCTTCAAGACTCGGTTTCCCCACAGAAGAAAATCAAGTGACAAGCAAACTGGTAAAAGGACCAGGACTCTTCCAGGGTGTGCCTGGGCTCAGAATACATTGTGCGTCATCTGCACTGCCATCTTCCTTCACTGTCGGCCAAGATGGCCCAGTTGAGATGGTGCTGAAATCCCACAGGGCCCCCTGGGCTGTAGTGAATGGGAACATGGTTCAGAAAACGTGAGTCCTGCCTGGGCTCTACCATGAAGTGAGTCTGTGGCATCAGGCCGGTGACCTCCCCTTCCTGGCTGGGGACCCTCTCAGATGTGGCCCACAGCCTGGCACTCGCGCATGTCCCCCTCCATCGTTGGTCAGCAGAGCATCTTTGTCTGCCATCACTCAGATCATGAGCAGCCTGAGGGCCCACTGTGTGCCTCTCCCTTCATCTTCCCACAGGTGGCCTCAGGGCCACCTATGGGAGTTTCTCCCATGGAAAACTTGCCCAAAGCCCCCCCACAGAGCTCTCTCTGCCCCCCCGCCTCTAGTATTAATAGTTCCTGGCCTCTATTCTCAGGCCTGCAGTCTTGCAGTTGTGGATGTCAGGACTAAAAGGACAGTGGAGATGATCTGTGCCTTTCAAGCCAGATGAGGAAACCGAAGTGCAGACAGGAGGGCCCCAGAGCCGGCGCGACCCTGGTCTCCAAGTTCTCAGCGCCCCTCCTGTTTCCTCCCTGAAACCACAACCTGCAGGCTGAGTCTGCCCCCTGTGCCTTCCTGTCTCCTCAGGCAGTCTTGTCGAGTGTGTAATCCACTTTGCTGCAGCTTCTGATTCTGGGGAACCAGCTGTTGACAGGTGTGGAAGCCACAGATACGCAGTTTTGTCACAGATTTTGCTCAATGTGTCAGACTCACAAGAGCCATTGTTCTTCATTTGTTCCAACCTGTTTGACTCCTCAGGGCAGCCAAGACCTCTCCTGCTCCCACAACCAAGTCACACACACACACACACACACACAGGGACACAGACACAATCCCACACACTTATATATACACACAGGGACAGAAACAGTCACCTGCACACACCACACACACAGAGGAATACAAACAGCCACACACACACGTACATGAACAGCCACACACATACACACACATACACATAGGGATATAAACAGCCACACACACACATACATACACATAGGGACACAAACAGCCACACACACAGACACACACTCATACACACACAGGGACACAAACAATCACACCCACACAGACTCATACACATACACGTGGACACAGACACACACACACGTGCACATAGGGACACAGACATACACTCACACACTTATACATACACACAGGGATACAAACAACTACACATACATGGGCATGAACAGCCACAAACACATACACATATATACACACAGGGACATAGACTCACCCACACACATTCATATACACACACACAAGGGCAAGAATAGACACACACACACACACCCATTCATACAAACCAAGGAATACACACACTCATATAAACACACAGGAACACAAACAGCCACATACACACAGACATGAACAGCCACACACACATACACATATATACACACAGGGACACAGACACACCCCCACACACTCATATACACACACACAAGAACACAGCCACATTAAAAAAAAAAAACAGCCACATACACACACATTCATATATACCGAGGGACACACACGCTCATATAAACACATAGGGATACAAACAGCCACACTCACACACTCATACAGACATACACAGGAGCACAGACAGCCACACAGACACACACACTCGCAGAGAAATGTACGCATACACCCCACCACAGGTTTTCCACAGGGTTATAAAAAGAATTAAAGGAGACAGTGCTTGTGAACAGATTTTAAATCTTTAAGGTTCTTTTGGGTATCAGGGATGATGAACCTGTAAGTTTCTCAAGGGCAAGAACTGTGTCTTCTACTCAGAAACCATCTCCCCACATACACACAGCCTGGAATATTATTAGGCATAGAGTGGGCTTTCGTTGAATTGAAATCTAATGAACTGAAAACTGCTTTAATATAGAACTACTAAAAGAAAAACAGCATTAATATCCGTAAGCCCCTGACCCCAGGGGGAGTTGAGGGCACAGCACAGTGACTGGTACAGATGCTGGGCTCCTACGGGTGGGATCAGTGAGTGCCGACATGCCTGCCTTGAGTGTGCCCACTCTCCGAAATGCAGAGGCCCTGGTCCTTCCCACTGCAGCCCCAGGTGTGCGATTCCAGGGATCTGGAGGCATCTAAGAGGCTCAGTGGGAAGGAAGGAGCTGACAATGACCTCTAGGCAACCACCAGCAAGTACCGGCAAGTTCCATTTGCAGCCTCTCACCAGAAGTTTGTGTTTAATCCATAAATTCATGCTTTCAATAAATATTTATTGACCATCTACTGAGTGGATATAAACTCTGGGCAAAAACAAAACAAAACAAAACTTTGGGCAATTGCCAGACGAACTTTTTTAAAAATACGGACATTGTGCCAAGAGATTCTGGTTGAACTGACGGGGATGGAAAGTTTCTGAATACCCCAGATACTCTAGCAGGCAACCAGGGTGGAAAGCACCAGTCTTCTTCCTGTGATGCAAGCTTAGATGGTCGGATAGGACACTATACCTGTCCTCCAGGAGCTAGGTGTCCAGGGGCCAGGCAGAGCCCTGGCCCCAAGAAAGGCCAATAATGAGACTTAGATGGAGGGCTGTGGACCAGGGCAGTCAGAGGGGAAGAGGGTAGGGGATAGGGAAGGCTTCTGAGAGGTGGTCCAGGCAGTCCTCTGTCCTTGGTAACATGATGGCCAGGGTGCGGGGTATGTTTTAGCCACCCCAAAGCCACATCCACAGAGAGGAAGCTTCCGCTCTTCAGGAAGGGGAAGGAATGTGTCCCCAGCTTGGGAAACAAGGATGGAGGAGAGACAATGCCCAATATTAATCACAGGGGGAGAAAGTGGCCCAGTGCTGTTTGGCTTCTAGCATCATCGACTCAGTGGACGTGAGTGTGAGCAAACTCCAGGAGATGGTGAAGGACAGGGAAGCCTGGCATGCTGTAATCTGTGGCGTCGCAGGGAGTTGGACACAATTGAGAGACTGAACACCAGTAACAACAAATCTATGGGATCTGAGAAGCTTGCAGAGGCTTCCAGAAAACTTGAGACAGCCCCAGAGGGGAAGATAGCCAGGAAACCCTTGGGCTGGGTGATCTTTCAGGGCTCAGAACAGCCTATTGCATTCTACTTGCCTCCAGTTCTCCAGATCCCACATTCTTGAGCTTTCCAGACAGGCTTCAGGACAAGGCAGGAACTCTCATCAAATACTTTTTTGAGGGAGCTTAGAGGTCATTTAGGGGGCTTGCCTGGTGGCTCAGGGGTAAAGAATCCACCTGTGATGCAGGAGATCTGGGTTCAATCCCTGGGTGAGGAAGATCCCCTGGAACAGAAAATGGCAACCCACACAAGTATTCTTGCTTGGGAAATCCCATAGACAGAAGAATCTGTCAGGCTATAGTCCATAGAGGTCTCAAAAGAGGCAGACATGACTTAGCAACTAAATGATAACAACAAGATGTTATCTGACATTTACAGGAGCTCCATCCCTGGAAATCCAAGCCCTGGGTCCCTTCCTGGGAGAGAGGTGACAGGGTTAATCTCAGGGCTGGGGGAGGCGGAGAAAGGCCTTGAAACCACACAGTGAAGCCAACCAGATTAATAGAAGAAGGGGGGGTGGTGTGTGGACCATTAGGAAGACAAAGAGAAAATCATGCTGGAGCAATAGAAAGGGAAATCTAATATCAACTAGGGAAAAATAAATGGAGATTAGGGCAAACAAATTAGCTTTAATGGGTTCAATGCTAATACAAGAATAACAGCAGAGCTGCGAATGCCTTTGAGGGGAAGATGGGCTAGAGAACCAGAGCAGTCATGCAGGCAATAAAGACAAGACAGCTCAGGGAGGGGGAATCAGCCAGAAGAGCAAGGGGAGGGGGGAAGGTAGAGAGAAGGGAAAACTGGGCATGAATGAGTTGGGGGAGAGGTGCAGGGGAGGAGTGTGTCATCTTGGACAGGAGTGGAGGGAACTGGGGCAGGGAAGGGGCTGAGAGGAGCAGAGGCCATCAGCAAGGGATGGAAAGAAAAACTAGCAAGACAATGGGAGAAGACTGAGGACAGAGGAATAAAAACCTGCGTAGGAAGGACTGGGGGCAGAAAGGGAGTGGAGGTGGATGGCAATCAAGACATGGAGGAGGACAAACCAGTGTGGAAGAGGGGGGAAATATAATGGAATTTGGTTCATTCTCTGGCTAAAGAAAACTTGTAAAAAAGGAAAAATTCAACCTCAACAGCATAAAAACCCAGAGAGGCTTCTGAAGTGGGCTTTGCCATGCACCCATGATTGGCAGGTGATGTGAAGACACATTCGCCTGCAGGGAAAGTTCTGACTGTCCATCTGGAATGGCCACACGCTGCCAGGGGCAGTGCCAGGGGCACCTGGGAGCCCTCAGCTGGAGTCTCAGTTCTGCCCTTTGGTAACGATGCACCCTTGGGCAAGTTACAGACAGTCTCTGCTCACACCTCTTCATCTGTAAAATGGGGATCATGTGCTGTTATGAGAACTGGATGAGAAGATGCACATAGAGAGCTCAGCCTGGCTCCAGAGTGAGCCCTTCTCACTCCCCTGGCTGTCAGTCTTATTCCTAAGCATTGACTCTTGGCGGGGGTTGTTGTTCAGTCTGTGTTGTTCAGCTCAGTTGTGCCTGACTCTTTGCAACCCCATGGACTGAAGCATGCCAGGCTTCCCTGTCCCTCACTATCTCCCAGAGGTTGCTCAAACTCCTGTCCATTTAGTCAATAATGCCATCCAACCATCTCGTCATCTGTCATCCCCTTGTCCTCCTGCCCTCAATCTTTCCCAGCATGGGGGTCTTTTCCAATGAGTTGGCTCTTCACATCAGTGGCCAAAGTATTGGAGCTTCCGCTTTAGCATCAGTCCTTCCAATGGTATTCAGGGTTGATATCCTTTAGGATAGACTGGTTGGATCTGCTTGCTGTCCAAGGACTCTCAAGAGTCTTCTCCAGCACCACAGTTTGAAAGCATCAATTCTTTGGCACTCAGCCTTCCTTATGGTCCAACTCTCAGGTACATACATGACTACTGGAGAAACTATAGCTTTGACTATATAGACCTTTGTTGGCAAAGTGGTATCTCTGCTTTTTAATACACTCTCTAGGTTTGTCTCTGCTTTTTAATGTGCTATCTAAGTTGGTCATAACTTTCCTTCCAAGGAGTAAGCGTCTTTTAATTTCATGGCTGCAGTCACCATCTGCAGTGATTTTGGAGCCCCCCAAAATAAAGTCTGACACTGTTTCCACTGTTTCCCCATCTCTTTCCCATGAAGTGATGGGACCAGATGCCATGATCTTCGTTTTCTGAATGTTGAGGTTTAAGCCAACTTTTTCACTCTCCTCTTTCACTTTCATCAAGAGGCTTTTTAGTTCCTCTTCACTTTCTGCCATAAGGGTGGTATCATCTGCCTATCTGAGGTTATTGATATTTCTCCCAGCAATCTTGATTCCAGCTTGTGCTTCTTCCAGCCCCGTGTTTCTCATGATGTACTCTGTGTATAAGTTAAATAAGCAGGGTGACAATATATAGCCTTGACGTAGTCCTGGGTGTTCATTGGAAGGACTAATACTAAAGCTGAAACTCCAGTACTGTGGCCACCTCATGCGAAGTGTTGACTCACTGGAAAAGACCCTGATGCTGGGAGGGATTGGGGGCAGGAGGAGAAGGGGACGACAGAGGATGAGATGGCTGGATGGCATCACCGACTCGATGGACGTGAGTCTAAGTGAACTCCGGCAGTTGGTGATGGACAGGGAGGCCTGGCGTGATGCGATTCACGGGGTCGCAGAGTCGGACACGACTGAGCTACTGAACTGAACTAAACTAGGTTTGTCTAGGTTTGACTCTAGGGGGAGGGCGGTGAATACTGAAAGTAGCCCATCCTCCCTTTCTCCTTCCCCTCTTTCTTCTTCTTTTAAGAAAATCTTGGTAAAATACCAGCCAAGCTTAGTTCTTTCCCAGTTAGAGACTAATACAGGGGATCCTCTTTATCTTCCCTCTGTCTCCCTCCCTCCACCCCTCCCAGTCCTCTCTCCCTGTTGGAGATGAAAGAACAGGGCTACACCCTCCCACCTCTGGGCTGATCTAAGGCAAGAGCATCCGAGGAAGCCAGACCTCTTACCTCTCATTCCAAGGGCTCTGGGAGACCCTCAGATCTGCCAAAACATCAGAGTGTAGGGGGCTGGGAGCTGGTCCTCATGACCTTACAACCCGGGGGCCTCTTGGGCTGCATTAAAGTGCATGAAGGCCCCACAGGAGGGACAGTGGCCAATAGGCTAGGAGAAGGAATCACAAGAATAAGCCCAGAAATCAGTGACTAACCACCCAGCCAGGGAACCCAAGAGGGGAAAGAGGAGCTGGGATGACTTCCTGTCCCTCAGGGAATTCTACAACCTCACCTTTTGCTCATCACTCAGGATTTTGAAGGAGGAAAAGCAGAAACTGATCCAGGCAGGAAGATGGGGTAGATGGGGTGCGAGAGCTTTGTCACCTGCAGAGAAATAAGTTCATTAAATTAAAACTATTCCCATAAAATTATAACCTCCGAGAGGGTGAAGATCCACCTGTCTTAATCCCTGTACATCCCCGGAGCTTGGAGCCATGCCTGGCCTGGGAGCAGTGATGGTCAGATGATAATGGAGAATGTTTTTGAGTGCTATACACGCATCGTGTATAGCATGCAACACTATGTGGATCACACAGCACGCCTAGGAAGAGAGGCAGAGAGAGGTGAAGCTCATGCCAAAATCAGAGGAGGAACAGGGCTTTGTATGTAGGCAGTCTCTCTCCTGAGCTTGCTCTTCTAACCTCTACCCTATACAGCTTCAGTGGATGAAAATAAATGAATCAATGAATCTCACCCCACTCATCTGAGCAAGAGGACAGATTTGCAAATTTCTTATAGTTTGGGCTTCTATGAAGGACTGATAAGCGTGCCACACAGAAGGGCTAAAAAGCTGAAGGATGAGACAGGGCTTTCCTCTTATTGCATGTGGTTCTTGTCAGCATGCCTCACCAGCAGCAGGTGATCCAGAGACAAACTCTCCAGGAACCCTGCCTCCTGTGCCCCTCAGATGGACGAGCGGCAGCCAAGAGTTACCATCACCTTGGAGGTCCGAGCCCAGTCCCCTTGGCCCGTCCTTAAAGTGTCAAGGTTCTGATAAGTCCAACCTCTTCCATTTTTACCCTGGTCCTAGGAATGGGAGCATCTTCCCACAGTTACTGTCTCAGGGTTATCCCAGTGCTCCTCTCTGTTCTTACAAGCTTCCAACCACCTAGATAAACAGGTCCCTCTATTCAAGCACCTCTGCTGAAATACCTAGAAACAGATTTGTGTTTTATGATCAGCTCCTGACTGATGCCGTACTTAATGCCAGAGGAGGTCAGAGGAAACAGGATCCCAGGACTGCCTTGGTCATATCCTTGGCCTTGAACCCAAAACACAGTGCTGAACTCCTTGGCTATGAGGTCTGGGGAACCAGTTTCTTTTTTATGGACAGACATCAAGGGTAATATCACCCCACAGCCCTGAGTCACAAACTTATCAAGTGGGTCTCTGAGTCAGGGATGTCCCAGTTCCCAGGAGAGGAGGTTTTTACTATCAAACTGTGGTCCTCCCTAGCTGGAGCCAGGTCTTGTGGCTCTTTCCTTCGGTGCATGTAGAAATCTCCCCACCAGCATTGTAAACCACTCATCATTTTCCATAGCCCTCTATGGCCAGGGTTAGGGAAAAAAGGCCTCCCAATTTGGAACCCAAAGTCTTGAGTTGGTGACAGTCTTCTTATTGGTGTAAACTGGTGACAGGAATATTTATCTCACAGAATTGTCCTGCCCAAACGACAAGGGTGTGTGTGAGCCATTATGCTCCCTGCAAAGGTGTAAGCCTGACAAGTGTCACACCTTAATGATGACCTTGAAGGTTGGATGTGAAAGCCAACTGAAAGGCCCTTGCATTCATCCCATGGTTCCTGCAGAAGGAAGGCAGACCTCTCTTCTCCTGTGTCATGATGTCTGGGCCTCCTGTTTAAAACAACTCATGTCTAAGAGTATGTGTCATTGAAAGAGACAGAGTTCTGCTGAAAGCAAAGAATGTGTGGGCTTCACTCAGCTTGCTTTGGGCCTGCTTTCTTTCCTGCCTCCCTCTCTTCCCTCCCTCCCTTCTTTCCTCCCTCTTTCCTTCCTTCCAGGAATGAACTCAACCAGCATTTATTGGGTACCTACTGTGCATCAAGGATTACATTAGAGATTAGGGTTTCAGAGACAAAGAAGCCAGGCAAGGACTTCCCTTGTGGTCCAGTGGTTAAGAAACTGCCTTGCAATGCAGGGGGCATGGGTTTGATCCATGGTCAGGGAACTAAGATCCCACATGCATCAGAGCAAGAAAGCCCATGGACATAACTACTGAGCCTACCACTCTGGAGCCTTTGAGCCACAACTAGAGAGTCCACACATCTCAATAAAAGATCCTGCATGATGCAACTAAGATCAGACACAACAAAATAAAGAAATACATATTTTTAAAAAAAGAAGAAGCCAGGGAGAGGGAATATCGTGTGCAAAGGCCCCAAGACAGGAGGACACACTGAGCTCCAAGGTCACATACAAGGTCTCTGAGCGTGTAATGCAGACAGTATGGTAGAAGCTAGCCTCTGATGAAGCTGAAGGTCAGGTTTTATGCTTGCATGGCGGGTGGTAATGTGACCAACCCAGACAGTCTTAGAGGAGGTGCCTCTGTCACCCAGAAATTTCTGATAGCAATTTGAATATAAACATGGGGGAAGGACTTCCCTGGTGGCTCAGTGGTAAAGAATCAGCCTGCCAATGCAGGAGACATGGGTTTGATCTCTGATCTGGGAAGATCCCACATGCTGTGGAGCAACTAAGTCTGTGAGCCACAACTACTGAGCCTGCGCTCTAGAGTCCAGAAGCCACAACCACAGAAGCCCACATGCCCAAGAGCCCGAGCTCTGCCACAAGAGAAGCCACTGCAATGAGTCCTTTCACAGCAACCAGAGAGTAGCTCCTGCTCGCTGCAGCTAAGGAAAAGCCCACACAGCACAACGAAGACCCAGTGTGGTCAAAAATAAATTTTAAAAATTATTTTTTTTTAATGGGGGAGAGATCTGGACTGAAGATAGCTGGATGCCTGGATTCCATCAGTACAGGGTTATAAGGTAAAAGGAGAGAGGGTGGGATCACCAAGGATGATGGTGTACAGTGAGGCATCACTGAGACCTCAGTGAAGCCTGAAAAAAAGTAGGTAACATAGAACAAAGCAGGGAAGAGAACCCCATTAAAGAGAAACACAAGGAACCGGGACCAAGTGCCAAGCCTTGTCATAGAAGACTCTTTAAGAGGGATAACTCAGCACCCACCATCCACCAACTTCCTAGCATCTGAGCACCTGCTAAGGATAAGGCATATCACGGTGTGATCCCTGAATAGCAAGGGATGAAGGGAAGGACATAGGAACAGCCAAGTATGACCACTTGTTGAGAAATCTGGTTGACATCAATAAGAAAGAGAGGTTTCCTAGTCGAGGGGAGGTTTGGTTTTGTTTTGTAAGCAGACGCTGGGGAGGCAGCATAGATGAATTTAGTTGTTTGCAGGTCCAAGGGATGGGCCTGGTTAAAAAAAAAAAAAAGGGAGACGTAATATAAAGTTAGTTACTTCTTCCCTGGGCTCCCCTGGTGGCTCAGACAGTAAAGAATCTGCCTGCAATGCAGGAGACCTGGGTTCGATTCCTGGGTTGTGAAGATCCTCTGGAGGAGAGCATGGCAATCCATTCCAGAATTCTTGCCTGGAGAATTCCCATGGACAGAAGAATCTGGCAGGCTATAGTCCATGGGGTTGCAAAGAGTCAGACACCACTGAGCAACTAAGAACGCACAATTAATATAAAGACAAAGACATAGGAGGCTGACGGACAGAGTTGTGGCACAGGTGGAAGGAACCAGTGAGAGACGGATGAGAGGAACAAGCAGCAGCCTTACCAACCTACTGTCTCTCTTCTCTGGTCACCCTTGGGAGAAGGAGTGCAAGGCACAGAGACCAAGGTCACGCAGCAAGTCCAGGGTAAAACCAGATGCACACTGCTGCTTCTCAGCATACCGGCCCCTTGTTGTAGTCCAAGGGCCTAATGTGCTCAGGTAACCTAAACCTCATAGATACCGGAGGGACTCAGTATGTAGACTTAGGGTGGAAGGTGGGACAAGAGGTTGGAACACCAGGTCTCCACGGCCCTGGAGCGTCTCCCTTGGCAGTGATTTGAGGCAGAGGTCCTGGTCTTTACTCCTTTCTGTGCCAGAAAGGCATGGAGCCTAAGGGAACAGCTGCGAGGTTACAGCAGGAACAGGCCCGCAGGTGAGTGTGCTGGGGAGACAACATCATGCGGCTGAGATGGTCAGAGACTGGGTAACTCTAGCATGGCCACCATGCTTGAGGCTATGGTCTGCAACCTCTTTGGCACCAGGGACCTGCTTCCTGGAAGACAATTAAACTACAGAGTGGAGGGTAAGGGGGTGGTCTTGGGATGATTCAAGTGCATTACATTCATTGTGCACTTTATTTCTATTATTGTCGCATCAACTCCACCTCAGATCATCACTCATTAGATCCTAGAGGTTGGGGACCCGTGCCTTGGGGAGGACAGGTGGGTACAGCAAGACTTACAGGACACCCAAAAGCAGCCGATGCACCCTCCACTGTAGTCCTTCCAAGGCTCATATGCTCATCTTGACAGTTCTTTTAGGCTGAAACAAAAATCTCCAGATAGTCAAGTGGAAATTTTCACAGCGCAATACATCGAACCATTCTCGCTTTCGGGCTAGGCAGCAATGTGAGAAATTAAATAGAACATAAAGCGGGGAAAGTACCCAACCATGGGACTTGGGGGTCTTACGGTGGGGAATGTAAGACTCACTCACCAACCATCACAACAGCCCCCCACACATTTGTAAAGCATTTTTCTGCCACGTGTATTTACCAAAGTGTTAATTAAACTTTTGTAACAGGTGCTAGGTAGACAGAGACAGGATTCCTGCCCTTGAAAGCTCATAAAAGAATCTAAACAGATCAAGGTACTGTCCAGTGCAAGAAGTGCTGTGACTAAGACTTGGGCTATGGGGCTCAGGGACTTCCCTGGCGGTCCAGTGGTTAAAACTGCGCTTCCACTCCAGTGGAATGGGTTCAATCCCTGGTCTGGGAACTAAGAACCCACATTCTGTGCATGTGGCGTGGCCAAGAAAAATTAAATCAAAATTGAAAAAAGATTGTGGGGCACAGGGAAATTATCCTACATCTCAAGGGTCTGAGTATCTGTGCATGTAACAGAAATATGGGGCAATGACTTTTCTCTTGTCCTCATGCATGTGTGACTCTTTGCAACCCCATGAACTGTAACCTGCCAGGTTCCTCTGTCCGTGGAATTTTTCAGGCAAGAATACTGGAGTGGGTTGCCATTTTCTACTCCAGGGGATCTTCCTGACCCAGGGATGGAACCCATGTCCCTTGTGTCTCCTGCATTGACAAGTGGAATCTTTACCACTAGTGCCACCTGGGAAGCCCCTTCTCTTTTCCTCCTACCATCCTTACTCCTCAGAGCCCTGTTAAGGAGTGAAGAATGACAAAAGAAAGTCCTCAGATCTCTCCAAATGGTCACTTTTCCAAATATACATTTCTGGACCACAGGCTTCACCCAGAACTTTGTAGAGCTCTGTCCCCTCACTATAGGCTCAGAGTTCTCTGTCCCCAGGCAAGTTGGCATCCCTTTTTCTGAGGATCTCACAGTCAGAACCCACTTATGTCCAGCCAGGCTGTCTTATCTTCTTCCTCCACCCCCACGACCTCCAGACCAACAAAGGGCCTTTGTTCAGGAAGCCTCAAACCTCTTCCTGGGTCATACCTTCCCCACCTCCCACCCCCGCCCAACCAGGGGCTCCTACTCATTCCTGGCTTCCGGCCTGAGAGCCCACCTGGTCCACAACCACATGGACAGGTGGTCAGCAATGATGGGTAGCCCTGGGGCAGGAAGGAAGGATGCGCCCACCTCTAGGCTGCTAGTCTGGTGGTGACTCGCCCAAAGGCGTCCACTCCCCCACACCGGACACAGGAGGGACAAAAGCCTTTGGGTGACCAGGACTCGGCTCCAAACCTCAAACCATAAGGCCTGTCTCCATTTGCAGCCAGCAGGCTCTTTCCACACCCTCCACCCTGCCTCTCCGACAGCTATAGTAAATGTTTTTCCATGTCTTGACAGCACCAAAGCCTTGTGTGTGGATTTTCTTCCTATGGAAGCTTCTTCTCTTGGTTACCTCCCAGTCATTCTGTGCTACAGCTTCCCTCTGACCACTTAGGGCTCCTCTGGCATCTGACTTACCTCTTCCTAAAAACCTCTCTCTTAACATGATGCTTCCAAATTTATCTGATTGCATGTGTGTTAGTCGCTCAGTTGTGTCCGACTCTTTACCACCCCATGGACTGTAGCCACCAGGCTCCTCTGTCCATGGGATTTTCCAGGGAAGAGTACTGGAGTGGCTAGCCATTCCCTTCTCCAGGGGATCTTCCCTACCCAGGGATTGAACCCAGGTCTCCTGCATTGCAGGCAGATTCTTTACTATCTGAGCCACCAGGGAAGTTCAATTTATCTGACTGCATCTCTCCAAAGATTGTAAGTTCCTCGAGGGCCAGCTTTCCTGTCTTGTTCAAGGTGACTTTCCCAGTGTTCTGATTTATACTCACTACTTGGTATATATGGGCTTCCCAGGTGGCTCAGTGGGTAAAGAATTCACCTGCCAATGCAGGAGACACAAGGGACACAGTTTCCATCTCTGGGTCAGGAAGACTCCCTGGAGGAGGAAATGGCAACAGACTCCAGTATTCTTGCCTGGAAAATTCCATGGACAGAGGAGTCTGGTGTGTTACAGTCCATAGGGTCACAAAGAGTCAGACAAGACTTCAAGACTAAGCATATTCCCACTTGGTATATATGTGTTGAGATCAAAAGAGATGAAAACTGTAATATACAAACAATAAAAACCATTATTCTAAGAAGATGGGGCTGAGGTGGGGGGTGTACATGCAGTTAGTCTTTCTCTGAAATTTTCTTTACCAGCCATCACCTGAAGTCAGCATCAGACACTGCAGGACGTTTTGTTTAGCTCTTAAGTGGATAGAAACAATATGCTTGAAAAAAAAAACACAACTTTCTCAAATCATAAAATTAAAACAGGCAGTAAATGAAGCGTAACCCTTAAAAAATGTATAAAAAACATATGGCAAGAAAGACAATATCATATGATTTTGCTTATATGCAGAACCTAAAAAATTGATACAAATGAACTTATTTACAAAGCAAATACAGATTCACAGGCTTAGAGAAAAAACTTATGGTTACCAAGGAGGTAAGGGGGTAGGGATAGATTGGGAGTTTAGGATTGACATGTACACACTGCTATATCTAAAATAGGTAACTAGGGACTTCTCTGGTATGCCAGTGACTAAGACTCTGTGCTCCCAGTGAAGGGGGTGTGGGTTTGATTCCTGGTTGGGGAACTAAGATTCCACGTGCCATGCAGCGTGGCCAAAAAAGTAAATAAATAAAATAGGTAACAAACAAGGACCTACTATATTTAAAAAATGACTAGATGGTAAAATACTGTATACATGAAGGGATAAACAAATTAATAATAATAAGACTGGGGGGGGGAAGAAACTACTCTTCAGAAGGAAATTTAAAGAATATTTCAAAAGAATTCAAGCAATTTTTCAGAATAAAAGAAACTACTGAAAAAAGAAATTAAAATAGGCAGAGTCAACACAGGAATCTAGCCCAACACCCTTTGCATGGTAATATAAAGAACTCAGAAGTCAATAAAATGAAATAAATCACCAGGGACTTCACAGTTTAAGAGCCAGAGATATGAGTACATCTTCCCTTTCACACAGATGCCAGCTGATCTAGTAAATAACCCTTCCAGCGGGTTCCAGAGAGTTTGAGTCTCTAAGGATATCGATCAACAAGCCCTTCAGGAAGATTTAGGACAGTGATCCCCCACAGCTTCAACGGAGAAACAGGATAGGTTTGTTTTTAAGGCACAATTCCCAATTCATGCTACCAAAAAAATAGCCTTTGATTTTTTTTAACCAATTGCCTTTCTAGGGGTGAAGACTTCCACCTGTAGGAACGCTAGCTTTCAGATGTAGTGGGCCTAGCATGGACACCTAAGCTCCTAGATGGCTTGGCAGTCTTAAGTTCTGGAAAATGGGGACAAAGATGAGCTGCTCAAAGTCTTGTCCCTTTGGGTGGCTCTCTGGTGCCCCCTTGTGTTCAGTGTCTGGACCCAGAAGAGCCAAAAGCCTCAGGAATGGAGTGAGGGTGGAAAGGCTGAGCCACTCTCCAGGACTGCCTGTGGCCAGTGAGAAGTCAGCCCTCTCCAAAGCGGGCTCAGGCCCCTTTGCTGAGCACTGGGATGTCTTCCTGGCCCTGGTGGAAACACTGGCTAGGGCAAGTTGCCTAGAACTGGAAGCAGTTCTAGGTGGAAGCAGTGTCCAAGGTCACCCAGTGGCCTCCACTAGGGAGATGGATCATAGCGTCCTTCCTGCCAGGTGTTTGGCTAGCGGGCTTTTCCTCCTGACTCAGTGCCCAGGCCAGAGGCACTTGTAGCCTCTTAAAAAAAACAGACATTGACCGCTCTGCTGAAGACAGCTTGAGCCCCTGAGGGGTCATTGCAAGGCAGTTCTGAATGTGCTAAGTCAGTGGGCAGTAATGAGCACAGTGTGCCTAGCAGAGGCACGTCCAGCCCTCAGCCATAAATTGTCCTTAACGGGCTGACACAGGAGGCCTGGCAATGGCTCTTCCTCCTCACCCGCCCACCTGTTCCCCCTGACTCCCACCCCGGGGCTCTGCCATCCTAGCCAGATCACCACATCATCATGCTGGGACCATGGCATCTCTAGCGTGGGACTGTAGGGCCAAGGCCAAGTTTCCAGGATCTGTTCTGGCCACAGAACAGGGCTCTCCCAGCAGCCCCAACAGGAGCATTTATTCCTGGTTAGATCTTGACCCCCCATCATGCAGGCTGAGTCACATCAGTCACATGAATGCTCACTGTAACTCTCTAAGCCCTGGTCTCCTCCTTGGCCAAAGGAAGACCTCGGGCCTGAAGCTCGCCCACCCAGAATCTAGGGATTTTAGAGAATTGAGTATGTTAATAAATCTAACAGATGCCTTCTCACCTATAAGCCTTTGTACATGCTGTTCTCACTACCTGGAACAGTTTTCTTCCTCATCTCCTTCTCTAGTCTGACACCTCTTTATCTTCAGCCTCAGTTTAGACTTCTCCAGGAACTCTTATAGGGCTTCCCTCATAGCTCAGTCAGTAAAGAATCTGCCTGCAATGCAGGATACCTGGGTTCGATTCCTGGGTCAGGAAGATCCCTTGGAGAAGGAAATGGCAACCCACTCCAGTATTCTTGCCTGGAGAGTCCCATGGTCAGAGGATCCTGGCAGGCTATAGTCCATGGGGTTGCAAGAGTCAGACAGGACTTAGCAACTAAACCAATACCAATACCAGGAACCTTTCTCTGGTCCCCTGAGCCTGGGCTTGGTCCCCTCCAAGGGTTCCCATAACCCCTTTCATGTCCAAATTCTAGTCCTGGCTCAGGTCCACTTCTGATGTCCCAGATGTGGCCATGCCATATGGCCACGAGCTGGTCTAACTCTTCACTTGAACCCCATGAGGCAAGTACAGGAATCACATCTACCTTATCCAACTCAACATTGGGAGGGCTGGTACAGTGCCTGCCACGTAGTAGGTACTCAATAAATATGCATTGAGAATAGGTGGATGGGCTCAGAATGAAACACAGGCTGGGGCTGGAGGGTAGAGGCCAAGTCAGGAAGGCACCTAAGGAGACAGGCGCACATCACAGTGTGTCCACATTCTGTACCACTGCCCACTGCCTGGCACGTCAGTCCTGGAAGCCCCAGAACATGGGCCAGTGAGGCCTCTGCCTGCCTCTCAGTGCTCCGAACAGAGCTCAAATTGGAAGCCCAAGGACAAGGCCTGCTCTATCCTAGATCAACCAGAGAAGCTCTGCTTTTATTCTTTTGAGTCTGGGTTTCTCATTGTCTTTGTGCTTAAGAAATCTAGCTCTATAGTTCAAAAGAAGAATGAGAATAAGAAACTTAAATACCACTGATTTCTTCGTCCCATGCCCTCATTTTAGAGATGAACAGAGACGCAGAGAAAACATGGAGATTTCCCCAAGATCACACAGCTCAGCGTCAGAGTAGGAAGACAGAACCTGAATCTTCAACTCTTTAGATACTTTCCAGAGGGTAGAGGAAGATGGTGGGATTGTCATTTGGAGTGAGGTGCTGAGGGTCTGAGAGGAGACCGTGTATGTACTCTGTCATGTCTGACTCTGCAACTTCATGGACTGTAGCCTGCCAGGCTCCTCTGTCCATGGAATTCTCCAGGCAAGAATACTGGAGGGGGTTGCCATTTCCTCTTCCAGGGGAATCTTCCTGATCCAGAGATTGAACCTGTGTCTCCTGTGTATCGTCATCGCAGGTGGATTCTTTATCTGTTGAGCCCTCTGGGAAGCCCATGAAAGAATGCTGAGCAGACACAAAAGGTCCCCAGAATGTGCCCCTCAGTGGCATCATACATCCCTGCCCCTGCCACCCTGAGCTAGCCCCCACTCAGAGGCGGGAAGCAGAGGGGTACAGCAGGATCCCCAGGGGATGTGACCAACAGAGCTCAAGTTTAGGGGCTCTCAACAGCCAAGGCCCATATGCCGGCTGATTCTCTGCCTGGTGGCCCTGACAGCAGTCCCCCCGGATTACTGTCTTTCAGGCCACGGAGGGCTGAACCAGCTGGGAGGGGCCTTTGTGAATGGCAGACCCCTGCCTGAAGTGGTGCGTCAGCGCATCGTGGACCTAGCCCACCAGGGCGTGAGGCCTTGCGACATCTCCCGCCAGCTCCGTGTCAGCCATGGCTGTGTCAGCAAGATCCTTGGCAGGTAAGCACAAAATTCACCCCTACCCCCTTCCCTCCCAGGGACTTGGGTCCACTCCGGTGTCCGGCCTGGGTTCCAGGATCTGAACAGGATGTGGTAGGGCTTCCGGGCCTCGCCCATCTGCTGCTCGTCTGTGTGTGTTTCCTGCTCTTCCTTCCTCCCTCATCCATTTCTCCTTCCTTTCCTTTCTCCCTCCCTCATGGTCTCTTCTGCCCCATGTCCTGGTTTCTATAGGCTTCTTTGTTCCTAAAGCAGAAGAATCTTCCCAAAAGGCTTTCCCCCTGCTGAGACCAAGGGATGGACACGAGTTTGAGCAAACTCTGAGAGTGGTGAAGGACAGGGAAGCCTAGCATGCCGCGGTCCTTGGAGTCGCAAAGAGTCGGACACGACTGAGCGACTGAACAGCAACAACAACAGGGAGGGGACACGCAATCAGAGGTGGCTCCTGAGGTCTTGCTCCAGCATGAGGGATGTCTGAGTTTGTGCTTCTCGAACTGTAACTCCCAGAGCACTTGCAACAGAAGCACTGGGGTGTTTTGATGAAATGCAGATCCTAAGGCCCAGACCAGGCCCATTGCAGCACCCTCTCTGGGAGCCAGATCCGGACACCGTGATTTTTAGGAGATGACTAGGTGACGCTTACGAACGCCAACTCCGGAGCAGCAGTTCACAGCCCTGGCTGCACAGTACAGTCACCTGGGGAATCTTAATTTAGAAAATAAATGGATGTCTAAGCCCCGGCCCACACCAGTTAAGGCAGAACTTTAGGGGAATGAGCCCAAGTTTGGGTATAGTGTTAAGCCCTAAGATTCTAATTTTCTGCAGCCAGAGTTAAGAACTGTTAACTTAAAGGCTCAGGAGGGACCAGGAGCAGCAAAGCATAGTCCAGCCTGGAGGGCCACTCCAGTGGAAGTGCCCATGTGCAGGGTTTTCTGGGCTTTGTGTCAGTTCAGTGTCTCCCTTACCCAACCCATAAGTGAGATTCAGGAGGAGTTCTGGTTCAAAGAGGTCAAGGCCTATAATTAAACGTGGGAAGCCCTGCCTCCCTGGTGGGAGTCATCAGGGAAAATTGTGGTCCCCGGGTCTCCTGGGGTCAGGAGAGGGGTTTCCCAGGTGGGTTGCAGCACCCCAAGAGGGGCTGAGTGCTAGTGGATGGTGACACCCAAAAGGGAATATTAAAGAGGTTTTATTTCATAACAGAAGAGACCAGAGTTTCCCCAAGGAGGAGAGGTAGGCTATCCTGACACAGGTCACTGATCTGCCTAAGCAGCTGGTTGGGGGATGGGGGATGGGGCGTGGGGAGACCCCGAGAGAGCTGGCTTAGCTTAGGGAGCTGGACATGGCCAGGGCTCCAAGCCAGGCTGGCGTTCCAGAGTCCATGAGGACCAGCTTCAACCTGAACCATGTAACCTGGTGGAAAACCAGTGGCCGGGGCTGTGGGTGGGGTGGAGGGGGGTTGGAGGGGTTTTATGGAGAACAAAGGTGAAACCAGAAAGTCAGGGCAGAAGGCCCAATGACCCCAGCTGGCTTTCTGGGGAAGGAGGGGTAGAACCAGGATGGTCGAGAACAGTCAGTCATGCTTCAGCCAAGGAAAACTGGATGGAGCAAACGGCCACCACCTTGAGCCTGTATGTACACACAGAGCACACTCAAAATGTCCTTTCTTAGAAGGGGGATCTTTTGTGCTCCATAAGGTGTTTCCTGAAGGTGTTCAGGTGCAGAGGGATGACAGGAAAGAGAGAAACCAGGCATCCCAGGGTGAGGCCTTTTGAAGAGCGTTCTGGTTCAGCAGCAGCATAAACCTACCCATGCAAGGGAAACAGGCAGTGACAGGAACATGGTGCCAGAGACCACCCTTGGGGGTCACCATTCACCCCCTCAGGCCCTTCCCCAAGCAGCCTCAGAGGGGAACGAGAGCCTCTGGCTAATTTGCTGCCCAAAGATCCCCACCTGCTTACTGGGTACTTCTTTGGGGTTCTCTATTGGAGTAGGTACTACGAGACTGGCAGCATCCGGCCTGGAGTGATAGGGGGCTCAAAGCCTAAGGTGGCCACCCCCAAGGTGGTGGAGAAGATCGGGGACTACAAGCGGCAGAACCCAACCATGTTCGCCTGGGAGATCCGGGACCGGCTCCTGGCTGAGGGTGTGTGTGACAACGACACTGTGCCCAGTGTCAGCTCCATCAACAGGTGAGACGGACACCGCAGCCGGGGACTGGGGTCCCTGGGCTTTGGGGGAATCGTGATGGAGACCTGACTTGAGTGGAACAGAACCTTGGAGGGGGCTGCATGCTGAAGAGTCAGGCTGGAAGTGCCCTGGGCCCAGGGTAGGTACCATACCTCTATAGCATCCCCACTCCCACCTCAACGTATCCCCCTCCCCAGGGCTGTACTCTCGCAGTTTCCTTCCCCACATACCACATCCTCTTTCATTCAATAAAAGAAACTTCTTGAATCAAGCCTTTCCTGCATAAGACACAAGACCCCTAACCTGGACCTCATTCAAGCATCCACTCATTTGTTTAGTCATTCAGTCACCACCTCAGTCAGTTATTCACTCACTCATTCATTCACACATACTTTACTCATGTGTAGGCCCTAAGGCTGGAGTAGGAAATGGCAACCCACTCTAGTGTTCTTGCCTGGAACTCCCATGGACAGAGGAACATACAGTCTGTCGGGTTGCAGAGTTGGACACAACTGAAATGACTTAGCACACATGTACCCCATGGAGATGCACAAGTCTTGTCTGTGTGGTACTTACAGTCCAGTAGGAAAACAGACACTAACCAAGTCCTAATTGATGTCCACGCAGTTCTAAGTCTGGCTAGGGAGAAAAATATGAGGGTATTGAGCTGGTGTCAGGTGGCTTGGTTTAGGGAGGTTATGAAAAGATGTCCCAAGTAAGAAGTAACAAATAAGAGTTACCTAGGTGAAAGGGGGAGTGAAAGGAGCTTGAGAGAGCATGTGCAAGGGCCCTGTGGCTAATAAGATCTTATACGAGAAGCTGAAAGAGGGAAGTCCCTGGCAGTCCAGTGGTTAAGACTCTGCACTTTCACTTCTGAGGGCCTGAGTTGGATCCCTGGTTGGGAAACTAAGATCCCACAAGCCGCATGGCCAAAAAGAAAAGAAAAGCTGAAAAGAAAGCCAGCAGGTAAAGGGAAGGGGAGAGCACAAGGTAGACTGAGGTGGAGATGTGAATAAAGTCTGTTTGCCCCTCAGAGGCCGGGGGTCATGCTACGTATTCTTACCTCTCACCTATAAGCAGTGGCAAGAACCTTAGCACGAGATGTTAACCATGAGACTGACTTGCATTTCAGAAAGTCCAGTCTGGCTGCAATAGAAAGAAAAGATTAGAAAGGGTCAAGAGCAGATACGAGTGGGCCAGTGAGTGACCCTGGAGGTAGAGTTTAGTGGTGGCAGTGAGATGCAGAGAGGGATCAATGCTGAAGAGAGTTAAGAGGTCAAATCTACCAAACCTGATGACGGCTCAATGGAGGAGGGAGGGAGGCAGATACTGAGACCCACCTGTACTTCTGCCTTGAGTGACCGGTGTGCTAATCATGGAATGGGAACAGTGGGAAGGACCAGGCGTGAGGAGTAAGGTCGTGGGTTTGAGTGTGGACAGGTTGAGTTTGGGGCTTTCCGGATGGCTCAGTGGGTAAAGAATCCACCTGCAATGCAGGAGATTCAAGTTCAATCCCTGCATCAGGAAGATTCCCTGGAGGAGGAAATGGCAACTCACTGTAGTATTCTTGCTTGGAAAATCCCATGGACAGAGGAGCCTGGTGGGCTACAGTCCACGGGGTTGCAAAGAGTCAGTTGCAATTTAGCAACTAAAAGAACAATGAGCTGAGTTTGGGCTGAATGTCTATAGATACTCAAGTGGGATCTCAAAAAGGTGGATGGAGCTGGGGCAGCCGGAAGCCCTGTCTCCTTCTGCTATAAGGGCTTTTCTTCTCTTCCTTACAGAATCATCCGGACTAAAGTGCAGCAGCCATTCAACCTTCCCATGGACAGCTGCGTGGCCACCAAGTCCCTGAGCCCAGGACACACGCTGAGTGAGTGCCGAGGGTCCCACAGTCACACTCAGCCCCTTGCATACACACTCCCATCCATGTACACACACAGAGTTGCACACAAACATGTCCACACAGACATACCCATATGTTCGAACTGAGCCCAAACCTGGCTGGAATCCCAGGGAAGATTCTCTGAAATGTTTAGGGCTGGAAACAACACAAGCCAGAACCCTGGCACCAGTAGGCACTCCTCTGTGGTGGTGTCAGGGGCTCTGAGGGGTGTCAGGCCCACATCCTGACCCTCTGTCTTGCCCCACTGCAGTCCCCAGCTCAGCTGTGACGCCCCCAGAATCTCCACAGTCGGACTCTCTGGGTTCTACTTATTCCATCAATGGGCTCCTGGGGATCGCCCAGCCTGGCAGCGACAGCAAGAGGAAGATGGATGACAGTGAGTGCTGGGGGGACCAGAGGGTAGGTTGGGGGTGCAGGAGGGCAACTGCTAAGACAGGGCTTCTCTGGTGGCTCAGGTGGTAAAAAATCTGCCTGCAATGCAGGAGACATAGGTTTGATCCCTGGGTCAGGAAGATCCCCTGGAGGAGGGCACGGCTACCCACTTCATTATTTTTGCCTGGAGAATCCCATGAACAGAGGAGCCTGGTGGGCTACAATCCATGGTGTCACAAAGAGTCAGACATGACTGAGTGACTAATACTACTACTACTGATGAGACAGAGACCCCCTTAGGCCCAGGACTTTGTGGATTGTCTCTAAGCCACCCGGAAGTCTTGCTCTTCCCTCTTCCCAATTGAGTCTGCTTCCCCACTCTGGCCTGGGCAATGGGTCGACAAGCCCCCTGAAAGCTTTCTCCCTGCCGGGGGATGCCTGCCAGGTGACCAGGACAGCTGCCGGCTGAGCATTGACTCCCAGAGCAGCAGCAGCGGGCCCCGCAAACACCTCCGCACGGACACCTTCAGCCAGCACCACCTCGAGTCGCTTGAATGCCCCTTTGATCGGCAGCACTACCCGGAGGCCTACGCCTCCCCCAGCCACACCAAAGGCGAGCAGGTGAGGGGCCAGCTGGGCACGGGAGGCGAGCAGACAGTTGGGAGGGAGGGAGGAGGGCAGAGCAAGACATGGTCTCTGAAAGCTCCCTAATCAACTGGCAATTCTAGAAGCAACTAGAAGTTGCTTGATGGGCCCAGGCACATGCTTCCAGCAGCTCCAAGGCCGTCATGGGCATTATTTCACCAGACGCTAGCAGCATCTTCCTGCTCATCCTTCCAGCCCCCTGCCTTCCCTCACTTGTAGCCTCTGAGCTTAGAGCAATGCAACCAACCGTGCCATCCCCCTGCCACAGTGTCTCCCCCAGATAGCAGGGTCAGGTCCTACAGCAATAAAGTCGCAGCTCCAGCCTTTACAGCATGACCTCCACCAGCACCTCCAGCCCCGCCTCACGCCACTCACGCCTCCCCACCCCTGTGCCTGCCATGCTCTCGCTCCTCTTGTTCACACCTCTCTGCCCCGGCACACGGTGTGCCCTCCTCGCTGAATGCCTTCCTCCCACTTCTCTGCCTGGAAAAGTACTGCTCGGCTAGTATGACTCAGCTCAAGCCTCACCTGGTCCATGAATTCTTCCCTGCCCCTCAGACACGCTTCATTTTCACTCTCCCAGACTTCTGCATGTCCGGGGTGGGAGGGGCCACCCCCCAGAACTCATGGGGTAGTGTCACTGCCTAGCGGACAGAGATGTCAAGATACAGCACATTTCTTGAGCACAGGGCAGCATCTCAAGGCATCTTTTTTACCTCCAGCATCTCCCATTGTGCCCCTCTAACAGATGCTTAATAAAGGTAGACTGAGTAAATGCAATGAGAAATGCAGCCCGAGAAATGCAAGCTACAAGCAAAGTTTTATTCCCAGTGTTCGGGACAGGTGAAATGGCTTATCAGGGGTTGGCTTCTATGAAAAACTGGCAGAGATGTCCAAAGTGTCTCCAGGAGCCAAAAAATAACTCTGCACCTCTGTTAATTATCTTCTGTCAACACCACAGTCTCAGTGTCTTCCCCATCCCATAACCCAACAACATCAATCAGCTGAAGATTTTCTCTACTGCTCATCCCTCTCAGCTCAAGGTGTCATCTGAGCCAGGAGTGAGGCAAGCCCGTGTACCTTTAAGATCTGAGCAGGACAGTGGTGACGATGCCAGTCACCGGCTGAACCACTGCCAGTGACCGTCTAGGCGGCTGGGCCCTTGCCAACAACGCAGCTGGGCAGGCAATCTGCGTCAGCGATTTTATCAGCCTGGGCTGTGACAACCAGGAGGGCTTCAGAGAAGGCTGGCCGTCAGCAGACCTGGGGAGAGGGCAGGGCGATCAGCCACGAGTCAGCACATGGCACCCCAGGCCGGGGTTGACTGGGCAGGAGGGGAATGGGGCCACAGGGGTAGGTCTGCCGGGAACCTGCTATGAGATATGGACCCCACACAGCTCAGTGTCCTGGTAGAGAAACCTTGCTGCTGAGACCCACTGGGTTGTGCAGAACCACTCCTGAGCTCCCCTACCCCTCTGCGGGACCTTGCTTGATTATAAGGCGTCCCAAGACCCTACTCCAAACTGGCATACATACATAGGGGATCATGCAAATGGAGAGTCTTGAGCCAGAGGACCCACAGGGCCCGTTCAGTCCAGTCTTTCATTTGCCTGGAGAGGACTAGGGCCAAGGAGGGTGGAGAGGGCTGACAGAAGTGAAAGTTTGTGGAGCTCAGACCTCTAGGCCCTGGTTTCATTCAGACTGGTCCACTGTCACCTGTTTTAAATATGGTGCTCCTATGTGAGTTCTTATTTGAAGACTGGAAAAAGAGAACTTAAAAACCATGCAACTACTCTACTCCTTCATCCTACAGTTGAGGAGATGGAGGTTCAGTAATGACCATTACTGATTGAGTGCCTTGCTCAGCCAATCACTCCCTCCCTCATTCATTCCCCTGCTCGATGTGGAAGGACAGGGAGGACCCAGCCTGTGCCTGGGGCTCCTTGCCTTTCCCACAGCTGCCAGTGCTGCCAAAGGAACACCCCAGTGTCCTCTTGCTGGGCAAGAAAAGGGCCTCTGGTCTGGGAAGCTGAGAGAGAAGCACAGTTCCTCACACCTGACCTCAGGATGGGGCAAAAGCATGGCCATCTTTTCTGTAAAATCAACAAAGGGCAAAGCATTCAACATAAACATTTCTGTGGGCTCATTTCTGGTTGCTCTTTTACTACCAGGCACAGTTAGGAGTCTGCAAAGCTCTTGTTCCTCTATTTCACAAGTGCATCAAGGAACAGATCAACACAATGTGAATATTATGATGACAGAGCCTCAAGAACTGGGCAGCTTGTGACCCTTCACATAACTCTAAAGTAGCTGTTTATTGAATGTTTGTTACTAGGCATTTTGTGCTAGGTGTTTAATGTAGGTATATAAAATCTCCTTTAATCCTTGCATCAGCCTTGTAAAGAAGATCTATTATGCCTGTTACACAGGTGAGAAAACCAAGGCTCAGAGAGGTCAAGGAGACTAAAGCTACTAAGCTGGTGATTGCAGAACAAGAGCTCAAACTTGTCCAAGTCCTGAGGAATTGTGTCCTCTGCACCCCAATTCAAATCCCACCCCAATAAGAAATCCAATCATCCTTGAGATGTTTAAGGCATTTGGGGTAACATTACTGAAATGTCTGATTTATAGGTTTGTTTTTCACTGAATTGTTAGATTTTGGAGAGCTATAGGATTTTGAGGTGGGGCTTCCCTGGTGGCTTGCTTCCCTTGTGGCTCAGCTGGTAAAGAATCTGCCTGCAATGCGGGAGACCTGGGTTCAATCCCTGGGTTGGGAAGATCCCCTGGAGAAGGGAGCAGCAACTACCCACTCCAGTACTCTGGCCTGGAGGGTCACAAACAGTCAGACACAACTAAGCAACTTTCACCTCCCTGGTGGCTCAGATGGCAAAGAATCTGTCTGCAATACAGGAGACTTGGGTTCAATCCCTAGGTCAGGAAGAGCCCCTGGAGAAGGGAAGGGCAACCAACTGCAGTATTCTTGCCTGGAGAATTCCGTGCTGAGAGAGCCTGGTGAGCTACAGTCCATAGGGTCACAGAATGTTGGACATGACTAACACCACCAGGATTTTGAGGAGGTGTTTTATATCAGATCAACATGTCCACAAAACATTTTAAACTTTTCTTACATTTCCTAGAAATCAGGCATTTTGTTAAATTTCATGAAACCAGGCTCTAAGTAACTCTACCCTGACTAGAAGCAGGAAGCTCCCTCAGAAGGTGTAGAACCAGAGTGCCATTTAGTCAGTAATTGCTGCTACAGGATAATGGTGCCCTTGTGGTCTCCAGAGTTGACTGCAACTTCCATAAGTGCCTGGCATGCAACCAGAAACTGCTGTGGCTCCTTGGAGAACCCAGCTCAAATCGTTGAAAGCGATTGCCTTTAGAGAGCTGTTATATAACCACGGAGCACAAGCCTTGATTTTGGTTTTTGCACACCGGTTCACAGAGCATATTAGTGACATGTGTGATCCACATGTGGGGAGCAGAGGTGTGTGCTGTTTCGTGGCCTGATGGGAGGGTATCATGATGAGGGGTGATGTACCCTTGCCTTTAATTGAACAAGTTCTTCTTGGAAGAAGCATTGGAGGAGATGGCCCACTCATGTCAGGGGAGGCTCAGTGAAGTCTAAAATGAAAACCCCCGGGGGTACTTGATAAAGAATTTTTAAACAAAAGTAACCACAAATATCATCTTCAAGCTTAATGTGCACATTTATGTTTGCTTGGATATGGAGAGAGAGGGAAGAAGTCTACCTATTTTGCTTAGGTGTCAGGTCTGTCCTTTTACTGAAGGAGAGAGCGCAGGGGTCAGGATCAGATGTCCTCGATTTAGACTCCACTTCGTACTCACCTAGGACATTCACCTCTCTGGTCTTCAGGCTCTCAGCATCTCAGACATAATATTGCTTGCCTACGTGACAGGGCTGTTGGGAGAAATGGATCAGGATAACACAGGCAATGTCTAATGCCTGCTGTCTTTACATGTAAGATGTGGTCATGATGTTATCCACTGCAGAGCAGTGGTGAGAACATAGGTCCTGAAGTCAGACCAGGGGAGTGTGACTTCTGTGGGAGTGTGAGAAGTGTCTTGACCAGCTCTGTGCCTCCATTTCCCATCTGGAGAATATTTTAATGAAAGGAGGAAAGCACCCTGAACAGTCCCACGTGCTAACTGCCCCAGCCCTGCATCTTGCCCTCCGTGGGCCCAGACAGGATGAGGAAACCCGGAAGGGGCCCAGCATCCAGCCAGGGTGTGGTTCTTGGAAGGACCCACTCTCTTCTGTGTCTGGCGCTGTTGCCACGAGCCAGCCTTGAATTCCAGAGCTGCCGCGGAGGGCGAGTTCTGCCCCTAGAACTGGGAGAAAAACAGAAGGGCTGTAAGTCAGAGAATAAGAACTGATTAAACAGACTAAGTGGAGTCAAGACTGAGCGAGTGAGCGGGAAGAGGGGACAGAGGAAGCAGGTATTTTCTAGGCGGAGCCGGCTGGCGGGGGTGGGGGGGCTTTAAAAGGAGAGCCTGCCGCCCACAGCCTCTGTGCGCTCACTTCTTCTTGTTCCCCAGGGTCTTTACCCGCTGCCCTTGCTCAACAGCGCCCTGGACGACGGGAAGGCCACCCTGACCCCCTCCAATACACCCTTGGGGCGCAACCTCTCGACTCATCAGACCTACCCCGTGGTGGCAGGTACGATGCCCAGAATCTCCTGGGCCATGCGGGAGCCGGCTGGCGGGCAGAGCTGGCTGGTGGAGAGGAGGAAGGTGTTAGGGCCCTGGGCCTGAAGAGGAGAGGGGACTCTGCTGGCCGGTCAGCAGGTGGGTCGAGAGGGTCTCGCCTTCTGTCCTCGGCCCTTTCTCCGCCTGCCCCGCAGCGCGGGGCACACGCGACCTACGTCTACACTCACAGAGGCACAGCAGGGAGACAGAAGCGCCCTCTCACCTCCTCCCCCAACCTGAGTGACACCGCGTAGCCCCGCCCACTCCCCGCGCCCCGCCTGAGGGAGGAGCCCGCCCGCGCCTCGCCGCCCCGCCCCTCCCGCATCTCATGGCTTGGTTTGTGCATGTTCCCGCCCCATCATCTCACACCCCTCTCTCCTTGTTGTCTCCCTCCCTCCGGCAGATCCTCATTCACCCTTCGCCATAAAGCAGGAAACCCCCGAGGTGTCCAGTTCTAGCTCCACCCCTTCCTCTTTATCTAGCTCCGCCTTTTTGGATCTGCAGCAAGTCGGCTCCGGGGTCCCAGCCGGTGCCTCGGTCCCGCCCTTCAATGCCTTTCCCCATGCTGCCTCCGTGTACGGGCAGTTCACGGGCCAGGCCCTCCTCTCAGGTACGACAGGGAGGTCCCGGGCCTTACAGCCATCGCGGGGGGCGGGAGGGGGAGTCCTCACGGCCGGCCGCCAGTTCCCTACTTTGGGTCTAGCCCCTACTCTCTTCCCGAGTCCTCTCCACCATCATCCTCTTCCCTCATTCCTCCGACCACTTTTGGAGGCGCCAAGATGCGGTCCTCCATGCCTGCAAAGTCAGGCCATGGGAGGGGCAGGCACTCTGGGGGGTGCTTGAAAGTGGGGGTGCCTGGTGGATTTCCAGAACCTTGCCCCAAAGCCCCATGAAAGTGCCAGAACCCTAAGACCAGGAGCCAGACTCAGTAAAGCCCCAAACCCTTGGTCTGGGTAAAAAAAATGCAAAAGAAGAAAAAAAGAAAACTCTGGAGGGAGAAAGGCTTTGGCTTTGGGGGCCAAATTCTGGATCAAATTTCTAAGGATGGAGGGTCAGTCCCAATTGGGTCCCCATAGTGTAACTCTTGTGTCCCTAGCTTAAGTGTCTCTCTTGGAGGAAACTCAGGCAGAGTGACTCACCAACTCAAGAGAAGGGGAAGCAGGGACTTTTCATCAAAACCCTCATCCAACTGAAGTCTGGAAGCACCTTAGGGACATTTAGTTCAAATCTCTCCTTACACTGATGGGCAACAGGCCCAGGGAGAAAGACCCAGCCAAAATCCCTGAATAGGAACATGGTGACATGTCAGCCTGCGTGCGCCCTGTGGATCAGATCCCAGCAGAGCTGAATCTCCCGGGCAGAAGGACATTGGCCCGTCCAGGCAAAGTCTGAGCAGTGGCTGAAAAAGTCAGAGGTGTTTGGCTAGGCAGGGAGAAGGGCAGAGGTGGAGTGAGGGAGGGAACAGAGCCTGATAACAGTTTCCAGATATTTGAAAGACGGCCACAGAGATGAGACTATTTCAGAAGTGGGTCCAAGGCATTGAACCAGGACCCAGGGAAGAAACCAGGAGTGGGCCAGCCCTTCTGGACCAGTGGTTTTCAAGCTTGCTGGGTCTCACAACACTCTTGAAATGGAAAGTTTGAAAGAAGCCAGGTATCCAGACCAGACAAATGAAGAGCTGCTCTGTCTGAAGTAGGGGCTCTGCCCAGGGGAAAGCCCTTGCACTTGAAAATCACTGCATCATAAGAACCAGACCTCTGTCCACCCAGAGGGACCTCAAGGTCATCTTATTCAAGTCTATTGACCCTTCCTTATAACTGTCTCTACATTTTATGTCTGTCTGGCACCTAGGACGTTTTTTTTCCCCCTCTGTGCATCCCCGTGTCTAATGAAGGAGGACCTCTTTGAGGAGGTGGGCACAGAGGTAGAGGGTTCATAAAGGAAGCCCAGCGTGTGGGCAGAGAGGCAGTGATGAAGCAAGGAGGAAAGTGTTGACTCAGTGCAGAATTTCAAAAGAGGGTGAAGTCAGCGGAGATGGGTCATTTGTTTTGACCAAAGTGATTAAAGAAGAAAAGTCTGTGAGCTGAATGAAGTGATGTCAGCCAGAGAAAATGGGACAGGGTTAGGAGGGGAGAGAGGAGGGGGAGAGTCGGAGAGACTTAAATTCAATGTGTGTGGGGGAGGGGCCCAGTCACTGGGCACCACTGCCTGCCTGTGTATCTGGTGGGCGATGGCCAGGAGGACTGAGAAGAGGCAGGTAAGGGATGATGGTGTGGGTGAAGCGTGTGGTGTGGGGGAGCAGTTCTTCACTTACTGGGAATTGTGAAGAGGCTGTGCAGGATCAGCCAGAGAGGAGCAAGAAGGACCCCGGGCAGTGGGAAGCAGATATGTCAGAGCACAGACCTGGGCATTGGTGTGAAGTGTGGTTGAAACAGCCCAGTGCAGAGTCCCTACCCTCAAACCCCTCCCCTACTTTCTCCCCTCCCTTAAGGGCTTCACGCACCTCCAGACAACATGTGATCAAATCAGGGGTGATGCTTCCAACTTCTACGAGCTCTTAGTTTAACGGACATGCCCTGTGTCCATTGTCCATGCAGGACTGGGAGGTCATCCTTGCATGGGGCAAAGCAGCAGGCAGCAGACACGCAGTGGTCATTCAGGCGGGGGGCCCCCAGAGACAGACCCTGGTGAGGCTGATGTGGAGGGTGTGACCCCCGTGAAGGCTGTGGAGCCCAGCCTAAGGGTAGAAGAGGCAGCACAGAGGCAGGGGCTCTGGGAAGAGCAAGCAGGGCCCAGGTTTGGAGAGGCTTGGTCTAGATGGTTACTGAGAGCAGGAAGCAAGTCAAGGCCACAGTCTACAGAACTGGGCCTGCCCTGTGACTCAGCACAGGGGTTCAGGATGGCTAGTGTCCACACTGAGCCCAGGTGGTGGCCTGGAGCTCCTGAAAGACTGTCCCCTTGCAACATCCAATCAAGATTGAACCTAAATGTCTACCATGTGGCTGAGCCAGAGTGAGCAGACTGGGGAGATGGGGTAGGATGAAACCAGATTAGGAAGGGAGTAATTTGAGACTTCCTTGAAGATCCAGTGATTAGGACTCCACAATTTCACTGCTGTGGGCCCAGGTTCAATCCCTGGTCAGGAAACTAAGACCCCATAAGCCATGGGCACCATGGCCAAAAAAAAAAAAAAGGAAGGGAATGATATCAAGAGTCTGGGGGCTGGAAACCTATCCAGGGGAGCAAGAGATTGATTTAGAAGAATAAAAAGAAAGCCAAGACCAAATTAATGCAAGGTAATGATGCTGCAGACAGGGGAGAGGATGAAGGACTAGGTAAATTTTCATTCCATAGTCATCACCTATCTGAATGCCCTCCCCAGCTCTCCTCCTCTGAGTAGCTACCTATGGACTGGACCCTGCCTACCACCTCCCACCAGGTGTTTGCCTGCCTCAGTCTCCACCAGGTCAAGTTCTCCCCAGCACAGTCTCTGCTAATGCGATGTTCAGGATGGTTTTTCTGGGTCTCAGCTTCTCCCTAATTAGCCAAGAAAGAAGAAATCTCAGGGTTTGGGAGACAGGAGGATTGCCCCTAAATTCTCCTCCCAGATGCCCCTGTCTAGGGTCCCAGCACACTGACTGGGAGCAATATTGATGCTGTCCTTGTCCTGTCTTTTCCCCGGCTGACTCCAGCTCAGCTGTTGAGGAAGCCCTGACTTTGGCTTTATCATCAAAGAGTCCGTTACCCGCCTCCATCCTTCTGTGCAAAATTATATTTAATCCTGCCAAAGAGATTTCTGGATTGCCATAAATTCTCCTTGCTATCAGAGCGAGATAAGGAGTTGAAAAGAGGTCACATAGAGGGCGGACATCAAAGGAGCCGATAAATGGTCTGAAATCACCTCTACCCTCAGAATTCCCCCAAGTCCTGGTTTTCTGACGCTGGCCTCTACCGATACGTAGGATATTTACCAGCATTTCTGAGATGCTAGTGTTTTCTTGCAGAACCCGACTTCCCAGTCATTTAATATGCAGCTTTGTCTACATCAGCTTCTTTTCATATATATACATATATGTGTGTATATATAATTTATTTTTTTTGTGCGGCTGTGCGGGATCTTTGTCACTGTGCATGTGATTTCTCTAGTTGGGGAGAGTGGGGACTACTCTCTCTGGTTGTGATTCTGGCTTCTCATTGCGGTGGCTCCTCTTGTTGTGGAGCTGTAGGCACACAGGCTTCAGTAGCTGCAGCTTGCTGGCCCTAGAACATAGGCTCAGTAGTTGTGGTGCACATGCTTAGCTGCTCCAAGGTATGTGGAATCTTCCCAGACCAGGGATTGAACCCATGTCCCCTGTATTGGCAGGTAAATTCTTATCCACTGGACCACCGAGGAAGTCCTACATCAGCTTCTTAAAAACAGAACTATTTTGAAAATATATTTGAGTGCAGGAGAGATGGAATTACAAACCAAAGATAAACTTATGGTGAAGAGCCTTAAAAATCAAGTCCAGAAAATAGGCTGTGAAGGCATGCCTCCACCTTATGGCTTCTGTAGTTTCATTTCTAAGAAGGTTGTAAAGTTCTTGGCTTTGGGGGAAGAAACCGAATATTTAAGGAATTGAAGCAGAGTCCTGGGGCTTCCCAGGTAGCATTAGTGGTAAAGAATCTGCCTGCAATGCAGGAGACACAGGTTCAAACACTGGGTTGGAAAGATCCCTTGGAGAAAGGAATGGCAACCCTCTCCAGTATTCTTGCCTGGGAAATCCCATGGAGAGAGGAGCCTGGTGGGCTACAGTCCATGGGGTCACAAGGAGTCAGACATGACTGAGCCACTAACACTTTCATTCTTTCCTGGGGACTAACAGAGAAGTTGAGGGTGAAGGGTGTCCTGAAGACAGTCTCAGCCGGCTTTTCAAGGGGGCCAAGTTTCAGGGGAGGAAGCCTCCAGGAGTTGACGCTCCAGCATCTGACTCAGATACCTCTGTCCCACTGGGAGAAAATTAGGTGACTGAGAAGAAATGAAGATTAAAAATCACAGAATACAAGGGAGTAAAGCTGATGAAATTCAATTTCCAAGAGCATTTTAGTGGCTAGTTCTCATGGGATGGGACTGAGGGGGGCAACTGTGACTAAATTAAATTGTGGCTTAAGGAGAGCTTGTGTCCTGGTGCTCTTTCCCCCTGAGCTGTAGAGCTTAAGAAGCAGCAGGACCTGGTGATGGAAAAGGACAAGATGAGAGTAACATGAGAAGAGGAAATGTGGGACCACAGGGAGCCCCAGAGAGCACTAGGCCAATAACAGCTAATAGGTGGTCTGAGAGCCAATACTCACCCCCAACCCCAGTCATAGCAGAGCAGCCTCAGAATCCTTCTCAGCAGTGCAACAGGAAGCCCCCTACCAATCAAGTATTGGTTTAGGTGAACCCAGTGTACAATCTTTCATCTAACTGAGCTCTTCATAAGACAAATGAGAAGATGCAGGTCAGGGAAATTAAATACTGTCCTCCCTGGCCATAATCTAGACCCAGATGTCTGTCTGTCCATCTCTTGGAAGTAGGGAGGGAATAGGAAAGGGAAAAGGCTTCAGGGCTGAATTAGCCATCACCCTCTTCCATCACGCTCCTACTCATGTCCCATCCACCCTCTGTCCTCGATCTGCCCACATGGACTTCATGCCGCTCCTTGCCTCTCGTGGGCTCTAGTACCAGGGGCTTCATCCACGGGTCGAAGGGGCTGAGTCTGAGAGCTGATGGTATTGCAATCTTTTTTGAAGAAAGATCCAATTTTCTACCTGTGTCCCCCTCTCCTTCTCATTATACTGAAGCTCCTCTTCTCTCACCTGTGTTGCCAAGCCCTCGTTGGTTCAGGCCTGTGTCAAGTGAACTGAACGCATCTGTCAAATTCCAGCGGGTTCCACTCTGTTTGGTCCAGCACCAACCACTGCCAGACAGTATGCTCAAAACAAATTAGGAACTTAGGGAGTGGTGTTCATTTTTACCAAAACAGTCACACAGCTTTGAATCATGAACACTGATAGCCCTTTCCAATAAGATTTATTCTGTAAGGTTTCCCTTGGCATGTAATAATTTATAGAATGTGTCCATTGCATGAATCAGTGTGCACCTGTGGCATGAAATTGACTCTGAATGATGCTGATAACATGATGGTAATAGTAATAAGGTGTGTATGGCTACTTTCATTTATTTATTTTTTTTTTTCCCATTTTACATGTGAAGAAGCTGAGGCTTGGGGCATGTAGGTGGCTGGTCTAAGGGCACTTGGAAAATTAGTTCTAGAAGCAGAATGAGGACTGAAGTCCTCCGATTTCTGGACTCTTCCCCCTAGAGGAAGGGTGGAAGTCCAGGAGGCCTGTTCTTGTCTGTTGAGCCCCCCAGGCTTGGCTCCAGTACCCCTCCCAGTCTATCCTCCCTTGACTTAGCGCCTAGCCTTGCTAATTTACATTCTTGCTTACTGCTGTATCCCCAAATGCTTCTTAAAGTGCCCAAGATATCAGGATTAATCAATATTTGTCAAATGAATGAATTGTCTTCAAGGAGTCTCTAGAAATAGAGGTAAGGAGGCAGTTACTGCTGTATTGACAACTTACAGGGTTCCGTGAGAGGTACCTTCTCTTCCAGTGTTGGTAGGCACCCCCTAGAGGGTCTGACACAAGAAGGACCCCAGGGGTGGGGGTGGGGGACTGATGGAGGGAAAATTGGGCAAACAGTGCCGTGGTGGGGTGGACTTGGTAACCTGGTGACAGAGGCTCACAGGGAATCCATGTGAGTCCTAGGAGAAAAGGCAGCCCCCAGTGTGGAAAGAAGTAAAGGCATTTTGATAAAATGGTGATAATCTAATCCAGTGGTTCTCATTCAGAGGTGATTTTGCCACCCTGGCGTCATGTGACTATATCTGGAGACATTCCAGGTTGTCTCACTGGGTGGGAACTTACTGGCATCTAGAGGGTAGACCCCAGGGATGCTGTCCAACATCCTGTAATGCACAAGACAGCCTCCCCTCACCCCCCACCCCCCGCCACGGAGAATTATCTGGCCCCAAGTGTCAACGGGGATGAGGTTGGCAAACCTCCTATCTACCTTATAAACATCACCAAGAACTCAGACAACCAGATAATTTCATCATCAAACGGGGTGTTTTGAGAGCAAAGAGAGTGAAATGTGCATTCTTTGTATATATGCTGGGACAGTATTCATATCTGGGCAGATTGGGATGTCTTTTCACCTGGTCAAGAATCCTTGGGTGAGGAACGATCTTGTGGGCCTTCCGGATAGGGGGCCATGAAAGAAGGGACATGGGTAGGGGGAGGATTGTGGTTGTTGGTACGTGGTGTGGATGGAGAGAAATCAACAGGTTAAATGGGGTCTCCAGAATGGGAAGGCTTGACTGAGAGAGGAGAGGCAGAGCCAGAACTTCAGAACTTCACAGAGCAGCCTCCGTGTCACCAAGGCCAGCAGATTTCCCACAAATTATAGACAAACAAAGAGAGGGATACTTGTCTGTTTTGCTGAAAATAGTTCTTTTCAGGAATGGCATGGATAGATGTCAGTGGTTCAGGCTTGTGTAAACACTGCCTGTCAACCCACATGTCCTTTCCAGGTCAGGAATAGGCAACATGTTTCATGTCCCTTGCAGCTCTGATATGTTATATCCACCCGCAAGGCCAGGTTGAGGAGCAGAAACCCCATTCTGGCTCAGAGGCAGAGTGTGGTGATTGATTAACAATGTCTGCCACAGGTTCAGAAAAGGACAGTGATGGGCCAACCAGCCGCCTCTTTGCCATCCCTTCACAGGGCCTTGACCTTGGTTCTCCTGGGAGCTGGGGCTGAAAGGGTGGCCAGTGGCCAGTGGCCTCTAATGTGTTTATTTCGGCCCACTGTGCTGGCTGCTATGCGAATGCCACAGGGGACCACAAAGACCTAGAAGACATAGCCCCCAGCCTCCTTCCAGTACCATGACATCATTATGGATGACTAAGATTCTTGTCAATAAAATAATTGGAGGATAGGGAATAATAGAGGCCTGTAATAGCCAGCCCCCCACCACTACATGGTGGAGCCCGTGGCCTGGTGAAGGCCCACTGAGTAGAGAGGAGCTTGGGCTCAGAGAAGGAGAGGGGAGGGAGGAAGTAAGTCCAGAGAATGGCTTGGGAGAGAGTGGGAGTGGCAGAGGGCAGGTTTGCAGAGCCTCCGCGGAGCAAGACAGTAAGTACAGGAGCCCACAGTGGCCTGCCTGATAATGCTTTGCTGTATTTTTTCAGGGCGAGAGATGGTGGGCCCCACACTGCCTGGATACCCACCCCACATCCCCACCAATGGACAGGGCAGCTATGCCTCTTCTGCCATCGCAGGCATGGTGGCAGGTAAGGGGTGGGGCTGGGCAGGAGGGGAAACATTGTAAAGAGGAAGTGGTGGCCACAGGTGGAGCAAGAGGGTACAAGAGGTAGGATGTGCCCCATGCATAGACTTTCTGAAGGACACTGAAGGATGGACCAAGGGATGCAGCTCCTTGTAAACACCTGGAGAAAAGACTCCAGTGCAGTCCTGGCCCCTTAACTCTCTCTCCAGCTCAGCCCCCTTCTTCCCAAAGGCTCCCTATTTCCCATCATGATGCAAAGGGAGAGGCTGAGACAGACTAACATTCAAATCAGAGCTCTGCTATTTCTTCCAGTGATTCAGTAAGCCTTCATAGGGAGTCATCTGGGGGCCATTAGAACAATGGAGGTAAACCTAAGCCCAGCTCTTAAGCACCCTGTGGTCTCCCATTTACCTCTAATGAATCCTGGTTTACCCTTTCTGAAAAATATGAGTGTGAATGGTGTTGGTGATGATGGCGATGAAGATGGTTGAAATATCCTTCTTCACACCTCACATTTATTCAACCATGCACAGTCAGGACCCATGGCTTGAGTATTCCAAAGGTACTAGAGTGCGAGATGAGCAGGGAGTATGTCTCCATCATCACTTGGACAGTCCTGGAATCCTCCCCAACAGTCCTGGGGGTCTCTTTGTCTGACAGGATGATCATCACCCAGCAGTGACCTGGGGTATCAAGGTCTGGACAAGTGAGAACAATGGGAGTTTCTCTGGGTGCATCTCATTCTTTTAGGAACCCTACAGGGAGAACCTCAGAATGGATAGGATGGAGCCATATGCATAGGGTCCCTGGTGGTTCAGATGGTAAAGAATCTGCCTGCAATGCAGGAGACCTGGGTTCAATCCCTATGTGGAGAAGGGAATGGCTACCCACTCCAGAATTCGATGGACAGAGGAGCCTAGAGGGCTACAGTGCATAGGATTGCAAAGAGTCAGACAGACCTGACTGAGCAGCTGACACTTTCAGAGCCATTTGCACTGCCCAGAGAGGTCTGAGGACCCGGAGCTTCTGAAAGGGGCTCTGAATCAGGGCATCTGTGACCCCGCTTCTCCCCACCAGCCTACCTGCCTCTGACTCCAGAGACTCAAGGCCTTCACCCAGGCCTGCTTCCCCTCCCCCGCCAGCAGGGGTTATACTTTACCAGCCACCCACTGTGGGCGCCCTGTGCGAGGCAGGTGGGCCGGGCGCTCCTGGGCAGAGGGAGGGGACGGAGGAGGGAGGGAGGGAAGGAGACTCTGGGCTCCCTGGGAACCCGCTGAGCTGGCACTTGTTGCTGCCTGGTTACCGTGGCGATGTGCTTAATGCAGCGTTGAAAATACAGAATACTGACTCCTCTCTCCCTCCTGGCCCCCGACTCCCTCCCTCCCTCCCTTCCTCTTCTGGAGCGTGAAATGAGATTGGTCAAGATAAAAAAGGAAAAGATTCGGTTATTTTTTTAAGAGTGTGGATAATGGGGCCTCTCAATCACAATCCCAGGCTCCAGTCAGTGCCCCCATCCCCCTTCCAACCTCTCCACCTTTCCCTGCCGCCTGCTTAGAGGAGGAGGAAGAGACAGAAAGCCCAGGGCTTTTCTCTTAATTATGAATCATTTCCCGGGGGCAGGCCCAGGGCACAGGGTTCCTGGGGCCCAGAGTGTGACCTGTGAGGTAGCTGGGAGGCTCGGGCCTCTCATCAAAGTCTCCCAGGTGGTTTCTCTAAAGACCTCATCCTGAGTGGGTGTTGCAGAAAAAAGAAATAATAATAACACAAGTACACCGTGGACCACAAGTGAATTCCAAGAGGGGGTTTGCCTGGCAAGGTGGATGGGCACCCAGTAAGTTTCATGCAAATTAGTTTTTATAAAATGCAATGTTATTTAAACGCATCCCTTAGTTCCTAGTAACTCGGTGGTGCAAATGAATTCTTAAGGAATTTTTTGGTAGAAAAGTATTTGTCCATTTCTTACCAGTGGTTACAATCTCCTGATTGATTGAAGGGGGTTTCTTCCATTAAAATCAAACTTTCATTGAGCACCTAACTGCGTTCGAGATAGATACAAAATGCTCTCAGCAAGGCATGCTAGTGGGGTCTTCAGTCAGAGAAGGACAGAAGAGATCATTTGTTTGCATTTTCTGGGTGCCTGGCCATTCGTAGGTATAAGTTTATTTCTCATTGAATCCTCACCATAAGACTGGAGCATTGATATAATCTTAGGTTAATGTAGATAAGGAACCAAGCTTAGAAAAGCAAAGTGGTGTGCTTGGGGATCATAATCATAATCATACTAAGTGGCTGGGTTGTTCACACACTATTCTTTTGATTTTCAAATCTTGCATTCTTTCTGCTACACCACGCTGCCTCCCATCATATCAGAAGTAACCACATGAGCTATAAGAGAGCGACACAGGAATAAGACCAAGGCACAGATTTCTCTTGTCTATTCATCTTCTGTTTTCCCTTCTAATTGTTGCTGTTGCTGTTCCTGCCCTGTTAATACTGTTAATGGCCCTCTTAGCAGTTTTGGAGCTGAACAACAACTCCAATAGAAGGATACACCCATCTATCTCTCCATCTTTCCATACATTCATCTTTCACACATTTTCCCCATATATCCATGCATATTCTTATCCATCCTTCCATCAGTCTGTCATTCAGTCTTCTATTCATCTTTCCTTTATCCATCCTTTCTTCCATCCATCTACCCATTTTTCTATTCATGCATCCATCCATTCATCTCTTCACCCATCTTTCCATTCATCCATCCATAATTCAATTCATTCATCCATTCTTCTGTCAATTCAACCTTCTATTCATCTTTTCTTCACCCATCCTTTCTCCCATCCATTCATCTGTCTTTCATCATCCATCCATCCTTTAGTTCATCTATTCAACCTTTTATCCCTCTATTCATCCTTCCATGCACCTTTTCATACATCTGTCCTTTCTTTTATCCATTATCCATACTTCTGTCACCCACCCTTTCAACCATCCTTGCATCCTTGCATCCATTTACTACTTTTCACTTAACAAATAGGAGTTGAGATTCTCTGGTATGGGATGCAGTGACCAAGCCAGGTCCATCTGTTTATGGAGCTTACAGCCTAACAGTGGAGAAAAAAGTATAGTAAACAAGTCAACGAATGAATCAACAAGATAATTTCAGATAGCGATAAACTCTGGTTCAGACAATAAAATGGGATGATGTAATAAAGAGCTGCAGGGAGAGAAGATAACTACTTTAGATTGGGTGATCAGGAGAGGCCTCTCTGAGAAGGTGTTCAGAGTGGTCAGCCAAGTGATAAACTGGGGCAGGCCATCCCCAGCCCAAAAGAACAGCAAGTGCAAAGGCCCCAAGGTAGGAACTAGTAGTGTAGCATGATCACACATGGGAAGAGTGTGAGTATAACTGAGAACAGCGAGTGAGTGTGAAAAGCACTACACAATGAAGAGATATTGGTAGTGGTGGGGGGGGGGGGCGGGGTCAAATTTTAAGACTACCTGGGTCACTGGGAAATCAGATAGTAGATGGCCAGAAGAGGATACCTAGAGACCACTTAGGGGAGGGACAGTTGCAGTGGTTGATACAGGACATGACAATGGCGTGCGCCAGGTAAGTAGCAGGGAAGGAGGAGAAGAGAGACATTGAGGGTGTAATGTATTTTGGTGGTGGAGCCAATAGCACTTACTAGTGAATTGGCCATAGGGGTTTAATGACAGAGGAAACAAGGATAAGTTTGAAGTTTGGGAAAAGGCATGGGTGGTGGTGGCAAGTATGTATGTGAGAGCAGAAGAGGAAATGGTAGAGTATTTGGCATATGGAAGTCAAGGATTCTACTGGGCCATATTAGGATTGAGACACCTCCTAGATAACCAGTTTAATACATCAGTAGGCACATGATGTATATCTATAGTTGGGAAAGACTAGGACATACATTTCAGCCATTGTGCAGAACTGTTATTTAATGCTTAAGGGATTATGCAAGGTCACCAGAAAGAGGATGTGGATGGAAAATCACAGAAGGCTCACAAACCAAGCTCTGGGGTCCTTCAACATTTAGAGATATAGCAGAGAAGGAACCAACAAGGTAAGAGAGCAGGAAAGGCCAGTGGGTTAGGTGGCAAACCAGGGGACTTGGCACCATGAAACCCAAAGGCAGGGAGGGAGTGATGAACTGAATCAGAGTCAGCCAAGTGACCTTTGGAGTGATCAGGGTAGAGGTGGTAGGGATTTGAAGGGATCAGCGTTGGCCTGACTGGAGGGGGGATGAGGAGGTGAGGGCAGAGACCATGGAGCAGAGAAGGGCTGTGAGCTGCAGAGAAATGTGGGCTAAGAAGAGGATTTTTAAAAGAGAAAATAGCAGAGCCTGTTGGCTGACTAGGGGAATGATGAATTGGAAAGGGAGATGTTGACAAAGAGTGAAGAGAAGGGGTAAATTATGAGGGCCCAATCCATGGAAAGATGAGTGGGGTAGGATGCAGAGCAAAGAGGACAGGTTGGCCTCTCGTGAGAGCAAGGACATTTCATCTGCCGTGGATGAAGGTGGGATGACGGACCTGATGGTGAAAGGATGCTGCACCTAGGGGTGTACCACCTCCTCAGCCCCATCCTCTCCTCCACTACTGTGTGACAAGAGCACATAGGTACCCTGCAAGTGTGTGCTGGATTAATGAACAAGCAAGCGAGTGAGTGAATGCATGAATAAGCGACACAGTGAGGGGCAAATACGGTGGATTTTCCACATTTCTTCCTGTCCTTTGGAGCTGGCTGAGGTTGGCATTGGCTGGGGTAGGGTCAAGGCCTGAGAGCATTGCTAAGGTATAATTGGCTTTCTTCAAGGATGCACTGAAACCGAGGAGTGGGGTACACCAGCAGTACACAAAGCAGATCACATTGTGAATACAAGAAAGAGCACTGGAGTAGGTACCAGAGGCCGGGGTCCTAGAAGGTTCTAAGGGAGCATGTGGCCTGGGGCAATGTCTTTCCCTCTCTGGGCAGCAGTTTCTTCATTTCTGAAACGAATGGTTGGATGAGGTCATTTCTTAGTTTCTTTCTTTCTCTTTTTAATCCCTTTGCTTTTTTTCCTCCCTCCTTTCTCTTCTTCCATGTATTTGTTGTTCATCTGACCTGTGTTAGATTAATCCCTGCCCCTAATGAACTTCCTGTGTTACTGCCTGTCACTAATGCCCTGGACAAGGACCCAGAAGCCTTCCTCTCCTTCAGGCTCTTCCTCCTCGCTTCCATTCCTCCTGTGTAATTGCCTACCTCTCTGGCAGGAAATCAGCACCCACTGACCCCAACTCAGGCTTTAACACTGGTTGGATGATGGATGCGGGGCTCTGGTGAGCTTTATTTTTGTGCCTGCCTAATGGGGAAATCATAAACGCTGGCATTCCTTGCCTGCTTCTTCTGTTCCAAGAGTGGTGCCATAAACATTTGATGTATGTTATCAAATTGAATCCTCCCCACAACCCCATGAGATAGGGGCAATAATCTGCCCCATTTGACAGATGAGGAAACTAAGGCTCAGAGCAGCTCAGTGACTTGTCCAAGGTTGCACAACTCGGAAATGGGGCACAGAGATTTGGCTCCAGGCAGGCCAGCTCCAGAGCCAGGCAGCTTCGAGCCCCACTCCCAGAGTCTGGGAATGAGTTCAGGAGCCAAAGAAGGCACTTGACTTGTAACAGCAGATGAGATTCTGGAAGGCGGTGTGGACATTCATTGGAGTTCAGGATTGGTGGAAACCTGGCTTTGTGGATGGAACTGTCTCCCAAGTGCATAAATGGATGATCTGGAATTTCGAGTGAAGACCTCTCAGGTCAACTTCTCCTTTGCCATTTCCCATCTGTGGGATTGAGGCTAACTCCTTACTCACGCTGCACTCCAGTTTCCTCTTCTATAAATTGGCGTTATTGATGGGCGCCTCCCAGTTGTGAGAGTAAAGGAACATCGAGTATGGGAAAGTGCTTTGCCAACCGTAAGCTCCGTCTGAGTTCCAGCAGTAATTGCGGTGGTCTGCTTTGTTATTTAAGGGAATTCTTAAGTCATTTCTTTGGTAAGTAATTCTAGTGAGGCCAAGAATCCACTCACAGAAACAGGTGATCTGATTTGCTTTGTGTAAGTCGTGTGCTGAGTTTTCTTCAAGTGGCAGGTTTGAGATGGGACAAGAGTCTCTTCAGAGGAAGTCTCAGGCCCCACATGCTCTCCAGGCCCCTCCCCTTTTCTGCCTTTCATCCTCTGCACCCATCCCCAACCACACACACACACACACACACACACACTCTCTCTCTCTCTCTCTCTCTCCCCTCTGTAACAAAGCATATTGAAGGAGGCTACAAAGAACCCGCCTGCCAATACAGGAGACGTGGGTTGGGAAGATCCCCTGGGGAAAGAAACAGCAACCCACTCCAGTATTCTTGCCTGGAAAATCCTATGGGCTGAGAAGCCTGGCAGACTGCAGTCCATGGGGTCGCAAGAGTCAGACACGATTTAGTGATTAAACAACAACAGCACAGTTTATACTCCCTTGAGTTCTTCCTTGACCTCTAACCTCTGTCACTCACATTGACCCCTCCTGGAAAGACCTTTCTACAGAAGGTCCAGGCAGCAGCAGAAATGGTTAGAACCTGGAACCTGGAGTCACAGCACAGCTTTCAAATTCCACCAAACCCTGCAGCTGTGTGAGCTACAGATCCCCAAGTCTCTGTTTCCTCATCTGGAAAACAGGCATCATAATAACATCTAACTCCTGGGGTTCCTGTGAGAGCTGTCGTGTCAGGGCGGTACCCCCAGTCCCTGACGGAAAAGGCACTGCCCCCCAAAGGAATGCAGACGGAGGGGCCTCCAAAGGGCTCTTGGAGGGGTCTCCTGAGCTCCCACTGTCCCTGCCCTGGCCCCGTCTGTCCCCCAGGGCTCGCTGTGTCCACCCTGCAGACCCTCATCCCCCAGACCCAGCCCTCAGGCTGTGAATCCACCTCATGGGTCTCTCACTGTGTGCCTCCCACAGGAAGCGAATACTCTGGCAACGCCTACGGCCACACCCCCTACTCCTCCTACAGCGAGGCCTGGCGCTTCCCCAACTCCAGCTTACTGAGTAAGTTTGCCTTTGGGACTGTCACAGGCCCTCCACTGTTCGGGGTGGGTGGAGGTGCTAGGTTGGACCAAAGTGGTCTGAGAGCTGGGAATCCCCAGTTCGATGGAGGGCCTGGAGAGACAGGTGTTATTCATAATCCGAGCAGGTCAGGGAAAGGCAGGGTACCAAGTTGTCTGGGGGGAGAGGCGGAGGGGAGACTTCTGGGCATCACTCACTTCTCTGTCCTGAGGCCATGTCTGTGAAATCTTTGTTTTGTGTAAGATTCAGGGCTCAGGCTTTGGGAGGGCGGGGGTGGAGGGGACATCTCTGCAGGATGGACAGGCTAAGAAAGTTCCACGGGGAGGGCACGTGTCTGTGCCCCTCCACATCTTGGAGGGTGCCTAGGGGAGTGCCAGCAACCCTCCTGCTGGGGAGCGTGCTGATTGCAAACAGTGCCATCCTGTCGCTCTCATTAACCATCTAAGTGGCTCGAAAATACTCTTGATTCAGCCCCAAAGCCCTTACACAGAGACCCTCTGTTCCACCATATTCCTGATATTTGGCTTGAGATGTGGGCAGCAGCCTTCAGTATGGAGGTCTAGATAGTGAACTGGACTGCAGGGCTTCTCATCGGCCCCTCTTCCCCTGGGCCGGGGTTGGGTTGAGAAACCAAGGAAATCAGGAAACCAAGCCCCATAAATGAATGTGAGGGATCCCACTGGAGTCTCCATGAAGGGGTGACCTGGAGGGTTTGGGAGCAAACCTGAGCCTGTAGAAGCCGTAGCACAGTGCAGCTGACCCCAAGGGTCTCCATTCCCAAGATCCCCCCTCTCTCCTCCTGTTACCTCCTCATGTTCCAGGAATGACTAGGAAGCTGACTGACTTGAGCTCTGTTTGCCATGTGAGTTCAAGCCACCCTTTTGTCCAGTTCAGCTCAGAAAGATGAGAGCATAGAGCTGTGCCCTCCCCATGGAACTTCCCCTGGCTGTCCATCCTGTGGGTGTGCAGAGCAGCCTGGAGGAGGCTCTCAAATCCACATATCCCTTGAGCAGTCAGCTTTCCATCCCCGCTGGTTCCTAAGATCCTCTGATCTTGTGCCTTTTGGGCAAGGCCGGGGAACATCCAGCGATCCCCCAGTCAGTACTTGATTCTTCAGGGCTCCAGGCGTAACTTCTCTTTCTTGCCCTCTCTCAATGCAAGGGTGCTGAAGGTCAAAGGAATCGTGGGGAGGGGAGGGGCAAGAAGCCACTGTTCTCCTTCTGGCCAGAAACTCAAAGGTGAGCCTAGAGAAGGAGGAAATAAGGGCCAGAGAGGAGTTAATCTTTGATGATCAGATAGGCCAGAGGGATCAATGATTAACTCACGCTGTCTTAAAGGTTAGCAGAGGCAGGGGGAGGCTATGGTGCAATTTTTTTCTTCTGACCGGCAGTGTTGTTGTTCTTTTTTTTTTTTTTTTTTGAACTTATCCAGGTTCCCCATATTATTACAGTTCCACATCAAGGCCGAGTGCACCGCCCACCACCGCCACGGCCTTTGACCATCTGTAGTTGCCATGGGGACAGTGGGAGCGACCGAGCCACGGGAGGACTCAGCCTGGGACAGGCCCCCGAGAGTCACACAAAGGAATCTTTATTTATTACATGAAAAATAACCACAAATCCAGCACTGCGGCTCCCTCCCTGTGTGGGTGATTCAGTGAACCATGAGAGACAGGACGATGGTGGAGGAGACGCCTCTGGTCCTCCGGGACTCCTTAATGAGGGACAAGAGTCCCAGGGGGACAGACTGTCCCATTCCAAAGAGACAGAATCGGAGGAGAAATGTGGACAAGAGAGCTGGAGAGAGATGGCCCTTGGGGCCCACAGCGGGCTCTGGGGCGCACAGAGGCGCCTCTGTGGCTCCACTGTCGACACGCTCTAATGGCCATGGGCTGTGAGCACTTCTGCCCAGCCTGCAGCCACAGTGGGTGCGCAGGCTCACCCCCACTGCCACCCTGAGAGGCACCACCTTCTCTATGCAGCTTGCTTGGCTCTTCCTGCTCGTCCCTCCTGGTCACGGGCTCAACCCTGGGTCCAGCCAACCAGGAGCTCCACCCGGTGGTCAAGGTGGTCAGCCGCCTGCCTTCCCCTTACCTGCTGCTGTGAATGTACCAATTCCATCCCAGGAGCTCCCCCGCAGTGGAGAATCCACCCCTCTCCTTGGCAGCCAGACCAGCCCATTACAGCTGGAGACAGACATTCCAAAGCACCCCTCCCACCCCGCCCTAGGCTCTGGGGGGTGGGGTGCAGCCCTGCCCAGAGTAGAACCAGGCATGTAACTGGGGACCCTGCCTTCTGCTCCCAACAGCCCTGCCAAACCCACAGCTACTGAGAGACCCTGACACAAACCCGCCTACAGTTCCCTCTCTGGGCCCCACAGCTCCCACCCCCGCCCCCACCAGGCCTGACTGTAAATACTGTAAATGAGCCTCAGCTTAAGTCAAACTACCCCTTTCCTCTCAGTGTCGTTTCCCTGCCATGTCCGGCTTCTCTCCTTGAAGCTTCTTTCTTTTTTAAAAGACAACCCACCATTGCCATATGACTCAATAAACCATTGCTCTTGGTCTCTGGCTTTGGGTTGACTGGGTAGGAGGAACCCTGTGACAGGGTTTTCTCAGAAAACCTCAGAGCCTAGCAGCCAATGAACTCATATTGGGGCTGCGTGTTGAAAGGACTACTATTGTTCGGGAGAACTCTGACTTAGCATTCTGCCCCAGGGAGATGTTCGGCGCCAGGCACACCACTACCCCAAGCTTTGATTGTTCCATCTCTGAGTCAATGAGAGCAGAAAATAAGCAAGTGGCCTGGTGTCTGACCAATCACAGACTCCCCACAGGTGGTGGCTGCTGTTACTTACAGGAAGCCAAAGAATCAGCCAGGAAGGCTGGTGACAGATCCAGGAACAGCGCCACAGGGGAGCCTGCATAAACAGCTCTTAGGATCCCTGAGGTGTGAGAGGAGGGAAGGGAGAAGACAATTATTGGGCTCAGCTGCCTGGGAAAGTGTTGAGAGTGTCAGTCACTCAGTCATGTCCAACTCTTTGTGACCCCACGGACTGTAGCCTGCCAGGCTCCCCTGTCTGTGGTACTGTCCAGGCAAGCATACTGGAGTGGATTGCCATTCCCTTCTCCAGGAGATCTTCCCAACCCAGGGATCGAACCAGGGTCTCCTGCATTGCAGGGACATTCTTTACCGTCTGAGCCACCAGGAGCTGCATGGGATCCTCACATAAATGAACCTGGGATTTGCCCTATTTTACATATGGAGAAACTGAGGCTCAGAAAATAAATAACTTGGCTGAGGCAGGAAGTGGTAGATCAAAACCTCTTACCTTAAGTCTAACACTTCGGCTTAGCACCACGGGCGCTCATCAGGGATACCAGGGACCCTAGGGAGATCCAGGGACTACCCCTGAGAGTCTAATATCTTTTGGCTTGGTTCCTAAGTATTGGGTTGGCCAAACCGAATGAACTTTTGGGCCAACCCAATATTTGGCAATATTGGACATCCCAGGTGGGGCTAGTGGTAAAGCACTTGCCTGCCAATTCAGGAGACGTAAGAGACTTGAGTTGGATCCCAGGGAAGATCTGCTGGAGGAATTAATGGCAGTTCTCTCCAGTATTCTTGCCTGGAGAACCCCATGGAGGACAGAGGAGCCTTGCAGGCTACAATCCATAGGGTTGCAAAGAGTTGGACATTACTCAAGCGACCACACGCGAAATATTTGGCAAGACTGGGTAGTCAAGAAGCCGGGGCAAGGAAGGGGTGAGGGAGTTACTGTGGGGACTTAGAACAACCCTCTTCTGTGAAATTCCATAGAACAAGGTGGGAAATACCGTGGTGACTGCAAGGGCTGGCTCTGTCCACAAGAGGATGCTCGTCCCACCAGCAGCTGCCTGGTGTCTGTGTGGACCCTCTTCATTAAGGACCCAGCTGGAGTGGGGCCAGGGAGTGGTGGGGGGAGGATGCCCAGGACAAGGCTGACAGTTGGGCAAACAGCAGCTGGGGCTGAGTCTGATGGAGGAAGGGATTCCTCAACAACCCCTCATCCCCAGGGACTCTCAGGCTGAGAGGGCAGAGACTCTGACCCCCCTGGTTCTCCCAACAAAGAGGCCAGGAGTGCTCACTGAGGGTAGCATGGACAAGGCGGACCCTCCCACGAAGAAAGCTGGTCCCCGTGTCTTCCTTGTGGATCTGAGAAGAGTCTCGTTCTTCAATAACAGGACTTCCCTCTAACCTCGAGCATGGCAGCAGGACTGAATCCCATTATATCTGAGGCTCTTCATGATCCTAAACCTCTGCGTTCCTGAGCTCCCCAAGACAGTCCCCACCCAGGAACCACCTTGAGTTGCTTGGTGCCCCCAGGAGTCTGCAGAGCAACCCTTTCTATTCACACCCAAACCCTTTCTGGGAACACTGGTGCCCTGGTAGCCTCTCTAAGCCCTGAATGACAGAAGAACTTGGCAGTGCTTTTGCTGGGTGACAATGGCTCAGCTCTCTCCTTTTTTCTCGGAGGTGAGCTGAGCCTCCCAGGATGCTGCTCAGAGCAGGTGTCTGTGGGTGTGTGACATGGCTCAAATGCAGCGGGTCCCAGCCAGTACCTCTCCAGACATTGTGTCCATGGTCAAACCCCAGGGGCTTAGAAAATATAGCTATCTACATGTCAGGGACTTCTCTGGTGGCTCAGATGATAAAGACTGCCTGCAATGCAGGCAGAAGACCCTGGAGACCCTTGTTTGATCCTTGGGTCAGAAAGATCCCCTGAAGAAGGAAATGGCAACCCACTCCAGTATTCTTACCTGGAGAATCCCATGGACAGAGGAGCCTGGTGGGCTACGATCCACAGGGTTGCAAAGAGACACAACTGAGTGTGCACATGTGCACACACTTGCTGGGGGAGAGAGATGATCTGAGGTGCCCTGTCTTGGGGGGCAGTATTGGGACAAGTCGGGGAGGTGCATGAGGGGGCCATGGTGAAGAAGAAGCATGAAGACAAGGATGGGAGGAAAGGGGCGTGGCCACAGAAGATCCGGTTGGGGCATGTGGGACGCATCTGTGGGCAAGCAGTGGGAAGTAGGGGAGGGGTGGTCTACTCTGTAGCAGAGTCGGGGGCCTCTAGTTTCTCTGAAGACCTGGACCTGGGCAGAGAGAGCCCAGCCTCACCACCCCCCTGCCCCATCCCCAACCCGCATTGTGCCCTGGAACCAGCCCTTTCACTACCTATGTGGAGAGGCCTCCTCAGATTTCCAGGCTGCTCTCCCTGGTCTGTCATCCTCGCCCTTACTCCTCCAGCACCCCCTGTACCCTCCCAGAACACACCAGGCTAGCCCAGGTGCCTGGAGCTCAGGGGTCAGTGTGGGCCAGGCAGCCCCTGCATGTGGGTGGGTTTCCTGCTAGGAGAGCAGTTAGGGTGGAGCAGAACCCATCTGTCTAAGGTGGGCTGGAGCTGCTGTGACCCTCTGGCTCCTGCCCCATGGCCTGGGGCTGGGGGGCAGGCGGGAGTCCTGCTCTAAGACCAGCCCCCAGGCTGGTTCCGAGCCCTCCTGTCACTTCTTCAATTTTCTTGGCATTATTTAGTCGCTCAGTCGTGTCCGACTCTTTTTGACCCCAGCGACCACTTTTGTCTCCAATTCTGAATATTGGCCTCATTTTGCACTTGCGGAAACTGGGAGCAAGAGGTGCCTGGATTTTTCAAGGTCATTCAGAGGAACTGAGACCACTGCCTGAACTCTAATCTGAGGCTGAATCTGCATCCTAATCTAAGGCCTTGAGTAGCAGGGTGTGGCCGGGTTTCTGCAGAGACCTCAGGCTCCCATAGCTCAGTGGCGAGGTACAGAGTTTCATGGCCGCCTGGGGCACTGCCACACCCACCCAACATCAACGTGGGGACAGTCCTGGATGAAGGACCCAGAGGTTAGCCTGCGGATGGGGAAGGAGTGCCGGGGTGGCGGGGAATGCCAGCTGAGCCTCCATCCTTGGTCCCAAGTCTCCCCCAGGCCAACCCTTCAGCCCTCCTCCAGCTTTTAGGGTCTTAAAGCATCTCCACCTGCAAGGAGTCTGATGGCTCCTCTGTCCCAGCTTGTGTGTCTCCCGCAGACAGAGAGTGGCCAGCCACACTCCCACAGCTGTGATGCTAGTGAAAGCATCTCGTCCCACAAGGGCCACCTCCTCTCTCTACCTGCCTCGTCTCTTTCTCCTTCCTTTTCTCACCTCTTCTAGTTTCCCCATTCCAGTCCCTCTTCTGCAGGATTCCAAAGCAATTATTCCTTTGTGAGACCTTTTGTGTCTCCAGTGAATATTCGTGAGGACTTAAGAGGTCCTGCATCTGCTCAGAAAATGCTGCAAGCATTTCTCCTCCCTCCCTCCTTTCCCTTCTGGTTTGTTTCTCTTCTCTCTGCTCTCTCCTCTTCCTCTAGCTCTGGGGGCACTCGGGATACAGATGCTGAAGGTCTTTATCTCCTGATGGCAGATACTGATTCCCTACTGCTCCCTGCTCGCACGCACACGTGTGCATACACACACACACACACACACGTGCCACCAGCAACCCCACCTCCACATCTCTAAATGCCTCAAGCAAAACCAGGTGCCTGGCTTCCTGGATGAAGCTGGAGGAAGCAGGCAAGGCTGGTCCCCTCCCGGCCAACATCCTCCCTGAGTATCACCCTTTCTCCTCCTCTCGCTGAGCGGCAAAGGCTAAACCTCAGGTGCCGGGGGGCTGCCCTGAGACTTAGGTTGAGGGCTGGGTCTGCGGGGTGTGGGGCTTTGTTTTGGGGGGAGAAGAGAAGCTGGAGCCCAGCTCTTCCACATCTGTGCCCGGTGGCAGCCGGCCAGGCTGGGGAGTGAAGCGCTGCCTCCGGCTCTCCCAGGGAAATGTGATTTCCCCTTGAGTGTAGCGGACTGTGCAGTGTGGAAATTGGCTCTTTTCTGAGCGAGTGGAGGCTGTTCTGGAGTGGGAGGCGGGCTGGGGCCCGCGGGAGGCCGCGCTGGCCCCCGGAGTGAGCCGGGAGCAGCCATGTGCTGAGAACTCATTAGGGATAAATCACACTAGTACCAGCGTGAAGCCAACACCCTCCCCCCACCGTGCCTCCTGGTCCCCCCTTGTCTCAGACTCCCCCTCTTTCCCTCCCCCTCCTCCATAGCCAAGGCATCCTCCCCCGTGTAAGAGGAGCCCAGGCCCACACGCGTGTGTGCACACACAGCCCTGCCTGCTGCCTCAAATCCAAGGGCCCATCCTTGAATGAGAGCCATGTTCATTTACAAATAACTCTTTTTATTTGTTTTAGATGTGTTTGCTTTTTTGCCAGGAGGGGGGCATTAGTCACTTCACTAACAGCCCAGGCCTGGGAACTCACATTCCCCTCCACCGCATCCCTCCATTGAGCCCCAGTTCTTATGACCTGCTCCTGCTTCCCAGGGAGTCCTGAGTAGAGGTCCCCAGCTGTGGGCAACTTAGGTTTCCGCTCCCCCCGACCCCCATACATGCTCTGGGGAGAGGTGCTGGTTGTGATTTAGTTGCTAAGTCATGTCTGATTCTTGCGACCCCATGGACTGTAGCCCGCCAGGCTCCTCTGTCCATGGGATTTTCCAGGCAAGAATACTGGAGTGGGTTGTCATTTCCTTCTCCAGGGGGGGTCTTCCCGACCCAGGGATCAAACCCACATTTCCTGTACTCCTGTATTGCAGATGGATACTTTTTACCACTCCCTAGGCAGATGAGCCCCTGGGAAGAGGAGCACACCCCATTGGTCCTAGCCCGGAGAGAGTCCCCCAGTCCAGTCACACACCCACCAGGGGACATTGCTTCAGGAAAGATGCTAGCCATAAATGGATGCCCTTGGTCTGAATGGAAACTTATTTCTCCATCAAAGCAAAGAAGGAAAAGGAAGTGTGTAAAAAAGAAGGAGGGTTTCCTTCCGAGGTTGCTCAGCAGTAAAGCATCTGTCTGCCAATGCAGGAGGTGCAGGTTTGATCCCTGATCCAGGAAGATCCACTGGAGAAGGAAATGGCAACCCACTCAGTATTCTTGCCTGGGAAATCCCATGCACAGAGGAGCCTGGCGGGCTACAGTCCATGGGGTAGCAAAGAGTTGGATGCGGCTGAGCACACACGCTAAAAAGAAGGGAGGCCTTACGGCCTCTTGACCTTGATGAGAACTGAGGTTTACCTGTTGAAATTACACCACGTCCTCTCCAGAACCACCCTCTTTGCTGATGACGAGAGAAAAGGCCTAGTCACCAGCTATTTTAGGGGCTGAGGTTGTGGTGTCACTGGAGCTGTTAGTTATGGTCATCTGTTTACCCCCTGGGAGATGGCATTGCCGCAGAATCCAGGCCTGGGTGTGGGGCTCTGTCCCCACCCCATCACCTCCTGGGTGGCAGCCCCAGGGACATCCTCAGCTTCCTGGGCCATAAAATGCGCGGCTCTGGCCAGAATGATGTCCAGCGCTAAGGTCATGTATCAGTAGTCACCCGGTCATCAAAGGCATTACGAGACTCATTTGACTGGTTCAGGTATGAAGCTCTCTTCCAGATTCCCCAGGTAATTTTCCATCAGGCAAACACCGTACTTCGTGTGTGGAATCAGTCTCCGTTTGGGGTAGAGGCAAAGTGGCTCCTGGCGCCCCACTCACCCGGGGAACTAGAGTCCTGCTTCAGCTGGCTAGTGAAAGCCAGGCTTCCAGGGGCTTCCACGATGGGGCAGAGATGAGAAAACAGCAAAGCAAATACAGCCACAGTTAGTACAGGCCGGGGCATGAGAAGGTGTAGGCCTCACATTCGTTGATTCATTCATTCATTCGGAAGCAGATCATAAACCACCTACTTTGTGCCTGTCCCTGTAAGAGAGATGAACCGGATGAGATCACCCTCCTCCAACCCCACCGTCACCCAAAATAAAAACAAAAAACCTCAGAGCTTAGAGCCTTTATAAAAGTCACTCTAAGGACTTCCTTGGTTGAAGGTGGGAAGGTGGTCCCCATCTTTCAATACAGGGGATGTGGGTTTGAGCCCTGGTCGGGGAACTAGGGCTTCCCAGGTGGTGCTAGTGGTAAAGAACCCATCTACCAAGGCAGGAGGCATACGAGACATGGGTTCGATCTCTAGGTCAGGAAGATTCCTTAGAGGAGGGCATGGCAACCCACTTCAGTATTCTTGCCTGGAGAATCCCGTGGACAGAGGAGCCTGGCAGGCTACAGTCCATAAGGTCACGAGGAGCTGGACACGACTGAATCCATTATGCACGCAGAGAACTAAAATCCCATGTGTGGAGGGGCAACTAAGCACCACAGCTGCAGAGAAACCCATGCACTGCAACAAAGAACCCAGCACTAGTTCCACTTCCACTTGCACTTCATCGTTCACTGCAGTGAACAACCCCTGAACCGCATCTAACGCCGGACACAGCCAAAAATAAACAAATAAACATGAGAAAAAATGTCACTATAGAGCAAGGTAGGAAAGGGATAAAAGCCAGAAGAGAAGGGATATAAAGTGTTGGCAGGTTTCAGGGTAAGATTTGCAAAATTCCTCCTGCCTGCCACTCGCCACCCCAAGGCCCTTCTCAAGCATCCATAGCTTCTCCCAGGAGCCTCTAGGAACACCAACTGCAAATCCTAACCTACAGCCTGACCCCTCTTCCTTAAAAGGATTATTGTCCTGACTTCTGTGTCCCAAGGAGGGTTTGGGAGGGCTCTAGGCAAGAAGTCTCAATGTCGGCGCCCTTTCCCAGAGGCCCTCCCACCCCACTGCAGGCATTGAGGGCCAGCCTCCCCACCACCCCCCACCATGATTAACTAGAACCAGACAGCCTGGGTCTTTCTTTGAGTCAGGAATCTTTATTCCTCCAGTGGGGTAGGGAGAGCAGGAGATGCTCAGAACCTCAAAAGAAACCAAAAGCTCCCCTCCTTGTGGTCCTGCCTGGTCCCGCTCCTCTCCATTTCAGTAGCTCCCTGACCCAGGCTTGGGCCAGCCTAGCTCCCTGACCACAGGTCCAAGAACTGGAGAGAAGAGAGAAGGATGAGGGTGCTGGGTAGAGAGGGTCGAGGAGGCCCCAGGAGAGGAGGCAGGTGGAGGGTATGCGGAGTTGGGGGGGATGGGGACACCACCTGGCTGTGAGTCCCCATCTCTATCTCCTGGGTTCCTCCACCCCCTGAGCTCTGGTTCAGGGTGGTGACAGTGACCTGGGCCTTGGGGACAGGCCTCACCTCCATGACCTGTTTCCCAAGCACGTTTCCACCCAGCTTTACCTGGAGGGTGGTGGGAGGGGCGTTTGGGGGCAGAAACGCAGTGACTGGGGGAGGAGAGGGAGTCACCATGGGGGAGCAGGTGCCTTTCCCAGCAGCCAGCCTGGGGTGGGGGAGGGGTGGGGGGCGGAGACCCAGGCTGAGGCTCGGGGGCCCATCTGAGCATGTCGCCTGCTAAGGAAGAGCGGAGGCAGGGGAGGGGAGGGCGGGGAGGTGAATAAATAATAGGAAATAAAACTTCATGAAGCAGAAAATAAAAGGCAGATTATACAGATGTGGCAATTTGAAGGATCATTGCCTCTGTCCTCTTTTTAACTGCTGCATCTGGAGTTTTGAAGCAGCTTATCCCCTCCCCTCCCTCTGTCGGGTCCCTGCCTGGCTGGAGGCCCCCAAGGGGCCAAGACACGCGAGGGGACAGCACCTCAAACACTTGGTCGGAGGTGGTGTTTCCCAGCACCACGTGCTGCCGCCCAGCCGTGGATGGGCCTGCGGGGCTGGGACACTGGGTGAAAGGGTGGCCTGGGTGTTTGGGGTGAAGCCACCCCGAGTGAGGTGAGGTTGAGGTTCTCTGTGTGAGGAAGGGGAGAATTTGTGGGTGAGAACAGGGCTTCCCAGGTGGCACTAGTGGTAAAGAGTCCTCCTGCCAACGCAGGAAACATATAAGACGTGGGTTTGAGCCCCCCGGGTCTGGAAGATCCCCTGGAGGAGGGCGTGGCAACCCACTCTAGTATTCATGCCTGGAAAATCCCAAGGACAGAGGAGCCTGGAGGGCTACAGTCTATAGGGTCGCAAAGAGTAGGACATGACTGAAGTGATTCAGCACACATGCACACACAGGGTTGGTGACGGGGGCGGGGTGTGGACAGGTAGGGGTGACAAGAAGGAGCCTGGATGATCAGAAACGGGGTGAGGATTTGGGTGGAGCCTGAAGAAGGCTACTCCCTGGAAAAAGGGGATTTGGGTGAGGTTTGGCTGGAGGATGAGGTCTAAAACCTCTGTATCTTCTTGCAAGCGGCTTCTTTCTCGTCTTCATCAAAATTCATTTGTTAAGCCTCAATTTGACACTGTGCCGGGTGCTATATAAACAGACATGGTCCCTGCCCTTAAGGAATTTCCAGCCTAAGACACACACACATGCCAACATTTTGTTTATTTTATTTTAAATATTCATGCCTTCCCCACCTTGTTCCAGAGAGGATCTGAGACAGCTCACAGGAACTGCATGCAATGAATTAGTCAAATACAAATACGAAATAAAGCATCGGGACCACAGAAAATATAAACTGGGTAGAAGGATGGGTCCCGAACTGCAAACATGCCTAGAATCTTTGGTGGCCAAGCAACAGTGCCGTCACTCACTTCCTGGGTCTCATTTGTTCAATGAGGGAGTCAGTACCTCTCTGTGCATACACCTCCTTCCCCCACCGTCCGTGTCACATCAGATGGGGGCAAAGAAATCAGAGAACCAGAAGCTTCTACCTGACCCCAAGGTGAGGCAAAGGCCCATCTGGCTCAAATCTCCCCATAATCCTGGTGTGTTGTCTTTCAAAGCAATGGACAACTTGTCACAGCATCATTCATAGACACGGGGGACAGTTTAGGGGAGATGACACCAATCTCACTCTCACGGGTCATAAGTAACATTTACACAGAAATTTGGCTTCCCTGGCAGCTCAGTGGTAAAAATCTGCCTGCCAATTCAGGAGATACAGGTTCAATCCCTGGGTCAGGAAGATCCCCAGGAGGAGGAAATGGAAACCCACTCCAATATTCTTGCCTGGAGAATCCCATGGACAGGGGAGCCTGGCGGGGTATGGTCCCGGGGGGTCACAAAGAGTCATACATGATTGAGCATGCACACATGGGGGTGGGGTGGGAACAGAAATTTACCATTTCCAGGAGGATTAATTTGAGGGTCCATATCCCTACAGACAGAACTCCAGGTCTGCAATTCCAAAAAAAAATATTAGGGCTGAAAGCTTAGATTTGGAAGTTTTTCCCAGAAGTTAGTCTGGTGCCCATGAAGTCAGTGAGGCAAGATCTCTGAGGTTTCACTTTGGGAAAAGGCTGAGTTCAAGGCTGGGGGTGGGGGCGATGCAAGCAGAGGAAAGATGGAAAAGAACATGTAAGGAAGTAGAAGAAGAGCCAGGAGAACGTGGAGTACCGGAAGCCCAGGGAGGATAAAGTTTTGACATTTATAATTTTCGATACCAAGAGCCAGGCCTTGGACAAGGCCCTGCGATATGATGGAAAACAACCTGCATTGTTCCCGCCTTTGGGAGGTTTATGTTCCACTGGGAGCAGACAGACAGGAAAGACTGGAGAGGAGGGATGTGGAAACTTCGGCTTTGATGTGATAGGGAATAGCTGGGGGAGGAGAACGCAAAGAAGGCTTCACAGAGGAAGTGATATGTGGATGGCAATGGGTTTTTCCTCTTCCCAGCCCTAGCTCTCAGTGTTTCTCAGCAGCTGGTCACAGCCCCCATCCTCTGAGTAGCATTGCCTCCACGCCCCACCCCCAGCTTGGAAGGAGGCAATCTGAGTGGACATCTGTCACTCGCAACGTCCAAGCAGAGGGAGAGCCGAGGGCAGAGGCCCAGCCTTGGAGAAGGACCCCGTGTTTGAGGGCAGAAGGTAAACTGGAGCCCAGAGGCGGGAGGCTGCCTGGGGAAGACCAGCAAAGCCAGCGCTAATAGCTAACCGGGCTTCCTCCTGTGCCCGGCATTGTTCTGAGTTGTTTATGTGCATAATTTCACTTAAGGGCCCTGTGAGGTAAGTGGTGTTATTATCCCCATTTTATAGAGAAGCAAACCAAAGCACAAGAGGCTAAGCAAGTGGCCAGGTCACGCTGGGCTTCGTGTAAGGTCCACAGATCAAGGGGCGGATGGGGCCAAAGGTCACTGAGAGATGAAGGGCTGAGGAGGCTGAGAAGACTTTGGTGATGGAAGGTCATCAGTGGAGATTGGTGGCTGGAGGCCAATGTGCCAGGTATGAATGGAACCAGGTGAGGGAACAAAACAGCTGGCAAAGACTACCCATCCGTGGGTCTTGGCTACAGGAAGCAGAGAGTCAAACATAGGCTTTTCTTCTTCCTTCTGATGGTGATTCTTCAAGTTGTTTACAAGGCAAGATAATGAAGGGGTAGAGCATAGGCCCAAGACCCAGATGGGACCCCCAAGGGGGAGCTCTAAGGCAGGCAGAAAACTGGGGAGAGAGAGGGGATAGTCCCAGAAAGGCAAGGAACACCCCTTCCACAGGAGACAGGGAACAGGTAGAGGTGGAGCCGCCAGTTAGATGCAGAATAGTGGGGGACAGAAGTGTTATTGTAAGGATGTGAGGGTTCAACTGTAAAGAAGGCTGAGTGTCAAAGAAGCGATGCTTTCAAACTGTGGTGCTGGAGAAGACTCTTGAGAGTCCCTCGGACAGCAGGGAGATGAAATCAGTCAATCCTAAAGGAAATCAGTCCTGAATATTCATTGGAAGGACTGATGCTGAAGCTCCAATACTTTGGCCACCTGATGCAAAGAGCTGACTCATTGGAAAAGACCCTGATGCTGGGAAAGATTGAGGGCAGGAGAAGGGGGCAACAGAGGATGAGATAGTTGGATGGCATCATCGACTCAATGGACATGAGTTTGAGCAAGCTCCAGGAGTTGGTGATGGACAGGGAAGCCTGGTGTGCACTGTCCATGGGGTCACAAAGAGTCGGACATGACTTAGCTACTGAACAGTAACAAAGGTGTTGGCAGAGCGGGTGGTAAGGAGGGGCCGTTACACAGAGTTTGACATTCAGTAAACCCCATAAGTGAGCAGGGCAGCATGGAGGCTGGGGGAGGGGAACAGAAGGGAGGAGAGGCCAGGTGTGAGAATGCCAGGTTGGCCCAAGGTTCCAGGTCATTCTCTCTGCCCCCTCTTTTCTTATAGAAAAGTTGCACAGATAGTATAAACATCTCTAGGCCATTACTATTATCTACCCTATTCTAGGCTCACTCACTCAAGTTATTGCATCTTAAAGCCAAACTCCCAGGCTGTCTCCCAAGCCATGGGTTGGTCACTCTTCTGCTCAAAACTCACCCTTCTGAGCTGCCCACCAATTCCTTTATGATCTCTCATCCAAGTACTAACCAGGCCAAACTCTGCTTAGCTTCCGAGACCAGACGAGATCAAGTGTGTTTAGGATGGTATGGCCATAGACACTGATTCCCTTCTGATCTGGCCTGAGCCCACCCTGACCACTCTGTGTCTTATGCCATCCCTCCTCCAACCCTCCAGTCCAGCTCCTCCAACCCCAACAAAGCCCTCTTGTTTCCATCTGACTCTGAGCCCCGCAAGGAAATGACCGAGCCCTCAGGCCTTAGTGACCTTTAACTCCTCCCTGGTTCCCAGCAAACAACAAATAAATGAATGTTATTAGCAGAAAGCCAGATGGAGCAGAGATGCTGAGAGACTGGGAAAAGGTTGCACCGGTGTGTCACCTGGCTCATGGCAGTGAGCTGAGCCCCCTAGATGGCAAAGGAGGCCCTGAGGACAGACTTCAGCTAGCCTTATGCAGTCTGAGCTGCTCACCAAGAACGTGTGTCCAGTCCCTTCCCCTGCAAAGGAATGGGCCAGCCCACTCCTGGGTGGGAAAGAAGAGGAGGGTGGAGACAAGGTCAGTCTAGGCCCGTGGGGTTTGATCTGTTCCATACGCAGGACTGGGACTGGGTGAAAACTAAACTCATTTAGTTTTCACTGTTCTAGGTTCCCTGAGACAATTCTGTAGGGAATCCTAGGCTGTCCTATATGACTCCAGAAACTTTTTCCTCTCCATCAGCAGCAAGAGGGTCTTCCCAGATGGCTCAGTGGGTGAAGAATTCACCTGCAATGCAGGAGACACAAGAGATGCAGGTTCGATCCCTGGTTTGGGAAGATCCTCTGGAGAAGGAAATGGCAATCCACTCCAGTATTCTTGCCTGGAAAATCTCATAGACAGAAGAGCCTGGCGGGTCACAGTCCATGGGGTTGCAAAGAGTCGTACATGACTGAGCAAATAAGCACAAGCATTTCACTGAAGAAAGATGTCAAAGTACCAAACCTTTGCCTTCCCAGATAGTGGGAGGCCTGGCCTGGTGGGAGGCCTGACCTGGGCCACTATGGCCCTAGGGAAATGGAAGAGCCTGGTTCTGGTGATGGCCAGGAGCACCCAACTCATTACCTGTTCTTCTAGAGGCATAGCTGCAGCTGGACACCTAGTGCTTGAGGCTTGGGAGATGCAAGCCCGCCCCCCAGTGGTCACATGTCATAACCGCAGCCTAACAACCCATCAAGCCTCCAGGCCAAACCCTGCTGGAGCAGCGCTGGACAGGGTGCACCCTAGCAGCCTGGAGCACCTGGCTTTGGAGACCTCCTGTGCCAAGGTGAAAGGGAGGTACAAGTTCTACAAGAGCAAAAAAGCATGGAAGCGTCACAGACATGCATGCATGCAAACAAACCTCTGCCTTTTATTCTGGTTTTGGAAATAAGGATACAGGTCAGTGAGGTCAAATAACCCACTCACAGCGGTTCAGCCTGTAAGCATCATTTGTGGGCCAAGTCACGTCCGCACGGCGCTAGTATACCACCCCAATCAAATGAGACAATTGGCCTCTGCCCATCAGAGTGGCCCATGGAGCCTTAAAAACACCCGTTGGTGCCTCTGACCCAGACCTACTGGATCCAGATTCCTGGGCGTAGGATGCAAATGTCTCCAGTGCCACTCTATACTGTCAGTTGGGCGCCAGAGAACAGGATGGTCCTCTCCTAGAGGCCAGGGACATGCTTGATTCATGCCTGAATCTCACAGTACTGGCCCATAAAGGTACTTAATATTATTGGAGAAGTGAAAGAATGAACCCATGAGTGGATGAATCAATGATTCTGAGGTCCCCTCCCGCTGTGACAGCCTATGTGACTCCTGCACACGATTAGCATGCTACACATTCACAGACATGCACACGCACACAGATACATACATGCACACACAGACCCACACACACAGACACGCACATGCACACACACGGCAAAGGAAACCCAGCCTGCCACCCTCAGGCAGGTGCCAGACGGTGGCCTCAGCTGCCCACAGCTGCCTGCCCCTCCCAACCCCCTCACTGGCACACACCTCCTTCTTTACTGGCCTGTATTTATTGTGTACCCACTGGGTGCGTGGCCCAGCCACGGACAGACACTTGTTGGTGACCCTCAAGTGCCAGCCCCACCTGGTGGAGTTGCAGGCCCCCGTGTTGGTTACAGGCACGAAGAGGAGGGCAGGGCGGCAGGAAGGCTGGAGAGGCCGTGCATGCGTCAGCCAGCAGGCGGGTGGCGAGAGGCCCCTTTTGGCAGGCAGCCGGCTCTCACACTTGGCTGAACAGAGACAATGGTGGCTGCTTGGCGGCCCGGCCTCCTTCCCACAGGCAGAGCCTCGGGTCCTCAAGTGTCCGGAGAACAGCCCAGCTGGGATGCGGCCAAAGGGAGCACAAGGGGGCTTCCCAGGGAGGGTGGAAAGGGCCCCTGGGAGCAGGCTGAGGGAGGGAAGGGGTCCCTGAGTGAGTCCTGAAGGTTCCAGGGGAGGGGTTTGTGGGGAGGGAGCCAGGCCTTCAAGGCCCCTCACAACTCTCCAGAGCCCCCAGGGGACACGGCATGCGTCACCACCTCTTACCCTTATCCTCCCCAAACCTGGAGCACCTCCTTCCCTGCTCTGGGGTGGCAAAGGCCCTTGTTACAGGGCTCTCTACTGAACTCTGGGCACCCTCTCCCCTTACAGCCCTCGCTGACCACCGTTGGTTCCACTCTGACGATCAGCCATTGGCCATGGGAGGCAAGGCCTCTCTCATCTGCCCCCTATACGTGCAGGATGTAGGGAAGACCAAACAAAGGCAGGGGGCCCCAGAGCCAGCCTCACTGAGCCCTTGAACTTGCCGAGTCTCTGGTCCTGCCCAGAAGGCTGTTCCCCGCAGTGGACAGGGCCCATCTGGGGTCTCCCAGGACCTCTTCCAGCAAGTCACCTGATTTCCAGAGCAAGACCGCTCCCAGTGCTGCAGCTTCCCTAACCTGTCTGTGCCAAGGTCTCTACGGCCCTGGTCTCTGTCCCTGAGGATGGGGGAGCTCACAGGGCCTCTGACTCAAAGACAGAGAGCCGAGCAACTCCCCAGGTCCAGGAAAGGTGTCCTCTGTGGCTTCTGGAGGGATGGAGGGTAGAATGGGATGAACTGTGGGAGCTGAGTCAAGTCTTTGACCTCTGTCCTCTCTTGGGAGCAGCCGGGGTGGGGGCAACAGTATCAGGAGAACTCCAGTGTGGTGAGTGAGGGAAGGAAGGGGGGACCACACTAGCGTATCCTTCCACAGGGAAGAGGCAGGGCCCCATCCTCAGCACGGACCCGATGATATAAGGCTATTCCTAGGGTTTCATCCCAAATCCACCGCAGGCCCAGGCCGCGGTGGGTAGTTGGTAAGGTGACCCTGGTTTCACAGTTGATTGCGGTTCCGTTTGGGGATGATCTTCCGGTAGGTTCTGCGCTCTGAGATGTTGCGCTTGACCTTGGCCGTGGTGGGGGCCTCATCCTGGTGCAGCGACGGGCTGGAGTGGGACTTCTTCAGGCTGGGCTTGGGCTCCTGCAGGCCTCCAGCCTCCCTCCCCAGCTGCTCCTCCCACAGGTCCAGGTCTTCCGACGGGCAGTGTAGACGGGCCACAAGCAGCTGTAGGTAGGTCTCATAGCGGGTTTTCTGGAACACATATGGGTCCCACTGCCTCAGCACCACCCCAGTTCCAGGTCAGGAGGGGGCTGGGATCACACAGACAGATCACACTGAATGATGCTACAGGGACAGAGACTTTAGAAAGAGGGCTGGGCCAACAGCTAGCATTCACTTGAACAGCGATCTCTGCACATCCTGTCCTTCCTCAGGTATCTTAGAGTTACACCCATCAGCCTGGCCCTGTTTGATACAGCCAACACTGCCTGGTGCTGTAACTAACATTTCCGGAGCACGTTACATCGCTGAGACACTAAAAGATCCATAAGCCACTAGGCTAGAGATCTGTGCAGCACTGCACACAAACAGCACACATCTGTATGCAGCCCTCATTGAGTCTGAATAGCATTTTAACAACTGGCATCTGGAGAGCATGGCGCTAACTACCCTCTTCTGCTTAACACTCCTCGGGCCCCCGTAACTAGCATCCTTCAGATACAGTTCCCACCCTCCAGCCCCCTTGGTCCTCATCCACGCCCTGGGAGGCTGGGTGGGAGTCATCGCTGTGCTTTATAAAGAGGAAGGGTCAGTGTTAGTTGATCAGTCGTGTCTGACTCTGCGACCCCATGGACTGTAGGCCGCCAGGCTCCTCTGTCCATAAGATTCTCTAGGCAAGAATACTGGAGTGGGCTGTCATTTCTTTCTCCAGGGGATCTTTCTGCCCCAGGGACTGAACCCAGGTTCTCCTGCATCGCTGGCAGGTTCTTTACCATCAGAGCCACCAGGTAAGCCCACCAGGGAGGGTCAAGGCCTTGCTAAAGGTCCCAGCAAAAGGTTGGTCAGTGGTGGGGAATGGCTGGAGTGCTGCAGGCAGGGCTGGATCCTATCAGCCACCCCTGGGACCTCGGGGAAGTGGCAAGCTCACGGCTATGGATGCAGCCAACGTCCCAAGAGGAAGAGCTAGAAAGGGAGGTAGAGGATAGTGCAAGACTAGTGGACACAGACAGGAGGTGACACTGACGCTTGCTCCCCTCTCCCCTCCCTGCCCCTGGGTGGCCTCTGCCCTCCTCTCTTGTCACATTGCCCTACACCCCGCTCCTGCTGAATTTGGACGCAGGATTGGGGGTGGAGTAAGTAAAATATTTCAGCATCAGAGAGCTAACAAAGATCATTCCTTAGTTACGGCCATAAATGAGGCATGGATGTGATCAGGTCTCATGAAAGTATATCAGGTGTGAACAAGTTTAATCTCTCTGTGCCTCAGTTTCCTCATCTGTAAACTGAGGATTAGTGTCCTTACCCCAGAGTAGCTGGATGACTAAATAAGACAATCCATGCAACAAGCTTCAGAAATACTGCCTACTATAATAGTATTAGGCAGGTATGAGGGGAAATATATATTCTGTTAAAATATAGTTTTTCCAGGACTTCCCTGGCGGTCCAGTGGTTAAGACTCAGCACTCCCAATGCAGGGGGCATGGGTTAGATCCCTGGTCGGGAACTAAGCTCCCATGTGCCAAAAGGTGTGGCCAAGAAAATTATATATACATACACACACACACACACACACACATATATAGTACATTTACATATATATAATAATATAATACTTGGGCCTCCCAGGTGGCTTAGATGGTAAAGAAAGGTCCTGCAAAGCAAGGGACCTGGGCTTGATCCCTGGGTTGGCAAGATCCCCTGGACAGGGGAATGGCAACCCACTCCAGTATTCTTGCCTGAGAATCTCATGGACAAGGGAGCCTGGATGGGGGCCAAACTGAGCAACACACATACACACGAGTGTTACCAGACAAGCAGCTGCTGTGTTCCAAGGACAAGAGGTGAAGTGGCCTGAGAGTACACAGACACACACACTTGTGCAGGCGTCTGCACACATTCGTGTGTGTAGACCATTCACACAGGGCTGGAGTTCTCACACAAGCCCCCCCGCCCCACTGCCCTGAGCGGCTGGGAGCCAAGGCTGCAAGGACAGCCACGGCCATGAGAGGGCGGCAGAGGGTCCAGGCGGAGGGTGAGACAGCGACCTCACCTCGTACTCCAGGTACTCCTTCCGCAAGCGGTAGTCTTCCAGCTCGCGGCTGCGGCCTCGCCGCTCGGGTAAGTTCCTCTGCAGATCCAGCAGGTCGTCAGAGGCAGCGTCCAGGCAGTTCTCGTGGGATCGATGCTGCTCCTCCTGGGAGCGGGAGGCGGTGAGGGGAGCTGTTTCAAGCCCTCCCTCTCTGAACCCACCATCCCAAGACCTCCCCTCTCTGTTCCTGAGCCCAGGAGTACAGCTCCATCCTGACCCAGGGGCCCAGATGTTCAGCCCAGCTTTCTCCTAGGCCAGGTGCACAGCCTCTCATCTCCCTTCTAGTCCTCCAGGGTGTATCCCACCACCACATCCCGCCCCTCCTTCAGGCTCAGGTCTTACCAGGGAGCCCTGGGTTGGGCCCACGGGCAGGATGGGACGGACGAATTTGCGCTGGGAGCCCACCGCGGCAGGGAAAGGCGGAGCTGAGTGCGTGGCGGCAGCTAGATTGATGCGCGCGATCCAGGAAGTCATCTCCTGGGCAGTGCTGTGTGCAGAGAGAGCGGTCTGTCCCTTGGACCACAGAGTGCTAGCCTATCACCGCCCTCCAGCCTCTGGTGGTCAGCTCAGGCACCCGGCTACAAAAGCCAAAAGTCCTGCCACTAGCTGAGGTGGTTGACCCCTGCTGGTGGTTTTTCTCACCCAACAGAGGCAATAAGAGTTTATGTTTAGTTACTCACTCGTGTCCAACTCTGGGACCCCAAGGGCTGTAACCTGCCAGGCTCCTCTGTTCATGAGACTCTCCAGACAAGAATACTGGAGTGGGTTGCCATGCCCTTCTCCAGGAGATCTTCCCGATCCAGGGATCAAACCCAAGTCTCCTGCATTGGCAGGTGGGTCCTTTACCACTGAGCCACCAGGGAAGCCAATAGAGTTTAAATCAAATGCCAAAAAATGATCAAGTGTTCGTGGCTTCCTGGAATCTGCTGTTTGGAACTGAGAGGCTTAGTCCAACTTTCAAGGAAGAGCCGGTCCCAGGGGTGAAATGGGCTTAAGGCAGGGGATGGAAGCGGGAAGTTCCCCGCTCTCCACACTTCATGTGTACCTGGGACCCACCAGTGACACATCCCAGGTCAAGCCTGCACCTCCCTCCAGGGTGGGGCCAGCACCCGTCAGAGGATGAGAGGTTTACAGGAGGAAAGCTGGGGCCTTGCTATCGCCCATCCCCACCCCTGACTTACGGTGCCTGGAAGAGGTAGAGGCGCCAGTCAGCCGTGCGCAGCTGGAAGACATGTGGCTTCTTGGTGTAGTGGGTGGCAGGGGTGGCCAGTGAGTGGTGCACCCCCACCGGCTCATCCACCATCTGCCCCACCAAACTCTCCCCATCAAGGGCGTGGTCCTCTCCCTGCCACAGGGCAACAGGGGCTCAGAAAAGAGGTTTCCATCAGCTGCCCACCCTCCTACACTGCCCATCAGGGGTGTAGACACCCTCCCTACCTTCAGGAAGTAGAGGACCATCCCTCGAAGTAAGGTGTGGAGCATCTTCCAGCCACGCTTACCCCATGGCGCTACCCGGGAAGCAGAACACGAAGGTGGGTGATGATTCCCCCCCCACCACATCCAGACCCTCAGATGCATACCATCTCACCACCTCCAGTCCCTGCCCAGGGTGCACAGAAACACACAGAAACACACCAACACAACAAAACACAGCAGATGACAAGCAGGCAGTACTGTGTCTCACACACACAGGCAATCACGCTCAGACACCAAAACAGAGCTGCTTACAAACAATAACACAAGTAGGTGCTCATCCAATCCAGCCCCCCTCAAACACGCTCACCCACAAGCACAGCTCTTCTGGGGCCTCTTTCTCGTCCCATCCAGAGAGACACAGGGGCTCAGAAGCTAGGGCTGAAGGCCTACTTCCCCATGGTCACCTCTTGGCCTTGCTCATGTGGCTTCTCACAACCAAATGCCAGTCCCCTAGCTGGTCACCACAGCCCCATCCACCTGGGATCCCATTCTTGCGCTGGTCATGTGGCTCCCTGCTCCAGAGCCCTCAACGGTCTGCAGGATGAAGCCCAGTGCACCCCGCGCTGTCTTTTCTCTCACACCCCACCCTGTGCTCTTTGCCTGGTGGGGCTCTCTTTGCAAATAACCAGACCCTCTTTTCCTCCAAGGTTCAGCTCAGAGACCATCATGTCCCAGAAACCTTAACTATCCTGTCTCCCACATTCTACCCCCAAACAAAAACAGAAGCCTCACCCTCCTCCACACCCCATACCCCATTGAGACCTCCCTGCATCACTCAGCTAGCTCTTCCGTTTATCCCAGACACTGCCTTGTCTGTCTAATTCCCACCTTAGCACAGAGGCCCAGGGGGCGGGGGATCCCTAGGTTTGTCTTGTCTCTGCATCACCTCCCCCACCCCCGCTTACAGTCTCTACTGAGGAAGGACCATGGGCTGCCCATCCTCCACCCATGCCATCTCTCTGCACACCCGCACACACATCGGCTCAGGACATCGTGTTCCTGGGCAGGGCGCTTTGCACACACTGGTCGACAGATGTACAACAGCAGGCAGACACTCACTCTTCTTGCCATCCGCATCCTGGTGCATCTTCCGGGCCAGGAAGCCCTGCTTGTAGGTGGGCACCGTGGGGTCCTGGGCCAGCTGGAGGAAAGGGTTGCTCATCTTGCCAGCTGGGGGAGACGGCTGGGCCTTCTCGGGCCTGGCTGTGTCTTCTTCATCCCTGGGCATCAAAGAATTGGGCTGGCGCTGCTTAAATGGGCAGAGGCCACCAGGAGGCACCCCTGCTTCAGGACCCCACCCTCTCTCTTGCTGGGCAGCCACACCTCAGGACCCCCTAAAAGAAGCCCTCCTTCAAGGTCAGCCCATCAATTCCTATCATCCCTATGCCCTCATGGCCTCTGGCTCCTCCAGGTGTTACATGCCCCCCTGCACCCTCTCTGAGACCGGCCTGATGCCCTGCCTCTGACTCCACCCATGCAGAGGGGAGCACTGTCCGGGACCCTGAACTCTCCCACTCAGCTGGGCGGGAGGAGGGCAGGCAGGAGAGAGGGTGGGGAGGGAAGATGGGTCTCACTTACACGGCCCACTCGAGCTTCTCACTTCGGATAGACCAGTAGAGGGCCTGGAACAGAAACACACAGCTGGACCGGAGAGCCTCAGGCCAGGGGGCCCATACTCTGCCAGAGGTAGGACGGGCATGCTGCCACCTCCATCCCAGTATTGCTGCCCTTCTGCCCTGGGCAGCAAGCAACCCATGGATCCATGCAAGCAGGCAACAATTTATCAGGCATTTGCCATGTGCCGGGCACTGTGCTGGGGGCTGGAGACACAAGGGTGAACAAACCAGTCCTTGAGCTTTTCTTTGTTTGTGCTCAGTGTGACCAACTCTTTGTGACTCCATGGACTCCAGCCTGCTGTGTGTGTGTGTGCTTAGTCGCTCAGTCGGGTCCAACTCTTTGTGACCCGATGGACTGTAGCCCGCCAGGCTCCTCTGTCCATGGGGATTCTTCAAGCAATACTGGAGTGGGTTACTATGCCCTTCTCCAGGGGACCTTCCCAACCCAGGGATCAAACCCAGGTCTCCCACATTGCAGGCAGATTCTTTACTGTCTGAGTCATCAGAGAAGCCCATAGCCTGCCAAGCTCCTCTGTCCATAAGATTTGCCAGGCAACAATACTAGAGCAGGCAGCCATTTCCTCTCCAGGAGAGCTTCCCAACCCAACGATTAAACCCAGGTCTCCTGCATTGCAGGTGGATTCTTTACCATCTGAGCCACTAGGGAAGCCCTTTCCTTGAACTTAGTGAGGCCTGAACTAGTTCCCTGAAGGGGAAATGAATCACCCACATACCATCCTGCCCAGAGGCAGGAATGCCTCTGTAGTGAGGCATTCAGAGCAGTCAGCATTTGGTGAGTGAGTGAATAAATGAGATGCCATGACTTTGAAATGATATGACCGAGAGTGCGCATGTCCACGGGGCTGGCTGGCTGGCTTCTGGAGCTCTGGCCACACCTAGCGGTGGTGCCAGATAGTAAGTGTTCAGTTAATGTTCACTGAATAGACGGGAGAATAAATGCTGTGATTGCTTATGAAAGCAGCCTGTGTGCCAGGACTAAGCACTTGACCACCTTAATTTCATCGTGGTAACAACCCTGCAAAATGGTCACTCACCCTGGGAGAACTTGCCTCGGCCAAAGTGTAAGCTGCCCAAGGCTAGAAGGCAAACCCTGCAACCTCTGCTCCTGAATCATAGCTCCAGACTTTCACCACGTGAAGCTTTACACCAAGGACCAAAATCCAGTGCTTCTCAGACTTCACAGGCCTAAGAGTCACCCAGAGGCATAACGGAACAATGTAGGGACCCAGCCGAGATTTGATTCAGTGGATCCAGGCCAGGGGGATGTGAATTCACACAAGCTGATACATTTCAAGGGGACACTGATGCCGCAGGCTGGGCAGTATCACTTTTAGTTCCCTTCAGTAAAGAAGGCCTGTTCTAGGATTTCCCTGGCAGTCCAGTGGTTAAGACTCCATGCTCCCATTGCAGGGGGGACAGGTTCGATTCCTGGTCAGGGAACTAGATCTCACACGCCACAACTAGAAGATGTTGCTTATTGGTGACAAAGATCCAGCACAGTCAAATAAATAAATAAGGAATTATGTTTTTAAAAAGGCGTGTTGTCTGAAGGATGTCTTGGCAGAGCCAGGCCCGGGCTCATATTCCCCTTGGGACAGTGAGCTGAGGCTCCAGGCCCCACGTGGACCCTGTGCCGTACCTTGAGCAGTTCTTTGGGGAAGTTCCCGCCGTCCCGCAGGCCATTCAGGTTGGTTATGAATTCCTGGCAGCTCATGCTCTTCCCAATGTTCTGTGGCCAGAACACGTGGAGAGGGGGGCAGCTGGCACACATGTCCCACTCCAGCAGCACGACCCCCAGCTGGCCACCCCGAACCTCCCCTGGGTCCCCAGGGCCCTCCCCGACCCCATCCCGGGCCTTGGTCGTGGCTCCCCTCTCCCAAGACCCCCACAGGCTCTCACCTGTCCATGCAGGTCCGTGTTAAGGAGCATGATGGCGCAGGTCAAGGTGTGCACGCAATCTGCCCCCGCAGAGAGAAAAGGCCATTGGAACCGGGACTCCTGCATTGCCTCTGCCCACCCTGGGTGGGGGGACCTCCCCAATGCTTCTGGGCCCCCATGAGTACACTCCCACCAGTCACCACCCAGTAAACCGGCCCCTCCCTACCTACTGAGGAGAAAAGCCCGGGGTTGCAGTGATGGAAGCGCTTGGAGAACTGGTAGAGGATCCGCTCTCGTTCCTGGGTCTCCCCACTGAGCACCAGGGCCTGGAGGAAGCCCCTGGAAGGAGGGCCCGAGTCCAGGCAGAGCCCGGCAGCCTGAGCTCGGGGCCAGCCAGAATCCAGCCTCTGCTGGTGGTGGTTCCCCCACCTCCCCGCCACGCTGGCCATCCCTCCTTCCCAGAGAAGGCCCCCAGGTGTTACCGGAGTGCACGGTCCAGGCTCTGGCCTCCGAACTGGAAGAAGGACAGGTACGCCTCAGCCACGGCCCTGCTAAAGTCATTGCTGCAGAAGGAAAGTGGGGATGAAGCCTGGGTGGGGACTGGCGGGCCTCCTGGGGCCTGACAGGGGCTGGGGGTGCGATCAAAGGAAAGGCACAGCCAGGGTGGACCCTGGGGCCCGAGAGGGCACTGGCAGCCCCTGGGACCCCATCGGCGCTGAGTGGGAGGGACATGGGGTTGGGGTAGGGGAGGCAGGTGGCCAGGTCTGGCGGCTCTAGGCAGGGACTGAGGGTGGTCCAATGTGACTAAGAGAAAGAGACAGGCACAGCAAGGGGCTGGGGGTGAGGGGGAGAGGGGTGCGGCGGACAGGGCAGGAGTGAAGGCATGAGAGGTCAGCGGTGGGGGGCACGGGCAGCAAGGATGGCCCATCAGTGGTCCTTCCCATCCTGACCAGACATCCAGCCTTGCTTGAGTTCAAAACCCCTTACTTCTTCCTCAGGTAGGCAGCCACTTCAGACTTCCGGAAGCCCTCCAGGTGATAGAGGCGAGAGGCCAAGTTCCAGGCCACCTTGTCAGTCCTGACGCCATTCGCCAGCTTGTCTCCAGCCGGGAGCCTCTGGCCTTCCTCTGGGGGTTGCACTTGGGGCATAGGGCTCCCAGGAAGCCTGTGAAAGTCCATCAGTGTCCTCAGGCTCCCATTTGGGATGGAGACAAAGGGCTTCTGGGTCAGGTGTCCTTGAGGTCAGTTGGGGCGGTAGGGGGCAGTAGTGCTCAGAGTCCATGCCCAGAGCTCAGGGCGGGAGCTGGGGCTACCTTCTACCCCCAGGGAAGAGTCTGGGTCACAGCCCGCCTGACCTGACCTGGGCACCAGGAGGGCAGTATCCACACCAAGCCAGCAGGGGCTGGAGCTGAGCTTGGTGCCAGCATGTTTTCAGGTAAACCGCAGGGATGCACTGAGCCTAATTCCCCTTGGTGGCAGGTGCAGCCCTCTGAAGACCCTGGTGGCACTGAATCCATCCCAAGGAGGGGTAGGATTACCTCCCCAAACCCCAGCAGCCATCTGTGTCCCTCACCTCTCCTGCCCTCCCCATCATGCCTCCTTGCCCTCCTTCCCTACCCCCAGCTCCAGCCTCCACTCCTAGATCTGCAGCCAAGGATGGTGTAAGGATGAGGCGAGAACCAGAAGCTAGACTGGCTTTAGGGATGGTGATAGCTGGGGTTGCCATAGACGTGGTTTCCAACCCTTGCCCTCCTATACCAGCTTCCCTGTCATACAGAAGGGTCTCACTGCAGGGGCTTGGATGGGGACCTACAAAGGTGAACAGGCCCAGGAGACCGCCGGGCAGACTTAGGGAACACTCAGAACCTCAGAAGTCACCAAGACCAATCTCCATCTGACTCCTGCCCTGTCCCCGCAACACTGCAACCAAGTACTGGGGTATCCTTGTTATCATCATCCAGGTTGCTTCCCAGGTGGCTCAGTGGTGAAAAGTCTGCCTGCCAACGCAGGAGACACAGGCTTGATCCCTGGGGCAGGACGATCCCCTGGAGGAGGAAATGGCAACCCACTCCAGTATTCTTGCCTGGAAAATCCCATGGACAAGGGGAACCTGGGCGGGCTGCAGTCTATGGGGTCACAAAGATTCAGACATGACTAAGCGACTGAGCACATGCGAGCACGCGTCATCCAGGTTACCATAGTTAGGGAGTTGTACAGAGAAGGAAAACTTTTCACAACACGAAAGTGTTCACCAATGGACTATCCACTTATAAAATTCGGCTGGGCTTAGTAGTCCTCTCCATGTGACACAAATGTATATCTCTGCCCCCATCTGGGTCAGTGACTTTGCTGGTAATTTCTCCCTACTTCCTGAGGCTCATCTGCATCCAACAAGGTAAACATAATGGAAATCAACTGAAAAGTGACATTACAAATGTTGACGAAAAAACATAGGATGTTATGAAGTCCACGAAAGTAATACTGGAAGATTCCAGGGGTCACTTGGGACGCCAGAGACAAGTACAGGAACAGGAAGGGTTATTCCAATGAACAACTGAGGAGGAGGAAGTAAAAATAATGATATGCTTGTCACATGTAAAGGGAACTACTTGGGGGACTTCCTGAGAGGTCCATCGGTTAAGACTTCACACTTGCAATGCAGAGGGCACAGGTTCAATCCCTGCTCAGGGAACTAGATCACACACGCCTTATGGTACAGCCAAAAAAATGTAAAGAGAACTACTTGGATAATCAGCTGATGGAGCCCTCAAATACTTTTACCAACATGACCAAGTCAATTAGTGTTGTTACTAAAATAACATCTAGATAGGGAGGCACTTTGAGGGGAAAAAACCCCACAAAGCAAATATAATCTGTTATGGAACTGTATACTTTAAATGGATGGATTGTATGATACGTGAATTATATCTCAATAAAGCTGTTATTAATCTTCCCGACCCAGGGATTGAACCTGGGTCTCCTGCACTGCAGGCAGATTCTTGACCATCTGAGCCACCAGGGAAGCCCAAAATAAAGTAATAAATAGACCTTTATTACCTCACTATGAAAGTTAAAGATGAATGAATGACATCTCACTGAGCCAGCAAATTAGGTTAGGAAAATTAACTTCCTATATTGTATTAAATATAAGATTAAATAAATTTATTTCTGTAATATTTAGTGTGGTTTACCAAGAAAAGCATCAGTTAAACCTTTTTCATTATCTACTATGAAAGTATGGCTTGCATTTTAGGTAGATTTACTTTTATTTGGGGTTGAATCAAGGTTAATTTCTGGCACAATGAACGCTCTCTTTTCAGATACTGAGAGACTCTTCTGATTACTCTGAACATCTCCAGAGACCACGTATATTTCCAGCAGTGGAAGAAAGATGCTTCTTTGGTTTCTGATACTGCCTGAGGTTCACCATCACTCAATGACATTAAGATCGGAGTGGAGTTAACCTTCCAGTTAGTGTAACACTTAAACCATCACTGGTGTTTCCTGATCTCTTTCACCTGACCTCAATTTGGCCAACAAAATCCCTTTTCCATGGAGAGATCCTAGAGGCTGACAGGCTTCATGCAGTATCCTTGGGGCAGGAGGACATTTAGGTGGATTTCCAGGTGGCCTATTCCTACCTCGGCTCACAGTTCTGGGGTCGTTCAATCCTGCTATGGACCCCAAGATCCACCATTCCTTTGGTACCAATCAAACCTTCCCCTGCTACTCTGTGAGGGAGAGAGATCTAAGTCAGCACTCTGAGCCTCCCAGTCACATCTTCAAATTCATAGTAGCATGTAATCCCCATACCACTAGCTCTGACCTTCTCTCTTCCCAGACCTGCCTAGCATGACCCCCATTTTTCGCACACATGGTCCTGGCCAGGTTCACTGCACAAGCCCCTGGTCGTCTCCTGTTGTCTGGCGTGGACATGTCTCCCTGGCTGTCCCTTGGCACATGCGAGTCCTGCCCTATGTGTATGACCGCCCGCTCTTTGGTTTCTTGCGCTTCCAAACCCTCCAGTCTATAATCCCAGCTTACATATGTTCTATGCTAGGTCCCAGTGTGCGTTTCTCATGTCACCTCACACAAGTCAGAATGGCTATCATCAAAAAGTCTACAAACAATACATGCTGGAGAGAACATGGAGAGAAAGGAACCCTCCAACACTGTTGGTGGGAGTGTAAATTGGTGCAGCCACTATGGAGAACAGTACGGAGTTTTCTTAAAAACCTAAATATAGAGTTACCATATGATCCATCAATCCCAGTCCTAGGCATACATTTAGAGAAAGCCATAATTCGAAAAGATATATGCACCCCAATGTTCACTGCAGCACTATGCACAATAGCCAAGACATGGAAGCAACCTAAATGTCCACTGATGAACGGATAAAAAGATGTGGTATACACTATATACACCTACACACAATGTAATATTACTCAGCCATACAAAAGAATAAGCCATTTGCATCAACACGGATGGACCTAGAGATTATCATACTAAGTGAAGTCAGACAACTATTGTATGCTACGACTTCTATATGAAGTCTAAAAAAAAAAAGATACCAATGAATTTACTCATAAAACAGAAATGGAAAAAAACTTATGGTTACCAAATGGGAAAGAGGGGTAAGAATAAATGAGGAGTTTGGAATTAACATATACACACTATTATATATAAAACAGATAACCAGTAAGGACCTACTGCAATAGCACAGGGAACTATTCTTAATATTTTGCAATAACCTATAAGGGAAAAGAATCAGAGTGGGTATTCTTAAATGCCTACATAATTAGGAAGCAGAGGGCGGTTAGAATGACACTTACGTTTTTGCAGAAGTCAGGCAAGCGTCAGGCTGGCTGGCTCCGGCCTCCGCAGTCCTGGCGGGGCTTAACTTTACTTCCTTCCCTTGGGTTGGGGCCTCTCCTGCCTCCTCTTTTTCCAGGGAACCTGGCTCTGCCCCATCTGTCTCCAGGAATGAAGGGCTTGGAGCATCTAGTGTCCACTCGGGAAGAACACTGCCTGGGGGGTGGCCCTGCAGCCGCAGGCTGCCTTCCCGGGAGGAGACGGGGCTGGGCAGGGAGTTGGGGCCTCTGACCCCAGACTCAGGGCTGCTGGGCTCCGGCGAAGAGGCTGGGCTCCCCCAGGGGTGGCCAGGGGTCACGGTGCAGGGAGCAGACTCCTGGACACACTCTGTATCCTTGTCACCTGAGAAAGAGCATGGAATGAAGCTGGCATGGGGTGAGGGGTAGGCTGCGGGCCAAGGGGCCTGGCAGAGCCAGGGAACAGCCTGGGCTGTCATCGCTAGCAGGTCCCCCCTCCCCTACCCCCCCCGAGCTCCTCCCTGAAACTGCACATTCTGTCCCTGGTCATGGGGCAGTGACCTCCCACACATGGGGCAGCAGGCAGAAAACTCCAGCCCCAAGGCAACCAGGGGTTCAAGGTTGCTAAACCATGAAGATCCAGGAATCCAAAAGGCTGGGTCTTTTGTCGTTGTTGTTCAGTCGCTAAGTCATGTCTGACTCTTTGCGTCCCCATGGACTGCAGCACACCAGGCTTCCCTGTCCTTCACCATCTCCCAGAGCTTGCTCAGACTCATGTCCATTGAGTTGGTGATGCTATTCAACCATCTCATCCTCTGTCATCTCCTTCTCCTCCTACCTTCAATCTTTCCCAGCTTCAGGATCTTTTGCACATTTCATATTTACTCTATGAGATGGTATTTTACTTAATTTATTAAAAAAAAATTTATTCATTTACTCTATGAGCATTTTATTTTTTTTTAATTTTAGTCTTCATTTACTCCAAGAGATGGGTATTTCATTATTTATTTTTTTAAATTTACTTTTAATTGGAATATATGGGGGTGGCAGGGGATGAGATGGTTAGATAAGCATCACCCACTCAGTGGACATAAATGTGAGCAAACCCCAGGAGACAGTGAAGGATAGGGAAGCCTGGCGTGCTGCAGTTCATGGGATCACAAAGAGTCGGACACAACTTAGCGACTGAACAATTGGTTTACAATGTTGTGTTGGTTTCTGCCGTACAACAACATGAATCAGCTGTAGGTATACATATGTCCCCTCCCTCTTGAAACTCCCTCCCACTCCCCACCCCATCCTGTCCCTCTAGTTGTCACAGAGCACTGGGTTGAGCTCCCTGTGTTATACAGCAACTTCCCATTAGCAGAGATGGGTATTTTAAAACCCATTGTATTGACGAGGTTACAGAGGCAGATACAGGGTTTAACCCCAAGTCTGTCTGGTTCTAATACAATACAAGGGGACCCCTTAATGACACCCCTGGGATCCAAGAATGATCTTTGTCCCCACTCCCGATCAAGACCCCAACCACTTGATTTCCCAGACCCCACACTGGATCTCACCTCTGTCCTGGGAGCTAAGAGGCCCTGTGGGCCAGGAAGGAATGACCTTGGTTGGCCAGCCCTGGGTGCTGGGCCCAACCTGTTGAGAAAGATAGAGGTACATCCATGAGGCCTGGAGACACTGAGAGGTGTAGGGGGCAGTGCAGGAAGGGGAAGATGGGGAGGGAAGCAGGACTATAAGTTTATAGGGCCCTCCCTTCCAGCTGTCCTCCCCTATCCCAGACCACACTCCCTGATCTGGGCCTCAGATCAGTTATGGGCACCCTGGATGGGACCCACATCCTAGGCGGGCTGGTGCTGGGCCCCGGAAATCACAGGGCTCACGTTCCCTCTTTACAGATGGAAAAGGTGAGGCCCAGAGAGGGGAAGTGACTTGCCCAAGGTTGCACTGGATGTGTGGCGGGGCTGCCGTTATATTCCACATGTTCTGTCTCCCAGCTCAGTGTTTTGTCCACACAGGATGCTGCGGGCAAGGCAGGGTCAAGGCTGTCTCTCAGAGAACTCTTAGGGAAGAAAAGGAGGAGAGATTTGCCCCAGGGAAACTGCTTCCAGGGCCTTTCCCACATCCCTCTGGCCTCAGGGCCTCATCCATGCTCACTGATTTCTAGTCATCTCTGCTCTGTCTGCTCAGAATGGGCCCTGCTTCCCATGGTCCTGCTCAAGAAGAGGCTGTGTTGGAGGGAAGGTCAACAGCCCCCAGACACTGGGCTGGGCTCTGTCATCCCAGATAAGAGCAAACTGCCAGCCCCCAGGACAGAGCTCCCAGGCTTCCCTCTGAGGACCTCAGGGGCCCTGGAGCAACTAGGTCCTAGAACACATGTCTCAAAACAGCCACAACTGCCCCCTACTCCACCCCAGCCTGTGGGTGGAGGGGCCTTGCCAGTGTTCACAGTTCCTCAGATCTTGGGGTCAGAGCTCTTCCCCATTGTTCTCTGGGATCACAGAGATTAGAATGTTACAGCCTGGCTCTGCCATCTTGAGTCTCCTTATCTCTTAAGCAGAGGCCTCCCTGGGGAAAAAAAAGTGCTCACATAATTTGTCCCCATAACTTGTGCTAGTTGATATCAAGGACCTCTGCCATTGTCCTGGGGGCCTGAGCTGGTGAAACTGAATTCGATGAAAGATGCTTAAAGTAACAAAATGCTGCAATCTCTCCCAAACAGAGAGGACTCTTAAAGGAGACATCTCCCCACCGGGAGAAGAGGTCACCCCTGCAGGTTGACCCCTGCTCTGTTACAGTTGGGACCTTCTTCGAGGTGGGAGGCCAGAGTCTAAAGACTGGCCTGGAACATGCTGCAACGGGAGGAGCTATTTGTTCTCTAAATGTGTCCAGACGCAGCGCCTTAGATCTGGTGAGATGGAGACATTTGTGCCTTAACAAATGTCATCTGCTTAACAACTGAGCGTTGCCGTCGTGCTCAGCTGACATCACGGCTCCTGTAAAATTCCTTCTACTTCTGAAGGCCACCCTGGGCCTGCCTTTCTGCTCTGTTGCTCACCAAAAGGAAGAGAGTTCTGGGCCCAGTGATGGCAGAGGAAGGTCCTTCCTTCTGTCCATGTCCCCAAGCACAGCCCAAGGGTGGGTTCTCAGGGCTCAGTTTACCTCAGTCTCCTCCTGGCTGGAAGGTGCTGCGGGAGCCCCCTCGGGGGTGTCCACCATGACCCAGGAGAAAGAGTGTGGCCTGTAGGTGGGCACAGGGAATGGAGGGGTGGTGTGCCCGCTGGACTCTGCTGTGCTCTCCCCCAAATCCGGCTCACCGCCCAGCTCCCAGGGCACTCTGCCTTCTGAGGGTGGAGGCTCCAGGGTCTGTGGGCTCTGGGACCCAGTCCTCACATCTACATAGGAGTCCGAGAAGCCCCAGGAAAAGTGCGTTTCAGATGCACTAGTGTCCGAGCAAGGGCTCTCCAGGAAAAGCGGGTTGTCAAAGAAGATGCTTTCCTCCTCGGCACTCCACTCAGGAGACAAGTCCAGCGTGCCCTCCCTCGGCCATGCTGGCTTCTGGGGCTCCCCTTCTGGCCCACTGCTATCGTCCTCCGAGGCCTCATTTGCATCCGGGGGTGGGCTGGGGAGGAGGCCCGAGTTCCGGGGGCCAACTGGGCTGGAGGGAAAAGTGGGGAGGTCGGCAGGGGCCGTGGGAATGCAGCATCTCAACTCAGCTCTGAGCCCTTCTGTCTTCTCCAGCTCCTCCTCCAGGTCTAGCACGCACATCTGGGCCTGCAGGATCCCTGCCCAGAACACCACCTGCGTGGACGTGCTCTGGCTCTGCCCTGGGCTCCCCAGAGGCTGGTTGTCCCTGGGAGACCCGGGGGAGGTGGTTTTCTGTCCTGCCCGTTCCTGGGAAGAGCCGCTCCCCAGGTGCATGGGCTCTGGGCTGGAGCCCTGGGGACAAACATCAGGCCTCACAGCATCAGGAGGGTCAGAGGCCCACGTCTGCTCCCCGTGAGGTTCGAGAGGCTCAGGGTGGCTACAGGTCTCCCCTAGGTGGGCTTCCGAGTGGGGTTGCAGGTTGTCTCCCAAACAGATGTCGAGGGTTTCCACGGGTCTGGGGTGGCCACAGAGTCCGTCGTCGCCCATTATCCAATGAGCGTAAGCTGCGTTAGAGCCTTCAGGAACATCCGCCTTCACAAGCCCATTGTGTGGATTAGAGGGAGTGATGGCCAGAGGGGCGACCGGGACCCCACATGTACCCTGGAAGTACCCAAAGCAAACTCAGGTTAGCACTGGGCTGTCAGCCCCTGGAAGCACACAGTGGCAAGTTACATATGGTTTTGAGTGCCTGCCACATCTACAGCCCAGGCCAAGGGCCACTGCCCTCGACACGGAGACAGGGGTGAGGAGTGTACCATACATGCTGTCTGACCCATGATCTCAACTGCCTGTACCCATGGGGGCACCTGCCCCAAAGACACTCAGCTGTTGGCTGAAGGTGGCTCCCATGGCTGAGCTGAAAAAGGTGAACCGAGCACAGCAGAATCTTCTTTGGGGTACACGGATTGGAGAATGTTGAGGCTGACAATGTTGGTAGCAAGAACAAAAGTCACAAATGTCTCAAATTAGCAGGAAAGCAGAGGCAAACCAAAAAAAAAAAAAAAAGACACGGAAACCAATGTATGTGGGAACCAAACAGTCAAGGACTAGAGGTGAAAGGAATGAAACAGACAAGAGAGAAGCAGGCAGCCAGGGAAGAAAGGCCATGGCCAGTCTTGTTTCCACTTCCCGAGGCTCCAGCCTTTGGGGCCTGCATCCTTGCAACAATGAACCAGCCAATTCTCAGTTACAGCCATGCAGTCTGGCCTAGGTGGAACCAGGAAGAGGAGCACCAACTAAGCTCAGCCTGGGCTCCTGCAGGGAGGCGGGGTGGGCTTCAGCCCACAGGGAAGACCCAGGCCGCATGGGGAGGAGACCACTGCCTTCTTGGTGACTTGGGGGGGTGTGGGTGGAGAAAGCTGGGGATGTCCAGCCATGTTCCCCTGGGGCTCTACCACATCTGTTCAGAGCTGCTCAGTGCATCAGCTACACTGGCACTCTGGGTGGGGCCTAGTGGGATGCAGCCCAGGATTTTCACAGGGAATTTTCTAGAAGACATATCTCCATCCCCTGCGTGTGGACTCCAGGTTACACAGCTTTTGGGAGTGGCTCTACTGCTTCAGCGGAGAAGGCGATGGCAGCCCACTCCAGTACTGCCTGCAGTTCAGGAGACCCTGGTGGGCTGCAGTCCATGGGGTTGCGAAGAGTCGGACACGACTGAGCGACTTCACTTTCACTTTTCACTTTCGTGCATTGGAGAAGGAAATGGCAACCCACTCCAGTATTCTTGCCTGGAGAATCCCAGGGATGGGGGAGCCTGGTGGGCTGCCGTCTATGGGGTTGCACAGAGTTGGACACAACTGAAGCGACTTAGCAGCAGCTACTGCTTCAGAACAACTGTCCTGTTCTGAACCTGTGGACACTGTGAAACTCGTAACTGGACCTGTTTCCCTCCCAGTACTGGCCCTCAGGAAGTATAGGTTAAATCTGCAGGCCCTATGCATCCATTTCCAGGATTAAATGCACCCCAGGGGACTTTCCTGGTGGTCCAGTGGCTAAGACTCCGTGATCCCAATGCAGGGGGCCTGGGTTCAATGCCTGGTCAGGGAACCATATCCCACTTGCTGCACCTAAGAGTTCACAAGCTGCAACTAAAGCTCCCACTTGCTGCAACTATTTCTTGGTGCAGTCAAATAAATAAAAATAGAACAATAAATGCAGCCCAGACCACACCACATCTTTCATTTTCCCTTTGCCTTACTTTCCTCACTAATATATGTCTACTTGGAGGACTGTGTATACATTAAGCTGGTTTTTGATTTCCCAGTACCCACTGTCCACCTACTTCACTGTCCACCAGAAGACACTCAAGAAGACACTCAATAAGGGGGAAGTTTCAGAGACAGGGAACCAAGGCTGGATGGGGTCCTATTGTTTAAGGTCACCAAGACAGCACAACTGGGTACTGTTCCTTCTTTCAGGAGGTGCCAGAGAAAAATGAGACAGGACCAGCGTGAATTTCAGTTTCTTATTCCCCTTGACAGCATCCTCCAAAAAGTCTCTCAAAACCAGAATCCTTTTCTGGGTTTTTACTTTTCCCTCTGTCCCAACCCTCACATCCCTCACTGTGAGCACAGCAAGAATCTGTAATTGCCGATCTGTGGCCTTGGGACTCTGAAGCTTTAGGCCCAAGGAAGGGCCGATTTACCACTGAGTTCTCAGCTGGCCTCCCCAGTCGACTGGAACTTCCCAAGAGCTGAGGCCACTTCTTACTTTCAGTCTTGTATTTGATGCTCTGAATCCAATCAATTTGAAATCTGATCTTCCTATGGGTCTCCAACTCTTTTAGCTCAGCCTCAGTCATCATCTGGGACTTTCCTGGTGGTTCAGATGATAAAGAATCTGCCTGCAGTTCAGGAGACCCAGGTTTGATTCCTGGGTAGGGAAGATCCCCTGGAGAAGGGAATGGCAACCCACTCCAGTATTCTTCCCTGGAGAATCTTATAGACAGAAGAGCCTGGAGGGCTACAGCTCATAGGGTCACAAAGAGTCAGACATGACTGAGCGATTAACACTTTCACTTTCAGTCATCATTTGAGCATCTTCCTCTCCACCCCGTACCTTCCCCAGGTTAAAGGCTGAGGACTCATACGGTTCACTCTTAAGTCCTCAGCTGGCCTCAGGGGCAATCCCTGGCTCCCCACAAGCAGCTGTCCATTTTCAACTCTTCCCCTCTCTGGGTGAGACCCCTGCTATGATCCTATCTCCAAGGGGGAGAGAACAAGTGAGGTCAGGACCCACCATCTATATTTGGGTAACCCCTCTGGAGCCAAACCCCCCTCCCCAGGCCTTCCTGGAGAATGACCAAGTATAAATAAAGAGGTCAGACACCGCCCCCCTGCAATGCACACACACACACTCGGCAGGCTTCTCAAGGAAACAGCCCTTGAGACTGTTAGTTGCTCAGTCATGTCTGACTCTCTGCAACCCCATGGCTCCATGGACTGTAGCCCACTAGGCCCTTCTATCCATGGAATTCTCCAGGCAAGAATATTGGAGTGGATAGCCATTCCCTTCTCCAGGGGATCTTCCTGACCCAGGGATCGAACCTGGGTCTCCTGCATTGCAGGGAAATTCTTTACTGTCTGAGCCACCAGGGAAACAACTCCTACGGTATGGGAAACTCAGGAAATAGCTCCATTTATGAGACAGAGAGCAGAGGTGCAGGGAAGCACCTCCATCACAGACACCTGAACTCGGGGCACCCCTAGCTCCCTTCCCACACCCCTTGACCATCCCTCCCTGCCAAGACCTGGTCTGTTTGTGTCCAGCAGGCTCCCCTCCTGAGATGCCCCCTCTCCAGTCCTCACTCCTCCACACATTTTATCTGACGTGTTTGTCTTCCTTAGGAGCGCATCCCTGTGGGTACGACAGCATTCTGCCTAAATGACTTCAACTCCTCTCCTCTTGTTAGTGAATTGCTTGACAGCCAAGTTCAAATGACAATAATGGGAATGGGAAATTATGGGCAGGGGGTCGGAGGAAAGTGTGCCCTGCAATTTTTAATAAGACAGGAGTTCCACACGTCCCTCTTTGCTAAAGTGCTCAGTCATTCAGTTGTATCCTACTCTTTGCAAGCCTGTGGACTGTAACCCACCAGGCTCCTCTGTCCATGGCATTTCCCAGGCAAGAATACTGGAATGTGTTGCCATTTCCTACTCCAGGAGATCTTCTGACCCAAGGATCGAACTTGCATCTTGGTGTCTCTTGCATTTGCAGGTGGATTCTTTACCACTGAGCCACCAGGGAAGCCCTTATAAATAAACTTGTATATGAAGCAAAGAAGACATACAGGTAAATGTTAATGACCATGCTAGACACAAATGAGGATTGGCTTGGCCTTCCCAGAAGAAATGGGGTCTTCCTCCATGGATTTAAAGGGAAAGAAAAATCAGAGAAGTTGTAGCAGCTTTCCAGAGACCAAAGGGAACAGATAGCTGGGGCCTGAGGGGACGGAAGGGCCTGAAGGAGGTGGGGTGGGGTCTGGGAGAAGACAGACAGATCCAGCACATGGTGGGGAAAGAGGTATGCCTGCACACCACCCCCTTCTCTCTCGTATTTCAGAGCATTTACTCCATTGTGTAATTTCTAGCGTGTCAACCCACCTGGTTCTCACTTGCCTCCCCTCCCCAGAAGGAGGTACTTTGTGTTTTTTGCTATCACTATCTCCTACAGAAATGCTACCCCTAATCACTTTAGTGACCAACTGTGTGAGCCTCTTGATGAAAGTGAAAGAGGAGAGGGAAAAGTTGGCTTAAAACTCAACATTCAGAAAACTAAGATCATGGCATCTGGTCCCATCACTTCATGGCAAATAGATGGGGAAACAGTGGGAAAAGTGACAGACTTTATTTTTTTGGGCTCCAAAATCACTGCAGATGGTGAGTGCAGCCATGAAATTAAAAGACGCTTACTCCTTGGAAGGAAAGTTATGACCAACCTAGACAACATATTAAAAAAGCAGAGACATTACTTTGCCAACAAAGGTCCATCTAGTCAAAGCTGTGGTTTTTCCAGTAGTCATTTATGGATGTGAGAGCTGGACAAGAAAATAGGCTGAGCACCAAAGAATTGATGCCTTCGAACTGTGGTGCTGGAGAAGACTCTTGAGAGTCCCTTGGACTGCAAGGAGATCAAATCAGTCAATCCTAAAGGAAATCAACCCTGAATATTCATTGGAAGGACTGATGCTGAAGCTGAAACTCCAATACTTTGGCCACCTGATGCAAAGAACTGACTCATTTGAAAAGACCCTGATGCTGGGAAATATTGAAGGCGGGAGAAGGGGAAGAGAGGATGATATGGTTGGATGGCATCACTGACTCAATGAACATGAGTTTGAGTAAACTCCGGGAGTTGGTGATGAAAAGGGAGGCCTGGCGTGCTGCTGTCCGTGGGGTTGCAAAGAGTAGGACATGACTGAGTGGCTGAACTGAACTGAACTGTGTATACCCGCTCCAGCTGCCAAGTGTGAGGGGGCACAGCGTTATCCTCTAGTTCCAGCGGTTAGAAAGCTGAGGGTGAGTGTGGACTGGAGAAGCTCAGAATCACTCATGAGACACCTGGGGTTACAGAGCCTGGTGGCAGGTGTCCTGGTTCCAGGCAGACAGGTCCACGTGGGTGCACACAACCTCTAGGCAGAGTTGCCACATTTAGCAAATACACAACAGAAGATGCCCAATATTAGGAACATATTTACACTGAAAATCGACTCACTTCTCTGAAATTTAAATGTAGCTCTGGACTCTATTATATCTGGCAACTCAACTCATGTCGAGCGCACCCATCTCAGTAGGGTGTCACTCAACTAGCTTGTGCTTTGCAGCTCAGACCTCAGGCCTGCCAGTCACCCCATGGGTGAGGCAAGTGGTGACATTGCCCTCCTACTCATAAGGAAACAAGGCTCAGAGAGCTTCAGAAATGTGCCTGGGTAGCTCAGCTGGTGGGTGGGCAAGCTGGGGTCTGATCCAGGTCTGCGGCTCCCTTTAGCAGCATTTTCTTTCCATCCATAAATCAATTCCTTTGGGTATTCATGGATTGAACAAAGCATGAATTTCTTCTGAAGTGGAGTCACCTGAATTCACCTGTTTCCCCCACTGTCCAGGGCAGGGCCTGCCTGACTCAGAAGTGACACTCCAGACATGTTTGTGAAAATAAGAGGAAAGATGGAGAGATGGATGGAGGGAGGGAGGGAGGGATGATGGATGGATGGATAGATGGAGGGATGAATGGATGAATAGAAGGATGGATGGACGAATGGATGAATGGATAGAGGGGTGGAAGGAGGGATGGATGAATGGATGGGTAGGTGGATGGATCCTCAGAAAGCTCCCTCCTCACAACCACACTACAGGACTGGGGAGACTGAGGCTTGGAGAAGATTTAGCATCATTATGACACGAAGACGTTCCCCTAAGGGCAAGTCTGGCCATGAGTGAATCACACTTTACTCCCAGGAAGCCCAGCGCCCTAAGGGCAGAGCTTTCCCAGAAGTGGTTCTCACCAGGCCAGTCCAGCAGCCAAAACGTCCATCTGGGTCCTGGCTCTGAGGAGGAAGCTGGACTGAGAGGAAGAAAGTTCAGGACCCATTCAACCACCTTGTCTATGATCCTCACTAGAAATGTAAGTTGACTGAGTCTCTGTCTCTCTCTCCCACTCTCTTTCCCTCTCCCCACCCACAGCACCCCGCCACCTTCTATTGCTTCTCACTGAATGAAGGGACAGAATGACCTGAGGGGTGAGGTCACTTCTTATGACCAACATGGCAGTCCCACCAATCACCTGGGAGAGAGCAACCTGACCGAGCAGGGATAGAGAGTCAAGGGTCAAAGGTGGAGACCAGTCTCTGTTTCCTGGAGGTAAGATGGCACCTCTGAGGCAGAGGTGGGCCAGGAACTGGGGAGCAGAGCCCAGGTCTCATGCATCTAGAATTTTCTTGGTTTATTCCCGCCCCCACCCTTGGTATTTAGTGTTACCTCTTTTAAAATGGCTCAGGTATCTTAATCAGAACAAAGGAGGGAGAAAGTGTCCAACACGGGTCTCTTCGCTGGGTTCCGTCACCTTTGAAAGGAGCGGCCCTTCATGTCTCTAAGCACCATGATGGGTCAGGAAGCTTAAGGAAAACTTCTGGGAGAAGTGGGGTGGCTCTTTGGAATCCAAGAAAATGCTCTGAGTCCAGAAGCCAGTGAGGGGAAGGATTGAGGAGGGAGCGGAGAATGGGGGAGGGATGGGAGAGAAAGGGTGCTCCACTGGGCGGCCCGCAGGGCTCCTGTCCAGAGCGAAGTGACCACTGCTGGGCTGAGCCTGTATTAGCTGATTGGAGGTAAAGGACACAGAACCCGAAGCTGGGGGACCAAGGGGTCATAAGTCCCTTCTACTCTCACCTAACCTCTCCCCCCAGCTTCAAGGCAAGGTTTTTTCCATCTTGGGGAAAGAAGGAGCCCAGATGTCACCTGGATCATCCTATTGAGAGTGGGTTCTCTTTTCACCCCCTGTTTGGGCACAGAGCCTGTGCCCTGAGGTGTTGAAGGCCACGGGAGGCCAGGGGAGAGCCTGTCCAAGGGGGACAGGGACAGCACGAGTGTCACACATTCAGCCCCTACTCGCCATAACCTGGAGGCTCACAGCCTAGTCTCAAATCCTAACTACCACTGACCAGCCACATAACTCTGGTCCAAAACTTCACCTGGCTCCTTGCCTATGAAAGAAGGAAATAAGACGGATAAGTTTTCTCAGGAAGTTTGCTAGAAAATGGGAGCAGGGGCTTCCCCAGTGGCCCAGGGAATAACAATCCACCGTGCAATGCAGAGGACACCGGTTTGTTCCCTGGTCCCAGAAGATCCCACGTGCCACAGAGCAACTAAGCCCGTGCACCACAACTACTGAGCCTGTGCTCCAGAGCCTGAGAGTCGTAACTACTGAGCCCATGCTCTGCAACTCTTGAGCCCACGCTCCACACACTCTTGAGCCTATGCTCTGCAACAAGAGAAGCCACGACAATGAGAAGCCTGCAACGAAGAGTGGCCCTCACTCATTGCAACCAGAGAAAGCCTGTGGAGCAACGAAGACCCAGTGCAGCCCAAAATAATTAAATGAATAAACAAATAAATAAAATCTTTTTAAAAAAGAAAGACAGAAAATGGGAGGGGGTCTGAGTGCCAACGCTGAGCCTGCTGCCCTTGGGAGGTGCTCAGAAATACCATGTCCAGCTTGGATTAACCTGGCTGCTTTGCAGGTCCCTTAACCTGGCTGCTTTGCAGGTCCCTTAACCTGGCTGCTTTGCAGGTCCATTTGGAGAAGAAAAAAATACATGAAAACAAGCAAACAAAAGGCCCTCCATGAGAGCACAGGCTTGGCCCCAGCTCCCTCTGTACCCGAGGAGTCAGTTCCTGGCTGTCCTGTCTGGACTTTAAGCTTCCAACTCAGAAAGCTGCCTCCTTTTGTCCTGGCAACGTTCCCTTCCTATGCAAAACCCAAAGTCTTCTGGCCCATTCTGGGATTTAAGAGGTGATCTGCCCTGTCCTTCAGCAGCCCTGAGTGGCAGCCAGGTTAAGGGTATTGCTCTGAGGGCAGTTACCCTCCCTTCCCCCTCACGCTGTCCCCGGGCTGAGGTCACAGGACAGATACCCCTTCCTAAACCTGGGGCCAGGGCACCCGAGGTACATGACATATGATAAGGGGCCACCCCACATCCTGCCCACATGGAAGGCAGCTTCATGCAAATGTGCAGAGAGAGCGAGAGAGACAGTGAAACACACACACACACACACACACGCCACTGGTGCTGAGAACCCTGAGATGGGTCAGCTGAGAAGCAGGCATGGAGGGAGAATGGAAAGGACAGAGAAGAAGAGAGAGTGGTGGGCAGAAAGGATGAGCCAGGGGCAGAGGAGATGAGGGGGCAGAGGGCCAAAGGGTAGCTACTGCCCACAGGAGGACAACAAAGCCTCAGGGCCAGCCTGGGCCTCCCCTCATGCCATCCTGGATCTCCCCCTCCCAAAACAAAAAGCCCGGAGCCCAGATTCTAATCATAGGCTGGGTGGTTCCTTATCTGTAGAGCAAGGAGCCCTGTGATGTCCTAAAGCCCGGGAGACAGGCCTCCTGGCTGAGTCCTCTGGGGTGTTGATTATCAGCTGATGACGGGTCACCCTTCCCAGGCTTTTAGCAGAGAAGAATGACTCTGCCTGTAGGATCTCAGGCCCTGGAATAAGGGGACAGTGGCTGAGGACAAGAACTAGGAAGCTTGATATTGTCCCAAACAGGGACGCCATTGAGAGTGACCTTGTTCCTGTCAACCATCAGGGCGATAAGCCTAAATTCGTGCTGCCGGGGCAAGCCAGCAAGTTGGGCCACCTCCCCCTAACCCAGCCTTGCTGCGGGGGCCTGAAGGCAAGGCAGGGCTGGGAGACCCAAGTCTGAGCTCCTACAATGACCACACCCAAAGCTGCCCCCACCCCAAAGCCTGGCCCGAATGGCTTCCTTCTCTCCAGGGTCTGGGTGGAGGGGGGTCAAGCCTCATTTGGGGCCTCTGGCCTCATTAACCCCCACTGGGCACCAGTCACCAGGAATCCAGGGAGGCTCACAGAAGATTCAGAAGGGACTCCCTGGGAGGCTGGGGTAAGTGGGAGCCACGGCAGGATTCAGGGAAAGGGCTAGATTGGGAGGCGGCTGGTTGATGGACAGGAGGAAGGAGAAGGATGGGGCTGTGGCCCAGGGCCGGGCTCACGGCAGATGCACAGGCCTTCAGGGCCCTCCATGCTGCCCACCTGCCCCACTAGGGTCTGCACATGACTCCCTGCACCCTCCGCCCCCACCCCACGCAGGCCCACCTTGCTCACCTCCAGAGGACCGAGAAGGGATGCGTGGGCCTGGCTCCCCCGTCGCGATCCTGCCGCCCGGCCCACCCGCCCTGTGAACGGCAAACGTGGCCGCTGCCGCTTCCGACTTCCGCTCCCCTCACCACACTCACCCTCCCTACCCACCTCAGGCCTCCAGGGCTCCCCTGCTGCTCTGCATCTCACACTTCCTGCCCCAATGTGAGAGCCCCTTCTCCCAGGCTCAGTGCCTCTGGCCGCCAGCCCCCTGCTCCTGGGAACCCCCACCCTCTGCACAGCCCAGAATCAGGGCCTGGGAGAGAAAAAGAGGAAGACGCAGCGCCCTGGGCTGCAAGCACGCCCCACCCTCCTCCCTGCGGGTCTGTCACCAGGTTCTCATCTCTGCCCAGCTCTTGGTTCCTTGAGCGGCACTCAGGAGGGCCTTGGGGCTGCCAACTTTTCTTCTTCCCTCGATTTATGTGTGGCTAGGTCTTTCGGAGGGGCTTCCCAGGTGGCTGGCTCAATGGTAAAGGATCTGCCTGCCAATGCAGGAGATGCAGGTTCGATCCTTGATTAGGGAAGATCCTACATGCCTTGGAGCTACGTGCCTTAAGCCTGTGCACCAGAACTACTGAGCCCACGTTCCTCGAGCTGGTGCTCCTCACTAGTCACAACTAGAGAAAACCCTCGGGAAGCAACAATACCCACTGCAGCCAAAAATAAAGTAGTTAATTAATTTTTTAAAAAAAAGACCCACAATCAAAGGCTTCAGACCTGGGCCAGCCTGGCCCACAATACAGAGGGCGTGGCTCCAGCTACATCCCCAAACATACACCACACACACACACACACACAGAGCAAGGAGTCCATAGGGACGTGCCTACCTGGCCTTTCTGCATCACACCCTGGGCACCCTGGAATCTAGGATTCTCTGCTTCCTGGACTCACAGGGTCTCTACCCTGTCTGTGGACATTGCATCACGGCTCTGTGCAGTCCAAGACCTGGAGGGAAGGGGAGAGACAGTCAAGAGGTGAACATGGCCTGGGCCTGAGGGCAGGTCACGTCCCAAGCCAGGACAGGGAAGAGAGAAGGAAGGGGACAAAGGCCGGGGGTAGGCTCTGCTGCCATATACAGTGATGGCTGAGGATCTCAATTCAAACTTGGGCCTCCAGGTCATCATTAAAGGGGGAGGCAGAAGAAGGGAATACTCTTTCCATAAGAGTTCATCAGCTGTGGTGTTATAACACTGACATATCCAAACACATCTCGATGGGGGGACCCTCCACTGTTCCATTTCTGGGGCTGCAATGCTAGATGCAGGCTTATTTCAAGCACAGTGCAATGCAAACCTGGTTCCTTACCTCTTCTAAGCTGCTTCTCCTCTGTATGGGGGATTCTTATTCCCAGCCAGGTGACAGAAACTCAAGTCACCTTGGCCTAAATGCCAACCCTCCCTCAGGCCAATCCTAATGCCAACCCTCAGGTCTCCAGCCTCACAAGGTGTCTGGAACATGGCCGGCGCTGACTCCATGCTGTCTCAATGTGAGAAGCCACTGACGGTCAGGAATAAAACACAGGATCCCCAGTGTTTCCCTGGTGGTCCAGTGGCTAAAACTCCACACTCCCAATTAAGTGGCCTGGGTTCATCCCTGGTCAGGGAACTAGATCCCACATGCCACAACTAAGAATTCAAAAGATCCCATGTGCTACAACTAAGACCTGGCAGAGCCAAATCAATAAATATTAAAAACAAAACACAGGACTTCTGTCCTCAGGAGTTTCCAATCTAGTGACAGAAAATAAACAAGAAGTAATCAACATGTGATTATAAACTGTGAGGAGTGCTGGCAGGGGAACAGGTGGGGAGAGAAGAAAGTGATTGGGGGTGGGGGGCTCACTACGAGGGGAGACCAGGGGCATCATATCCCCATGAAGAGGAGCCAGGATGTGAAGAGAAAGCGTGGGGTGGGCATTTTAGGAAGATGAAACTGCATGTCTAGTTTCTTACCGAGACTGGAAAGGTCTCCAGGAGTGACAGCCAGACAGTGTGGGAAGGCGGGAGAAGTGGATGGGCTGGATCCCACAGGGTCCCCAGAGGTAAAGTAAGGAAGTGACAGGTGTATTTATTTTTCAGATTGCCTGGCGCTGCATGGAAAAGAGACAGTGGAAGTGCTCAGTGAGGTCAGGGAAGGGCTCTGTGACAGTCCAGGGGAGGCGGGATGGTGGCTTGGAAGGGGGTCAGAAATGGCATAGAAGGAAGACAGAGGTTGTGGGACCTATATCAGGGATGCCTGGTAGAATCTGCCACTAAAGTGGTGAGAGGCAGAAGTCAAGGGTGACTTTTAGAGTTCTGGCTTGAGCAACTTCGAGGGGTGGTAATATTTGTGGAAATGGGAAAGAACTGGGGAGATGAGGCTCAGGGGAGAAAATCAAGGGTTTCAATCTTTAAATATTAGGTTTGAGATATCTGTGAGCTACTCAAGCAGGAGTGGCTAGTACCTAGAGTGGATGGGAGGGGCTGGGGTGCAGAAAGGAGCTCGAGTGTGACCAGCAGGAAGGCACCCACACTAGGGGCCAGCAGAGCCTCCCCAGGAGACGCCTGCAGAGGAGAGCGAGCAGAGGCTGTCAGGGAGGTGAGAATGAGAGTGTGTTGTTACCAAAGACAAGAGAGGAGAAAGACAACTTCAGAAGGAGGAAGTGGTCGGCTGTGTCAAACGCTGCTAGAAAGCAGAGGACGATAAGGAGCAAAGTGACCATTGAATGAGGCCCACAAGGAGGTTACAGACAAGCTGGGGGTGGGGGTGAAGACCTGATGGGGGTGACCAAGAGGTGAGGACTGATCAGAAGCCAAGGACCGGGATCCGCCCCCTCCAGTCCCAGCTCGGCACCATCCCAGGGCCCCTTAGCATGCTGGGCTGAGATGCTGTTGGTCAAGCCAGGTGCCAGGGATCAGCCTCCTCTGTGTATTTCTGAATCTCCACCCATCCCCCTGACTGTGAACTTCTCATGGGCGAGCACTGGTCCACTTGCCTCTATCACCACCCAACTGGTGGGGGCCAGGCTCATAACTGCTCCAAGGCCTTCTGATGAATGAAGGAGTCAAAGCTGCTCATCCTCATCCTTCGATCACATCAAAGCGACACTGTGGGAAATGGGGTCTGCCTCTCTCCTCCCAGCAGGTCTTGTATGTGTTTGGTGTGTGTGTTTGGTGGGGCTCTGGGATGTGGCCAGGGGATGGTTCCTGCTTAGAGCAAACTCCAAGAAGAGACTCCTGCACCCATCAGCTCTGTTCCATCTCCTAGAACTTTCATCTCCTTCCCAAGATGCAAAGAACAGAGCTGGACAGCCAAGGAGGGCCTTCTGCTCACAGGGTGTGTGGCTCAGGGTGAGAAGGGGAAAGCAAACTGGCTCCTGCCCCCAGAGCCCTGCCAGAGATGGACTTTGATCTTTTATGCCCCCTCCCCCTTCTGGGGGTCCCAGCCCACTGTCCCCCTCCCCTGGGCCCAGAAGATGCGCAATCTGCTGACCTGACCACAGCCCAGAGGCAGACAGCCCCTTCCTGCCTCCCCCAATGTGAGTGGCTTCCTGTTTGCCCGCAGAGGAAGCTGCTGGGTGCAGGTGGGGAGGCAGTGTCTCACAGACCGAGCGCAGGTTGGGGAGTGGAGCCCACCTTCCAGGAGAGGAGCTTTGGGGCTTTCAGCACGCAGCCCACACTCCTGAGAGGCAGAACGTGAGAGGACAGAGGGGATGGACACCTGACTTCTGACTACATTTCACAGAGGGACCCTAGGTGCTGACATTCATTGGGCCCTTTATAACCAGTATCTCCAAAATCTAGAGTCTTGGGTAGGGGTGGGGCGTCATGAGCCCCATGCCACAGAACAGATGAGGAGACCGAGGGTCAGAGTAGCCACTCTGGCTGAACTTGAGCCCAGGACTGCCAAACCAAATTCACTTTCTGCTATACCCCACTGCCATCCACACACCACTCATATGAAGGACCGAGGCTTCTTTCCAAGCATGTAGGGCCACGGACAGCCCAGTTTGAAAACTTACCTTTTAAAAAAATAATTTTACTTGTTTGTTTTTGGCTGCGCTGGGTCTTTGCTGCTGCACGGGCTTTCTCTAGTTGCCATGAGTGGGGCCTACTTTCTAGTTGCAGGCTAGAATGGGCAGGCTTCTCATTGCGGTGGCTTCTTTTGTTGCAGAGCACAGGCTCTACAGCACAGACTCAGTAGTCAAGGCACACAGGCTTAGTTGCTCCGTGGCATGTGGGATCTTCCTGGATCAAAGATCAAACCCATGTCTCCTGCATTGGCAGGTGGATTCTTTACCACTGAGCCACCAGGGAAGCCATGAATTCATTTTTAACAAAGCAGACCTTAGGAAAACTCTGATGCTGATGGAGCTCACTGCCATCCTTCTGCGGGTACTAGCTACCAGGCAGAGGGAGAGCTGAAGCCAGAGGCACCTCATTTGGGCCACATGTCCCTGTTGTCTCTGTAGAGATTTTGTTCTTCAAGGAGGCCTGGGATTGAGGCAGCCACATGTTCCTTCCTCCAGAAAATGGCCTTTGCCTCCTAGCCCTCAGGCCTTCACAAGCCTGGGCCCTTGGGGAGACAGACAGGGGGATGCCTGTCTTCCTAAACAATCCTCTGACAGCTTAGATGATGACAGCACATTGGCCAAGTGGACTGCGGGGTCCCTGGGAATCAGAGCAGAGAGCTGGGAGGGAGATCCAGGTAGAGGGCTTCTAGGGACCAAGTCCATGACAGGGTCTAGGGATGGGGTTCCTGGGGTGCCTCCCTAACACCTGTGGTCAGACTTTGGAGAGAGAGGTATCCCTGAGCAGGGCAAGACAGGGGGCAGAGGCCAGTGATAACACCATCAAAAACCACCCTACACATGTGGACGCCAAGGCTGACCTTGATTTCCTAGGGAAGGGCAGGAAGTGATTATTACAAAAATGAGTGACAAGCTTCTGTCTCCTGGACTTGGTTGCCCAATCGAGTGCTGGGTACAGTAACTTTGTGAGGTGTCCTTTTCTGGCCTGGGGACAGGTGGCCAGGCCACCAATCCCTGGACCTTTTCTTCCACGAGAGTCTAGCCTCAGCTGCTCTCTCCTAGAGCTGCCCCATGCTTTCAGATTAGCATTTTCCATGTAGCCACTTGTCACAGGTACATTTAGGTAACCAGAAAGTAGGGGTCCACAGGTACTCACCTCTGTCCTCAAGCCCCCTTGGTACCCAGACAATGCTTACAAACATCTGTCTAAATACATATGCATTAAGATAGACTCAGTGGTAAATAATCCGCCTGCCAATGAAGGAGACGCAGGTTCAATCCCTGATCTGGGAAGATCTCCTGGAGAAGGAAACAGCAACCCACTTCAGTATTCTTGCCTGGAAAATCCCATGAACAGAGGAGCCTAGTGGGCTACAGCCCCAAGGGGTCACAACGAGTCCGAAACAACTTAGTGACCGAACAAGATACTATAAAAGCAAAAATGCTCACAACTTCAACATCCATAATCAGGAAACAGATAAATTATGGGACAGCCATAGAGTGAAACCCGGCACCTTTAACTATCTTGGTTTTGAAGAGTATTTCATGAAGTGGAAAGATTCTCACGGCATATTATTAAGTAAGGAACTTGATTATATATTTGGCACAGTCTCATTTTTTAAAAATGTACGTACCTAGGCAATGAAATTGCAGAAAGTGAAGAGGAACTAAAAAGCCTCTTGATGAAAGTGAAAGTGGAGAGTGAAAAAGTTGGCTTAAAGCTCAACATTCAGAAAACTAAGATCATGGCATCTGGTCCCATCACTTCATGGCAAATAGATGGGGAAACAGTGTCAGACTTTATTTTTTGGGCTCCAAAATCACTGCAGATGGTGACTGCAGCCATGAAATTAAAAGATGCTTACTCTTTGGAAGAAAAGTTATGACCAACCTAGATAGCATATTGAAAAGCAGAGACATTACTTTGCCAACAAAGGTCCGTCTAGTCAAGGCTATGGTTTTTCCGTGGTCATGTATGGATGTGAGAGTTGGACTGTGAAGAAAGCTGAGCGCCGAAGAATTGATGCTTTTGAACTGTGGCGTTGGAGAAGACTCTTGAGAGTCCCTTGGACTGCAAGGACATCTAACCAGTCCATTCTGAAGGAGATCATCAGCCCTGGGATTTCTTTGGAAGGAATGATGCTAAAGCTGAAACTCCAGTACTTTGGCCACCTCATGCGAAGAGTTGACTTATTGGAAAAGACTCTGATGCTGGGAGGGATTGGGGGCAGGAGGAGAAGGAGACGACAGAGGATGAGATGGCTGAATGGCATCACTGACTCGATGGACATGAGTCTGAGTGAACTCCGGGAGTTGGTGATGGACAGGGAGGCCTGGCGTGCTGTGATTCATGGGGTTGCAAAGAGTCGGACACGACTGAGCGACTGAACTGAACTGAGGCAATGAAATACCAAAACACTGGTTGATAGTGGCAATCTCTGTGTGGTAACAATACACAGGATTTTAAGCTCTTTATGGTTGTGTGTGTGTGTGTGTGTGTGTGTGTGTGTGTGTGTACCTGCTGTTAAAAACAAATAGGGATGGACTTCCCTGGTGGTCCAGTGGTTAAGACTCTGTGCTTTTTTTTAATGCAGGGGGCGAGGGCTTGATCCCCGGTCAGAGGGCTAAGATCCCACATGCTGAGTGGTAGGTTCAAATTAAAAAATAATACAATACAGTCAAAGCTATGGTATTTCCAGTAGTCATATATGGATGTGAGAGTTGAACCAAAAGAAGGCTGAGTGCTGATGCTTTAAAACTGTGGTGCTGGAGAAGACTCTTGAGAGTCCCTTGGATAGCAAGGCGATCAAATCGGTTAATCCTAAAGGAAATCAACCCTGAATATTCATTGCAAGGACTGATGCTGAAGCTGAAGCTCCAATACTTTGGCCACCTGATGCGAAGAACTGACTCACTGGAAAAGACCTTGATGCTGGGAAGGATTGAAGGCAGGAGGAGAAGGGGACGACAGAGGATGAGATGGTTGGATGGCATCACTGACTCAATGAACATGAGTTCTAGCCAACTCTAGGAGATGGTAAAGGATAGGGAAGCCTGGCATGCTGCAGTCCATGGGGTTGCAAAGTTGGACACAACTTAGCAATGGAACAAAAACAAAAACAAATACATATGATGTTTGTCATCAGTAAAAATAAATTTGTTGTATTAAATTACAGAGAAATATTTAATTTCTCTGCTTACTTTAAAGGCTGGGAGTCTCTTTGCCAACACCCCTTACCCCCTCTGGTTGCCAGAGGGGGACTTGTGTGGGATGGAGGTGAGCCTGAGAGGATCTGTATGGGACCCCCTCACTGTTACCACCTCTCAACTGGCTGCAGGGTGACTTCTCTGATGCTGGTGTAGGGACCTACCTGGGGCCCCAGAACTGATACAGAGTTTAAGATGAAGACATTTGAGATCTTTCAGATACACTAAGAAACCATCTCAGAGCTTAACTTATTGGTTAAGAAATACGGTTGTCATAAATTCCTTCTGCAGGGCAGATCTACTCCCAGAAGGAAGAACTGAATAAAATCTACCCCACCTCCCTTCTCTAGGAGAGATTTATGGCCCACAAGGATACTGAAAAAAACAGTCATAAGTATAAAGACCAACACTATCCTATTTTCTCATTTCATGTGTTCTAAAAACACATCAGTCTTACGAAAAGAAACCTATTTGTTCTTCACCTGGAAGCCTTTTTCTCCCTCCTCCCTTTCCCCTACTAATTTAGGTATATAAGCCTTTAACCCTTTAACAAGTGAAAAGTGAAAGTCGCTCAGTTACGTCTGACTCTTTGCAACCCTTTAACAAGCCAGCTACTTAGATTGACTCTCATGTGCAGGCCAATAAAACTTTTTCTACTGTTAATCATCTGTCAGTATAATTCACAGGTACCAGTGACAACATCTTAGAGGGTTCTTGTTGTTTAGTCGCTAAGTCATGTCTGACTCTTCTGTGACCCTGTGGACTATAGCCCACCAGGCTCCTCTATGCATGGGATTTTCCTGGCAAGAATACTGGAGTGGGTTGCCATTTCCTTCTCCGTGATTTTCCTGACCCAGGGATCAAACTGGCATCTCCTGCTTGGCAGGCAGATTCTTTACCACTGAGCCACCTGGAAAGGCCCTTTAGAGGGTAAAGTTTTTCTTTTCCCCCTCTCCCACATCGTTTCTGAGTCAGAAAGATCCGCTGGAGAAGGGATAGGCTACCCACTTACTTCAGTATTCTTGGGCTTCCCTTGTGGCTCAGCTGGTAAAGAATCCGTCTGCAATGCAGGAGACCTGGGTTCGATCCCTGGTTGGGAAGATCCCCTGGAAAAGAGAAAGGCTACACTCCAGAAAGGCCTGGAATTCCATGGACTGTATAGTCCATGGGGTTGCAAAGAGACATGACTGAGCAACTTTCACTTCACTTCACATCGTAAAGATTATCTCCTCCATGAATCCACCAATCTAAAGCTGTATTTGCCTAAGTAGGCATATGGTATACATAATAAACATTTTTAATAGTTAAGAATGTATTTGAATATACAGTAAAAAGTCATGATTTCACAGATATTGTTGCTAAGGACCACACTAAAGTAAATTATGCCTACTTCACATTGATTTTTCAAACTGCGTGCACTCAGGGAAAAATGTTACATGAAATAGTATAGGTGGAAAATTCTCATGTCAGAAATCATGACAAACTATGTGAATGAGTAGACACTTTCTGTACAGCTGAGTTCAACCTTTCAGGCAGTTACTCTTTTGGAGAAAGAACTGCGGTACTCCTTATAATACTAACTGGCTTTCATATATCATTGATTGATGAGCACAGAATTCAATTCAGGTGCACAACTGGCAGAAAATCAAGGCTCTTGTGTTACCTAAAGGAACAGATATGCTCTGATATAGTGAAGAAGGGAGACAAAAAGAGCAAGGCATTTCCTGGGGCCCCCAGAAAGGTCAGTGTTCCCCTGGAGGTGCTCACACTTAAGCCTGCCCAGAGCAACAAAGCCATGGGCTTCCCAGTGCCCTCTACATGCCAGCTGGAGATGATCATGTCTATCAACAGTGGCCCATGGGGACAGAGGAAGCAGCCTGTCTGGCTTGGCAACTTCCAGCTGGAACAGTGCTAGGGCCCAGAGCTCCTCCCCAGGGAGAGAACCCACACACCTGTGCTTTCTGAGGTCATTTCCCTCCTGTCTGCCTCACCCCTTCCACGCATCCTCCAAGGATCCACGGAGAGACACCAGGAAGGCAGAGAGCCCTTGTTGGCCGTCCCCTGACCAGCTTTTCATGAGAGGATGCATCCTCGAGGTTGTGGAGCCAGCAGAGGGCAGAGTTCAAAGGGCATCCATGCCTCCTTGTTGGTCCAGCCTCTCCATCCACTTCTCCCTGCATGCCTGCCCAGGGCTTTGTTCTAGAGGGGCCTCTTCTGCCCTTGGGGGCTTCCCAGGAAATTCAGATGGTAAAGAATCTGCCTGCAATGCAGGAGACCTGGGTTCAATCCCTGCATTGGGAAGATCCCCCGGAGAAGGAAATGGCAATCCACTCCAGTATTCTTGCAGGCGAAATCCCATGGATTTCTCATGGACTTCCATGAGAAGCCTGGCGGGCTACAGTCCATGGGGTCACAGAGTCAGACACAACTTGGCAACTAAACAATAACAACAGCACATGATGACCTACCCATTCCCGCATGTTCACCTCCTACCCATTCCTGCATGTTCACCTCCTACCCATTCACTGAAGGTTCAGGAACACTCCTCAGCCTGCAGTCCTAACTACCAACGAGAATACTCTAGGTAGGCGAGCAGGACTTCAGAATAATTAGGCACCCGACAGCCTGTCCACATGCCCGTGAGTGCACCTCCCACCCCTGTGCCCAGGCCTGCCCCTGGTCCTGTCAGTGACATCCCATCTGCCTGGTTTCCCCAGGTTAGCAGGCACCCTTCATGCCTCCAGCACCCAGTCCCGCTGGTTCTCCCTGCCCAGCAGCCCCACCATTCCTCCCTTACCTGAAGAACCCCAGGGACCTCCCCTGCTTCCCAGGTTCACGTCCACGGTCCCAATTCTCCTTTAGGAGACCACCCCTGCCCTTGAAAATCCTTCCTGATTGACCCCTAGCCCACTGCCTCTCCCTGTTGCCTTTAGGGAAAGCCTAACACTGGCATTTGAGATCCTCCTCCAACCTCTCCTGGGACCACACACGCCTACCCTGAGCCATGCCCCCAGTCGATGGGGCTCCCCTGAACGTTCCTGGAACTTTCACACATCGGCATGTCTTCATGCTGGGCTCCTGGTCAGCTCTATTTCCCTTTCCCATTCTCCTTTCCTCCTAGCCAGTCCTCTTCATCTGCCAAGGCTCACCCCCATCATGCCATTTCTCCCAAAAAACTTTCTAGACCAAGCCAATAAGAATCAATGGTTATACTTGATGACATAAATCAAAGCAAGATCCTCTATGACCCATCTCCTAGAATAATGGAAATAAAAACAAAAGTAAACAAGTGGGACCTAGTTAAACTTAAAAGCAGATACACAGCAAAGGAAACTATAAACCAGGTGAAAAGACAACCCTCCAGAATGGGAGAAAATAATAGCAAATGAAGCAACTGACAAAGGACTAATTTCCAAAATATACAAGCAGCTCATACAACTCAATACCAGAAAAACAAACAACCCAATCAAAAAGTGGGAAAAAGATCTAAACAGACATTTCTCCAAAGAAGACATACGGATGGCTAACAAACACATGAAGATGCTCAACGTTGCTCATTATTAGAGAAATGCAAATCAAAACTACAGATATCACCTCAGAATGGCCACTATCAAAAAGTCTACAAACAATAAATGCTGGAGAGGGTGTGGAGAAAAGGGAACCTTCCTGCACTGTTGGTGGGAATGTAAATTGATACAGCCTCTATGGAAGACAGTATGGAGATTCCTTAAAAATCTAGGAATAAAACCACCATATGACCCAGCAATCCCATTCCTAGGCATATACCCTGAAGAAACCAAAATTGTAAAAGACACATGTACCCCAATGTTCATTGCAGCACTATACAACAGCTAGAACATGGAAGCAAGCTAGATGTCCATCAACAGATGAAATGGATAAAGAAGTTGTGGTACATATACACAGTGGAATATTACTCAGCCATAAAAAGGAACACATTTGAGTCAGTTCTAATGAGGTAGATGAACCTAGAGCCTGTTATACAGAGTGAAGTCAGAAAGAGAAAGAGAAATGTCATATACTAATGTATATATATGGAATCTAGAAAGATGGTACTCATGAATTTATTTACAAGGCAGCAATGGAGAAACAGACATAGAGAACAGATTATGGACATAGGGAGAGGGAGGAGAGAGTGAGATGTATGGAGAGAGTAACATGTAAACTTATATTTCCATATGTAAGATAGATAGCCAATGGGAATGTGCTGTATGTCTCAGGGAACTCAAACAGGGGCTCTGTATCAACCCAGAGGGGTGGGATGGGGAGGGAGGTGGGAGGGAGTTTCAGGAAGGAGGGGATATATGTATACCTGTGGCTGATTCATGTGGAGGTTTGACAGAAAACAACAAAATTCTGTAAAGCAATTATCCTTCAATTTAAAAATAAACTAATTTAAAAAAAAGAATCAATGGTTATGATAATTTCATAATTCCAACCATGGGATGCAATCAGAAGCAATACACCAATCAGTACAACAATTGCTTCTGATAGTACAACAATCAGAAGCAATAAACCAAGTGTCCAGACACCAGCCAGATAAATCTTAAAAAACAGCATCAAGTTTCACAGTAAGATCGAGATTTGTAGCACAATACAACGTCTGTAAGTTTAAATTACATGCACATATAAATCAACACCATACATTTCTCTAAAATAGTCTCATCCCAGGATAAACATATCATAAATACATCAGAGTAGCTGCTGTGCACAAAAGGAAGATGCTGAAGGGCAGTAAGTGATGAGGGATAAAGAGGAAATCATAATAAGATCCCTTATAATTCCCTCAGAATTCAAAAACAACATGAAGACAAAAATCCAAGTTAAACCAGAGGCCAAGGACATGAACAGAAAGAGAAAGAAAAAGGGCTTAAAAAATACAGGAGACTCATAACATTGCTCATGATAAAGAAATACCTATTAAACATGACAACGTGATGCCCAAGTCTGCAGGGCCATGCCAACACAAATAAGCAATCCTGGAAGTAGTAAGTCAGACTGGGGCTTTGGAAAGCAGGCTGGCAGCATCAGTGGAAATCTAAAATACACAGAGCTTTTCAATCAGTAGTTACACGTTTATAGATTTCCCCTGCTGAAAGTCACAAGAGTGAGCAAAGATGTAGATACATGCGTGTGTGCTAAGTCACTTCAGTCGTGTCCGACTCTTTGTGACCCTATGAACAGTAGCCCACCAGGCTCCTCTGTCCATGGGATTCTCCAGGCAAGAATACTGGAGTGGGTTGCCATGCCCTCCTCCAGGAAATCTTCCTGATGCAGGGATCAAACCTGCATGGGCAGGTGAGTTCTTTACCACTAACGCCACCTAGGAAGCCCGATGTAGGTACAAGTATCCAAATGCATACTTGTCTACCACAGCAAACAAACTAACAAAAATAGGAAAAACAATTTAGAAGACCATAAAAGAATGACTAGAGAAATACAGTACAAACATATTTATTTTAAAAAGATAAAGTATATCTCTATGTCCTGAATCAGAATATTAAGTTAAAAAAAAGTACACATCTGAGTTTTTTTATTTGTGTTAAAAAAAAAAAAAAAAGGTACCATCTAGGACTTCCATGGTGGTCCAGTGGTTAGGAATCTGCCAGCAAATTCAGGGGACCCAGGTTCGACCCCTGGTCCAGGGAGATCCCACATGCTGCAACTAAGCCTGTGTGCCACAATTACTGAGGCTTGAACTCTGCAACAAGAGAAGCCCCCGCAGTGAGAAGCCCAGGCACTGCAACTAGAGAGCAGGCCCCACTCGCTGCAAATAGAGAAAAGCCCACAGGCAGCAACCAAGACCAGCGCAGCCAAAAGTAAATAATAAAATTAATTTAAAAATACTTTTTAAAAAGTACAATTCATACATGCTCATTTACAAGTAGAACATTTGTCTGCAAGCATTTTCAATTGCCTCTGAGGAGGACTGGGAATCAGAGGACAAGACAACAAGAGAGATTTCTGTGTTCCTTAAGGGCTGTTTGAATAAACATCTGTAAAAACCAATTTTTAACAGGCAAGTAGTACCTTTCAAAATATTTTTAAAAGAATTTGTAACCCACACAAAGATTGTCTTATAAAGAAGAAAAGAGATGGAATGCACCCATAAGCCCTGCTGTTGTCTCTCTAAGAACCCCCTGCTGTGAGACACCCTGGAACCCTAATAAACATCCCTTCAGCCAAAGCTCCTTTCTCTCTTTCAGAACACTTGGCTCTAAAACTGCACCACATGATTGTAAATCCCGATTCTTCTTCAGTCACTAGCTGTGTAGAAAAGTGGGCAACTTGCTTCTCGCTGGCCTCAGTTTTCTCATCTGTGAAATGGGGTTGTCTGTACCTCACAGACGTGCTATGAGGCTGGTTTCTGTTTGCACATAAGGTGCTTAAAGGAGAGCCTAGCATATAGTACAAATCAACATACCCTTCTGTCTCTTTTGAGCCTACTAATCAGATTATTCTTTGTAAAAGATTATTGGAATTTTCCTAGACGGCAACAGTTGTGTTCCCCATAAGATTTAAAGATTTTAAAAAGATTTAAAAAACTTGTGGTCTGCCTCCCACTTTAGCCCATGTCCTTTTAATGGATGCTGGGTGTAAGAAAAACAAGTGAGGGATTTCCCGTGTGGTCCAGTGGTTAAGACTCTATGCTTCCAACTTAGGGGGTGAGGGTTCAATCCCTGGTCGGGGAACTAGGATCCCACATGTCAAGGGGCATGGCCAAAAAAAAATAAATAATTTAAAAATTAAATTACAAAAAAGAAAAGCAAGTGATACCTCTCCTGCCAAGAGACACACTCTCCATCTCTGGTGATTGCCTATTGCCCTGCTAGTGTAAACCACCAGGCCCGACCCTGAGTTTTCTTACTTGTGTGCGTGCAAACTCACTTTAGTCACGTCTGACTCTTTGTGACTCTATGGACTGTAGCCCGCCAGGCTCCTCTGTCCATGGGATTCTCCAAGCAAGAATACTGGAGTGGGTTGCCATTTCCTTCTACAGGGATCTTCCCAAACCAGGGATTGAACCAGCATCTCTTATGTCTCCTACACTGGGAGGGGGGGCTCTTTAACACTAGCACCACATGGGAAGTTTTCTTGGGAGATGTAAATCTTCTTGTCACAGCAGCTGAGAGCATCACCTGCCCTCCTGCATGTCTCTGGTCAGCAGTCTAAACCCCATCCCCTCTAATGAGAGCTGCAGATGCCTGCTCACCTCCCATAGCCATGAAGGCCTCCTTCCCATTCCTCTAACATGTTCAGCAATGCCCAGTCTGCTCCAGCCTCCTTTACATCTCCGGGCCTTTGCACTTTCTCTTCCCTCTGCCTGGAATGACCCCAGAGAGTCACATACCTGTGTCTTGTCTACACTTGGCTCCTCACTACACTTGGTCAGCACAGCCTGCCCTGACCACCCTACTGAATCCAGGAGCCCCCATCACCTTCTCACCCCTTAAGCCACTTTGCTTTTGTCCATAGCATTTATCTGACATGACAATAAAACAACTGTTATTGTTACTGTGGGCTTCCTTGGGGGCTCAGACAGTAAAGAATCTGCCTGCAATGCAAGAGGCCCAGGTTCGTTCCCTGGGTTGGGAAGATCCCCTAGAGAAGGGAATGGCAACCCACTCCAGTATTCTTCCCTGGAGAATTCCATTGACAGAGGACCCTGGCAGGCTACAGTCTGTGGGGTTGTAAGGATTCAGACATGACTGAGCGAATCTGTGTTACTATGTGTTGTTACTGTCCATTTCTCTCCACTGGAAAATAAGCTCTATGAGAGGAAAGACTGTCTTATTCAGTGATGTATACTTAACACCCAGAACAGTGCCTAACATGTGGGTCCTCAGTATTTGTCAAATAAATGAACAAGTAAGTGACTCAAAAGAATATGTCTTCTGGGATTTCCGTGGTGGTCCAGTGGCTAAGACTCCTTGCTCCCAATGCAGAGGGCCTGGGTTTGATACCTTGTCAGGGAAGTAGATCCCACATGCCACAACTAAGAGTTCACATGCTGCAACTAAGACTCCGCACAGCCAGATAAATAAATAAATATTAAAGAGAAAAAAAAGATATGTCTTCCAGGGAAACTCAAATCGATGCCTCAGATTTAAACCTCCCAACAAGTCAGACAGCTTCCCTGGTGGCTCACTGGTAAAGAACTCGCCTGCCAATGCAGGAGACAAGGGTTCAGTCCCTGGGTTGGGAAGATGTCCTGGAGAAGGAAATGGCAACCCACTCCAGTATTCTTTCCTGGAGAATGCCATGGACAGAGGAGCCTGGCCGGCTACAGCCCATGGGGACGCAAAGAATCAGACACGACTGAGCACGCATGCTCATGCCCATCGTCATCCCGCTTTGTTTTGTTTTACAGCACTTCTCACTCTCTGAAATAATGATTCATCTGCTTGTTTTCTCTTTCCCACAACTCATGTAAATAAGAGCAGCTATATTCTCAGTGCCTCCATGTCTGATTAGTAGTTGGCACTCAGTAAATTTTGGATGAATGAATGAACGACCCTTCTTCAGACCCCTCACCTAAGGGAAACACCATATTTGGAAGAAAAGAATGAATCACTCAGCAGGATCAGCTGTCTAAATCTGACCTTGGTGTGTTTCACATGTAGAGGGGCTCAGAGACATTCAATTAGTGGCTAATTACATTCAATCAACCCTGGGCCAGGGGAAGGTTCAAGGGCAGGTGGGGCCCCTGGCTGCCCTAGCCTTCACTTTGCTGCTGCCCACCTGACCCAGACATGCAGGCCATGGACACAGGGGTCTGGGTGAGCACAGTTAGCAATGCAATGCACCTTGCAGCCCCGGGGGGAAACACACCTGCAAAGAACTCACAGTCCTGGCTCCGCTATTTTACTGAAAGAAGCTAAACTCAAGCCCAGGGCCAGAAAGAACCCTAGCGGGATAATGCGAGTTTGTTAGCCAGGCAGACACTGTTTACCGTCTTAGGAATCTCTGGGGTTTTCTGACCAGACACACCTAGCAGGGCCAAGGAGAGGGGGGCCAGCACCCAAGGAAATGGGGGACAGCTGGCTTCTCCTCCATCCCCGTGCGCTCCTGGAGAGGTGGACAGCCTGCCAGGCCGGCCAGGCTCCCAGCAAACAGAGAGAAGGTCCTGGCCGGGTCACAAGCCCAGGGCCCACCGAGGCCAATGGGATATCAGGAGTAGGGCCCTCGGTGGCGCCCGGCTCAGACGCTGGAGGCTTTTGAGGACTCCTCCTGCACCCAAATGCAACCCGCCCAGCTGGAGGAGATCAGTGGGGCCACTGGCAACCCAGGCCGGGGCAGGCTCTGCTGTCCCCCTGCGGTCCCTGGCCCCGCCCCCTGATGAAGTTGAAGGCGGAAGACCCCCGACTCGCTCCCGCTCTCCCCGGTTGCAAAGGGGCTCCCCCGGTCGGCGCCCCAGTGCGCTGGCACACGGTCCCCATCGAGGGCGGCGCGGGGCCCCACCTGCTCTTACCCGAGTCCCACGGGGCTCCTGCTCCGGCCGCCCGCCCGCCCGCCCGGGCGCCCCATGGCCCGGAGCCCAGGCGCGGGCTTGGGGGCTGCGGGGCGGCTGCTGCGCCGGGGGCCGGGCCGGTCCAGCTCTGGCGCGCGGCTCGCGGGAGGCACTGGGTTTCCGGCGCGGAGACTAGGGCGGCGGCAGAACCGGCGGCGCGGGGCGGGGCGGGCGAAGCCGTCCGACTGGTCTGACGGCGGCGGCGCGGGCCGGCAGGGCGGGCGGGCGCCTCCTGCACGACCTGCGGTGCTCCAGCCGGGCCGACCGCCGGCGTCTGGAGCCCCGCTCCGGTGTCCTCCTCCAGCCCAGACACCAGCCGGAATCTCAGACGTGTGCACGGCCCCAAGCCGGGTCCAAATCCGAGTCCCTCCAAACCCATCCTGTAGTAGTTCTTATTTGGGCTCAAGAAAAAAGTGGCATTGTTTGAGCTCGGAATTTCAGCCGTCTATAACTTGATTTACTGTGAAATTTCGCTTGATGCTTTAGGGATCGGTGGCTTGGAGACGAATAGCTGTGTCTTGAAACTTGAATTTGTCTTAGTAAACATGTCCTCAGAGGTCGTGGTATTGGCAGGAGGCTCTTATTTTTCAATGCCCCACTAGATGCCACTTAGTTTCTGTCTGTAACTGTGTAAGGCGCTCTATGTGAAAATCGAAGTGAGTCCATATTTCTAGTGCAGTCAGTGATACTTTAGCTTCCTTAGAGATAGACAATAGAAGTCCGTTTCGTTCTCCTTTCTTTTCTTCTTTGGCCACATCTCACCGCAAGGGGTGAGATCCCCACCGCCTGCAGTGGAAGGGTCGAGTCTTACTGGACCACCTGGAAGTCCTTAGAAGTTCCTCTGTGTTGGATGAGGTCCTCTTCAAGCAACAGCAGCAGCGATTACTAGTATTTAATATATGAGCGTTGTCAATATGCCAGCCACTAGCTCTCTGTCTTAATACTTAATCCTATAATCACCCTATAAGGTAGAAAGCCATCTCTATAAAGGAAACGGAGGCACAGAGAGGTGAAGTAACCTGACCCATGACACACAGATAAGAGCTGTCTGTCACCATGCAACGCTGTTGCTTTGTCATTTTTGGATGAGAGACTTGATGCTAGGTCAGCAATACTACAACTCAATAATAACGTTTGGTAATGGTACAAACATTTACTGTGCACCTACTGTATGTATGCCAGACACTGACTAGGTACTGTGGAATAGAAGCCTGAACCAGATACTCAGAAAGTTCTCCATCCAGCAGGGGAGTGGTATGTTGTAAACTGGTGCTGGGAGGTGAGGGGCCACTCCCTGAGGGGAAAGATCCTAGCAAGGAGGGAGCCACACAGGGAAAAGGTGCAACAGGTAACTTCCTGCAAACTCCCCTCAAATCCTTGGCTGACTCTGAACATGCATGGGGCAAGAACTCACATGACCCAAAGGAAAACAAGAGCCAAACAGAAATTTGAACAGTTCGTTGCCTGCTGCTGGAAAGTTTGGACTCAAGTCCTGCTGTCTTAGAGCTGATTTGTGAACACTTGGCTTTCTTGTTTCTGTATTTTAAATTTGTTATTATTTTGAGGAACAGTTGATTTATGACACTGTGTAAGTTTCAGGTGTACAACATAGTGATTTGCATTTTTTGAAAGTTATACTCAATTTGTAGTTATTATAAAACATTGGTTATGTTCCCTTTGCTGTAAAATATATCCTTGTAGCTTATTTATATTATATAAAGAAGTTTGTTCCCCTTAATCCTCCACCCTTGGCTTACCCTCCTCCCTCGCCTTTCCCCACTGGTAAGCACTAGCTTGTTTCTATGTCTGCAAGTCTGTTTCTTTTTTGCTACTTTCACCAGCTTGTTTTATTTTTTAGATACCACATGTAAGTGATATTACGCACGCAGTGTTTTTCTTTCTCTGACTTATTTCAGTAAGCATGATGCCCTCCAAGTCCATCCATATTGTTGCAAATGGCAAACTTTCATTCATGTCTGTGTCTGAGTAGTATTTCATTGTGTATATGTGTGTGTGTGTGTGTGTGTGTATCCCACATGTTCTTTATTCACCTGTTGATGGACACTTGTGTTGCTTCCGTATTTTGGCTGTTGTAAATGCTGCTTCAACTGTCCACTGAAACTTCAGAATGACACACTTGAGGAGTAAAGACTGCATTCCAAGATTAAGGAATATCTGCCAGGATTAGGGACAAATCAAGAGAAATCTAAAACCAAGCCCCTACAAAACCAAGGTGAGTTTCCAGTCATTTGATTTCCTGCTGGAACAAAATTTGATGCTCCTCACAGGAAAATAAAAGAATCCAGAACGTCTACAATGCATCATTCACAATATCTACCATACAACAACAACAATGGGAAAAAAATAGTAGACATTGTGAATAGAATATGTGAACTATGGTCAAAAAGAGGGGAAAAAAACCAATTATAATATACCCACTAAAAAGAAAAAAAAACCTTGCTAAGTCAAGGAAAACTGTTTCCCTCTATACTCTTAATACTTCTGATATCAAATGTATGGGGTTTTCCCTCATATTAAGCAATTCTCCAACTCTTCAGACCAGCAGGATGTCCTATCATTTAATTATGACACTACTCAGAATTATTGCAGAACCCACAGGCTAGGGGCTTCCCCTCACTTCAGATGCCAATCACAAGTTCCAGGTTGTCAACTGTACTTCTCACTCACTGGCTGTAAATTAAGGACTCCCAGGACCCTCTCCTGCTGCTGCTGCTAAGTCACTTCAGTCGTGTCCAACTCTGTGCGAACCCATAGATGGCAGCCCACCAGGCTCCCCCCGTCCCTGGGATTCTCCAGGCAAGAACATTGGAGTGGGTTGTCATTTCCCTCTCCAATGCATGAAAGTGAACGTGAAGTCGTTCAGTTGTATCCGACTCTTAGCGACCCCATGGACTGCAGCCCACCAGGCTCCTCCATCCATGGGATTTTCCAGGCAAGAGTACTGGAGTGGGGACCCTCTCCTAGACTTGTTAATTTCTACAGTGGCCCACAGAACTCAAGAATCACTTGACTTACTGCTACCAGTTTACAGGATGTAACTCAGGAACAACCAAATGCAATGGACACACAGGACAAAGTATGGGAAAGCGTGCAGAGCTTCTACACCATCTCCAGGCCCACCACCCTCCCGGTACACGGATGTGTTCACCAACCCATTCTTTCAAGAGCTTGAAGAAGCTCTTCAAACACAGTGCTTTAGGGTTTTTATGGAGGTTCTATTATGTAGGCATATGACTGATTAAACCATTTACCTTTGGTGACTAAATTCAATCTCCACACCTCTCTGCTCCCTGGAGATCAAGGGGATAGGATTGAAAGTTCCAACTCTATAGTTGAATGACTGTTTCACATGGCAACCAGTCCCCATCTATAGGAGCTTTCCAAAAGTCACTTCATTAACATAAACTCAGGTGTTTTGAAAGCTGCTTGTTATGAATAACAGACAACTCTCCTTCACCTTTGTCACTGCACAGCTATTTCAGAAACTGGGGACAAAATAAACAAACAAATATTACAACAAAAGATGCTCTTATTACTCTCTCACTCAGAAAATTACAAGAGGCTTTAGGAGTTCTGTGCCAGGAACCAGGGGCAAAGACCGAATATGTATTTCTTATTATATCACAATTATCATGCCCGCAGGCTTCTCTGCTAGATTTGTAGAAAGAATTCACCTGCTGATGTAGGAGACTTGGGTTCGATCCCTGGGTCAGGAAGATCCCCCGAAGAAGGAAATGGCAACCCAGTCCAGTATTCTTGCCTGGGAAAACCCATAGACAGAGGAGCCTGGTGGGCTGCAGTCCATGGGGTCACAAAGAGTCAGACACGACTGAGCAACTGAGAGCACACTCACAACCTGTGTACCAATGTTCCCCTCCTACTGCTGTGAGTCATAAACTCTCTCTTGTCTTCACCAGTGTCTATGAAAATTGTGACATGCTAACTTTCTGGCTTACAAGAGGAGTAAAATCGAATCTCAGATCCTTTCACAGTTACCAGCTTAACAGAGATGAAGAGAATAGTCTTGTAAGGAACCAGGGGAGAAAATACACATTGCGTACATGGATCCAATGATAGGAACAATGGCTAACTTCTAATCAGAAACAATGTAAGCCAAAAGACATTGGGACATCAATTTTAAATGTTAAAAGGAAAAAGGTCTATTAACTTATAGTTTCTGTATCTAGTTAAAAACATGTTTTGAATGGAAATCTAAATAAAGATATTGTCAAATAAACAAAACTAGTTTTTGCCACCAGCAGATTCACACTCCAAAAGAAAGTGAAGAAAATTTTCAGGATGAGGAAATGATGCAAGATAAAATTTAGAATCTACAGAAAGAAACAAAGAGGATAGGAAATGATAAATATATTAGTGAATATAAAAGACAATTTTCTTTCTTGTATTCAATGATTTAAAAATCAACTGACAATTTAGATTAAAAAAAAAACAATAATATTAGGGGGTTTATAACACATGTAGAAGAAGCAAGGAGTGTGACAAGAAAAGCACAAAGCAAAAGGGAAGGTAAATAAAACCATATTGTTGTAAGGTTCTCACATGTGAAGCTTTATAATATTAACTCAGAGTAGTGTCAGTATAAGATATAAAAATAACTATTGAAATAGAGAAGTCAGGAAAGCTATGAAAAATAAGCAAAAAAAAAAGGAGACAAATAGCAAGATTGAAAAGTTATCAAGACCTACTGTACACACTCCAATTAAAAGATAGAATTTGTCAAAATGACTAAGAAGAGACTCAACTCTATGCATAGAAAAGATACCCAACTCTACATTTAGAAAAAGTAAACAAAAACGAAGGGACACAAATAAAACAAGTAGCAAGATTGAAAAGTTATCAACAACTATATTAAACACTTCAGTTAAAAGGAAAGATTTGTCAAAATGACTAAGAAAAGACCCAATGCTATGTTTAGAAAAGATTCACTCTAAGATATAGATGGGTTGAAAGTAAATGAGTGAATAAATTATACAATGTAAACAGTAAGCCTGAGAAAGCTAGGTGTGGTTATATTAAGTTTGTACAAAGTAGACTTCAACACAAGGAGTATTCCCCAAATTAAAAAGTATCATTTTTATAAAGATAAAAGGATCAATTCATCAAGAAAACATAACCCTAAATATGATGAATCTAACAATCAAACTTCCAAACACATCAAGCAGAAATTGACGGAACAAAAGAGAGAAACATAAAATTCACAGAGTTGAATATTTTAACACCTCTCTCAGTAATTAATAACACAAGTACAAAGTCATAAGGGTACAGAAGATGTAAATATTATAATTTATCATTATGAAATCAACATTATAGAATATTATACCACCGACAGCAGGATATATATTCTTTTCAAGTACACGTGAACTTTAACCAAGACCAACTATTTGGACTATCAAATAGTCAGTGGGTTGAAATTGTAGAAATTATGTCTTCTCAATCAGAATGAAATTAAACTAGAAATCAGCAGCAATAATTTATCTAGAAAATGCCCTAATATTTGGAAATCAAGCAGTATGCCTCTAAATAACCCAGGAGTCAGAGAAGATATTACAGGGAAAATTAGGAAATACTCCAAACTGAAAAGGCATGAAGACAAATAAACAGACCAATGTAATGGAAGTAAAGTGTCCAAATATAGTTCCACACATGCATGGTCAATTGGCATCATTTGGCGAAAGTGTCAAGGTAATTTAGTGAAAAAAAGAAAGTCTTTCTACAAATGGTTCTGGAACACCTAGAACTCTGTATTGTAAGAACATGAACTTTGGGACCTGTATCTAGAACATATAAAGAAATCTTTCAACTCAGTGAAAAATGGGCAAAATATTTGAATAGACATTTCTCCAAATAAGATATACAAATGACCAATAAGCTTATGAAAAGATGCTTGACATCATTCAGTTCAGTTCAGTTCAGTTCAGTTCAGTCACTCAGTCATGTCCAACTCTTTGCGACCCCATGAATCGTAGCACGCCAGGCCTCCCTGTCCATCACCAACTCCTGGAGTTCACTCAAACTCACGTCCATCGAGTCAGTGATGCCATCCAGCCATCTCATCCTTTGTTGTCCCCTTCTCCTCCTGCCCCCAATCCCTCCCAGCATCAGAGTCTTTTCCAATGAGTCAACTCTTCACATGAGGTGGCCAAAGTACTGGAGTTTCAGCTTTAGCATCATTCTTTCCAAAGAAATCCCAGGGCTGATCTCCTTCAGAATGGACTGGTTGGATCTCCTTGCAGTCCACTGGACTCTCAAGAGTCTTCTCCAACACCACAGTTCAAAAGCATCAATTCTTCAGCGCTCAGCTTTCTTCACAGTCCAACTCTCACATCCATACATGACCACTGGAAAAACCATAGCCTTGACTAGACGGACCTTTGTTGGCAAAGTAATGTCTCTGCTTTTCAATATGCTATCTAGGTTGGTCATAACTTTTCTTCCAAGGAGAAAGCGTCTTTTAATTTCACGGCTGTAGTCACCATCTGCAGTGATTTTGGAGCCCCCCAAAATAAAGTCTGACAGTGTTTCCACTGTTTCCCCATCTATTTCCCATGAAGTGATGGGACCAGATGCCATGATCTTCATTTTCTGAATGTTGACATCATTAGACATCAGAGAAATACAAATCAAAATGCCAGTGAGATACTACTTCACATCCAGTAGGCTGGGCATAATAAAAGAAAATAAGTGTTGGTGAGGATATGGGAAATGTGAATCCTCCTATGCTTCTGGTTCAGTTCAGTTCAGTCGTGTCCGACTCTTAGCAGCCCATGAACTACAGCACGCCAGGCCTCCCTGTCTATCACCAACTCTCGGAGTTTACTCAAACTCATGTCCATCGAGTCGGTGATGCCATCCAACCATCTCATCCTCTGTCATCCCCTTCTCCTGCCTTCAATCTTTCCCAGCATCAGGGTCTTTTCAAAGGAGTCAGTTCTTCGCAGCAGGTGGCCAAAGTATTGGAGTTTCAGCTTCAGCATCAGTCCTTCCAATGAATATTCAGGACTGATTGCCTTTAGGATTGACTGGTTTGATCTCCTTGCAGTCCAAGGGACTCTCAAGAGTCTTCTCCAACACCACAGTTCAAAAGCATCAATTCTTCAGCGCTCAACTTTCTTTATAGTCCAACTCTCACATCCATTCATGACTACTGGAAAAACCATAGCTTTGACTAGACAGCCATTTGTTGGCAAAGTAATGTCTCTGCTTTTAAATATGCTGCCTAGGTTGGTCATAACTTTCCTTCCAAGGAGTAAACGTCTTTTAATTTCATGGCTGCAGTCAGCATCTGCAGTGATTTTGGAGACCCCCCCAAAATAAAGTCTGCCACTTTTCCCACTGTTTCTCTGTCTATTTGCCATGAAGTGATGGGACCAGATGCCATGATGTTAGTTTTCTGAATATTGAGCTTTAAGCCAACTTTTTCACTCTCCTCTTTCACTTTCATTAAGAGGCTCTTTAGTTCTTCTTCCCTTTCTGCCATAAGGGTATTCATCTGCATATCTGAGGTTATTGATATTTCTCCCACAATCTTGATTCCAGCTTGTGCTTCTTCCAGTCCAGCGTTTCTCATGATGTACTCTGCATAGAAGTTAAATAAGCAGAGTGACAATATACAGCCTTGACGTACACCTTTTCCTATTTGGAACCAGTCTGTTGTCCCATGTCCAGTTCTAACTGTTGCTTCCTGACCTGCATATAGGTTTCTCAAGAGGCAGGTCAAGTGGTCTGGTATTCCCATCCATTTAAGAATTTTCTTTTTTAAAAAAAGTTAATTTATTTATTTTAATTGGAGGCTAATTACTTTACAATATTGTAATGGTTTTTACCATACCTTGACATGAATCAGCCATGGGTGTACATGTGTCCCCATCCTGAACCCCCCCTCCCACCTCCTTCCCCATCCCATCCCTCAGGGTCATCCCAGTGCACAGGCCCTGAGCACCCTGTCTCATGCATCAAACCTGAACTGGCGATCTATTTCACATATGGTAATAAACATGTTTCAGTGCAATTCTCTCAAATCATCCCACCCTCGCTTTCTCCCACCGAGTCCAAAAGTCTGTTCTTTACATCTGTGTCTCTTTTTATGTCTCGCAGATAGGGTCATTGTTACCATCTTTCTAAATGCCATATATTTGTGGTGATCCACACAGTCAAAGGCTTTGGTGTAGTCAATAAAGCAGAAATAGATGTTTTTCTGGAACTTTCTTGCTTTTTTGATGATCAGACGGATGTTGGCAATTTGATCTCTTGTTCCTCTGCCTTTTCAAAATCCAGTTTGAATATCTGGAAGCTCACAGTTCATGTTCAGTTGAAGCCTGGCTATGCTGCTTGTAGGATTATAAAATGATCTAGTAAGTTTGGAAAGGGGTTTCCCAGGTGGTAAAGAATTTGGTGGCCAATACAGGAGACTCAGGTTTGATCCCTGGATCGGGACGATTCCCCTGGGGAAGTAAATGGTAACCCACTTCAGTATTCTTGCTTGGGAAGTCCCGTGGACAGAGGAGCCTGGCAAGGCTACACAGTCCATGGGGTCACAAAAGAGTTGGACATGTTGTTGCTCAGCCACTAAGTTGTGTCTGATTCTTTGTGACCTCATGAACTGCATCAAGCCAGGCTTCCCTGTCCTTCACTGTCTCCCGGAGCTTGCTCAAACTCATGTCCATTGAGTTGGTGATACCATCCAACCATCTCACCCTCTGTCACCCTCTTCTCCTCCTGCCCTCAATCTTTCCCAGCATCAAGGTCTTTTCCAATGATTCATCTCTTTTCATCAGGTAGCCAAAGTATCAGGACTTCAGCTTTAGTCCTTCTAGTGAATTTCAGGCTTCATTTACTTTAGGATTGACATGACTTAGGGACTAAACAACAACGAGCTTTGGAAAACAGTTTGGTCATTCCTCAAGGTTAACCATAGAAGTATCGAATGACCTACAATCCTACTTTCTGATACATATCCAAGAGAAATAAAAACACATGCTCACACAAAAAATGTGTACACAAATGTTGATAGCAACATTATTCATGATAGGCTAAACTGGAAACAACCCAAATGTCCATCTACTGATGAATGAGTAAACAAAACACAGTAGTATGTCCATGCAATGCAATATCATCCAGCTATACTGCTCCATGATACTATGATATGGATTAACCTCAAAACATCACACTAAGTTAAGGGCACAAAAGATCACATATTGCATGAGCCCATTTATATAAAATGTCTGCCATAGGCAAATCTGTAGTGATAGAAAATAGATTAATTGTTGCCTAGGACTGGGAGAAAGGGGAAGAGGGAGTGACTGCTAAAAGATATGGGGTTTCTCTCTGGGGTGATAAAAATGATGAAACTGTGGTGACGGTTGCACAACGCTACAAATCTATTTGTACAGTATGAGCCAGGGTTCTCCAGAGAAATAGAGCCAAGAGGATTTATTTATTTAGCCATCCATCCATCCACCCATTCACTATAGGAATTCATGCCTGATCTGGCATCTGCAAGCTGGAGAACAAGGAACTGACTGCTATGAGTCCCAGTCTGAGTCCAGAGACCTGAGAACCAGGGAAGCCCAAGTCTAAAGGCTTTGGCGTAGTCAATAAAGCAGAAATAGATGTTTTCCTGGAACTCTCTTGCTTTTGCGATGATCAAACGGATGATGATACTCTCAACTCAAGCAAAGAGAGCAAATTGTCCTTCTTATGCCTTTTTGTTCTATTCACACCCTTAGTAGATTGGATGATGTCCACAGGCATTAGTGAAGGCCACTTGCTTTACCCAGTCTACCCATTCAAATGCTAATCTCTTCCAGAAACCCCCTCAAAGTCCAAAATAATTTTTAAAGCTATCTGGGTTTACAATGGGGCTTGCCTGGTAGCTCAGACAGGACAGAATCTGTCTGCAATGCTGGAGACTCAGGTTTGATCCCTGGATAGGGAAGATCCCCTGGAGAGGGAATGGCTACCCACGCCAGTATTCTTGCCTGGAGAACCCCAGGGATGGAGGAGCCTGGCAGGTCACAGTCCATGAGGTCACAGAGAATTGGACATGACTGAGTGATTACTAACACTGTAACTAACTGCGTATCTGAAGAATTGGGGATTCTGGGATCATTTGGTGAGATTGCCCCAGGCACAGATGTTGATAGATAAGGAGAGGAGGGAAGTGGAAGGAGATTGGGGGATGGAGGTTCTGACAGACAGGAATGAAGGTCCCCCTACTGGGTCATCTGGAATTACTGGGTGGGGCTGGCTTCATACTAGGGGACAGTGAGGGGCTTAGGGGAGTTGGATCAGGACCCTAGCACCCATCCTGCACTTTGCTTCTGCAAGCTGGAGACAGCTGGAGACACTTGGGTTATAGCATTTTAATAATGCTTTTTTATATACAGGACATTCACACATGTTATTTAATTGTCCAAACAACTCTGAGAAGTATTATGATTTGGGTTTCTCAAATGTATATAATGAGCCTCAGGAAGCTTCAGTAGCTCCACCGAGATTTTTGTGGCTTTCACAACAAGAACATAGTCCCCTCAGGCCCCCATATCTACCTCAGGAGAAGGAATCGTTATTTTCCCAATTCACCCCCTAAGACAAGAAAGAAGGCAAAATCTGAACATACAAAGTAATTATGGGAAAATACTATTAATTTTCCGTGTGTTGGAACTGGTTTCCACTCCAGGCTGAGCTAGGGGGCGCTCTGTGTGATGTCTCCAGCACCTGGAATTGACGTAGAGCCCGTGCTCCAGGAATGGCAACCCTCTCCAGTACTCTTGCCTGCAGAGTTCCAGGGACAGGGGAGCCTGGCGGGCTATAATCCAAAGAGTCAGACATGAGTGAGGGACCAACAGCATGCTCCATGAAGAACATTTTTGAATTAATAATCAGGTACTGATATGGGAGTGGGCTTCCCTGATGGCTCAGCAATAAAGAACCTGCCTGCCAAGGCATGAGACTTGGGTTCGATCTTTGGGTCAGGAAGATCCCCTGGAGAAGGAAATGGCAACCCACTCCAGTATTCCTGCCTGGGAAATCCCATGAACAGAGGAGTCTAGTGGGCTACAGTCCATGGGGTCGCAAAGAGTCAGAAGATGAAACAAGCCAGGTGGATCTCTGGGGCAGAGTCTTCTAAGAAAAGAGAAGAGTAAAGGGGAGGTGCACATGAAATTAATGTGCTCCTAATGTGTTTACAGAAAGTTTTACAGGTACCCCCTGCTTTTGGAAAGTCTGCTTGACACCACTTCTATTTACAAAAGATTTACAAAAAATTTACTGTTTTTGCCGATGGAATCCAAAGAGGATTTTTGCTTTTACAAAAAAAAAAAAAAAAAGGAGAAAACCAAAAATAACATCAGTGGTTGTTTTGTAGCCAGCTGTTACAGAAGCCTTAGCAGCACCTAAGCACCCCTGAGTTCCTTTCTTGGGAACTACACTCGGTCTCTCAGCAGTAACTTTGAACTGTATCTATGAGCATCTGTGCTTTATCTCAATTTATCTTGCGCATCTGTTAGCAAGATGTGTCCTAAGGTAATTGCTTCTTCACTTCATACCATTTAGGCTTAGGAAAAATTTTCATAGGAACTCTCTACTTCCTCATGGGGAGAAACCTTTAATCAGTTTCAGGTAAGTGGCCAAGTGCTTTGGGGATTGCAAAATGCAAAACACTTAGTCCCTTGGCTTCCCTGGTGGCTAGGTGATAAAGAATCTACCTGCCAATGCAGGAGACATGGATCCCGTCCCTGATCTGGGAAGATCCCACATGCTGCAGAGCAACTAAGCCCATGTGCCACAACTATTGAGCCTGTACTTGAGAGCTCAGGAGTCTCAACTCCTGAACCCACGTGCCACAACTACCGAAGCCTGAGGACCCTAGAGCTTGTCCTCTGCAACAAAAGAAGCCACCACAATGAGAAGTCTTCGCACTGCAGCTAAAGAGTAGCCCCTGCTTGCCACAGCTAGAGAAGAGCCTGTGAGCAATGAAGACCCAGCCTAGCCAAAATAATAAATAAATAATGAAATTATCTATCTATATAACTTAATGAGGGATGGCATAGATGGTCCTCAATGTCTTCATGGAAAAAGTTGCCCAAAAGCCTAGATTTGAAAATTGAGTAGGAGTTAGGTGGTGCAGACGAGTAGAGCGGGCACTCTGAAGCAGGGTGTAGGGTGGTGAAGGGATAGGGCTCAGATTGCTCCCACCTTGTGTGTGTGCGTGCTCTGTTGCTTCAGTCATGTCTGACTCCTTGTGACCCCATGGAATGAAGCCTGCCAGGATCCTCTGTCCATGGGATTCTCCAGGCAAGAATACTGGAGTGGGTTGCCATGCCTTCCTCCAGGGGATCTTCCTGACCCAGGGATAAAACCTGCATCTCTTAGGTCTCCTGGATGGGCAGGCAGATTCTTTAGCACTAGCACCACCTGGGAAGCCCAACCTTCTCACTTAGGATAGGCTATACATCTAAACATTACTGGCCAAGCCCTGCAGGAACTAGTCCCTACTCCCTCTCCCTGCTCCCCATGCTCCAGCTTCATGGCCTGTGATAAAAGGAAAGAAAATGTGCATGACCACATAAGAAACAGTACCAAGGAGAGAGAAGAAGGTGGAGGAGTGACTCCATCACGGCCCTTGGAGGGGAGTGCCTGACTCCAGGACATGGGAGGAAGGCCCTTGGAGTGAAGGTGAAGTACCAGAAGCAGCAGTCTGAGTTCACTGGCCACCAAGATCATTCCTCTGCTCTGTCTCTGAGTCAAGTTTTCTTAGTCATCCAATCTGTGTGGATTTTCCTTGGGGAGAGGATGCAGGCACGGCTGTTACCTCTATGGATCAACTCCTCATGGTAATGAGGGTCTTGACCTTTTTGTTTATGTATTATAGAGAGCACCAGACAACACCGACCAACATGAAAACATGCCTGTCTTCCTTGCAGACATGATGCTGGAACTTCTGTGTTGAGTTCTGGCAAGATGAGTGTGTGTACTCCCTTGGGTGGAGGTGGGGTAGGGTTCATTCCACATGTCAATCAATCATCCAGGTAAGAGGTCCTCAGCTAGAAACAGGACCACAGTTTGTTGGCTTTCTTTTCTTTTTTCTTGTTTAATTTTTGGCCACACTGCACAGCATGTGGGATCTTAGTTCTCCAACCAGGGATCAAACCCATGCCCCCTGTATTGGAAGGCAGAGTCTTAACCTCTGAACAACCAGAAAAGTCCCTGTTGACTTTCAAGTATGTATAAAAAGACCCTTAGAATCTCTTGGGAGAAGAGAAGCCCTTAGAATCCCTTTGGAGACTAGACATAGGTAAGCACAGACAACATTTGATGGATACTTGTCAAGGGTCAAATCCTACATGTAAATAGTCCAAGTCAGGATTAAACTGCAGCTCAATTAATAGGAGAAAAAACTTTCCCTGGAGGGAAAAAAACAGCTTTTGCTTAGGAAATCTTTAAAAGACTTGACTTTCACTCCCGAGAGCATGAATTGAACTATATATTTTTCTTCTCAAGATTTTTCCCAGAACTAAGATGGGAAGAGAATAATAGGATTATCTTCAGGAAAATGTTGACCCCTGGTGGATATTTCTTGAACTGCTTTTTAAACAACCACCACAGTAAGGATGGTAAACCCAGAGGCAAAACTTTCTTTTGAAAGTTGACCATCCCTCTATCTAAGTTTTCTCAGGCTAAGAAGCCCAATAGAAATAGAGTATTTCACTGTCTCTCCAAACTTTTCTGACAACTGAGTTTAGTATCGAGCATGTTGAGATTTGCCATTCTGACTTAGGGATTTCATAGTTATATGAAGAAAAAACACAAAATGTTTTGGTTTCCCCAAAATTTGCAAAAATTTTGCCTCGACTGAACACCTTCTATTAGAGCACAATCTATGCCCCCCAGAAGTTAAGCTCAAACTGTCTTAGACTGAGAAAATAGAAAAACTTCTTCTACTAAAGCTGAATTCCCCTAAAATTGAGTTCCTCTGCTGAGTTTATGATTAATCTCTCCATCCAAAACTTTATTCCTTTCCCATACCTCTTCCCCGTCAAGATTGAAGAGTATCAAAGAAAAGCGGGTTCCCAGGACAGAGCCCGCCTCGACAGTGTTCCCTGCCTGCCACTTATAATGTAGGAAAAAAAATTAGCCTTATATACCTTTCTTGAGTTCCAGAGAAGAAATGTAATCAGAGGAGTGGGAATATACAGAAACAAAGGAAAATATTCAAGCAAGACAAAATAATAATAGTTTATTCATTAAATAAAGTCAAGGACTTTTAGTTTCTTCTCAAGGGCTAGAGATAATATTCTGAACCATATTCTTGAGCTATTTTGCAGACACTGAAACCCCCACCAGGTAGAAGAAGTCAACTGTATGCTACTCACAAGCACAGAGACCTCAGACTGGTTGGAACTAGACAGGTGATGATGTTGACTCCCAATTACCTCACGAACAACCAATCAGAAGAATGTTGATGGTCACAAGCTGATCACACACTCAGTAACCCTCTCCCTCGTGCGCGTGAAGTCGCCTCAGTCATGTCTGACTCTTTGCGACCCCATGGACTATAGCCCGCCAGGTTTCTCTGTCCTTGGGATTCTCCAGGCAAGAATACTGAAGTGGGTTTCCATGCCCTCCTCCAGAGGATCTTCCAGACCCAGGGATCGAAATCACGTCTCTTACATCTCCTGCACTGACAGTTGGGTTCTTTACCACTGGCATCACTTGGGAAGCCCAACTCTCTCTCTCACCCTTTCTTTAATCTGAGTATCACCCGCCGGACTCCTTACTGGGTGCCCTGCAATAAACACTGAATTTTCCTTCACCACAACTGAAGGTCAGTAGATTGACTTCACTGTGTGCAGGTGAACAGAGGACCAAGTTTAGTTCAGTAACACCATCTTCAACCCAAATTAAAATATGGTCAAAAGATTCAACTGACTTCCTCTGGAGGCTTTCTCTGAAGTCAAGGACCATTTCCCTTCTTTGCATTTTAAGCCTCTGCCAGGCACCAGATACAGGTGACTTGGAAGAAGCAGCAGGGAGTCTTGGTGTCAGGGTCCTTGAGTCAAGAGCCTTCTGGTCCGGGGGGTCTTGGCGCTGGCACACTGATGCCCAAGTTTCACTCCTAGGCCACCCTCAAGCCAGTCTCTGGGAACTGGGACTGGGTGTTGGCATCATTTATTTTTAAGTTCTGCCCATGAACCTAATAAGAACTACAGATCCAACCCTTTCCTATTTTATGTGAGAAAATTGAGGCCTAGAGAGGAGAGGTCACTTGGGCAAGTTCACCAGCTAGTTAGTAAAGAAACCCTGACTATTCTGTGAAAGTCTTAAAGATTGGATCCGTGTGTGTTCAGTGTCAAATGTACAAATTACCTGTTCTTTGATTCTGTGATCTTATAGTGCAATCAGGCTGGAAGTGACAGGAAAAGACTTTTAAATTACTTTTTTCCCCCACCTGAGTCCCCCACCTCCTAGTCACCCTTGTCCTGCATTTTAATTGTACAAAGCCTCACTTTATTTTTAAAATATTTTATTTTAATTTATTTGGCTCCATCTTCGTTGCAGCACATGGAATCTTTGATCTTCGTTGTGCATGCAGGATCTCTCTTTTTTTTTTAGTTGCAGCATATATGATCTAGTCACTCTTAAAGGAAATCAACCCTGAATACTCACTGAAAGGACTGATGCTGACACTGAAGCTTCAATCCTTTGGCCAGCTAATCTGAAGAGCCGACTCTTTGGAAAAGATCCTGATGCTGGGAAAGGATGAAGGCAAAAGGATGAGTTAACGACAGGGGATGAGATGGTTGGATGGCATCACTGATTCAGTGAATATGAACTTGGGAAAACGCCAGGAGATGGTGAGGGATTAGGGAAGCCTGAGGTGCTGCAGTTCATCAGGTGGCAAAGAGTTGGACTAGACTTGGGGAATAAACAACATGTGATCTAGTTCCCCAACCAGGGATCAAACCTGGGCCACCTGCATGGGGAGCATGGAGTCTCAGCCACTGGACCACCACGGACGTCCCAACAAAGCCTCATTTTCCTTGCTGCCCAGGCCCTGTGTTCTATCCATGAGCCAAAGATGGCCTGTATGTGTGGTCCTTTCTTCACAGCAGGCTGAGCTCTGTGAGCCACTGCCTAACTGTGTTAAGTATCACCCAGATAAAGAGATTTTGAGCCATTTCAAGCCCACTTGCTTTGCATATCCCAGGAAAGTATACCCAGCATTTGCTAGCTGGGAATGAGCCCCAGGTCACAAAATCCCCAAGCTGCTGCTGTCCTTTGGAGATTTCTGACCCAGAGATTCCCAACTGCGCTACAGAGTGACATCACTTACACACACAGGAGCCCCTTCCCCCGAGTCGGCTTGCTCTCCTCCTAAGTAGAGACCCACTTCTGTGTGGCCTTTGGACAGACCCCTGCTGTGATGTACCTCCTGAGAAGCGTGTGTGCTTGGTCAGTCACTCAGTCATGTTCAACTCTTTGCAACCCCCTGGACGGTAGCCTGCCAGGCTCCTCTGTCCATGGAATTTCCCGGCCAAGAATACTAGAGTGGGCTGCCATTTTCTGCTCCAGGGGATCTTCCCAACTCAGAGATCAAACCCTGGTCTCCTGCATTTCCTGCATCGACAGGCGAGTTCTTTACCGCTGAACCATCAGGGACGCCTAATATAGCTTGTGTGTGCTACTGCCACCTGATGGTCAGATCTTTTCATTGCAAAGCCTCCTAATCCTTAAACCTCCTCCTAACAGAGTCCTTTCCCTTTTGCTAGGCTTCTTTCTTTTTATTTTATTTTATTTTTTAACTTTACAATATTGTATTGGTTTTGCCATATATCAACATGAATCCACCACAGGTATACACGTGTTCCCCATCCTGAACCCTCCTCCCTCCTCCCTCCCCGTACCATCCCTCTGGGTCATCCCAGCGCACCAGCCCCAAGCATCCAGTATCGTGCATCGAACCTGGACTGGCGACTCGTTTCATATATGATATTATACATGTTTCAATGCCATTCTCCCAAATCATCCCACCCTCTCCCTCTCCCACAGAGTCCAAAAGACTGTTCTATACATCAGTGTCTCTTTTGCTGTCTCGTATACAGGGTTATTGTTATCGTCTTTCTAAATTCCATATATATGCGTTAGTATACGGAGAAGGCAATGGCACCCCACTCCAGTACTCTTGCCTGGAAAATCCCATGGATGGAGGAGCCTGTAGGCTGCAGTGCATGGGGTCGCTAAGAGTCAGATACGACTGAGCGACTTCACTTTCACTTTTTACTTTCATGCATTGGAGAAGGAAATGGCAACCCACTCCAGTGTTCTTGCCTGGAGAATCCCAGGGATGGGGGAGCCTGGTGGGCTGCGGTCTATGGGGTCGCACAGAGTTGGACACGACTGAAGTGACTTAGCAGCAGTAGCAGTATACTGTATTGGTGTTTTTCTTTCTCGCTTACTTCACTCTGTATAGGCTTCTTTCAAAACTTCCCTGGTCCAAGGCTTCTGCCTGCTCAAATTTTCTGACCAATACAATACATTAATCCCTACTGAGATGTCAGTGGCTAGTTTATTTATTCATCAAATGTTTATGGAGCACTCAGTATCTCCCAAGCTGAGTTCTTGGGATACGGACATGTCACTCAGTTGTGTCCAACTCTTTGCGACCCCACAGATTGTAGCCTGCCACGCTCCTCCATCCATGGGATTTTCCAGGCAAATACTGGAGTAGGTTGCCATTTCCTTCTCCAGGGGATCTTCCCAACGCAGGGATCAAACCCCAGTCTCCCACACTACAGGCATACTCTACCATCTGAGCCACCAGGGAAGCCCATCTTGGTTTATATCATGGAACTAAACAGAAGAAAGTTTTGTGTGTCTGGCATTCTAGCAGCTTGAGGATGGCTTAAAGCTTTTCCTCTTTTAAGAACACTTCAGGGACTTCCCTGGTAGTCTGGTGGCTAAGACTCCATGCTTCCAATGCTGGGGACCAGGGTTTGATCCCTGCTCAGGGAACTAGATTCCACATGCTGCAACTAAAGATTCAGCATGCCATAACTAAGACTGAGTACAATCAAATACATGATTTTTTAAAAACTATGTTACTTGTATCAGTTCAGTTCAGTCACTCAGTCGTGTCCGACTCTTTGCAACCCCATGAATCGCCGCACGCCAGGCCTCCCTGTCCATCACCAACTCCCGGAGTTCACTCAAACTCATGTCCATCGAGTTGGTGATGCCATCCAGCCATCTCACCCTCTGTCGTCCCCTTTTCCTCCTGCCCCCAATCCCTCCCAGCATCAGAGTCTTTTCCAATGAGTCAACTCTTCGCACGAGGTGGCCAAAGTACTGGAGTTTCAGCTTTAGCATCATTGCTTCCAAAGAACACCCAGGGCTGATCTCCTTCAGAATGGACTGGTTGGATCTCCTTGCAGTCCAAGGGACTCTCAAGAGTCTTCCCCAACACCACAGTTCAAAAGCATCAATTCTTCAGCGCTCAGCTTTCTTCACAGTCCAACTCTCACATCCATACATGACCACTGGAAAAACCATAGCCTTGACTAGATGGACCTTTGTTGGCAAAGTAATGTTTCTGCTTTTGAATATGCTATCTAGGTTGGTCATAACTTTTCTTCCAAGGAGTAAGCGTCTTTTAATTTCATGGCTGCAGTCATTTTGGAGCCCCCCAAAATAAAGTTACTTGTATAAGCATATTTAAAAAAAAAAAACAAACACCTTGTTGCTCAAAGTGTGGTCCATGGTATAGCAGCTGCAGTATCATTTGGAAGCTTCTGGGCTTCCCTGGTGGCTCAGAAAGTGAAGACTCCACCTGCAGTTCAGAAGACCCAGGTTCGATCTGTGGGTTGGGAAGATCCCCTGGAGAAGGAAATGGCAACCCACACCAGTATTCTTACCTGGAGGATCCCATGGACAGAGAAGCCTGATGGGCTATTGTCCATGGGGTTGCATAAAGTCCAACACAACTGAGCGACTAACATAATTGTCACCATTAGGCCTGGAAGAGTTTTCTGACTTGAACTTCCTCCTTTTACCATGATTGAAAATATCGCAACACTCACACTTTTGTCACACACAGAATTTCACTCATATTGTCTCACTTTATCCTGTATCATCCCCATGGAGCATGTGGTTCCTTCCCTGTTACACAGGAGGAGGAGAAAGCTAAGGTAGGGCAACCTCATTATCATCTTAGGATCCAGCATCTAGACAAAATCTTAAAGATTTTCTCCAGTTAGTTGCCTTTCATCTACTTGGTTTCCTTTGTTTTCAGCATCAACATCTCCTCTTCAAAAGCCCTGCAGGGAAGTTGAGTTTGGGAAGCAGAGGGCTGGGTGGGAGTGGGGTTTTAGGGTTCGAGCCCAGCCTTTCAGCCTCCCCTCTATGGACTTTGTTTCCAGGGACCTCAGAGAGGCATGCATGGAGCTCTGTTTGGAAAACTCTAATCTAAATCAACACTCTCCTGGGACAAGGAGGAAGTAGGCCTTAAGGAGAAAGGCGACGTGGCCAAAATCACACAGCAGGCTCTGGACCCAGCGGGGTCTGACTCTAGGAATCCCCCACCCCCACCCTGGAACCAAGCCCAGAGGTCAGCATAGTCCCAGGAAGGGACAGCGCCCCTTGCTGGCCCAACTCTACTTAGTGGAGATGTGTTTGATAAACCATCATTCTTATAATCCTTCATTTCTATCTCATGGGGTCAAATTCAACATTCCACCTGTGACTGTTTTTTGTAATCTTATTTATTTATTTTTGGCTGTGCTGGGTCTTCGTTGCTGCTCAGGCTTTTCTCTAGTTGTGGCGAGCAGGGGCTACTCTCTATTTGTGGTGCTCAGGCTTCTCATTGGGGTGGCTTCTCTTGTTGCAGAGCACAGGCTCTAGGGTGAGATGGCTTCAGTAGTTGCTCCACATGGGCTCTGTAGGTGTGGCTCCAGGGCTCTAGAGCACAGGCTCAATAGTCGTGGCTCTTGGGTTTAATTGCTCTTCGATGTGTGGGATCTTCCTAGATCACGAATGGAACCAAGTCTCCTGCATTGGCAGGCAGATTCTTTACCACTGAGCCACCAGGGAAGTCCTCCACCTGTTAATCTCACCATTTCCCAGATGCCCCCTTCCCTTAACATACCAGGATGGAGGTGTGGGGGGGGCAAGGTTTTTTATTTTTAGGCATTTCAAAACTGTGAATATACCATACACACAGAAAGCCCCCAACCACATCCATGCCAAGAGATAGAATGCTGCCTGGCCTCTCTGGCCACTGCCCAGCTTTCAGGTAGCGCATCCTTGCTGCTCTTAGTGGGCACAACTCTTTCTGCAGCCCTCTGCACAACCACTCCATCTGTCTGTTTTGAACTTTATATAAATGAAATTGTGCTCTCAGCATACTTTTGTGATTCTTAAACCCCACATGATGTCTATAAGATTCACCCATCTTGTGATCACAGCCAATTTTGTTTTATCCATTTTCTTTGCTGTTGAGTGTGTATGAATGAATGTAGATGTATGAATGTACATGATTTATGTGAATTGAGTATGTATGAATGACTATACACGTATGAATGTACATGAATAATTTTATGTGTACATGATTTACGTGTTAACTCTTTTCTTTAATAATTTTATATCTATTTATTTATTTGGCTGCACTTGGTCTTAGTTGTGGTATGCAGGGTCTTCGATCTTCATTGTAGCATGTAGGATCTAGTTCCCTGATCAGGGATGGAACCTGGACCCCATGCACTGGAAGTGTGAAGTCTTACCCACTGGACCACCAGGGAAATCCCCATGTGTTCATTCTTCTGGGGTAGGCATTTAGGTTGTTTATAGTTGGGGGCTATTGTGGATGATGCTTCTGCAACCTTCTAGCAGAGAGATCTGCTCTTCTGTTCTCCAAGGAGAGTGAGACCCCAGGAGAAAGGGACTCAGGAGAGGTAGCCAGGCCCATCCCAGGGGTTTAAAAGACCTGTCCTTAACCCACCCCCACTTCCAGTTCTCTTTGCCCCAAGCTCAGCAAGGCCACAGACGATGAGGTTTCAAGTTTTTATCTTAAAACAAAGCTTAAGTCACAGAGAACAGGACACTTTCCACTCAACATATACAACACACATTCACTGAGCACCTGCTGAGGCCAGGCTGTGTGCTCGGCCCCAGGGGAGACCTGAGACGGGGGAGGTCACAGTCCCTGCTCCCAGGGGCTCACAGGCTGGTGAGGAGACAGACAGGGGCACATCTTCCAAACAAGTCTCAGGGAATCAGAAGTGCTAAAATAGTCAAGGAGTGATTCATTCCTCCCGGGAGGTCAGGAGAAGCCACATTTGTGTGGTGTCTTGGGAGCAGGGGGACTTTTGATGAAAGGGTTGTGGGGGGTGGCGGGGGGCAGGGGGACAGCACTGCAGGGAGCTGCAGGAGGTCTGGAGTGGAGGGCGTGCTCAGGGCCTGGGCCAGAGGTTCTAGACATCCCAGAACATTCCGGAAAAAAACCAAAAACTAGGAGACCAACGCATTATGCCAACTTTTCATTGTTAAAGGTTGAAAAGTGAAAGCGTTAATTGCTCAGTGGTATCCGACTCTTTGCGACCACATGGACTGTAGCCCTCCAGGCTCCCCTGTCCATGGAAATTTCCAGACAATAAGAGTGGAGTGGGTGGCCATTCCCTTCTCCAGGGGATCTTCCCAACCCAGGTACAGGTTAGGTACAAAAATAAGAGATAAAAAAGGAAACGCTATCATCTCCTTTCAACATCACTTCCTAAACATGGGACTATTTTAATATTCTACTCCCTTCCAGAAAGGACATCATTTCCAAATAAAAGACTCTCTTTCAAAGTTGGTTTAATTTAACAAAAAGATACTAAGAATTTTTTTTTAAAAAAGAAAAAGATACCAGGAAATCCTTATTTCCCATTTTGCTACAGACCCTAAAAATCTTGCCCCTGGAGTAGCACCACTTTGCAAAACAGAAAATGGAAGCCGCTTAGGGGGAGGGAAGTGAGCGCCTGGGGATCTGGGGTGAGAAAGGAGGCAGAACTGGAGCTGGCCACAGGGTGTGGACTTTATCCTGAAGACACGGGCCACCCTGAGGGTTTTGAGTAGGACTGGGGTTCCATCTGCACTTTAAAAAGACCTTGTGGAGGGAGGCTGGGTGGAGGAAGGCTGGGTGAACGGAGGAGGTTGGAGACTGGGTCTTGTTCCCAGGGCTCTTGTACCTCCTTCTGAAGGTCCCCCCAGCCAACGGCACCCTGCTGAGCCCCACAACACCCAGGAGACCCTGAGCAGAGTGGACAGGCATCTCTGGAGTCATGGACGTGCTGGGACTGGGGACAGGAAAGGCTGAGCACCATGACTAGTCCTGCTGGAAGTAGAACTTGGTGACCTTGAGGGCCTCTGTGGGCATATTGGTGAGGCCCACGGGCTGGTCGGCCTCCAGTGATGTGCAGAGGAACCAGCCGGGGCAGGCAGCTGACTCAAAGCTGGTGGTGGGCCCGTTGTCGAAGCGGATGAAGGCAAAGCGCTTGTCCTGCTCCCTGTTCTGGTTCAAGTCAGTGATGTTCACGGCCTGGAAGTCAAGAAGAAGCAAGTGAGGGCAGAGGAGCATAAAGGTCCTTGCAGCCCACCTGGCCATCTGGCTGCCCAGAGTAAGTGCTGGGGAAATACTGGCCTGGAAAAAGTGTCCTGGGTCTCAGGACAGCCTGATACAAGAAGGTTGTCCCATGCTTACACCTTGATTTGGGGACATCTGGCCACTGTAGCCTTGGGTCAATATGTTTGACAAGCACATGGTCCCATCAACAGAGACCAAGGCCTGTGGAGGCTGGACTCTGTCATGTCTGCACCTCTGAGAGACGGGAGAGTGCAGCAGCTGGGAAGGGTATGGCAGTCCACATTATTTACAATATCCTGGTCATTGCTACTCCACACAAAGCAGGCAGTCACTTTCCACTAAAGTGCCTGTTCACTAGTGGACAGAAAGGACAATGCCACAGTTACAGCCACTCTCATTTGGGTTAAGATTTCGTCCAACAGTCCCCTGATAGAAAGCTCTCTTTTTCCAGGGCTGATAGCCCATTAATGTTGCACAGGTGCACAAGGCCCTAGAAGGGAATGCCAACTCATGGATTCGAGTAGATAAGGGCTGGAAAAGAATGGTCCCAAAGGTTGGCTTTACTGGAAGAGGGCAAGTCCAAGTGGGTTAGTGGCCCTTGGGCAAGAGAGTAACACACAGAGGCTGAGGTCCCCAAAGGAGCCATGCCTCCTGGTGTCCTCATCCTGGAAACCCCCTCTCTCATTGAGGCTAGACTTAGCCACATGGCAAGCTTTAGTTAACTGGACATTAATGGTATGATACAAACAAAAGTTTAGTAAGTGCTTGCACACTAAGGCTTGCCTTTTTGGAGTTATCCCTCTTGGAAACCAACCACCATTCTGTAAGGAAGCTTAAGCTGACAACTGAAATCAGTGAGACAGTGTGGAAGGAGAACCTGGAGGATGAGCCCCAGCCAAGCTCCCTGCTGAATGTGGCTGCAGGAGGGAACTCAGTTACGCCACGGGGCACAGATCTGCTCAGCTGATCCTAGTCAACCCCCAGAATCATGAGAAAGAACACGCTGTGCTTGTTTTAAGACACTGAGTTTGGGGATGGTTGTTGTCTGAGGCAGGTCCTTACCTCTAACTTGAGCTTGATCTCATCTCCAGATTTTACACAGGCCAGGCACAGCTTCCCCCCATGGATCCCCAGGAACATAGTATGGGGTTCGATGGGTACCACATCTATCTTCTCTGGGGAAGAACAAAGGGGAAGTTCAGGTTGTAGAGAAGAGGAGGCAGAGATGGAGAAGACATAGCAGGCTGGACTCTCCCTGGGGACTTTTCTGTTCCCCTAACTAAAATCCTGGGCTTCCCTGGTGGCTCAGTGGTAAAGAATACTTCTGCAATTTAGGAGACAAGGGTTTGATGCCCACGTCGGGAAGATCCCCTGGAGAAGGAAATGGCAACCCACTCCAATATTCTTGCCTAGGCAATCCATGGACAGAGGAACCTGGAAGGCTACCATCCATGGGGTTGTTAAAGAGTCAAATACAACCTAGCAACTGAAAAAACAAGCAGATTAAAACCCCAAGGTGAGAAGGACAGTGAGACCCCATCTTCTTGGTCAGGATCCAAACAGAAGATTAAACCAAGCACATTATCTAGCTATTCCTCAAGGACCAAGGTGCCTAAATTCTGCTCCAAGTGATTGCTACCCTTCCCTTCTTTCCCTGGACTTCCCAGGTGGCTCAGTAGTAAAGAATCCACCTGCCAATGCAGTAACGCAAGAGACAAGGGTTTTATCCCTGGGTTGGGAAGATCTCCTGGAGGAGCAAATGGCAACATTGCCACTCCAGTACTCTTGCCTGTAAAATCTCATGGACAGAGAAGCCTAGTGAGCTACAGTCTATGGGATCACAAGAATCGGACATGATTGAGCACGTGCACACACCCCCTTCCCAGGACCCCTGTCCTCTAGGTCCACAGGTGTGCTGCCCATGGGGCCCAGTACATGATATCATGAGTGGGGCCCCACGGCTTGGTCCACAGAAGCCTGGGTGGGTTTGAACCCATTTTTTTCCCATGGTGGTCTCCATGCACTCATTGGGAGTGAAGACCTCCGTTTCTCTGTGCTTTAACATCCTTATTCGGAGAGTTACCAGAGGACAGGAAAAGTGGGTCTCACGCCCTTTTAGAGTGAGGAAGGGGCAGAGAACAAGAATGGGAATCATGCCATTCTACTATACCAGACTACCCAACAAGGACGTGAAAACATCCTAGAGGGCTGGTGCTGGAAGAAACCCATATCCTATCAACCAATTGCCCTTCTCTTACTAAGGGGAAAACCAAGGAACAGAGTGAGTGAACCTTGTTCAAATTCATCCAGGTTGACATGGATCTGGAATATGACTCAATGTGGTGTCCAAGATTAAGAGATATAACCCAGCCTGTGGATGGTGTATTAGTTTTAGGTGGGAGTGAGAGTTTGAACACACAGAAACACGGGCTTCCCAGGCACTAGAGGAAGAAAAGGGCTGGTCTTGCCTTCTGGGCCCTGCCCTCCCATTTATGGCCTGGGGATCATGGTGTCCATAGGTGGTGGCTCCCAACCTAGGTTCTACCTTTTCTATCTTCTTGAGGCTCCCCTCATATGTGTCCTTCAGTGGCCAGGCCTCTCTAGCTTCAAACGTGGCCACAAAGAACCAACAGGGATTAAGACATGGTACCTAAAATTCCCAGGGTCAAGCCACAATGCTGCAAACTCCTGGGCAAAGTGACCGGTGCCCACTCAGCATTGACCTTCCTGGCCACCACTCACCCTCTAATTTAGTATTTGGTCCTTGCAAGTATCCAGCAACTAATTGGTTATTCCTCAGGTAGAAGATCTTCTGGTTGACATCCCAGATCCTGAAAAACAGAAGGACCCAGCTATAGTGGACAGCTGCTGAGTGCCCAGCCCCTTCTCTGTATTCCCCAGAGTGTGTTCAGTTTTCTCCCAAGGGTGTGGAATTAAACACACCCATAGCATGACTGTGAAGTCTGAGGTCAACACTGGTTAAGAGACAGACCCAAATCCCAGATCTGGTAGGCCATGTGCCTGCCTTCTACCCCTCTTCTCACCTTGTTTCTCATCCTCAGCTTCCCAAGCAGCCACCTCCTACTTCAGCAAAGCAGACTCTAGATTAGGACCATTAATAAACTTCCTGGGTGTAGACATGTTCTTTGTCTGCACCATCCAATATGGTAGCCATCAATCACTTGCAGCTATTGAGACATGCAGCTATTGAGGTCTTGAAATGTGGTGTGATTGAGGATCTGCATATTTTCTAATTTTTTTTTTTTTTTTGGTCACACAGCATGTGGAATCTTAGTTCCCAGACCATGGATTAAACCTACACCCCTTGCATTGAAGCACAGAGTCTTAACCCCTGAACCACCAGGGAAAGTCCCCAATTTTTTATTTTCTTGTATGTTTTTATGAATTTAAATGAAAATCTCAAGAGTCATCTGAGATTAGTGGCCCCCACAGCACAGAGCTAGAAGCTTCAAGGGTGAGGCCCCATTGCAGCTAACTCGCTCCAAGCCTTAGACCATGAAGACTTGTCCCCAAAGTCTGTTCCCTACTGACAAGTCAGCTTCCCTTCCAGTTCACCCTGTGGCCTGTTTCTGGCTCCCTGTTTTTTCTTCTTGGTGAAGAGCCTCTCTGTCTGAGAGCAGGGCTTGTAGCTGTGAGATGGAGTAACAGGGCCCCAGCCAGGATGTGGACACTTCACTCCCTGCTGCCCCCATCCCCCAGCATGACCTTGGACCTGTGCCTCATCTCCTCACCTGTGAAAGGGGGCTGGCAACACCTGTCTCATCAGGTGACCTTGAAGAGCCCATGAGCTCAGAGAGAGGGGGTCAGTCAAACCGTAAAGTTCTTGGCTGGAATGAGCATTTGACCTTTCATGACTATTCTTAGCTCCTGGATGAGTTGAATTCCATCTGAAAGGATTAAATGTTCCTTTCTAGAGGCCTTCTGGAGATCCCAGCCAATGGGAGGAGGTCAAGGCAGACCCCTGGGAAGGGGAGGGGCTTCTCTGGGACCCACACAGGCACACAGAGTCCCAGCCTGTAGCCTCAGGCAAGAAGAAACAGAGAGGGGCACTGTGGACAGGACACAGTCCAGAGCTCCAGAATGATGGTTAACAGTTCCTGATTGTGTTGGTACATCAGGCGGTCCAGCTCCCCTGGGGGCTCAGTTTCCCCATCTGTGACTTGGAGTGAATTCTAACCCTACCTGCATTACAAGGTTGTGAAAGCCAAAGGCACAGATAACATTGTGACAGTGTTTTGTGTGACACTGTTTTGAGAGCTGGAGGGTGAGGTCATCCCGACAAGTCCTGGGACATCGGAGCCCAAAGGCCACATGAAGACAGCACTCTGTTTTAATCACCATCACAGCCTGCTATTTTTACAGCAGGGATGGTGACACCTCACCACATTCCTGACCCAGTTTTTAATCATCGTAATAGTTTTCAGGAGCCTGATGGGCTGCAGTCCATAGGATCGCTGAGAGTCAGACACGACTGAAACCCCTGCCTACCACAATAGTTTTCAGACACTTTACTGCTCACAAAACACTCACAATGTTTTCCGTGCCTTTGGCTTTCAAAATCTTATAATGCAGGTAGGGTTAGAATTCACCCCAGGTCACAGATGGGGAAACTGAGGCCCCAGGGGAGCTGGACCCTCTAATGTACCAACACAACCAGGCGTTGTTAACCATCAGTCTGGAACTCTGGGCTGTGTCCTGTCCACAGTGACCCTCTTTGTTTCTTTGTCCAGAGCACTCTCCCAGGCTTTAGCCTCAGCATGGCTCTGGGCACGTTTATGTCACCAAGATGCCTGAGCCCCTGGGCAAGTAAGTCAGGCTTCCAGCCAAGCTTTGCACATCTGGGAGATTTTTAAATACAAGTGCCAAAGATCACAGATGTGGCAGCCAACCTTAGTTAGCTAACCTTAGGCAGCTAACCCTAACCTTAATTATTAATGGATGCTTAATGGCTCAGACGGTAAAGCGTCTGTCTACAATGCGGGAGACCCAGGTTCAATCCCTGGGTGGGGAAGATCTCCTGGAGAAAGAAATGGCAACCCACTCCAGTATTCTTGCCTGGAAAATCCCACCAACAGAGGAACCTGGTAGGCTACAGTCCATGGGATCGCAAAGAGTCGGACACGACTGAGCGACTTCACTTCACTTCACTTCACTTCACTTTCAAGCCCAAACCCAGGGCAGCCCCAGACAGCTGTGTCCTGCCTCGCTTTTCTATCCCTCCAGCCCCACTTCCCTGGGGTCAGCCTTACCTGAAGGCTTGCATCTCGCAGCGTCTCTTTCCCAAGGGGTGGCAGGCTGTTTCTGAACGGAACAGGAAGAGGAGAAGACAGATTAGGTAACCGTGGATGTAGATGTCCATCCTGTGACCTCGAGGCGATGGGGGACTGCCATTTCAGACCCAGAGGAGCTGCTTATAAAGAAAAGAGTCGCTCACCCAGCCGGGCTGCGGGCGCCTGTCCCACGAAAACGAACGGAAACGCCTGCACATTTCCAAAACGAGAAACCTTGCTGTTGTCACTTTCAACTCTGCCGAGTGTCGCAATGGGATGTCGTAACCCATTCCCTCCCCTTTTCCTCTGTGCAATTTCCCCAAAATCGAGATTTCTATTTCCCCTTCACCCAGTTCCTGGGAAGAAGGGCACAATGAAAACTCAAGCCCCTCATCTGCCCGACAGGTATCCTGAAGCTTTGAAAAACTGGATGTGAGTAGAAATGTCCCCCTCTTGTAAGAAGCCAAGTGGCAGGGTTCCCAGTGCACGTCCGAGACTCAGGCCACTTTGTGTTCTTTGAAAGAGGGGCGGCCTTGTTGGACCTTGGACCAGGGGCTGGCAAATACTCTGTCAGACAAAGACTAGATGGCAAACATTTTAGGATTTCTGGGGCCATACATCATTATTACTCGCCTGTCATAGTTGACAAGCAATCTTAGACAATCTGTAATGTGTGCATGTGTGCAGGCACTAAGTCGTGTCTGACTCTTTATGACCACACGGTCTGCAGCCGACCATGCTCCTCTGTCCGTGGGATTCTCTAGGCAAGCATACTGGAGCGGGTTGCCATTTCTTCCTCCTGGGGACCTTCCTGACCCAGGGATCAAACCCGTGTCTCCTGCATTGGCAGACAGATTTTTCCCCACTGAGCCACTGGGGAAGCTCAGCCAATCTGCAAACCCACAAGCTAATTGGTTTCCAGGACAACTTTATTTACAAAACAGGTGGTGGCTGGATTTGGCCCGAGGCTTGCTTTCTCCTGTTCTAGAGTAAACTTCCTGCCAGGGGACTTTGAAACCAACTCTATTCCTGTTATCCATGTCTTTGAAGTTAGGGTCTTGGGAAAATGGGATGAACTCCACATCCCATTTGGGATGGAAATGAATCCCAAACTGCCTCTGGCACGTGCTGTTTGCCACCTGTGTGACCTGGAACCAATCATTTGTTTGGGTCTCTGCTTCTACCTCTTCATACTCAGAATGAGATTGATTATGTCATCCTTATGGGTACAGGGAGAGAAGGAATGTGAGAGGGAGGAAGGAACAAAGGAATGTGGGAAAGGAAGTGGAAATGGAGGGAAGGAGGGAGATTGGTTGATTGGAAGGTGAAAGTTCTGGGTCAGAGTAGGCATTCAGAAACATTAACTTCCTTTCTTCCTACATTCTAGACAGGGAAAAGGAAAGTATATTCCTCTTTATGGACAGAGAAGAGTTGAAGTGGGTCCTACATGATCTCAATGGTAGGAGGATGGACCTCTAGTGCAGAAGGACAGATTGTGGCATTTGAGAACTTGATGGGCACTCAGCATCATCCTGCCTCACCCCATCCTTGTTTCTGAAGAAGACCCAGAGAAGCAAAGACATCTGCCCAAGGTCACACAGCTCGTCCATGGCAAGGTACAGCCAGAAATCCAGGTCTCCTGGTTCCCACCCAAGGGACACCCTATTACAGCAGCAGATCTTGAGGAGTCTGACTTTATTTTCAGCCATCCCATCAGAGGTTGTGTTCAAATGAGGGTAAAATCTGTGAAAAAGGAAGGCTGCATGACATATTTGAAAGTTACTAGGAGAGTGGATCTTAAAAGTTCTCATCACGAGCAAAAGCAAAAAATTAATTGTATTACTGTGTTGTACATCTGAAACTCCCATAATGTAATACATCAATTGTTGCTGTTTATGCTAAGTTATGTCCAACTCTTTTTCGACCCAAAGACTGTAGCCCGCCAGGCTCCTCTGTCCATAGGATTTCCCAGGCAAGAATACTGGAGTGGGTTGCCATTTCCTATGTCATTTGTACCTCATAAGTCAGTTATGTCTTGATAAAAAGGTTTTTTTAAAGAGGAAGTTTGCAAATGAACTTTCTCAGATCTTTAAAGAGCTCTTCTTTCAGAGCAAATGCAACATTTCTGCAAAAATTGTGTCACCTCCCCGAGTGGAATGAAACAGCATGTAGGCCCTTTCTGGGCAGGGTGGTAGGAGTCCCTGGGGCTGGGCAGTGGAGTCACTTAGGACTGGGGCTCCCAGGCAACGAGCCAGGGCTCTCTGGATCTGTTTCCTTATCCATTGTGTGTATTAGTTGCTCAGTTGTGTCTTGACTCTTTGCGACCCCATGGACTGTAGCCTGCCAGACTACTCTGTCTGTGGGATTTCCAAGGCAAGAATACTGGAGTGGGTTGTCATGCCCTCCTCTGGGGATCTTCCCAACCCAGGGATCAAACCCGCATCTTTTACATCTCCTGCATTGGCAGTAGGGTTCTTTACCACTAGCTCCACCTGGGAAGCCAGCCCCTACCGGCATCTCTGACTACATGTAGTCTCGCTTCTGGTGCTCAGCCTTCACTCCACTTCCTGAGTTGAGGTTAATGACCATGCCACAGAGTGGACTCTGCCTCCCCCATCAGCACCCCGAGCTTCCCTCCCAGCTGCAGACATCACCGCTATAACTGGTGCCTGCTACATGCCAAGCCCTGCCCTGCTATTATAACCAGTGACAACAGAAATAACTAAGACCCACTTCAAGGGAAACAGGACATTCAGGTGAAATCTGTGTCCTAAGAGTGACCCGAGACAGGCTCCACGGAGACCACACGGGTGAACCTTCATTGTGGATGCCTGTAAAGTGTTCAGGGCAGTCTGCCCACATGGGAAGTATCCTATATATGAGAACTCTTTCTCGGTTTCAGTTAATGGCATCTTTCAGTTCTAGGATTTCCAGTTGCTTCCTTTTTTTTTTTTTTATAGAGTTTCTAGTTCTCTGCCAAAAATTGCAATCTTGTCTTTGACACCTTTGATCCTGTTATTCCTTCAGGTTCTTACAAAGGCTTCTCCAGTTGACTCATCATTTGAATCCCTGCTGGGTTTCCTTCTATTGTCTCTTTTTCTCTTTTGCACATACTGTCTTGCGTATGCTGATTACTTTTATTAACAGTTGGACACTGTAGCTTGAGGCTCCGGGTAATGTATGCCCTCAGAGACACTTCACTTTTTTTGTATGCAAATGTTTATAGCAACATTATTCATAGCCACATATTCTTAACAGCCCAAATCTGAAAACACTCCAAATGTTCATCAGTGGATGAGTGGACAAACTGTAGTTATCCTATGATATTGTTGTTGTTGTTTAGCCACTAAGTCATGTCCGACTCTTTGCATCCCCATGGACTTTGCCCATCAGGCTCCTCCGTCCATGGGATTTCCCAGGCAAGAATACTAGAGTGGGTTACCATTTTCTTCTCCAGGGGATCTTCCTGACCCAGGGATCAAAGTTGTGTCTCCTGCATTGGCAGGTGGGTTCTTTACCACGGAGCCACCTGGGAAGCCCTATCCTCTGATACACTGCTGGGCAATAAAAAGAAGAAAAATACTGATACATGCAACAACATGGATGAACCTCCAAAACTTGGCAATGAATGAAAGAAGTACAAAAGACAATGTACTGTACCATTTCATGTATATAAAATTCTAGAAAAGGTAAAACTATAATGAGAAGATTCTCAGTTGTCTGGAGCAGGGGGTCTAAGGAGGGGGTTGACAGTGATGAAGCATGGGAAATTTTTTTGGAATGAATATACTTAGTGCTACTGAAATATACAGTTAAATATGGTTAAAATAGTGTGTTTTAAAAATAATATATTTCTTTCTTTTTGGCTGAGCTGGGTCTTTGTTGCGGAGTGGGTTTTTCTTTAGTTGCAGAGAGCAGGGGCTACTCTCTAGTTGTGAGACATGGGGTTCTCATGGCGGTGGTGTCTCTTATTGCAGAGCATGGGCTTTAGGGCACATAGGCTTCAGTAGTTGCAACTCCTGGGCTCTAGAGCTCGGGTTCAGTAGTCGTGGTGCACGGGCTTAGTTGCTCTGCAATATGTGGGATCTTCCCAGACCAGGGATGGAACCTGGTGCTTCTGCTGGGCACCAAGGTCAAGGGTACTGCAGCCCCAGGTAACTTCACCCAAACAGGGCTTGAGATGACTCAGAACTGGGTTTCAGGAACTGTGCAGGCTGCTCCATTTAGGTCCCAGCCCAAACCTAGGTTGTTTAAGGTGGGGCGGGTCTCTCCTACTCAGAGGGAGATAAAGTACAAACTGTGTCCTTCTCCACCCCTGAGCCCCACGAGTCTGCCTGATAGAAGTGGTTGAAAAGGTGAGCAGGAGTCAGAGAGGAAGGAATTTTAATTCCTCTGCAAGGAGCAGGGCATTTATCTAAAAGGAAACTGAATCAGAGGGTGACAGTGTCAGATTTGTCTTATTAAGATCAACCTAGGAATAGTGACCAGATGGACCAGGGTTGGACTGAGCTTGGGGGTGACTGAGCCTGAAACAGTGGGGTGACACAGATCTTGGCAGTGGGTGCTGACAGCAGAATCTCCAAAGGTGTCCTTCTGACTTGTAGCGCTGGCCAACTTCTTGGGTGTATGTGCCCACCATGGGTGATTTCAAGCCATCCATCTCACTGAACAAGTTGGGGAAGAGATGGGATCTTGCTGTCTCCAGCACCCTAAAGGTACAGGGAGATTTGACAGCTCTTCAGTCTTTCTAGAGAGAAATTGTCTTCATATTTCCTGACTCCGGTCTTCCTCCTCTGTAGCCCAAATGTCTCACCACATGGGTCCCACCCCCCTTGCAAAAAAGCAAGGTGCGTGCATGCTCAGTTGCTTCAGTCATGTTCAACTCTTTGCGACTCTGTGGATTGTACCCCTTCAGGCTTCTCTGTCCATGGGATTCTCCAGGCAAGAATATTGGAGTGGGCTGCTATGCCGTCCTCCAGGGCATCTTCCCAACCCAGGGATCAAACCCCTGTCTCTTATGTCTCCTGCATTGGCAGTCAGGTTCTTTACTACTAGCGCTGCCTGGGAAGTGCAAAAAGGGATGCCTACTGACAAATCCAGTTTATCAGGCAATGTCAATGAATCTTGATGGGAATTTTCAGCTGTGTCTCCTGGAGTTGTTTTTGTTGTCAATCCAAGGACTCTTGGGAAACATTTAAGCTGCTGGCTTTGGGTGTTCAGGTGTGCACCTTTGACTTAATCTCATATTTCAAATCTTCAGCTAATTCTTGAATGCCTGAGTGGTACAGGGCATACACAATACAGTCAGCACTATTGTCCAAACCTTGTAAAGTTTTCCTAAGATAATAGAACAAAGACTCCGGTTACTCTCTCCAAGAGATGAGTAAATGCTTGAATACAAAGCAGAGGAAAAGGACGAGAAAAACAAGTCCCCATAGTGTAATCTGCTGTCCTCTCTTGGTCGGTCTCCACCTACCCAGCCCTGCCAGGCAGCCAAGTTAGTTTTAACCAATTTTAATAGCTGATTAGAAGAAGCTCCCTACAGCAGCAGGTCAGGCTTCCCAGGTGGCTCAATGGTAAAGAACCTGCTTGCCAATGCAGGAGATGTGGGTTCAATCCCTGGGATGGGACAATCGCCTGGAGAAGGAAATAGCAACCCACTCCAGTATTCTTGCCTGAGAAATCCCGAGGACAAAGGAGCCTGGCGGGCTACAGTCCATGGGGTTCCAAAGAGTCAGACATGACTGAGCGACTAAACAATAACAAAACAAGAGCAGCAGGTCAGGTTTGGAGACAAGTGTTCTCCTGAGCATCTCTGTCCACCAAACAGCAGCCATCACAGTGACCAGCTGGTGAAGGTCAGGAGATTGTGCATAAAGCCAGCTGAGACTGATTGCTGATTTATAAGAAGCCTGTTGCCCTCCCAGATGATAGGATCCACATGGGGTCTCACTGATAAGACGGCTCGTCATGTCGACCTCGCAAACAAAGAATAAATCACAGTGATCCTTGAGACTGACCAAATTGCCCAAATGGCATCCTCTTATCTTACTGGTGCCTATCTTCTCAAAGCTGTGAGACCACCAGATTCCAGACCTCCAACTACGTGATCATCCCTTCAGAGAGTTTTTCATTGGTGGGGTATAAGGACTCCGTCAGAAAAGGAGGACGCTGGTTCTCCTTAAGGGCCAGTCACCCTCTCTTTTCCCTGTAATAAATTTCCCTCTTCTTGCCTGACTGCCCAGCTCTCTCTCTTTTTCTCTGCCCTTGCCTTACATTCTGGTGCGAAAACCCAGGAGGCAAGATTCACTGCAACTGGGTGGGCTCCTCTCCCAAGCCCACCTCTGATGGTCCCCTCCCTTGGACCTTGCTGAGAAACTGAGAAGAGCTCTGGGACGGGACTTTGCACTTGCCTTGTTGGACTGATGTGCACACACCAGCCCACATTTCATCCGTTGGTAACAAGGGTGAGTGAAATCCCATTCTCTTGGATCCTCTCTCTTGCCTCATTTCCAAGTCCTAGCCCTAGGCGGGAGGATCCCTAGGCCCTCGGGCTGTCGGCCTTGTGCCCCATCTGACCTTGAAATAGGGGACGCCCGTTTCAAAGCAGACTGTCATTCAGTTCAGTTCAGCTGCTCAGTCATGTCCTACTCTTTGCGACCCCGTGGACTGCAGCGAGCCAGGTCTCTGTCCATCACCAACTGAGTCGGTGATGCCATCCAAGCATTTCATCCTCTGTCATCCCCTTCTCCTCCCACCTTCAATCTCTCCCAGCATCAGGGTCTTTTTAAATTACTCTCTGAGAAAGTCTTGAGAACAGGGATGCCTCTTCTCTCAGACCTTTCTCCTTGCTTTCTCTCACCCTTGGCTAACCTTCCTATTCGGCCACAATGGGAAATTCTCAATCCCAGCCCTCAAAATCTACTCCTCTAGGATTCCTTCTCTGAAACCTAAAAGCCTTGGGCTTCCAAGGGGAGATAAGACCAAGAAGACTTATTTACTATTCTAACACTGTCTGGCTGCAATACAGGCTTGATGACAGGTTCCCAATGGCCAAGTGTAATTTTCTCCGGACCTCCATAGCTTCTGCCGCTGCATTGCCAAGTGGTTAGAAATCCCTTGTGTTCAGGTTTTCTTCACTCTCTGCTCTCGATGCTCTCTCGGGGAATCCTGTTGTACTTCTTAAATACTCTTCACCCACTCTGGGCAACATCCTCCTAATACAATGTCTCGTGACCCCTGTTCAGATTTTTCTTCTTCCTTCGACCCTTCTGACCATAGGCCAACTCCCCCGCCCCTGCCCCAACCCCCTTCCCCCCCGCCCCGCCCCCCCTGCCATCCCCGGCCATCGCTCTCAATCACCTTGCAGCTGCTCCAGATCCAGCTCCACAACCTCCACCTGTCCTCCCTCCCTCTTTCCTTCTCAAGAGCAGGCCTTGGCCAACCATAGCTCCCAACACCCCTCCCCAGACTGTGCCTGGGATAAGCTCTGAGACCTCAGCCCCACCCTCTACCCTGAGGGTCCCAAGGCTTTACCCTAACCTCCCTAGATCCCCTCACCTTACTGGTCCCGAACAACTTTAAACAGGAAACTTCACTGCAGGACCCCTCTCCTTCCCCTACCCAACTCCTCCCTTTACCCGAAGTAGCTGGAGCAGAAGGCATTGTTCGGGTTCATGCCCCATTCTCCCTTACAGATCTATTTCAGATTGAAAAGCGTCTTGGCTTCTTCTCCTCAGATCCTGATAATTATCTAAAAGAATTCAAGTATCTTACCCAGTCTTATGACTTAACCTGGCGTGATATTTACATCATCCTTTCCTCCACTCTTGCCATACTTGTATGGCACATCTCTCAGGCACATGCTGATGAGATACACAGGACAGACACTAAGCCCTTAGGGGCAAGGGCTGCCCCCAAGATGATCCCAACTGGGATTATCAGGCAAGGAGACCTGGATGAGCAGCCTGTAATCATATGATTGGTTACCTCATTGTGGGCCTTCAAAAGGCGGGGCATAAAGCCATCAACTTTGATGAGCTCCAGGAAATAACTCAAAGACTGGATGAAAACCTGGCACAATTTCTAGACATGTTAATGGAAGCCCTACAAAAATATACAAAATTAGACCCCACTTCAGCAGAGGGCACCATTGTCCTTAACACCCATTTTATTTCCCAGTCACCCCCAGATATCTGAAAGAAACTAAAAAAGGCAGAAGAGACCTTTTAAATTTAGTCTTTAAGATTTTCAATAACTGGGAAGAACAGGCAAAGCTAGAGAAGGCCCAAAGAGATCAGGCCAAATACCACCTTTTAGCCACTGCCCTACATAGCTCCAAGCCTCCATTAACCAACAAAGAAAGGAAGCCACCTGGGCCCTGCTTCAAATGCGGCAAAGAAGGCCACTTGGCCCGCTCATACCTAAAGCCAAGGCCCCCTCCCAGTCCATGTCCCAACTGTGCATAAAGGGACATTGGAAAGTTGACCGCCCAAATCCCCCTCTAGGGATCTGGACATTCCCTCCTGGTCCCAACCAGGAGTCCTCTGACCCAGCTCTGCCCAACCTCCTGACTCACCACTGAAGACTGAAGGTGCCCAGGGCCCCACCCTCCGACTCTCATCACCTCTATGGAGCCCAGGGTAACTCTTACAGTGGCAGGTAAGCCGATCTCCTTTCTCATTGACACAGAGGCCACTTACTCTTCTATGCCTGCCTACTCCGGAAAAACCAAGGTCTCTCGGGTCTCTGCTATAGGGGTTGATGGTTTAGTATCTATACCATGAATAACTGAGCCTCTACCTTGCACACTTCAAGATACCCCATTTTCCCACTCTTTTCTCATACTCCCAAAATGCCCCACTCCTATTCTTGGGAGAGACCTTCTCTCAAAATTCAAAGTCTCTGTTACTATCCCAAGCCCACCCTCTGATCTAGCCTGGTAACTGCTCCTTAACACCCACCACTTCTGTTGTTTGTCTACAACAACACGCTCCTTTCTGTTTTCCCAGACAAAACTCTATAGACAATTCTTACCCTCAGCTAGGAACTATACCGCCACACCTCTGTAATCACACTTCACATCTCTCCTTCCTTTCAGGCCGATCTGTCTATCATGTCTCAGGAACTGCAGGACATTCTCTTACTTTGCCAGGAAAACTCCCTTCTGTGTATGGTGTAAATACTCCTCTTGAAGGGGTTACACTGGCAAATTCACTGTCAGTTTCAGAGACTACTAACAAGTTCCCAGAAAGACTCCTATTTGCTATCAATTTCAACTGTTGTCTTCTTACTCCTGGAATATTTTTCCTATGTGGAACCACTGCTTATTTATGTCTTCCCACTAACTGGACAGGAACATGCACCCTGCTATATCTGGCCCCAGATATTTCTATTGCTCCTAACAATCGGACCCTTCCTATCCCACTAACTCATAACCGACCCAGACTGGAAATTCAACTCATTCCTCTATCAATCAGTTTAGGAATAGCCGCTGGGATTGGGACAGGGACCGCAGGGCTCACAACTCCTTCAAATTACTATCAAAGCCTTTCTAAACTCACAGCCTAGAAGAAATACCTAACAGCCTTATCACTATCCAAAACCAGCTAGATTCCCTGGTAGCCATGATCCTCCAAAACAGAAGAGGATTAGACCTCCTCGCAGCAGAAAAAGGAGGCCTGTGCCTATTTTTGGAGGAAGTCTGCTGCTTCTACACCAATAAATCAGGCTTTGTAAAGGAAGCAGCAATAAATCTGACAAACAGGGCCTCGAGAACACGCCAACAACCTCAATAATTCATGGGAAAACTGGGTAAGCAATTGGAATTGGATGTCCTGCGTCCTACCTGTTCTAGGTCCTCTCCTTCTACTTAACCCTTTTTCTAACTTTTGGCCCAAGATTAATGCATCTTTTTTCAAAATTTCTTCAGGATTGCTTACAAGACTTCACCAACTGAACTATCCACGAGCTACTTCGAACTCACTCAGATTATCAAAAACTTGGACCCCACACAGATCCCCTTGACCCACATTCCTGCCTTTTTTTATCTCATCCCCATGTCACCCATGTCACCCCTCTCCCACAAGAAGCAGTTACAGCAGCCTGACATTCAGCCCTTATCCTAAATCAAAAGACTGGAAGTCCCTTCTGACAGAATCCTTTTATACCCCACCAGTGAAAAATTCGAAGGCATTGGCACCCCACTCCAGTACTCTTGCCTGGAAAATCCCATGGATGGAGGAGCCTGGTGCGCTGCAGTCCATGGGGTCGCTAGGAGTCGAACACGACTGAGCGACTTCACTTTCACTTTTCACTTTCATGCATTGGAGAAGGAAATGGCAACCCACTCCAGTGTTCTTGCCTGGAGGATCCCAGGGACGGGGGAGCCTGTGGGCTGCCGTCTATGGGGTCGCACAGAGTTGGACACGACTGACATGACTTAGCAGCAGTGAAAAATTCTCTGAAGGGGTGTTCATGTAGCCGGAGGTCTGGAATCTGGTGGTCTCGCAGCTTTGAGAAGATAAGCACCAGTGGGATAACAGGATGCCATTTGGGCAAGTTGGTCAGTCTCAAGGATCACTGTGGTTTATTCTTTGTGAGGTCGACATAAGGAGCCATCTTATCAGTGAGACCTCGTGTGGACCCTATCACCAGATACGAATGGTAAACTCACTGTGAGTCCTTTTTGAGGTTCAGTTTTCCAAGATGATCTCTGTTCCAGCAGTTTCTGGGTTTGATATGGATCTGCATTGAAAGCCACTATTTATCTAAGTTTTCTTCATGTTTTCCAAGGTACTGGTTTGCTCTTGCCTTCTGGGCTTTGGTGGTAAATTAAGTCTCGGCAGGCAGGGTGAGGAGAGAGGAGACAAAAACTTGGGGGAGGGAACAACTCTGTTTCTCGCCTGCAGTGTTTTGGCCTCTGTGTTCTACTCTTTTCTACAGGTCTTCTTTGGTGGTGATTTAGTTGCTAAGTCATGTCTGACTCTTGTGACCCCATGGATTGTAGCCTGCCAGACTCCTCTGTCCATGGGATTTCCCAGTAGGTTGTCATTTCCTTCTCCAGGAAATCTTCCCAACCCAGGGATCGAACCCAGGTCTCCTGCATTGCAGGTGGATTCTTTACCAACTGAGGCACCAGGGAAGCCCAAGTGCTGGTAGTATTCTTGCCTGGAAAATCCTGTGGACAGAGGAACCTAGTGGGCTACAGTCCATGGGGTCACAAAGAAACAGATACAACTGAGTGACTGAGCACACACACATACAAAAGTTGAGCAAGCTGGGTATAGATACACCTTGAGAGATACACTCTCAAGATGGGGATATACTCACTTTGTAGAATTAAAAAATCAAGGCTCAGACAAATTAAATCACTTGCCCCAGACCTTGGTTGAGCCAAGATTTGAACCCAGTTCCTCCACACTGCAGTCCTGTTAGAGAACCAGGTGATGTCTTTTCCTCTCTGCTTCATCGCATAGTTAACAGGAACAAAAATTATATTTGTTCTTACACTGTTCCCTATGTGTTTGAACTCACATCATATAGAGCAATGATTTATTCTATACCTGTTTGAAAATTTTAGGAGGTTTTTTTGCTAGTAAAGAAAGGATGATTCTAAAACCTTACATAGGTTAAAGAGAAACCTCTTTACCTGGTTACGGACTAGAATGGCCAGTTTCCCTAGGTTTTCCATGATATTCTTGGTTTCAGTACTGAAAGCCCTGTGCTTAGTCTCATCCAACTGTTTTTGACCCATGGGATTATAGTCCTCCAGGCTCCTAGTACTGGAATGGATTTTCATTTTCTTCTCCAGGGGATCTTCCTGACCCAGGGATCAAACCTGCATCTCCTGTGTCTCCTGCATGGCAGGCAGATTCTTTACCTGCTGAGCCATTGGAGAAGCCCCACTGAAAACCCAGCATCCTGGGAACATTTCAATTCCTGGAAAACAGATGATTGCTCACCCTTAAGAAACCTTTCCTGGTGGCTCAGATGGTAAAGAATCTGCCTACAGTGCAGGAGACCCAGGTTCGATCCCTGGGACAGGAAGATGCCCTGGAGAAGGAAATTGGCAACCTACTCCAATATTCTTGCCTGGGAGATCCCATAGATGGAGGAGCCTGGCAAGGTACAGTCCATGAAGTCACAGAGTCAGAAAAGGTTGAATGACTAACACAAGAAAACTTTAGAAGGTGCTGGCATCATCTGGTAGCTAGTGCTGCAAATTGCAGGCACAATTAAATAGCAATCATTATCCCTTGCCAAGTAACCTAGTAGCAGAGATGCTGTCCATTTTACTACATGAATAGACAGGTAAGTAAAGCATGCTAGAGTACTCCAAAACCATGGTAAGTCTTCCACTCAAGAAAAGAGACTATAGCAGATATAGTGTTAATCAATCACTCTCATTCTGATCAAGTTAATTTTCAATTAAGCCATTCATATTTAACTTCCTCCAATTATGTAATCAAGACATGGTCACCATCTAGTAGCCTGAAATTGTTTTCAGACTTAAGTTGTAGAAAATATTTACTTTTTCATTGTCATCATCTTAATCCCCTCTTCCTCCCCTTCCTCCTCCTTCACACGCATCAGCTATAAGGTCAGCAGTGTAAACAGAGTTCCACTGAAGTTAATAGCTTGTCCAGGGTAGCACAGAATACACACAGGGCAGTTCCATCTTCATCCTTGTCTCTTTCCTCACTTTTACAGCTCTTCTGTCAAACCATGTTTATTTCTGGGCCCTCTCTGGTTGGCATCAGTGGTACCACCTATGCTCCAGGTGTTAGAGAATGTGGGTTCCTCCTCCCAGGAATCACAGTGTCTTCACTGGGTTCACATACATTTGTTGCTTGAATTCAATCCAATCCAAGTTATACTTTAGCACCAAGTTTTAATTTAACATCTACTATGTGCCAGGTGAAAATATTTTGGAATGAACCATTTATAAGCATACTGATTTCTTCATAGTATATCACTGTCTGTTCCTGGGAGTTGCATCTTCCTTTACACATTTGAAAGATACACAAGACCATATGCTATTTCACACAGCCCACTGGAGACTGTTACACCCTCTGGGGGAAGGGGGAGGTCGGCTGCTTCAGGGATCCTGGCTGTGGTTTACAAAGCATTTCTCCCTCCATGATAACATTTGGTATCTGTGCCCCTAGAGTATATTCCATGGTTTGGAAACAGACTGTCTGCTGTCAGGCCCAGCTCGTTCCCTTATACTGGCTGTCTTGCTTTGAGCAAATTACTTAACCTTTCTGTGGCCCAGTTTCCTCTTCTGAAAATGTGAACCATAGTAGTCCTTCCTCATGTGGTTATGGGGAGAATTAAACCATGTAAACAGTTCAGCAGAATGCCCAGCTGGAGCAAGTGCTATGGAAGTATTAGTTATTACCGTGTCCTTGAAACCCTGAGTTTGCCAGCCTCCTCTTGACATTGAGGAAAGTGAGATCCAGAAAGGAGAAAAAAGTTACCCACTAGAGGCCAATTTAGAATTAAAAACTGGATCTTCAGACCACCAACCTTAATATCTTTTCTCGGCCCCATATACGTTTTAACCAGAAGTTGCAAACCAGTAGCTCATAGACTGAATATTTATTTGCTCTCTTTATTGTTTCATTTTGGGACTTCCCTGTAACTCAAACAGTAAAGAACCTGCCTGCAGTGCAGGAGACCCGGGTTCGATCCCTGGGTCGGGAAGATCCTCTAGCAAAGGGAATAGCAATCCACTCCAGTATTCTTGACTGGACAATCCCATGGACAGAGGAGCCTGGTGAGCTACAGTCTGTGGAGTCACAGAGTCAGACACGACTGAGCGACTAACACTACTACTACTGCTTCATTTAACCAGAATGCTATACATCACAACATCAGAATATCCAATTCTTTTGGAAAACTGAGAAGTTCTGAGACTTTCCTGGCAGTCCAGTGCTTAAGACTCCATGTTTTCACTGCAGGGGTTGTGGGTTTGATCCCTGGTTAGGGAACTAAGATCCCACATGCTACATGATGTGGCCCCCCCAAAAAAAGAAAAAAGAAAAATGAGAAGTTGTGGCCACTTGGGCCTGCATTCTCATGGGCCAGCCACTTGCTGGTACTGACTAGTGACAGCCCCTAATTCTACAAGTCCCTGCCCTTCTCTATTACCCCTCAGATCTATGGCTGAGGACCGGATTGTATTAGTATTTCTCATTGAGCTCCCAATGTTCTTTCTCATGCTTTACAGAAACATTTCTCCAGTTTTCCACCTCTCTATTGACAGTAGGAAATGACCAATGGGCTCCAAGGACTTCATGATTATTTTCTCACACAGGCATGCTTCCCTGGGCCGCCTGCTCACTCAGTATGCACGGGGTTTGCAGCCCCTGCCTCAGAACATCTGCACAGTCTCCCTGTGTTGGCCGCTGCCACACGGTGGCCAGGTCTCTCAGACAGGCCAGGAGCTCCATGCCCTTGACATTCCCCTTGAAGCTTGCTCTTCAGAGTCTGAGAGCACTGGGTAAATACTTTTCATTCCCATGTTTCAGATGGAAAAATAGAAGCAGAAGGAGCTTACCTAAAGCCATGGTGAAAGATGAGGTCCTCCAAGGTATTCCAGGCTCTGGCTCCAGACGGAGTGGCGACACAGGAAGGAGGCACAGCCAGGCCACACCTGGGCCACCAGCCCCTCCCAGGGCAGAACCACGCCCTCCTACCCTATTCCTGGCGGAGGGTGAGAGGAGGAGCCCCAGCCTGCCTTCCCACATACCCACGCAGGGCTGGCCACTGCAAGGAGGTGGGCAAGCCCAGCTTCCAGAGCGGTGACTCAGGCTAACAGAAGCCAGACGGGTTCTGATCTGCATAAAATCGGAGGTCACATATGAGGAGCTGAGCTGGATTAGTGGGGCTGGACCTTTGTTCCCACCCAACCCTAGTGACCCCCAGTCTGTGCCTATGTGTGCACCTTCATCCAGACAATGTGGGTAGACTTAACCCTGTATGCCCTTAACCTGAACCAGAAGAAGGTTCTCTTCTGGCAAGCCTCCAGAGAAAGCCACAGAAGGTCCCTGATGATCTTTTTAAAAATGTATTTCTTTATTTATTTTTGGCTGTGCTGGGTCTTTGTTTCTTCATGGGCTTTCTCTAGCTGTAGAGAGGCGGGGCTACTCTCTTGTGGTTCTCGGGGTTTTTATTGCCATGGCTTCTCTGGTTGCAGAGCATGGGCTCCAGGGTGCTTGGGTTTCAGTAGCTGTGGTTCCCAGATTCTAGAGCACAGGGTCTGTAGTTACATGGGTGCACGGGCTTAGATGCTCCGCAGCATGTGGGACCAGGGATTGAACCCATGTCTCCTGCATTGGCCAGGGGATTCTTTACCACTGGGCCATGAGGGAAACCTCTCTCTGATGTTCTTATGGAGAAGAACATCAGAAGAACAAGAAACAAGTAAACTAACTTCAGACAGCAGTAAGTGCTAGAGGGGAAAGAAAAAGCATGAGGTTTTCAAGGGACCTGGGGTGGGTGCGATTTTAGAGAAAGTGGTCAGGGGAAGCCTCTCTGAGAAGGCAAGCTATGGACTGTAGCCCTCTGTCCAGGCTCCTCTGTCCATGGGATTCTCCAGGCAAGAATACTAGAATGGGTTGCAGTGCGTTCCTCCAGGGGATCTTCCTGACCCAGGAATCAAACCCGCATCTCCTGTGTCTCCTGCATTGCAGGTGGAATCTTTAACACCGAGATGAGACCTGGATGATTAAGGAAGAGAAATAATGTTCCAGGTGGAGGGACAGCAATCACAAAGGCCCTTAGGTGGGATCTTCCTGGTGGTTTTGAGGCCCGTGTGGTTGGGGCTTGGCTTAGGGAGCAGGGAGTATCCATGTTACCCTCAGGCCTTATACCCAACTGCTGGCATGATGCTGTCCAAGAAGTCAGGCTCTCCCCACCTTCTCTGGAAGATTCTGTGTTCCCAACCCACTCTCCCATTTGCCATTCAGAACTGACCAGCTCAATAGCTTCATGGTCCCTAGACCTTGCCAGCAGGGAGCAGACAGCTCAGGATTCTTTAAAACTATCCAGGCTGGTACATGGGAGCAGAGGCAAGGGCTTCCCACAAGGCTCTGCATCATGGGTCGCATCCCAGGTCTGCAGTTAAAGAGCTGTGTGACGCTGGATGGGTCCCTTCTATTCCCTGGGCTTTATTCTGATAACTGCAAAGGGAGCAGTCACTCTCTGCCCCACCTGAGGTGAGGAGCTGGCTGCAAGAAGGAATGACAGCCTCTGGAAGGCTTTATAAATTGTGTGCATTGAAATAGGGCCTTGCTGTCGTCAATGCCTTAGGGCACAGGTCCGCAACCCCTCGGGCATCTACCATTCCCCATCCTTCCCATTATCACCTGAATCACCACCACACCCACCAACCCCTTTCGTGGAAAAACTGTCTTCCATGAAACCGTGATGCCAAAAAGGTTGGGGACCACTGCTTAGGATACAGGCGAACTGGAGGCCAGGCTGGTGGCTGCCCCCTATCCGGGTCCCACCACCTTCAAGCGTGTCTCCTCTGTCTGGGAAGGACAGGCTAGTGGTTTGAGGGAAGGTTTATCATTCAGATGTGTCTGGGAGGAGCAGTTCATGGTCCCCCAACCATATCTCTGGGGCTTGGGCTAGCTCCTCGGCTCAGCCCATGATGCGGCCTGAAGTCAGGCCAGGGGATGCACGGTGCAAGGTGCCGGGTGTCAGAGCCAGGCAGGGCCACGTCCTGGCCCCGACCGCAGGGACTTCCCATGGGGCCTCACTTCCTGCTCTCTGCAGCCCAGCCTCACCACCTAGAATGCCAGGGACCCTGAGCTGGGGCTGGCTGGGAATTTTTGAAACAGTTTTTGGAGATAAACGCTTGTTGGCTAAAAAAAAGCAGGAACTCAATTTTGTAAATGTGGAAAGTTGGGCCAAGGGGCAGGCGAGGATGGTGAGAAACTGTTATTGCATCAGGAGGGCAGTCCTGGGAGGCGGGCCCTAGTGCCCGGAGGTTCAGATTCCCTGGCCTTGCAAATGACATCTGTGCGATCCTGGAAACATCTGGGGAAATGAGGGTAAGACTGTGGCCTCCTCTTGTGGGGGGTGGTGGGGACTGAGCTAATAAACTCAGGACACAGGAAGGTGCCCACACAGGAAACATCATTTAGGTGTTGGGTTGGTTTTTCTCCATAAGATGGTATAAAAACCCTGAACGAACGTTTCGGCCAAGCCAGTATTAGCTATATTCTTGCAGGTTACAGGTCTGATCTCTCCCCTGCGAAGCCAGGGGCCTGGCCTAGCCTGGGCTCGGTACAGAGATGGTACACTGGGCTGCCTATCAGGACCAAGGGATGGCATGTGGATCAGAGAACAGGCTGGGGCTTCCCTGACAAGGGGCACATCCAGGGTAGAAAGGCCACTTGAGAGCACCTCTAACTACCCCAGGACCTGGTCCATTCCCAAGCCCTCCTCTCCAGGCCTGCCAGCACACCTCCAAAGCTATAGGGCTCTGAAGGATCAGAACCTGGTGTTGGGTACCCAGAGCCCCTGAGAAACCTGTAACTGAATGTTCCAGAGGTGGGGAGGACTGATGGCTCTGGGAAGACCTGGCATTAGGGAATTTGGGGATTCCTGGTGGATGGTGACCCTTGGCCGTGGAGGGTGGGGGTATTTCTGAAGAACCCCAGTGACAGTGACTGACTTGCTTTGGGCCAGTGCTCTGTACAAGGAAGAAGGGTAAGGGTGGCAGTGGTGGGGTGGGGGGGTGGTGGTGTTGGAAGGAAGGGTGGAAACAGGAGGGACCAGGGGACCAAGTGTCAGAAATACGGGTGAGATCTTAAGGCTGGATGTCATTAGAAGCCCTGTTTCGGGCTAAGATGGTTGCAGGTAAGGTCTTCTGGCAGGAGAGACCCCAAGGCTCCAAAGGGAAGTCTTACCCTGGAAACAGAAGTCTGGGCCACAACCAGGTTCAATGGCAGGGCCCTTGTGGACTGTGGGAAGACTGTGGGGAATCCCTCCACCATGGCCAGGGCAGCAGCACCCAGGGGAACCTGGTTCCTGTGGGTCTAGGGATATAGACCATGACACAGAATCAGAGTTGTAAAAAGAGATGGCATCGCTTTTACAATTGACTGTAAACCCTCAAGCTGTTTCCCATAGTCTTTATGAATAGATAAACCTGAAAGCCCTTACTTCCTCGTGGCTCAGACAGTAAAGAATCTGCCTGCAATGCAGGAGACTGGTGTTCGATCCCTGGGTCAGGAAGATCCCCTGGAGAAGGGAATGGAAACCCACTCCATTATTCTTGCCTGGGAAATCCCATGGACAGAGGATCCTGGTGGGTTACAGTCCAGAGGGTCACAAAGAGTCAGACATGACTGAAGAGACTTTAGCACACATGCAAAGCCCTTCCAGTGTCCCTGAGAGTCTGCGCCACCAGGTCCGGGCTGTGCTTGCTTAACAGCTGTCGCCTTGCCCTCTGAACTCCATCCACACGAGCTTCCTTTTGATTCCTCAAATTGACCTCTTCCTCCAACCTCAGAAACTTGGCATCACTTGTCCGCTGAATGGAATTGCTCAACCCTGCTTGCCCCTAAGACCTCAGTTCAAACATTCATTTGTGTGATACCCTGAGGAACATCTGCCTCCCTGGTGGGTCACAGCAAGGACTGTGTCTTCTTTGTTTGCCACTGAGTCCCTGATTCATAGCACAGGAACTGCCTCAGAGAGAAATGAAAGACAGGATGGGAAGTCACCAGGCATGGACACCAAGCCTCTCTCCCTCTCACATACACACACACACACACACACATTCATACACACACACACACACACACACACACACACACACACACACACACACACACACACACACACACACACACATACTCTACAGATAAACAAGCCTCCCAAGCATAATACTCATAATGATCACACGTTGAATGAAGCACACAAGTTCACATCAGTCAAGGTCAAGTTATGCAGACGCTGCTTAACCCATGATTCCCTCTTCTGGGACCTACCCCCATCACCACCATCACGGCTCACAGGGTCAGTCACCTATAATGTCCTGACTTTGCCCTTGTTATTGTTGTTTAGTTGCTAAGTTGTGTCCAACTCTCTGAGACCCCATAGACTGTAGCCCACCAGGCCCCTCTGTTTGTGGGATGTCCCAGGCAAGAATACTGGAGTGGGCTGCCATTTCCTTCTCCAGGGGATCTTCCAGACCCAGGAATAGAACCCATGTCTCCTGCATTGACAAGCAGGTTCTTTATCACTGAGCCACCTGGGAAGTCCAACTTTGTCCCTAGCCCATAGCTGATTGGACTCTGGGGACAGCGGCTTCAAACTAACCCACTGCCAGAAATAAGGAAGTAAAAAATCAGAGAAGCCAGGCCATGTGTTACTGCTCTCAAACCTAGGACTTAGAAATCTATCAGCTTTAGAGGGGCCACTTTTCGCAGGTATACAAAGAAGCAGAGAAAGCCATTTTGCAGAAAGGAAGAATCGAGCAGACAGATAAATGCAGAAATGAGAATACAGTGGCTTTCGGCTGTCAGATGATAATGCCTCATTTCTCATAACCTTAACATTCCCAGTTAGTCTCACGTGATATGCTATACTTCCTGCCACCATATCTTGTCTCACAGGCTAGCTCAAGCATGTCTGTCTCCTGCAACCAAAGGTTTAGATTAAATAATCCCATAAAAGCCAATAAACAACACATAAGGAAACTGAGGAGTCCGTCAACATGAAGCTCTAAAAGGGACAGTCCAGGAAGGCATAGGTCGATGACGGGAAGAATCATTTCCTGCATCTGGGCAGTACATCCGGTCCACGAGCTCCTGGGAGAGTCCCTGCTTCCATAGGGCCACCTGAGGCTTATCTGCTGGGCACGCTGACTCTCCTCCTTTTCTTACTCCAGCCATCTCATTCCATCCTCAGCCATTGTGCATGGGGCACAGGACCAGAGTCAGAACAGTAGCATCTTCCTGGTGTTGTCCAAGCTGTATTGAAAAAGGAGGAGCAGTTTCTGGTGCTTTCCCAGCAGCTAAGTGGTAGAGCTGTAAGCTAGTTCAAGGTAGGCTGGGTCCCTGTGATTACAACCAACAATAAACAACAACCAATGATAAAACCTAATACACATTTGCTCCAATAAGATTCACTCCCCACCCACCCCCACCAGGTGCTACATTAGACCCCATGGGCACAGAGGTGAGTGAGGTGGGCGTGTCCTTGTGCTTATGGGACTCAGTCTTCATGCCTTCAGAAAAAGGACATTACATGGCCAGGTACACGCTGCTGTATTTAAAATGGATAACCAACAAGGAACTATTGCACAGTATATGCTCAATGTTATGTGGCAGCCTGGACTGTGGGTGGAGGGGGGAGTTCAGGGCAGAATGAAACATGAAAGTATTAGTTGCTCAGTTGTGTCTGACTCTTTGCAACCCCATGGACTGTCACCGGCCAGGAGCCCTGGGGAAGGATGGATACATGTATATGTATGGCTGAGTCCCTTCACTGTCCACCTGAAGCTATCATAACATTGTTAACCAGCTATACCCTAACACAAAATAAAAACTTTAAAAGAAAAAGAAAAGAACATCACACCACAATGTGTGCATGGATAATAGAAGCATAGGGTTTGGTGGGAGCACAGAGCAGAGGCACGACCATCAGACTTGGAAATGGGGCTGAGCAGGAGACACAGGACAATTAGTAAAGGAAGAAGAGAAAGCAGAGGCCCCAAAGGGAGAAAAAGCATTGCTGGGGGCTTCAGGCAATTATAAGTAAGTCACATCAGTTCAGTTTAGTCACACAGTCATGTCCGACTCTTTGTGACCCCATGAACTACAGCATGCCAGGCTTCCCTGTCCATCACCAACTCCTGGAGCTTGCTCAAACTCATGTCCATCAAGTCGGTGATGCCATCAAATCATCTCATCCTCTGTTGCCCCTTCTCCTCCTGCCTTTAATCTTTCCCAGCATGAGGGTCTTTTCCAATGAGTTGGTTCTTCATATCAGGTGGCCAAAGTATTGGAGTTTCAGCTTCAGCATCAGTCCTTCCAATGAATATTCAGGGTTGATTGCCTTTAGGATTGACTGGTTTGATCTCCTTGCAGTCCAAGGGACTCTCAAGAGTCTTCTCCAACACCACAGTTCAAAAGCACCAATTCTTTGGGGCTCAGCTTTCTTTATGGTCCAATAAGTAATTTTTTTATGGTCCAAGTAAGTCAAATCAGATCAGATCAGATCAGTCGCTCAGTCGTGTCCGACTCTTTGCAACCCCATGAATCGCAGCATGCCAGGCCTCCCTGTCCATCACCAACTCCTGGAGTTCACTGAGACTCATATCCATCGAGTCAGTTATGCCATCCAGCCATCTCATCCTCTTGCCCCCAATCCATCCCAGCGTCAGAGTCTTTTCCAATAAGTCAACTCTTCACATGAGGTGGCCAAAGTAAGTCAAACAGCCAGATCCAAAATGTCAAGTTCAAGGGAAAGAGCCTACAGAGTGATGGAGGCCTGACATCCAAATCCTTATTCATCTACCCCATCAAGGGCTCTGGACTTTGGCAGGACTGAGTGATCCAGAACTCCCAATAAGGGAGACTTGGAGTGGTAATCAAGTTGGAAGTCAGGGAAAGGCTGGCATTTTCCCTCTTACATCTTATAGTATCTGGAGGATGGGGGGGTTATAGAGCTGATAGTAGTTCTGGGCTCTTACCTTCTCCACACTCCCCCCAAAAAAACTTGAGCTAAAGTGTACCTGTGTTTTTTGTTTCATGTCCCAAGATGGCCAGACGCTGGGAAACCCTGACCCACCTATTAGTCACCTGAGAACACTTCCTTTTCTGAGGCCAGGGACTTTCACGGGGAATGTAGAAGCATTTCAACCACAGGGTCTTGCGGTGCGTCAGAATTCCTGGAGAGACTGAACAACAAGCCACTCTGTGCTGGGTAACAGGAACGTGCAATTGACCTGTGGTCTATTACAAGGTATTGCGTCACTGGTGAAACAAGTCTGTGCCCAGGAACAGAACAACCCAGACTCTGGTAGCCCCACACCTAGAGGCTACCACAGTTGGCTGCATATCAGTGCTGGGGGACCAGGGTCAAGTCCTTCAGGAAGGCCTGCCTGTCTTAGTCTCTTGCAAGAGCACACCTTGCAAGCACACACTGCACACCTAAGCCAGACCAGCCTCTCTGCTACTTCATATCACTGGTTCTGTGCAAACTCACTCCCATTTGTGGTTCACACCTGACTGATAGAGGGTGGTTTTTACACATGTGCATGGAATCAAGTAATGGAGATTAGCCTGCAGGCATTGATTGGAGTAGGAAATGGCAACCACTCCAGTGTTCTTGACTGGAAAGTCCCATGGACAGAGGAGCCTGGTGGGGCAACAGTCTATGGGATTGCAAAGAGTGGGACAGGACTGAGTGACCGAGCACACATTGACTGGGGATTTAATTCAGAATCCACACTTCTATGAAAAGGCAGATTGAGGGCAGGAGGAGAAGGAAGCAACAGAGGATGAGATGGTTGGATGGCACCACTGACTCAATGGACAGGAGCTTGAGCAAACTCCAGGAGACAGGAAAGTGAAGGACAGGAAAACCTGATTAGCTTCAGTCCATGGGGTTGCAAAGAGTTGACATGACTTAGTGACCAAACAACAACCACAGCTCTATGGGGTGAAGAAAGAAGGAACTAAGCTGAAAGAAAAGCTGAGCTGCAATGTAGTCACACAGGTCTCCACCCATCCTCTAGGAGATCTGGAGCTAGGGTGGCCCTGGCAAGGGAGTCAAGACTGTATTTACCCATACTGACTGGTCATTGGATACAGGCTTTCCTTGGACAGGAGATGTGACTTCACTGGCGCATTCTCCATGAGCCTTGGGGGAGGTGATCTGGGTAGCATTTCCAGCTAGATTAGAGTAGTGATGGCTGATGACAGCTGTCATACTGACATATGAACTCTGTCACTGAATTTTCACAACAGTCTTTAGAATGTATAACTGTTATCTTTGTTTAACAGATGAGGAAATTGAGGGACGGAGGTGTTTGGCTCAGAGACCACTTAGCCACCAAAATGCCTCCTTCAAAAATCAAGCACTAACTGTGTAGTCAGGAAATTCCAGTTCCGAAAACCTTAACTTCTCATTTACCCATGGACTGTTCCCAGACAAGCCTTTATTTCTCTCTAGGATTTTATTTTCCCAGCTCTAAAATGGGGGTCATAACACTTGACCTACTTTTTACTTCCCTCATAGAAGTGTTGCCAAGACCAATGAAAAATGAGACTGCGTTTGTGCGTGTGCTTTGGGAATTAAGTCCTATACAAATAGAATATGGAATTCTTACTACACATGCAGGATAGTCTAAAGGATCAAGACACCTGACTGCCTCCTGCCAGGTGAGGGGCTTGCTCCTCACCCTGGGGGTCATCATGGAGGGAGTGCTGGAAGCTTCACAAGCTGGCCATCACTTGAACTTGTTTCTGCCTGGAAGGTGAAATGATGGAATGGAGTGAAGGCTTTTGTCTCTTGCAGCAAGATCTGTTTCTTTAAATTGGAGATTGGTCTGAGGCCCATAAGCTAGGAGACCTGATGTGGTTTATCAGAAAAAGCTGCTAGCTGTAAAAGCCAGGTTTTGAAGCCCCTAGCATGGGAAAAAACCCCAAGATAAGAACAAAGGGGCACAGAAAATAGGCCTCCCTACAGGTCAGCAAGGAGATCAAACCAGTCAATCCTAAAGGAAATCAACCCTGAATATTCATTGGAAGGACTGATGCTGAAGCTGCAGTTCCAATACTGCCGAGGACCAGCCCCGGCTGATCCAGGGTATTCGAAGGAGAGACGGCGTAGGCGAAGATCAGGATACAATAGCTTCAATTAGATATTAATTAAAGATATAAAGAGTAATAGAATAAGGATAGCTCAGTAGGAAAATTCAGTGGAGAAAAGAGGCTGAGTAGCTTGGTTTACGCGGGAGACCAATAAAACTTCAAGACAAGAAGTTTGCACCACTTACGTAGGCCGCAGGCGTCCTTCCATTCTCCCGAAGGAGAGGAGACACTGAGGCCTCCCCGGTCGGATCTTAGAAGCCCAGGCATAATTAGTAAGCATGGTGGGTTCTGCGCTCCAGATGGAGACTCAGCCAGAGTGAGAGAGAGAGCGACATGGGGAGACCAGTATTTTGAGAAACTGATCCCAATTCTTTATTTTCCAGAGTCTGTTTTTATACACTAAGATGTTATACAAAAGTCACGTGGGGACAGCAGTCCTGACTTTTATTAAAGTCAGGTGCTTCACACAAATGTATACAGAGGTCTTAGGGGTGTTACATCATCTTCTGGCCAGGGCGGCCTGCTGACAATTTACGACCCTCTTCTTGTGACAGCGGTCAGTCAATCAGGACACTTATTTCTCCAGGGCTGATTATTCTCAAAACAGACGCCACCCAAATAAAGTTACATTCCTACAGGGTGAGGGTGTAGTGGGTTTTAGTTAAGGAAAGAATTTACTTAGCCTAAGGTCTAACGTGATTAATATCAAAGGTTAATTCTATATATTCATTAATGTGTATAAGGGCAGGGGATATGGAGACTTAGCAACAAACATTGGCTCAACAAATGAAAAACCCTTCACCAACACAATTTCTAATCAGCCCATTATACTTATACTAATAGTTTTCTAACTTTTCTAAGGAACCTGTTTTTAGAGGGTTTAAAGCATCTCGTGCCTCTCATGGTTGGGAGGCTGTGAGCAATCACATGTGGCCCGATGAGCCTGTCAGGCAGGCTAGAGAACCTTCAGAGGAGTTTGTAGGTTAAAACACTCTTGTCACACCCAAGAGTTTTTATTGACTGGAGCTCTAGGTTAACTCCTTCTCCGAAAGAGGTGGTGGGGGACAGCCCCCCGTAAAGTCAGAGGTGTAGGTAAGAGCACAAAGTAGTAAAGTAGGCAGGCTCTGGTTATGGGGGTAGACGCTCGAGGATTTCCAGGGGGACTCCTGAGGCTCGATCCCGCCTTTGCGTATGTCGAGCCTCCTTCCTCATGACCTTTGCCATGGGCGGAGTACCTCACTCTGGCCCCCAACACAATACTTTGGCCATCAAATGCAAAGAGCTGACTCATTGGAAAAGACGCTGATTCTGGGAAAGATTGAGGGCAGGAGGAGAAGTGGGTGACAGAGGATGAGATGATTTGATGGCATCACCGACTAGATGGACATGAGTTTGAGCAAACTCCAGGAGATGGTAAAAGACAGGGAAGCCTGGTGTGCTGCAGCCCATGGGGTTGCAGAGAGTCAGACATAAGTTAGTGATTGAACACCACCAATGACCCAGAATGACAGTGGTTCTGGGCTCCAGGGTGAGACTTGGGATCTGAGTGTTGGCACCACAGCTGGTCGCAAGAGAAGGCTGTGTGTGTGTGTGTTTCCAATGATTGACCTGAGTCACACGTACCACGGGGTCTCTTGACTAATTCAAAAACAGAGAAGCCTCCATTTAGGTCAATCTAAACAGGTTTTGAGAGTGACTGCGGTCTTTGGGTAAAAGTAGGTACTCCATGCTCATCCAAATGGATGATGAGGAAAAGTTCTCCAGGTGAGGTGTGGGCTCAATGAGGAGGGAATAGACCCCAGGGGAAGCCAAGCCATAGCCCAGGTATAACTTCTTCCTGTGTGGGGACAGTTTTCCCTTCTGTGAAATGGGAATGATGATAACACTTTCATAATACTAGCAAAGGTTTCATATTATTTGGATATAATATATACATGTCAGCTGATGGGCAAGGCTCTTCCAAAATTTTGTGTATGGTGAGATTATTTATTTGTTTATTTATTATTTATGTATGCACGTACTTATTTTGTGGCCACAGAAGTTTAGAAGTGTCATGTATTTGTGGTGAATTAAATTCCTGGACACTAGGTCATGGTCCTCCCCTTCCTGTTTATGTTTTTGCAATGAAATTCTGCTCTGATATTTAGAATGGCCCCAGATCTTGTCTGGGCTTCCCAGGTAGTGCTAGTTGTAAAGAACCCGCCTGCCAATGCAGGAGATGCAAGAGACTTGGGTTCAATCCCTGGGTCAGGAAGATCCCTTAGAGAAGGGCACAGCAACCCATTCCAGTATTTTTGCCTGGAGAATCCCATGGACAGAGGAGCCTGATGGGCTACAGTCATAGGGTCAAAAAGAGTCGAACAAGACTGAAGCGACTTAGCACACAGATCCCTTTTGGTGGATACTTGACTGTGTTCTTTTACTCTTTTCTTTTTAAGATTTCTGTTTAATATTTTAGGCATGTCTCTTGTGAATAGCATTAAGCCAGATTTAAAAAACCCCTTCTGAATAGCATTAAGCCAGATTTAAAAATCCCATTCTGACAATCTTTCAACTGGAAAGTTTGGCTCATGTTCATTTATTTGTCATCTTTAACATATTTGAACTTTCTTTACTAACATTAATTTTTAAAATTTCTATCTTAGCCCTTTTTTTCTTTTTTTTATTCAAGAATAATTGCTTTACAATATTGGCTTGCTTTCTGCCATACATCGACATGAATTAGCCATAGGTGTACATTTGTCCCCTCACTCGTGAGCCTTCCTTTGACCTCCCACACTTTCCCATCCGTCTAGGTTGTTACAGAGCCCCAGTTTGAGTTCCCTGAGTCATACAGCAAATTTGCATTGTATCTTAGACCTTTTTCAATGCTTCCTTTTTTCTAAGTTCACTTATTTATTTATCTTAATTGGAGTATAATTTCTTTACAATGTTGTATTAGTTTCTGTTGTACAGCAGCATGAATTGGCTATATGTATACATATCAACCTTCCCTCTTTAGTCTCGCTGCCACTTCCCCATCCTACCCCTCTTATTATTTCTCATCTTTTGCCTTTTTGGGGAGGTGTTCTTCTTCTTATTGTTATTATTTTTATTCAAGCTCCCCCTCTCCTTCTGGTCTAGAAGTTACATACTCTATTTCTGCTATTAAAATTGTACCAGGAATATTCTACCCTTTTCAGAGTCCAGAGGTAATAAATATATAAACTTCTTTCCTTCAGAATACATGGATTTATGAACACTTTGAAATTCAATCATCTCCCTCTCAGCCCATAGTTTATTGTAGAATGACATTTTAGTTCTATCATTTCTCTAACCCACATTTAGATTTTGTTTTTTTACAGACAAGATTTGTTTAGATTTTCCTACATGTTTACTGGTTTCTTGGCTTACAATTCTTATTTATATCCCAGATGTCCTGTGATTGGCCGAATAATACCCCTGCCCCAAAGATAGCTCCATCCTGGAACCTGTGAATGTATTACATTACAAGGGAGAGTGATGGTTGATAATCATCTGACCTTAAAGTACGGAGATTATCCTGAATTACCTGGGTGGGCCCAATGTAATCAGAGAGTATTTAAAAGTGGGAGAGGAGTGGGTGGTACAACGTCAGAAGGACCCAACCCCCATTGCTGACTTTGCAGATGAAGGAAGGGCCACAAGCCAAGCACTGTAGGCAAACTCCAGAAGATGGAAAAAGCAAGGATTCAGACTGTCTTCTAGAGCAACTAGCAGCCCTGTTGACATCTTGAATTTGGCCCAATGAGACTTGTGTCCGAATCCTGACCTAGAAAAATGGAAGACAATAATTTTGTGTTATTCTAAGCCACTAGGTTTATGGTAGTTTGTTACAGTGGCTAATAGGAAACTAATACACCTTCTTTCTGGGATCATTTTCCCTCTTTTCAAAACATCCTTTAGGTATTCTTTTAATGAAGGCTAATTGAGAGTCCCTTGGACTGCAAGGAGATCCAAACAGTCCATTCTGAAGGAGATCAACCCTGAGATTTCTTTGGAAGGAATGATGCTAAAGCTGAAACTCCAGTACTTTGTCCACCTCATGCAAAGAGTTGACTCATGGGAAAAGACTCTGATGCTGGGAGGGATTGGGGGCAGGAGGAGAAGGGGACGACAGAGAATGAGATGGCTGGATGGCATCACTGGCTCGATGGACATGAGTCTCAGTGAACTCCAGGAGTTGGTGATGGACAGGGAGGCCTGGCATGCTGCGATTCATGGGGTTGCAAAGAGTCAGACACGACTGAGCGACTGATCTGATCTGATCTGATCTGAATTGGTGTAAACTCATTTTATTATTTTTCTGGAAATTCCTTGATTATGTCCTTTTTCTTTTTTTATAATTTTATTTGCTTATTCATTTTTGTCTGAGCTGGGTCTTCACTGGTGCTTGGGCTTTTCTTTAGTTGCAGTGTATATACTTATCATTACAGAGTCTTCTCTTATTGTGAAGCATGGTCTCTAGGGCACAGGCACCGTAATTGTGACACATTGGTTTAGTTGCTCTGTGACAAGTGTGAATCTTCTCAGACCAGGGATCAAAACCATATCTCCTGCATTGGCAGACAGGTTCTTTACCACTAGCGCCACCTGGGAAGCAATTACACTCCAAGAAAAAAAAAAGGAGATATAATCTCAAAAAGGTTAAGAATCACTACTCTGGAGAAACTTCAGAAATGAAAATAAACCCTCAGGCATATTTTGTGTCTTTCTTCACTATCTCCTTGCTGTTCTGATTCCTAATCCATTCCTTCATTTCTGTAACTTCCAAGAGAGACTTTAGCTTCTTTTCCCATGTGTGATTTTGGACTTATACAAAATGGAAAGAAAAATACTAAAATTCCAATACATAAATTAGCAAAGGAAATTTTTCAAAAATTTGAAATCAGATAGAACACAGAAATTTAGAAAATACTTACCGTCTACCATTAACATTCAGAAAACTAAGATCATGGCATCTGGTCCCATCACTTCATGGGAAATAGATGGGGAAACAGCGGAAACCGTGGCTGACTATTTTGGGGGGCTCCAAATCACTGCAGATGGTGATTGCAGCTGTGAAATTAAAAGACGCTTACTCCTTGGAAGGAAAGTTATGACCAACCTAGATAGCATATTCAAAAGCAGAGACATTACTTTGCCAACAAAGTCCATCTTGTCAAGGCTATGGTTTTTCCAGTGGTCATGTATGGATGTAAGAGTTGGACTGTGAAGAAAGCTGAGTGCCGAAGAATTGATGCTTTTGAACTGTGGTATTGGAGAAGACTCTTGAGAGTCCCTTGGACTGCAAGAAGATACAACCAGTCCATTCTAAAGGAGATCAGTCCTGGGATTTCTTTGGAAGGAATGATACTAAAGCTGAAACTCCAGTACTTTGTCCACCTCATGCAAAGAGTTGACTCATTGGAAAAGACTCTGATGCTGGGAGGGATTGGGGGCAGGAGGAGAAGGGGACGACAGGATGAGATGGCTGGATGGCATCACCGACTCAATGGATGTGAATTTGAGTGAACTCCAAGAGATGGGTGATGGACAGGGAGACCTGGTGTGCTGCGATTCATGGGGTCCCAAAGAGTCAGACATGACTGAGTGACTGAACTGAACTGAACCATTAACAATGAAATCGTAGATAAAATAAAGTATTTACACCGGATGAATCAACAAAAATTAAGAAAAACACACTTCCCAATGTGGTTGAGATTGCAGTGAAATTTGATGACAGTGACAAGCTGTTGTTCAAACTTTTTCAGAAGATGACTGTGTGACATGTATTCCAAAAAAAAATGTATTATAAATCTTTGATTCTTTAATCCTATTTCAGGGAGTCTTTCAATAGGAAATAATCTAAAGGATTAAAAACCACATGATTATTTCAGCATAGACAAAAACAACAGAATGTTAGAAGAGACTTCAATGTGCAAAAAAGAAAAATTCATTAATAATGCTACATTTAGGGAAAATTATACAAAAATTTAAAGTGTTAAACTTTTTAAAAACTTTTATTTTATATTGGAGCATAGCTGATTAACAATGTTGTGTTTGTTTCAGGTGTATAGTGAGGGGACATTCTCCCGTAAACTCCCCTCCCATCCAGGCCGCCACATAACATTGAGCAGAGTTCCCTGTGCTATACAGTAGGTCCTTGTTGGTTATCCATTTTACATATGGCAGAGTGTACATTTCCCTCCCAAACTCCCTATTCCGCCCCCGCCCCCCCCAATAAAATGTTTAATTTTAAAGACTGAGTAGCAGACATGAAAAATGCTTAAAGCACACTCTTAGTTTTCATCTTAGAGGCTCAGAAAAGGGAAGGAGATTTCTGAGATGCAAAGTTCTCAGAAGATGTGGACCTAGGATGCAAATTTCCCTCTTTGTTAAAAACAAAAAAAAACAACTCTGAGCAGATGGCTATGCCTCATGTTTGGATAATTCTACTGTGTGAGTAACAAACTGAGAAGCCTATGACTACATGTGTATAGTTTACAGTTCTCAGAAAAAATATCTGACCAAAAATGTTACTCTGGCACATACTAAATGAACTACATAGTGATTGCTGAGCAGAATAATAAGTAGACCCAAATGTTCACCTACTCTGTTCTCATGAGGAACAATGTATAACCATCAAGGCTTTAAGACTCAGTGGGGAGATTTTCTTTTCACAGGCTCTCCAGCCGTCTTTCATGCCCCTGATGCCATCAGCTGTTGACTCATCATTGTGGTCACCAGCCAACTCATTTTTGCCAATTACATCCACCAACTTCATGTCTGTGTAATTCTCCCTCAACCCAGAATTCTTTTCTTCTGGCCAGAAACTCATTTACCTTTGAGTTCAAAGGCCATATCCTCTGGGACACCTCCCTGATGATTCTCCATCAGTGTTAGAGCTTTCTCCCAGAGCTTCCCTGCCTTTTTGTTTTTATTTCCATGTGGGCTTCCTCCATGGCTCAGTGGTAAAGAATCTGCCTGCAATTCAGGAGCCGCAGGAGACGTGGGTTTGATCCCTGGGTTGGAAAGATCCCCTAGAGGAGGAAATGGCAACCCACTCCAGTATTCTTGCCTGAAGAATCCCATGGACAGGGAAGCCTGGCAGGCCACAGTCCACAGGGTTGTAAAGAGTTGAATTGACTGAATTGACTTAGTACACATGCATAGATACTGTGTTATGGTAAATTGAGATTCTATTTATTTCTTCATTATGACTGGGAGTTTCCCCAAATCAGAATCATGTTCAGTCAGTTCAGTTCAGTTGCTCAGTCATGTACGACTCTTTGCGACCCCATGAATCGCAGCACACCAGGCCTCCCTGTCCATCACCAACTCCTGGAGTTCACTCAGACTCACGTCCATCGAGTCAGTGATGCCATCCAGCCATCTCATCCTCTGTTGTCCCCTTCTCCTCCTGCCCCCAATCCCTCCCAGCATCAGAGTCTTTTCCATTGAGTCAACTCTTCACATGAGGTGGCCAAAGTACTGGAGTTTCAGCGTTAGGATCATTCCTTCCAAAGAAATCCCAGGGCTGATGATCTCCTTCACAATGGACTGGTTGGATCTCCTTGCAGTCCAAGGGACTCTCAAGAGTCTTCTCCAACACCACAGTTCAAAAGCATCAATTCTTCGGCACTCAGCCTTCTTCACAGTCCAACTATCACAACCATACATGACCACAGGAAAAACCATAGCCTTGACTAGATGAACCTTTGTTGGCAAAGTAATGTCTCTGCTTTTGAATATGCTATCTAGGTTGGTCATAACTTTTCTTCCAAGGAGTAAGCGTCTTTTAATTTCACGGCTGCAATCACCATCTGCAGTGATTTTAGAGCCCCCAAAAATAGTCAGCCACTGTTTCCACTGTTTCCCCATCTATTTCCCATGAAGTGATGGGACCAGATGCCATGATCTTAGTCTTCTGAATGTTGAGCTTTAAACCAATTTTTTCACTCTCTTCTTTCACTTTCATCAAGAGGCTTTTTAGTTCCTCTTCACTTTCTACCATAAGGGTGGTGTCATCTGCATATCTGACGTTATTGATATTTCTCCCAGCAATCTCGATTCCAGCTTGTGCTTCTTCCAGCCCAGCATTTCTCATGATGTACTCTGCATATAAGTTAAATAAGCAGGGTGACAATATACAGCCTTGAAGGACTCCTTTTCCTATTTGGAACCAGTCTGTTGTTCCATGTCCAGTTCTAACTATTGCTTCTTGACCTGTATACCAGACCACCTGACCTCTCAAGAGGCAGGTCAGGTGGTCTGGTATTCCCATCTCTTGAAGAATTTTCCACAGTTTATTGTGATCCACATATTCAAAGGCTTTGGCATAGTCAATAAAGCAGAAATAGATGTTTTTCTGGAACTCTCTTGCTTTTTCGATGATCCATCGGATTTTGGCAATTTGATCTCTGGTTCCTCTGCCTTTTCTAAAACCAGCTTGGACATCTGGAAGTTCACAGTTCGTGTATTGCTGAAGCCTGGCTTGGAGAATTTTGAGCATTACTTTACTAGCGTGTGAGATGAGTGCAATTGTGCGATAGTTTGAGCATTCTTTGGCATTGCCTTTCTTTGGGATTGGAATGAAAACTGACCTTTTCCAGTCCTGTGGCCACTGCTGAGTTTTCCAAATTTGCTGGCATATTGAGTGCAGCACTTTCACAGCATCATCTTTCAGGATTTGAAATAGCTCAACTGGAATGCCATCACCTCCACTAGCTTTGTTCGTAGTGATGCTTTCTAAGGCCCACTTGACTTTACATTCCAGGAAGTCTGGCTCTAGGTGAGTGATCACACCATCGTGATTATCTTGGTTGTGAAGCTCTTTTTTGTACAGTTCTTCTGTGTATTCCTGCCACCTCTTCTTACTATCTTCTGCTTCTGTTAGGTCCATACCATTTCTGTCTTTTATCGAGCCCATCTTTGCATGAAATATCCCCTTGGTATCTCTAATTTTCTTGAAGAGATCTCTAGTCTTTCCCGTTCTGTTGTTTTCCTCTATTTCTTTGCATTGATTGCTGAGGAAGGCTTTCTTATCTCTTCTTGCTATTCTTTGGAACTCTGCATTCAGATGCTTATATCTTTCCTTTTCTCCTTTGCTTTTCACTTCTCTTCTTTTCACAGCTATTTATAAGGCCTCCTCAGACAGCCATTTTTCTTTTTTGCATTTCTTTTCCATGGAGATGGTCTCGATCTCTGTCTCCTGTATAATGTCACGAACCTCCATCCATAGTTCTTCAGGCACTCTATCTATCAGATCTAGTCCCTTAAATCTATTTCTCATTTCCACTATATAATCATAAGGAATTTGATTTAGGTCATACCTGAATGATCTAATGGTTTTCCCTACTTTCTTCAATTTAAGTCTGAATTTGGCAATAAGGAGTTCATGATCTGAGCCACAGTCAGCTCCTGGTCTTGTTTTTGTTGACTGTATAGAGCTTCTCCATCTTTGGCTGCAAAGAATATAATCAATCTGATTTCGGTGTTGACCATCTGGTGATGTCCATGTATAGTCTTCTCTTGTGTTGTTGGAAGAGGGTGTTTGCTATGACCAGTGCATTTTCTTGGTAAAACTCTATTAGTCTTTGCCCTGCTTCATTCTGTATTCCAAGGCCAAATTTGCCTGTTACTCCAGGTGTTTCTTGACTTCCTACTTTTGCATTCTAGTCCCCTATAAGGAAAAGGACATCTTTTTTGGGTGTTAGCTCTAAAAGGTCTTGTAGGTCTTCATAGAACCGTTCAACTTCAGCTTCTTCAGCATTACTGGTTGCGGCATAGACTTGGATTACTGTGATATTGAATGGTTTGCCTTGGAAACGAACAGAGATCATTCTGTCGTTTTTGAGATTGCATCCAAGTACTGCATTTCGGACTCTTCTGTTGACCATGATGGCTACTCCATTTCTTCTAAGGGATTTGTGCCCACAGTAGTAGATTTAATGGTCATCGGAGTTAAATTCACCCAGTCCAGTATGGGCAGCTGTGACAGCACACAGAGCGCGGCCGAGAGGAGCTACCACACGTCCAAGGTCAGGGGGTTGCTGTTGATTTGGAGTTGGATAAAGATGGTCTTAGATTTTGGCCACACACACAAACTCTGACCTTGGACAAATTATGGAGCCTCTCTGAACTTCTGTTCTTTCATCAGTATTCTAGAGGTTAAAGAAAACCTATTCATTAGGTTATTTGTTGGAGAAGGCAATGGCACCCCACTCCAGTACTCTTGCCTGGAAAATCCCATGGATGGAGGAGCCTGGTAGGCTGCAGTCCATGGGGTTGCTAAGAGTCGGACATGACTGAGCGACTTCACTTTCACTTTTCACTTTCATGCATTGGAGAAGGAAATGGCAACCCACTCCAGTGTTCTTGCCTAGAGAATCCCAGGGACAGGGGAGCCTGGTGGGCTGCTGTCTATGGGGTCGCACAGAGTCGGACACAACTGAAGTGACTTAGCAGCAGCAGCAGCAGCAAGCTATTTGTTGTTGTTGTTTAGTCTCTAAATCATGTCTGACTGTTTTGTGACCCCATAGACTGTAGCCCGACTGTAGTCTATGAGATTTTCCAGACAAGAATACTGGAGTGGGTTGCCACTCCCTTCTCCAGAGGATCCTCCTAATACAGGGGTTGAACCCATGGCTCTTGCATTGGCAGGTGGGTTCTTTACCACCGAGCCATCCGGGAAGCCCTTATTAGCCTATTAGGCCATTAACACATGCTTATTAGCACATGCTAAATGTCCAACAAATTTTAGCTATGCACTCAGGAAATGAACACCTGGTTAGACCAAGACCAAAGTCTTTTTTGTTATTTTTTTAAGCTTTTTTTTTTTTTTTTTAGGGGAGGTTTGCTGAGCTGGGTCTTTGTTGCAGCATGAGGACTTCCTCTAGTTGCAGCAAGTAAGGACTACTCTTCATTGAGGTGTATGGACTTACTTGCCCCGTGGCATGTGTGATCTTAATTCCCTGACCAGGGATTGAACCTGTGTCCCCTGCATTGGAAGGCAGATTCTTAACTATGGACCACCAGGGTAGTCCAGAGACCAAAATCTTTTGAATCCCAGATCAGTGATGCACTTCCTGGGCCAGGAAGAGGTGTGTGAAGCACAGATCTTCCTGCTCCTTGAGCCAACATGAGTCCAGCTCTGAAAATGTTGCTTCTCCTATCCCCTGGGAGCCCTCAGGCACTGGGGAAATCCCTTCACCCACCTCCTTCTGCCCCCACAGCAAGGAAGGCCCAGGAATAGATCATTGTAGGAGCAGGAGTCAGAGTCCCGAGCCACTGTCCAGGTTCCCACTTTCTCCCTGTCCTGACCAAAAGACAGTGAGTCACTACCACATCATCCATGACACCCACTGGTCTTGGAGCCAACGATCTCATGACATGAAGAAACTGTCTTTCTGAGAAGAATCTATTCCAAGTAACCAAAAAATTGCTTCTCGACGTCTACTACCATTTCTCTGAACTTAAGTTACCTCCAAGTGACCCCTTAATCCTGACATTACATACTGGGGACCTCATCTACCATGTTACTGAGAGGAATCAGGACATTTCTCAGGAACTTTCTCGACTTCCTTCCTCAGAACTGCAGTTGAAACATAACAACACATAACAATAAAAATCACACAGCCTGAAATCAGAATGGACCCAGAGATGAGGCTGGTTTCCATCTGTTAGTAGCTGAGTAATTTTTAGCACATTTTCTAAACTCTAGCCACTTATCTGGGCCACTAATCAGTGAAATCAGGTTTTAAAAAAACACCTTCAAGATGCTATGAGGATTAAATACAATAACGTGGTGAAGAACCACAAACTCTGTAGGTACTCATATATCAATTATCCACTTGTCTCCCTTTCAAAATACTGTTGTTTCTTCCTTTCTGTCCCTGAAGTTCCAGCTGTTAGATGGACTGCCTTGCCTCCCTGTCAAGTCACCTCAGTTGTGTCTGACTCTTTGAGACCCTATGGACTGTAGCCCACCTGGCTCCTCTGTCCATGGGATTCTCTAGGCAAGAATAGTGGAATGGGTAACCATGCCCTCCTCCAGGGGATCTGCCTGACCCAAGGATTGAAGCTGGATCTCTTGTGTCTCCTGCATTGGCAGGTGGGCGTTAGACACAGGACAACAAGGGAAGTCCCTGGACAAGTAGCTCTAATAATCCAGCATATTGGATAAACAATTCTAATTGGGGGAGAGGAAGGGTATAAAAATGGTCTTTCTTTTATGAAGTAATAGTGATATTAAATAGAATTTGCTATTTTTATTAAGGTCTTTGTTAAAAGTAAAAGAGGATTTCCCCAATTAAAACAATTATTGGCGTGAATTATTCAAAAGTCTGTGAATAGTTGTTTTAAATAATCACTCGGATCATAGAAAACCTCCTGCCCCCAACCCACTCTCAGTCTAAAAATGTTAATACCTCATTGGTAAAAATGTGTTACCTCTTTCTAACTGCAAAAGGAGACCATCTTGCTCGTAATGCTAACCTGGGTCTTCACCACAGGGTACCCACCTGTTCAGACCACTCCATGAATTCCCACATGTGTCACATGGATCTTTTACTGTCTCTACATTTATCTTTATTATTATGATTATTTGGGGGGCCACACTATATGACTTGTGGGATCTTAGTTCCCAGACCAGGGACTGAACCCTGGCCCTCAGTGGTGAAAGCTCAGAGTCCTAACCACTGGACCACCAGGGAAGTCCCTTGACCATATTGAAAACTCTCCACACTCCCCATTCCTTAGGTTTGTTTTGCTCCCTCAAACTGCCAGGTCCTCCTTCTTGCATGTATTCACCTGCTGAAATCATGGTGGATCCTCCAAGCCCCCACAGAATGCTGCTTCCTCCATGAAGCCTTCATGATGCCCCAGCCATTCATAGTCTCTTTCTCCTCACAGGCTGTTTGGGCCTTTCCAGCAGCACCAAACCTGGCTTATTTGAGCTTGGTAGTCACCCTCTGCTTGGAGGAGGAGTGAGTAGGGATGATGATAAATATAGGCTTTTGGTCAGGGAGGTCTGAACTGGAATCCAGTCTACAGCATTAGTCCTCAAGGCAAGTGACCTAACTTCTCTGAACCTTGGTTTCTTCGTTTGTATGATACTGTAGGGCTGCACCCTGCAGTAGGCCTTACAAGGTCTGAGCTTGCCCAGCTACAAGATCGAAGAAAGAGCCTGGAGTTAGCAACAGAGACATCGGTGGTTTGATGGATGGGGGAACTTACACATCTGAAGCAAGGTCCTGGAGCAACACCCCACCATGTGTGACACAGGGCAGGACATGGTGGCCATCTTGTCTCCCAAGGGAAGGGGAAATGGCCAGTTATAGGGGAATTGATGTAAGGTGGCTTCACTAGTTACCGGGGAAACCAGCAGAAGGGCATGCTCCTCACCACCACTTTGATAAGCTATCACTAGCTAGGGCCTGGGGCAGGTACCTAGGGACACAGGTGTAAGTGAAGCAGGCACTGGTCAGGCATGGTCCAGAGAGTAAGAGAACAGCCATCTTGAGTGGCCAGATCATACAGATAGGTTCTGAAAGTGCCCCTGATGTGAGGCACGCACCCTGAGGTAATATACTCAACACAGAGCCTTCAAGGTCAACCATTAGGCAGAGGTAATCAGTATTAAGATGAGGACCTACTCCTTCCATCTCCCAACACATCCAGCCCTTAGCTTGGTGAGCTTCTGTCCTGGTACCACACCATGACATTTTCTGCTTCTTTTTTCTTTCTCCTGAGACAGGACTCAATTAGCCCCTGATGGTGTGAATACAGATGGATCTAACCACAAAATGGGGCTGCCCAGGTGGCTCAGACAGTAAAGAATCCATCTGCAATGTGCGAGACCTTGGTTCCATCCCTTGGATGGGAAGATCCTCTGGAGAAGGAAATGGTAACCCATTCGAGTATTTTCTCCTGGAGAATCCCATGGACGGAGGAGCCTGGTGGGCTACTGTCCGTGGGGTTACAGTGTTGGACATGACGGAGTGACTGAGTGTGTGCATGCGCATGCAGAAACAAAACATCTCCAGCTTTAAAGAAAGAACAGAATGCTCTAGTGGAATAGTGGAATGCCCCTTCCTCTGTGAGTGGCCTTTCTCTCTATCCTTTTTTTCTCTTGATTCTTTTCCCCTCAGTTTGCCCCACCCCTCCCCCATGCCTGCCAAAAGCCTCCCCTGATTTCTATCCATTTCTCCAACCTTCCTGCCAGTTCTGGAAACTACCTGATAATTTTTTCAGTTCATTACCTTTCTATTTCCATTAGTCTGAGTTCCCTTCCATTACTTTCCCCACAGAACCTGGCTGATAAAGACAGACCTGTCAACAGTGACTGACTTTTCATACTATGATTGTCAACACTTCACCTGCCGTGCAGGCATTTGTAGTCACAAGACGTGTGACAGCTCTCACCGGCAGTCCATGAGCCAATTTCAAATCTCAGAGTATATTTTTATATTTCAATAGCATAATTATGTGCTTATTTTTATTGGGTTTGCCAATATTGGGTTTGCCAATAAGTTAGTTCAGGTCCTTCCATAGCATCTTCTGGAAAAACCAAAAGCAAACATTTTGACCAACCCAAATAGAAACAGAAACTTATGATTTATGTTAAAGTTATTATAACTTTAACTTATGATTTCAAGGATGTCATTGGAGGAAGAAGCTAAAGTCGATAATTCCTGTTTTAAATATATGCCTGTAGTGTAGCTTCTTTTTTGTTTTCTTTCCACCAACCAAACATGCTTCCCACTAAGGAGAAATCTTCCACTGATCATGTCTGGGAAGGAAGTAGGGCTTTGCTTTCCATTTCATAACTTGAAAGAACCAAATACTCCCTTCCTCTTCCCTAGACAGTGAAGCTGGGACAGGCACATGACCAAAGACGGGACGATTGGATGCTCCGACTGAGGACTTTGAACTCAAGGGAGTGACGCAAAGAAACAGAAAGTATTGTTACTTCACTCAGTATAAATATCATATGATATCATTTATATGCGGAATCAAAAAAATGGTGTAAATGAACTTATTTACAAAAACAGAATTAGAGTCACAGATGTAAAAAACATAGTTACCAAAGGGAAAGGGCATGCATGCTACGTCGCCTCAGTTCTGTCTGACTCTGTGCAACGCTATGGACTGTGGGCCACCAGTCTCCTCTGTCCATGGGATTCTCCAGGCAAGAATACTGGAGTGGATTGCTATGCCCTCCTCCAGGAGATCTTCCCTACTCAGGAATCAAACCTGCATGTCTGATGACTGGGATTGACATATACACATTACTATATATAAAATAGATAACTAATAAGAACCTTCCTCTCTATAGCATAAGGAACTCTAATCAATACTCTACTCAGTGGAACTCTACTCAATACTCATTAAAGTAACAACTTTAATGGGAAAAGAATCTAAAAAGGAGTGGATATGTTTATATGTATAAGTGATTCACTTTCTTGTACAGCAGAAACTAACATGACATTGTAAGCCAATTATACTTTAGTAATTTTTTTTATGCATTGGAGAAGGAAATGGCAACCCACTCCAGTGTTCTTGCCTGGAGAATCCCAGGGACGGAGAGCCTGGTGGGCTGCTGTCTATGGGGTTGCACAGAGTTGGATATGACTGAAGCGACTTAGCAGCAGCAGCAGCAGCAATTTTTTTTTTTTAAAGCATTATCTGTGGCAGCAACAACAACTGCTGTTATCCTGTACATGCCAAGCCACTTCAGTCCTATCCAACTCTTTGCGACCCCATGGACTATAGTCTATAGACTCCCTTGTCCATGGGATTCTCCAGGCAAGAATACTGGAGTGGGTTACCATGCCCCACTGCAGGGCATCTTCCTGACCCAGGGATTGAACCTGCATCTCCTGCATTGCAGGCAGATTCTTTACTGCTGAGCCACTGGGGAAGCCGCTGTTATCCTAATCACCCCGGCTATGGGTAAGCATCTGAGGACATGAAGCACTGAATGAGATCAATGTCAAAGTAATTTGCCCACAGTCACAGAGCTATTGGAGAGCTGAGTTTATGGTGGGACAAGACTTCTGCCCAACATTCCTTGCTTGGGTCCAGTGCTCTGCCAACTATACCCTCTCCATGGGAAGATATCAGACTTGTCACTGTGAGTCAGCCACCACATGAGCATGAGTTCTACATATGCTGATTCTAAATTGGGCTCCAAGCTGCAAGGTGGAAACCCAGGAAGGAACATGGACTTCCCTCAAGAAGAATGCAAGAACGTTGACTCGATTTTCAAATACCATGGGATAAGACCCAGCAAAGCCTGCACAGTCAGGGTGGGTTGCAGATGGATGAAAGCGGGAGGCAACCACCCTGAGTAGTTCTTTGCCTGCTCTCTGTGGTCTTAACAAATCATGTCTGGTTACTATGATTCTGTAGGCATGGGAAGGGGCAGTGTACATGGTAGCCTGTCTCCTCAGCCTCATTTTTAGCTTCCTTCCAGCTTGTCCTTGCAGAATCTGGGAAGCTGAAAACACAACTCTTAGACTCCCTTAGATTTTCAGTGACATCAAATCTGCCAATAAGACACATCTACAGGAGACCTGAATTTAGAATGCATTATGTGGGGAGAGTCATCCATTCTCTTCAGGCTTCTCAGGTGGCTTAGTGGTAAAGAATCCACCTGCCAGTGCAGGAGATGCAGGAGACCCAGGCTCAATTTCTGGGTCAGAAAGATCTCTTGGGGAAGGAAATGGCAACCCACTCCAGTATTCTTGCCTGGAGAATTCCATGGACCGAGGAGCATGGTGGAATACAGTCCATGGGGTGGCAAAGAGTCGGACATGACTGAGGATTAAATCACATCATAAGAGCACATGGGAGCCATTGAAGAATAGGTACAATACTATCCAGATGTAGCAGTGTGGATCAAGGTGTAGAACAAGGCCAACTGCTGTCAGGAGGCTGGTTGGGAAGTTGTCTCAAGTAACCCATGGATGCTGAGACAAGGTTCTGAACTGTGATGATGACCATCAGGATGGACAGAAGACCCGGGAGATATTTAAGAGATAAAATCAATAGCATGTAGTGACTACTGAATATGGGACATGACTCTTGAATATGGAAGGACAGTAGCAATCAAGGATATTCTTATTTGGGGGCATAGATAACAAGGGGAACACTAGAACCATTTATCGAGAAAGAAGATACAAGAAGAAGGAGGAACAGATTGTTCCTGAGGGTAGTGGAGAGAGAAGAGACTTAACTTAATTCAAGTTAAGTCCTGTTGTGTTGGCATGTGAATGACCAGTGGAGGTGTCCAGTTGGCAGTTGTACATACATACCTGGAATTTAAAAGGCTGCACTAGAGATAAAGATCCGTAAGTGATGGTTAAAGCCTGAGAGAGATACCTGAAAGAGAGTATAGAGTGAAGGGCAACCCAACATTTCAGAACTTACTATTATTATTATTTTACTTTATTTTATTGATGTATAGTTGATTTACAGTGTTGTGCTAATTTCCACTGTACAGCAATGTCATTCAGTTATACACATGCATATATTCCTTTTCACATTCTTTTCCAATATGGTTTATCACAGGATATTGAATATAGTTCGTCATAGCACTTATTAGTTTGTAATGTCATTTAAAAAAATGATTTGTTTCCTATGTTGGGTTATGAACTCTAATATTTTTTTCTTTGAGTCTTTTATCTACAATAGTACCTTAATGGAGTAAGAGCTCAAAAAGTTGGAATAAATAAATCAATAATGAGTTAAGTTAGTAATTTTAAAAGGGAAAGGTTTTAAATAGCTAGAAAAATACATCTTCCTCATGCTCTCAAGAAGAGGCACCAGTGAAGAGAGAATGGGGAAATATATAGGATTCATGAAAAAGGAAAATCAGACATAGGAGGGGCACCAATCTGGGCCTGAGTGATATTTCCAAGTGCAAGATGCAAGTGCTCAGTCATGTCCAACTCTTTGCAACCCCATGGACTGTAACCTACCAGGCTCCTCTGTCCATGGAATTTTCCAGGCAAGAATACTGTACTGGGTTGCTGTTTCCTTCTCTGAGGGATCTTCCAGACCCAGACACTGAACCCTTGTTTCCTACATTGGCAGACAGGTTCTTTATCACTGAGCCACCTGGGAAGGGGTAAGAGGCCTCTGAATATATTTGCCTCAAGGCCTTGACCAATCAGGGCACCAGAGAGGCTCACAGGAACCCAGAACGGATGCTCATGGACCACCTGGAAGGAGGCGCCCTCCTTGAAGTCCCTAGTTCCCATTACCAACCAGTAACAGCTGTATCTCTCAGATACTGTTCCTGATCTTTCTATGACCTTATTTAGAGATTGATTCAGAAAGTAAATCTCCTATATTTACTAACCCCTGGTAAAGTAAAACTTCCTTTTCTTTGTTCTAAAAATGTCTCATCTAAGTTTCAACGAGTGTCACGTCTGAAGTGCTGTCCACTTCCCTTTACTTCATCACTTCCTGAGCTGCATCCAAACCGAGATATCCTAGAAGCTGCCTCCAAGCCTCACACAGTTCAGTGAACCAAGGGACCCGTAGACAGCAATTACAAGTGTTTGTCATTGACCTTGAGGTCAAGCAAGTAGGAGAGGTCATACACCGATCAGAAGTTCTCCAGGGGGCCATATAGCTTCCCTGGTGGCTCAGTGGTAAAGAATCCACCTGCCAATGCAGGTTTGATCCCTAGGTTGGGACGATATCCTGGAGAAGGAAATGGCAACTCACTCCAATATTCTTGCCTGGAAAAGTCCATGGACAGAGGAGCCCGATGGGCTACAGTCCACAGGATCGTGAAAGAGTCAGATACGACTTAGTGACTAAAACAACAATATGGGAAATAATTTCTATGAAAACCCTGGCAGTTATTTTGCAAAATCCCATATCCCACAGTGATGGTTTGCAAGTCCTAACATGCTTTTCTCCATCTGCTATTCAGCAAAGCTAATTCTAAAGCTTATTCTAGCAAGCATTAATCCAATAAAATTGATCTGGGTTTACCCAGTTTGACACAACGACCACTGTACCCTCCTTTCCTTTGGAGGAACAATTTGTGACAATAAATCCCCATTTCCTCTTCACACCATTTATTCTCCATCTAACAGCCCTACTTTTTATCTCAGATTTTGTGTCTAATGAAATTACAGTCAGTGTATATTTGCTTTATGTTTATTCTCCATTTCTTGCCACTGGAATTTATTCCTTAATACATCCTAATACCTAAAACAGGATCATACACAAAGCAAATTCTCCACAGTTATTTTTTAAATGGATGACTCTATCTTTTCATTCTCTTTACTAAATACCTTTTAAATATTTATTTGTTTATTTGGCTTCCCTCAGCATGTGGGATACTTGCAACACATGGGATTCAGTTTCCCAATCAGGAATCGAACCCAGGCCTCTTGCTTTAGGAGTTTGGAGCCTTAGCCACTGGACCACTAGGATAGTCCCTTTTTTCTAAGTGTTCTTTCAATTTTCCTCTGGGCTGAAACCTGGCTGTCCTTGGGGTGTCACAGTTACCCTGAAGCTTTCGCAAGAGAAAGAACTCAAGCCTTTACCCTCAGATATCTCTCAGCCTAGAAGTTGGGGGCCAGCATCAGGTCCCCTCTTTGCTGATAATACAATATGTCATCAGCAACTTTGTTAGATGAAAACCCACCAAAACAAACAAAAGCCCAGTTCTTTGATCATTAGACCATGGTATACCTCTCTTTGTAACTTTCAACTATTGATCTCTTGATCAGCCCGCTCCACTTCTTAAATATTTGGCAACTGGAACCAAGTCCTCCTCTTTGACCTAAACCTAGGGAACCTGGACATCCATTTGGATGACCAGCACCACAGCCTTCAGCCCTTTGCCTTTCTCACCTCCAGTCACTTCTGCTTCTACTTTCTTTTCTATCTACCCGCTAGGTCACACCCTGTGCCTTGTCATCACTCTTAACCTCTTCACATCTAACATGTTCAAACATCCTACTCTCTGACCACAACAGACCATCTTTGTGGCCTCCCTCCCTCCTCTCTTTCTCCCTCTGTTCCTCACTCTCTCCAGCATCCCCACTATTTGTGTATTTCAGCCACCAGAGATCTCTAACCCTTTGGTCGACTTGACTCCATCATTTCCTCCAATTTTTATTTCTTTTCAGCCCCCCACCAATTTGACAAGCTTTTGTCAATTACTCCCCCCTGCTTGGCCCCTCTGCCCTCTCATTGCTCTTCCTGGCAAAGTTCTGGATCTGTCTAATATCTGCCCTCTCAAGTCCTACACCAAAGTCAATGAGCACTTTAAGAGAACATGGACTCAGGACTTCCCTGGTGGTTCAGTGGCTAAGACTCTGCACTCCCAATGCAGGGGGCCTGGGTTCAATCCCTGGTTGGGGAACTAGATCCCACACAATGCAACTGAGACCCAGCACAGCCAAATAAATATTAAAAAAAAAATAAAAAGAGAACATGGACCCCATTGCACATTGATGATACAAAAACCAACTGGCCTTTATGGTTGCTTAACAACCCTTCCATGGTTCCATAATTTGATGGCTATCCCATCCCCACAGGAAATTATCCTCCTGTTCTTCAGTGTTCTACCCTACTTCCTCTTCCCTCACTTTAGATCAGAGTAACAGAAGACTTTCTTAACCACCAATCAACCCACTTTAAAACCTATTGAATCTTTATTCTTTTCTTCTCTCCTGTCATCCAGTAGAAGAAAGATTCCCACTCTTATCCAAGGTCAGTCTCTACACTTTTACTCTGAGTACCATCCCATTCAGCCTCCTCAAGGCTCTTCTCTCATCAGTCATTCTCCATCACTTTGTGACTCCCTGTGTGCCTTGCCCCATGCTAATAGCTTGGGGGTGTTAACTTACTCAGTCTTCCTCCAAAAGACTGTGGTCAGTCTATGATGTGGTGGTCACTCAAAGTATATACCCCCTTAACTAGTCCAAGTTTATATGTGGTGGGAGAAATACATTTTATGCTCCTTATTCCAGTATCATTAAATAAAATTCTATTTAGTCCCCTTTCCAACTTTTTCTGGTAAAATTAAGCCAAAGGCCTGCTGTTTGCTTATTATACAAATAATATGCCCCTCAGTGCTAGTCTTCATAATGAACAAACAAAAAAATCTCAGCAATACTAGCAGTGTTCACTTCCCCCAACAGCTTCCATAGGAGAAAGAATGGTTATACAACAGAAACCAATTCAAAAGATCCATGTTGAGAAACATTAAGTTAAGAATAGCCACAAGACTCTCATTGTTTTTCTGTGCATTATGATGATCTGTATGAATATTCATTACTATCTCCAACTTTTCTGTTCTTAGTTAAAATAAATATGCCCTTGCAAGCAATATTTGAACAAAAAGATCTTAGACAGCATTGAAGCCTTCAGAAGTTGCTGTGTCCTCTAAAATTAAGCTAGAAAAAGACAGCTGTAATTTGAGTGTGTTGTTTTAAGGGCTAATGTGTTGCCCTTCTTTAGAAACATGCCCCCATATTCTTTGAGACTTTTCTCATTAAGAGATGGAGTCAAATTTCCCTTCCTTTGAATGTGGGCTGACGTTAGTGATGCACTTCTGATGAATACAGTGAGGTAGGAGTGATGCTGAATGACTCCTAAAGCCAGTCATCAGAAGTTATACAGCTTCCAGGACTTCTGTGGTGGTCCAGTGGTTAAGAGTCTCCCTGCCAATGCAGGGGACACCGGTCTGATCCCTGGTCTGTGAAAATCCCACGTGCCTCAGAGCAACTAATCTCTTGTGCCACAACTACTGAGCCCACACACCCATAGCCTGTGCTCTGCAACCCTCAAAGAAGCCACCACAAAGAGAAGCCTGGTCACCACAACTAGAGCGTAGCCCCTACTCTATGCTACTAGAGAAAGCCTGCATGCAGCAATGAAGACCCAGTGCAGCCAAAAATTAATTAATTAATTTAAAAAAAGGTTATGCAGCTTCTGCCTGGCTCTCTCACTCTTGGAACCCAGTCACCATACTGTAAGGAAGCCCAGCCAGCATGGAGAAACCATGCAAAGGTGTTTTGGGAAACAATCCCACTGAGGTCCAGCAAAAAGCCGGTATTACCTCCCTACCTGTGAGTGATGGAGTACCCAGGAACTCCAGCTCCTTCAGTTGACATTGTGTGTACAAGAAACAAAAGTTTCCCTCGAGCCCTGCTCAGTTGTAGACTCACAAGCAGAATAAGTATGGCCTCCAATTTTTTTTTTCTTTCTTTCTTTAAGGCACTATATTTCAGGATAGTTTATTTCACAACAATGGATTAATGAAAGTGTTGCCTTGAAAATAATGCTGAAAAAGCATTTCCAGATCCTTAAGTGATATAAAGATGTGAAAGATTTCTTGTTAAGACTGAGGAAGGTTGTTGGCACTTTTGTTTCAAATGTGTCATGGAAAGATAAAAGAATATGACTCCCTGACATTTGTAATTAAAAAAAATGGGTAAGTCTATTTCATTCAATTTACTCAGATAGGAGGTAGCAGAGAAGAAATTTAAAGATATGTTTTCTCCAAAACTCATGTCCTTACCCAAAAACCCATACAGTACCCCCACTCTGTTTTTTAAAGGGTTTTTTTTTGATGTGGAGCATTTTTAAAGTCTTTATCAAATTTGTTACAATACTGCTTCTGTTTTATGCTTTGGATTTTTGAGCTGCAAGATGTGTGGGATCTTAGCTTCCCAACCAGGGATTGAACCTGCACACGCTGCATCGGAAAGACAAGTCTTAACACCTGGACCAATCTCACTCTGCATACAATTAATCACCCAAACCCATAGACTCTACCTTCTTACTTAATTACTTAAATTCCTTAAATTAATTTACTTCTCTCAAACCCCTGCAACAGTCATTGGGCACTCATCTCTCAGCTGGATTGGACAAGAGCAATGCTGGAGCAAGGAAAAACCACTTGAGAGGCTGTGCCAACATCTGTTCCCCAGCCAGCAGCCAGCAGCCACTGTTTTCAGAGATAAACCTGATCATCTCATTCCCCTGCTTGAAATCACCCATAGGGGCCTCTTGCTGAAGAGCAGGCTTTCAGCATGCCATAATTAAGTTCATGATCTGGCCCCTGTTTTCTCTCAAGCCACATCCTTGCCTCATCCTCTTTCGTTATATGCCTTGCTCCAGCCACTTGTGGCTTCTTGGAGAGAATTAGAAAAAGGCTTCCTTTCCTGATTTTGTTCTCATCAGCTGGAAAGTCATTAAAGATACTGGATTTTTTTTAGTACAAGGCACTTTATTGCCAACTGTCAAAACAATCTCATAGTAAATAATAAAGAGTATGATATGACTTCCCTGGTGGTTCAGTGGTTAAGAATTTCCCTGCCAATGCAAGGGTCACAGGTTCAATCCCTGGTCTGGGAAGATTTCACATGCCGAGGGGCCACTACCAAGCCCTTGCGACTAGAGCCTGTGCTCCACAGCAAGAGAAGCCACCTCACTGGGAAGCCCTCGAACTGCCCCTAGAGAGTAGCTCCTGCTCTCCACAACTAGAGAAAGCCTACAAACAGCAATGAAATCCCAGCACAGCCAAAACTTAATTAATTAATAATTTTAAAAAATAAAGAGTATAATATTGAAATGTGAGTGGGACCCCTGGAGTCAAGGCATAAAGCCTACATAACTATATGAGGTGATCCTAGCAGCTTACATTCATTTGTGAGCATATGGGAATGAAAATGCCAAAGTCTTCATCCCTTAGGAGCTCAGTCTGGTGCCATAAAATAGGAATGTTGATAGAGGCAAGTACCCACCTGCTGCCAGCAGAGTACTGCGGGTAAGAATGGGCTCTCCCACACCCACATTCATTCTCTCTTCAGGATCTCTTCAGGGTGGAAATTCCTAACCCTTTGGTTAAGTGGTTGGTCCTAGCTTGGGAAATGCCACCCACAAGATACAACAAAAGTGTACCCACGAACAACACAATAAGGAGACACCCTATCTCCAGAACAGGAAAGCATGCTTATAACATTAGCCTGACCCATCACCCAAAAAACATGCCTCTTCCTGCACTAGTCAGTCCCTGGGCAAAGCACCTCCTGCCCCAGTGGAGTCTATTCGAGTGAATTCTCAGAACAAAGCTTCCCTGAATTTCCATGCTGGTCACCCCTTTGGCCTCTCTCGCAGGACTTATGGGGAAGTAATGACTGATGAGCAGCCTCTCATAATGAGGATGATTTTCCGTCTTCTATGACTAATAAGCCTGAGCAGAGAATGACATCTTGGGTCACATTTGAGGCACATATTTATGTACAGGAGAGTTATGTTTTTATTCTTAACTTCCTATTTTAGTCATTCCTTTTATTGTCATGGAAATAAACCCATACAGAGTGTCATGTAGTCTGATTGGGACCTAATTTCTGTGGGGGCTAATGCTGAAGGAAGTTTGATGTACATTGGGGATCCTTAGAGTCTTTCTTACCAAGAATCAAGTAGAGGCTTATTAGAAATTCAGGTTCCTCAGCTCAGCTGTATAGTTTTGTATCAGCCAGTTGGAGGTGGGGACCCAGGAATCATTTTTAACTAGCTGATCCTGATATAAGTGGTCAAGTGAATCTGAGAACCTCTGGTGCTCTAAGGCCAAATTATAGTTTAACGTAGTAAACAACTTGTCAGGACTTTCCAGGCAGTCAAGTGGATAAGAATTCACCTTCCAGTGCAGGGGATGTGGGTTCGATCCCACATGCTGTGGAGCAGCTAAACCCAAGGGCCACAACAAGAGAAGCCAGCACTGCAACTACTGAGCCCACACACTCCTCAAAAAGACAAGCTCTTGCATTACAACTACAGAGAAGACCCCAAACATCATTGTTCTTGAGGATATTGATGAAAATGTTCTTTGCATCTACAGTTTTCTTAGAATTATTCAAAGCCATTGATTAAGCTCTCACTGTGTGCACAGCACTGAACTCAGGGATTCGGAGAGCAAGAAACAAAATTTTTTTTAATATTAAAAAAAAAAAACAACGAAGTAAGAATTTAAGAAGACTGGTGTTGGGGAAGAAGAAATTTTCCTCTGCTCTTCTAGGTTCTTCTGGATGGTCTGAGAATTAAATTGACATGAGGCATTAACAAGAGAAAATCAAACAAAAGTTTAATAACATGTACACATGGAAGAGACCTAGGAAACCTGTGAAACTCATCAAAATAGCTGAAACCCTCACCTTAAATATCAGTTACAGACAAAAGAGGATATTGAGGGTGTGGAGGATGTTTTGCGACTCCAAAGGGGAGAAAGGCAGTTGACATGGAGGTGGAAAAGCAAATGTTTGGCAAACAAATGTTTGCTGGCCCTGCAGAGACAAGGGGAAACAGAGGGGAATTTTAAAAAACAGACTTTGATAGGTCCCTTCCTGATCACACACCTAGTTCATGCTATAGTTATTTATGGGGACAGCTCCCTTCCCGGAACAGTCCCTTTGCCTACATTTTTTTAGACAGTTAGGGGAGAGTTCAAACTTTCACCCCAAATCTTTGGGGCTTAGATTGCTTTCAGCTCAAAATAATCCACATGCCAGAGATTTTGGGTGGTAAATTTTGCTCTCCTATACTAGGAAGTCAAACCTTACATATATCTCCTTGTACAGAATGTAAAGGAGGATTCAGTAAATATGCATGGAAGTCATCAGAGGAATGGATAAAGAAGATATGATACATATATACAATGGAATATTACTCAGTCATCAAAAATAATGAAATAATGCCATTTGTAGCACCATGGATGGACCTAGAGATTGTCATACTGAGTGAAGTAAGTTAGAAAGAGAAGGAGAAATATCATACGACATCCCTTATATGTGGAATCTAAAAAGAAATGGTACTAATGAACGTACAAAACAGAAAGAGATTCCCAGACTTAGAGAATGAACTTAGGTTTGCCGGAAGGAAGAGATAGTTACGGAGTTTGGAATGGACATGTACACACTGCTATATTTAAAATGGATAACCAACAAGGACCTGCTGTATAGCACATGAAACTCTGCTCAATGTTATGTGGTGACCTGGATGGGAAGAGAGCTTGGGGGAGAGTGGCTACATGTATATGTATTGCTGAGGCCCTTTGCTGTTCACCTGGAAGCATCACAGCACTGTTAATTGGCTACATGCCAATACAAAATAAAAAAGCTTAAAAATACGCATGGAAGGAAGAGAAGGAAGAAAATAAAAAGAAGGCAATATCAGAAGAATAGCACAAGTACGTTTATCATAATAAATATGGCTGGAGGCAACACACAGAATCATGAAAAATAATAAATTATTGTTCTAAGTCACTAAGATTGGTTGTTACATGGCAATAGGTGACTGAGAGACCATGCAAAAGGCCTCAGACATTGGCTAGGAGCCCTGAGGCCCCATCCATTTCCACCAGCCCTCCTTCTGGAAACTAGATTCTTCTCCACTACTCCCTCCCACTGCCAAAGTCCTTCCTGACAAATCTGGATAGGTGTCCTGGGGCTATTCTCCATAGAGCCTGACATCCAAATCAGATCATTTGTGGTGTGCTATTTGAGTTTCCTGGGACTGCCCTGTACCATGACCATAACAAGTAGTCCTGCAACTTACGCATTTATTCCCTTATCCATTCAGCAAATGTTGATGAGTGCCTTACACATGTGATAAGAATTTTTTCATGTCATGAAATAAAAATGAACAGAGCAGGCAAAAACCCCCACCTTATGGAACTTGCATTCTAGTGGAAGGAGAAGAGGGAAATATATTGATGAAAAATACATTTCATATTTTATGGCAAGAATCCCTTGGACAGCAAGGAGATCAAACCAATCAATTCTAAAGCAAACCAACCCAGAATATTCATTGAAAGGACTGATGGTGAAGCTGAAGCTCCAATACTTTGGCCACCTGATATGAAGAGCCAACTCATTGGAAAAGTCCCTGATGCTGGGAAAGATTGAAGGCAGGAGGAGAAGGGGATGACAGAGGATGAGGTAGTTGGATGTTATCAGCAACTTAAAGGACATGAGTTCGAGTCAACTCCGAGACAGCAAAGGATGGGGAAGCCTGGTGTGCTGCAGTCCATGGGGTGGCAAAGAGTCAGACATGACTTAGCGACTGAACAACAACAATATTTTTCTCTGTCCATTTAGGTCTTCTCTTTCCCCTTTAGCGTGTATTGTGTGACTGCATTAACCAGACCTCCTTAGCAGATAACATTCCTTCCTAACCTCGTGCGTAATTGGGTCATGATGACTCACTACTCACTTTGTACATGCAGATCTGGATTGTATAAACTGTCAGTATATCATCTGATGAGTAACCCTCTATCTCAAAAATGTGTATCACTGTTCTTTGACCTCTGACTGGTTAACTGGCTTTCTGAAAGACTGTCTCCAGGGTTATAATCTTCAGGTTGGCTAGAGTAAAATTTTCCATTTCTTTCTTAGATCGACTGTGGATTAACTTTTTGTCAACAGAGCAATGCATAAATAATAAATCATAGATTGTGATAGAAAGTGTGAGCACAAGAGGGGGCTCAGGAGAGCTAAGATTCAGAGAGGGATACAGGTTACAGTTTTACATAAAGAGATCAGAGGACCCTTCCCTGAGGAAGTGAGACTTCCACACCAGGCTGGTGCAAAGGCCCTTGGGCGGTATCGGCCTGGAGCATTTGTCTCTGAAAAACAGCAAGGAGTGTGATGTGGCTGAAGCAGAGTAAACAGAGAAAGTCATAGAGGAGAATAGATCAGACAGCTGTATTAGAGTTCTCCAGAGAAAGAGTAGGATATATATATGTATATAATGTATTATGTGTTAAATATTATATATATATATGTCATATATATAAAACACACATATATTATGTTATATAACAGACACATATATATTCCATTATATATATATGCATTATTTATACAGATACATATATATACACACATAACCCATATATACACACATAACACATATATGGAAGCCAAGAAGCCCTGCAGTCTGCTTAATTTGAGTCCAGGAGGCTGTGTGTGTGGAGGGATACTGTTAGTACAAGTCTTGGGCTCCAAAGACCCTAGAATCAGGAACTCCACTATTTAAAGACAGGGGAAGATGATAGACATCCGAGTTCAAGAAAAGAGCAAATTCACCCTTCCTCGGCCTTTCTGTTGGATTCAAGCCCTCAGTGAATTGGGTGATGCCCACCCATGTAGATGAGGGCCATCTCTTTTTCTGGTTCTACTGATGGGAATGTTAACCTCAGACTTCCCTGATGGTCCAGTGGTAAAGAATCTGCCTGCCAATATAGAGGACACAGGTTTGATCCCTGGTCTGGGAAGGTTCCACATGCCACAGAGCAACTAAGCCCTTGGGCCATAACTACTGAACTGCAAGTAGAGAAAGCCCACGTTCACCAAAAAGGACCCAGAGCAGCCAAAAATAAATTTTAAAATTTTTAAAGAAATCTGTTTTTAAAAACGCTAAACTTTTCTGAAAACGCTCTCACAGACACACAGAGAAGTAATATTTAACCAACTCTCTGGGCATCCCTTAATTCAGTCAAGTGAAAGTGTTAGTCAGTCATGTACGACCCTTTGTAACACCATGGACTATAGCCCACCAGGCTCCTCTGTCCATAGGATTCTCCAGGCAAGAATACTGGAGTGGGTTGCCATGTCCTCCTCCAGGGGATCTTCCAGACCCAGGGATTGAACTGAGGTTTCCCGCATTGCAGGCAGTTTCTTTATGGCCTGAGCCACCAGGGAAGCCCTAAGTCAGCCAAGCTGACACATACATTAACTGTCTCATTATCCACGTAAACCCATGAACATTCATTAGAATAGTGTCCCCTGGAACCAGTCTGGAAAATACTTATCGTGGAGATACCTGCGTCTGCAGATAACCTGTGCTCAGAGCAGACAGGCTCATATGACTGTGCTATTTGCTGTGTCTCAGGTCCTAGAATGATGGGCCCTCAGAAGATGTCTGCAGGAAATGGTTCAGTGTAGAAGAGCCTGTGCTAAAACCGCAGGCTGCCAGCCTCCTCTGTCCTTCTAATTCTGTGACCAGAGTCTGAGCAAGGGAGTCGGAGGGGATGCGTGTAGGAGAGGAGGATTCACTGGGTACTAAATACTGGAGGGATTACAATAAGGTCCCTATATTCCCAGGTGGCTCAGCTGGCAAAGAGCCCACCTATCAAAGCAGGAGACACAAGAGACTCGGATTCAATCCCTGAGTCAGGAAGATTCCCTTGGAGGAGGAAATGGCAACCCACTCCAATATTCTTGCCGAGGAAATTCCATGGGTAGAGGAGCTCATGGGGTCACAAAGAGTTGGATACGATTGAGTACACATGCACCACCACCATACGAACCTTCAAGTTGTGAATTTTCAAAGACGTGAACATGCGTCTGGTCCCAGCAAGGACAGCCTGTGCCATTAACGTCAAGCGTGAGTGAAATTGCAGCTGGCCCTCCGTGTCCTATTGATGATGCTCCTTCAGCTCTACTGTTTCCCACCTCCTCTCCCTCCTCCAGTCACTAACTCTTCCTGCCTGTTCATTCAATGCTAGTCTCTATATGTTATCTGCTAACTGTATTAGAGTACTTTTCAAGGTACTGGACTGTAAGGTTTAAAATGTTTTATTTTTGTGTGTCTGTCTTTTATGTCTTCTTTGTATGAAAATTATTATAAACTTATTATAGTACAGTACTAGAGATGGCACCCCACTCCAGTACTTTTGCCTAGAAAATCCCATGGATGGAGGAGCCTGGTAGGCTGCAGTCCATGGGGTCGCTAAGAGTCAGACACGACTGAGCAACTTCACTTTCACTTTTCACTTTCATGCATTGGAAAAGGAAATGGCAACCCACTCCAGTGTTCTTGCCTGGAGAATCCCAGGGACGGGGGAGCCTGGTGGGCTTCCGTCTATGGGGTCGCACTGGATCGGACACGACTGAAGCGACTTAGCAGCAGCAGCAGCAGTACTAGAGAGCCGATTGTGTTAGTTGGGTACCTAGGATAACTTTGTTGAATTTAGAACAAATTGGACTTAGGAATACAATCTCCAAAGGGTATTTGTTCAAGTGTAGGGGACATAATTGCTCACCCAGCTCCGCTCCCAAACAGCACGGTAGGAAATTGATCTTTGTCGCCACCTGCAGCCCAGAGACCACACTGCAAGTTCCGGGCCTCAGAAATAGGCTTATGGGATGTGGATCCCGGATTTGCTGAGTCTGTGCCTATTGAGCAGGCAGAGATGGGAATTTACTTTGGGGATACATAAAATTTTTTTGTTTTTGTCAAATCACTAACAAACTCTTTTAATTACACAAAAGTGAAATCCAACTGGAAAGTGTGAAAGTGTCAGTCACTCAATCGTGTCTGACTCTTTGTGACCCCATGAACTGTAGCCCACCAGGTTCCTCTGTCCATGGAATTTTCCAGGCAAGAATAGTGGAGTGGGTTGCCATTCCTTTCTTCAGGGGATATTCCCAACCCAGGGATCGAATCCAGGTCTCCTGCATCGCAGGCAGATTCTTTACCATCTGAGCCACCAGGGAATACAGTTCAATAACTCAAATGCCAGTGTTTCTAAGACATTAGTTTTTCTATCTATGCTCATCATGTTAATTTCTGACATGCTCACTTAAGAAATGGTTGTATACTGTAGCAAACTGCTGTTACCAACCAATATCCCATAGGGGCCTTCCCTGGACAAACCTCGCATGTCCTCCGCCTGCCTCTTGTTTATAGAAAAGCTTTAGCCTCACAGATCATCCCCAGGTTCCAAAGAATGAATTTAATCAGAGAAGTGAAAAAATGTAAAAATAAAGGAAAACAGTGAAGCATGACAAAATAATAATACTTTAGCCATTAAATGAAGTTTAGGACAATTAATTTCTTCTTAAGGGCTATATGGGCTTCCCTGGTGGCTCAGACGGTAAAGCGTCTGCCCGCAATGCGGGAGACCCAGGTTCGATCCCTGGGTCGGGAAGATCGTCTGGAGAAGGAAATGGCAACCCACTCCAGTATTCTTGCCTGGAAAATCTCATGGATGGAGCCTGGTAGGCTACAGTCCATGGGGTCGCAAAGAGTCGGACATGACTGAGCGACTTCACTCACTCACTTTAAGGGCTATAGATGTCTTCCCTGGGCTTCCTTGGTGGCTCAGACGGTAAAGCGTCGGCCTGCAATGTGGGACACCCAAGTTCAATCCCTGGGTAGGGAAGATCCCCAGGAGAAGGAAATGACAACCCACTCTTGTACTCTTGCCTGGAAAATTCCATGGAATGAGGAGCCTGGTAGGCTACAGTCCCATGGGGTCGCAAAAAGTAGGACATGAACTGAGCAACTTCGCTTCACTAAGGGTTATGGATAATATTCTGACTCATGTTCTTTTAGCTGTTTTACAGATATTGAAACCCCCACCAGGTAAAAATTAACTGTACGTGCTCCCTACAAGCACGGAGACCCAAGACTGTTTGGAACAAGAAGGTTGATGATGTTGATTCCTGGTTATCTCACCACCAACCCATCAGAAGAATGTTGGAGGATCCTGGGATGCTCTCTCTCTCACCCTGTCTCTAAAAATCTTTCCCTGAAAACCACTGAGAGTGGGCCTTTTGAGCATTAGTTACCTGGACTCCTTGCTGGGTGCCTGCAGTAAACACTACACTTGCCTTCACCACAACCTGGTGTCAGTAAATTGGCTTCACTATGCACAGGTGAAGCCTGTGCATAGGTGGACCCAACAGTATTCAGGAAAATTTGGTTTCCATTAGAGTTTTCTTCTTCACTTTTACTTTTTCCTCCCTAAATTTGGGTTTAGGCTTCCCCAGACTTCCATGTATTATATAGCCTATGGAGTGTGTGATATCTTCAGCATTTGTTCTGCAGCTGCTACTGCTGCTAAGTCGCTTCAGTCATGTCCGACTCTGTGTGACCCCACAGATGGCAGCCCACCAGGCTCCGCCGTCCCTGGGGTTCTCCAGGCAAGAAAACTGGAGTGGGTTGCCATTTCCTTCTCCAATGCATGAAAGTGAAAGTGAAGTTGCTCAGTAAGTGTCTGACTCTTCGTGACCCCATGGACTACAGCCTACCAGGCTCCTCCGTCCACGGGATTTTCCAGGCAAGAGTACTGGAGTGGGTTGCCATTGCCTTCTCCAGGGGCTATAGTAATACAGTGGCTTTAGGGTGGGCATGGGATCCCAAAGTGAACATTTGGGTCGTGAAGGAAGTGTGATATTTTTTTCAGTCCATGTGACTTTGGATATACAAGTTACAGGAGACCCTGAACACATCATCCCTCTTGCGTAAAGTCTCTTCAGAGCTTCTCAGAATAAAGACAAAGTCCTCTAAGCATAAGCCACTGCCTATGTCTGGAACTTTTTGTCAACACACATATACAACATACGTATGCACACAAGCAGACACGTTCATGCATGATACATGCACACCATACACTTGTGCACACGGGTATGTACATATGCATAGATGCATGCACTAACACACACAGCTGCACTCAGGACTTCCTTGAAGCCTGTGTCTGCCCACAGCTCCTCCTGCCCCTCACTTGGCTGGCTCTCATGCGTGCGTTACCTCTCTTCAATCCTTTCCTGACCCCTTGGGATGGGACCCTCCAGTAGCCCAGCTCCCTGGTGCTACCTGAATGAGAGGTTACCACACTGTGTTCTAATCACCTGTTTACTAGTTTCTGGCTCAGGACCTGCCGGTTCAGTTCACTCTGAGATGTCAATGGTGGATAAGACCTCAAGTGTGCCTCTCCCAGGAATTTTCATAATAACCGCTCTCTGATGGGCTGGTTGTGGAATGAAGCCTTTGGTGTGGTCACCAGGAAGGAGGAAGAATTTCAGAGACAATACTTGGGGCGGGGCGAAGAATATATTCCTGGCATCCCAACATGTCTGTCAGAAGCTGCTTCCATTTCCTACTCTTAAATCCCCAGGGCCAGAACATCCCATCATTATTTCAACCCAAGGTTCCCTGAGTGCTGTTTGGAGTGTTTTCTAGTCATTCCATAGAAAGCAGTCAGTGGATGTTGGCTTTTATTCATAATGCCTGGTCTCTTCATCTTTAAAGCATAGGGGCCATGTCTTCTAAACCTCTTGTATCTTCTCCCTCTCCCAAGCACTAATACTGTGTTGACATATATTAGATGTTCCAAATGTTTTTTACTTAAATAGAGAATATGATCCAATGCATCTTTGCTGGCCCTTCTCTTGTGATCTGTGCCCGCCACCCACCCAGGCATACCCAGGCAACTCCCACTCCTTGGCCCTGTTCCAAGCTGGGTCAAGTTGAGTTATCACTGGTGAAGGAGAGGAGCCAGTATGGGAAGATGAAGCAGGGGTCAGGCCAACCTTGGAACCACAGCATCAAAGCTGATGCCAGGACAGGGCCAAACAGAAGGTAGGGGGTGGGAGGGGGTGAGAGGCAGAGCAAAGAGGAAGCTGAGATGAGCAGAAGACCTAGTAAGAGCCCATTGGTCCAGTGCTGATCTCAGGGTCCCAGACTTGAAATCTGGGTCCTACTTGAAATACTTGGCTGTTTCCTCCAGGTCTCCTCCTTCACCAGGCATCCATAATCTGGCCCCACCTATCTTCCCATTTAATTTTTTGGCAACTCCCCAGCCATAAGGCTTGGGTCCCTCCCTGCACGTGGGTGACTCATCCACACCCTAAATGTGCTGGGAACTCCTCCATCACCACTTCCCAAGTTATTCCCTCTGCTTAGAAATTTCTTTCCCCACATTCTCTGCCTGGAAACTTTTTCTCTGGGGCCCAGATAAAGCGCTCTTTCCTTTGTGTAGGGCTGTCTAGCCCTTTCCGCCAGCTATACCTCCACCCTGTGTGGTGTCATCTCCCTTGCTGCCAGGCGTCCTCCCGGTGTATCCCAAAGTTCCAACAAGGACCAGGTGATCATCCGCTCATTAGTTCAAGACTGCACTTAGGGCCTTCGATGTACCAGCAACTCCTCTGGGCACTGGTGACCCAAATTGAACAGAGTGCATGCATGCGTGCTAAGTCCCTTCAGTCATGTCTGACTCTGTGCGACCCTGTGAACTGTAGCCTGCTGGGCTCTTCTGGCCATGGGACTCTTCAGGCAAGAATACTGCAGTGGGTTGCCATGCCCTCCTCCAGGGGATTTCCCCAACCCAGGGATCGGACCCATATCTCTTATGTCTCCTGCATTGGCAGGCTAGTTCTTTACCACGAGCACCACCTGGGAAGCCTATAATTGAGCAGAACATGCCCTCAAATAGCGCAGAGTAGTCCCAGGACATAAATACATAGTTATGGGGCTTTCCTGGTAGCCCAGTGGTTAAGAATCCACCTTGCAATACAAGAGACACTACTTTGATCCCTGTTTCAGGAAGATCCCACATGCTGCAGAGCAACTATGCCCATGTGCCACAACTACTGAGCCTGTGGTCTAGAGCCCACGAGTCAAAACTACCGAGCCCATGCGCAGCAACTACTGAGGCTTGTGCACATACATCCCGTGTTCTGCAACAAAAGAAGCCACTGCGGTGAGAAGCCTGCGCACCACAACAAAGAGTAGCCCCCACTTACCACAACTAGAGAGAGCCCTCGTGCAGCAGGGAAGACCCACTACATCCAAACTGTAAAAGAACTAATTAATTAAAAAAATACATAGTTATGATATGATAGCCAGGTGACAAGTTATGAGGAACATGCAGGGAAAGAATCTAAATTTATTAGGGCCACAAAGCCTGGCATGTCTTTCTTCTGCTTAAAATCTTCCCATAGCATCCTTTGGCACTTAAAAATAAGTGAAAACACTTATTTGCCTTCAAGATCCCCACCATGATCCAGTCCTCTGCTGGTCTTGTCCATCTCCTAACCCTCTCCAGGATGCAGCCCCCCAGCCTTCCACTACTATTTGGACACACTGAGGCCCTTCTGTCTCAGGGCTGTGTGTTTGTTATTTCTCTCCTGCATCCCTTCCTGTTCCCACTGCCTCGTATCCTTCAGCATCAGCTCAAATGTCACCTCTTCCAAGAAGTCAGAGTCACCTCCCCTGAGTGCCTTCTCTAATGTTACCATTGAATATCTACTGCCCTCACCCTCTCTCATGCAAATTGCCCTTGTCTGTTTTCTTGTTTGTGTATTTGCTTGTTTAGTGTTTTTCCCATTCAATTATCAGCTCCGAGGAAACTTAGTTTTGTTGCTCCTAGAATAAGAGTGGATAAAAATTTGTGGAACAAGGTTGGGGTCAAACAGACCAGGTGTACATGTACAGCCTATGTGACCTTCAGCAAGTTAAGTATGTCACTTCTGTTAGTCCAGTCTCTTTACCTGTCAAATGCGGGTAAGAATACTTGCCTTGCAGGATCATTGTGAGGGTGAAGACAGGTCTTTGTTGCTTTGCGCTGGCTTTCTCTAGTTGCTCTGAGCAGCGCACTTCATTACAGTTTGCATGCTTCTCATTCTGGTGGCTTCTCTCGTTGTGGAGCACAAGCTAGGTGCACAGGTCTCGGTAATTGTGGCATGCAGGCTCTAAGGCCCACGGGCTTCAGTAGTTGCTGCACACAAGCTCAGAGGTCGTGGCTTGTGGGCTTCAGAGCATGGGCTCAGGAGTTGTGGCATATGGGCCTAGTTGCTCTGCAGCATATGGAATCTTCCTGGAGCAGGGATAGAACCTGTGTCCCCTGCATTGGCAGGCGGATTCTTATCCACTGCACCACCAGGGAAGTCTCTGAAACACACTCTTCTTAAATGTCCTGGCTCACGATACAGGTTGGCCAGATGCTGAGTGGTTGTATGAAACGAGAAGAGTACCAGCGGCCCACTCCTCTGAGCCTTGATACGACAAGCTCCCTGCTCTAACTTGAGCCTAACCATGGGTCCTCTATGTAATGGAGAGGGCTCCAAGGATGTATAACAGTTCTAACTACAAACTGTCAGGTGAGATCCACCTCTGTTTCCGAACTATAACCAGTCAACTCAACTCATCAGTTTCACGGTAACCTTAAACTCAGTACATCCAGTCCAAACCCACTGCCTCCTCATAACTGTTCCCTTTGGTCCTCACACATCAAAACTAGCAGACAATCAACGGTACTGGTCCATCAGTTAGGAGACTGATTCATTGTGAAGTGTCTGATAGAAAAATTGTTACCTGAACTATTAACAAAACTGATAATGTAAACAGCCCAAGGCATTATCCATAGATAGAGGAGGGGAGTTGGATTCTGCCTGGAGCTTCTTGGTTATTTCTAGAAGCTCCAGAGCTGAGGAACCAGAGAAGAAACCATGATCAGGCTTCCAAGAAGGACTCACCAAATCACCCCATCCCTTTGCATTAAATGCTGTACATAGAGGCCTATGAAGGCCCTGTGTTAGTTGCCTACAGCTGCTGTAACAAATTACCACAAACGTAATGGCTTAGAACAAGACACATTTATTATTTTACAATTCTGGAGGTCAGAAGTCTGAAATGGGCTTCACTGGACTAAAATCAAGTAGGCAGGGCTGTGTTTCTTCCAGAAGCTGTAGGGGAGAATGTATCCCCTGCCCTTTCCCAGCTTCTAGGAACCACCTGTATTCATTGGCTCACAGCCCCTTCCTCCGTCTTCAAAGTTAGCAGCGTTGCATCTTCCATTCTCTTTCTGACTCTCACCCTCCTGCCTCCCTCATATGAGGACCCTGATGATTAATCATGAAGGGTCCACTGGGATAACCCAGGATGGATTAGCTTTCACTTAATCACATTTGCAAAGTCCCTTTTTTGCCAGGCAAGGTAACATATCCACAGGTTCTGGAGATCATTATGTGGCGTTCTTTGAGGGGGCCATTATTCTGGTCAACCCTCAGTAGGATGAGCTTGGTTTGGGAGCACCAGGCCAGAACCCAGCTTCCTGCCTCCCTACCGACTCTGTTCAAAGTAGAATTCAGTGCGGGCTGAGGGCTCACTCTCCTTGGTAAGTCTCAGGGGCTGCTGGGGTTCAGAGGAGCCAGAGAGGAACCAGCCAGGCCAGGCAGCAGCCTCGAGCCTGAAAGCAGGGCCTGAGCTTCTCTGGAAGAAGGTGAAGCAGGTGGCCTCTTCTCCGCCCTTGTACAGGTCCTCGATGTTCACATCCTGTGGGGGCAAGGCAGAGGAGGCTGGATGGGACAGCCGACTGTCAGCCCTCGAGGCTTCTGGGTCTTGGCCAAAGAGGGAACCAAAAGGTGAGTCTTTCGCTAGGGAAATTCCCTCTGCAGGTTCTAGAGGGAAGGATCTGGGCACTGGGTGCAGAGAGAGATGGTAGAAATCCAAACAAGAGGGACGTGTGGAACTTGCTGGACCACAGACAGGCAGAGAGATGCCAGACCACCCTGGAGGTCTGTAGGGGCCCCCAGCACAGGGTGCGATTGCTCACCTCCAGCTGCAGGGAAGGCCCCTCCCCTGTCTCCACACATGCCAGGCAACGGCTACCTCCCTGGACTCCCAAGAAGATGGGGAACTTGGTGCGTTCCAGGCCTCTGTTGGGGAGTATGCAGATGGTCTCTGGGAGGGAATAAGAGAAGAGAGCCAGGTGTTGAGGGGAACCCAGATTGCAAGCTCTTAAGCGAGCTTAAGAGCTCAGGTAGGAAGCTTGGGTAGGAAGCTTGGGTAGGAAGGAACTGGGCCAGGGCACAGCTGACCTAGCCCCTGCATGCAGGCTGGGACTCCTATCAGGGCCCTGATCGCTTACTGGTAGAGCTCTCCCTGCCTCAATTCTCACTGTCACTGGAGACAGAAGGGGAAGGAGAGCCTGGGGCAGATGGAATTTGTGTGAGTCCCAGGAGGTGAAGGCCCCAGATGCTCACCTGCATGACAGTTGTCTGCATTGGGATCTCCCACCAGGAACTGGCCATCTCTCATGTACAGAGCCTTCTGCTCTGCATCCTTAATTCTGGAACAGGAATCGATGTTGATTGTCCACCCCCTTCAGACACCCCGGACCCCACAGCCCTTCCACTACAGGCTCTGAATGACCTGCTCATTGGCAGTTCTGTGTTGAGTCCTGCCCTAGGCCACAGGTGCAAGGCCTTGCATCACGGTCACAGAAGCGGAACCTAGAACCAAGATCACCTGCAAAGTTGACTGAGCCCTTTTGTAACCATTCCCCAAAGCCCCCCTGATCATCGCTAACAAGCTTCCTGACTCCCAATTAAGCAAAGACACCTGCTCCAGTAAACATCCCATAACACCCCAACCAATCACCCAATGCCATCCTTCCAGCAGGGATTATCTTTGTCCTGAGGCTATAAGAATCAGCTATTAACTCACAAAAACTATCTTTCCCTGGTCTGTCAGGAGGTCAGCCCATTGCACTTGCAGTGTCCTCCTTATCTCTGCTCTTTGTTCTTAATAAACTCACTCCCTTCTGGAATGCTCTCTGTCTGGAAATTCTTTCCCAACCTGCATTTAGACTGCTCCAACATCCTGCAGGTGAGAAGTAGGGACGCTACTCCATCCAAAAGTAGGTCGAGACCAGGTTAGCCATAGGCTATAGGAAAGTTCTCCTGGGGCTGGGCATTTTTCAGAGACTGCATCTCTGTCTTTACCAAACTTGGCCCCTGTCAGGCCCTCAGGGCAGTGATGGGAGCCAGGGTCTTCTCACTGAGGTGTACAGAGTTTTCCTGACCCTCCAGCCCTCCAGCATGCAAGTATGTAAGGGGTGGGGCAGGGGGCTGGAGTAGGCCGCTTTGGGTGTACCAAATACAGATAGTCAGCAGAGAGTCAGAGCAGGGCCCTGATGACTGGCAGTGGGGTTGGCAGTGGTTCTAATGATCAGTATGGGAGTGCAAACACGTGCAGGGAGGCTGAAAAGGAACCATGGTGAGTCTGTGCAGATCAAAGCCATGCCCACAAGGTTAACCCATTGCTGGCTGGTTTCAGAGATGGCTATCAGTTGCTCTCAGGCCTGGGGATGGTCCTTACCTTCAAGGGCAGAACCTCTGGGCCAACACCACCACTTCTAGGGGATTCTTCTTTCTCAGTAACAGCTCATTATAATACCCTGAGTTCATGACTGTATGTGTTTAAAGCAGGTTCCCTTGTATAGTAAAAATGAAGACCTGAAAAGAACCCGTTTTGGCAGCTGGCCTTCTCCCTCCAACCTCAACTACCAGGAACTGCCATCCACATTCTGTTCAGGGACAGAACCCAGGCTAGAGACCCCAGAGAGCTGACATCCTGTTTTGTCATTTTCAGGCTCCATGCACATGTGTCTTGCCTTCTCAGCCATGCTGTAACTTCCTGGAGGCCCTGACCATTCCCCCACGTCTAGGAGAGGATGGGGCCACAGAGAAGACAATGTTCCCAGGTGGTGTTAGTGGTAAAGGACCTATCTACCAATGCAAGATACCTGGTTCAATCCCTGAGTCAAGAAGATCCCCTGAAGAAGGGAATGGCTACCCACTCCGAGTATTCCTGCCTGGAGAATTCCATGGACAGAGGAGCCTGGTGGGCTACAGTCCATGGGGAGGGACTCAGTCACAAAAAGTCGTCATGGAGAAGCTGAGGGAATGCGTCCCAGGTGTTAACCCTATTCTATTTTTATTATGCCCAAACTCATTCCTTGAAGGGCTCATGATAGTTTACAACAAAAAACACGGATAATAAAGTGGTAACTGAAAAGTAAAGACTCAAATATCAAATGAGAAAAAAGTAAGAGTTAGAAGCCCAGAATGGGAGTAAAAACCACAGAGGTTAATATATGAAATGCTATCATTGAGATTCAAAATTATCTCTGAGCTTTTAGAGAGAGGAGGCTGAAGCAGTACAGAGAATGTGAGTCTGAGTCCTAGTCCTGTGTGACATCAGGTACTTAATAACCTTTTTGAGCCTCAGTTTTCAAATCTATAAAATGGGTTTAGTAACACTCCCTTGTAGATTTCTCAGGATGAAGGCAAGGCAGTAGAATGGCTGGCTTCTTGCAGAAGCTCAGGGAAGAAAGCTTCTGTGATTATGGTAAGTGCCTTAATTATGGGGCACTTGAGCTTTCTGGGTGAGAGGGAACTTCATCCTTCTGACTCAGCCTTCTTTTCTTCTTTCTCTCTCATTCCAAGACCGCTGATTAGGAAAGGTAGACTCCAGGAAGACTTACATGTAGTATTTTGCCATGGGAAGGGAGCACATTTTTGCAAGCAGGCTTACGGGTCCTCACTGAGGGGGGAAAAAAGGGCTGTCAGAGTGTGAATGGATAAAAAAGATGTACATATACATAATGGAATCATAGCCTGTCATAAAAAAGAATGAAATAATGACATTTACAGCAACGTGGATGGACCTAGAGATTATCATACCAAGTGAAGTATGATACTAAGCCAGACAGAGAAAGACAAATATCATAAAATATTGTTTATCTGTGGAATCTTAAAAATAACACAAATGAACTTATTTACAAAACAGAAAGAAATTCACAAACATAGAAAACAAGCTTATGGTTACCAAAGGGGAAATGAGAGGCATAAATAAGGAGTTGGGGATTAAAATATACACACAACTATATACAAATAGCAGAGACATTACTTTGCCAACAGATTCGTCTAGTCAAGCCTATGGTTTTTCCTGTGGTCATGTATGGATGTGAGAGTTGGACTGTGAAGAAGGCTGAGCGCCGAAGAATTGAGGCTTTTGAACTGTGGTGTTGGAGAAGACTCTTTAGAGTCCCTTGGACTGCAAGGAGATCCAACCAGTGCATTCTGAAGGAGATCAGCCCTGGGATTTCTTTGGAAGGAATGATGCTGAAGCTGAAACTCCAGTACTTTGGCCACCTTATGCAAAGAGTTGACTCATTGGAAAAGACTCTGATGCTGGGAGGGATTGGGGGCAGGAGGAGAAGGGGACGACAGAGGGTGAGATGGCTGGATGGCATCACTGACTCGATGGACATGAGTCTGGGTGAACTCCTGGAGTTGGTGATGGACAGGGAGGCCTGGCGTGCTGCGATTCATAGGGTCGCAAAGAGTCGGACACGACTGAGCGACTGAACTGAACTGATATACAAATAGATAACTAATAAGGACCTCGTGTATAGCATAGAGAATTGTACATATATACTGCTGCTGTTGTTGCTATTTATTCACTAAGTCTTGTCTGACTCTTTGAGACTCCATGAACTGTAGTCCACCAGGCCCCTCTGTCCATGGGATTTCCCAGGCAAGAATACTGAAGTGGGTTGCCATTTCCTCCTCCAGGGGATCTTCCTGACTCAGGAATTAAATCCATGTCTCCTGCTTAGCAGGCAGATTCTTTACCACTGCGCCACCAGGGGAAACCCATTTATCTATCTATCCATCTATCTATGTATAACTGAATCACTTTCTGGGCAACTGAACCTAACACAGTATTGTAAATTAACTATAATTCAATTAAAAATTTTAAAAAAGAATGGCTGAAATTTTAAGAAAAGAAAAGGGAAGGTGGTGGAGCTGGAGAACAGATACCCCAAGGGCCCCAAATCACCCCATCACAAGGCAAAAAGTTCTCACCAGGAACTTGTCTATTGCTGGCCTCTGAGAATTCACCAAGGTGCCCCCAGTCCAGCCAGTTCTAGGCCCTCTGAATCGCCTTCCTTTAAGGCCATGCAGGATCACATCTAGCTGAGCTGGCAGGGGTATGAGCCATGACCGTGCCCTGGGGCCAGCTCTGGGAAACAGGATGGAAGGTACCCCCAAAGAGTTCAGCCAAGAGACATTCCCCAGGGCTTAGATGGGGGTGGGTGGGCTCCAGCATCACAGTTTGAGGAAGAACTTGGCTTAGACCCTGTTCCACTCCCCAGCCTGGCCTTAGAGACACCATCCTGACTTCCTCTGGGCAGCACTTCTAGGAAGAACCTGCAGCCTGCACCAGGGATGGGCAGGATCTCCCTGCAGGTAGAGAGCATTGTTCTGGGGGATGCTTTGTTGAGACTGTGACCTACCAGAGGTTATCCAAACTCCCCCGCTCTATTCCAGATGGAAAACAGCACACACATGAGACACAGACTTGTGTTCTGGGGAAGAAATGGTCCAAAAACTGAAGCCAGTGACCTCTATACAGATCCCAGACCACAGAGCTTCACACAGCTCCACTCCTGCCAGTTGGATCATCTATCCCTAGAGTTTTTCCCTGAAATGATCACTTTCAGAAAGGCCATTCTAAAATCCAGCACAGAAAGAAACCCAGAACCAATCATGGCATGAGGCTGGGAGGAGTTGGAGCAGAGTCCAGAAAAGTAAATACAAGGATGGCTAGGGCTGAGGCTAAAGAATAAATCTGATTCTCTCACCAAGGAAGAAGGGAAAGAGAAGAGAAGAGGAGAGAAAGGAGAAATGTAGAGGAAATGGGCAAAAGGTAGAAATGAAGAAGCAGGGCTCAGAGAGGGAGAGGGTGATCCTGAGCAACATTTTGGGAATCTACAAGATGGAAGTCCTGCAGATGGCAGGACTTCCAACCATCTCAACCTCCCTGAGCTCCTGGCCTGGATGTTAGAAGGATGGCTGTAGTCAAGGTGCCTTTTAGTACAGGACCTACCACTTGATCACCTTGAACAGGTCATTTCCTCTCTCTCAGCTTTGCAGTGAGAGTTTGAGCATTGGTAAGGACAAAGGATCATGGAACACCAACAGGAGTACAAATTCTGGATAGATGTTGGTGATGTGAATCAAGGTCTTAAAGCATTCTGTGTACTTTGTAATTTCATCTATTTTCCATATTCTAAGGGAAAAATAATGAATTGCCCAAGTATTTAATAATAAAGATGTTCATGGCATCATATTTTATAATAGGAAGAAATTGGAAATAATCTATTTTCCCATAATAGGTGACTGGTAAAAATGGTAAATAAGAAAGTGGAGGCTCAGTGATAAAGAATCTATACAGGAGACATGGGTTCAATCCCGGGGTTGGTAAAATCTCCTGGTGAAGGAAATGGCAACCCATTCCAGTATTCTTGCTTGGGAAATCCCATGGACAGAGGAGACTGGCAGGCTACAGTCCATGGGGTCAAAAAGAGTCGGACACAATTTAGCAACTCAACAGCAACAAAAATTATGGTAAATAAGAAAGTATGTGTACATGAAAGACAATGTTATAGAAAAACATTTTATGATATATGAATGTTCAAAATACCAAGTGAAAAGTGCAGGTTATAAATACTGTGTGCATTATGTTTTCATTTAAATCTACCCACATACATAGAAACAAAGATGATCAATATTTTACAGCACTTATCTATTGCTGACATGATTATGGGTGATTTTTATTTATTTATTTTAGCATTTCAACGTTTTTCTTTATATGAATATGAATTTCCTTTGTGAATGAATGAAAGTCGCTCAGTAATGTCCGACTCTTTGCAACCCCATGGACTGTAGCCCGTCAGTCTCCTCTGTCCATGGAATTCTCAAGGCAAGAATACTGGAATGGGGGAAGTATATGCTAAGTTTCAGTTTTTTTAAAAATGAAGTGTTTAATCCAAGTCATTAGTTTTCCAGAATGTGCCTGTGCATTGAATCACTTGGAGGACTCCTGAGAAGTACTGTTTCCTGGACTAAAGTTTCCTCAAGTGACTTAATGATCAACTGGGCTGGGGAAATGGTACACGAGTTCAGTTCTTCTCAATCTTGAATGAACATATAAATCATCTGCAGCTTTTGTTAAAATATAGATTCTGATTCCCTAGGTCTGGGGTGACCTAAAACTCTGCATTTCAAACATGCAACCAAATGGTATTAATGCTGGATGACACTTTAAGTGTCAAAGGACAGATGATCCCCCAGCCCTTATAGGCTGACAGCAGCATGGCCTTGATACTCACTCTCAGCCAAACTACTGGAGAAACTTTGGTTGGAGCAGCAGAAATATGGGCAGCCTGGTGCTGTGCCAAGGGCTGGCTGGGGCAGATCAAGTAGAGTGCCAAGCGTCAGGCCAGACAGGCTGATGACTCCCCGTCTTGGTCAATGTCAACTCAGAGCCAACAGAAAGTCAAGAATGGTCCAGTCCAGCAGGATCTCTGGGACTCTAGAAGCCTCTTTTCCTGGTCTGGCCTCAAACCTGTTTCTCTCCTAAAGACCCCCAAATCAGGAATCCCTGCCTGGGGTCTTGGTATAGATTATGATGTAGAGAAGTGAGTAGGAATGAGAAGCCGGCTTCCAGTTCATCAGAGAGCCTGGGTTCCTGGTGTGGAGCACCTGCCATAGTTCTTCCCAAAGTACCACATACTCCCCAAAGCTTTCCCTTCCCAATTGTCTCCAAGTGACCTTTCATTGGACATTAGGCTATAGCCCTCTCTGGACACCATCTTTGGCTATCTCAGTTCTCATCAATTCACCTGTCCTGGACCCAATATCACCAAAAAATATCCCTGGGCTTCCTTAAGCTCTTTTGCACATCACACTCACATTGATCCCACCCTCTCCTTCATCCTCCTACACATTGTCTCCATCGAATCTGTTCTCTTCAAGACCAATATTAACTTCTGTAGAGTCAAATCCAATGATTTTTTTGATTTGTCAGATCTTTGGCAACTGCCTCCCTTGGATCCCTTGATATTGATTCACACCTCTCCATTCTCTGCTTCTCAGGTCCATTATGGATTCTTCCTTTTTTGTGGGGGTCATCCCTAAACCTTGAATTCATGAGCTAACATCCTAAGCACTTTCCTTTCATGTTCCATGGAGCTACAATCCATCCATTTCCACAGGTGTAATGATTATCTTTCTCTGATGCCTCCCAAGCCCAGATTGATCATCCTTTATCTCCAGCAGCCTCCAGGATACCACCCTCTGGATATCCTGCCATCATTCTCAACCAAATGCATCCAAGGTCAAATTCATCTTTTCCTCCTCCAAGTCCGTTCATCCCTCCCAGGATCATTTCTCTTGCTGCCATAATATTCCCCTAGACAGTGAGACCAAAACCTGAGAACTGTTGACAATTTCTCCTACCTTTTTGACTCTATGACAGATTTATCAACAAGTTCCAATAAATTATATCTTTAAAATATAACCTTTGTTTTCTTCATAGCCATTAGAATTGTGCCTATATTCCTGGTTTCTCCAACTTCAGTACAGCCCAACCTATCTGAGATTTCTGGACTTGTATCTGCTCTCATCACACCCCCACCCCACTCCAGTCTACAGTGGTTTCCCACTGTATGATACACTTTTCTAGGTGTATTCACTTCTCCGTGGACACTAAACCACCTCCCAGGTAATGAGACTTCTTTCTTATTTTCCTCATAGGTATTTTCAAAGTTATCTTTGATTTCCCTACCTCCAAAGTCATCCCATCTAATTGCTGTCCATTCAGATCTTTTGGCATTAAGGTCACTGGACATGGATATAGATAATTATAGATGGATAATTATAGAGGATGATCAATCTGGGCTTGGGAGGCATCAAAGAAAGATGATCATTGCACCTGTGGAAATGGATGGATTGTAGCTCCATGGGATATGAAAGAAAAGTGCTTAGGATGTTATCTTGTGAATTCAAGATAGATAATAATATACCATAATTATAATACCATTAGTATTATCTATAGTTGAGTATCTAGTTCTGCCAAGTTAATTATCAGGTCAGACTTACAAAGTCATGTCACTTAACCTCCAATCTTCAGTTTCAGCATCTATAAATCATGGAATTAGAGTATGTGGTTATTAAAATTCTTTCCAGATCAAACTATCAGTGATTCTATGACTCACTGTTTAAAGACTATTTTCTTTACCATTGCAATCCTACTCTGAACTCCCACTAAGTTTCATTGCGTTATTTATTGTTTTATATGTAGACATTTATTTCCCTTATTAAATTGAACAGGCTCTTTAGGCCACAAAACAAAGCTTGTAGCTCTCTCCACCTGCCCCAGCTGAGATACATCCATGCTTACAAGTAGGACACATACTGCAGATTCAAATGGAAGGTTGGTTCTAGAATTAACTCTACTACAAGTTTGTTTTGCCACCTTGGAAAGTCCCTTTTTGTCCCTAGGCCTCCAATTTCTTATCATTAGAATGAGAGGCCAGGCAAGATCAGTAGTTTTCAAAACTATTTTAAGTTTCAAAGAAAAGTTTTCATGGGAATCTAAGGAAAATTAAATGGATAAAAGGTACCTGCTTAGCAGAATCATAGAGAAATGGAGATATGGGAACCCAGTAAGCATTGACCACTGAAGTAGGTACTGGGTGTATGTCAATCTCAACTTCCCAATTTATCCCTCACTACACCTTTCCCCTTGGTAACCAAACACTCTACTCTATATAAAATAGATAACTAATAAGACCCTATTGTATAGCACAGGGAACTCTACACAATATTCTGTAATGACCTAAATGGGAAAAGAATCTGAAAAATGAGTTGATATATTTGTATATCTGGAGAAGGAAATGGCAACCCACTCCAGTATTCTTGCCTGGGAAATTCTATGCACAGAGAAGGCTGGTGGGCTAAGTCTATTGGAGTCTCAAGGAGATGGACATGACTGAGCAACTAAACAACTAAGGGAATGGCTACCCACTCCAGTATTCCTGCCTGGAGAATCCCATGGACAGAGGAGCCTGGTGGGTTACAGTCCATGGAGTCGCAAAAAGTCGGACAAGACTGAACAACTTTCACTTTCACTGTGTTAATAGTCTCTCTGTATGCCTAGAAGGATCTGTGAGTCTGAGATCCCTGGAAATAAACAAATTAATTAACAAACCATGCCCTCATGGCAGGTCTGATGGAAAGAAAAAGATAAACCATCAGGGGGTAGATGCAATAAGCCCACAGGTTTTTACACTGGAAACTTTGATTGTTCTAAATAACAAGGACGTGTCTGTGTAGATGCCAGTAAAGAATGGACTCTACCTTGGCCCTTACCTCCCTGGCTACCTCTCAGAGATAGGGGGAACCTGATGTTTCTCTCAGCATGCCAAGCTGCTGACCCCAATTCTTTGGTGCCTCCTGAGTTGAAAGAAATGTCTTATGAAACAGGTCTCAGTCATTTGTACAAGGTGCTGACTGGCTGGCGAGGCCAGGGCCTGGTCTCGGGTGGCTGGGAAATTTCCCCTCCTTCGGGAAATGTGGGAGAAGGAAATGGCAACCCACTCCACTATTCTTGCCTAGAGAATCCTGTGGACACAGGAGCCTGGTGGGCTGCTCTCCATAGGGTCACAGAGTCGGACACAACTGAAGCCACTCAGCATGCATTCATGCGTGCAAACATATATAACTGATTCATTTTGCTCCTTAGCAAAAACTAACACAGTGTAAACCAACTATGCATTCATGCACACATACTCAGTCACTTTAGTCGTGTCTGACTCTTTTGCGACCCTGTGGACTGTAGCCTGCCAGGTTCCTCTGTCCACGGAATTTCCCAGGCAAGAATACCAGAGTAGGTTGCCATGCCCTCCTCCAGGGGATCTTCATGACCCAGGGATCAAACCCATGTCTCCTGCATTGCAGGTAGATTCTTTACCTGCTAAGCCACCAGGCAAGCCTGTAAATCAACAATAAAATTTAATTTTTTTAATTTTTAAAAATTAAAAAAAATATATTAATTACACTGCCTCCCCCCTCCAAAGGCACTGGGGCATCCCTAAAGAAAATCAGGCTTCATCAAACATTGCTGGGTACCACTGGCCTAAATGATTTCTTCTGAAATTACTTTCTAAAATCCGTGCTCCTTGAGGACTTTCCTGGTGGTTCAGTGATTAACAATCTGCCTTGAAATGCAGGGGACATGGGTTTGATCCCAATCAGGGAACCAAGATCCCACAAAGTGCAGAGCAACTAATCACTTGAGCCACAACTACAGAGTCCATGTGCCACAACAAAAGATCCTGCGTGCTGCAACAAAAAATCCAATGCAGCCAAATAAATCTAGAAGTATTTTAAAATTTATTTAAAATCTGTCATCCTAAACCTTTAAAAACTTTGACATGACTTAGCTATACCTTCTCCTCAAATTCTTTTATGTGTCCCTAGACTTATTTAGCATCCTATGATATCTATGTAGGGGATACCTTGCTAACTAGAGAGCTTGCCAGGAGGAATTAAAGGGAGGTTGCCAATCAGAGTTATTGATAGAGGGATAAGAAAAGAGAAAAAGAGAGAACACTGCCTTCCACCACTGACCTGCAGATCCTGGGTGCCTGGAACCTCCAACTGATTTCTCCAGGCTGTCTACACTGAGTTTATATTGCCTGATCAGGATGGGTCAGCCTATAGCAATGTTTATAATTGGCTCCAGGATGGGGAAGAAAGGCATTGGGATTTTACAAGGTCTTTGGCACAGTCTAGCTAATAAGAAGGTGGGAACATTAATGAATGTTTGTTAAAGGGGAGAGAGTCACCCATAAAGCCTTCGCAGAAGCCAAGTGCTGGGACCCTACTCAAAGCTACTGTCATTGATTGGTGGTTTTGGCAGCCAGATAAATGATGCTGGGGTCAGACATCTTCATATCACCTTCCCTTTGGTTCCCATGGGGCTCCATCTAGACTTAGGGAGGCAGAAGAGGCAAGAGTGAGTGTGTCTGAAGGGCCTAAAGACAAATTTTTGTCCGTAGCCAGGCTGTGGCCATCAAGGCAATGTGAGAATGGGAGTTGATGATATTGTGAATAGCCCCTGTTGGGGAAGATGAAAGGGACATCTTTGTTTTTCAACAGGCTCTATTAATTGGTACCAGCTTGATGAGATGAATGTCTAAAGAAATCTACTGCAGTCAGAAGACATTGACCTTAGATTTATCCTGGGATTGAGCAGGTGCCCTGTGCCCTAGACTACAAGGGTATATGACACAGTGTAAGCAGGGCAGGGGTGAAGAACACCTGGGCCTCTGATTGATACTGCTTAATTCAGTCCATCTAGCCACTCATCTGTCCATCCATCCATCTATCCATCAATCCATCAGTTCATCTACCTATTCACCCATCCATCAGTACATCTTCCCATCCACCATCCATCCATCCATCTACCCATCCATCCACCAATCAGAATATCTACCCATCTATCCACCCACTTACAAGGGGCAGAGATACTTAGGCACGGTATTCTCTGGGGACAAACTGCTTTATTGTAATTCTCCTTCATGGGTCATTTGCAAAGTTTCATAAAGGGCTTGATGAGGACAAGGGAGAGGTCAGTCCTATACCCAGATGTCTGCAGAGTGAGCAATGAAAAAATATGGGCAGAGGTGGAAACAGATTTCTGTTTCCTAAGGCCAATAGTCATTCTTCACCCCTTCTCCCAAACTCTTGTCCCCTCAATGGAAAAGGTCAAAGCACGGAGTATTATACCAGGCAACCAATGAGTGCTCACTGAGCATTAACAAGACCTGTAACAGAAACATGTAAGACATGGTCCCTGTTATTAAGTAGCTTTACAGTCTGACTGGGGAGCTAAGTCATAAACACTTGAAAAGACCAGACTCTCTAATCTCTGAGCCCAGGGAATACTGAAAACAATAGAGGGGAGAACCTCCTTGAGTAGAAAGATAAATTCCTAGAATTGAAAGGGCTTTAGCCCTTTATATAATTCCTCCTCTTTCAACTACTCCTGTCAGCTCATCCCTGCTAAAGCCCTTTTGAATTCTATCAGCCTACAAGTGATACAGCAATCACATTTGAAGCTGGAAAAAGCTTGAAGAATGAGGAAGAATTTCAGCTGTTCCCTGCAGGGTGGGTCCATTTTGACAGGCAGAAGAGGGTGAAAGAATATTCTGGGTGGAGGAATAGTCTCCACATTTGACACTCTCTGGATTCCAATAATTTGCCAAACATTACACAAGGTGCTTGGAAACAAGCTGGGACAGACTTTACCTTGAGGTGATCTCAGGGGCCTCAGATCCCAGGTCAGCTTATTACAAGGAGTGGGAGTTAGCATACAGGTGAGCACAAAGCACTGTCAGAGCTGATGACCACGGCTCTCAACTCAGCAAGGGCTCCTGGGAGGAGGTGACGATATGAGACCTTTTCTGTGTGTGTGGGCAGACAGTGTGAACCAAGTCTGTTCTCAGCAGCCCTGAGGGGCCTGTGGCCTTGCTGTCTGCTGCCTGAGACCTTATGCTGCTTCTGGGCTGGAGCTGCTGAGGTCCCTGGAGCCAGACCCTCCGGCCTGGCCTCTCCCTTGCTGATCCTTCAGTGGCAGCTGAACCTGCCAGGCTGGTCTGACTGGCAAGGTGCAGAGGGGACACATGGAACTACCATTTGGACCCCTCCTCTGGCTTCTGCTATGATTCCCCACGGTTTAGGCAGAGACCCTGGAGTCACAGCCTCTGGGCCATATGTCTGAAGGTGCAAAGGTAGTTGAGAAAGATCTAAATCTTGTGGAAACAGAATATTCAACCAATTGAGTCTGGTCAGCTTTTAAAACAATATATTTATTTTACTCGGCTGTGTCGGGTCTTAGTTGCCACACTCGGGATTTTGTTATGTCACGTGGAATCTTCCATTGCAGTACACAGACTCTCTAGTTGTGTCACTTGGGCTCCGGTAGTTGTGGCACTGGGGCTTAGTTTCTCTGCATCATGTGGGATCTTAGTTCTCCAACCCGGGATCGAACCCATGTCCCCTGCCTTGCAAAGCAGATTCTTAACCACTGGACCATGAGGGACGTCCCTGGTCAGCTTTTTAAGTTTCATATTTGGGGAAATAAAGGGATGGTGTTCATTTTGAGCAGGACAGTAAAAGCACTGGAGAAAATTGCAATCATAATAAAGTAAATGATTTATTTCTCTTCCCCTCCATACTAGTCATGTATTGCTGGGTAACAAGTGACTTGACCCGAAACCTCAACAACATAAAGCAGGAACACTTATGTTCTCAGAGTTCCTAAGGACTGGGCTGAGCTTAGCTGGGTGACTCTGCTTCAGCCTCTCACTAGGTTACAGTCACTCAGAGGTGCATCACTTGAAGGCCTAGGTGGGCTGGAGGCTGAGCTACTGTCAAGGTCACTTGTGTGGCCGTTGTCAGGAGCCTTTATTTTCCACCACTGGGCCTCCTTATAGGGCTGCTCACACATAGTGGGTGGCTTCCCCCAGAGCAGGTGAACAAAGAAGCAGACCAAGATAGAAGCCACAGTGTCTTTTATAACTTAATCTCACAAACCGCATAACATCACTTCCATTGTGTTCTATTGGTCATGGAAACAACTGTGGTCCAGTGTGGGAGGGAGCACAGGGGTGGGGCATGAATACCAAGCGACTGGGGATCATCAGTCACTCCAGCTTCATTGTAGAACAATTAGAAAATACAGATAAATAAAAAGAAGGAAAGAAAAATCACCTGTAATAGCATTATCCTGACGTTGCTAAAATGGAAGTCAACTCTTTCAGACTTTTGTTTCTATGCCGAAATATACATAAATAGGTTTTTTTTTTTCATTAAATTGCAATTCCAAGATATGCTACTTTGTAACTCATTCTTCTCGCTCAATATGTCATGAGCATCTTTCCATGTAAAGAGACATCAGTATCTTGGGTTTTAATCGTGCCTTGGATTTCAAAAGATGTGACATGCCCATCTTCCGTCTTCTGAGTTGGAGCCACTTCCTCAGACACCACCACCCTCTCCCATCCATGGCTGAAACATGAAGGTAGAGAGGGAAAAGGCAGCATATGATGGTGGCTGAATTAAAGAGAAGGGGGCAGGGTCTGTGTCCTCAACTCTATGAACACTCTCCCTCTTCTGCACAGTGGGGACCTCGTGTGGCCGGCTGGTGGCCCTGATAGGCTCAACCAGAGATGTGCTGCCCTGTGGGGCTAACAGCTACCAGGTACTTTATCACAAAGCATGGAGGGTTCCCACCACTCCCCTGACCCTGACTCATTAGAGGTTTATTTCATGGGGCTTTTTCAAGGATTCACACCAGTAGTGCCAATCAGCAGGAGAAGAAACTGTACAAGGCCCCAAATCTCAGAAGGATTTACCCAAACTGGGAAACAAGGGCAGGAAGACTGACAGTATGCCCAGCCCTCAAAAGTGGGGGCCATGAGAGCAGAGGCAGAGTGACACCACGGGTGTCCTCCTACACCTCCAGCCCCTGCCAGAGCTGGCCTGCAGGGAGCCCTGGAGACATGTTGCCCTAGTCACATTGCTGGAAGTAGAAGTCGATGATGGGGTTGTCCCAGCTGGTGTCCTTCGGGAGTTGGGTGATCTGCAGAGGCTGGTCAGCTTCAGGCACTGTACAAAGAAACCAGCCTGGGTAGGCAGCCGACTCAAAGCTGGAGGTGAGCCCCGTGTCCCGCCGGTAGAAGGTGAATTTTTTAGACTTCTCGGCACTGTGGTAGAGCTCCATGATGTTCACTGGCTGCGGACAGAGGGCACGACAGGTGAGGGACAGGAGCAAATGGAACATAAGGAGGCAGAGCCATGATCAACAGAATCCTGCAAGGGAGAGGTGCCCCAGCCACAGCAGCAGCAGCAGCATCTTTGACTTAGTGAAGCCAGAGAGTGGTGAGAGTGCCCCGACAGGACCCACCTCTAGTTTCAGGGTTGGTTCCTGCCCTGTCCCACACGACAGGCACTGGCTCCCACCATGGACGCCCAGGATGACTGGAGAAAGCTTGGCATCCAGAGACCGATTGGGGACAACGCTGATCTCCTCACCTAGAGGAAGAAGGGGATGCGGGAACCTTGACTGCCCTTCCTCTCTCTCCCCAACTGTGGGCTGTATCGGACACCCTCCCCCACGGTTGGGCAGAAGGGGAGCTTCATAGCAGCTGTCATGTAGGGAAGGGTGGTCTCCTAAGGTGGTCCAGTGAACGTCAAGACACATAGGATCTTGAAGATGATACTATCTTCCACCCCCACATCCACTCCATTGTCCAGAAAAAAACTTCAAGTCTCCAAACCCCAAGAGAAATTTGATCACCTCTTTCAACGCCCCTTGACCCTCCAGACTTTTCTGTAACCTGTCTTGATAAAACTCCCAATTAGAGTTATTTGGACATCTTTCTACCCTCCTGTGAGAGTCCTGAGATCAGAAAAAGGTCTCGTTCCTCTCTGTATAATTCCTCCATCTCTCTCTCTCTCTCTCTCTCTCATTCTCTCTCTCTCTCTCTCTCTCACACACACACACACACAACCTCATAGAGAGCTCTACTTGGCCCTAACACCTGGTAAGAGTGTTCCAGGTGTGTGCTGCTTAGTGAGCAGGCCCAGTCATGCTGTGAGCACAAAGGCAGATGGTGCCACCTGCCCCTCTAAGTCCCACCACTCTGAGTGACCAAGGACCCTCAGAGAGCCAAGGGGACCCAGAGTAAAGAGGCAGAAACCCCCTCTCACATGGAAGTAAAGATTTAGACAGCCTGCGTTAGTGCTGTCCTCAGCAAGGGCTACCAGGAAAAGGGATGTTGGACGCAGCTCTACCTACCGAGGAAATGACTAAACAGCCATCTTGGAAAAGAATCCCACCTCTACATAGAGGCTTCTGGTGCATGGCGCCATTCTGGAAAGTGTGGTAGTTCATTTGTCCTTGCTCAGAGCCTGGTTTTTTGATGCCCTATCTACTGTGTCAGGTCTGTAGGTTTGTGCTAGTGTTTTTAAGTCCTCTTCAGAACCCCTCCCTCTGAGCATATAGAGAGACCTAGGGAAGTAGGGTCAGGTTTTGGCCACCAACCTTTAATGACCTTCCCCGCTTGTAGGCCTCCGGCTAGAAGCTGATTATCATGCAGGTAAAGCACCTTCAATGCTGCATCCTTCATTCTGAAATATCAGGACAGGATGACACTCAGTTAGGGGACGGGTTGCTCCAGCTCACCTGATCTCTCGAGATTCCCCCAATCTCAGGCACTATCGCCCTCTCTTCCCACTGATCCGGAAGTAATGGCACAGCCTCCTCTCCCACCCCTGGGGGCACATACCTATCACCGGGACAACACCACAGCCTCCTATCTGAGTCTGGACTTTCTCCTTCACCCTCTGCAATCTTTTCTACACTAACCAGACTCTTTGATGTGCCACGTTGGAAAGGAAACTAAACTGTGGGTCAGAGTCCTGGGTTCTCACCCTGGCTCTGCCACCATCGTCACAATAGACAAATGATTCAGTCTCTCTGGGCATGAGTCTCCTCATTGCTAAACTAAGAAGATGGGATAGATGCTGTTCAGGCCTTTTCAAGGTTAAAATGTGCCTTTATCAGCTTCTACCTTTACTTCTTCTGCTTGGTGCATTTATTAATATTTCCACTTGCCTATATAGTCCCTACTATGTGAAGGATTTCTTTACATTTAAAATTCTTTCATTTTGTTTTTCAAATTTAATTCACATTTACAATCTCAGTTGATTTTCTGACATCCTGTGAGGTGAAAGATGTATTCTGAAGGGGGTTCTTCCAGATGTCATATGGGGAAAAAAATGTATGCTATATACAAATTGGCTAAATGTTGGCTAAACACAAAGAAATCTCTACTTCAAAGTAACTAATATGCTGAGTTGTGCTACAGTCCTCTTCGAAAGGGGACCTAGAAAACCTATTTTCCACATTTCCTTGACTGAAGAGCACCACTATATAAAGCCACTCATAAGACTGGCTTCTCTTGGGGGGCAAGCTATACTAGACCCTGAGCTCAGTGAGAGCAGGAGTCTTTTCATTCACTGTTCCAAGTCCAGAGTGGAGCGCCTGACTCAGCATAGGCCAGTGGACAGACAGACTGACAGAAGAGTTTTGCTAAAGCTATTTTGTCCCAAAGGGCAGTAAGGAAGTAATGCCTGAATCGACTTCACTTCACCACATTGGAGGGCGGGGATGGTAGGTAACAGTAGGGATCCAAGCTCCTAACTGCCTTTCTCATTATGATGGACGAGGCCACAGCTCTTTTCTCATCAGGTAACCCCCAAGAGGGAAGCCTGCCCCAGTCTGGAGAGGCTGGAAGAGATGGTCTAAAGGCAAGAGGTAGGTGCCTGTTCACACCTTTCCAGCCACCCCCACTGTAGGCAATCCTGAGCATCCCCTCAGTGGAAAGACTGGACAACAGGTCTACCTGGAACTGCGCCCCTTCCCACTGGACACGAATCAGTCAGGGGCTCAGATACTCACCGGAAGCACAGCGCCCCGCTCAGGACCATCTTGAGCTTCCCGGTGTGTAGACTCTCCTATTTTGAGATAACAGAAAATCTCAGGTGGAAATGGAGGCTGAGCTGCAGGGGACCTGGGCCCCCTGAGCCCTCCCCACCTCCCCCCTCAACCCTCTGCCCTGGCATGGGAAGAACCCCCAAGGAGCAGGGGAATTCTAGGTCTGGGGTCAGGAGAGGCGAGGCTCAGTTCCCCAGAGGACACCTTGGAATTCTCCTTTCTCCTGACGGAGCCCGTGCTGTCTGCCTGCTCCTCCAAGGTTGCCTCAGCCCTTTTAATGATCCCTAGGGAGGGGCCCCTGAAACTGCCTCAGTCTCGGGAGGAGCAGGATTTCCAGAGTGATTTCATACCACCTTAAGCTTCCAGAAACACCTGCCACTCATTATCTCACTCAGAGAAGGAAAGTTTTAGAAACAGTCTTCTTCTTCGAGCAATTCTGAAGAACTTCCAGGGGCTTTCCAGCCCTTTGTGATCACTGAGCTCCTAGACATCTGGCCCTGCCAGACCCAAGGGAAACATGCAGTGAGCTAGAACAACCCCCTTTCCTCCTTTCTCCCTGCCCTCCTTCCTTCTCTCCCTCTTTCGTTTCCTCCCTCCTTTCCTTCCCTTCTTCCTTCTTTCCTGTATGCCTTTGCCAAGACTATGGAAAATGCTGGAGGTGGAGCTCCCCGCGTGCTTAGGTACTGTTAAGATTATTCATTGTAGAAAAACCTGAAAATCCAGATTGACAAAAAAAAAAAAAAAAAAAGAATTCTTGTCTCCAGCTTGTGTATCATCAGCAAACCAAGAACAATTTTTCCTCTGCACATACATACCTGTAACCATCACTTTACACATACTGCATCCCAGATATGCTCTGTTTAGTCTCTCTGTCCTGTTCGACTCTTTGCGACCCCATGGACTGTAGCTTGCCAGGCTCTTCTGTCCATGGGGTTTCTCCAGGCAACAATTCTGGAGTGGGTTGCCATGCCCTCCTCCAGGGGATCTGTGCAACCCAGGGAAATAATCCAGGTCTCTCGCATTGCAGACGGATTCTTTACCGTCTGAGCCGCCTACCCTACTTTCAACTCGCTTTAGTCACGGAAGCAAAATAGCAGAATCTCTTTTCATATCAAGTACAATGATATACTTCCCTGGTAGCTCATATGGTAAAGTGTCTGCCTGCAATGCAGGAGACGTGGGTTTGATCCCTGGATCGGGAAGATCCCCTGGAGAAGGAAAAGGCAACCCACTTCAGTACTCTCGCCTGGAAAATTCCATGGATGGAGGAGCCTGCTAGGCTACAATCCATGGGATTGCAGAGAGTCAGACACGACTGAGCAACTTCACTGACTGACATAATGATATCAGAATATTGAAAAGCTGCAGAGTATTTCTATGCAACATCATTTAATTACAGCAATCAATTATTATTAGCCGTTGTTATCATAATGTGTTATTGAAAATCTTTCAGTGACAAACATCTTTGTATCAACATCTTTGCTTATGTGTCTGATTATTTCCCTTGAAAAAATCTAGCTTGGGCCATCTATTATTGCTCTTTCTTCAGTACATAACTGATAAAATAATGTGTGATTGTATGACATTTCATGAAGTTTTAATCCTTCCATATGCTCCGTGTAATGGATCTAAATGAAAGGTAAGGGTCAGTGCATAATAACAATTTAATTATGTCTTGAGCACCACATAAAACCATTTATTGTTAAGTCATATATTTTTAAAAAATATTGTTTTCAGATGAATGGACTAAAGTGTCCTAAAATGTTAAAAAAAAAATAAATAAAATATCACATGGTTCAAAGGGTAGAAAAATGATTCATCACTCATAATGCTGCTACTGTGATAAACACCTTTCAGAAAATTAGATCCTTATGTAAAAATTATTATGGCCAAATAGAAAAGACACTATTTATGCAAATAGTTGCAAAAGAGAACAAAACAAAAAAAGACACTGCAGAAGGAGTTGGCCAATAGGCAAAATGACTTTAAGCAAACAGGCTTTCATTTGAGAAGTGGTAATAGGGAAGAAGGTTTTGTTTCTCCTAAAAAGGTAAAATGCCAACTGCTTGGTTTGCCCCCTGTGATCCCCTGACTCTAGTGAATTGCACCTGTGTGACCAGAGGACGCTGCCATGGTGCTTCAGCAAGCTCCCTCCTCCTTCTGCTAATAAAGAATGAAGCCAGTATGTGGTCCCCCTCTCCTCGCCCCCATGATGCTGAACATCCAGAGGGTTGTGTATAACAAGGGGGCAATACAGAGTGAAAGGATGGGGCAATGAATGGATGAACCAAGAAAATGAAAGAAAGAAATATAAAGCAAATCCCTGCTAAGAAAACTTCTCCAAACTTGAAAATAAAACACAATGATAATGGCATGTGCTCTCGGTGTTGTACTGGAGCATTGTCAAACAGTCCCACCAACAATTGCATAGTTCTCTGGGGAAAGTCCATCTTTGTTTGACTTATCAATTACCATGGGTTAGATTATCAGACTCCGTGAAGTTAGGTGTGAACTACGAGAAGATTGATAAATTGCAAATAATTTCTGCCTGATAGAAAAATAGTCCTAAAAGGTATCAGTTGTCAGTTTAGTTCACTTGCTCAGTCACGTCCAGCTCTTTGCAACCCCACGGACTGCAGCATGCCAGGCTTCCCTGTCCATTACCAACTCCCAAAGCTTGCTCAAACTCATGTCCATCGAGTTGGTGATGCCATCTGACCATCTCATCCTCTGTCATCCCCTTTTCCTCCTGCCTTCAAACTTTCCCAGCATCTTTTCCAATGAGTCAGTTCTTTGCATCAGCGGGCCAGAGTATTGGAGATTCAGCTTCAGCATCAGTCCTTCCAATGAATATTCAGGAATGATTTCCTTCAGAATTGACTGCTTTGATCTGGGTACAGTTGTATTGCTTTACAATTCATTAAGCAGGGTGTTTTTTTTTTTTTTTTTAATTTAAGCCAATCCACTCCACCATTTCTTTCCTGATTGATCATATAAGTTTCTGTTCCTTGACTTACCCTTTGAATCAGCTTTATAATCCTTCCAGTTCCTTCATTTATTAATAATGATATATCTTTGACACATGCTCATTGTATGTTTGTGTGAAAGTCATGTTTTGGATTTTTTGAAAATTAAACTGGCATTATATAAAACAATGTTCCTTTGCCCCAAATTCACACATCATGTGTCATGGTTTTCAAATATATACACAGATTCTTTGATACTTCACCCTTTAAGAAGTGGAGCTTAATTCTCTTTCCTTTGAGTGTGAACTGGATTTAGTGACTAAAGAATATATTGGGTTGGCCAAAAAGTTCATTTGGATCTGTCTATAACATCTTATGGACCATGGAGGTGCCCAGAGGCTGTTCCAGCCTGCAGAAGGGTAATGTTCCCAATGGAGACTTCTCATCACCTTTGAGTGGCAGTGCCCTGGAGGTGAGTGCAGATCCTGTCCTTGATGGGGAGATGAGGATTCAAACAGTGTCAGAGTACACACCTGTACTACTAGGTAAGAACACATTCACAAACAGCTTATTATAGCAAAATGGTCATTTTTATTAGTAAGATAAATTAAACAATAATTAAAATAGCCAATATTCATTTGATGTTCACTATGTCCCAATAACTGTTTCTTGTTTGTTTTTTTTTCCCCAAGAACTATGTTTAGTGGTTGGCCTGAATGTTCTCATTTTGTGGTCAGAACTGCCCTGGGTAGTTAATACCATAATTATTATGCTTCATTCATGGAAGCCAAGAATAGAAAGATTAACTTTCACCTGATCAGTTCAGTTCAGTTCAGTCGCTCAGTCGTGTCCGACTCTGCGACCCCATGAATTGCAGCATGCCAGGCCTCCCTGTCCATCACCAACTCCCAGAGTTCACTCAGACTAATGTCCATCGAGTCAGTGATGCCATCCAGCCATCTCATCCTCTGTCGTCCCCTTCTCCTCTTGCCCCCAATCCCTCCCAGCATCAAGAGTCTTTTCCAGTGAGTCAACTCTTCGCATGAGGTGGCCAAAGTACTGGAGTTTCAGCTTTAGCATCATTCCTTCCAAAGAAATCCCAGGGCTGATTTCCTTCAGAATGGACTGGTTGGATCTCCTTGAAGTCCAAGGGACCTTCAAGAGTCTTCTCCAGCACCACAGTTCAAAAGCATCAATTCTTCAGTGCTCAGCTTTCTTCACAGTCCAACTCTCACATCCATACATGACCACTGGAAAAACCATAGCCTTGACTAGACAGACCTTTGTTGGCAAAGTAATGTCTCTGCTTTTGAATATGCTATCTAGGTTGGTCATAACTTTTCTTCCAAGGAGTAAGCGTCTTTTAATTTCATGGCTACAGTCACCATCTGCAGTGATTTTGGAGCCCTGGACCTATAATTAATATTAGAGTTAGAATCAAGCCCAGGAAACCTGAATCCAAAGCTATTGACTCCAAAACACAACACAGCAGTCAGAGTGATCTTTTCATAGTCTGAGTCAGATCACAGCCCATCTGCTCCCAGAGTCTCTAAGAGTAAAAGAAAAGACTTGGCCATGTTTTCAAAGCCCCACGAAATCAGGCCCTCTTTAACTCTTGACCTCATCCTTTCACCACTCCATGCAGTACATTCAAGGCACATGAACCTCTTGCTCTTTCTTGAACAAGTGAAGCATGTCCCTACCTCGGGGCCTTTGCACTGGCCATTCTCTCAGCATGGAAAGCTCTTATCCAAGACATCAGCATGGCTCACTCTTTTACTCTTTAAAGTCTTTGCTAAACTGTCACCTTCTGAACAAGACTTACACTCACCACCCTAAACTGCTCTCTGCTACTTCCAATTCCCCTTTCCATGCTCCATTTCTTTGCACAGCACTCACCACTTGTAAGCACATTGAATAATTTGGGTGTACTACTTATCGGCTCCCCTGCCAGTCCTGTTGGAAAACAAACTCAAAGGAAGATGTTTTCTATTTTCTTCATTGGCATATTCTAGACACTTAACACCTTCGATAAATGATGCTGCATTGACATTGAGTAAATTACACACTGTATCATGTAGAAAAAGCCAGACAATTGCCTAACATTTTGTTCACAATTATGATTTTATTCCTCAGAGATTTTTTAAAAACTTTTTTTTGGAATATAATTGCTTTAAATTGTGTGTTAGTTTCTGCTATACAACAATGTGAATCAGCTACACGTATACATATATCTCCTCCCTCTTGAACCTCCCTCCCACTCTTCTATCCCATCCCTCTAGGTCATCACAGAGCATTGAGCTGAGTTCCCTGTGCTATACAGCAGCCTCCCACTAGCTATTTGTTTTACACATGGTAGTGTATAGAGGTGCTTCCCTGGTGGCTCAGATGGTAAAGAAACTGCCTGCAATTCAGAAAGCCAAGGTTCAATCCCAGGATCGGGAAGATCCCCTGGAGGAGGAAATGGCAACCCACCCCAGTATTCTTGTCTAAAGAGTCCCATGGACAGAGGAACCTGGTGAGCTACAGTCCATAGGGTCGCAAGGAATCAGATATGACTGAGTGACCAACACTTTCACTTTTCACTTCAGTGTATATATGTCAATCCTACTCTCTCAATTTATCTCACCCTCTCTTTCTCTTATTATGTCCACAAAACTGTTCTCTTCATCTGTGTTTCTAGTCCTGCCCTGCAAATAGGTTCATCTGTACCATTTTTCTAGATTCCATACATATGTGTTAATATATGACATTCATTTTTCTCTTTCTTACTTTACTCTGTATTGATGCCTTTGACTCTTCATTCTCTTGATGTAACAGTTAAGACCATAGGTGGACAAACTTTGACCTATGGGCTAAGATGGGCCCACTATTTGTTTTGTTGGAACAACTGTCATGTTCATTTGCTTAAACAGTCTATGAACACTTCCGTACTACAATGAACAGCATTGAATATTTATGACAGAAACTACAGAGCTTACAAAACCTAAGATACTTCATACCTGGCCTTTGAGAGAAAACGTTTGCTGAAGTCTGGTCAAGACACTCTGGATCCAAGTCCTAAATGTGTCACTTATCAGCGTGTATTTTTGATCAAGTTATTGAATCTTTCTGTGTTTTGAAGTCCTCATTTGTGAAACAGGAATAAAAATAGTATTTACGCAGATTGTTGAGCTTAAATTAGTTGATGTATGTGGTCTGCTTAAAAGAGTGCCAGGCACATTCAAGCAGGCATGCTTAGTGGCTCAGTCGTGTCCAATTCTTTGTGACTCCATGGACTGTAGCCTGCCAGGCTCCTCTGCCCGTGGAATTTTCCAGGCAAGAATACTGAGTGGGTTGCCATTTCCTTCTCTGAGGGGATCTTCCAGACCCAGGAATCGAACCTGCGTCTCCTGCATTGGCAGGCAGATTCTTTATCACTGAGCCACTGGGGAAGACTGCCAGGCACATGGTAGAAGCTTAAATGTCAGCTACATCATCACTACCACCAGCAGCAGCAGCAGTTACGTGGCCTTGGGAATTTTCTTCTTCTCTCTGATGTGATGATTCATCTTACCTTTTTGTTTCTCTATAAAAACAGAGTAATAGCCACTTCACTGGGTTGTCACGAGGAGTGGATGAGACAGAGGCTGCAAAGAGCTTGGTAGGCACTTGGCACGAACCCACAGACACCTGCTTACTGCCCTCTTTGTGTTTCCTTGTCTCCTCCCCAGGTACATAAAGAGGAAACTGGGAACATAGCAGAGGCCAGGTTCACATTCACCTAAATCTGGGGCTGGTTCAAGACCAAACACTTCCTTGCACAGGTTAATGTCCTTTCCTGGGTTAGAGAATGAGAAAGCCCCACCTCAGTCTGGCTGAGAGGCCATAGCACATGCTATGGGATTTCCATGTTACTTACATTGGCTAACATTGGCTGCTCGTTTACTGTGCCCGGCACCATCTCAAAAGCAGTACAGGCATTGTGCCAGGGGTCCTGAGAGATGAGCACTAGTCTTATTTGCATTTGACTGACAAGAAAATGAGGCTCAGAGAGTTTGGTTCACATACAAACTAGTAAGAGATGGACCCAGTATCGGTCCCCTAGCAGTTGGATTCCATACTAACTTGTCCCCCCTCCCAAGCTCCATCCCCAACTGTGAACAAATAAACCATGGAATTCTACAGATTCAAGTGATAGAGGAAAGGAGGGCACAGATGGAAACTAGTCGATGTCCCTCTCAGGGTTTTGTTTGCAGGAAAGATCAAGTCTCCAAAAGAACAGGGGCATCTTCCACCACAAGAACAGGAAAGACAGTGGGAACCCCCAGAGTTGGTTCAGAGACAAAAGGCTTCACCAGTACAGACAATACAGTGGTGGCAGGACTTCTCTGGTGGCCCAATGGATACGAATCCTGCCTGCCAATTCAGGGGACACGAGTTCCATCCCTGATCCAGGAAGATTCCACGTATGACAGAGCAACTAGGCCCCCACCGTCTAGGACCTACAAACCACAATAACTGAAGCCCATGCACATAGAGCTTGTGCTGCAAATAAGAGAAGCCACTGCAGTAAGAAGCCTGCACATCACAACTGGAGAGTGGCACTGCTCAACACAGCCAGAGGAAGCCCGCGTGCAGCAACAAAGACCCAGCACAGCCAAAAATAAATTAATTTTGTAAAAAAGAATGTGTTGGATTATGAATTTTTTTTTTTAAATGCAGTGGTGGACATCCAAATGGAAAGGATTGCTCACCCCCTGGGATGACTTCTAGGTGTTTAGGACATCCTTGAAGGACCCTGCCTGGCACAGGAGAGATGGTGGCGATGCACACACAGCCTCCAGGGGGCCCCAAGCAGAAAGGGACCTCCTCCCCGACTCCAGCCACAATCTGTGGTCACTGTGGGAATGACATAGGGGAAGGTGCCACTGGGCTGTTAACACGTCTGAGAACCCCTGGGCTTCCCATGAGGTCACAGGAAGGTTTGAGGTCTGGGAACTGGCTGCAGCTGGGTGCCTTGTTTCTGCTTAGTTCCATGGCATCTTCCAGCAGGGGAGGGCAGGGGATGGGCCGGTTCTACAAGCAGGGATCAAGGAGTGTGTGGGTGACCCAGGAGGCAGGGTGAGGTTCTGTGTATGTCACACCCACCCGACAGTTTCTCCTGACTGAGTCACCAGGGGCGGGGCCAGAGCCACTGGCAAACTCCTTACCCCAGATGCGGATAAGACACTCCCAAGCAGGTCCAGAGGTTTCTGTCCTCTGCACCTCAGAAGCCCCCAGAGCCTAAGGACTCCCCTCCCATGGGTTGTGTGCTTTGGGCATGACCAGAGTTCTGTCTGAAGAACAGCTGGGACTTGAGCCAGATTCTGGACCTGGGTGTGAAATTGGAATTAAACTAAAAACATGGAAGGGAAAAGCCAGCCGTTCAGAAAGAGGGCTGGTCTGGCTCCATTCTCCCTGGGTCCTCCCCACCTTCTGCCTGTCAAGTGCCCTAAGCTCTGTGTGCATGGCCATGATCTCATCAGAGAGGACACTCTTGGACAGGGTGGATCAGGCCAGCCACACTTTGATCCATCACTTCCAACCATTTATGCAACCAGCCTGTGTGATCTTTGATTCTTTCCACAGAGGACTTGGAGAGGTGAGCACCTGCAGCAGAGTCAGCCAGGACAAGGGGAGCTGCATCAGGGCTCCCTGTGGGGAGGCTCTAAGACTCCTGGTGGCTCAGATGGTAAAGAGTCTGCCTGCAATGCAGGAGACCGGGGTTCGATCCCTGGGTCGAACTTTCACTTTTTCACCTTAGTGATGCTTGGAACAGAGAAGGTAAAATTGTCCCCCATATATATATATATAAATATACTTAGTTGCCCAGGGCTCCCTGGTGGCTCAGTTGGTAAAGAATCCACCTGCAATGCAGGAGACCCAGGTTCAATCCCTGGGTGGGGAAGATCCCCTGGAGAAGGAAATGGCAGCCCACTCCAGTATTCTTGCCTGGAAAATTCCATGGGCAGAGAAGCATGCCAGGCTACAGTCCATGGGGTCACCAAGAGTCAGACACGACTTAGTGACTAAACAGATAGTTGCTCAGTCATGTTCAACTCTTTGGGACCTCTTGGGCTGTAGCCCACCAGGCTCCTCTGTCCATGGAATTTTCCAGGCAAGAATACTGGAGTGGGTTGCCATTTCCTCCTCCAGGAGATCTTCTTGACCCAGGATTGAACCCATCTCTCCTGTGTCTCCTGCACTGCAGGCAGATTCTTTACCTGCTGAGCCACTGGGAGAGCCCATATATATATATGGGTTTATATTCTTTGCAGTTTCTCAAGATGGAAGCTTAGATTATTAATTTGACACATTGACTTTTCTACTATAAGTATTAAACACTATGAATTTCCCTCTAGGCATGCTTTAGTTACATCTCACAAATTTATACATATTGTATTTTTATTTAATTCAAATATTTTCAAACTTCCCCTTAGCCTTCCTCTTTGACCCACAAATTACTTAGAAGTATATCGTTTAATTTCCAAATACTTGGAGTTTTTCTAAAGATTTTCTTTTCTAGTTAATTTCTAGTTAGTTCAGTTATTGTCTGTGTGATTTCTCTTATTTTAAATTCACTGGGTTTTGTTATACAACCCAGAATATAACCTATCATGGTGAATATTCTGTGTGCACTAAAAAAGAAAGTGCATTCTGATGTTGTTGTGCGGAGTGCTCTATTGATAGTGTTTTTCAGGTCTTCTGTACTCTTACTGGTTTCCTGTCTACTTGTTCAGTCCATTATGGAGAGAGGAATGTTGAATTCTCCAACTATAATTGTCTATGTCTCCTTTCTATTCTGTCTTTGCTTCATGCGTTTTGAAGCTCTGCTGTTAGGAGCATACACATTTAAGATTATTACATCTTTTTGGAGAACTGACATCTTTATCACACATAGTCATATATGTGTTTCTCTGCAACGATAGCACCCCAGTGTGTGCATGCTAAGTCACTTCAGTTATGTCCGATTCTGCTCGACCCTATGGACTGTAACCCACCAGGCTCCTCTGTCCATGGGATTCTCCAGGCAAGAATACTGGAGTGGGTTGCCATGCCCTCCTCCAGGGGATATTCTGCAATGATGGGCAGATTCTTTACCCCTAGTGCCACCTGGGAAACCCTGTAGATTTGTACAATCACCACCACTACCAAAATAGAGAACTATTCTATCCCCACAAGGCTCTCTCATGCTATCCCTTCATACCCGCATTTTGGCTTCACCCCCAATCCCTAATCCCTAGCATCCACTATCTGCTTTTTAATAGTCCCCAGTTGGCTGGGAACTGTTTAGTTTTACTCCTGTTATTTCAGCATAAGTATTACTATTAGTAGTGTGTCTTTATAGTGAAAGTGAAAGTGAAAGTGCTCAGTCGTGTCCAACTCTTTGTCGACCCCATGAAGCCTACCAGGCTTCTCCGTCCATGGGATTTTCCAGGCAAGAGTACCGGGATGGGTTGCCATTTCCTTCTCCAGAGGCTCTTCCTGACCCAGGGATTGAACCCCCGTTTCCCTTATTGCAGGTGTCTTTATATGTGCTTTTTAAAAGTCTCCTAGTTTGAGTAGTGAATTTAATCCTTTTTCTTTTATTGGGATTATGAATGTTTTTTGTTGTGTCTATCCTATGATTTTATTTTAGGTTTTCTGTCTACCATAATTTTTGCTGTGCTTCATTCGTACTTTTTGCTTGCTCGATTCATTCTTTTTTTGTTTCAATTCATTTTCTTCTAGTATGTTAGAAACATACAATTATATTTTCACTTTTATACTGGTTAACTAATTTCTGATACACAGATTTAAATGTATTTTTCTTTTTCTCTAAAAATTTATGTTTATTTGTTATTTAGCATGTTATATTCTATAAGACCTCGCTCAGGACTGATTTTATGTGCTTCAAATAAATTAAATTTTTATTTATTAGAAGAAAGTGTGAGATCAAGATATTTACTCCAGTTTAGACTGGGGGTCAGCAAACTATGGCCCATGGACCAAACCTGGCCCACTAACCATTTTTGTACAGTCTATGAACTAAGAACATTTTTTACACTTTTAAATGAGTGAAATAAGAACTTCCCTGGTGGTCCAATGACTAAGACTCTGATGCTTCCAATGACCACGGCCAGTCCCTGGTCAGGGAATTAGATCCCAAATACCACAACTAAGAGGTCACATGCCACAACTAAAGATCCTGTGTACTGCAGTGAAGATTGAAGATTCCATGTGCTGAAAGTAAGACCCAGCACAGTCAAATACATACATAAATAAATATTTTTTAATAAAAATAAAAAATAAATGAGTGAAATAAATTTTAAGGAATAATATTTCATAACAGTAAAATTTATATGAATTTCAAATTTTATCTTATCTGTTCACAGATAAGGTTTAACACAGCTTTGCTCATTGACTTATGTATTGTCTATTTTTGCGCTGCTACTTCAGCAGAGTTGAATAATTGTCACAGAGACTATATGACTGACAAAGCCTAAAATATTTCTTGTAATATATGGCCCTTTATAGAAAAAGTATGGCAACCCCTAGCATGTGTGCTAAGTCACTTCAGTCATGTCTGACTCTTTGTGACCCTGTGGACTGTAGCCCACCAAGCTCCTCTGTCTATGGGATTCCCCAGGCAGGAATATTGGAGTGGGTTGCCATGCCCTCCTCCAGGGGATCTTCTTGACCCAGAGATAGAACCCACATCTCTACATCTACCTGTATTTACAGGTGGGTTTTTTTTACCCCTGCGCTTCCCTCGTGGCTCAAAGGGTAAAGAATCTGCCTGCAATGCAGGAAACTGGGGTTCAATCCCTGGGTCAGGAAGATGCCCTGAAGAAGGGAATAGCATCCCACTCCAGTATTCTTGCCTGGAGAATTCTATGGACAGAGAATCCTGATGGGCTACACTCCATGGGGTTGCAAAGGGTCAGACATGACTGAGCGACTAACACTCACTCACTCTTTATCACTAGTGCCACCAGGGAAGCCCGGCAACCCCGAGATCATCAGTCAAATGTTGCCTCTCCAGGCTTCCCTAACTCAAGTTCACATTGTCCACTTTTTATGAAGTGGGGTGCCGAGGACCAGCCCCGGCTGATCCAGGGTATTCGAAGGGGAGACGGCGTCGGCGACCTATTCAAATGGTAATTAGAGATATAAAGAGTAATAGAATGAGGATAGCTCAGTAGGAAAATTCAGTGGAGAAAAGAGGCTGAGTAGCTTGGTTTATGCAGAAAATCAATATAACCCGTGACACCAGGTTAGCTCTGACCACGGAGGCCGCAGGCGCCCTCTCGAATAGCGGAAGGGGCCCCACCTTAGACACCTTCTCGAGTGGGTCTTAGAAGCCCAGGCAAATAAGTGGTCACAGAGGATATCCACGCTCCAGATGGAGACTTCAGCCGGAAGCTAAAGGAAAGAATGACATGGGGAGACCAAGCATTGGTGAGCAAGGCCCGTAGCTTTATTTTTAACAGGGGCTTTTATACCCTAAGTTACACATAGAGGATAATAGGGGATGCAAAGTCAGCAGTCTTTGATTCTTATCAAAAACCAGGGTTTCTTTCCTGCAAATTTATCGTATACAAATGGTTTAGGTGATTTACATCATCTTCTGGCCAGAAGGCCTACTAACATTTTATGACTCTTGACAAGAACTTATCAACAAAGACTTATTTTCTCTAAGAGTAATTATTTTAAGGTTTGGCGCCATCTTCCAAAGATAAAATTGCATTCCTATAGGGCGGATGTGTAATGGGTTTACAACAAAGAAAATAATTTATTACCTTAAGGGTCTAAAGTTACTAACACCAAGGCCACTACTTATTTTTTCTACATACCAACTATATTAATTAATACACATTCAAGGATACAATTCAGGGGATGTGAAAACTTGGCAACAAACATTGACTCATCAATGAAATCCTTTACTAGTCTTATTCTGACAGTTTCTAACTCTCTGAGAGGCTCTAAGCTATTTGAATATCTTAAGCTTCCCGTGCCTCTGGAGGCTGGGAGACTGTAAACAATGCATAGCTGCAGGAGTCCGGGTAAACTTGTCAGGCGAGTTAGAGAGCCATCTGAGGGGTTTGGATTTAAACACTCCTAATTGCCCAGGAACTTTATTAATTGGAGCTGTAAGTTAACTCTTTGACAGAGAGAGCGAGATGGTGGTGGGGGACAGCCCCCAGTAAAGTCAGAGGTGAGAGCACAAAGCAATGAAGTAGGCAGACTCTGGTTTTTTGGGGGGAAAATGCTCGAGAATATCCGGGCGGACTCCTGAGGCTCGATCCCGCCTTTGCGTATGCCGAGCCTCCTTCCTCACGACCTTTGTCACGAACGGAATGCCTCACCGGCTCCCGGCAGTGGGGAACCTAGGCTTTCTTTGCCCACCAGGTTGATGACAGGCAAAAGAGCAGGAAATGATCTTAGTATTTTTGTATCTCTCCAGGCCTGAGCACCACCCCCTATATTAGAAGACTATATTTGTTGTTCAGTTGCTAAGTCATGTCCAACTCTTTGTGACCCCATGGACTGCAGCACCCCAGGCTTCATTGTCCTTCACTGTCTCCCAGAGTTTGCTCAAATTCATGTCCATTGAGTCAGTGATGCTATCTAACTATCTCATCTTCTGCCACCCTCTTCTCCTTTTGCCTTCAATCTTTCCCAGCATCAGGGTCTTTTCCAATGAGTCGGCTCATCACATCAGGTGGCCAAAGACTATTAGAAGACCATGTTCTTTAGTCGCTCAGTCGTGTTCAACTCTTTGCAACCCCATGGACTGTAGCCCGCCAGGGTCCTCTGTCCTTGGGGATTCTCCAGGCAAAAATAGTGGAGTGAGTTGCCATGCCCTCCTCCAGGGGGCCTTCCTGACCCAGGGATTGAACTCAGATCTCCCACATTGCAGGAGGATTCTTTACCATCTGAGCACCAGGGAAGCCCAATATTATGTTATAAACAACTATTTAAATTATCACCTACCTGCCTTCCAACTTTGATCTAGTATTTCTGATAACAGTTTCATCTGCATGTGAATTATCTCTCTAGATATGAGGTAAAATCTTGAGAAGACTAGTTCATCAAGCACATTGAGACTGAATCATACTGCATTATACAAAACTAATCTGACTCTTTCTATAAATGTAAATGTGTCTTCTGTAGTATTAAAATGTCCTGCGTTGTCCTTCTAGCAAGATGGGGTAACAAGAACCAAATTTAACTTCCCACCTGACTCAACTGAAAAAAATAAAAAAGAAAATGGATAACATTTATGAAGCCATGGTTTTAAAGCACTGAACATCAGCCAGTGAAGGACAGTGATCCCAGAGAGACAGGAAACAAATGTGGCAACCCAATAATTAACCCCACTTTGCAGTAGAAACCCAGGGGCTCAGCATTCTTTCTGATTAGAGGAGATAGAGCTTTTCAGTCTGTGGAAATGAAGATACTGGGAGATTTAAATATATATATATATATATATATATATATATATATATATGAATATAAGAATGAAGGGTTGCATAGAAGGAGAATCCAGAAGATCTATAGAGGGTCCCCATTGCACAATCACCAGAGTACCGATTCACGTATTATAGATGAGGAATCTACCCAAGGCTGGAGATTCAGTTCAGTTAACCCACTCAGTCGTGTCCAACTCTTTGCGACCCCATGGAATGTAGCATGCCAGGCTTCCCTGTCCATCACCAACTCCCAGAACTTGCTCAAACTCATGTCATCGAGACAGTGTTGCCTTCTAACCATCTTATACTCTGTTGTCCCCTTCTCCTCCTGCCTTCAATCTTTCCCACCATCAGGGTCTTTTCCAATGAGTCACTTCTTATCAGGTGGCCAAAGTATTGGAACTTCAGCTTCAACATCAGTCCTTCCAATGAATACTCAGAACTGATTTCCCCTGAAATTCCTTTAGGATTTCAAACAATATGAAAAGGCTGAAGGTTAAGACACTCTAAAAGTTTAGTGGGAGTAATACCTGTCCCCACCAGCTGGACTGGGAATCCCATAATTCCCAGGCATTGGAGTATAGTATTCAGAAGGACTTTGCTTAAGAAGTGGAAAATTAGACCTGGACTAAATACTGCAGTGGTCCCACCTCCCCAGTCTGAAATCAAGACCCCAAGTGATTAAATAGGGCTTCCCTGATGGCTCATATGGTAAAGAATCTGCCTACAGTGCAGAAGACCCGGCTTCGGTCCCTGAGTCAGAAAGATCCCCTGGTGAAGGGAATGACTACTCACTCCAGTATTCTTCTTCCTTATATGTCTTTAAAAATCAAGAAGTCCTAACTATCTGGAATTAGAAATGCAGACAGCTAGTGTGTGCCCTGAATGGGATTCTGGAACAGAAAATGGATATTAGATGAAAAAAAAAAAGGCATAACAATGTGTAACTATTGATTGTTGGGGGCCAGAGTGAGGTACTCCGCCCGTGACAAAGGTCCTGAGGAAGGAGGCTCGACATACGCAAAGGCGGGATCGAGCCTCAGGAGTCCCCCTGGAACTCCTCGAGCATCTACCCCCATAACCAGAGCCTGCCTACTTTACTACTTTGTGCTCTTACCTACACCTCTGACTTTACGGGGGGCTGTCCCCCACCACCTCTTTCGGAGAAGGAGTTAACCTAGAGCTCCAGTCAATAAAAACTCTTGGGTGTGACAAGAGTGTTTTAACCTACAAACTCCTCTGAAGGTTCTCTAGCCTGCCTGACAGGCTCATCGGGCCACATGTGATTGCTCACAGCCTCCCAACCATGAGAGGCACGAGATGCTTTAAACCCTCTAAAAACAGGTTCTTTAGAGAAGTTAGAAAACTATAAGTATAAGTATAGTGGGCTAATTAGAAATTGTGTTGGTGAAGGGTTTTTCATTTGTTGAGCCAATGTTTGTTGCTAAGTCTCCACATCCCCTGCCCTTACACACATTAATGAATATATAGAAGAAATAAGTATTAACCTTTGATATTAATCACGTTAGACCTTAGGCTAAGTAAATTCTTTCCTTAAGTAAAACCCACTACACCCTCACCCTGTAGGAATGTAACTTTACTTGGGTGGCGTCTGTTTTGAGAATAATCAGCCCTGGAGAAATAAGTGTCCTGATTGACTGACCGCTGTCACAAGGAGAGGGTCGTAAATTGTCAGCAGGCCCCCCTGGCCAGAAGATGATGTAACACCCCTAAGACCTCTGTATACCTTTGTATGAAGCACCTGACTTTGATAAAAGTCAGGACTGCTGACCCCGTGTGACTTTTGCATAACATCTCAGTGTATAAAAGTAGACCATGGAAAATAAAGAATTGGGATCAGTTTCCCGAAATACTGGTCTCCCCATGTCGCTCTCTCTCTCACTCTGGTTGAGTCTCCATCTGGAGCGCGGAACCCACCATGCTTACTAATTATGCCTGGGCTTCTAAGATCCGACCGGGGAGGCCTCAGTGTCTCCTCTCCTTTGGGAGAACGGAAGGACGCCTGCGGCCTACGTAAGTGGTGCAAACTTCTTGTCTTGAAGTTTTATTGGTCTCCCGCGTAAACCAAGCTACTCAGCCTCTTTTCTCCACTGAATTTTCCTACTGAGCTATCCTCATCCTATTACTCTTTATATCTTTGATAAAATATTTAAATAAATAGGTCGCCGACGCCGTCCCCGCTTCGAATACCCTGGATCAGCCGGGGCAGGACCCCGGCAATTGATATATTAATTGCAACATTAGTGTTGTACTAATGAAAAATGTTAATAATAAAGAAAACAGTTCTGAATATATAAAACTCTCTGTACTATCTGTGAGATGATTTTGTAAATCTAAAGCTGTTGAAAAATTCAACATTTAGTTAAGACAACCAGAATCCAACAAAGTAAAATTAATAATGTCTGACATCCAATCAAAGATTACTAGGCAAGCAAAGGAACAGGGCAAAAAAGATATAGAAGGAGAAGAATATAAGTTGAAACCAACCAGAACTGGCACAGATGTTAAAGTCGAAAATGAAAAAAATTAAATGAAATGTTAGTCATTCAGTCATGTCCGACTCTTTTGATCCCATGGACTATAGTCCACCAGCTCCTATGTCTACGGAATTCTCCAGGCAAGAATACTGGAGTGGGGTGCCATGCCCTTCTCCAGGGGACCTTCCTGACCCAGGGATTGAACTCAGGTCTCCCACATTGCAGGCAAGTTCTTTACCATCTGAGCCACCAGGGAAGCTCAAATTAAAAAATACAGGACATCAAAACAGGAAATTTAGTTATTAAAACTAAAGTTCACATGTTTAAAAAAGGTTAAGAGTCATGAAAGATTTTTCAAAAACAGATTTGAATGAAATTCTAAGATGAAAACTACAATGTCTAAGATGAAATAAACACTGAATGAGTTTCATAGAGCATTTGGTATTATAGATGAAATGATTAGTAAACTAGAGGACACAGCAATAGAAAATATCCTAAATTATGTATATAGAGAAAAAATATAAACAAAATCCAACAACAACAAAAAAGGAAAATCAGGGGATTTCCCTGGTGGTCCAGTGGTTACGAATCTGCCTTCCAATGAAGGAGACTTGGGTTCGATCCCTGGTCAGGGAAACTGAGATCCCACATGCCACGGGGCAGCTAAACCCGTAAGCTGCAGCTCGACAAACCCGTGCGCCACTAGTCAGAGCACCACAACCAAGGCCAGTGCTGCCAAAGCTAAAAAAAAGGAGAACCAGTGAAATGTGGTGAAATGTGGAGCAGCTCCAAGTGTCCTAATATATGTAATCGAAATCTTTGGAGAAGAAGATAAGGCACAAAAATATATATTTAAAGAAAAATGGCCAGAATTTCTGTTCTAAAATGTGCGTATTTTTGCTTGATCTTAGTCAAAAGGCTGAGAAGCGATTGCATATTTTCTTCACTTGTTATGACAGCAGTCACCTTTAGCGTGTGTCCCAAGTTTGAATCCCTACTAACATACTTTAATAGATGTGGGACTTACGTAAGTTCCTTTGCGTCCCTTCAATTTCTTCATTTGTAAATGGGGTAACAACTGCTGAGAAAGAAGAAATCATTCTGGAATGAGTTAGTCATGAAAACTTTCACCCTATGGGTGGAGTGACTAGTCTTCCTGGTTTTTGCTTATTTTCCCAAAGTAATTATTAATAGCCCTCCTTTTCATCCTCAAAAGTACCCTGATTTGTATGTTAAGTGTTGTGACCATAGTTATAGGGTTACTGAGAGGATTAAATGAGATAGTGTCTGGTGTGATGTGAGTTCTATATATTTAACTTATGAGTAAACTATGAATATATGTTGTCAATGCATATATAGATTACTTCAGTGCTTTCACCTTCATTTACATGTTTTTACTATTAAACAGTGCAAGTTCGAGGTAAGTAGACATACACAAGTGCGTCCCAAGTGGCTTTAGTAGTAAAGAACCTGCCTGCCAATGCAGGAGACATATAAGAGACAAGGGTTCCATCCCTGAGTTGAGACCCCTGGAGGAGGGCATGGCAATGCAGTCCAGTATTCTTGCCTGGGAAGTCCCGTGGACAAAGAATCCTGGTGGGCTACAGTCCACAAGGTCAAAAAGAGTCAGATAGAACTGAAGTGATTTAGCATGCCCACAGACATACGCAAAGTGAGGACTACTACAGATCTACTTAGATTTTAAGTTTAGAACAAACATCTAAAAAACAGCTCTGTGGTATAATTAAAATTAAAATAATTGTACATGTTTTATCATTGTGTTAAAATACGGCAAAATTTGGTCAAAGGCCACTATTGAAGCAGACATGTAATGATTGTATTTTTCATATTATATTTATGAAGTGAAGTGAAAGTGTTAGTCACTCAGTTGGGTCTGATTCTTTTCAACCCCATGGACTGTGGCCCACCAGGCTCCTCTGTCCATGGGATTTCCTAGGCAAGAATATACTGGAGTTGGTTGCCATTTTCTTCTCCAGGGGATCTTCCTGACCCAAGGATTGAACCCTGGTCTCCTGCATTGCAAGCAGATTCTTTACTATTTGAGCCACCAGGGAAGCCCTATTATAATTATAACTAGTGTAAAAACAAAAAAAGGAATAGATTTTCATTAGTCTGCATCTCTTCATCATGACAAATTTGGTCTTGCAGAAACTTAATGTGTCTTTATTTAAATGAAAACACTATGGATGGATAAGGCCCAATACTCAGGGACTAAAGTACCCACTTCAGAACTCCATCATGCTGGTACCCTGATCTGGGACCTCCACTCTCTATAAATGGGCAGGCTACTAACAAGTTAGCCTGCCAAACTTCACGAACACTGGCAGAAAACACAAGGTTTCTGGATTAGGGACAAGGATGGTCTTTTCAACATATGGTGATGATACATACAGTTGGCATCAGAGCAAAAAGGCAGGAACTGAAATCTCTATGGGAACCAGAGCCAGGGTTGGAAAAGCAGGACTGTAATTGACAAATTGCTGGAGGCTCTGCATTGGAGAAGGAAATGGCAACCCACTCCAGTATTCTTGCCTGGAGAATCCCAGGGACAGGGGAACCTGGTGGGCTGCCGTCTATGGGGTCGCACAGAGTCGGACATGACTGAATCGACTTAGCAGCAGCAGCAGCAAAGGGGAAGAGTCTGAAAGTGAAAAACTAGGGAGCCGGGGTGCATGGTGGGGAATCCCCACACACTGTGCGTTTTACCTCCAAGCTGTGGACCAGGTTCTTACAGTAAACATCAGAGGAAAATCCTTTTGTGCTACCAGCAAGGGAAGAAGAAAGGGAATCATTTTGGGGGGAGTCATATTCTCAGTTCCTCATATGTTGAGTAATTTTGAATTGCCCTCTGGACATTGTAAATGTGTATTACAGAACACGTCTGTTACATTCCTCTGAAGAAGTTTTATTTCTGTTTTAGGACTCAGTTCACTTAGATGTGAAATGCAAAGTCTGTCTTTCAACAACAACATATATCTCAGATCAGTTCTTTTATCTTTAACTGGGTTTCCATGTATGTTTCAAGGATCATCTAGAAATTTGGGTCGTTTTTACACAGAATTTTGTGACTCTCTGTCTAACTGCCTCTCTCCTTCTAAGGTTACCTTCTCAGTTTCCAGTGGCTGTGGTTGTCCCCAGACCTCTCCCCTGGTCTTTCAAAGACTGTAGGATTTTCTATTAGTTCTAGTTGTTTCACATCATGCAGCATTAGTTAGCTTGCAGTCTAAAACTGCAAAAATGAGAAACTGACATTTGTGGATTATTTTTTCTAAGCGGCTACTTTACTCTAGAATCTCTCTGCATGTATTTTCTTGTGGTCACTTGCCCAGGCACTCAGATCCCCTCCCTACCAGGCCTTATAGTTGTTTTTGTGAAAGTCTCGGTCCAATACGAGCCTACTCAAGACACCAAAAGAAACTCATATCTTTCTAAGAATAGCTTTCATAATTAGCACATCATGACATTTTTTCTCTGATCTCTTATTTTTATGTTAACTGGAGAATTAAGTCAAATTGACTGATTTCAATTTACTTCCACTGTTCTTCCATTTTTTCATTGTTTCCTTTCTGATATCTTTTTTTGTTTGTTTGTTTCTTTTGCTCCTTCCTTTACTACTTTCAATCAGATGGAGGAAGGTGGTTTTGTTTTTCCTTTATTTATTTTCCTCTCAAGTTTGGAAGTTACATACTCTCTATTACTTTGATAGTTACTCTAGCCATTTCCTGCTGCTGCTGCTGCTAAGTCGCTTCAGTCGTGTCCAACTCTGTGCGACCCCATAGATGGCAGCCCACCAGGCTCCCCCGTCCCTGGGATTCTCCAGACTTAACTAAATACAAAGTTAGTCGTTATTTTTAGCTGGGGAACTGTGCCATAATGAGGGTGGCTATGAGGGTAGGATGGTAACTTCTTCCTGGGTTATCTGAATTTTCCCTCCTTTAGTGTCCCCTGAGTGTTGTGATGCAGACAGAAGGTGACTTTCTGTTATTTCATTTGTAATGGCTTTGTTGAAGGGCCAAGCAAGGGCAGAATTCAAAGTTGGTGCCTGCTCCACCCAACAAAGTAGATACTGACTACATTCTTGGACATCCAAGATGAGTGGAGCAAGTCAGGCATCAGGGACCACTTTGGTATCCAACCTAGAGAAAGGAGGCTGTATGCAGAAACCCAAGACTATCTACCCTTACTCCTCAGCCTTTGAACTTAAAGGACAGGACCCACGATTATCTGCCTTCAGTCTGGTGATAACGGGAGGAGGTCACAAAAGGACATAGTTTGTATGGTCTGCAATAGACAGTTTCCTACTGAGCAGCACTCATTGCTGAGTTCTTCATCTGAAAAATAAGCAGAGATGGAGATGGAGCAGTTGAGAGAATGAGCTCTTTCCACCTGTCCCTGAATCCATACAGTCTCTGCATCTCTATCTTCTGTCTTTATCTCTGTCTTTGGTCTCTCACTCCTAACAACAGTCTTTGAAGTTGTGAAGTGAAGTGAAAGTTGCTCAGTCATGTCCAGCTCTTTGTAACCCCATAGACTATACAGTCCATAGCAGGAATACTCCAGTATTCTCCAGGCCAGAATACTGGAGTGGAATACTGAAGTTCCCTTCTCCATGGGATCTTCTAAACCCAGGGATTGAACCCAGGTCTCCCACATTGCAGGTGATTCTTTACCAGCTGAGCCACCAGGGAAGCCCTATAATACTGGAGTAGGTAGCCTATCCCTTCTCCAGGGGATCTTCCCAACTCAGGAATCAAACCAGGGTCTCCTGCATTGCTGATGGATTCTTTACCTGCTGAGAAGTCGTGAAGCTTATCTTTTCTCCTGGGATCCCCCAAATAACCCATCCCAAAGCCTCTCATCTGAGCCTTAGGCTTGAAATCTTCACTGTTCTACATCTGCCCCCCATATCAACCAACCTCCTCAATGTGTGACCAAACTGGTCTGAGACTCAAGGATGTCACCCAGTAGCACACATCTCATTCTATGAATTACAACAGAGGAGCAACTGGAGGTCACAGTTGGATTAGAAATCTTCTACCAGGAATTTGGGCTTCCCTGGTGGCTCAGTGGTAAAGAATATGCTTGCCTATGCAGAAGATGTGGGTTCAATCACTGGGTCAGGAAGATCTCCTAGAGAAGGAAGATCTGGGTACCCTGTTCTCTGAAGGTCTCCTATCTATCACCCTGTAGCAAGAAGAAAAGTGTCTTCCCTGTTTGGGAAGTGCAAAGCACAGATCCCCAGCTGTCCCCAGGCCCAAGTTATCCATACAGTCTGTCCTCTGGGTATATTTCAGACCCACTTAAGGCTTTGTAGTGGAGGGGAGGGAAGGGTTTCTCAAGTTGTCATTTAACCCAAGGAGAAGCAGTATTACTGGACTTCCAATGTCATCATCAAAGTCTCATTCAAACTCTGATTCATTCTCTCAAGGAGGAAATTGCCCAGAAAAATTTTCTCATTGCAGATCTACCCTAATTATGATGTATAAATTAAACTGGTCTAAGAAACAGAAAATTAATTATGCAAATTTTGTAATACCAAATGTTTCCTCCTTTAATTGATCTGCTGCTGCTGCTGCTGCTAAGTCGCTTCAGTTGTGTCTGACTCTGTGTGACCCCATAGACGGCAGCCCACCAGGCTCCCCTGTCCCTGGGATTCTCCAGGCAAGAACATTGGAGTGGGTTGCCATTTCCTTCTCCAATGCATGAAAGTGAAAAGTGAAAATGAAGTTGCTCAGTCGTGTCTGACTGCTAGTGACCCCATGGACTGCAGCCTACCAGGGTCCTCCGTCCATGGGATTTTCCAGGCAAGAGTACTGGAGTGGGGTGCCAAGGGTCAAATCAGTACACAAAATGTAATTTATAATTTGATAAGAATTTGCCTCTAAAGCATAAAATTGATTAAAACAAATTTCCTAAAGAGTCTCTATATGTATTTATGCTGCTGCTGTGTAGTCACTTCAGTCGTGTCCAATTCTGTGTGACCCTGCTCCTGGCAGGAGCAGTCTGCCAGGCGCCTCTGTCCATGGGATTCTCTAGGCAAGAATACTGGAGTGGGTTGCCATGCTCTACTCCAGGGGATCTTCCTGACCCAGGGATTGTACCCAGGTCTCCTGCATTGCAGGCAGATTCTTTACCCTTGAGCCACCAGGGAAGCCCATATGTATATATAAATACATATAAAATATAAAAATTTATATATACTATATATATATAGAAAATCTCATTATTAATATAATAATTTGAAGCATGTACAAAAACATGAAGTATGGACTCATTGGGTCTTCTACAGGAGTTAGGTCTTCTGAAATGACACAGATTTGTACTCTCTGGTCTGTTGAGAGAATCCACATGTAAATCTCAAGGGAACTCCAAGAAAGAACAAAGGTTCTTGCTGGTAGAACATTCATGGAGGTAGAGAAGGATCTGGATATGGTTTTGTCAGAGAGGAGGAAAATTTTCTCTACCTTTCTTTGTTCTTCTCTCTGGTATAAAAATTAAACTGACATGAGACAGATTAGCAGGAGCTAGTCAAATAAAAGTTAAAATAACATGTTCATATGGGAGAGACCCAGGAAAACTGAGACAAAAATGACCAAAATCCTCCTCTTAAATGACATCTTCAGCTAAAGACAAAAGAGGGTGTTGGGGGTAGTGGTTTGGGACTTCAAAGGAAAAGAAAGCAATTCACATGAAGATAGAAAAGCAAAGGTGTTATAAGCAAATGTTTGCTGGGCCAGGCGCAGATAATGGGACAGAGAGAAATTTTAACAAATAGACTTTGCTCAGTTCCTGCATGTTCACTCTGCCTACTTCATACAAATAGTTGTTGTTTAGTCCGTAAGTCATGTCTGACTCTTTTGGGGCCCCATGGACAGTAGCCCTTCAGGCTCCTCTGTCTACAGTATTCTCCAGGCAAGAACAGTGGAGTGGGTTGCCATTTCCTTCTGCAGGGGATCTTCCTGGGGTTTGAACTCAGGTCTCCTACATTGGCAGGCAGATTCTTTACCACTGAGACACCAGGGAAGCCACACTAATAGTTATCTGTGGTCAAAGCTCTATTCATGGAACATGCCCTCTATCTACATTCTTTGGGCAGCAAGAGAAAGTTAAAAAAAAAAAAAGAAACAGAAAACCTCCTAGGTCTTCTGTTTCTTAAACATAATCAGCCTAAACAAATCCTCATGCTAGGAAGATACATTTTGGGGTGTTGTTTCCAGCACAAATTCTTAGAGGATTTATTATTATTATTTTCAATCCATCTAGAGATGCTTTTATTTTTCCTGAAGAATGTTTATTGTCTTAGTGAAAGTGAAAGTGGCTCAGTCATTTCTGACTCTGTGAACCCATGGACTATACAGTCCATCCAATTCTCCAGGCCAGAACACTGGAGTGAGTAGCTTTTCCCTTCTTCAGGGGATCTTCCCAACCCGGGGATCAAATCCAGGTCTCCTGCAGATTCTTTACCAGCTGAGCAACAAGGGAAGCCCTTTATCATCTTATCCTCATCATTATTCAAATGGTGAGAAAAACATTAAGCACATAGACAGTGTTGTAGGCATAGGGAATATCAGTTCAGTTCAGTTTAGTCTCTCAGTCGTGTCTGACTCTGCGACCCAATGGACTGCAGCACACCAGGCTTCCCTGTCCATCACCAACTCCCAGAGCTTCCTCAAACTCATGTCCATCGAGTCTGTGATGCCATCCAACTGTCTCTTCCTTTGTCGTCCCCTTCTCTTCCTGCCCTCGATTTTTTCCAGCATCAGGGTCTTTTCCAGTGAGTCAGTTCTTCACATCAGGTGGCCAAAGTACTGGAACTTCAGCTTCAGCGTCAGTCCTTCCAATGAATATTTAGGACTGATTTCCTTTAGGATAGACTCGTTTGATCTCCTTGCAGTCCCAGGGACTCTCAAGAGTCTTCTCCAATACCACAGTCCAAAAACATCAATTTTTCAGCCCTCAGCTTTCTTGATGGTCCAACTATCATGTCCATATAATCATAAACAAAAAGACTTATGCTAAGTCCGCATCCTGCATGAGCAGATAGGTTTTTGTTTTTAAATTTCTGTTGGACTATAGGTTTTTTTTTTTTTTTTTACAATGTTGTGTTAGTTTCTACTGTACAGCAAAATTAATCAGCTATATGCATACATATATCTGGGGCTCAGCTGGTAAAGAATCTGCCTGCAATGCAGGAGACTTGGATTCAATCCCTGGGTTTGCAAGATCCCCTGGAGGAGAGCATGGCAACCCACTCCAGTATTCTTGCCTACAGAATCCCATGAACAGAGGAGCCTGGAGGGCTACAGTCCATGGGGTCACAAAGAGTCGAACATGACTGAGCAACTAAGCACAGCATAGCATGTACATATATCCACTCTTTTTTTTAAATTTCTTTCCCATGTAGAGCACCACAGAGCATTGAGTAGCATTCCCTGTGCTATACATTGGGCTCTCATTAATGACATATTTTATACATAGTATCAATAGTGTATACACACACACATATATAAGTATATTTGTCTTTTATATTTTGTCCTACCTTCTTTTGAAGAGAATGGGTTGTCTTTCTGGGTGCCAGATGTCCTCTGCCAGTGTTCAGAAGTTGTTTTGTGGAAGTTGTTCAGCATTCAAATGATCTTTTGATGAATTTGTGGCAGGAGAAAGTGGTCTCCTGTCCTATTCCTCCGCCATTTTGCAAAAAGGCAAAATGGTTGTCTGACGAGGACTTACAAATAGCTGAGAAAAGAAGAGAAACTAAAGGCAAAGAAGAAAAGGAAAGATACACCCATTTGAATGCAGAGTTCCAAAGAATAGCTAGGAGAGATAAGAAAGCCTTCCTCAGTGATCAATGCAAAGAAATAGAGGAAAACAATAGAATGGGAAAGACTAGAGATCTCTTCAAGAAAATTAGAGGTACCAAGGGAACATTTCATGCAAAGATGAGCACAATAAAGGACAGAATGGTATGAACCTAACAGAAGCAGAAGATATTAAGAAGAGGTGGCAAGAATACACAGAAGAACTAGACAAACCATATAATCACAATGGTGTGATCACTCGCCTAGAGCCAGACATCCTGGAATATGAAGTCAAGTGGGCCTTAGAAAGCATCACTATGAACAAAGCTAGTGGAGGTGATGGAATTCCAGTTGAGCTATTTCAAATCCTGAAAGATGATGCTATGAAAGTGCTGCACTCAAAACGCCAGCAAATCTGGAAAATGCAGCAGTAGCCACAAGACTGGAAAAGGTCAGTTTTCATTCCAATCCCAAAGAAAAGCAATGCCAAAGAATATTCAAACTACCACACAATTGCACTCATCTCACATGCTAGTGAAGTAATGCTCAAAATTCTCCAAGCCAGGTTTCAACAGTATGTGAACCGTGAACTTTCAGATGTTCAAGCTGGTTTTAGAAAAGGCAGAGGAACCAGAGATCAAATTGTCAACATTTGCTGGATCATCAAAAAAGCAAGAGAATTCCAGTAAAACATCTGCTTTATTGACTATGCCAAAGCCTTTGACTGTGTGAATCACAACAAACTGTGGAAAATTCTTCAAGAGATGGGAATACTAGACCACCTGACCTGCCTCCTGAGGAATCTGTATGCAGGTCAAGATGCAACAGTTAGAACTGGACATGGAACAACAGACTGGTTCCAAATCAGGAAAGGAGTACATCAAGACTGTATATTGTCACCCTGCTTATTAAACTTACATGCAGAATACATCATGCAAAATGCTGGATTGGATGAAGCAAAAGCTGGAATCAAGATTGCTGGGAGAAATAGCAATAACCTCAGATATACAGATACCACCCTTATGGCAGAAAGTGAAGAAGAACTAAAGAGCCTCTTAATGAAAGTGAAAGAGGAGATTGAAAAAAAATTGACTTAAAGCTCAACATTCAGAAAACTAAGATCATGGCATCTGGTCCCATCACTTCATGGCAAATAGATGGGGAAGCAATGGAAATAGTGACAGAATTTATTTTGGGGGGCTCCAAAATCACCACAGATGGTGACTACAGCCATGAAATTAACAGACACTTGCTCCTTGGAAGAAAAGCTATTACCAACCTAGACAGCATATTAAAAAGTAGAGACATTACTTTGCCAAAAAGGTCCATCTAGTCAGAGACATGGTTTTTCCAGTAGTCATGCATGGATGTGAGAGTATGCAAGACAGCAAAAGAGACACAGATGTATAAAACAGTCTTTTGGACTCTGTGGGAGAGGGAGAGGATGGGATGATTTGGGGAAATGGCATTGAAACATGTATAATATCATATAAGAAACGATTTGCCAGTCCAGGTTCGATGCAGGATACAGGATGCTGGTGCACTGGGATGACCCAGAGGGATGGTACAGGGAGGAGGTGGGAGGGGGATTAGGATGGGGAACACATGTACACCCGTGGTGGATTCATGTTGATGTATGGCAAAACCAATACAATATTGTAAAGTAATTAGCCTCCAATTAAAATAAATAAATTTAAATTAAAAAAATGAAAGCTGAGCATTGAAGAATTGATGCTTTTGAACTGTGGTATTGGAGAAAACTCTTGAGCATCCCTTGGACTGCAAGGAGATCCAACCAGTCCATCCTAAAGGAAATCAGTCCTGAATATTCATTGGAAGGACTAATGTTGAAGCTGAAACTCCAATACTTTGGCCGCCTGATGTGAAGAAGTGAGTCATTAGAAAAGACCCTGATGCTGAGAAAGTTTGAAGCCGGGAGGAGAAGGGGACAAAAGAGGATGAGATGGTTGGATGGCATCACTGATGCGATGGACATGAGTTTGAGTAGTCTCTAGGAGTTGGTGATGGGTAGGGAAGCCTGGCGTGCTGCAGTCCATGGGGTCGCAAAGAGTCGGACATGACTGAGAGACTGAATTAAACTGAACTGCTAGTGATTCTGCTACATTCACCAGGCTGCAGAAACTTAGGGAAGGAAAATTTCCTACAAGTGGAATGCAGGCAGGGCGGGTAGTCTACATGGGATAGTGCAGCCCTAGATTTTTGTCTGGCCCAGATGTGGCCTCCTCTGATTGTGTGAATCACCAAGGCTGGGCCTCCAACATCATCCATCTCACTCTGAACCAGGAAAAGGACATCTGGGTTTTCAGCTTTGAGAAATCAGGATGAGGCATTCCATGCAGAATTAAGGACTTAGTCATTCTTTTGACTCAAGGGCCTCTGAAAGAACTGAGCTACTTGGACATCACAGAAATGCATTCTTCTGGAAGCAGGAAATGGAAGTTCCAGTTTGTCATCAACTTTGTCAGCAGGAAGGACAAGAACTGAGGCAGAATTTCCAACATGAGCATGAAAAATGAGCTTGATGCCTTCAAGTACATTCTTCAGATGTTTGGTTTTCCTCTCAAAGAGAAAAGAAGACTGATGTCATTGTTTGTGATTCAGATAAATCCTCCTGGGTTTCTTATATTGATCTTCTTAAAGGGGACTCAGCCCTCACCCTATTGAAAAAGAGAAAGACATTTTCAGGTGAGTAAAACAAGGACACAGAATCATACTATTTCAGTTAATTTTAATTTTTACCATAGTGATACACACATATTGCTTTTGAGATTCAGAAAAGATGTTTGGGTAGTGCTTTGGGACTTCAAAGAGGAGAAAGGAGATTAATGAGGAGATGGAAAAGCAAATATTTGGTATTTTCTGGGCCCGGCAGAGACAATGGGACATGCCATGTTTTCCCCAACCACACCCTGCCCATATTCTTGCAAATATCTCTGGAGGGAGCTTTATTCCCAGAACAGGCCCTTTATCCAGTCTTTGGGCAGCTATGTTTGTGCATGCATGCTCACAAACATAGCTCTTTGTGACCCCATGGACTGTAGCCCACCAAGCTTCTCTGTCCGTGGGATTTCCCAGGCAAGAATACTAGAGTGAGTTGCCATTTCCTCTTCCAGGGGATCTTTCTGACTTAGGGATAAAACCTGTGTCTCCTGCACTGGCAGATGGATTCTTTACCACTGAGCCATCTCGGAAGCCCCAAGGCAGCTAAAGAGGAGGTAAAGAGAAAGACTTTTTGAGTCTTCTATTGCTAAAAAATAATCAGCCTAAAATAATTCACATGCAAAAGAGACATATTTGGGAGTGGCAAATTTTGCTTCTCTATAGCAATATGTGTGTAGTTGTCAGGGAGAGTAGGACCATCAGCATCACCCTGCCTCTCCCTACCATTTAGCATCCTCAGAGAGACCTGCATAGGTCTCAGACCAAACTGTCTTCAAGGGTGGACATGTCATCGCTCAACCCACTGATCTCCTGGGGGAAAACCCCATGGTTCCAGTCCTTCTGCCAACCTCGGGTTTCTTCACATGGAGTCAAGAGGGCCTCTGGGATTATTTTATCCCCACCCACCCACCACCTGCCCCAACAAGCATCTCACACTTCTGAGTTGTCATGGGAGTTTCTACCAACTGTTTCCTAATGATGGGGGGAAAAAACCTATTTTAAGGGAAGACAAGAAAAATTTGGACATAAAAACTTTCTGCCCTTTGACCTCCCCTTCCCCTCCAGTGCGTACTATGTGTCTGTATTATGCATTAACCAGACCTCCCCACTGGCAGAAAAACTTGTTCTGTTGTAGAAATCTAGTTTCCTTCTTCTGGCACCAGCCATGTAACTCCTTAGAAGATAACATTCCTTTCTCAGTCCTGTAAGGGGATCACACCGACCCACTACTCGCCTTGTACATGCAGACATCTTTGATGAGCTTTATGTGCAATGCCAATACAGCCTTTCCCTTACAGAGAGAAACTGAGGCAGCACAGACTGGTCAGATGACTTAAGGAAAGCCACACCTAATGGAAGTTCTCGGTTCAAATACTTAGTCATGACCTTGTTAATTTTACTAGCTCTATTACTTGTATCTTGCCTTTTACAATATATCTTGTTTCTTACATTACCAAATGCATACTTGAGCCTCAGATAAAATGAATAATAGGTGACTTGAAATGATTGATCAAATATATAGTTCTGTAAGATCAATGATCTTAATAGTGTAACTCTAGATATGGGAAGAAGCAACAAGAGAGAACCATTTTCCGGATTATAACAGTCCAGAAAGACAGGCAGTACAGAGCCTTTTGGCTATCATTAACATATCCAGTAAAAGCACATTGAGTTGGCGTGACATAGCACATGTTTACTGCAGGATTATTTACAACAGCCAGGGTGTATAACCAACCCAGGCATCCCAGGTTAGATGAATAGATTTAAAAAAGAAGAGGTATGTGATAATGTGAATACTATTCAGCAATTTTTAAAAAATGATAAAATCTTGACATTTGTGACAACACTGATATACTCTGAGTGTATTATGCTAAGTGAAGTTAGAGAAAATCAATTTTCATATGGTTTCACCTATATATGGAATTTGAAAAACAAAGCAAATAAAACAAAATCCAGACTCACAGAACAGATTGGCGGTTGCCAAAAGAGAGGGAGCTGGGGACTCAAAATGGGTCAAGGGGCCAAGAAGTACAGACTTGCAGTTAAAAATTGAGTCATGGGGATATAAAGTGCATCATATGGAATATAAGCCATAATAATGAATTAGCTTTGTGTGGTAACATGTGATAGCTAGACTTGTGATAATGCTATATGTCAATTATACCTCAAAAATACTGAAAAAAATGTAATGGAATAAGACAAAAAAAGCATATTGAGTGACCTTCAATGAAATGCTCGTCTGACCTGGGCATTCCTAGGGCTCTGTGGGACAAACTAGTCACAAAATGCTTTCCGATTCTTGATCAAAATTAAGACCAAAATGGAAGGGATTGTAAAACAAAGAATGTTGCCCACCATCCAGTTTTATAAGAATCAAGCCATTAGCTACTGCAGTCACTAACCTATAGTACACCCTGAAATCAATTCAAGGGGAAGATCAGATTGAGGCACTAAGTACACTGGAAAAACTCACAGACTGGCCCCGAGACAGATATATTCCGGAGAAGATTTTATGAACCCAGTTTCTTGCACCTACCCATACTGAGAAAAGCATTAAAGACACCAAGATCCCTGTCCTTTGAAAAATAACAGTAACCCTCAACCAAGGTGATTTCTTGGTTGTATGTACCCCTTTGCCAAAATCACATATATACTGGGCTCTCCCTTCACCTCTATAGAAAAGTCCTCAAGAATTGTCTGAGAGACTGTCTCCTTGGTCACAATCCCCAGATTGGTGCAAATACAATTTTCCATTTCTTACTTAAAAAAAAAAAAGAATTGTTTATTTATTTATTTGGGGGGTTGCTGGGTCTTTGCTGCTGTGTGCAGGCTTTCTCCAGTTGCAGTGAGCAGGGGATACTCTTTGTTGTGGTGCCCAGGCTTCTCATTGCAGTGTCTTCTCTTGCTGTGGAGCATGGGCTCTAGGCACATGGGCTTCAGTACTTGCAGCACGTGGGCTCAGTATTGTAATGCACCGGCTTAGTTGCCCTTCCGCATATGGGATCCTCCTGCAATAGGGATTGAACTCTTGTCCCCTGCACTGGCAGGAGGATTCTTTCCCACTGGACTACCAGGGAAGCCCTCATTTCTTTCTTAGATTGACTACTGATTAATTTTTCATCAACACCAATGTGTTTCCCCAGAGTCTCTTCAAGTTCTGCTGGCACAGAAAATGCTAGAGTCTTACTGTTATAGTTAAAATGAATAAGCAACAAAGACTTATTGTATAGCACAGGCAACTCTGCTCAATGCTATGCGGCAGCCTGGATGGGAGAGGAGTTTGGGGGAGAATGGATACAAGTACGTGTATGGCAGAGTCCCTCTGCTGTCCACCTGAAACTATCACAACATTGTTAATCGGCTATGTTCCAAAGTAAAATAAAAATTTTAAAGGAATTAAAAGGAAAGGAAAAAAAATGCTGGCATCTTCCACCTTCATTAATCTCTAGAAAACCTTACATTTTGCAGGCCTTGGGAATTGGGAAAGGGGCTTTGGAAAAAGACATGAGCCAGAACTTCAATCTTGGAAGACATGTATCTCTCTTCTGCATCTTGATGGAGGGATGTTGAGTCCATTCTCATGGACCAGGATGCCCACAGGTGGCCTGCCCTGGGCTCTGAGGAGCTGGGGACCTGTCAGGTGGGGATGCTTTTTCCCTGAACCCCTTCATCCTCCTTGCAGAGAGCTCCCAATTTCAAATGGGACAAGATCTGGGCCCCTAACTCAGGGCAGTCCCACAAAATATTTCTGTCATTTAATGTCTTTATTTTCACCATTCAGGGGATTTCTCCTGCTTTTTTTTCCCTTGAGCAGCTCTGAGCAGTCTGAGCTATGCCGTGGCTGTCATCTCCCTACCCAGAGCCTCACCAGCAAGCAGCTTTCTAAGGAGAGAAGCCTCCACATGCTTCTCTAGCTAAAAGCCCAGAAGCCAGTCCTGATTTGCTCAGAGAACAGAATCCGTAAGACAGGCTGCCATGCCCAGGAGACCACAGAGACACTGATTCACACTGGTGTCTGGGCCCCCCAGCCCAGTTGTGCTGTGAAGCTGCTGCCACCAGATCCCACGATCACTGTTGTGTTTTTGGTGTGTGGTGGGTGCTGATGAGGGACTAAGCCTGTGCAGGAATCAAAGGGACAACTGCTTCTCATTGGGCAGTCTTATTGTTGAGCAGTATTCCATTGAATATCTATACACACACACACACACACACACATATATATTCCACAACTTCTTTATCCATTCATCTTTTGACAGACACTTGTGTTGTTTTCGTTTCCATGTTTTGGCTACTGTGAATAATGATGCTATGAATATCGGGATGCATATACCTTTTCCAATTAGTTGCTCAAGGAAAAAAAAAAAGGAGAAATCTCCTGAATGGTGAAAATAAAGACTTTAAATGACAGAAGTATTTTGTGGGACTGCCCTGAGTCAGAGGCCCAGATCTTGTCCCATTTGAAATTGGGAGCTCTCTGCAAGGAGGATGAAGGAGTTCAGGGGAAAAGCATCCCCACCTGACAGGTCCCCAGCTCCTCAGAGCCCAGGGCAGGCCACCTGTGGGCATCCTGGTCCATGAGAATGGACTCAACATCCCTCCATCAAGATGCAGAAGAGAGATACATGTCTTCCAAGATTGAAGTTCTGGCTCATGTCTTTTTCCAAAGCCCCTTTCCCAATTCCCAAGGCCTGCAAATTGTAAGGTTTTCCAGAGATTAATGAAGGTGGAAGATGCCAGCATTTTCTTTTTCTTTCCTTTTAATTATTTTTTTTTTTTGATTCTTACTTTACATTGGAGCATAGCCAATTAACAATGTTGTGGTGGACAACATTGTTGTGGTGGATTCAGGTGGACAGCAGAGGGACTCGGTCATACACGTCTTGGTGGGACCATGCTCCCCACAGCAAGGCTGGGAAGAGGCAGGACTGGAGACAGATAAAGAGAACATTGAAGGACTTTAACCCTGAACTTGCCTTGGACCCTCAAGGAGCAGACAGGTTTGGAGACACTGATCTCTCTAAGAGAGGACTAGACAATTCCCCCTACTTGTTCCCTGCTGTCCCAGTGTGGGACAGGGAAAGAATGCTGACCCAGAGCCAGAAACTAGGAAATTCTAAGCAGGTGGACTTGCTCGCCTTCTGTGATGCTCACCTCCTGGCCCACCTCAGAACAGTCTCTCCAGCCCTTGCAGCCAAGGTTCAGAGCAAATGGTGGATTGGGAAGGGCTCGGGGTCCTTCCCTGGCCTCACAGGCTCTGAGACCCCAACCCCCACACACTGCTGACGAATCGACTTTCCATGAGTCAGTGCTCTCCAAGGCCTCATAGGTTGTCCTACATTCCATCCTTCCCTTCAGGAATAAAAAGAGGACCTCCAGCAAGAAGACACAGAGAGACTTCTTGTTGTTCAGTTGCTTCAGGCGTTGTCTGACTCTGCGACCCCATGGACTGGAGCCCACCAGGCTCTTCTGTCCGTGGGATTTCCCAGGCAAGAATATTGGAGTAGGTTGCCATTTCCTTCTCCAGGGGGTCTTCCTGACCCAGGGATTGAACCCACATCTCCTGCATTGCAGGCAGGTTCTTTACCACTTATCCATTTAAGAGAGTTAAACAGCCCAATCACTCATCAGCCTGGGATAACAGGACACAGACAAAGCCTTAACACAAAATACACAGCAACGGAAACACACGACATCCCCCTTCTCGAGCGACTCCTGCTTTTTCACTTTTTAAACCATAAACTATTAGAAATGTGGCTTCTTGAGCCACTGCGGAAAACAGTATGGAAGTTCCTCAGAAAACTAAAAATAGGACTGCCAATTCCAGCAATTCTGCTCCTGAATACATAGCCATTAAAAAGACAAAAACACTAATTGGAAAGGGTATGCACATCCCATTATTCATAGCATCATTATTTACAGTAGCCAAAACATAGAAACACCATAAGAGTCCATCAAAAGATGAATGGATAAAGAAGTTGTGGAACATATATTTGTGTGTGTGTGTATAAAATGAAATACTACTCAACAATAAAAAATGAAATTTTGCCATTTGTAGCAACATCAGTGAACTTGGAGTGTATTATTAGGCTAAGTGAAATAAGTCAGACAAAAACAAATACTGTATATCACTTATATGTAGTTGATTTCCATTTGAGGGAGAGGCAGAGATATGATTCTGGGGCAACAGCCTTGTTAACAAATGGAGATCACAGAGGGCCATGGAGTCACCTTCACAAAGAGGAAGCACTTGTATAGACATGAGACCTCTCTTCTCTGTGACATCAAGAATTGGGGACAGGAAGGTATGTTTTATTCTGGATGAGACTAGTTTTTCTGGGGAAGGTGGACTGCCTGGGGAGGGTGAACTGCCTGGGGAGAAAGTTGGCTCCCCATTTATTCATTCATTTAGCAATTAATTAATAATTAATTTGTTCAACATATATTTATTTGACACAGACATGGTGCTAGGAGCTGGGGCTGTAATGGTGAACTAGACAAACACTACTTCCCACCAATCAAGGATTTTATACTGCAAAGAGGGAAGCAAATAAAGTCATTATGAATCACGTGAAGAAAAAAAAAACAGGAGAAAGGAAATTTCAGGAGGTAGAAGAAGCAGTTTTCTTCAGACATGGTGGTTAGGGAAGGCCTCTTGAGGAGGTGACATATAAGGAAATAACCTAAAGGAGCCAGAAAGGCAAAGAGAGAGAATAAGCCAATACAGGTAACAGAAATGTACATGAGCATAGCATATGCAAAGGTCCAGGGGCTGTAAAGGACTCAGTATATTCAAAGAACTGAAAGATTAGCATGACTGAAGATGGCAATGGAGAGACTGATCTGAAAGTAGTGTTGGGCCATCAGGGGCCAGACCATCCAGTCAAACCTGTAAACTATGGTAAAGAATTTGCATTTCGTGAAAATTCAAACTACAGTGAGGTATCACCTCACACCAATCAGAATGGCCATCATCAAAAAAATCTACAAACGATAAATACTGGAGAGAATGTGGAGAAAAGGGAACTGATACAGTCACTATGGAGAATTGTATGGAGATACCTCAAAAAACTATAAATCTACCATATGACCAGCAAGGGCTTCCCAGTTTGGGGTAGTGGTAAAGAAGCTGGCTGCCAATGCACATAGACATAAGAGACATGGGTTCGATCCCTGGGTCGGGAACGTCCCTGGAGGAGGGCAAGGTAAGCCACTCCAGTATTCTTGCCTGGGAAATCCCATGGACAGAGGAGCCTGATGGGCTGCAGCACATAGGGTCTCAAAGAGTCAGACATGACTGAATTGACATAGCACTTTCACACACATGACCCAGCAATCCCACTGCGGGGCATAGGCCCTGAGAAAACCACAATTCTACAAGACACTTGTACACCAATGTTCATTGCAGCAATATTTACAATAGCCAGGACATGGAAGCAATCTAGTTGTCCATCAACAGATTAATGGATAAATATATAAATGGAACATTATTCAGTCATACAAAGGAACAGATTTGAGTCAGTTGTAGTGAGGTGGATGAACCTAGAGCCTCTTACACAGAGTGAAGTAAGTCAGAAAGAGAAAAACAAGCATTGTATATTAACACATATATATGGAATCCAGAAAGATGATACTGATGAACCTAGCAGAGAATGGACTTGTGGACACAGTGAGGGAAGATGAGGGTGGGGCGAACTGAGAAAGTAGCATTGACATATATACACATGATAAAGCATATATATGGGTTGGATGTAGGTCATGTGTAAAATAGATAGTCAAAAGTCTCTGTATAACTCAGGGAACCCAGCCTGATGCTCTGAAATGACCTAGAGGAGTGGGATGGAGGGCAGGGAGGGAGGCTCAAAGGGGAGTGTGTGTGTGTGTGTGTGTGTGTGTGTGTATGTGTGTGTGTGTATATGCTGCTTAGTTGCTTCAATCATGTCTGATTCTGTTCGACCCTATGGACTTCAGCCTGCCAGGCTCCTCTGTCCATGGGATGCTCTAGGCAAGAGTACTAGAGTGGGTTGCCATGCCCTGCTCCAGAGGATCTTTCCAACCCAGGGATGGAACTGGGGTCTCCTTCATTGCAGACAGATTCTTTACCACTGAGCCATCAGGGAAGCCTATCTATCTATCTATCAGCCTAAATATGACTGATTTGAATTGTTCCATGGCAGAAACCAACACAACATTGTAAAGCAATTTTCCACCAATTAAAAAATTTAACAATAAGCAAATTTTGATAAATGAATTTGCATTTCATTCTAACTGCAAGTGGAAACATCAAAGAATTCTAAACATTGGAATGACATAATTGAATTTCCATTTATGGAGATAATCCTTGCTGGCTCACAGAGAACTGATTTAACAGATAGATGGAGTGGTAGATGGAGGTCACCAGTCAGGATGCAGATGCACAGAACTGGTGAGTTATGGTGGTTTCCAGATATCCAGTGGTGGATGGCAGAGAAGTTGGAGAGGGATGGGTGGATTTGAGATGTACTTTGAAGGCAGGCTTCTTGGTGAATAGACTTGATGGGTTGGATGCAGGTCTTTAGGGAGAGGAAAATCCAGGATGACTCCCAGGTTTCTATCTTGAGTAACTGAGATGGAAAAGACTGGCTGTGGGAATAGGCATATCGGGCAAGGATCAAGGGTGCTCCTTAGGACATGCTCAATTTGCAGGTTCGGAGAATATCCAAGCTGGTAGTTGTAAGTGCAAATCTGGAGTTCCAACAAGAGCTCTGGGCCAGATCAAATCATCGCTATCCATTTGGAATTTAAATTCATAACAAGTAAAATCATCTAGTCATGGCCTTCCCTGGTGGCTCAGTGGATAAGAATCTGCCTGTCAATGCAGGAGACACAGTTTTGATCCTTGGTAGGGGAAGATCCCACGTGCCACGGAGCAACTAAGCCAGTGCACCACAATTATTGAGCCTGTGCTCTAGAGCCTGAGAGCTGCAACTACTGAAGCCCAAGTGCCCTAGAGCCTGTGCTCCACACCAAGAGGAGCCACCATGATGAGAAGCCCACACACAGCAACAAAGAGTAAAACCCCTCCCCACTACTAGAGAAAAAGCCGTTGCATAATGAAGACCCATTGCAAACAAAAATAAATAAGATTATTTTTAATGCCTATGTCCAAGTAAATAGAAGAAAAAATTAAAAAAAAAAAATAAAAGTACAACAATAGCATCAAAAATTTGAATATTAGAGTATCTCAAAGGCTGGAGGAAAAAGTCATAGAAACCAGTGTTTCAGAGACTGAAACAAGGGAAATAAAACTGATAGAGAGCTCTCCATCTGTCATGATAGGATGTGAGCTCAAGGTCCGTCCACTCTGCCATCTTGTCCCTCCTCTCTTTCTCCATCTGTCTATCTTGGAATGATGAGAAATGATCTGAAGGAATAAGAATGGGAGCTAGAGAAACTGAAGCAGGGAAATGAAGGAAACCAATGCAAGGAGGTGTTCCTGAGCTCAACACTCCCATGGGTGACTATGACTCAATCCTGCTTGGACCCTCTGAGGAATCATGCAGACTAAAGAGCTGAAATTCCCCTACCCGCTCTCCCCCATTGGTGAAGGGTTCCCAGTCATTGAAAAGCCCAATATGCCTGTTCATCATATACCAAGAAGGGCAAGGTTTCCTGAAGGAAGAAAACCTGATATGCTCACATTCATATTCAGGGCATTATAAAACCTGCAATTTACATGTCTCTGGTTGAGTGAATTCATAAATTTTACTACAAGCATTAACTAAAGTAATCCTCACAAAATGGACAACTGGTTTAAAAGCATCAGAATAAAGAAACTGGTGTTTGAATGTCCCCCTAAAAGTCTAGGAAACAGGAATAATAACAAGAAAATGTCATAGTTGATGCTTGAAAAAAGTATAAACTGCTATTTGTGATTCTTTGAAATACAGATTGATTTACATCCACTGTGGTTAACAATTAATCTTAACTGAATTGTATACTGTGTATCAAATTATTAACTAATGATACTATGAGTTCATCATGACTATGATATTTGTGATATTTTTATTTTACATCCGCCTTACCCTTTAGATTCATCTTTTGGAGTTCATGTTACAATATTTATAATAAGCATGCATAGAATTATTAATATCTTTTATTGATAGGATTATATGTTTGGAAGTCACATTTCCAGGCTATGGGTTGGCAGAAGGAATAGCAAGAGAGGTTGTAAGAAGGATTTGGGAGTGGACTTAACTGGACTTGGCAACTAGGATGATGGGACAAGATCAAGAAAGAATAAAAAGTGACTCAGGTTTCACACTGAAATGATGTGCAAGTTGGGGACACAGTGTATCTAGAAATTATCTAGAGATTATCTAGAGGGTGGGCTTCCCTGGTGGTTCAGCGAATTTGCTGGCCAATGTGGGATATGCGGGTTCGATTCCCTGGAGGAGGAAATGCCAACCCACTCCAATATTTTGCCTGGGAAATCCCATGGACAGAGGAGCCTGGCAGGCTATAGTCCATGGGGTCACAAAAGAGTCGGACACAACTTAGTGACTAAACAACAGCAACACATTTAGAAGGTATCTAGTAGAGGAGGTGGTTTTGAGGTGGTGAGAATGAGGTAGGCTGTTGATGGGCATCCATGTATGGTGGTCTCTTAAGATGATCTGTTGTGTTTTCAAACAGAAGAACCTCTGACTGCTTGATCCTCTGAACTGGATTCAGCCACCCAGAGCCCAGACTGGATTTAGAGTCCACCCTCTAAGTAGTAATTCGTGCTTTGGACTGTGCCCCTCTCCTTGGTGAGGGTAACGGGGTGCCCTGCCTCAGAGGAGGTTGCAATGAACCAGCCAGGGTAGGAGACAGACTGAAAGACAACGGTGGAGCCTTCATCATTGCGGTAAAAGAGGAAGCACTTCTCTCCTTTGGGCTTATTGTAGAGATTCATGATACTTTCTTCCTGAAGGTACGAAAAAGGCTGGTTAGAGAGGATTTTGGGGAGGAGGGAGATAAACTAATTCAGCCCTGGCACTGTCCCCTTTCCACAAAGAGAGGGACAGCGGTAAGGGACACAGGCAGATGAGAGGGGGACGCCACAGGCAATCCACTGGTTCCCAGTTCTTGGCCCCACCCCAGAATCCCATCACAAGAGGTGCTTCTGATCCCTTGAACCAGAACTGCCTTCCTGAAAACAGAGGGAGTTGTAAACTCTTTCATGGACGCACTCATCGGATGGGTTCAGGCCAGTCTCATGAGGTTCCCCACCTCCAAGTGGGTTTATACATTACAGCTTCCATCAGAAGCAGAGGATTCATAACTACCTATCTGACTTTCAGAATGGGGACCATAAGCGTGTCATCCACCAAATCCAATTAACAATCTCCCCTCTGGTCTCCACTGCCATTCAGTAGCTTTACTTCAGAGGAAGCATCCCAGAGCCTCAGAGGATCTCTGGGAGATGATTAAAGAGGACTGAGAATGGCCATTCTGAAACATTTTCAAGGATGTATTCTCGGGCTTGCAGAGTAAGCTCTTTCAGTAAAATGAGTCTTACACCTTCCAAAGGTCCCTTGTGTTGACTTGGGAATCAAGTCAGCTTTTCTTCTTTATGGTGAATATGCAGGATTGCAAACCTGTTTCTCTTTGGTTTGTTTGTTTTCTTCTTTCTTTTTTATTTTCTAAATTATGAAAGGATGCGGGGAAGGCAATGGCACCCCACTCCAGTACTCTTGCCTGGAAAATCTCATGGACAGAGGAGCCTGGTGGGCTGCCATCTATGGGGTCACACAGAGTCGGACATGACTGAAGCGACTTAGCAGCAGCAGCAGCAGCATGAAAGGATGATAACATATTTACAGGAGACTTGGAAAATACAGAACAAAGTTACATATTATTCCACCATATGTTACAATTATTTTTCAGTTCAGTTCAGTTCAGTGGCTCAGTCGTGTCCGACTCTTTGCAACCTCATGAACCACAGCATGCCAGGCCTCCCTGTCCATCACCAACTCCCAGACTTTACCCAAACTCATGTCCATTGAGTCGGTGATGCCATCCAACCATCTCATTCTCTCTTGTCCCCTTCTCTTCCTGCCCTCAATCTTTCCCAGCATCAGGGTCTTTTCAAATGAGTCAGCTCTTTGCATCAGGTGGCCAAAGTATTGGAGTTTCAGCTTCAACATCAGTCCTTCCAATGAACACCCAGGACTGATCTCCTTTAGGATGGACTGGTTGGATCTCCTTGCAGTCCAAGGGACTCTCAAGAGTCTTCTCCAACACCACAGTTCAAAAGCATCAATTCTTGAGTGCTCAGCTTTCTTTATAGTCCAACTCTCACATCCATACATGACTACTGGAAAAACCATTAGCCTTGACTAGATGGACCTTTGTTGACAAAGTAATGTCTGGCTTTTTAATATTAAATTAAGATTTTTAGTTGGAATTTCAATATCAAACTCTCAAAAGTTATTAGAATGAATAGACAGAAAAATAGAAGCATATAGTATACCCAAAAAGCACTATGGACCAATTCAACATAATTAAGATTATACAATTTTCACACAGTGGCAGGATACAAATTCTATTCAAGTTCCCATAGACTATAAACCAGGAGACCCTGGACCATCCAGGGACATAAAACAAGGTGCAAAAATTTCATGGTCTAAAGATATTGAAATCATACAGAGTCTGTTCTTCTATTACTGTAGAATTATACAAACCTATTACTTATATTCAGTAACAGATTAAATGAAATTGAAAGTTCCTCTCATTAATGTACTTCTCTAATTAGCTGCACAACCACTCACCTTAAGCTGCAAAGTGGGATAGCCCTGGATTTCTGTACAGCAGAGACAGAGATTTTTGTCCTTGATTCCCAGGTAATGTGGAGTACCATTTCCTTCCTTATCGAATTCCATGTCTCTACATGCTATCAAGGAAAGAATGACTGGAAACACAGGGAAAATGGAAACAGGTGTCAGGCTCCAAGCAGTGAAAAGGCCATTCCTTCTGGTCTGACACTCACATCTAGGGGATAATGAGCAGCCAGGACACGCCCCCCTCACAAAGTCTTCTCCCACTAGCCATGTGTCAGAAACCCTTCATCAGTTGACTGAAATCCATTTCCTATTTCTTCCTTAATATCAGAGCCCCAGCTGTCACCAGGATATATTACTTCCCCAAAATAAAAATAAATTTCCCATCACACTTACAGCTAACTTTGACCATATGCTTAAGTTTTAACTCATGAGATAAGAGTGGAATGTTGTGTAGGATTTCTAAGAATGTTCTTCTTTAAAAGGAGTTCACTCAGTTGGAAGGAGCTTTCTTCTTATTCCCTGTCTTTATACCTAGATTGTGGTGACGGTGATCTTGAAGATGGTAAAGCAGAACCCTAGAATCCTTGGAATCTGGTGGCATTACAGAGGCACCTATGGGCCTTAGTCTGCCTTCTCAGGCTTCTTTTCCCTGAGAAAGAAAGGAATTTCTATCTTATTTAATTCCTGCTGGATGGTTTAGTCACCAAGTTATGTCTGACTCTCTTGCAATCTCATGGACTGCAGCCTGCCAGGCTCCTCTGTCCATGAGATTTTCCATGCAAGAATACTGGGAGTGGGTTGCCATGCCACCTCCAGGGGTTCTTCCTGACCCTGGGATCAAACCCACATCTCCTGCATTGGAAAGCAGATTCCTTACTACTGAGCCACCGAGGAAGCCCCTAATAAATTCCTAGTTGAGTGAATTTTCTGTCGCTATCAGTATAATTTAATTCTCAACTAATTTAGCAGATGATTCCCAGGAGCCTGCATGTTCTGCATCTATCCTTCTGGGTAGGGAGAAGGGAATTTATCCATTCAACATTCTTTGTTGAGTACCCACTCAAGGCTCTGGAGACTTAGCTGAGAACTAGAGACATTGTTATTGCCACCATGGAAAATGGAACTAAACCATGGAAAGAGAGAAATGACCAGAACCACAAGTGGCAACACCTGTTTTGGGGAAACTGACAAAGGTCTGAGACAGTAGGAGAGAGACCAAGAAAGAGGAAGCGAAAAAGCAGAGTGAAGTTCAAGCCAAGAACTTAACACTAAGAGGAAGCCAGTAAATGAAGAAACAGGAATGTGGTGGTGGAGGGGTTTGGATGAAGAGTGTTGACAGGGAAAGGAAATGTTAAGACCCTTACATGGAAAGAAGCTCGGTAAGTTCCAGGCTCCAAAAATTAGATTGGTGTGCCTCAGATCTCCTCACTGCTCACTTTCCCCAAACTTCCACCCCCAAAACACAAATACTTGGAAACAATATTCTTCAATTAATGTGGTAAGAAGGTCACTGTTGATGGTTCGTGAAGATAGGATGCAAAGCTACACAAGTGAAGTGGGAGAGAGGGCAGTGAGGAAGTAATACAGTGTTCCAAGTGAAAGATGATATTAACTTAGAAATAAGGCTTATTTTGCACATAGACTCATCAGTCTCTGCTGGTGGATTAAATGGAGATCAAAGAAAAGAAGAAATAAGGATGCCTCCTGTATTTCTGGCTCCAGTGAACAGGGTGAAGAAGAAGATGGGGAAGACTGGGTCTGTAAACCGTTTTGAGAAGTCAGATCCACAGTTCCACTTTTGGAATAGATGTTAGAGATGTCTGCATGCTAAGTCACTTCAGTCGTGTCCGACTCTCTGTGACCCCCATGCACTGTAGCCCACCAGGGTCTTCTGTCCCAGGGATTCTTCAGACAAGAATACTGGTGTGGGTTGCCACGCCCTCCTCCAGGGGATCTTTCCAACCTAGGGATCGAACCCTCATCTCCTACATCTCCTTCAATGACAGGCGGGTTCTTTACCACTATTGTCACTGAGATGTCTGAGAGGACATCAAAAGGAAATGGGTTACAGAGACCTGTACATCAGCTCAGCAAACAGTTCAGGAAACATTCACTGAACATCCACCCTATGATAGTTGGAATTTAAAGGCCACTAGCTACTAGCCAAAATCTGTTTTTGTTTTGGCTCTGGACACAGAGTTAGACTACATTTCCCAGCATCCCTTGCAGTTAGCTACAAGTCATGTGACTCCATTTTAGCCAATGGTTATGAATGGGAATATTCCAGGCCATTTTCACGCTTGATCACAAAGCCCCTCTATACACACTCTTCTGCTCTCTATCATCTTCTGTCAGATGGAAACGAAAAAGGACATAGGTAAAATTTTCAGGGGAGACAGCTGGGTTGGAAGCATAAATGCCAGAATGAAGAGGCAACACGTCAATCCAAGAAACCAGCTCTGAGTCCCTTCAGAGTGGTGGGGTGATGGTTACAGATTGAGCTCTGAAAATTGCCAGCATTTGGCTATTTTACAGAGAAAGTGGAGTCAGAAGGTAGAGTGCAAAAGAAGAGCCAGTGAACCACATAGAACATTCTTACCAAAGGACGGAACAGAGAGTGTTCGAGAAAGAGTAATCAATTATGCTGACTGCCCCCGAGGAGAAGGAAATGGCAACCCAATCCAGTGTTCTTGCCTGGAGAATCCCAGGGACAGGGGAGCTTGGTGGGCTGCCGTCTATGGGGTCGCACAGAGTCGGACACGACTGAAGTGACTTAGCAGCAGCAGCCACTGAGGAACAAAAAGTGAGGACAGACAAATGAGTCTGGTGACTGGAAAGAGAAGCTAGAGATGAGTGGGCAAAGAACAATTCAAAAGTTTTATTGTTTGATGTAAGCATGGACATGTGGGGAAATGGAGACAAGCTGTGTACTTGACTATGACTGTACAGAGAACAGTATGTATATTACCACATAAGAAAATAGAACACTTGTAGAAATGAAATGTGCAAATCCAGAGGAGGTTTTTAGTATTAAGCCTGGAAATGTTCCATTAGTGCATGTCTAATCAGAGTTAGAAAGAAGACAAAGACAGAATAAGCAGGGGAAAGGGGAATGAAATCAAACATCAAAGGAACAAACAAGAAAGGAAAAGAAGCTGACTTGGATTGACTTTTTTTCCAGCTTTATTGAGGTATAATAGGCATGCAGTGGATTGATGGGAAGAAGGAATATTCCCCTATTATTAGAAAAGAGGACTCCAAATTTGAAAAATACAGGTATGGTAATGGAAAGATGAAACAGTTTAAATTTAAGGACAGAGGTAGCAATGGTTGAAATTTAGAAGAGAGAAATTCCAAGGAGAAGGTCAGCTGTTAATTGAATGAATAATCTCTTCTTAATCAAGGACATTTTCTTTTGGTAAGGAGAGCTCCAGATCCATCACACCCTCATTTCTGGGTACAGGTCTTCTTTCCTCATACCCTTTCCAGATAGTGTGAGGGAACCATCTTGCCCTTTCCTGCCTTTCTTGAGGACACTGAAGCTATCCCCAAGAATATGCTTCCCAAGCTCACACAAGCTTGGCCCCATCCCCAGTGGAGCTGATGTCCCTTTAAGGGCAGCACAATGGCTTTGATTGTCACTCACCAGGTTTAATGTTGTTGCTAGAAGGAACTGCTATTAATGAATTTCCTTTTACGACCCACACCATCTGCCGAGAATCACGAATGTGAAGGTAACTGGGATATTCTCGCACTGCCAGAAGACAGAAAATCACAAAATATACATGAGGTTATTGTAAATTTTAGGACTCCAATTGCAACTGGTAATAAGGGCCTTTGATTCCTAGGATTCCTAGGAGTAGATTTACTGCTCTGACAAAGAGTGGCTGTTGGAAAAAGGGAAGGGAAATAGGGCAGGAGCTGGTTTGTGAACCAACGCATCTGAAAGAAGCTACATGCACTCATAGTCCCAAGAGTCTTTCAAGATTCACCCTTTTTTCTAGGATTATCAGTGACTTGTCTTTTTGCTGATTGATAGTCTCTGGGTAGTAACAAAACAAAGTATATATAAATCAGTCATCAATACATTATTTCTTATTTACCCTCTTTATCAAAATAAATAAGTAGTTCTAGAACTCCTTATTTATTTTGAATGAATAATCTGGACTACAAGGGTTTCTTGTACTCTAAATTACAAAACAGAAACCCTTGTACTCCATTTCTTTGGGGAGACCAGATGGAAGTATTTCCAAGCTGGTTTGTGATTCACCACTTACACATAGGGCACGCCATGTTGGCTTCAGGGCTTTCTGTGAAGAGGACGAGGTAGACCAGATGGTGGAGAGGCTGTGGTCCAGCGGTTAGTCTTGTAGGGAAAGAGGGAAAGAAAATACGTTATCCATTTCTCTCCCTTCCCCTGGAATTCTGTATTAAAAAAAACTGTCCTGAGACCCTATCTTAGATGCACATTTGAGAGTAAGGATGGGAAAAGCATGTTCCAGGGCTGTAAAACCCAAGATGGAAGCTCCCATTACTGTCAGGGCTGAGTGGTCCTGGCTCTCCAGGCTGCAGTGACCCTGGGATGCCCTCTATCCATCACAGCTAGGATTGTTAGGAGATTTCAGTGCATCAGCTCAGGTACTAAGTCTCTGGATTTAGAGGAAGAAAGAGTACTTGCCTGTCTCCATTTAGCCACCAGCTATCCTGACTCCAAGCTTGAGCATCCTAAATAACCAGTAGCTACCCTGTTTTTCTGACTCACATCTTCCCCAACCCTTCATCCAAAGAGGCATCTCTGCACAAGGATGTCCACGGACCACATGAGGTATTTTGACTGTTAGGGGACATCTATCTCTGAGCTTCTGGTTAGGGAACCATGACAATTCCCCAAGAAGACCACAAACTCCCCACAATGAGAACCAATTGTTCACATCCTCCTCTGCCTCAGGATATGCAGTGCCTGAATCTATAGTCATCCCTAGAGAAAGAATAAACCCACTACCAGCAGCACTCTGGAAGCAGTCTCAGTTCCTCTGACACTGCGTGTCTTGGACCAAGGCTCCCAGAGGTTCCTCAAGGCTGGACACAGAGCAGTGAAGGAAGGTTTCCCATACACAGTTTCTACCTTTGTCCAAAGAGATGCTCTTGTCCTAGAGCCCAATCTTAAGGCTCCATCTGCCCCAAGTGCCCTGTAGAACTGTCCAGGACTTCCAGGCCTTTAAATGAGTGAGGAAGGAGGGTTATTTCCTGGCTCTGGGTGTGCCCACTTTGGCAATAAAACTGGTCCAAGACAGAGGTCTCATGAGGATTCAGCGAGTGACTGAGAGGCAACACAGGTGTGGCCAGGCTGGGGTCCTAGAGAAACCAGAGGAGAGTAAACGTCAGGAAACACCGATGAGGAAATACAGAAAAGGCCAGATGCTGAGTTAAGAAGGAGAACTTCCTTCTGGACTGCTTTGGAGGCAGAGGTGTGGCTCACTTGATTCACTGATGGTGTGAGCCATGGCCTCATTCATATCCTATTTGGGGCAATCCATAGTCCTCCTTTCAGAGTTTTGCATAACCAACATTGAGAGCTCATTCTGTATCTGATAGACATGTATCTGATGAATCTTTCATCCTCTAGGAGCCATTCATCTTTATTTCTTATGGAAGAAAACAGTCCCTGAGAAATGGCAAAACTTACCCAAAGTCATATAGCTGCTAAGAAATGTAGCTAAGTTAAAAATCAAGTCTTTCTGGGCTTCCCTGGTATCTCAGTGGTGAAAAATCCACCTGCCAATGCAGGAGACACGGGTTTGATCCCTGATCCAGTAAGATTCCATATGCCGTGGGGTAACTAAGCCGTGAGCCACAACTATTGAGCTTATGCTCTAGAGTCCAGGAATCACAACTACTGAGCCCACATGTCACAACTACTGAAGTCCATGTACTCTAGAGCCTGTGCTCCACAACAAAAGAGGCCACTGAAACAAGAAGCCTTTGTACCGCAATGAAGAGTAGCCCCCACTCACCGCAACTAGAGAAAAGCCTGCCCAGCACAAAGACCCAGCACAGCCAAAAATAAATAAACAAAAAAATTATTTTTTAAAAGTCAAACCTCTCTGTTCTTAACCACTATGTAGTGTGTTGCCTTTGGGTCATGATTTCCTGCACCCTGTGTTAACTGAGATACATAGGGAGCCTTGTGCTTGGTGGTGGATATTAAAAACTGCACTGTATCTAAGGAGACTCACTTAATAGGAGGAAATTTGGAGGTCTCCTGGCTTCCTGTCTCTGCTTCAGGAATCAGACAGCCTCAACATAGGTGGTGAAAGAGAACCATTACCCTTGAAACCCATATTGTTGGTCAGTCCTAGGTGGCGCTAGTGGTAAAGAACTTGTGTGCCATTGCAGGAGATGTGGGAGACCCTGGTTCAATCCCTCCAGCTGGAAGATCCCCTGGAGGAGGGCATGGCAACCCACTCCAGTATTCTTGCCTACAGTCCACAGGGTCACAAAGAGTTGACACAACTTAGCATGCAAACACGCAAGCCTAAAAGTAAAGAAGTATTCATTCCATGCCAAGATTTACTTCCACATTACTCACAACCACTAATCAGGGCTCTGTTCTCTGAAACCCACCACTGACTCTCTCCCATTGAGTACTGCAGTAGTCCCTAACTGGCCTCCCTGCTTCCGTTCTTACCTCCCTCAAGTTAAACTCCCGTCCAGCAGCAGTGAGCAGGATCAAAGATGTCAGTGTGATCCTATCACTGCCCTGCTCATAACTCTCCCATGGCTTCACAGCACACATAAACTTGCCATTGCTTATAAACTTGCCCTTGCTTGTCTCTCTGCACGTCTTCTATCCCTGCCCTTCCTACCCTCCCTGCTCTGGTGTCTTGCTGATTCTACGCTCTGCCCCCAACAAAGAGCTCATCTTCTCAGGGAGCCTCTCCTGTTTCTCTGCAGGAACTGGGCTTTCCCAGACCTTATAGGGTCCACCCCCTTACTTCCATGCATTTGCAAAAAAAAAAAAAAACAAGCAGCCTCTAAATGATGTCTTCCCTGACTGCCCTGTCTCCAAGAGCCTGCACATTCATGCTCTGATTTCTAATTCTTCTCTATTATTTTCTTTATAATATGTATGTTGCCATCACCATGGATATTTATCTGTGTATGTACATATGTATATATGTATGTACATAGACACGTATGTATGTGTGTATTGTCCTCAGCACCAAAATGCCAGCTTCACGGGGCCAAGGAACTTGTCTGTCTTGTTAACTAGATCCTTAATGTCTGAAATAGTGTCTCACTTATTTTGGGAAATAGTAAAATTTATTAAATAAACAAAGGAATGAATGGAATATTCTATGAATAAGAGGAAGACTGGGAAGAGAGAAAGGGAGAGAGCTGCCTTGGAGGGGCATCTGTTGAGATGAGAGGCAAGTTCCTGCCCCCTCATGGAGAAGAGTCAGGGGTTGCTATCCCATAGCAGAAATAGACTACCCCAAGAGGATCTCTCAAACAGTAGAGGAGACTAGGAACTTCACCTTCAGCTGGATGACTGATATACCTGGAGATCCTCGGGCTCACCCTGGCTCCTCAGCCAAGACAGTGTAGGGAGGGAGTTCTTGGGAAGCCTTGTATGGGTTCCAGCCTTGAACCCAAGACACTGTACACCCCAGTTGGTCCAAGAGCATCCAGTTTATGCCCATTTTCCCAGGGTGATACTCGTTTGGGTTTTATTATTTTGGGTTTGGGGGTGTTTTTTTGCAGGGGGATATTTTTGTTTTGTTCTGGGTGGGGATTGTTTTTTGTTTTGTTTGTTGTTTGTTTTGTTTTGACTCTGCTGCATGGCTTGCGGGATCTTAATTCCCCTAGACCAGGAGTCAAACCCAGGCTCTGGCAGTGAAAGCGCTAATCATTGGACAACCAGGGGATTCCTCCTGTGTAATTCTTAATAGAGCTCCTTTCACTCTCTTAAGAGTTCTGGCCACCTCACAGCTCTAGGGAAATTACCTACATAGGGAAAAGCAGAGGAGAAATAGGTCTACCTTTCTGTAGAAACCATGAGAAATGAAAGCTCAGGGATTTATGTGTTGTCTATCACCAGGAAGAAATTGAATCTCTGACATCAACATGGCCACTCTAATGCTGAAAGGCAGAAGATATTAGGATGAGGTGAGGAGGTCAAGGCATGCTTGTGGGGCCCAGAAATTCATCAATGTGCTTGGAAAAATATTGTCTCCATAATCTTTCTCCAAATCTCAGGACAAGTAAAATCATAACAGAAAGTTAAAAAAAAAAATCACAAGATGATATGGGTTAGAAATCACCATATTGGGCTTCCTTGGTGGCTCAGTGGATAAGAATCCACCTGCCAGTGCAGGGGACATGGGTTCAATCCCTGGTATGGGAAGATCCCACAAGCCATGGAGCAACTAAGCCCATGCACCACAACTATTGAGCTTGTGCTTTAGGGCTTGGAAGATGCAACTACTGAAGCTTGTATGCCCTAGAGCCTGTGCTCTGCAACAAGAGAAGCCACTGCAATTAGCAGTCCATGCACTGCAACTAGAGAAAAGCCCACACAGCTACGAAGACCCAGTGCAGCCAAGATTAAATAAATAAATACATATTTTAAGAAAGAAATATCCCTGTATTTACAGAGGATGCTGTTTACTGACATGATGTGGGAAGAAATGTTATTTCATAAAGGGTAGAAGAAAAGATAAGTCTTTGTTGCCACTATGCTCTAGATGAGTGGATGCCATGTCAGATCATGGCCTGTGAGTTGATGGGAAAAGAGCTAAGAAGCTCTTTCTGGGATAGGATAGGGGAGTGTTGTGTTAGCTGTGCAGTAGCATTATGCATAAAATATGGAGTATGATATCTACTAATGATGCTTTATTTGTACCACCACCCCAGTAGTGAAGCCAGGGGAAACCTGAGTTTAGGAAGATACCACCTTCTACAACTATCCTACTGGGTTCTTAGAAGTGGGAGATTTCATGGGAACCTGGTTTTGTCATTTCATGGGAAAAAATGATAAAACTCCTTATGAATGCAGAGAGTCAGTATTATGATCATGCTATCCCATTAAAGTCATTAAATTCATAACAGCAACTGAGAGGAGCAAATTTTTTATTTCACAAATTTAACTTTCCATGAGATCCAGTGATAATGCTTTAGGTGAAAGCTTCATAAACAACACTAGTTCTTCATTCAAACCAGCAGAGCACATAACTTCACTGAGACACAAGCCACTCCCACAAGGGCTTCCAGCTTTCTTCTTAGTCTTTTCTTTTATGGAACTTGTCTGTCTGCTTTTCCCCACCAGGATGCAAAAGATCTTGATACATTGCCACAGAGCAACATATCTGAAAATCCAGAGATCTGGACTCCAAATGAAAGAATTATCACCTTCATTTGTTATTTGAAGCATCATTAGCAGGTATGTTAAGTAGAGTTTTCTTTAGTATTTTTGTCAAGGTGTCATAATTTAGCCACATGGCCATAGCAAAGACCCTCAGTTTCCCTGCACTGTTGTCCATGTGGCGGAGGGCACACAACTTGGCCCAGTGTTGTGCGTATGTTGTCACTGCATGGACATGTTGAGGTCAGTAAGATACTCTTGGATGAAAAGCTTAACCAAGATTCTTCCTTCTTTTACGACTAAGATGGTTCAATTCACAGTTGGGGAATCTGCAAGCCCCCCAAAAATGAAATGGACATAATTCTGGCAATTCTGCCTTTCCTTGTTGAATGATCGGTATGACAATGTTCATCTCCAAAGTACTTTTCTCTCTTTTTTTCTTTATTAATTAAAGTATTGCTGATTTGCAGTGTTGTGATTCAGAAGCATTTCAGGAGCTTGAATGGAGGAAACCAAAGACAAGATTCTCTGCGCAGAGAACAACCCTCATCCCTAGACCAGCCTTAAGGCTGGAGTACTGTGAACCCAAAGTCAGTAGTGTAGATTTTCCCCAGTTCCTGGGTGATAATCACAGGACAGCCTCCACAGGAGCAGGAGCCGATGAACCAGCCAGGGAAGGCCACAGACTCAAAGCTGGAGGCCCTGCCATTCTGGTCATGGTAGAAGAGAAAAGGCTTCACAGGCTCAGTCTGGTGGTACAGATCCATTATGTTCCGTTCCTAAAGGGCGAGAAGGAGGTCCCAGGGAGAAACAGCACTGTTTGAGTTCTTCCACACTCTGCACACTAACAGTTCCTATTCGAGATTGTTTTCGCTGTTGAAACAGGCCTGGGCACCTCTATTTCATATTAAACCATTAAAAATTATCAGCCCCAAATACTTTAGAGATATTAAGTTTAGGAGTGAAAACTTAGACCACTAATTTCAATGGTTCTTAATGTGAGCCTTTGAAGAAGAACAGTGTTGACATCAATGTTTTTGAGAATACAAAGCACAGATTTAGCCATTACCTGTTCCTTATAAACTCAAGGAATAGTTACATAACAGTTATCATGAATCTAAACAGAGTTGTTTCATATCAAGTGTCTCCAACCTCAGAACTATGGATGTTTTGGGCAGAATAATCTTTTGTTGTCAGGCTCTGTCTTGTGTATGCTGGGAGGTTTAATAGCGCCCCTGGCTTCTACCCACTAGAGATTAGCAGAATCCCCTAGTCCCTAGGTGTGGCAACTAAAAATATCACCAGACATTGAAAAATTTGTCAGGGGCAAAATTGCCCATCATTAAACCACTATTTTCTATCTTGTCATCAAATTGAGTGTCTGCCTATGCTTGTTTGCTGAAGGCTTTTACATTTATTACTGACTCCAATAGATGGTCTTCCCTGGTGGCTCAGCTGGTAAAGAATCTGCCCGCAATGGGGGAGACCTAGGTTTGGCCCCCGGGTTGGGAAGATGCCCTGGAGAAGGGAATAGCCATTGACTCCATTATTCTGGCCTGGAGAATTGCATGGACTGTTTAGTCCATGGGGTTCCAAAGAGTCGGACATGACTGAGTGACTTTCACTCTTCTTTCCGTATAATAAATATAGATATAGAACATACATGCATGCATGCTAAGTTGCTTCAGTTGTGTCCGACTCTTTGCAACACTATGGACTGTAGCCTGCCAGGCTCCTCTGTCCATGGGATTCTCCAGGCAAGAATATTGGAGTGGGTTGCCATGCCTGCCTTCAGGGGATCTTCCCGACCCAGGGATCAAACCCGTGTCTCTTACGTCTCCTGCATTAGCAGGCAGGTTCTTTACTACTAGGGCCACCTGGGAAACCTATAGAATATATAGATCAAGGGATCAAGAGATTTCCCTAAAGCACACAGAGGCCTGGTTTGTGATCCTCCTATAACTTAAAATATTTTTAAATAATGGAGAACCGCATTATTAAAATGTTTGTTACAGAGAATTGCTTGTTCACTTAAAGTTGAAAACTATCTCATCCACCTAGTGATAATCAACTGCTGAAACTGTCATAGCTGATTCCACCCACACATGTGCAGTTGACCCTTCCTATCAGCAGATTCTGCGTACTTGGAGTAAACCAACTGAGGACCAAAAATATTTGGAAAAAAAAAAAAACAAAAAAATCCAGAAAGTTCCAAAAAAGCAAAACTTGAATTTTCTGTATGCTGGCAACTATTTATATAGTGTTCTTACTGTATTAGGTATTATTAAGTAATCTAGAGATGATTTTAAGAATAGGTTACATAATTATATAGGTTATATAGGAACTTGAGCATCCACTTTGGTATCCATGAGGGATAGAGGAGTCCTGCACCAAATCCCCCAAAGATGCCAAAGGATGGCTCTGTGTGTGTGTGTGTGTGTGTGTGTGTGTGAGAGAGAGAGAGAGAGAAAGAGACAGAGAGACAGAGAGAGAGAGAGATTCATATATATAGTCAAGAATAAATCTAAAATCCTTCCTCTTTGCTGAATTACTTTTTAAGCAAAACAAACGATTTTAGCAGATTAGTTTCAAAACACTCCTGCAATTTTTTCTTATTTCATAATACACACAGCCTAAAGAACCAAAAATAAATATGCATAAGGATAATAAATAGTTTGTCCTTTAAAAGATTCTAGAGTACTTCTCTGGTGGTCCACTGGTTAAGAATGGGCCTGTCAATGCAGGGAACACAGATTCGATCCCTGGTCTGGGAGGATCCCACATGCTGCGGGGAAACTAAGCCTGTGTGCCACCACTGTTGAAGCTCTCATGCTCTAGAGCCCATGTTCTGCAACAAGAGAAGCCACCACTTCTCAGTGCACAATGAGAAGCCTGTGCACCTCAATTAGAGAATAGCCCCTGTTCTCAGCAAGTAGAGAATGCCCATGCACAGCAATGAAGAGCCAGCACAGCTAGAAATAAATTAAAAAATAAAAATTTAACAAAGATTCTAAAAAGCTAAATTTTCCATCAAATGAGCACTTAGTGAAATTAATGCACACCTTCCTCCTAGTTGGGGATAAATACTATGGCTCAGATGGTCAAAAATCTGCCCACAATGCTGGAGACTTGGGTTCGATCCCTAGGTAAGGAAGATCCCCTGGAGTAGGAAATGGCAACCCACTCCAGTATTCTTACCTGGAGAACCCCATGGACAGAGGAACCTGGCAGGGCTACAGTCTGTGTGGTGGCAAAGCCGGACACAACTGAGCAACCAACACTTTCGCTTTCACTCCTAGTCAGGCATAGACAAGACCCTTATTTTCCATACTCACCTGAAGCTGCAGCGTGGGCTGCCCCTTGACCTTCGTGCAGAAGAGACAAAGCTCCGGCTCCTTCAGTCCCAAGTAGACAGGATTCCCCCTGCCCTTCTCAAGAGTCTCTGTGTACTTGCATGAGACTAAGGTAACAGTGACTGGGAACACAACATAATCACAGGTCACTCTCTCATTCATTACAACCTGCGAGATAAGCCCAATTAACGAGTCTGTTCACAGTGAAATGAAAAAACTGAGCACACACCACACAGCAGTACTGGCCAAAGGGACTGCCATGGACAGGCCTTGCCACTCACCTGGATCCATTTGGTCCTTCCTTGGGACAGCTGTGAGGGTCTGGCCTTGAAGGACCCATACCAGATGGTTGATATCCTGAATATTCACCAGAATCGGGTGTATCCTGGATAATACTGTAGAGAAAATCAAAAGGCAAATGTGAGCAGCAGGGTACTGAATATCCCCCCTTTCCAATTTTTTTTGCCCTTCCATGTACATCTTCACCTGGACCTTTTACTTTTCCATCCCCTTTGGATGATGGTGTTTCAGAACGGCCAAGGTGGGAAGACATTTATGTGCAGATGGATCCCACAGGAGGATCTGAGTCAGTCCCAAGCCACGGTTTGACCTTGAGTCAGAAGAAGAGCTAATGAGCCAACAGCAACCTCAGGGAGAATCTATGGTCCCAGAACTCACCTCGCTCCCTCTCCTGTTCACCTTCTTGGACGTAGCCTACCTTCCAGCAGAAGCAGTGGTACCTGCATTCAGACCTAAACCCAGAGCCTTAAAACGACAGGAGGGCCAAGGCCAGAGGTCTGGAAGCAGAAAAGATCAAAGGTCAGCAGGCTTTGCAGCTACGAAGGACGCCATGTCCCTGTGGCTATGGACTATGGCTTCTTCTGTGCTCAGGTGCTCTGACAGAGTCCAGTAGGGCCCGAGCCTTTGACCCACACCAAGAAAAGAGGAAGTTCTGCCTCACTGGGGCTAGGACTTCCCAGCACCCTGAGTATTTGTCAGCTCCTGATACCAGGGTAATTTAGTGAGGCTTTATATAAAGAAATATCAACTGGGGCAGGGTTGCAACCTGTTCACACACCGTGAAAAAGGAGGCATGCTAAGTCTTTAAGAGCAGTCACCAGGAAACATCGTCATCAACACTGAGTTTGAGGAAAGAAGTGTTAGGGGACTGTCCCATGGCCGATGACTAAGCAATGATGCTGCAAAATGTTACACTAATCTTATTCCAAAGAGTGGAAACCCATAGTGGGTTCAAGGTAGACTTAGAAAGGGAGGGGTCCCCTAAGGCCTGTGTAGTTTCCAACCACTCCTGGTCCAGTCATCTTATCCCCTGCCAATCTCGGATGAAAAAATACAAACACTCCAGTGTATGCTCCTCCAGCTTTTCAGAGTGAGTGTGAATGCTGCCTCTCCACTCAAGGAAAGCCTTGCCTGGACAAGGTCAGTTCCTGCACACCCTACCCCTCATGGACTCTAGAGTAGTGGCTCCTAGATGCTCTATTCCCTGAGCTAGAAGACATGCATTAGCTCTTCCGCAAAGGGAAATAGGCAGTGCTGGTGAGACTCTGTCCCGACCTTTCAGCCCATCTGAGTTCACTATCTGTAGTGGTTCCCAGCTCCTGTCTGCTCCACATCAAGGGCTTGCATCTCAGGGGCAGCCTTAACCAATTGAGGAGAGGATTGGTGAATAAATGTCTCAGGTTCTTCAGCCTCTGATGGGATTGTGCTAACATTTCTTATAGGGTTCCTAACTACCTCACCAGCCTACCTCACCTCATAAAGACACTCTCATGTTCACGCCTTTACCCTCCCCAAAGATTCTTGCTTCTTGATCTTGTCCTGGGTAGCCCATGGTAAGCTGGTGAGCTGTCCTTTTAGGAGTGTGGAGTCATGAAGCACTGACATTTAAATGTACAGCAAGTTTCTTTGAGTCAAAACTGGAATTCAGAATCAAGTTGAGTCCATAAAGAGGTCCTGCGTAGAGCATCCCTTAGCATGAGTTGATTCCCATGCTCTTTTTGGGCTTCCCAGGTGGCTCAGTGTTAAAAGAATCCACCTGCCAAGGCAGGAGTTGTAGGAGACACTAGTCGGATCCCTGGATGGGGAAGGTCCCCTTGAGAAGGAAATGGCAGAAGAAAGTCCAGAGCTTGTGACATCACCCCCATGCTCCTTACACAGGACTGAATGCACTTGGATATCTTAAGAAAAGGGGCTCAATATCCTGCCATCAGGTACAAAGAAGCAAACATCCAGGACCCACAAGTATAGATGCAGCATATACTAATGCAAACTTATTCATGACCACAGTCAATAGGATATGTGGTCCTTCCAGATGCTTTATTGCATCCTATAAAACATGGAGCTCTATATGACCTGGAAACTTAGCCCATAGTACCATTATCAGAGGTGATGGGGGCTTAGGTGATACCAGATAACCCAAGACCTCTCTGTATCTCTCCCTAATATGGAAGTGACATCCTTGATAGCTAAGGGAGTAGGTACTCCTGAGAAGGGAACTTGAATCAAATATGATGAAGGAAATTTCTCTCTCTGCAAGATAGGGATACAGTTTAGAGATACAGCTTCCCTACTCTCTTAGCTAGCCAGAACTGAATTTGCCTTGAAATTTAATTCTTTTGCCCATCCATATCTATCCTTCATTATTCAGTTTAAGGTCTAATACAGTCATCTCAGCCCCACAAATCCATTCCAGTTCTGATAGTATAATCCCCACAACTCAATTTTTCTATGGTTCACCTGTTGGAAAATCACATGGAACTGTCCTTGTTCTGCACATTCTTCATGTTCAAAGTGTGGTCCATGGAGCAGCGGCACTGGCAACAACAAGCAGTTTACCAGAAATGCAGAATCTCAGGTTCTACCCCAGACTTACAGGATCAGGACCTGAAATGTTTTTAAACAGCATTAAAACTACAATATGTTCTATGCTGATATAGAACACACCACTGTCAATAGTCTAGTCACATAAGCATAGCAAGAAAGAAGTTGGGATTCAGGGTAGGCCTGGGCCTGGGGAAGGAACAAGCAAACCAGCCCTAGACCCACCCTCAGCTTTCCTCAGCCTTTGGAACCCATGAGATAGGCTGTCTTGGCACTGGTGGGGGGCGGAGAGATGGCAGTAGTAAAGAAAAGAAGTCATTCCTGGAAGTCTGTGATGATGGACAGACCCTCACAAGGATTTTCACTTGGAGTACTTACAGTTTGATTGAACCAGGTACTCTCAAACTATATTTGGTTTCATTTAGGCCAAATACTTTCTACCAGAAGGAAAGAGAAAGTCTCTCTAGAGGCGAGCAAAGTCATTCCAAAGACAACAGGCCATAAGTAGTTGAAGATTACCAGGCATATACACAAACAAGAATAAGAGCAAAAAGAAAGAAAAGAAAGAGAAAGGAAGGAAGGGAGGGAGGGAGAGAAGGAGTGAGGGAGAAAATAAAAGAAAGAAAGAAAAGGAAAATAGAAACATATCCACACAGAGATCACATTTTGTAACTATTATACACAGAGCTTAAAACAACTGTCCTAACCATGTTTAAGAAACAAATGATGAATAAGAATATCTTTCTAGAACAGCAAACTATGAAAAGTGGCAAATTTGGAAGAAGCAAACAGCATCTCTTGCACTGTAAAATACATCAAACAAAATAAGCCAATATTTGTATTTGGCAATAGACAGCACACAACAGAAGAATTAGAGAATGACATCAACAAGGTGGTGGTTTAGGAATTTCTAGGGCTTGTCCCCTCCCAGAAACATCCATTTGAACAACTCTCCATACTCTGAAATACCTTCACAAGAGCTTCACAGGTGAGGGATTACAGCACTTGGGTGGAACATGGAAGTAAGAAAAGATGCATTGAAAAACATAGGAAAGACAGTTTCACCTTACTCCCATCACCCCTCCCCTGTGGAGAGAGACATCTAACCTATGGCAGAAGGAAGTGAAGTAAGGACTTGACTTCACAGTGGACTCTACCATCAGCCCACCACAACATCAGGTCAGTTCCCATGACCCCAGGCTCCTGGTGGGCTTGCACAAAACCAGGTTACCAGTCCACCCAGCACCAGGCAGGTTCCTATGAACCCAGGCTTCTGGTAGGCTCCTGCCTTAGGACCAGGTTGACTCCATGGCTCCAGTGCCAAGATGGCTTCTACAGACCTATACTCCAGATGAGCCTTCATGGAACTAGGCTTTTGGCCTGCCCCAATGCAAGGCTGGTACCATTGGCCCCAGGCTCCAGGCAGGCTCCCGACTCATGGCAGCACCAGGCAGCCCCATGGCCTCAGACTTTAGGCTGGCTTTCCTGGCCTGGACTCTTGGCAAGCTTCTGTGGATACAGACTCCCATCCCAGTCCAGCCCAGCCCAGCATTTGGCTGCTTTCATGGCCCCAGCTTTCAGATTGAATCCCATGGTCCCAACCTCCAGACTTGTCCCTTGGATTCAACCTCCAGGTTGGCCCCATGAGCCCTGAACTATAGACTATAGGCTGACTCCTACAGCCCTAGTTGTCAGGTTCACCCAAATGCTAGGTAACCCCAGCTTTCAGGCTCCTGTGAACCCAGACTCCAGGCCTGCCCCACTACCAGGACAGCTCCTGTGGACCCAGATGCCAGACCCACCCCAATCGTCCCCAGGACCTGACTGGCTGGCACAGACCCAGGATCCAGACCCATCCACACAGACTCAGGTCCCAGGCTTACCATCACAGACTCAGGCATCTGGTCAACCCTAGTGAACTCAGACGCAAGGGTAGTTCATTGCAAGGATCGACCCTGTGGATCCAAGCACCAGGTATGGTCACCTGCTGACCCAAGTACCACCTGCCTGTCTGAGAACTCCAGCAGCAAACACCCATGGACACCACCAGATGCCTTACTCAGAATCTCTGGACAGGCTGACTGGTGAAGGGCTTTCCCCTCTGAAGCCAGACTGTAAAGACTGGAAGAGGCAACTACTTTCTTAAATGCACAGACAACGAAGGCCACAAAGATCACAAGATTCAAGGAAACATGACACCACCAAAGGAAACTAATACAGCTCCATAGTAGTTTAGTAGTAGTTGCTCAGTTGTGTCCAACTCTGCAACCCCATGGACTGTAGCCTACCAAGCTAACTGCCCATGGGCTTCTCCAGGCAAGAACACTGAAGTGGGTTGCCATTCCCTTCTCCAGGATATCTTCCTGACCCAGGGACCGAACCCAGATCTCCTGTACTGCAGACAGATTCTTTATCCTCTGAGCCACCACAGAAGCTTCAATAATTGACCCTAAAGAAAAGGAGATAAATGGACTGACAAATAATTCTGAATAGTACTCTTAAGAAATTCAGTGAACTACAGAACACAGAGAAGAACAAAAGAATACAGAAGAACACAGAGAAAACAAAATAAAATTAGAAGCATAATGCATTAAAAAAAAAATTAGTTTAGGGCATTCCTTAGCAGTCCAGTGGTTAGGACTCCCTGCTTTCACTGCCAAGAGCCTGTGTTTGATCCCTGATCAGGGAACTAATATCTCACAAGTCATACTGGATATTAAATTAAATTAAATTAAATTAAAAATTTAAAACTTAAAAAAATGAACAAAGAAACAGAAATCATTAAATAAAAACAAACAGAAATCCTGGAGTTGAAGGACTCTTCAACTCTACAATGACCAAGCTGATGAATTCCACAGACAGCTTCAACAACAGACTGGATTTAACACAAAAAGAATTAGAGCAACAGAAGACAGGTCATTTGAAATTATTCAGTTAGAGGAGAAAAACAGGAAAAAAAAATAATTAAGAATAGAAAAGAGAGGGATTCCCTGGTAGCTCAGTGGTAAAAATCTCCCTGCCAAGGCAGGAGACATGGACAGATTTGATCCCTGATCCGGGAGCATCCCATATGTCATGTAGCAACTAAGCCTGGGCACCACAATTATTGGGTTCATGCTCCACAAGGGAAGCTACCAGGATGAGAAGCCCGCACACTGCAACAGAGACCAGCTCCCACTATCCACAACTAGAGAAAAACCCGTGCCACAACAAAGACCCAACACAGCCAAAAATAGAATAAATAAAACTTAAAAATAGAAAAGAAAGCTTCCACTTCAAAATGGCGATGAACAAAGATCCTGAACTCACATCACAAGGACACACTAAATCTACAAAACTAGCTGAACTTGCATCTACAACAAATTTAAAAGGCCACATTGAGATGGGTAGAAGAAGCAGAGACTTGGTCTCACCAAATACCACATCCGAGACATGGCAACCCATAAGTGAGGGAGACATCTGAAAAGAATATGGAACTTTGACCTGAAGAGCAAGATGTTTATGCTCCACATAAAGCATTCAAAACCCTGGGGACCTATGCCAAAGAGACAAGCCCACAAAGTCTCTGTCTATGAAAACAAACGTGGTTTATGTCCATAGAGCTGTAGAGAATGGAGAAACTGCTCTTAAAGGGCTCATGCACTGACTCACTTGCCCTGGGAACTCACACAGGAGTGGCAGTTTGAAGGGTGCCTGGACCACGTGTAGAGGAGATTGACTTGCTAGACTTGGGGGGACTTCTGGAGATGCAGAAACTTGCTGAGACTCTCTGGGGATGGAAGCACTGACAGGCATCATATTTGAGTTCTCTTTTGGCCTTGCTGGTATCAGCACTGGTGGGCACTATTTTGGCACTCCCTCTTTCCCTGTTAAGCCAGTAGGCACACCTGATCCCACCATGCCACGGCTGTGGCCCTACTAATGCTAGAAATTACACTCAGCCCACATAGAGATGTCCCTTGACTGCCTAGCTCTGGTGGCCAGGGAAATAGTCCAACTGGGCCCCATGAGTCATTTTTGCACAAGGCCACTCCTTTAAGACTTGGAGAGATCGCTGTTTTACCTAAGACGTAGAAACAAACACAGAGCATCAAGCAGAATGGGGAGACAGAGGAACATATTCCAAAGGAAAAAACAAGATAAAACCTCAGAGAAAGACCTTAGTGAAATAGAGATAAATAATCTACCTGATAAAGAGTTCAAAGTAATGGTCATAAAGATGCTTACAAAAACAAGAGAAGAATGGATGAACACAGTGAGAACTGTAAGACAGAGACAAAAAATATAAGACAGTATGAAATAGAGGTCACAGACCTGAAAAATATAATAGCTGAACTGAAAAAAAAAAAAAAAAAAAACACTAGCAGGGTTGAACAGCAAACTATATGAAGTAGATGAATGAATCAGTGACCTCAAAGAGAGGTAGTAGAAATCACCCAAACAGAGCAGCAAAAAGAATTTTTAAAAGTGAATATAGCTTAAGGGACTTATTGAACAACAACAAACAGAACACCATCCATATTGTAGTGGTACCAGAAGGAGAAAGGGCTCTCCAGGTGGCTCAGCTGGTAAAGAACCCGCCTGCCAATGCAGAAGACACAAGAGACTCAGGTTCAATCCTTGGGTCAGGAAGATCCCTTGGAGTAGAAAATGGCAATCCACTTCAGTATTCTTGCCTGGAACATCCCATGGACAGAGGAACCTGGTGGGCTACAATCCATGGGGTCGCAAAGAGTTGGACATGACTAAGCACACACAGAAGAAGAAAGAGTAAAAGGGGCAGAAAACCTATTTGAAGAAATAATGTCTGAAAACCTCTAACCTGGGGAAGGAAATGGCCATCCACGATGAGGTAGCGCAAGTGAAAGTGAAAGTGAAGTCGCTCAGTCCTCTCCGACTCTTTGCGACCCCATGGACTGCAGCCTACCAGGCTCCTCCGTCCATGGGCTTTTCCAGGCAAGAGTACTGGAGTGGGGTACCATTGCCTTCTCCGAAGAGTTGAGTTACAACTTACTAAATGTTTTCTTGGCGTTTTCTTGGTTTGGGTGAGAGAAGCAGTTTAAGCAAAGACATCTCTTTGACTATAAGGATGGAATCCTTATATATAAAATGGGATCGCCCTTCAAAATTTGGCATGTGAATTGGTTAGAACCTATGGCGGTTGCATGGATAAACCTTGAAACTTTAATTTTTTTTAAATTTGGAACTTTAAAAAAATATTCTTTCAATTCAGATGACAGGGATACACAGGGAACAAGATAACCCACCCCCCACCCCAGCAAAATCGCCTGGACTTTTAGAATACTGTCTGTCAGGGTATCAGTTGCATTTCAAAGACACAGGCAGGGATGGAATTATGAGTCAAGTCACTCAGGAGAGTGACTGGAAAAATATCTAACAGAGTATACTGTGCTTCCAGTGTCAAATTTAAAGAAGAAAAATTACTCCCCCACACTTGTATCACTCTAAGCAGATTCTGTTTTTATTCTGATGTAACTAGAGCATTAGGACCAGAAAGTTTTCAGTGAAGTTAAACTAGAATGCTCTGACTTTGAACAAGGAATTACATTATTTTCTGAGCTATCCTTAGACATGACATCTCTATCATAGCAAAAAAAAAGAGGAAGGCAGGAACAGGGAGGCATATGGACCGCTCTGTTTTAACTAGACTTGTAGCCAACCAGAGTTGGGATTCCTTGAAGTTTGTAAAAGGAAGCTTTCTTCCTAATACGACTTGGGATATTGTTTCTTTCATTCGGCTTCATGATAAGTAATGTACTGCAAGTGCTCAGGAAGCACCCACCTCCTTCTGTTTTGAAGGAGATGTGGAGGTGTGAGGCTACACAGAGCATGAAGCGATTGCAGTCCATTCCCTTTGGTGTCAAAAAACAATTAAAAAAAAAAAAAAAAAGCTTTTGACTTAGAAAATGAACTTATGTTTGCCAGGAGAATGGATAATTAGGGAGTTAGGGATGGACATGTACACACTGCTATGTTTAAAATGGATAACCAACAAAGACATATTGTATAGTACAGGGAATTCTGCTCAATGTTATGTACCAGCCTGGATGGGAGCAGGGTTTGGGGGAGAGTGGATACATGTATATGTATGGCTGCTGCTGCTGCTGCTGCTGCTAAGTCGCTTCAGTCATGTCCGACTCTGTGCGACCCCAGAGACGGCAGCCCACCAGGCTCCCCCGTCCCTGGGATTCTCCAGGCAAGAACACTGGAGTGGGTTGCCAGTAGCGCAGAGACTTCTAAACAAGTTTAACCCAAGGAGACCCACACCAAGACATGTAATAATTAAAATGTCAAAAGTTAAACAGGTCATCTTAAAAACAGCAAGAGAAAAACAACTTGTTACATACAAGGGAATTCTCATAAAACTATCAACTGACTTCTCAGCAGAAACTTTGCAGGCCAGAAAGGAGTGGTGTGATATATTCAAAGTACTGAAAGGAATAAAACTTCCAACCAAGAGTACTCTACCTGGCAAAGTTATCATTCAGAATTGAAGATTAAGAGATTAATCTTCTTAAGATTAAAAGATTAAGAGACTACCAGAAAAGCAAAAGATAAAAGAGTTCATCACCACTAATGGCTTAGTTGTAAAGAATCTGCCTGCCAATGCAGGAGATGTGGGTCTGATCCCTGGGTTGGGAAGATCCCCTGGAGAAGGAAATGGCTATTCACTCCAGTATTCTTGTCTGGGAAATCCATGGACAGAGGAACCTGGTGGGCTACAGTCCATGGGGTCACAAAAGAGTCTAAAGAAATGTTAAGAAACTTCTTTAAGAAAAGAAAAAGCAGTAACTAGCAACAAGAAAATATATGAAGAGGGACCTCCCTGGTGGTCCAATGGTTAAGACTCCAAGCTTCCACTGCAGGGATTGTGGGTTTGATCCCTGGTTAGGGAAATAAGATCCCATGGGCAAATGGTGCAGCCAAGAAATAAATAAAAATAAAGAAACTAGTAATCAATAACAGGAGGAAAACTGAAAAATAAACAAATATGTGAAAATTAAACAACATGTACTTGAATAACTAATATGTCAAAGAAAAAGCCCAAAGGAGAAATTTTAAAATAACTTGAACCAAACAAAAATGAAAATGCAGTAAAACAAAACTTATGGGATGCAATAAAAGCAGTGCTAAGGGGAAAGTTTATAATAATAAACACATTAAGGAAAGAGAAAGGTTTTAAATAAACAGCCTAACTTTATATCTCAAGAACAGAAAAGAAGAGTAAACTAAGTTCAGTGTTCACAGAAGAAAGGAAATTACAAAGATCAGAGAAGAAGTAAATGAAATAGAAATCAAACACACAAAGAAAAGATCAATGAAACTAAGACTTTGTTTTCTGAAAAGATAAGCATAATAGGCAAATCTTCAGCTAGACTAGTTAAGGAAAAAAGAGAGAAGACTCAAATCAAGTCAGATATGAAAGAAAAGACATTACAACTTACATTAAGTACAAAAGATCATAAGAGACCACTATAAACAATTATATACCAACAAATATAACAACCTAGAAGAAATACCTGGAAATATGCAACTTACCAAGACAGTATCATGAAGAAAGAAAATCTGGGCAGACCAAAAATGAGTAAGGAGAATCAGTAATCAAAAACTTTCCAAAAAAGAAAAGCCCAGGATCAGATGGTGAATTCTACTAAACATTTAAATAATTAGCTTCTCAGACTCTTCCAAAAAATTGAAGATGGCCTAAACTCACTTTATGAGACTAGCATCATAATGACACCAAAACCAAAGACGGACAACAGGAGAAAAGAACACTATAGGGCCCAATAGAAGGCATTTCCACTTACCAAGGATGACTGTGCAACTTACTAGCAACAGAGACTAATACTGAGCCCCTGATGTGGCAGTATTCTTCAAGGAGTCTGACTAATCTCATGGTGGCAAGTTCCTGACGTGTCAGATCTTTTCCCTCTTGGAAGGGCAACAGTGTGCCCTCAGAGGGATTGATGTATATACCATTTCTGCCTTCAGAGCCTCAATCACCACTATTATGGGATGACTGATCTACAGGCATGGAATCCCACACAAGATAGCATCCAAGCATAGAGTTCATTTTATATTGAATGAGGGGCTAAAAGAGGCCCATGACCATTGAATCCACTCAATAGTATGCTGGTAAATTTTTAACTCTTTTCTTCCTAGAAAATAAACAAACAGAACATAAGACAAAACTGGTAGTGGTTATCAGTATCTATGATGTAGATATTCCCAACTTGGGCAATTTAAAGTTACCAACTGGTTTTCAAAATCTGAAGATGTAACCTTTGCCCTTTTCTAGCCAGTATGAGCCAACTCTACTACTTCCCTGGATCCACTGGTCCATCCAGAAGTAGTCAACTTAATGGAGCTTTGGGTGGCGTATTGGAGATACAACTGAAGTACCTCTCAGTGGCAGTACTCTTGGAGGATGGAAGTCATCCTTCAGGATTCAGCCTATGAAGGAGGAGGTAGAGTTTCCTTTACACATGAAGACAGGGAGAAATACACTGTAATATTCCTTGTGTAATATCCAAGGAGGGCTTCCCTGGGGATTCAGCGGTAAAGAATCCTCCTGCAATGCAAAAGATGTAGGTTTGATTCTTGTATTGGGGAGATCCCCTGGAGAATACTGGAAATGGAAACCCTTTCCAGTATTCTTGCCTGGAAAATTACCTGGACAGAGGAGTCTGGTGGGCTACAGTCCATGGGGTCGCAAGAGTTGGACATGACCTAGTGACTAAACTATAACAATACAAAAGGAACTCAGGTGATCTGCTTGGTTACCTCTTGGTATCCCTTTGCCTAATTGTAACTGTGAATAAGTACATGTAAGAACACCTAAGTTGGGCCATAAAGAAGGCTGTGCCCAAGAGTTAATGCTTTTGAATTGTGGTGCTGGAGAAGACTCTTGAGAGTCCCTTGGACAGCAGGGAGATAAAATCAGTTAATCCTAAAGGACATCAACCCTGAATATTCACTGGAAGGACTTATGCTGAAGCTGAATCTCCAATACTTTGGCCAACTGAGGTGAAGAGCTGACTCATTGGAAAAGACCCTGATGCTGGGAAAGATTGAGGGAAGGAGGATAAGAGGGCAACAGAGGATGAGAATGGTTGGATGGCATCACCAACTCAATGGACAAGAGTTTGAGCAAACTCTGGGAGATAGTGAAGGACATGGAAGCCTGACAGTCCATGCAGTCAAAAAGGCACACTTAGTGACTAAACAATCACAAGAACATGATAACTAAATGGTCAGACTTCTCATGGATGAGATCTTTGGTTAGATCACCAGGAAAGCCACTAAGACCTGCCAAGGCGATCACTGAGGATAAGGGGAATCCAGAATAGATAGTGGAGAAGAAAGACAGTAGAAACCAGTCACTGGAACCAGTTGCAAAAACAGGTGCAGTAGTCCATCCATTTATAATACTGCTTCCAAGTTCCCCTTAGGAAAAAGGGAATCGGAGTGGATCTGCTCCCAAACATGTGGAGAGGAGATTCATGCAGCACAATGGTGAAGTGCTGTGGCCACAGAGATGTGTCTCTCAGATCTCCTTTTAAGAAACCCTGTCACAAGGAGAATAATAAGCAGATGGCCTTAGGTGCCACACCTCTGGATCCACTGTGATATTCCTGCCAAGGCTACTCTCCCTGAGACACTCCCAGCCAATGACAGAACAGCAGGGGGACCAGAGCCAGGACTCCATCAGGACACAGAAGCTGTTACAGGTAACTTTTGCTGTGCATCTCCTCATAAGTCTGATCATGACTTTCTCTGAGTTCTCACACCTGTACTGCATGCTCTTCCTCTCACTCTTTCTTCCCTCTTTTCAATCACTGGTGTCAGTTTTGCATGATGATTTGAAGGCTCAGGGACTTCCCCGGTAGTCCAGTGGTTAGGACTCTGATCTTTCAACTCAGGAGTCATGGGTTCAATCCCTGGTTGGGTAGCTAAGGTCCCAAATCCCTCATGGCACAACCAAAAAATAAATATATATATAATTTTAAAAAAACAAATGATTTGAATGCTCTGCCTGACTGCCCCAATCCCTCCCCCCATATCTTTCATGTGCATTTCTCCCAATAAATTTATTGACATCTATTTCACCTCAGGGTCTTCTCTTCAGAGCCCCCAAACTAACATGACAGAACCACAAATGAATCTCAGGAACATGAGGCAAGCTGTACAAGGGCATAAGCAATATGATTTCACTTATATGAAGTCTAGAAGCATGCAAAACTAAGTAACATCTATTTTTGTTGCCATTTAGTTGCTAAGTCATGTCTGACTCTTTGTGATGCCATGGACTGTAGCCCACCAGGCTCCTCTGTGCATGGGATTTTCCAGGCAAGAACACTGGCGTGGGTTGCCGTTTCCTTCTCCAAGGGATCTTTCCAAACCAGGGATTGAACTCGTGTCGCCTACATTGGCAGGTGGGTTCTTTATCGCTGAGCCACCAGGGAAACCCAACATCTGTTTAGGGCATATACATATGTGGTAAATCTATAACAAAATGCAAGCGAATAATAGCCATCACATTCAGGATAACAGTTACATCCAATGGAAGGATGAGAAGGCGATGGGATGGTGAATGAACACACGGCTTTCTTAATGTCTTCTGTTTCTTCAGCTGAGGGCTGGGTTCATGTTGGTCCCTTTTATTTATATCTTGAATATATTTGTTGTAAATATTCCCTCAATATAATTCAATATTTATGTTAAAATAGAAAGATTTCCTGAATTTTCTGGGAATACTTATACAATGATAGTTATCATTTATTGTTAACCATAATTTCACTCCTTCTTTAAACTCTCTTAACAATTTCTTAACAGCTATATGTAGCATTTTTAAACTCATGTGTGAAACAAAAGAAAAAAGCTAAAATATTAATTAAAAGGTAGAAAAAATCAGATATCAGTAAAAAAAAGATAAAAAATAAATTCAGTCATATAGGAAAGCCAATAATGTTTTCATCAAACTTTTACAAAGAGAAAAAATAAAATCATTTATGAAAATTTTAAGTATAGATATTTAGATATTACAATTCCAAAGTATGAATCAGTGACGAATGAAAGCGTTTAGTCCCTCTCTATAGACTTGGGTGTTAATCTGGACAACCTCAAGGTGAGGGTGTACAGGCAGACCAATGGTACATCTGCCCAGTGGGGAACAAGAAGGGCCACCTCCCCATCCTATGGCCTCCAGCCCACTGGCAAAATGAACAATCATGATTTGCTTGAAACAGAAACAGCACCGGTGACAAAGGAAAATTATTTTAAATTCAAATGTTAAGAGTTAGACAACCAATGATATATTTGAAACATTTTTTAAAAATGTATTTATCCACATATAGTTGATTGACAATGATGCGTTCATTTCTGCTGTACAGCAAAGGTTTCAGAGAGAGAGAGATCTACATATATACATATACACTCATGGGGCTTCCCTGATGGCTCAGCAGTAAAGAATCTGCCTGCTAATGCAGGAACTGCGAGTTCAACCCCTGGCTGGGAAGATCCCTTGGAGAAGGAAATGGCAGCCATGACAACCTGCTCTAGTATTCTTGACTGGAAAATCCCATGGACAGAGGAGCCTGGTGGGCTACAGTCCATGGGGTCGCAAAAGAGTTGGATGCAACTTAGCGACTAAACAACAACAAATACACACAAACACAGTAAGTCCCCTACATATGAACCTTCAAGTTGCAAACTTTCAGAGATACAAATGTGCTACTATCCAGATATCACTGGATCATTTTTTCAAGAGTACGGATAGAACTGAATCCAGCAAGGAACCAGAACCTGTGCCATCAACATCAGGCATGAGTGAAACTGCACCTGGCCCTCCACCTCTTCTTGCTGATGATCCTTCAGCTCTACCAGCTCCCTCCTCCAGTCAGTAACACTTCTTGCCTGTTCGCTGGATGCCAGCCCCTGTGTGCCAGCTGGTATACTGTACTACTGTACTCTTCAAGGTACCATACTATAGGATTAAATATGTTTTCATCATTTTTTGTGTTTGTTTTTTATGTATTATTTGTGTGAAGAGTATTATAAATGTATTACAGTATTACAATATTTAACTCTTTGTATTAGTTGGGTACTTAGGCCAACTTTGTTGGAGTTACAAATTGGACTCAGGAGCACACTCTGGGAATGGAACTCATTTGTATGTAGGGAACTTTGTGTGCATGTGTGTATTCTTTTTAATATTCCTTTTCATTATGATTTATCACAGAATACTGAATATAGTTCTCTGTGCTATACAATAGGACCTTGCTGTTTACCCATCCTATATATAATAGCTTGCATCTGCTAATCCCAACCTCCTCCATCCTTCCCCAATTCCCTGTTTCCCTTGAGATGTCTGTTCTCTATGTTGTGATTCTGTTTTTGGAAACATCTCTTTTTTTTGGCAAGATGCAATATTTTTATTTGTTAAATGCAAAGTTTTTGTTCAGTAGTGAAATATTTTATTAAATTTGAATAATATCTTTTAAAATTAAAATCTAATTTTTAAAAATGATGACTCTTTTTCATTATTAAATCATATTGTTGGAAAACATTGTTTTTAAAAGACCATGAACACAGCCTGAGTTTTCACATAAAAAAAATAAAATTTGTCACCAATCCTCTTAGCTCTGATCTTTCTAATTCCCAAAACAAAATTTTCTCCTCATGTGGCCAGGGTTTTTCCAGGCCCCACCAGCTCCTAGGAAGTGGTCACACCAATAGTGATGACCAGCTCATGAGCTGGCTCACATGAGGTATCAGGAGGGAGTGGTTCACCACTGCAATGCTGAGAGCTGGCTTTTCTGTTCTCCCCACTCCACTCCCACTCCACTCCCAACCCCTGCAGATGGCATGTGCCTCTTCCCTGTACGCTGGGAATGAGATTTTGTTACCAACCCTTATGACCGAGGGAGGTTTCCGAGTGATAAGGGAAAAGCCCATACATGGAAACTTGCCTCTAATCTTATGTATTCAGCTAAATATTATTTTACATCTTCAAGACACAGATCAGCCAGTATGGCACATGTATTGTGATCTGAATTAAGAAATACGTATTCAGACTTCTCTGGCTGTCCTGTGGTTAAGAATGGGCCTGTTAATGCAGGGGACACGGGTTCAATCCCTAGTCTGGGAAGACTGTGCATGCCTCAGGCAACTTGGCCTGCGAGTCACAACTACTGAGCCCGTGCGCTGCAGCTACTGAAGCTCATGGTCCTAGCGCCTGTGCTCTGCAACAAGAAAAGCCTTCACAGTGAGGAACCGGAGAGCCACAACTAGAGAGTAGCCCTAGCTTGCCGCAACTAAAGAAAGTCCAAGCGCAGCAACGAAGACCCAGCACAGCCAAAATAAAATAAATATTTAAAAAAGAAATACATGTTTAATCTCTGTCCCCATTTCTGGCACAGAGCTCCTAAAACCCTTGAAATGTCCTAGGTGTTGATAGCAATAAAGTTGTCTTTTGTTATGTTATGAGGTGACTTTTGCAGGTTGCTGGGAAACCAACCATTGGATTAGAGGGTTGGAACTTTCATTGCCACCAACTTCTGACCTCCAGGGGCTGGAGGTTGAAACAATTGCTAATGGCCAATGATTTAATCAAACATATCTATGTAGTGAAGCCTGCATAAAACCCCAAAAAGATGGGGTTTGGAGAAATTCTAGACTGGTGAACATGTCAAAGATCTGGAGTTAGTGGCATGCTCAGGGAACCTGGAAGGTCCATGCTCTGTCTCCATACCTTGCCACATACATCTCTTTCATCTAAGGCCCTGCTCTAAACCTGGACAGTTAGAATTTTGATAGGAGTGGGTTTAACTTTGTCGTTCTTGTTTAGTTGCTAAGTCATGTCTGACTCTTTTGTGACTGCATGGACTCTAGCCCACCAGGCTCCTCTGTCCATGGGATTTTCCAGGCTGGAGTAGGTTGCCATTTCCTTCTCCAAGCGATCTTCCTGACCCGGGGATGGAATCCGAGTCTCCTGCATTGCACACGAATTCTTTATCGCTGAGCCACCAAGAAAGCCCGGGTTTGACTTACTAGGTCTACATTTTGCCCAAACACCCGAGCTTTTAGTTTACACCCCAGGTGATTCTGACGTTGCTTACAACTGAGTGAGATACTCAGTGAGATACAACTGAGATACAAGTGAGATACGACTGCACAATACAGGTCAGCACTTAAGTCGTTTCATAATGATGCCTAGGTGCCAGGAATGCTCCGCCTGGGGTGGGTCATCCACTGACACCATGCTAGACGAGAACAGCCCGGCGATGGAAGTGAGGAGGCTCCCAAGGCGCTGATTGTTGTTGATTTCTCACACCGTGGGAAGAAAGTCCCAACAACAAGATTGCTGTTGATAATTGTTGCCGATTTCTCACACCGTGATTCATAATATCCCAACTCCAGGAAACAGAAATTGAAAGACCCCAAATCAAGGCTATCATGACTTCCAGTTCAAATAATCAATGTCAATGCCACCTCAGTAAGTCACTGCCACACTGTGCACCTCCCTTTCCTCATTCATAAAATGAAAAAGCTAAAGGAGATGATGTCACTAAGAAAAACTATACAATTCCTGGGGAGGGGGAGCAAAAAACTATTGTGTGCCTATTATTTTTAATTGAAGTAGAGTTGATTTACTATGTTTCACGTATATAGGAAAGTGATTCACGTACATACATATATATATATTGTTTTCCAGAATTTTTTCCATTAAAATTATTACCAAATATTGAATACAGTTTCCTGTGTATACAGTAGGTTCTTATTATCTATTTTATATATAGAAGGGTGTATTTATTAACTCAAATTTCCAATTTACCGTTCTCTATTTTCCCTTTGGTAACCATAAGCTTGTTTTCTCTATGAGTCTTTTTCTGTTTTGTAAATAAGTTCATTTGTATCATTTCTTTAGATTTGACATGTAAGTGATATCACATCATCAGTTCAGTTCACTCAGTCGTGTCCAATTCTTTGCGACTCCATGGACTGCAGCATGCCAGGCTTCCCTGTCCATCACCAACTCCCGAAGCTTGCTCAAACTCACATCCATCAAGTTGGTGATGCCATCCAACCATCTCCTCAAGTGTGAGAAATGCAAACTGATGTTTTATTGACATGAAGAATTATTCATTACAACCCCTGGTCTCAGGATCTTGGGGAGGCATCTTTAGTCCTCATGGCCAATTGTTAATGCTGGGGACAGTGTCTTCAGGAAACCATCTTTGCCCTTCAGCGATTCTGGAGCCAGATGATGTAAGCCCCAAAGCAGCTTGACAGGAAAACATTCCACTCAACTGTTTTCTCTGGACTTGTGATTTTGGTGGCAAAGTTCTTAATCCCCTCCCCCCACTGGAAGCCAGAAACCCGTCTCCCAGGGCATCAAGGTTTTCTGTAGTATCTAGTTGCTAAAGATCCAAAGGAACCAAATGCTTCAATGAATCTTGGCCTGGAGCATATGGTATTCAAGTGCAAGAGCACTAGACACAGCAAACACGTGAAAGTCAGATGTGCACCAGGTAATGAGCTGAAAATGAGAGTGCTGCTGCTCACAAGAACCTTCTCTGATTTCTTCCACTGTGCCAGATCATGTGTGGTATTTCTCAAAATTGATGGGTAAGCTGGGGGTCCATGGAAGGCTGTTCTCTGGGTTCCACAAGATGAGATTATTGTGTTTTTCATTTTTGTTTGTTTTTTTTTGGTTTTGCTTTGTTTGTTTGTTTGTTTTTGGCCATGCTGCTTGGCTTGTGGGACCTTAGTTCTCTGTCCAGGGATTGAACACGAGCCCAAGGCAATGAAAGCACCAAGTCTTAACCACTGGATCTTGGAGAAATTCCCTATGTTTGCATTTTGAGAGTGAAAGTGTTAGTTGTTCAGTCGTGTCTGACTCTGCAACCGCATGGACTGTAGTCATCCAGGCTCCTCTGTCCATGGGATTTCCCAGGCAAGAATCCTGGAGTGGGTAGCCATTCCCTTCTCCAGGGGATCTTCTGGACCCAGGGATCAAACCCATGTCTCCTGCATTGCAGGCAGATTCTTTACCATTTGAGCCACCAGAGAAGCCCCATTTTTTCATTCTGAGTATGTTCTAAATATGTTATCAGAATCTCTTATGGGTGACCAGAATGACCCCCTTACGCCTGAGCCCAGCCACAAAGCATCACCTTATTAGAGTTTTGCATGAGCTCTTGTACATGCCAGTTGACAAAGGTATCATAGTGCCCGCATGAACACGGTAGAGAAAGGAGATGAGGAAACTGAATCATCACACAGCCCCTGGTAGGACTGGCTATGCCATGGCTATGCCATGGCACTCAGAATCATAATCATGTTGCAAGGGAATGTGTCATCAGACCCCAACTGTCACATGTATCAATTGACAATGTAATGATGCAAATTGGCAGATGTAACAACATGTCACCATTTATTAGCAGTAAGTGTAGTACTAAATATCCAATGAGTAATTCTTCTATTTGATATTCCAGAACTAATCATCTTTGTGTCCACATTAATGGCGGCTTTTATAAAACTGCATGCTGAAAAAGTATTTCACTGAAGAAGAAAACTTTTAAGAATCAAGAGACACTGTGTTACGTCAGTGCTTATTGACTGCTTACTAGCCTGCCTAGTAGAGTAAGTGGTGTGATTGTCCACTACTTTAATGAAAGTTTCATTTTAAAAAATTCATTACTGTTGTTATCGTGTGGACTGCATTTAAGCAAACATCGTTTTCTGCATTTGTAGTATCAGAGTCAGAATAAGAAATCTACGATATGCAGAACCAGATCTGAGCTAAATCTTTTTACAATTATACCCTAAATCAGTTGTTTCATTTCATCACAATGTAACATCTGAAGCACGGCTGGTGAAGAATTTAGGCTCTCCATTCCCCCAAAAGGCACCTTTTACTGCAGTTTCTAGAGGGAGCTGCTAGATGGTGAGAATTCCTAAAAAGAAAAGAAAGCAAGGCATGAGATTCCACAGAAAATAGTAAATGGTAGTGCCTTTTTACATGAAATACCCCCACCACCCAACCTATCACCATTGATAAGGACCCTGCTCCCTTCAGCTAAGCCCCAGGCTGACCCACTGTGGTGTCTTCATTTAATTACACTTGCTAATTTCAGCTTGCTCCTTGTTTCCTATTTCATTTTATATCTGTTTTAGCTTTCTTATTGTATAAAAAACCTAGAGTTTATATTTGGCTTTCTGGTGAGTGCATGTGTGCTAAGTCGCTTCAGTCATGTCTGACTCTTTAACTGTAGCCTGCCAGGTTCCTCTGTCCATGGGATTCTCCAAGCAAGAATACTGGAGTGGGTTGCTATGCCCTCCTCCAGGGGATCTTCCCAACCCAGGGATCAAACCCATGTCTCCTGAGGCTCCTGCACTGCAGGTGGATTCTACTCTGAGCCACCAGGGAAGCCCTGGCTTTATGGTAACACATTAGAATTAGACAAAAATAATTCACTTTCGTTAAGAATTATTTTCTTTTACAAGACTCTAACCCTTAAAATGATGCATTAACCCTTGCAAAGTACTGGAAAGATATAGAGATTATGGGAAATGTAATACCATCAGGAAACAAAGCAGAATAGAAAGATCAGCTCCAAGCTAGTCCCAATATCTTGGGTAAGACTCATGAGCTCTGAGGCTTCTTCATAACCACACCCAGGAGAGAGTCCTACTGTTTTAGGGTCCCGATATGTTTGTACAGATGGCTTGAAGGATGGACCATTGCAGCTGAAAAGGAGAGCCACACACCACCCACCTCCTTTGCTTCTGAGCCCACATTCTATTCCTTGGTTTCCATAGAGTCATTGCTTCTTCTCCATTTATAAAATAAGATGAGAACGGGCTCAAGCCCACCTCTAAGCACTGATGAAAATGACACAGAGATAATACAAACAAAGACACTGAGTGCTAGAAATGATAAGACCAAGTTGCCACCTCTAGGTTGAGTTCAAACCTTGAAATCTAATTGGAAGGCAGTATTGTATATGTTCCCCAGCTCAGAAGTGAGAAAGATGGGCTGGTTTGTCTCAGAAGAGGCAATGAACCATCCGGGAAAGGCCACAGACTCAAATGTGGAGGTATTGCCTGTCCTTTGGTGGTAGAAAAGGAATGGCTTCACAGGCTTGGCTTGGTTGTACAGATCCATTATCTTCTGGTTCTGAAACGGGACAGAAAATGCCAGAAGGAGAAACAGAGGCTGTTTGAGTAGTTCAAGGTTGTTGTTGTTTAGTTGCTAAGTCATGTCCGACTCTTTGAAGATCCCACAGACTGTAGACTGCCAGGCTCCTCTGTCCATGGGATTCTCCAGGCAAGATTACTGGAGGGGGTTGCCATTTCCTTCTCCAGGGGATCTTCCCAACCCAGGGCTTGAACCCTCGTCTCTTGTATTGAGAGGCAGATTCTTTACCACTGAGCCACCTTGAAAGCCCTGCAGTTCAAGGTTCCTTGCACACAACCTATAAATGTTCCAATGTTTGAGCAACCCTATCCATATATTAGAGCAAGCCTAGGAAAAACATTGCAAAGGAACAGCAGAGTGGGCACACCCAAAATCTCACCTTCCCAGCCTTCACCCTCAAATCCAGAGGGGGCATGGAAGTTGACACAAGGCACAGGTTCACGGATAAGTGGCCACGCTTGAATTACAAATTGGAACTCTCCTCACATTAGAGGCTGAGAAGACCCCCTCTTCCCCGAGGAAAAGGAAGGAGATGCAAATTTGCAGCAGGAAGCCAAGGTCCTCTCTCACCCAAGCTGCATGCATGAGAGACCCCCTCCTGTAAGAACCACTGTTCTGGCAAAGGACTACCAGGTGGGGGTGTATAGGTTTTTGATTGTCAAACATATGAGAAAGGTCAAAGCCATGAAAAAGGCACAAGAGGGTCTAAAAACTCAAAGGACTTGCACTCAAAGGAACAAAGGAATATAGAATAATCAGAAAAAATCTTCCATATTGTATACAGAAAGATATTTGTAGGTGTATATATTTATATATTTACATATTGTTATATTTAGGTAAGATAAGTATTTCTAAGTAAAGTACATTATATCCAAGATCTCCAAAGAGATAATGGAATGGCCCATAATTCGGCCACATTCTACCCTGAATAGGGGGACCTCTTCCAAAAGATTCCTTTATTCAGTTAATAACTGCCAGTTAATCTATCCCACTCTGTGGACAGCCAAAAACCAAGAAGCCAACCTTGAAACTGCTTTCTTTGACCTCTCAGCATCTAACCCAGTAACAAGACCTGTAAAGCCTAGTTCCAAAATATTTGTTGAATTGAGCCGCTTCTCACATCCTCCCGCACACCTGTTCCATCCCCACCACCCGTTCTCCACAAAGCAGTTGAATGAACTGTAAACTGAAATAACTGAATAAACAAGATCATGTTACCATCCAGCTTAAATGTCTTGAATGATGTTCTCATAATTATCATATAATTTAAGGCCTTTAACAAAACCTGCAGGGTCTAAACCATCTAGCTCTTGCCTACAGAGCTGAAAGCGTACTGTTTCGTCCTCATCTACTTCATCACACACCATATCCACTCTGTCAGCAAATTCTATTGCCTTAATTTAAAGTATTTCAAGACTCTGACCATCATCCCTCTTCCTCCAGTAGACCCTCAGATTACACCTGGGTCACCCTGAAGCCTCCAAGGGAAATTTTGTCCTTGTCCGTCACACCCTGCTCTCAAGTAGCAGCCAAAATTATCCTTTTAAAATCTATGTCCTTTCATGTCACTCTTCTATTCAAAACATTCTAATAATTTGGGTTGAATTAATTTAAAATTGTTTTATATATTTTTAATTGGAGCATAGTTGCTTTACAGTGTTGTTAGTCTCTGCTGTACAACAAAGTGAATCAGCCCTATGTATACATATATCTCCTTCCTCTTGGACCTCTCTCCCAGCCCCACCCCCAATTCCACCCCTCTAGGTACTCATAGAGCATCAAACTGGGCTCCCTGTGCTGTACCAGCTATCTGTTTTACACGTAGTAGTAGATAAATATAACAGAATATTACACAGCCATAAAAGGGAAGGAAATTGGGTCTTTGCAGTGATGTGGATGAACCTAGAGTCTAGCATATATGTTGAATGAATTAATTGATTGACAGGTTAAAGACTTTACAAATGTGGGAAAGCTCTTTTACTATCTGCCTTTCTCTGAACTCTGCCTCCTCCCCAGCTCACTCCCAGTCCTTGAACTTGCCCTCACTGGACACTCTGTTGGGCTCACATTTTTCTTCCTTTCCTGTCCAATAAAATCTTACCTTTACAATAATACCTGCTGTACTATTTACCATGAAGCCAGGCTCTCGCTGTTTCTGGCGCCACCAGTCTCTTTACTAGTTCTAATCATTCTTTCCCAGACAGCATAACCCCCTTTAACATGTCACAGCTTACCCATGATTACGCTTCTTGTGGGCCATTTCTTGTCTTCCACTAGAATGTAAACCCTAGAAAGGCAAGGCTCTTTGCCATTCTGTGCACTGATGATGTTCAAATGCCTACAACAGTGCTGGAGGCCAGTTAGAATGAACACATTTGCTGGCTTGGATTGGATGGTGTTGAATTAAATTGAATTGCTGTAAACTGAAGTTTCAGAAACAAGTTGTTTTATATCAGGCAGTTAAAAATAAGAAAAACATGGGCTTCCTTGGTGGCTCATGGTAAAGAATCCTCCTGCCAATGCAGGAGACACAGTCTCGATCACTAGTTCTGGGAAGATCCCACATGCCGAGGAACAACTAAGCCATGCCACAACTACCAAGCCTGTGCCCTAGAACCCAGAAGCTACAACTAATGAGCCCACGCACCACAACTCCTGAAGCCCACACACCTAGAGAGCCCGTGCTCTGCAACAAGAGAAGCCACTGCAGTGAGAAGCCCATCCACCACCACAAGAGAGTAGCCTCCACTCACTGCAACTAGAGAAAGCCCACACAGCGAAAAACAAGACCCAGCACAGCCAAAACTAAACAAATAAAAATTAGTTTGGCTTTAAAAAAATAAAAGCTTATTGCATGCCCATGACTCTAAAGGAGCCAGGTATAAATATGCTTAATAACAGGAAACTATTTATTTTTTAATTATAAAATTAGATTTCCTGACAAATCAACTTCTGAGAAAAGAAGTTGGGTTTTTTCTAACATTATTTTTCTTTGTCACTTACCTTCAACTGCAATTCGGGCTTTCCACCAACGTCCTCACAACATAGACACATTTCTGGCTGGTTTATTCCCAAATAAATAGGAATCCCTTTGTCTTTCTTAAGACACTCCGGATACTTGCATGGTATAATGGTGACAGTGACTGTCAGAGAAGAGGGGTTACGGCGTCAGTGACCTTTTGCAATTACAAAAGACCAAGATCTTACAGGCAAGGCTGGAAGAGCCCTTAAGAGTATAATCCCACTACCAGACCCACAGAGTGGTCAGCCTCATATTCATTTGTTCATTCATTCACTCAATCATACCAAGCACCAGTCACTGCTCTAGGAAATGGAGTGCAGGCAAAGGAGGCAGACCCCACCGTTGGGATTTTCACAACCTCTGCTTGAACACCTGGAGGCGAGGAGCACCAATCCCAAGCAACCCCTCTGATCCTTGGAAAGCTCTGTTCATTACCGAGTTTTGCCTAACTGATGTTGAAATCTGCCTTCTGTGCAACCCACCCAATTAGTCCTCTTAGGACATAGGAAGTTGGGCAAACAAGCCACTCTTTTTCCTTAGGACAGGTCTTCAGATCACTGAAAGCAGCTCTCCTGCTCCCCAGAAAGCTATTCCACTCCCTCTGCTCTCTTTGCCATGGTCCAAGACACCTCTTCCCGGGAAGATGTGAAATTCTTCCCCCTCCAGGTGTTGTTGTTCAGTTGCTAGGTTGTGTCTGACTCTTCGCAGTCCCATGGACTGCAGCACACCAGGCTCCTCTGTCTTCCACACTCTCACAGAGTTTGCTCAATATCATATCCATCGAATTGGTGAAGCCATCCAACCATCTCATTCTCTGCTTCCCCCTTCTCCTTTTGCCTTAGTCTTTCCCAGCAACAAGGTCTTTTCCAGTGACTTGGCTCTTCACATCAAAGTATTGGACTTTCAGTTGCAACAACAGTCTTTCGATGAATACTCAGTGTTGATTTCCTTTATGGTTGACTGGTTTGATTTTTTGTAGTTCAAGGGACTCTCAAGAGTCTTCTCCAGCACTGCAGTTGAAAAGTATCATTTCTTTGGTGCTCAGTCTTCTTTCTGGTCCAACTCTCATATCCGTGTATGACTCCTGGAAAAACCATAGCTTTGACTATATGGACCTTTGTCAGCCAAATGATGTCTCTGCTACAAAGCCACACTTTAATAAAAGGATGGTACAAGCATCCCAGCCGCACTGATGTGAGGCTGCTCCAAGGAGCAGCCACACGATGACCTGTCACTTACCTGGCCCCACACTGTTGCTCCGAGGAACTACCACGAGGATCTGACCCTGAAGGAACCACACCTGCTGACTCAAGTCGGAGACTACTACATATCTGGGACTATCCATTGCTGTTTAAATGGAAAAGAATAATTTTTTAAAAACCCCAACATGATGAAGGCTGCTTTACCAGATGTTAGGAGAAAGATCATCTAATCCAGGTCTTTCAGGAAGGAAGGCTCAGTCGATAAAGAATGTGCCTGAACACTAAAAAAAAAAAAAAAAAAAAAAAAGAATCTGCCTGAAATGCAGGAAACCACCTGCAATGTAGGAGACCTGGGAAGATCACCTGGAGAAGGAAATGGCAACCCCCTCCAATATTCTTGCCTGGAGAATCCCACGGACAGAGGACCCTGGTGGGATACAGTCCCTGGGATTGCAAAGAGTCAGAGATGACTTAGCGACTAAACCACCACCAGGAGAATGATCTAATCCAGGTCTTTCAGGAAGGATGGTTCAGGGTTTGCACATTAAAACTGGCAGCTCTCACATGACCCATGAACCCAGCCTTTCTTTCCACTGAAACTGTGGGCTCTGTTGAGGAAGAGAAGGGCCATAACTGGTCTAAGAAGGTAAACTCTCATCCCCATAAGTACACATGTGTCAAGGCCCAGCTACTCTCCTTGATGCTTTGGGTTTGGCCCAAGCCAGTGTCTGGACCCAGAGCAGTGAATAAGAAATGGTCAACACCCTCATGTTCCAATGGGAGATGGATAGCCTTGGGTGGTAAGGACTGTACACAGGAAGGGGCAGAGAAGGCTAGGGTGTTCAGAAGAGACAGGCATGAATGTTCCTGGCCTCCAGACTCCATGCCAACATCACCTGATGTATGGATTCCTCCATCGTGTCCCAGAAAACATGCCATAGTGGGGTAGTCTCAGTGCCTGTGGGGGACAGTGATAGGAGATCTGAGCATTAGAAGACATTTCAAGACCCTCCCAGGAAACTAGTTCCTAATGTCCTGATTCTGGGCAGGGAGCCAGGAAGCCTGGACTGATACCAAGATCTGAGGCACCTTCTGGGACAAAACCTCAAGGCAACCTTAAGGAGGGCATGTAAAGCAGAATTTTCCTCCTCCCAGGGATCCAGCCAGGGACCGTATTCCCCCTAGAGGTTCCAAGGTCAGGCATGACTTTTGACCTCAAATAGCCCACAGCTCCTGAAGTCTGGGTCACCTCCTCCCAGCAGCCCTCCCCAATCCCACTGGCAAATGCATCTGCCTGGGAACAGAGGAGGGACCCGAGTCAAGTAGATCTGCCAGGATCCTAGCAGCTCCCTAGAAAGAGGCACCTAGCCCGGCATGGCTCCACCCCTTCACTGAGTCTTAAAACACGAAAAGAGAGAAAGCTCTAGAGTCAAGGAACCTTCCAGCTCTCAGTTGGCAAGAACCTTTAAAGAAAGCACAGGGGACTGTATAGTAGCTCCAGCAGGTCCTGAGAGCAATGACGGGCTATGACAAAGCAGGGGACATTTATCTGGTATGTTAGGGAGTGCCAGCTACCTCAATGGGGTGTGACAATCTTATGACATGAATGAAAGCAGGATCCTCCTTTCAGAAGATCGCGTGAGGCTTAGATGAAGAAATTACAGCATCAGCATGATATGACCTGTCTGGGCTCCCTGAGAAGAAAATACCAAGCCAAGCTCCTCTAGCAGGGTTAATGACAGATCCTGGGTTTCTCAGGAAGGGGAGATTGAAAGACTTCCCCAGAACCCAATTCTCCTGCTGCTGTGACTCTGGACTGGACTTGTCGGCTCTAAGTGAAGGGAATCCATCACCTGGGGCCAGGAAGCTTGCCCTCTGCAGTCCTACTAAGGGAGCCCTATGATGGCAAAATTAGCTGTGGGCCCAGGTGGCGCTAGAGGTAATAATCCAGCCTGCCAATGCAGGAGCCCATAAGAGACAAGGGTTCGATCCCTGGGTCAGGAAGATCCCCTGGAGGAGGGCATGGCAACCCACTCCAGTATTCTCTTCTGGAGAACTCCATGGAGAGAGGAGTCTGGTGGGCTACAGTCCATAGGGTCAAGCACAACTGAAGCAACTTAGCACACACAGGCAGAGACAGGAGGCATATGGCATTTCTGGTCACTGAATCATTCCAACTTGGGCTACCCATACATGGAGGGTTAAGCTAAAAGCACCTCCCTCTGCTCCTTTAGTCCCTTGGAGATGCACCTCCATCCTCTTGGGAGCCACAGGCATTGAGCTGCACACCCTTAACTGTGGTAAACCTGGGGACTTCCCTGGTGGTTCAGGGGTTAAGTCTCCGTGCTTCCAATCAGGGGACGCAGGTTCAATCCCTAGTCGGGGAACTAAGATCCCACATGCCATTTGGTATAGCCGAAAAAAAAAAAGAAGAAGTCCTAGTTTCTGGTGCCCCTAAATATAGTGGACTCTAGACCTGCCTAAGGACTAACGAGGTAGGTAGTGACTTATCGAACAACTGAACCCCAGATCCCAGCTTACCCCTTCCACTCTGCTCTAGTAATGTAGAACATTTGTAGGTGTCAACAAATGGTAAGTTATTGTTCTGTAAATTTGTTACATGTACACACCATCTGCTGAGGTCACACATAAAACATTTCTGAGACATAAGTTAATTTGACTGAAGTGAATTTCAGAAGGCAGACTTAGAAGCACCTATAGCTTCTTATTCACCTGGGGGAAAAAGTGCAAAGAATAAAACTTTCTAGATTAGCACCTCCATGAACCCCTCGTCCCAGCCCTGAGACGAGTCTCCTTACTTAACCTCTCATACATTTCACCCCCATATCCTTTCTTTCTTTCTTTCTTACTCTCTTTCTTTTTTTGATATTTCTGACCAGGCCACACCACCCAGCATGTGGAATCTTAGTTTCCCAACCAGGGATCAAACTCCTGCTTCCTGTAGTGGAAGCAGATTCTTAACCATTGGTGAAGTCCCCCCCATCTCCTTTCTGGCCTTAGAGGAACATGATCCTTCCTTGTTGAGGCCTCAGTCCCATCACTTCTGGTTTGCAGTTTATCTGTTTCCCTTGGAGAGAAAGTGTGGTTATGAGTTTAGATACACCTCTGTACAAATCCAGGCTTGGCCGGTGTTACCTCTTGAGTCCTCTCTGCCCAGCTGAAAAATCCCTCCATCATGCTTCAGTCAACATACCCCTTTTCTTGGGATGCTTGCCCCAAAATGACATCAAAAAGGCCCCACCGTCTGGCCCCCAAATTCATGGGTCCCTGTTTCAGTCAGGATCTAGGCTGGAAAGCAGAACCCACACAAGGAACTGCAAACAGAGGGAACTGAACACCAGGAACCGGTTACACATATGTTAGAAGGCTGAAGAGTAAAAAGGAGTTGCCAGAGGTACCTCAGTTCAGTTCAGTCACTCAGTCGTGTCCAACTCTTTGTGACCCCACGGACTGCAGCAAGCCAGGCTTCCCTGTCCATCACCAACTCCCAGAGGTTGCTATCTCAGACAGTACCCAACTGCAGGAAGGAATCAGGAGGAAACAAAAGAATCCAGGAGTCAAAGGAGGAAGCTTGTAGGACTGATGCTTAGACCTCAGGAGGGGTTCCTCTATCAAACTGGTGCTCAGACCTCTGATAAGAGAGTGTGGTCTCCTGGGTGCATGAAACACAAAGATGGAGATGAAGGGTCAGCCCTGGAGATGCTCAGAGGGCCCAGAGGACACAACATAGAGAGCAGTATTTCCATTGATTGAAAGACTGGGAGGACGTCCCTGGTGGTCCAGCGGTTAAGAATCCTTCTGCCAATGCAGAGGACACAGGTTTGATCCCTGGTCCTGGAAAGTCTCGTATCTTCTGGATAATTAAGCCCAAGCACAACAACTACTGAGCCCACATGCCCTACAGCCCACAGTCCTCAGCAAGAGAAGCAACCGCAATGAGAAGCCAGTGCACTGCAACTAGAGAAAACCTGCATGCAGCAACCAATGCAACAAAAGTACGTACATTTTTTTTTTAAAAAGTCTTTGGGACTGCTTTGGTGCTCTCACATGTAACAGACCTCACCACGCTGTGTGAACTTAAGAGACGCAGTGTTTTCTGTTCACTTCTTTGACTGGTTTTATTTGTCTGTCTGATAAATTTAAATCAAATAAAAAGACAAACTTTGTCTGTCTGATCATCCCAGCCTAATAAATGGCAGGACTGATCTTTTTCTCTCAGTTTTGACTCTCAGATTTTGGCCATTTTCACAGGGCATGGGCCTGAGGGGGGAAAAAGTTGACACTAAGATCAACTATTTAGAGTTTTGCTACTTTTCACCTGAGTTGCTAATTATTTAATGAGATAGTACATGCAAAACTGGCGAATTCTGAATAAGGCTTTTATTTCAGCTCATAGAACCATACCAATGTCATTCCGGGGTTTTGACAATATATTGTGAGTGTGTAAAATAAAATAATACAACCTATGTTTTTAAAAAACTTTTGGAAAAAGAGGCAGAGGTGGAATTTCCTGGTTGTCCAGTGGTTAGGACACCATGCTTTCACTGCCAAAGGCATGGCTTCAACCCCTGGACTGAGAACTAAGATCCCACAGGCCATGCGGCCATAAATAAATACATTGATTAATTTTTTAAAAGCTTGGGTTTTTCGTGCCCAGATAAAGACTGCAAAAGACTATGTATGATGATGGCATGTCTTCTTTAGCCTCAACCTTTTATTCCACTTGATCATGACCTTTTCCTGGCTTCCCAACATTCAGAGAAGCCAGCATTCCCAGAACTATCACCATCAGCATCCACTCTGAGGTCCCCAGCTTAAACTCGGGTGTGAATGACTATCAGAGAAATGAGAAGAATAGGAATGATGATGATCAGAAGGAAGAACTGAGCCATTGGGGTGGATAATTGAAGAGCAGAGAGACCATCTGCTGAAGAAATGGACCAGAACTTTTGTCTTAGAGAAAAATGGATTATTCCATGATCCCTTAGCTATATTTGAGAAGGCCATCAATTTTAGTGCTGCTTATAGAAAGTAAAGATTGAGGTTCTATGAACAAAACCCAGTATGCCAGATTCTTTCTATTAATATTTTATTGTCACCTAGAACAATGAAAATTTTGCACACTGTTAAGTGTGGCTTGCACTGAACTCAAGTAAGCATTCATAAAGCCAATGATCCAAGACATGCAAATAATTTGAAGAGATCACTGAGTCTAGATTCTAATTTCCAAGCTTTAAGATATTATTACTCACACTTGTTTGACAACAAGTCCTGCCAGTCTGCTCATTTAATTAAGTGTCCATGATCTTAACAAGTTGAGGGAACACCAGTGTAAACCAACTAAAGTAAGAAAGTTTGACCATTCACCACTAGAATCTCTAGGTCTGTTCACAGATGCACAATCCCCACAATGACTTATTCATGTAACCAAGTTGAAAATCACAATGAATAACGCAGAAGGGACCATGAAGCAGTAAAGGTTATCTGGCCCCTACAGTTGACAAATTGTTGTTGTTGTTCAGTCACTCAGTCCTGTCCGACTCTTCGTGATCCCATGAACTGCAGCTTACCCGGGTTCCCTGTCCTTCTCTATCTCCTGGAGTTTGCTCAGACTCATGTCCATCGAGTCAGTGATGCCATCCAACCATCTAGTCCTCTGTCGTCCCCTTCTCTTCCTGTCTGCAATCTTTCCAAGCATCAGTGTCTTTCCCAATGAGTCAGTTCTTCACATCAAGTGGCCAAAGTATAGGAGCTTCAGCTTCAGCATCAGTCTTTCCAATGAATATTCAGGGTTGATTTCCTGGAAATCAACAGTTGACAATACACAGAATCCAATTAATAATAGAACTAGGCTTAATCTGGGCTTCCTGGGTGGCTCAGCGGTAAAGAGTCTGCCTGCAATGCAGGAGACCTGGGTTTGATCCCTGGGTTGGGAAGATCCCCTGGAGAAGGAAATGGCAACCCACTCCAGTATTCTTGTCTGGGAAATCCCACGGACAAACGACCTGGAGGACAGGCTCAAGCACGACTTCATGACTAAGCAGCAACAACAAAAGGTTTAATCCAGGGCTCTCTGCTATGGTGCTCACCAGTGCCCTCGGGGCTCCTAAGAGGACCAAACCCACTGTAGCTTAGGTGCTATTGCTATCACAGGCTACCTTCAAGCAGGGCTGACAGTCTGGGTTGTGTATTGCTACTGGAAAAAAACTGGCTTTCACCTAAGTTCACTTAATGAGACAACATGATGTGTAACATGAACCACAAAAAGAATAGCATGGAGCCATTGGTACTCTAGTCATTTTGGGAAAACGCCTCGGAAAGTGCCAGACAGCCTCTGCAGTACATGCTTTACTCAACATGGGTGGGATGATGTAGTTGAACTCTTCCGAGGGCTTCCCAGATGGCGCAGTGGTAAAGAATCCTCCTGCCAATGCAAGAGACACAGGAGACTTGGGTTCAATCCCTGGAGGAGAAAATGGCAACTCATTCCAGTATTCTTGCCTGGGAATTCTATGGACAGAGAAACCTAGTGGGCTTCAGTCCATGGGGTCACAAAGAGTCGGACACAACTGAGCAACTGAGCAGTGAGCACTGCTCCTCCAAGTAGCCCAAGCTGGCTGTCTAAGACTTGCATCCTTGTGGCCTCACCCATCACATTTCCCTGAAGCTAGTTTCTCCATGAAACCCCAGGCTTTAGGAGTTGGGACAAGATGCTACTTAACAGCTTTTTTTCTCTCTTGTGAAAATAAAGGACAAATAAAAATAACCTCCACACTACTCACAAAAATGGCAGAAATAAACAGAAGCATTAAAAAGCATTAAGACAAAAGAGCCAACTATACAGGGACAGCATAAAGGGATATGTCTCTAAATATAAAACAGCTAGTGACAAGTTGTATAACATGTGCAACCAAAAAATAAAAAACAAACAGCTAAAGCCTTAATTGGACAGCTTGTGGTGCAACATTTAAGGAAAGGTGGTAAGTTAAACGCCTGAAATCTGAAATTCCCAAAGAAACAGCCAAATGACAGAACTTTTAGCTTTTGCCCAATGGCCCACATCACACAAAATACAAAAGATGATAAGCTGACCATTATCAAAATTTTAGAATTTGGAAATGCTGGAGAGGGTGTGGAGAGAAAGGAACCTGCCGAACACTGCTGGTGCAAATGTAAATTGGTACAGCCACTACGGAGAAGAGTATGGAGGTTCCTTTAAAAACTAAAGATAGGGTTACTAGATGAACATGCAAACCCACTCCTGGGCATATATCCGGAGAAAAACATGATCTGACAGGATACACTTCCCAATGTTCTTTGTAGCATTGTTTACAATAGCCAAGACATAGAAGCGACCTAAATGTTCATCGACAGAGGAGTGAATAAAGAAGATATGGTACATTTATACAGTGGAATATTTCTCAGCCACTTAAAAGAACAAAATAATGTCATCTGCACCAAGATTGATGGACCTAGAGAGTGTCATACTGAGTGAAGTAAGTCAGACAGAGAAGGAAAAATATTGTATGACATCCTTTATATGTGGAATCTAAAAAGAAATGATACAAATGAACTGACTTACAGAACAGAAAGAGACTCACAGACTTAGAAAACAAACTTGCTGGGGAGAAGGATGGGGGGAAGGGATAGTTAGGGAGTTTGGGATGGACATGTACACACTGCTATATTTTAAATGGATAACCAACAAGGACCTACTGTACAGTACATGGACCTCTGCTCAATGTTATGTGGCGGCCTGGATGGGAGGGGAGTTTCGGGGAGAAAGGATTCTTGTGTATGTATGGCTGAGTCCCATCGTTCATCTGAAACTATCACAACATTGCTAACTGGATACAAGCCAATACAAAATAAAAAATTTTTTTTAATTTTTTAGAATCTGGGGAAAACTTGGAAAAAACACACCACAGAAGAAAGTTAAAAGAAGGTACTTGGGAGAAAATATTTTCCACACATCTTACTAGCTAATAATTAATATCCAATGTTTTAAAATTTACAACAAATCAGTAAGAAAAATGAAAAATAATTGTACAGAAAAAAATGAGCAATAGATGTAAAAAACATCTCACTGAGAAGAAAATGTAAATATCCAATAAATAGACGTAATTATAGTTGGCCATCCTCTAAGCAACCACATATTTAGCAAGATGCAAATCAAAGCAATAATGAGATTCAGTTTCCACCCTTCAGGAAAACATAAATTAAACAAATAATGGACAATGGTGTGAGGAAACAGATTCACTCAGTGGATTAATGGATGTGTGAATCAGCCAGGCCTTTTTGGAAAACAATTTCTCAGAAATCTAATACATGGGTACCCTTTGACCCCTGAATTCTACTTATGATAGTCTATTGGTTAAATTACTTTCAGCTTCAAAAGCTAGAAAAAAAAAACTCAAAGTAACTACTAGATCACATAAATGAAAGCCAAGCTGTAAGGTTGAGGTTGCTGATCTGATGGTTCTCTGATGTCAACAAGGATCGGCATTTTTAAATTTCCTTTGAACTGACATTCATAACTTGAGGACATGTTCCTTCAAGGCTGTAAAATAATTGCCTGTGATGATCAGAATTGCATACTCAGTCATTTACATCCTGCAAGAAAAAGAATGTCACTTCCACATTAAAATTTTTCAAGACTGTTTGGGTCAATTTGGGAGCCATGCTGTGTCCTAATGTGAAGTCCTAATATCAACATAAAACACACTCAAATTTGGCAATTTGAGATAGATGTAATGTAGTTATTTACAAAGATGTGGGCAGACTACGGAAAGCCCAGGGCATAGTGCAGAACCCCAGGGCTGCTAACAGAAGGATATCCCCCTTAACACTCAGGCCTCAAGGGATGAAGGGAGGAAACGATTACCAGAACCCAGACAGAGAGAGAAAGATTTGTGGACAACGTCACCTAATAGGAGTTATGACCATCATCAAGGAAAATGCAGGCTAGTTTGCAACAACATGGATGAACCCAGAGGTGATCATACTAACTGAAGTCAGACAGAGAAGGACAAATGTCATATGGTATCACTTATATGTCGAATCTAAAAAAAATGATATAAATGAACCTACTTACAAAACAGAAATAGACTCACAGACATAGAAAACAAACTTATGGTTACCAAAAGGGGAAAGAGGGAGGGACAAGTTAGGATTTGGGATTAACAGATAAACACTACTACACATAAAACAGCAAAACAACAAGGACCTATTGTGTAGCACGGGGAACTATATTCAATACCTTTTAATAACCTCTAAAGAAAAGAATCAGAATATATATATGTATGTATAACTGAATCACTTCACTGTATAAATAAAAATAACATTGTAAATCAACTATATTTCAATCTAAAAAAAAAAAAAAAAAAGAACGTTTGCTTAAAAAAAAGTCAGAAGATAAAAGGTTTCTACCCAATCAGCTATTATAGTGAAATAATATGCCTACTGAACTAAAGAGTATATCTTTTTAAATTAATTTCACATCCCTCTATTTTATGTAATTAATACACTTTTATTTAGAGCAGTTTCTAGTTTATAGGAAAACAGAACAGGAAGTACAAGGAGTTCTCATATACCACTCTACCCCAAGCAGCCCCCACACACACACAGCCTAGAGTTTCCCTATTATTAAGATCTTGATTAGAGCTGCATTTGTTATAATTGATGAATCAATATTACATATATAACCATGTATGGTATTGAGACAATATTATTAGCTAAAGTACATAGTTTACATTAGGCTTTACTCTGTGCTACACAATTCTGAGTTTTGATAAACACATAATGTCGTATATCTGCCATTACAGTATCATAAGGGCTTCCCTCGTGGCTCAACTGGTAAAAAATCCACCTGCATAAATGAGACACACACATAATGTCAAATATCTGCCATTACAGTATCATAAACAGTAGTTTTTCCTACCAAAAACAAAAATCCTCTGTGCTCCACCGACTCATTCTTTCTTCCTCTCCTAACCCCTGGTACCCTTGATCTTTTTACTGTCTCTATAGTTTTGCCATATTCCAGAATGTCATACACTTGGAATCATACAGTATACATAGCATTTCAGACTAGCTTCCTTTATTTTGCAGTATGCATTCAAGGTTCCTCTTTTTACAGTTTGATAGCTCATTTCTTTTTATGGCTGAAAAATATACCTGTCTGAGGATGTGCCACAGTTTTGGTGGCTTCTCCAGTGGCTCATCAGTAAAGAGTCTGCCTCCAATACAGAAGCCACAGGAAACACTGCGGGTTCAATCCCTGGGTCAGGAAGATCCCCTGTAGGAGAGCATGCAACCCACTCTGGTATTCTTGCCTGGAGAATCCCATGGACGGAGGAGCCTGGTGGACTACAGTTCACAAAGAGTTGGACATGACTGAAGCAGCACACACACATACGACAGTTTTTGTGTCCATTAGCCTATTGAAAGACATCTTGCTTCCAGGTTTTAGCAATGATGAATAAAGGTACTATAAACACTTGTGCACAAGTTTTTCATGGAGTGCAATTGCTGGGTGATATGGTGATACTATGTTTAGCTTTGTAAAAACAAAAAGACAAAAACAAAATGCCAGAATGTCTTCCAAAGTGGCTGTCCTATTTTGCATTCCCACCAGCAATGACTAAAAGTTCCTGTTGCTCCACATCCTCACCAGCATTTGATGTTGTCAGGGTTTCCAATTTTAGCCACTCTAGTAGGTGTGTGGGCTTCCCTGGTAGCTCAGATGGTAAAGTGTCTGCCTACAATGCGGGAGACCCGGGTTCGATCCCTGGGTCAGGAAGATCCCCTGGAGAACGAAATGGCAACCCACTTCAGTATTCATGCCTGGAGAATTCCATGGACTGAGGAGCCTGGTAGACTACCGTCCATGGGGTCGCAAAGAGTCAGACATGACTGAGTGACTTCGCTCACTCACTCACTCACAATAGGTGTGTAATAGCATCTCCTTGCTTCAATTTGCAATTCCCTAAGAAGTGAAGTCTCTCAGTCGTGTCCAACTCTTTGCAACCCCATGGACTGTAGCCTACAAGGTTGCTCTGTCCATGGGATTTTCCAGGCAATAGTACTGGAGTGGATTGCCATTTCCTTCTCCAGGGGATCTTCCCAACCCAGGGATCGAACCCAGGTCTCCCGCATTATAGACAGACGCTTTACCGTCTGAGCCACCAGGGAAGTCCTAATAACATATGAGGGCTCCTTTGTTGGTACAGTGGTAAAGAATCTATCTGCCAGTGCAGGAGATGTAGGAGACGAAGGTTGGATCCCTGGGTTGAGAAGATCACCTGGAAGGAAATGGCAACCCACTCCAGTATTCTTGCCTGGAAAATCCCAGAGACAGAGGAGCCTGATGGGCTACAGTACATGGGGTCACAAAGAGTCGGACACCACTGAGCATGCACACACCACAGTGATATATGTAATAACTTATCTTTTCACACATCTAAATAGACATCTTTTCGTATTCTATATCTATATATCTGCAGATATACGTCTGCATATAGATGTATATGCATCTATATGCCATCTGTATATCTTCTTTAGGGAGTTGTCTGTTCAGATGTTTTGCCCATTTTTAACTGAGTTGTTTGTTTGCATAGTATTGAACTATCACAGACCTTTATATATTTTGAATTTCACCTATGTCTTTTCACTTTTGTTAATATGGCCACTAGAACACTCAAAATTCCATACATGATTCAGATGTAGGGTTTACACTGTACTTTTTAAAACTGGAGTATAGTTGATTTACAATGTTGTGTTAGTTTCAGGTATATAGCAAAGTGATTCAGGTACACAATTGCATATTTTCGTTCTTTTTTGATTATTTTTTAAACTTTTATTTTATATTGGGGTTTGGCCAATTAACAATGTTGATATTCATTCTTTCTCAGATTCTTTTCCCCTATAAGTTATCACGGAATATTGAATAAAGTTTCCTGAGCTATACAGTAGGTTCTTGTTCCTTATCTATTTTATATATAGTAGTACCCGTATATTAATCCCAAACTCTTAATTTACCCCTCCCCATTATGTTTCCCCTTTGGTAACCATAAATTTGTTTTCCAAATCTGTGAGTCTGTTTCTGTTTTGTAAATTAGTTCATTTATAAGTGAAAGAAAGTGAAAGTGAAGTCACTCAGCCTTGTCTGACTCTTGGCGACCCCATGGACTGTACCTGCCAGGCTCCTCCATCCATGGAATTTTCCAGGCAAGACTACTGAAGTGGGTTGCCATTTCGTTCTCCAGGGCATCATCCCAACCCAGGGATCAAACCCAGGTCTCCTGCGTTGCAGGCAGACTCTTTACCATTTGAGCCACAAGTTCATTTATATCATCTTTTAAAACTTAGATTCCACATACAGGTGATATTATATTTGTCTTTCTCTGTCTGATTTACTTCACTTTGTATGATAGTCTAAGGATGCAACTGTGTTGTCAGAAAGGCAAGGGACAACATTATGAAAGGGCAGCTACTTACCTAGCCCGAGTGGAAGGGCCAGGACTGGGAGACAGAGCAAAGCAGAACGTTTTGGCGTGACACTTGTCTTTTGCTGTTCTGGGTCTTTGTTGCTGTGTGTGGGATTTCCCTAGTTTTAGCGAACCAAGGCTTCGTTCTAGTTGCGGTGCCCAGGTTTCTCAGTGCAGTGACGTCTGTTATGGAGCATGGGCTCCAGGGCGCTCGGGCTTCAGTAATTGTGGTGCACCAGCTTAGTTGCCGGGGACATGTGGAATCTTAGTGCCTGGACCAGGGATCAAACCCTGTCGCCTGCATTGGCAGGCAGATTCTTAACTACTGGGCCACCAGGAATGTCCCTGGTGTGACACTTTTGACACACTCATTTTGCAACCCTGAAAATCAACACATTTCCAGTTTTTTAGAGTGAAATGCCTAGTAATACATGCAGCTGACATGTTCATATAATGACTGGCTACACACTCACATTCCCTGACCCAACGCCGCAGGCCTCAGGGTTGCCGTTTATCACCTGGGTCCCCACTGCTGTCTGTAAATGGTCTGCTGCCCCAAACCCTCGCTGAGTCAAGCTGTCCTCTCACTTTAGTCAGATTTTTTTTTCAGAATACACATCTGCTCTTTCCACAGTCCTCTCTAAAACCTTCAATGACTACCTATTACCTGGGCAATAAGTTCAAACCCTAGCACAGGTCAGATTCTAATGAGGGATAAAGCTTATGCTCTAACGATGCAACCAGGGAGAAAGCATTCAAAGGAATATTTACAAAAGCGCAGGCAGGTCCCAAGGAAGCAACAAAAGATGGTAAAGCTGCCGACAGCTGGAATCCACCATGCCTTCCAGAGGAAAAGGGGCAAGGGGACCTGGCATGACCTGACAGAGAGAGAGCCGGATGTGTCATCTTACTTATATGAATGTAACCACTGCCAACTGATCCGGGATTGGGGCCAAGGGGGAACAACACTAATCAAACTCTTCCCCCTCCCTCTGATCTCCCAGTGTCTGAACCCAACCAGAAGACAGAGAACAAGAGATCACTGAGGCAGCCGGCAAAGCCAGTTTCACAGGTATGGAGCAGATAGATACAAGGTACGCCCATCTGAGTCTTAGGGTTACCACTTACACCAGGATTCCTGACCCAGCCCATAACTGTCTGCAGACTTCAAGGCGCCTCCTGCTGTCGGCTGCCCACTCACTCTGGCCAAGAAATTCTTCTCAAATGTAAAATCCTCCTTGCTGTCTACCCAGCAAATCCAGACTTCACAGTGAGAGTCCAGACCCTCTATGTACCGCCTCTGCACACCACCTGGCTCACTGTAGCTTCGCGAATACAACGGTTTGGTTCAGCACAAACCCCTTAAAGAGCATCCTCAGCCACTGCCCCCTCATGGGTACTACTACAGAGAGGACCTAGCTGCCAACGAATCCAAAGATGTTCCTTGTGATACACCTTCAGGGCATCCAGTGACCCTGGCTGAGCTTCTATCAGAGCTGTGCCTTCCTAAACCAGCAGAGGGCGCTGTGACACCGAAGGACGTCGAAGGCACCTTTGGAGGCCACACCGCGGGTGTGGGACCAGGAGAGCTCTGAGCTCCCGCAGGAATGCCAGCCTTAAAAAAGGGATTTTCAGCCTTTTTTTTTTTTTAAATGCAAACCACGGTTTTGAAGTACATTTTACTTGGCAACTTAGTACACGCATACTAATATACACGTATATTTATTTTTGCCTTTTTTAAATATAAATTTATTTTAATTGGAGGTTAATTACTTTACAATATTGTATTGGTTTTCCCATACATCAACATGAATCCGCCACAGGTATACACGTGTTCCCCATCCTGAAGCCCCCTCCCTCCTCCCTCCCCGTACCATCCCTCTGGGTCTTCTCAGTGCAGCAGCCCCAAGCATCCAGTATCATGCATCGAACCTGGACTGGCGATTTGTTTCATATATGATATTATACAAGTTTCAATGCCATTCTCCCACATCATCCCACCCTCATTTTTGACTTTTAATATTAATCTGCCGAAATCTGCTGATGGTGTTTCACAGTGATAAATTCAAAAAGAAATAGTTTAACACAATTAAATTTAGTTAATTAAAGTGGAGTTTTGGACTTTGTACTTGTAAATTAAAGTTTTTAACATTTTTATGTGCCTAAACCTTTTTTTTTTTGGCCACCGGACTTGTGGGATCTTAGTTCCCCCAACAGAGATAGAATCCATGCCCCTTACATTGGAAGCACAGAGTCCAGGGAACTCCCTAAAGCATTTCTTTTGTGAAATATTCACATTTCTGTTATAGAATACATTAAATTTTCTGTACTACTACCTCTAGTTTTCTTGTTGCCTGCTTAATTTTTAAAAAATTTTTCAAAGCAACTTATTTTGAAACATTTTTTAAATATAGATAACAAAAAATGAAAACTTGACCATGTAAAGTTATAAAGGCCTACATTCTCCTTAAAATGAAACATTTACTTTTCACGTGTTATTTATTTTCTGGCCAGCAGCATGCATAACATTTTAATCAAAACTAGGCTGCAGTCCATGGGTCGCTAAGAGTCAGACACGACTGAGCAACTTCACTTTCCCTTTTCACTTTCATGCATTGGAGAAGGAAATGGCAACCCACTCCAGTGTTCTTGCCTGGAGAATCCCAGGGACGGGGGAGCCTGGTGGGCTGCTGTCTATGGGATTGCACAGAGTCGGACACGGCTGAAGCGACTTAGCAGCAGCAGAACATTAAAAAAAAAAAAAAAAAACTAGAACGTTATTAGATTCACAAATCATACTCAGTTGTGAAGAAAATTACTTTGCCATCAACTCTTCAGCATGTTAAAAGATGAACTGAGGCTTTATTAACAATTTTAAGAGTTTATTTGAGTAAAAATCCATTAGAATTGGGCAAAATCCAATCTAGTGCATAGAAACGAGCTCTAAGGAGCTGTACAAAATAAAAGACTTTCAAAGGCAGTAGGGCTCAATGACAAGGAAGTTATACTAGGTAAAAGTTTAGGTTTGTTGTTACAAAGTTACATTCATTTTAGGGTTGACAGAGGTCTACCAGGCAGATGACCTCACTAGTGCTGTTCAGGTGATCTCTAATGGACTGGGTTAAGATTCCATTTCTAGGAGAGCTGGGAGCTGTGATTAAGTTAAATCTCAGTTTGGTAACACAGAGCTTAGCATAATCGTGCGTAGACAGCTGAGTTCCACACCACATGATGTTAAACCATTGATGTGTCTTACATGGAAGCAACCTAAATGCCCAGAAACAGATGAATGGGTAAGGAAGATGTGGTACATATACATAAAGAAATACTCTTAGTAGCTCGGTTGTGTCTGACTCTGCAGATCCCCATGGAGTATATCCTGCCAGGCTACTCCGACTATGGGATTTCCCAGGCAAGAATACTGGAGTGGGTTGCCATTTCCTTCTCCAGGACATCTTCCCAACCCAGGGATCGAAACTTGGTCCCCTGCATTGCAAGCAGGTTCTTCATCATCTGAGCCACTAGGGAAGTCAATGGAATATTATTCAGCCATAAAAAAGAATGGAATAATGCCATTTGCAGCAACATGGATGACCTAGCGGTTATCATACTAAGTGAAGTAAGTCAGAGAGAAAGACAAATACCATGTGATTTCACTTATATATGGAATCAAAATATGACACAAACGAACCTACCTACAAAACAGAAACAGACTCAGGGACATAGAGAACAGACTTATGGTTTCCAAAGGGGAAGGGGTTGGGGGAAGGATAGAATAGGAGGTTGGGGTTAGCAGATACACTCTATAATATATGGAAAGGATAAACAACAAGGTCTAACTATATAGCACAGAGAACTATGTTCAGTGTCCTATGATAAACCATAACGGAAAAGAATATTTTTTTAAAATGTGTATATATATATCTATCTGTGTGTATGTATGTATGTATGTATAACTGAATCAGTTCGCTTAGCAGAAATCAACACAAGACTGTAAGTCAACTATACTTCAATTTTAAAGAAAACTTACACAGAAAAAAAAGAAAGAAAATGCCAACTGCTTCTAATTTGCTTTTCTTGTTAAGTTCCTTGTTAAGATGTAGGAGCAGAAACCCCTGCTGAAAAGTAAGTAAAAGAAAACCTTTACCAAGAATGTGTGAGTTAAATGCAGAACTGACATTTCGTGATACAATACTCGGGGCTTCCCGGGTGGCGCTAGTAATAAAGAATACAACTGCCGATGCAGGAGATATACGTTTATTGTGTTGAATGGATTCTACTAGTTTAGGTTCTGTTCCTTTTTGTTTTGCAATTGATTTCTATGACTTATTATGGGTCTTAGCCCACAGTTGATAAGGCACGTGTTAGAATGGGAGCTGAGAGAACATATAGGTCCTTAGCAACTGGCTCTGGTGAGCACACGGCCCCTCTCACCTCCGCCAGAGCTGGCCCTGTGGAGAGAACCAAGCTTGGAATTAGGAGAAGAGAGTCCTTTGCCCCGTTCTGCCCCTAACCAAGCTTGGACCCCAACTGTGCTTTATTTGTTAAATGGGGAGGGGGAGGTAACTCCTGTCCATTTTACTTCTGTTGTGGCTGTAAGGGTCTGATGAATTTATAAAAAGACTTCAGGGGAAATGCACTGCTTTATACAAGTGTATCATCAGATCCCCTGGAGAAGGAATAGGTTACCCACACCAGTAGTCTTGGGCTTCCCCGGTGGCTCAGATGGTAAAGAATACGACTGCAATGAGGGAGACCTGGGTTCAATCCCTGGGTCGGGAAGATCCCATGGAGGAGGGCATGACAACCCACTCCAATATTCTTGTCTGGAGAGTCCCCATAGATAGAGGAGCCTGGCAGGCTACAGTCCCTGGGGTCACAAAGAGTCAGACACGACTGAGCGACTAAGCACAACACATCATCAGAATCACTCAGCGAAGACCTGCTGTATCCCTGCCCTGTTCCTGGCCCCACTTCTGTGTCTCATGGCCCTGCAGGTCCCCAAGCTGTGGCCACTCATATGCACAATCAAATGCACACACAGTTCCAGAGTTAGGAGCAGACTCCCCCCAGGTTTGTTTCTGAGTCAACTATCAGAACCACAAACGCTGTTGTTTAGCCTGCTTAGTACCTGGCATGGTTTACACCAGTTTGTGGTTCGGTACCCAGAGTTAATTAAAACTTAAAAGACACTTGCTCCTTGGAAGAAAAGTTATGACCAACCTAGACAGCATATTAAAAAGCAGAGACATTACTTTGCCAACAAAGGTCCATCTAGTCAAAGCTATGATTTTTCCATTAGTCACATATGGATGTGAGAGTTGGACTATAAAGAAAGCTGAGCAGTGAAGAATTGATGCTTTTGAACTGTGGTGTTGGAGAAGACTCTTGAGAGTCCCTTGAACTGCAAGGAAATCCAACCAGTCCATCCTAAAGGAAATCAGTCCTGAATGTTCACTAGAAGGACTGATGTTGAAGCTGAAACTCCAATACTTTGGCCACCTGATGTGAAGAAGTGACTCAGTGGAAAAGACCCTGATGCTGGGAAAGATTGAAGGCAGGAGAAGAAGGGGATGACAGAGGATGAGATGGTTGGATGGCATCAGCAACTCAATGGACATGAGTTTGAGTAAACTCCAGGAGTTGGTGATGGACAGAGAGGTCTGGCATGCTGCAGTTCATGGGGTCGCAAAGACTTGGACACGACTGAGTGACTGAACTGACTGAACTTAACCCAAAGTTACCACACCATAAAATGCCCACAGAATGCATCACACCACAGGATAGTGCCATTCTATCAGGATAAGCCAATGCCTTGGCAAGCGGGCGTTGGAGACCAGCTCACCCTGATTTATCCATGAACAGGTGTGTACAGAAGCACCTATATCAGCCTTTTCCTTGCAGGAAGCAGTACCTGGACCAGTGTTGTTCCATCCTTTCTCCACTTGTTAATGTCACCTACATTAACTACAGATCTGGCCATCTTCTCTAAGTAACCACAAGCACATTTTGATCTGGAAAGGGAGTGACGTGACAGCCCGCACACCTGGAAGAGCTTACAATCAATCTTAAAGTTTGCTATCAACCTGATGTCATAACAGCCTGGAAAAGTGGAATATTAAGACAATAAAATTAAAAAGTCAACTTCTGCATGTTACCAAATATATATATATATATATATATATATATAAGTTGTCAAATACATTAAAAGCTTTACCTTGTGCCTACTCCTTAACTTAGAAGGTCCTCTTCTAAAGACACAAGGAAATAATCACTCACTGCTGAATTTGTAGGACATATTTGTTGTAAGTGTCCAGCAAAACAAAATCATTTCAAAGAACTGTGGGATGTTCATGTCTCTCCCCTCAATTTTGATCCCAAAAAAGCACCCACTTGGACCCAACTATGTGTTAGCAATGTAGAAGGGACTACAGATTTGTAGGAGGCATGGAGAAAGTTTACAGTGTAACCCCCTGTTAATTACCCCATCATCCAATATCCCTTCTTTGCACACACTAGATGGCTTTCCCTTCCTGGTTCTTCCCTCCCCTCTCCCTTGGTCTCCTCCTCCCCCTATCTTCTCTCTGCCTCCATCCTGCACTCCTTGCCACCAGTCAAAATTTCACTGAGTCCAATCTGATTCTTTATCATTGAAAACCATTTTCTCAACTCTCCACCCCCCTCTCCAACCAAATTTTCTTCCTCTATCCATTTTAGGGTTCACCAAAACAAAGACCAGTATAGTACCCAGGATAGACTTTACTTAGGACACAGTTTAATAACATATCGTCATATTGATATCATTTAAGGTGTCTGAACCCCTATGGAAAGGCTAACAAGGAACTCTCCAACAAAGATGGGTCTCCCCTTACTAAAAACTCCATTAATGGCTGAAAAAGGAAGAGAGTTTTTATATATCCTTACACATTATCTAACAGTGAAAAATGATCTTACAGAAGCCTATCTTATGACATGGAAAGGACTATAAGACACACAGGGACAAAAAATAAACCAATTTTTTGTTCTTGATTCTATATTTATAATTAAAAACTATGTATATATGTAAAATAAAAGCCTAGAAGGATAAACAGTAAACTTTCATAATGATTAAGAAGCAGTATAAGCGAGGACTTCCCCAGTGGTCCAGTGGTTAAGACTCCACCTTCCAATGCAGGGGGCATGAGTTCCATCCTAGTTGGGGAACGAAGGTCCTACTTACCTTGGGATTTGGCAAAAAAAAAAAAAAAGAAAAGAAAAATTTTTAAAGTAGTGTAGGAGAATAGCTGGGAACATGGTTCTGGAGTCACAAAAACCTGAACTACATCCCTTCTCTGACATACACATATGGCCTTAGAGCAATTTTCTCAGCTTCTGAGCTCCTGATCCTTTATCTGAATGCTAAGGCTCCTGTAAGATTTAAGTGCAATAATACAGAAAGTGTGTAACACATATTAAGTGCTCAATAAATATTCATTACGCTCTTCGTTGTGGTAGGTTCCAAACTGGTTTATGGACTTTTATTTCTGAATTAACCACCTATTTGTGACATCATAAAACATATGCTAAAAATTAATCATCAAATAAGCATTAGAGAATGTTGACAAGGAAAAATAAGGAAAGTGAAATAAATATGGAATAGCCAACAGGCTGTAGGGGGAAGCAGGTCCTTGGGGGGCTTGGTCATGGGTGGTCTCCTGGAGGTGCTTCACATTTTAAAGATTAAGGGGTCAAGGGGGCAGCGGAAGGGGGTGGTAGCTGGATCTAAGTGAACACCTGGAAGGAGAGACAGTGAAACGGAGCAGGTTCCTATGGCCCTTGCCCCCACTTTTCCATGTCCTCTGTCTGCCTTTTGTCTGTGGAAAAACATTAGCCAAAGAATAAGTTTAATCAGAGAAGAGAGAAAATGCAAAAACAAAGGAAAACAGTCAAAGAAGACCAAGTGGCTCAGTGGTAAAGAATCTGCCTGCCAATGCAGAAGGCACAAGAGACTCGGGTTCAGTCCCTGGGTATGGGTGATCCCCTGGAGAAGGCAATGGTAACCCACTCCAGTATTCTTGCCTAGGAAATCCCATGGACAGAGGAGCCTGGCAGGCTATAGTCCAAGGATTCACCAAGAGTTGGACACGACTGAGCAACTGAGCAGACACATGCACTCATTAAGTGTAGTCAAGGGCCTTTAGTTTCTTCTCAAGGGCTATAGATAATATCCTGAGCCATATCCTATAAGCAGCCTTATAGATTCTGAAACCCCCACCTGGTGGGAGACGTTAACTACATGATGACCAGACTGTAGCCATGACATAAGCTGCCACAATTCCAAGAGTTGGCCTCAAGGAAATGGGAACAAACCGACCCTGAAGTTGAAGATAAACTGTACCCCTGAAACAACCAAGAAGATTGTGGGACAACGCTGGTCAGAACACCCATGACCAATTTCAAGATGACTGTCAGAGTTGACTGTGCTCTTCTGCAAGTAGCACCCCCTCCCAGCCTATAAAAGCTATTTCCTCCCGATTGTCAGGGGTGGGGGAGGTAGTAAACCTTTGGAGAGGCATCTGCCCTCCCTGCTCCCCAAAATAAAGTAAACTTTTCTTTCCACCAACCTCGCCTTTTTCATGGCTTTTGAGCAAGGAGCAGCCACACCCCTCTTTTGGTTACAATAGAGGCCACTGCTGCCTGGACTCCCTGGGTTGTTAAGAAAATTTAAATGAGAGCAGAAGCCTTGCTTGAACCCAGTGTCTTTGCTTAAACCCAGTGTCCCTGTTTGAACCCATCATGCTGCTTTCCACAGACACCTTGTTGCCAAAGTGGCTGTGCAGTCGCCTCATCTTCTGCTTCCTCTTTCGTCATGGCTTAGATGGTTTCTGGCCTTGAAGATGGCTACAATAAATATTCAGTTCAGTTCAGTTCAATTCAGTCGCTCAGTCGTGTCCGACTCTTTGCGACCCCATGAATCGCAGCACGCCAGGCCTCCCTGTCCATCACCAACTCCCGGAGTTCACTCAGACTCACATCCATCGAGTCAGTGATGCCATCCAGCCATCTCATCCTCTGTCGTCCCCTTCTCCTCCTGCCCCCAATCCCTCCCAGCATCAGAGTCTTTTCCAATGAGTCAACTCTTCGCATGAGGTGGCCAAAGTACTGGAGTTTCAGCTTTAGCATCATTCCTTCCAAAGAAATCCCAAAGCTGATCTCCTTCAGAATGGACTGGTTGGATGTCCTTGCAGTCCAAGGGACTCTCAAGAGTCTTCTCCAACACCACAGTTCAAAAGCATCAATTCTTCGGTGCTCAGCTTTCTTCACCATCCAACTCTCACATCCATACATGACCACTGGAAAAACCATAGCCTTGGCTAGACAGACCTTTGTTGGCAAAGTAATGTCTCTGCTTTTGAATATGCTATCTAGGTTGGTCATAACTTTTCTTCCAAGGAGTAAGGGTCTTTTAATTTCATGGCTGCAGTCACCATCTGCAGTGATTTTGGAGCCCAATAAAATAAATTCTGACACTATTTCCACTGTTTGCCCATCTATTTCCTATGAAGTGATGGGACCAGATGCCATGATCTTCGTTTTCTGAATGTTGAGCTTTAAGCCAACTTTTTCACTCTCCACTTTCACTTTCATCAAGAGGCTTTTGAGTTCCTCTTCACTTTCTGCCATAAGGGTAGTGTCATCTGCATATCTGAGGTTATTGATATTTCTCCCAGCAATCTTGATTCCAGCCTGTGCTTCTTCCAGCCCAGCGTTTCTCATGATGTACTCTGCATATAAGTTAAATAAACAGGGTGACAATATACAGCCTTGACGTACTCCTTTTCCTATTTGGAACCAGTCTGTTCTAACTGTTGCTTCCTGACCTGCATACAAATTTCTCAAGAGGCAGGTCAGGTGGTCTGGTATTCCCATCTCTTGAAGAATTTTCCACAGTTTATTGTGATCCACACAGTCAAAGGCTTTGGCATAGTCAATAAAGCAGGAATAGATGTTTTTCTGGAACTCTCTTGCTTTTTCGATGATCCAGCGGATGTTGGCAATTTGATCTCTGGTTCCTCTGCCTTTTCTAAAACCAGCTTGAACATCTGGAATTTCATGGTTCATGTATTGCTGAAGCCTGGCTTGGAGAATTTTGAGCATTACTTTACTAGCGTGGGAAGTCAAATATCTCCATCATCTATTACTGCATTACCAACCACCTGAAACTTAGTAGCTTAAAATATTAACAACCATTTGTTTTGTTCAAAACTCTGACAATTGGACAGAAGTCAGCAGAGTCAGTTCACTGCTGTGCCAAGCAATGTCAGGGAGTGTAGCTGGAGGGAGGATTCATATCCGAGACTGGCAAGGTGGCTCTGGGCTCTGCGTCTGTGGTATTGGTACAAGGCCTCCCACCTGTGACCTTGGTATGGGACTTCACACTTGTTTATATATATTTTATATATATATATATATATATATATATATATATATATCAGTTCAGATCAGTCGCTCAGTTGTGTCTGACTCTTTGTAACCCCATGGACTGCAGCACACCAGGCCTCCCTGTCCATCACCAACTCACAGAGTTTACCCAAACTCATGTCCATTGAGTTGGTGATGTCATCCAACCATCTCATCTTCTGTCGTCCCCTTCTCCTCCTGCCCTCAATCTTTCCCAGCATCAGGGTCTTTTCCAGTGAGTCACTTCTTCACATCAGGTGGCCAAAGTATTGGAGTTTCAGCTTGAACATCAGTCCTTCTAGTGAACATTCAGGACTGATTTCCTTTAGGATGGACTGGTTGAATGTCCTTGCAGTCCAAGGGACTCTCAAGAGTCACGTAAGACCAGAAACTATAAAACTCCTAGAGGAGAACATAGGCAAAACGCTCTCTGACATAAATCATAACAGGATCCTCTATGACCCACCTCCCAGAATATTGGAAATAAAAGTGAAAATAAACAAATGGGACCTAATTAAAATTAAAAGCTTCTGCACAACAAAGGAACTATAAACAAGGTGAAAAGACAGCCTTCATAATTGGAGAAAATAATAGCAAATGAAGCAACTGACAAAGAATTAATCTAAAAATATACAAGTAACTCCTGCAGCTCAATTCCAGAAAAATAAACTACCCAATCAAAAAACGGGCCAAAGAACTAAACAGACATTTCTCCAAAGAAGACATACAGATGGCTAACAAACACATGAAAAGATGTTCAACATCACTCTTATCAGGGCAGTGCAAATCAAAACCACAGTGAGGTACCATTTCACGCCATTCAGAATGGCTGCAATCCAAAAGTCTACAAGCAATAAATGCTGGAGAGGGTGTGGAGAAAAGGGAATCCTCTTACACTGTTGGTGGGAATGCAAACTAGTACAACCACTATGGAGAACAGTGTGGAGATTCCTTAAAAAACTGGAAATAGAACTGCCATACGACCCAGCAATCCCACCGCTGGGCATAAACACAGAGGAAACCAGAATTGAAAGACACATGCGTACCCCAATGTTCATCACAGCACTGTTTATAATAGCTAGGACATAGAAGCAACCTAGATGTCCATCAGCAGATGAATGGATAAGAAAGCTGTGGTACATATACACAATGGAGTATTACTCAGCCATTAAAAAAAATACATTTGAATCAGTTCTAATGAGGTGGATGAAACTGGAGCCTATTATACAGAGTGAAGTAGGCCAGAAAGAAAAACACCAATACAGTATACTAACACATATAAATGGAATTTAGAAAGATGGTAATGATAACCCTGTATGCAAGACAGCAAAAGAGACACAGATGTATAAAACAGTCTTTCGGATTCTGTGGGAGAGGGCGAGGGTGGAATGGTTTGGGAAAATGGCATTGAAACATGTATATTATCATATGCGAAATGGATCGCCAGTCCAGGTTTGATGCATGATACAGGGTGTTCAGGGCTGGTGCACTGGGATGACCCAGAGGGATGGTATGGGGAGGGAGGTGAGAGGGGGGTTCAGGATGGGGAACACGTGTACACCTGTGGTGGATTCATGTTGATGTATGGCAAAACCAATACAATTTTGTAAAGTAATTAGCCTCCAATTAAAATAAATAAATTTATATTTTTTAAAAAAAACAGTCTTCTCCAACACCACAGTTCAAAAGCATGAAATCTTCAACCTCAGCTTTCTTTATAGTCCAACTCTCACATGCATACATGACTACTGGAAAAATCATAGCCTTGACTAGATGGACCTTTGTTGACAAAGTAATGTCTCTACTTTTTAACATGCTGTAGGTTGGTCATAACTTTTCTTCCAAGGAGTAAGCGTCTTTTAATTTCATGGCTCCAGTCACGATCTGCAGTGATTTTGGAGCCCAAGAAAATTAAGTCTGCCAATGTTTCCACTGTTTCTCCATCTATTTGCCATGAAGTGATGGGACCAGATGCCACGATCTTACTTTTCTGAATGTTGAGCTTTAAACCAACTTTTTCACTCTCCTCTTCCACTTTCATCAAGCGGCTCTTTAGTTCCTCTTCGCTTTCTTCCATAAGGGTAGTGTCATCTGCATATCTGAAGTGATTGATATTTCTCCCGGCAATCTTGATTCCAGCTTGTGCTTCTTCTAGCCCAGCGTTTCTTATGATGTACTCTGCATATAAGTTAAATAAGCACGGTGACAATATACAGCCTTGACATACTCCTTTCCCAATTTGGAACCAGTCTGTTGTTCCATGTCCAGTTCTGACTGTTGCTTCCTGACCTGAATACAGGTTTCTCAAGAAACAGGTAAGGTGGTCTGGTATTTCCATCTCTTTCAGAATTTTCCACAGTTTATTGTGATCCACACAGTCAAAGGCTTTGGCATAGTCAATAAAGCAGAAATAGATGTTTTTCTGGAACTCTCTTGCTTTTTCGATGATCCAGCATATGTTGGCAATTTGATCTAGGGTTCCTCTGCCTTTTCTAAAACTAGCTCAAACATCTGGAAGTTTGCAGTTCACGTATTGCTGAAGCCTGGCTTGGAGAATCTTGAGCATTACTTTACTAGCATGTGAGATAGTGCAATTGTGCGGTAGTTTGAACATTCTTTGACATTGCCTTTCTTTGGGATTGGAATGAAAACTGACCTTTTCCAGTCCTGTAGCCACTGCTGAGTTTTCCAAATTTGCTGGCATATTGAGTGCAGCACTTTCACAGCATCATCTTTCAGGATTTGAAAGAGCTCAACTGGAATTCCATCACCTCCACTAGCTTTGTTCACAGTGATGCTTTCTAAGGCCCACTTGACTTCACATTCTAGGATGTCTGACTCTAAGTGAGTGATCACACCATCGTGATTATCTTGGTCGTGAAGCTCTTTTTTGTACAGTTCTTCTGTGTATTCTTGCCACCTCTTCTTAATATCTTCTGCTTCTGTTAGGTCCATACCACTTCTGTCCTTTATCGAGCCCATCTTTGCATGAAATGTTCCCTTTGTATCTCTAACTTTCTTTAAGAGATCTCTAGTTTTTCCCACTCTATTATTTTCCTCTATTTCTTTGCATCAATCACTGAGGAAGGCTGTTTTATCTCTCCTTGCTACTCTTTGGAACTCTGCATTCAAATGCATATATCTTTCTTTTCTCCCTTGCTTTTGGCTTCTCTTTTCACAGCTATTTGTAAGGCCTCCTCACACAGCCATTTTGCTTTTTTGCATCTCTTTTCCATGGGGATGGTCTTGATCCCTGTCTCCTGTACAATGTCACGAACCTCCGTCCATAGTTCATCAGGCACTCTGTCTATCAGGTCTAGTCCCTTACATCTGTTTCTCACTTCCACTGTATAATCATAAGGGATTTGATTTAGGTCATACCTGAATGGTCTAGTGGTTTTCCCTACTTTCTTCAATTTCAGTCTGAATTTGGCAATAAGGAGTTCATCATCTGAGCCACAGTCAGCTCCCGGTCTTGTTTTTGCTGACTGTATAGAGCTTCTCCATCTTTGGCTGCAAAGAATATAATCAATCTTGACCATCTGGTGATGTCCATGTGTAGAGCCTTCTCTTGTGTTGTTGGAAGAGGGTATTTGCCATGACCAGTGCGTTCTCTTGGCAGAACTCTATTAGCCTTTGCCCTGCTTCATTCTGTACTCCAAAGCCAAATTTTCCTGTTACTCCAGGTGTTTCTTGACTTCCTACTTTTGCATTTCAGTCCCCTATGATGAAAAGGACATCTTTTTTGGGTGTTAGCTCTAAAAGGTCTTGTAGACCTTTAGAATCATAGAACCATAGAATCATTCAACTTCAGCTTCTTCAGCATTACTGGTTGGGGCATAGGCTTGGATTACCATGATATTGAATGGTTTGCCTTGGAAACGAACAGAGATCATTCTGTCGTTTTTGAGATTGCATCCAAGTACTGCATTTCAGACTCTTTTGTTGACCATGATGGCTACTCCATTTCTTCTAAGGGATTCCTGGCCACAGTAGTATATATAATGGTCATCTGAGTTAAATTCATCTATTCCTGTCCATTTTAGTTCGCTGATTCCTAGAATGTTGACGTTCAATCTTGCCATCTCCTATTTGACCACTTCCAATTTGCCTTGACTCATGGACCTAACATTCCAGGTTCCTATGATATATTGCTCTTTACAGCATCAGACCTTGCTTCTATCACCAGTCACATTCACAACTGGGTATTGTTTTTGCTTTGGCTACATCCCTTCATTCTTTCTGGAGTTATTTCTCCACTGATCTCCAGTAGCATATTGGGCACCTACCAATCTGGGGAGTTCCTTTTTCAGAATCCTATCAGTTTGCCTTTTCATACTGTTCTGGGGTTCTCAAGGGAGGAATACTGAAGTGGTTTGCCATTCCTTTCTCTAGTGGACCACATTCTGTCAGACCTCTCCACCATGAGGAGCAGACTATAGCAGGGGCGAATTCACATTTAGAATCAAACCCTGTTCCTGCCAGAGATGCTCAGAGGGCTCAAACAAACCTTGTGCACACCAGGACCCAGAGACCCCACAGAGACTGAGACAGAATGGTGTTTGAGTGTCTCCTGCAGAGGTATGGCTCAGCAGTGGACTGCTACAGGGGCAGGAACTCTGGGTGCAGTAGACCTGGGTATGGCATAAGCCTTATTAGAGGAGGTCACCATTAACACCACCACAGAGCCACCAGAACTGACACAGGACTGGGGAAACAGACTCTTGGAGGGCACAAACAAAACCTTGTGCACACCAGGACCCAGGGACCCCACAGAGACTGAGACAGAACTGTGTTTGAGCATGTCCTGTGGAGGTACAGGTCGGAAGTGGTCTGCCACAGGGTCAGGGGCTCTGGGTGTGTGTATGGCATAAGTCCTCTTGGAGGAGGTCGCCATTAATGCCGCTAAAGAGCTACCAGAACTTACATAGGACTGGGAAATAGACTCTTGGAGGGCATAACAGAACCTTGTGCACCAGGACCCAGGAGACAGGAACAGTGACTCCACAGGAGACTTGCCTGTGGGTGTCCAGAAGTCTCCTGTCAAGGCGTGGTGGGTTGGTGGTGGCCTGCTGCAGGGTTGGGGGCACGGACTGTGGCAGTACATGCCTGGAATCTTTTGACGGAGGTTACCATTATCTTCATTCAGTTCAGTTGAGTCACTCAGGCGTGTCCAACTCTTTGCGGCCCCATGAATCGCAGCACGCCAGGCCTCCCTGTCCATCACCAACACCTGTAGTTCACTCAAACTCAGGTCCATCGAGTCAGTGATGCCATCCAGCCATCTCATCCTCTGTCGTCCCCTTTTCTTCCTGCCCCCAATCCCTCCCAGCATCAGAGTCTTTTCCAATGAGTCAACTCATTGCATGAGGTGGCCAAAGTACTGGAGTTTCAGCTTTAGCATCAGTCCTTCCAAAGAACACCCAGGGCTGATCTCCTTTAGAATGGACTGGTTGGATCTCCTTGCAGTCCAAGGGACTCTCAAGAGTCTTCTCCAACACCACAGTTCAAAAGCATCAATGCTTCGGCGCTCAGCTTTCTTCACCATCCAACTCTCACATCCATACATGACCACTGGAAAAACCATAGCCTTGACTAGATGAACCTTTGTTGGCAAAGTAAGGTCTCTGCTTTTGAATATGCTATCTAGGTTGGTCATAACTTTCCTTCCAAAGAATAAGCGTCTTTTAATTTCATGGCTGCAATCACCATCTGCAGTGATTTTGGAGCCCCCCAAAATAAAGTCTGACACTGTTTCCACTATTTCCCCATCTATTTCCCATGAAGTGATGGGACCAGATGCCATGATCTTCGTTTTCTGAATGTTAAGCTTTAAGCCAACTTTTTCACTCTCCTCTTTCACTTTCTTCATTCATTGAAGTGAAGTCACTCAGTCGTGTCCAACTCTTTGCGACCCCATGGACTGTAGCCTACCAGTCTCCTCCATCCATGGGATTTTCTAGGCAAGAGAACTGGAGTGGGTTGCCATTTCCTTCTCCAGGCGATCTTCCCGACCCAGGGATCGAACCCGGGCCTCCAGCATTGTAGGCAGACACTTTACCGTCTGAGCCACCAGGGAAGACCTTCATTATCTTCATTACCTCAACCATAATTTGGCCCCAGGTAAATAGCAGGGAGGGAACACAGCTCCACCCATCAACAGAAAATTGGATTAAAGAGTTACTGAGCAGGGCCCTGCCAATCAGAACAAGACCCATTATCCCTCTCAGTCAGTCTATCCCATCAGGAAGTTTTCATAAACCTCTTATCCTTCTCCATCAGAGGGCAGACAGACTGAAAACCACAATCACAGAAAACTAACCAATCTAATCACATGGACCACAGCCTGGTCTAACTCAATGAAACTATGAGCCATGCTGTGTAGGGCTGCTCAAGACGGATGGGTCATGGTGGAGAGTTCTGCAAAATGTGGTCCACTGTAGAACAAATGGCAAACCACTTCAGTATTCCTGCCTTGAGAACCTCATGAACAGTAAGAAAAGGCAAGAAGGTAGGACACTGAAAGATGAACTCCCCAGGTTGGTAGGTGCCCAATATGCTACTGGAGGTCAGTGGAGAAATAACTCCAGAAAGAATGAAGGAATGGAGCCAAAGCAAAAACAATATCCAGTTGTGGATATGACTGGTGATGGAAGCAAGGTCTGATGCTGTAAAGAGCAATATTGCATAGAAACCTGGAATGTTAGGTCCATGAATCAAGGCAAATTGGAAGTGGTCAAACAGGAGATGGCAAGAGTGAACGCCAACATTTTAGGAATTAGCAAACTAAAATGGACAGGAATGGGTGAATTTAACTCAGATGACATTTATATCTACTACTGTGGGCAGGAATCCCTTAGAAGAAATGGAGTAGCCATCATAGTCAACAATAGAGTCTGAAATGCAGTACTTGGATGCAGTCTCAAAAATGACAGAATGATCTCTGTTCGTTTCCAAGGCAAACCATTCAATATCATGGTAATCCAAGCCTATGCCCCAACCAGTAATGCTGAAGAAGCTAAAGTTGAACAGTTTTATGAAGACCTACAAGACCTTTTGGAACTAACACGCAAAAAAGATGTCCTTTTCATTATAGGGGACTGGAATGCAAAAGTAGGAAGTCAAGAAACACCTGGAGTAACAGGAAAGTTTGGCTTTGGAGTACAGAATGAAGCAGGGCAAAGGCTAATAGAGTTCTGCCAAGAGAACGCACTGGTCATAGCAAACACCCTCTTCCAACAACAGAAGAGAAGACTCTACACATGGACATCACCAGATGGTCAACACCGAAATCAGATTGATTATATTCTTTGCAGCCAAAGATGGAGAAGCTCTATACAGTCAGCAAAAACAAGACCGGGAGCTGACTGTGGCTCAGATGATGAACTCCTTATTGCCAAATTCAGACTGAAATTGAAGAAAGTAGGGAAAACCACTAGACCATTCAGGTATGACCTAAATCAAATCCCTTATGATTATACAGTGGAAGTGAGAAACAGATGTAAGGGACTAGACCTGATAGACAGAGTGCCTGATGAACTATGGACGGAGGTTCGTGACATTGTACAGGAGACAGGGATCAAGACCATCCCCATGGAAAAGAAATGCAAAAATGCAAAATGGCTGTCTAAGGAGGCCTTACAAATAGCTGTGAAAAGAAGAGCAGCCAAAAGCAAAGGAGAAAAGAAAAGATATTCCCATTTGAATGAGGAGTTCAAAGAATAGCAAGGAGAGATAAGAAAGCCTTCCTCAGTGATCAAGGCAAAGAAATAGAGGAAAACAACAGAATGGGAAAGACTAGAGATCTCTTCAAGAAAGTTAGAGTGGCAAAGGGAACATTTCATGCAAAGCTGCTCAGTAAAGTACAGAAATGGTACGGACCTAACAGAAGCAGAAGATATTAAGAAGAGGTGGCAAAAATACACAGAACTGTACAAAAAAGAGCTTCATGATCGAGATAATCACGATGGTGTGATCACTCACCTAAAGCCAGACATCCTGGAATGTGAAGTCAAGTGGGCCTTAGAAAGCATCACTATGAACAAAGCTAGTGGAGGTGATGGAATTCCAGTTGAGCTCTTTCAAATCCTGAAAGATGATGCTGTGAAAGTGCTGCACTCAATATGCCAGCAAATTTGGAAAACTCAGCAGTGGCCACAGGACTGGAAAAGGTCAGTTTTCATTCCAATCCCAAAGAAAGGCAATGCCAAAGAATGTTCAAACTACCACACAATTGCACTCATCTCACACACTAGTAAAGTAATGCTCAAAATTCTCCAAGCCAGGCTTCAGCAATATGTGAACTGTGAACTTCCAGATGTTTGAGCTAGTTTTAGAAAAGGCAGAGGAACCCTAGATCAAATTGCCAACATCCACTGGATCATTGAAAAGCAAGAGAGTTCCAGAAAAACATCTATTTCTGCTTTATTGACTATGCCAAAGCCTTTGACTGTGTGGATCACAATAAACTGTGGAAAATTCTGAAAGAGATGGGAATACCAGACCACCTGACCTGCCTCTTGGCAAACCTATATGCAGGTCAGGAAGCAACAGTTAGAACAACAGACTGATTCCAAATAGGAAGAGGGGTATGTCAAGGCTGTATATTTTCATTGTGCTTATTTAACTTATATGCAGAGTACATCATGAGAAACACTGGGCTGGAAGAAACACAAGCTGGGATCAAGATTGCCAGGAGAAAAATCAATCACCTCAGATATGCAGATGACACCACCCTTATGGCAGAAAGTGAAGAGGAACTAAAAAGCCTCTTGATGAAAGTGAAAGTGGAAAGTGAAAAAGTTGGCTTAAAGCTCAACATTCAGAAAACTAAGATCATGGCATCTGGTCCCATCACTTCCTGGGAAATAGATGGGGAAACAGTGTCAGACTTTATTTTGGGGGGCTCCAAAATCACTGCAGATGGTGATTGCAGCCATGAAATTAAAAGACCCTTACTCCTTGGAGGGAAAGTTATGACCAACCTAGACAGTATATTCAAAAGCAGATACATTACTTTCCCAACAAAGGTCCATTTAGTCAAGGCTATGATTTTTCCAGTAGTCATGTATGGAAGTGAGAGTTGGACTGTGAAGAAAGCTGAGTGCAGAAGAGTTGATGCTTTTGAACTGTGGTGTTGGAGAAGACTCTTGAGAGTCCCTTGGACTGCAAGGAGATCCAGCCAGTCCATCCTAAAGGAAATCAGTCCTGGGTATTCATTGGAAGGACTGATGCTGAAGCTGAAACTCCAATACTTTGGCCACCTCATGCAAAGAGCTGACTCATTGGAAAAGATCTTGATGCTGGGAGGGATTGGGGGCAGGAGGAGAAGGGGACAACAGAAGATGAGACGGCTGGATGGCATCACCAACTCGCTGGACATGAGTTTGAGTAGACTCCGGGAGTTGGTGATGGACAGGGAGGCCTGGCATGCTGCGATTCTTGGGGTCACAAAGAGTCAGACACGACTGAGTGACTGAACTGAACTGAACAGTCTTTCTTGGTGGGGCTTCTCCTTTTGCCCTTGGACTTGGGGTATCTCCTCACAGCCTCTCCAGTGTCTACCATCTTACTGGGGTTTTTCTGACCTTGGACTTGGAGTATCTCTACATGGCCATTCCAGCTAAGTGCAATCACCACTCCTGACCTTGGCCGTGGGGTATCTCCTCTTGGCCAATTGCCGCTCCAGCGCTGTGCAGCCGCCACTATGCACATACACTTATAGGGCTTCCCAGGTGTCTCAGTGGTAAAGAATCTGTCTGCCAAACAGGAGATATGGGTTCTATCCCTAAGTCAGGAAGATCCCCTGGAGAAGGAAATGGCAACCCACTCCAGTATTTTTGGCTGGGAAATCCCACGGACAGAAGAGCCTGGCGGGCTACAGTCCATGTGGTTGCAAACAGTCTGACACAACTTAGCAACTAAACAACAACAAGATCATCATGATACAATTCTGATGATCTTCCTTTTAACTAACTTGGAATCAAACTATAGATTATAAATTAATTAAATTTTTCACTAATGGGTAAATAAATTCAATAACTGTAAATTTTAAAAAAGTCTTGCATTCTCAATTGATAATCAATTCCACTAGACAAAAAGACACACCTACATTTCCTTTGCAGACAGCCCACGTACCTTGCGTCACCTGTGAGGTTTCTGTGGGACAAGACCTTCAAGTTTTTTAACGAACCTCCCAGGCACACCCTTCAATCCTTCTGAGATTCAATTTCCCACGTTGCTTCAGGCATCAGTTTTGCTGAACTTACCCCCTCTGTGACATAACACACACCATTCTTTTCTTCAGTTTTCAGTTGCATCTTCCCCACTGCCCTTCAAGCCTTTCGAGCAGTCTCCTCAAAGCCTTCCAGCTTCTACCAGCCTCTCAAACACAAAGCTGGAGTCACGTGTTTTAAACTTTAGTTACTGGAGCACCTCACTTCTGATACCAAAATTTCTTCTAATTATCTATTCCTGCCATAACCAACCACCCCAAAACTTTGTGGCTTTTTCTCTTTTTTTGGCCATGAAGCATGGCATGTGGAATCTCAGTCCCCTCAGGGATCAAGCATGTGCCCCTGCAGTGGAAGTGCAGAGTCTTAGCTACTGGACCTCCAGAAAAGTCTCATTTTTTGGCTTATTTTGCTTACAATTCTGCATTATGGACAGGGCTCAGCTGAGAAAGTGACTCTGTTTCATGTGACTCAACTGGGCCTGGAGGATGCTTTCCCAGGAGGCCCCTCCTTTCACTCTCATATTGGTGCTGCATGTCAGCTAAGAGCTCAGCAGGTGTCTCAATGGAGCCTTAATTTCTTTCCACGTGGACCTCCTAAGTGGGGCTACTTGGGATTTCTCACAGAATAATGACTGGGTTGCAAGAACAAATATCCCAAGAGACAGGAAGTAAACGCCACCAGTCCCTAAGACCTGGAAGAGACTGGAAACAGACACAATTCCACCACCTTCTATTGCCTGAGCAATCACAGAACCCACCCAGAGTCAAAGACAGGATATATGGATCACTCATCTCAAGGAGAGGAATATTAAAGACTCCACAGTCATCTTTAATCTGCCCCACCCGTGAGTTGTTAACTAATTTTTGTTATCATAATTTCACATCTACCCACTCCCATCCATTATCCAGATGAGCAGCAGTCCTGATAGTGTATAAGACACACCAGCATGCTGATATCCACTCAGAGCCTCAGACACGGGATCTCCCTGGCCCAGGTATGTGGTCCTCATCCCTGGTTTCTAAAAATCACCCTCTGAGCTGTGGGTCCCAGTGATTTTGGCCCTTCACAGTCTTCTGGATCAAGTTACATCTAAATTGTTTTCCTTAGCTATGGACCTGCATAGATGAAAATGTGGAATAGCACTCATTGGCTTGGCTGAAATTTTTTTTTTAACTATGCTTATGCTTTTCTAGCTCTTCGGAATTTTATCCCTAAGACCACCTTGAGCAACTTGCTCCTAAGAACAAGAACAGGCATTTTCTCCCAGGAGGCCGTAGATATCAATGGGTTGTTAGTGATACAACAACAATGGGAGAGGGCGAGTATGAAGCTTGGGATCATACCCATCTTGGTGTGTCGTGGTAGAGTACCACTGATGTCACAAACTTCTCTATTCCAGGGGCTGGAGTGACTAATTTTGAAGGCAAATAGAGAATTTGTCTTAGAAGAGTGCTTTTGGACTCACTGTTTTGAGCACTCTGCTTGATGGAGACAGATGCCAGATGGCTGAATGTGACTTTTTTAGATGGATCTGTAGATACCACCCAAGTAAATATCATCTAAGAGTCTGTTGTGAATTTCATTAGCCTTGTGAGCCTATTTTGTCCATAACTGGATGTCAGTTACCTAGACATTTCCAAGTTCTCCAGGCTATTGGAATCATCTTTTTTGCAATGTTTAAGTAGGAATTGACTTAATGGCCTGTCCAACATACGGTGGAAACCCAATTTCTCTTACCCTAGTTCCTAAGACCTCAGTGTACCTCTTTGTCATCAGCGATTTCTTATGCCCTCTGATCTCTCTCTTGGCTTACATACTTCAGTTGGTTCTTGTGTTGGTCCCAAACTGACCCAGAACTTTGATTTCCTCCAAAAACAAACAAACAAAAAAGTGGTACTGAGCAGTACCAGCCCTGTAGTTCTCGCTTGGCTTTAGAAACACCTGCAAGACTTTTAAATATCCTGATGCTGAGTCAACTTCCTAGATCAATCAAATAGGAATTTCTTTTTTATATATTTATTTTTGGCTGCACTAGGTCTTCGTTGCCGTGCATGGGCTTTCTCTAGTTGTAGTCAGAGGCTATTCTCTAGCAGTACTCTAGGAGTGGCTTCTGTTGCTGCAGAGTACAGGATCAGGATGCAGGCGGGCTCACTATTTGTGGCACACAGACTTAATTGTCCAACAGCATGTGGGTTGTTTCTGAACCAGGGATGGAACCTGTGTCCCCTGCATTAGCTAGCAAATTCTTAACTACTGGACCACCGTGGAAGTCCCTCAAATAGGAATTTCTGAGGGTGGGACCCAGGCCTCTATATTTTTATTAGCTCCTCTGAGTATTTCCGTGTCAGCAGTACTGAGAAACTCAGCTAGCACAGTGCTTCTAAAATGCCAGTGTGTATGGGAATGATCTGGATATCTTGTTAGTAGGAAGACTTGTTTCTGGGGTTGAGGTGGGGCCCCATGTTCTCTATTTCTGTCTATAAGCTCTCAAGTGTTACTGATACTACTGATCCCCAGACCACACCCAGAGTAGCAAGGTGTCATCACACACATAGGAGATGACAGCATATAGCAAGCCACCTGTACCCTTCCTGGTAGGACACACATCAGTGGTACCTTCATCAGAAACTTCTCACACAGCATCTCCTCCAGCTCCAGCTCCCAGTCCTCTCTTTCTCCTTTCATACTCCTTGGCCTCCCTCAATTTCCAGGGCCCTTCCCTTGCCCTTCTCTGGTGCTTGTGGAAGTATCAGACATTTTTTTTCTTTATTGGGTGGATCAATCCAGTCTTCTCTGTCTCCCAGCACAACACAACCCCATTCTAACAGTTTTGTTTCCACACCTAAATGCACTGTCATGCTGCTGCTGCTGCTAAGTCACTTCAGGCGTGTCCGACTCTGTGCGACCCCATAGATGGCAGCCCATCAGGCTCCTCGGTCCTTGGGATTCTCCAGGCAGGAACAGTGGAATGGGTTGCCATTTTCTTCTCCTATGCACTGTTATAGGGACTGACTAATCCCAAGGGAGTGCTCTGCCTGATCAACATGACCTATACTTTCTAAACCAGTGGTCCCCAGACTTCTCAACTCAAACACTAGATTTCTTCATGTCTAGGGGATTTCTGTAAGAATCTCTAAGACAAGTATATATATGTGTGTGTGTGTGTGTGTGTGTGTGTGCGCGCGCGCACTCGTGCATGCGTGTACATGTGTGTGTGTGTGTGTGTGTGTGTGTGTGTGTATTTGGTTGACTCAAACTTTCATTCAGGTTTTCCATAAACTGTTACTAAAAACCCAAAAATACTTCTGGGGCAATCCAATATATGCCTGACAGTGGCTTCCCTGGTGGCTCAGACAGTAAAGTGTCTGCCTGTAATGCAAGAGACTTGAGTTCAATCCCTGGGTTAGGAAGATCCCCTGGAAAAGGCAATGGCAACCCACTCCAGTATTCTTGCCTGGAGAATCCCATAGACAGTCCATAGGGTTGCAAAGAGTTGGACACGACTAAGCGATTAACACACACACACACACTCAGTCTGTGAACCAGCAGCATCTCCTATGAACTTGCCAGACCTGCTGTTTCAGAATCTGCATTTTAGCAAGACTCCTTCCAGGTGATTCCTGGGAATTCTTCTACATGGGAAATAAAATACAGCAAGTAGCCAAAAATAGTCATTTGATAGGTAAACCACTGGATTACCTCAGTGGACTACACTCTAAACAGAATTTCATTATGAACTGAAATGATTTCGTACTTCGACATTAAAGCAACATCCCCAAGTAGAGACGAGGCAAGGTCCTGTAGGTAGGCATTAGGGCACTAGCTGAGGTTTTCTAGACTAGGGAGATTTCATAACCAGTATCCCCTGATCTCTGCAGGTCCAGAGTTCCCTTCACCTCTCCCATCACGTTAATTCTCCCCCTTGGGTGATGTCTTCTTCAGAGGGCAGCTCAGACATGAAAACTGGCTGTGAGTTCCATGAAGATGAGTCTGAATCCTTGCCAGACCTGGAAGGTAAGCAACCTCTACAAATTCATCATGAGCATCAAAAAGTGATTCCCAAACAGGAAATGTGTTCAATGCTGTCTATAGAAATGGTTCTTCCTCTGTCCAGTTTGCCAAAGAACTGAGTTCCAGGAATTTCCCTAGCACATTAAATTGTTGTTTTTTAGTCTCTAAGTTATGTCCAACTCTTTGCAACCCTATGGACTGTAGCCTGCCAGGCTTCTCTGTTCATGGGATTCTCCAGGCAAGAATACTGGAGTGGGTTACCATTTCCTTCTCCAGGGGATATTGAACCTGGATCTCCTGCATTGCAGGTGGATTCTCTACCACTGAGCCACCTGGGAAGCCCAAGCACATTAGGTAGACAGGGACAGTTATGAAAAGTGTTGGAAAGGGACATATTAGGATTCAGGACCTCAGGCCTATCCTGAGTAGACACAATTTTCATACACACACTCTGATTTAAAAAACAGAACAAAACTTCAAAGCACTGATTCTCAATCAACTGGTTTGCAGATACTAAACTCCCTAGACCACAAAAGGCAAAACCACAGGACTTCCTGGTGGTCCAGTAGCTAAGACTCTGCACTCCCAATGAGAGAGGCCTAGGTTGGATCCCTGCTCAGGGAACTGGATCCCACATGCTGCAACTATAAGACCTGGCACAGCCAAATAAATAAATAAAATAAAATTTAAAAATTTCAAAGGAATAACCAGGAGTGAGATCCATCTTGTTGAAAGTCTTACTTAGCCCTCCAAACCAAAAATCAGAAAAGGGACCCCTTTTTTGGACTGGAGGAGGTCTAGCTAGATCACCATTGGCAAAACTCTTGTAATTCCTCACCAAATATTTGGGGGGAGGTGGGGAATGGCTCTGAGAAGTCCCACTTTAAGGAATCAGGCTTAACAGTACTTAATTCAGAATCTCCCCAAATTATTGGACACAGAACCCTCTTAAGAGCATTAATATGTTTCTGTGTGAGAGTTTTACAGATTGCCATTTAACAATTGCCAAAGTTAAGAATTAAATCACCTCTAAGCAAATGAAATTACACCTTAGGCTAATGCATTGCAGTTGCTAACTTTTTGTCTTTGTCTCTTGTCATCAGCACAAGGCGCCCTGGCATCAGACCCCAGCCTTTCTTCTGTGGCTCCCACCCACTCTGGTGACCTTCCAAGGGGTTGTGGGATGGGAGGGGAGGGTGGTGTGTACCTAAGCCTCCTTTAAGAAGCAGGGAACATCTAAAACTGGGGGCATCTAAAACTGGGGGTGGGTGGTTGGAATTGGCACCCAGCCTTTGCAATTTCTGCTTTGAAAAAATTAGCCTTTGGGGGAAGAATAAACCCAGGAAGTTGATACAGGACTTGGAACTGGTGAAGGGCAGGAAATTCACATTTCTTGATAAATATATACCAAACTCCATGCTGAACTCTTTCCACAAGGGAATGTTCGTTTCCCATGACAACTTTACTGTGTGTGTGCTCAGTCATGTCTGACTCTTTGCCACCGAATGGACTGTGGCCTGCCAGGCTCCTCTGTCCATGAAATTTTCCAATCAAAAATACTAGAGTGAGTTGTCTTTTCCTACTCCAGGGGATCTTTCTGACCAAGGGATAGAACTCACATCTCTTCAGTCTCCTGCATTGACAGGTGGATTCTTCACCAACTGTGACACCTGGGAAGCCCAACTTTACTGGGAAAGTGTTATATTTCCACCTTTTTGATAAAGACAGTGTAGGGAATATGCTATGCACAGGCCTGTACTATAATTAATGGGGCTTATTTGAAAAATAAGAATGACTTTCTCATCACCCCCAGGTGAAGGGCTGGGAGCAGTAAAAAGTACATTGTGGAAAGACATCTTGAAAACAAGATGTTTAAGTACTGATGTGACTGATGGAAAACCATTAGTGACTGTTCCCGTAACCAGAGCCTTGAGGGAGTTGCTGAAAAAGGACGTCACTAGTCAAAAGGCTAAACAAAGTCATGAAAGCCCTGAAGGTTTGACACTGAGGACTGTGCATTGTATATCTTTATCCCCGATCTGAGATCGTAAAGAACAGGTATCTCTAGAGCAGGAATAAAGAAGTAGAAGTTAACAATAAAAAGCATGCAAGGATTAGGATCTGGGCTTTTGCCTGGAATGGCATCAGCCCCCTGATCCCCACTGTATTTCTGAGTCTTCTTCTTTATTCTTCTGCGGCATTGCTCCCTCCAGTCGGTTCATTGTTGGGCTGGTCCCGACAGACAGATCATCAGAAATGTGAGTAACTCATATAAGACATGTAGTGACAAGTAAGCAGAGACGGGATGATTAGCAGGTCTGCCTGCCTCTAAGTCTATGGGTCCTTCCATCACACACAACGGGAAGACCTCAGTTTGAGTCCCAGAACGTGTGCATGGGTCCCACACTTCCGTGTCTATAAAGTGCTATGAAAACCCAATGACAGAAAGAAAAGATGAACATTCACTGCTAGCCCAGCCAGTGATTGCCACTCCCAGTTTTGCTGGTGGCAATGATGGTTTGGTTGGCATTAAAAGTTAGACTCCTTTCCTGGACTGGCCCCAATTCCTCTGGCCCTGATGTCCCTCAGAGACTAGGGAAAGTGATACATTGGAAGCTCCTCCCACCAGAAGCCCACTGATTGCCATTCTCTGCCGAGATGCCCTTGTTTCAAGTTCTCCCAACCTGCCCCTGGAACCCAGGCCCTGGTGTAAGACCTCTGGCCATTGACTTTGGGTGTAGAAGTTGCTGTTCCAAGACTGCAGTGGGGCCAGGCAAGGAAGGTCCTGTGAATGCTCCCTTAGTACTTATGCAAATGAGCACAGGATGACTTTCATTCAACCTTCAGCAATTGCAGGCCAGTGGGGGAGCAAGTGGGGCAACAGACTTCTAACAACAATTTTGATATACAAAGAATAGAAGAAACGGCATTAGAAGGCAGCACAGGTTGTTTCAGGAACACAGAAAACCAGTTTATGTTGGGGAGTTGAATTGTGTTATATATCTCAGAGGAGGTGATGCCTGCACTGAATATCAAAGGAGAAGTTGGAATTACACTGGGAATAAAGGTAGAAAGCAATTCCAGGCAGAAGGAACAGCGTAAACAAAGGCATAGAGGAGCATATGGAAGAGAAGGAGCTTGGGACTGAGTCGTGAAGCCAGAGTGGAGGGATGGCAGGAATGCAGGCTGAAAAAGCCAAGTGATGAAGACTTTGTCCACCTCCCTGAATGACCATGCCCTTATGGTGCAGAAGCTTTCCTCAGCTGGGCTGTCCTATCTTAGTGGTGTCAAACTCCAGATGATTTCCTTTCACTGCGTGCCGATCATGTAGTGCATCCCTGATGCCAGTTTTGTAAAAGGTCAGTCGTGTACTTCTCTTAGACCTCATAGGTACCAGAAAGTGTGGAGCCACTGATTTTTAACAATATTCCAGTACTTTTTATGCCATTTTTTTGTGTCAATCTATTTTTCCCCCAAAAAAAGACAATTTGAACTTGGGGATACAAGTAGATGCATCTTCAGTTAGTTTCGACCTTCATTGTTTTATTCTCCAACAAAAGTCACATGTGGCTGAGGTCAGAGAGCCCTTGGGGGACTTCCCTGGTGGTTCAGTAGTTAAGAATCTGCCTTGCAATGCAGGGAACACAAATTCAATCCCTGGTCAGGGAACTAAGATCTCACATCCTGGGGAGCAACTAAGCCCACGCATCACAACCAAAGAGTCTGACCACTGCAATGAAAGATCCCGCATGACCCAACAAAGAACTCATGTGCCACAACCAAGATCTGAGACAGCCAAATATTTTTTTAATAAAAAAATTAATAATAATTTTTTAAAAGAGTTTTTAAGAAGAAGAGCCCTCTGAAGCACACTGATAACTTCCTCCAGACCCAGAGAGGCCACCTCAGTGAACACTGACCCAGGGCTGATTCCTGAAAGCCCCACCCTGGGCCTGTGAAAAATATAGAATGAGTCAGAAATTAACCCCACACAAGCATGCAATACCCGTAGTATGAGATCTTGCCATCCTGCTGTCCTTCCCCAAACACAGACTGATGGCTGGGGCAGATCCAAGTAGAAAATGTCTCTCCCACTAAGGGGTTGACAGAAGGCTTCAGGAGGAGGAGGTGGCATGTGAGTTAAGATGACAGGACAGGGAGGAGGTGGATCACAGGCAACAGGAAGAGGGTGCATACTATGGCTCCAGGCTGAAAGCATTATGTTTGTAGTGAATAGGAATCCAGACTATGTTATGTCTGTATATAATTATATGGTACAATTTCTAATCTACAAGGTCATCTATCAATTACCATATTTTATATCTGTTGTTCTAGATAGACTCTATCATCAATTCTATGTACGGGCTGCAACACCTGACCATCTTTCTTTATAATTTTATTCATTTATTTTTGGTGCTCTGGGTCTTCATTGTTGCACACAGGCTTTCTCTACTTGTTGGGAGCAGGGGCAAATCTCTAGTTGTGGTGGGCTGGCTTCTCACTGCAGTGGCTTCTCTTGTTGCAGAGTACGGGCCCTAGAGCACTCGGGCTTCAGTAGTTGTGACTCAGGGGCTCTAAAGCACAGGCTCATGGGTTTAGTTGCTCCATGGCATAAGAGATCTTCCTAGACCAGGGATCGAACCCACATCTCCTGCATTGCAAGGCAGGCTCTTAAGCACTGGACCACCAGGGAAGCCCCAACACCTGACCATCTGATGGATGGTCACTGGCCCTATCACAAGTGGCACAGGGACAAGTTTCCAGTCTAGGATTGCCCCCCTCTTCTAAGCAGGGCTGCATTGACTGAATGCTCCAATTTCTCCCCACCAACAGGTTCAAGGAAATCCCTGGCCAATGTTGCAGCTGGCCCTGCCCACTCAGGCTCCACAAGGGCAGACACAGTCCCTCCACACTTTGCTCCAAACTCTTGCGTCTCCAGTTCCTCTCAATCCAAAGCTGCTGTTCTTGGGGCCTTCTTGCTTCACCTCATTATTTTCAGCCTTTTACCCTCCTCACCATTGGCCTCACTGGTGCCCAATATGGCAGATATCTGTGCTACCCCAGCCTTACTGATAGCATGGGTCCACCAGGGAAATGATGCAGAAAAGAGGATTATCAATACTATCACTAGTAATGATGATGATGTATCTTTAGTACTGTCATGGATATATTGCTTTTTTATGATGTATTACTTTCCTTTCATTTGGATGTATCAATACAACTATTACCTATAACAATGATGACTTTTCAATGAATGTTACCCATACCACCACTAATAATAATGAACTTTCCTTGAATCCCTCCTATTCCCCACACCAACCCTGTGTAAGGTAGCCTTTAGTAGCCTCATTTTACTGTTGGGCCAAATGAGATTTAGTAATTTGTTCAGTTTGTAAATGTGGAGAAGGAAGTGGCAACCCACTCCAGAATTCTTGCCTGGGAAATCCCATGGACAGAGGAGATTGGTAGGCTATAGTCCATGGGGTCACACAGACTCGGACATGACTGAGCACACACGCACACATCAGCTTGTAAATGATTGAACAAGGATGGGACCCCGACTCAGTCTGACTTCAGGGTGCAGGGGTTAATCACTGAAGTTCGTCGATGAATAGATGGATGAGTTAGGATAGAAAACTAATGAGAGGCATACATCTTGCCTAAGTCCGCTGAGAAAGGTGGGGAGCTGAGGCCTTGTTAATGGTTTCTAATCTCTGGTACTGTTTTTCAGGCCCAAGAGTCAAATCTGTAACCTTTAAGAAGTGTAATATTCGAGACAGGAACCAGCAAGTTCTGGTTTTGGAAGGCGGGGTCCTCAAGGCAGTTCCAGACAAGGACGTCACAGCCCGAGGTGACTCTCAGCGTTGCTTTACTCAGCAGAAGTGGTTCTCATTCTCTCACTGCCCTTGCCTATAGTAGGGAGGCCCTCCCCCATGGGGCAGCTCAGCACCTCCCTCCCCTGGGACCAGCAAAGGTCTGCCTCCTGGAAAGAGCACAGGGCAGCTGATGGCAGTTAGCAGCAAGGATGGGAATGTGGGCCCAGAGACCCCCTGACTTCAAAGAAGTCTCCCTGGGAGGGCTGGGAGGAAGAGGAGCCAGAGGGACAGGGAGTGGGAAATTCTAAAAAGAGGAACATTCTTGGGTCCTGGGACAATCCAGGCCTGAGAATTTGATGACACTGCACAGGGAAACATGGTGGTTAAACCCAAAATGTCAACAGGAAAAAAAAAAGATCATTTTTTTCCTCTTGGGCTGATCCAGTTTTTGACTTTTTCCAAAGACTTTATTATTATTACTATATTTATTTATTTTTAATTGATTGATGATTGCTTTACAATATTGGTTTGATTTCTGTCATAAATCAGCATGAATCAACCATAGATGTACGTATGTCTCCTCTGTCTTAAACCTCTCTCCCACCTCCCCTGCCCATTCCCAACCCTCTAAAGTTATTAGAGTCCCAGTTTGAGTTCCGAGTCACAGCAAATTCCCACTGGCTATCTGTTTTACATGTGTTAATGTATATGCTTCCATGGTACTCTCTCCATTCATCTCATCCTCTCCTTCCTCTTCCCCACCCTTGTCCATAATTTCAGAGACTTTTTATATATCAGTTTCACACAGAAGAGTTGTGAAACCTATGAACGAGGAAAAGAATCATATTTTTTTGGCTGTCTCGAAAGGGGAGCTCTGTCTTTACTGTGACAAAGTCAAAAGGCCAAAGCATCCTTCTTTGCAACTAAAGGTAGGAGACCTAGGAACAAAATGTCCCCTGTCCTGCCACCCAGGAACGTGCAAAGCCTAAATGATAAGACTGAAAGCCTGAACTTTGACAACAACTGCCTTGATCTCTCCTTTCTTTCTTCCCAAGGTAGCCTGGCCACCTAACAAACTCTGCTCTGTGTTTCAGAAAAAGCACATCAAAGAACTGAGTTCACTGAAGGCTAAGGATTGTCTGCCTTTCACTTTCCTCAAGGAACAGGTGGATTCCTATTTCACTCTGGAGTCAGCTGCAAACCCAGGATATTTTATCTACACTTCCAACAAACCTGGACAACCTATAGGAATGACCAAAGAACTAGGGCAAGAAAAAAACATTCATTTTCAATTTCAAGAGGCTAAAATGGAACTCAACACAGTGCAAGATTGACTATACCAACTGACAGTGGCCAGTTTGACAACAGTGCACAACCCTCAACTTCTAATAGCAGTTGGCCCAGAAAGCCAAGCCAAGCCAAGCCCATTGTGCTCAGTCATATCTGGTTCTTTGCGACCTCATGAACTGTAGCGTGCCAGGCTCCTCTGTCCATGGGATTTTTCAGACAAGAATACTGGAAAGGGCTGCCATTTCCTCCTGCAGGGGATCTTCCTGACCCAGAGATCAAGCCCACGTCTCCTACATCTCCTGCATTACAGGTGGATTCTTTACCCACTGAGCCATCGGGGAATAGTCAAGGAAGAGTCAATGACTGCCAGCTTCTCTAGATTGGCATCCACTTCCAACTCAGGACCAATTAGGAAAAGGCAGCTATGTTGCCCAAACCAATCACATAGTTGCCTCTCCCCCAGCTTCCCCATGGCAACAAGTCCAATGAAAGCATACCTGGAGCCCTCCCTTTCTGCCTGCTTTGAATCTCTGCCAAAAGCTATTGACAGTGGCTGACTTCCTTTGATACAGCCAACTCTGAATAAATAGGTGCCATTTCCTCTTGAATAGTCAAAGGAGACGAGAATACAGAATACTGAAGAGACTCTTCAAAAAGCGGTGCTAGGAAAACTGGACAGCTACACATGAAAACAATGAAATTAGAACACTTCCTAACACCATACACCAAAATAAACTCAAAATGGAATTAAGATCTATACATAAGGTCAGACACAATAAAACTCTTTGAGGAAAACATAGGCAGAACGATCTTGGACATAAATCACAGCAATATCTTTTATGACTCACCTCCTAGAGTAGTGAAAATAAAAACAACAACCAAAAAGAGGAGGAGCAAATAAGAAAAGATATCTCCTTGCAATATCTCGACTTCAGCATGGGCTTGGCTTCTACTGTCATTTGTCCCTTTCGCGTGTATGGAGTTTGGGCTATGAAAATAGGGTGTGGTTAATTACAAAGGCTTAAATAAATTTCTAGAGATTGATGATCTCAGTGTTCGCCCAGCTCCTTCTGTTTCTCAAGAGGTGGCCAGGCCATAATGATTATCTCCTCCAAGAGGGCAGCCTGCATTTTGCAAGCTCTAAAATCATTGATGTGTGTAGAGGGTGAATGAAATCTCGGAAAACTGATCCAGTTGCCAACAGAAGAGGTTTAGTGGGGTTCAGTGCCGAGGGGTATAGTAAGGCATTGTTTGTGAGTCCTCAGTGCAGGAGAGCAAAGCAGTGGGTGTGAACTGGTGGGAGGAGTCAGTGACAGTGAATCTAGAGCAGGTAGCAGACAGAAGCTAGCTTCCCTTAGTCCTTTCCCTTAGCTGAGCAGAGTTTTCTTCCATCTTTGTTTGCCATCTGGTGGGCGCTGCTCTGAGTCTATCTTTCCCATGAAGGAGTCTGCTGACCAAGGCTAGCACACACCAACATTTTGAAATGTGCCTGCCCTTTTGGCTCTTATGCAGCCTTGGGTAATACATGGGCTGTGGCCACCACTTTATTTTTTTTTTTTAACTTTACAATATTGTATTGGTTTTGCTAAATATCGAAATGAATCCACCACAGGTATACATGTGTTCCCCATCCTGAACCCTCCTCCCTGCTCCCTCCCCATACCATCCCTCTGGGTCGTCCCAGTGCACCAGCCCCAAGCATCCAGTATCGTGCATCGAACCTGGACTGGCGACTTGTTCCATATATGACATTATACATATTATGGATCAGAGACCAGGTTCTGCTTTGGGGCTATGTAACAAAGCAGAAAGTAGTTCTCTTCCCAAACTTCTGAGAAAAGCACTGGTTGTCTCACTCCACGGATGTGTCCGTGGCCTGTATTCATTCATTTTCCTTCCAGCCATACTTGGTTCACCTGCCAAGTTAGAAAGTGAATTTTGCACAGGTCAGGAGATAGGATGGAAGAGGGATGGGTGACAGAGGCCCCCTCTGCCCCCTAAGAACTGTCCTTCCCTTTGCCCCCTGTAGTCATGTAGATGGGGTATGTTCCATAAATCATCCTTGCCAGCTGTGGAGATGCAGCTGGCTCTATGTCATTCACATCTCTCCCTTTTCCCCATCTTTGCCTTTTTCAATACCAGTAAAGGAAACTCTTCCCTGGAGAAGGAAATGGCAATCCACTCCAGTATTCTTGCCTGGGAAAATTCCATGGACAGAGGAGCCTGGTGGGCTATAGTCTATGGGGCCACAAAGAGTTGGACATGGCTGAGCAACTGAGCACATCAGGACCCCTCAAAGACGGCAAGAAGCTCTCCCACCTCCAGCCTGGCTAACACCCACTCTTCCTTCTGATCTCACTCAGGGGTCTCTTGCCCAGGGAAGCCCTTCTGCTTTCCTGACTGTGCTACACACCCTTATCCTACACTGGGCACTACTTCTCCACTTTCAATTGTGTTTTTGGCCTTATTTGATGGTCTGTCTCCTCATCAGATCACAAGCACCTTGAGGGCAGGATCTGCCTGTGAGTCTGCTTAACATTCCATCCTCAGCACCTCACTCTGAGCCCAGCACAAACATTGTTGTAATGAATGAATCAGCTGGCAGAGGGCTCACTAGACCAGCCTACCGAGTCCAAGCTCTGGGTGAAGAAGCCCCTCTCAGAGCTATGTTCTGCTGGGTGCCTCCTGGCTGGGGACAAGGAACCGTCACCAGACGGACCAGGCAATGATCAGAGAATCCATTCTCGGTGGCTCAGGCTCATGTAACCTGGAGCAGGACCTTCCTAGTGGTGCAGGTTTAAGCCCTGTCCTGTTGGTGGCTGGTACCCAATCAGTCAGAAATAGCTCTCAGCCAGAAAGTCAATTGTCATTTTCTAATGAAATGTATGGGGAGGAGGCAGTGTTTTTCAAAGTGTAGACCAGAAAGAAATGCCTAAATCAAAAACCCTGGGGCTTTTTTTTTAAAGGCAGTTGGATAATGGGACTTACCTGGTGGTCTAGTGGTTAAGAATCTGCCTTCCAAGGCAGGGGAAGTGGGTTCGATTCCTGGTTAAGGAACTAAGATCCCACATGTCACAGAGCAACTAAGCCTGCGAGCTGCAACTACTGAACCCGAGTTGCAGAATCAGAGAGTTTTCACACCACAACAAAAGACCCCATGCTGCAATGAAGATCCTGTGTGCCGCAACTAAGACCCAACATAGCCAAATGAAAGAAAGTGCAGTTGGATTTAAAAAGGCAGACTCACAGATACAGGAAACAAACTGCTGGTTACCAGGGGGAGGGGGAGGGGCGATTTAGGGATGGGGTGCAGGAGGTACAGACTACTGAGTACAAGACAGGCTCGAGATTGTACTGCACAACATGGGGATAGAGTCAACATCTTGTAATAACTATAAGTGGAAAGCATGCTTTAAAAATTGTATAAAATTTGAAAATTAAAACAACAAGGCAATAATGTCTCAGTGCTACATCCCAGAACACCTAGATCAGAAGAATCTGAGGATGAGCAACACTGAGAATCTGTATATTCTTTCCAGCTTTATGGAACTAATTGAAATATAACATCGTGTAAGTTTAAGGTGCATAAAGTTTGATTTGATACATTTATATTTGTTGCAATATGATGGCCACCATTGCCTTAGGTAACTCTTCTACCTCATCACATAATTATCATTTCTTTTTTTGTGTGGTGAGATTTAATATCTACTTGTAGCAACTGGCAAAGGCTAATAGAGTTTTGCCAAGAGAATCCACTGGTCATAGCAAACACCCTCTTCCAACAACACAGAGAAGACTCTACACATGGACATCACCAGATGGTCAACACCGAAATCAGATTGATTATATTCTTTGCAGCCAAAGATGGAGAAGCTCTATACAGTCAGCAAAAACAAGACTGGGAGCTGACTATGGCTCAGATCATGAAGTCCTTATTGCCAAATTCAGACTGAAATTGAAGAAAGTGGGGGAAACCACTAGACCATGCAGGTATGACCTAAATCAAATCCCTTATGATTATACAGTGGAAGTGAAAAATAGATTTAAGGGACTAGATCTGATAGACAGAGTGCCTGATGAACTATGGACAGAAGTTTGTGACATTGTACAGGAGACAGGGATCAAGACCATCCCCCGGAAAAGAAATGCAAAAAAGTAAAATGGCTGTCTGGGGAGGCCTTACAAATAGCTGTGAAAAGAAGAGAAGTGAAAAGCAAAGAAGAAAAGGAAAGATATAAGTATCTGAATGCGGAGTTCCAAAGAATAGCAAGGAGAGATAAGAAAGCCTTCCTCAGCGATCAATGCAAAGAAATAGAGGAAAACAACAGAATGGGAAAGACTAGAGATCTCTTCAAGAAAATTAGAGATGCCAAGGGAACATTTCATGCAAAGATGGGCTCGATAAAAGACAAAAATGGTATGGACCTAACAGAAGCAGAAGATATTAAGAAGAGGTGGCAAGAATACACAGAAGAACTGTACAAAAAAGAGCTTTATGATCGAGATAATCACGATGGTGTGATCACTCACCTCGAGCCAGACATCCTGGAATGTGAAGTCAAGTGGGCCTTAGAGAGCATCACTATGAACAAAGCTAGTGGAGGTGATGGAATTCCAGTGGAGCTATTCCAAATCCTGAAAGATGATGCTGTGAAAGTGCTGCACTCAATATGCCAGCAAATTTGGAAAACTCAGCAGTGGCCACAGGACTGGAAAAGATCAGGTTTCATTCCAATCCCAAAGAAAGGCAATGCCAAAGAATGCTCAAACTACCACACAATTGCACTCATCTCACATGCTAGTAAAGTAATGCTCAAAATTCTCCAAGCCAGGCTTCAGCAGTACATGAACCATGAACTTCCAGATGTTCAAGCTGGTTTTAGAAAAGGCCAAGGAACCAGAGATTGAATTGCCAACATCCACTGGATCATCAAAAAAGCAAAAGAGTTCCAGAAAAACATCTATTTCTGCTTTATTGACTATGCCAAAGCCTTTGACTGTGTGGATCACAATAAACTGTGGAAAATTCTTCAAGAGATGGGAATACCAGACCACCTGACCTGCCTCTTGAGAAAGCTATATGCAGGTCAGGAAGCAACAGTTAGAACTGGACATGGAACAACAGACTGGTTCCCAATAGAAAAAGGAGTATGTCAAGGCTGTATATTGTCACCCTGTTTATTTAACTTCTATGCAGAGTACCTCATGAGAAACACTGGGCTGGGAGAAGCACAAGCTGGAATCAAGATTGCCAGGAGAAATATCAATAACCTCAGATATGCAGATGACACCACCCTTATGGCAGAAAGTGAAGAACTAAAAAGCCTCTTGATGAAAGTGAAAGTGGAAAGTGAAAAAGTTGGCTTAAAGCTCAACATTCAGAAAACGAAGATCATGGCATCCAGTCCCATCACTTCATGGGAAATAGATGGGGAAACAGTGGAAACAGTGTCAGATTTTATTTTTGGGGGGCTCCAAAATCACTGCAGATGGTGACTGCAGCCATGAAATTAAAAGATGCTTACTCCTTGGAAGGAAAGTTATGACCAACCTAGATAGCATATTGAAAAGCAGAGATATTACTTTGCCAAAAAGGTCCATTTAGTCAAGGCTATGGTTTTTCCAGTAGTCATGTATGGATGTGAGAGTTGGACTGTGAAGAAAGCTGAGCGCCAAAGAATTGATGCTTTTGAACTGTGGTGCTGGAGAAGACTCTTGAGAATCCCTTGGAAGTCTCCCTGCAAGGAGATCCAACCAGTCCATCCTAAAGGAGATCAGTCCTGGGGTTCATTGGAAGGACTGATGCTAAAGCTGAAACTCCAATACTTTGGCCACCTGATGCAAAGAGTTGACTCATTGGAAAAGACCCTGATGCTGGAAAAGATTGAAGGCAGGAGGAGAAGGGGACAACAGAGGATGAGATGACTGGATGGCATCACCGACTCAATGGACATGAGTTTGAGTGAACTCCGGGAGTTGGTGATGGCCAGGGAGGCCTGCCAAGCTGTGATTCACGAGTCGGACACGACTGAGTGACTGAACTGAACTGAAATGAACTGTAGCAACTGTCAAGTATATAGAAAGTGTCAGTCTCTCAGTCACATCCAACTCTTTGTGACCCCATGGACTACAGCCCGCCAGGCTGCTCTGTCCATGGAATTCTCCAGGCAAGAATACTGGAATGGGTAGCCATGGCCTTCTCTAGGGGATCTTCCTGATCCAGGGATTGAGCTCAGGTTTCCTGCATTGCAAGCAGATTCTTTATCATCTGAGCCACCAAGGAATCCCTTTAATTCAAGTCAAGTATATAATACAATACTATTAACTACAACCACCATGACATACATTAGATCCCCAGAATGTGTTAATCTTATAAATGGAAGTTCATACTGTTTGACCAGCATCTCCTCATTTTCCCCACCCCACCAGCCCCTGGTAACCACCACTCTCTTCTCCGGTTCTCAGAGTTTGGCTTTTTTAAAATCAGCATATAAATTGTATCACTTTTCTTTGTCTCTCGGATGTAGTTCACTTAGCATAATGCCTTCAAGGTTCATCAGAAGGTTTCGAGGAGATTCTTAAGCATTGGAGCATTTTAAGCCCCAAGGACAACGCAAAGGTATTTGAGCTTCCCAGGCGGCTCAGTGGTAAAGAATCTTCCTGCCAATGCAGGAGAGGCACGAGAAGCGGGTTCAATCTCTGGTCAGGAAGATTCCCCTGGAGTGAAAAATGGCAACCCACTCCAGTATTCTTGCCTGGAGAGTCCCATGGACAGAGGAGTCTGGTGGACTGTAATACGTGGGGTCCCAAAGAGTGGGACATGACTGAGTGACTGAGCACACAAGCACAAACAGCTCTGTACTAGAAGTCAGAACACCTGAAAATCTGCCATTTACAATCTGGGTGACTGGTCAAGCTACTTATCTCTGAGTATGTTTCCTCCTCTGTGAAATGAGCATAATTCCCATTCAGTCCTCGTCCCAGTGTTAGGCAGAGGAAATAGTCACCCAGTGCATTATGAAATCTACCTCACAGCCCAGAAATCAGCATGACCCTGAGAGTCAGCCAAGCAGTCTCCTCTGCACATTCTGCAAAGAGTCTGTTCCTACCGTTGGTCAACTGGCCTCTGATCCTGCCCTGAGCCCCTGCACAGAGCTGCTTTGTCTGACAAAGCATCTTCTGCAATAGGGTCATGGGGAAGTGGTAGGCAGTGTTTGGGTCCCTTGATTAGGTGGAATTTAGAATGTATTTTCCTCCTGAAAACTGCCAAGAGAAGCAGAGCTAAGTCAAACAAGCAAACAAAAGTAATGTTACTTTTGCAGTAAAAAGCAATGAAGGCTTTGGTGAGTGAGATGGAGACCATTATGCATTGCAGCTCTCTGATGGAAAATAGAAAGTTCTAAAATGACTCGTGGCGGGAGGGGGGCGGTCAATATCTGGAGGCTGCAGTCTGTGGCCTCTTGCCTTCTAGAGAAGAAGTCCACAAACTTTCTGTAAAGGGCTAGAGAGAAAGTAAATAGTCTAGGCTTTGCGGACTGAACAGCCACATGCTCTATTGTAAAGGGAAGGTAGCCATAGGGAACCAGTGACCCTGACTGTATTAGCCAACTATTTGAAATAGGCAGAGAGCTGGATTTTTGCCTACAGGCTATGGTTTGCCAACCACTCCTGACTCTCAGATGAACATCTTAAGCGGGCAGCCCTTTCGTGCTGGAGCCAATTCATCTCAGCCTGTAAGAGCCCACTGTTAGCACCCCTTCCTAATGGCATGTCCAGTGACTTCATGTGGGCAGTTTAAAGTAGTCACAGGGAGCTAGGCTCAGTGCTCTGTGAGGACCTAGAGGAGTGGGATGGAGGGTGGGGGATGGCAGAAAGGCTCAAGAGGAAGGGGATATATGTATAAAAAAAAATCTGATACACATGTACACATATAGCTGATATTATATATATATATACACACATATACACACACACATATAGCTGATTTACTTTGTTGTACAGCAAAAACTAATACAACATTGTAAAGCAATTATACTCCAAGAAATAAATAAGTAAATAAATACATTGGCTGTGCTGGGAGTCCTTACATCCTGGAAACTGACATGAGCTGTGTTTCAGAGCTTCCGCCTATTCCCACCCCCACCCCTCCACCCTGCAGAGAACTTGTTGTTAAACACATGCCAGCCCATCACTATGGGTGTATCTGCAGAGACTGGGGTGAGGAGCAGAGGCTGGGTGAGCCAGACAGTCTATTGGAATGTGAGAAGAAACTACAAAATGTCAGTTCCTATTTTATCTAGTCCTTGTAAATTTCCTAATTTTATGTAAGTTTCATAAAGTTCTATTGCCCACATTTCAAGATGGGTCCTCTCAACCTACCTGACTTCAGGCTCTACTACAAAGCCACAGTTATCAAGACAGTATGGTACTGGCACAAAGACAGAAATATTGATCAATGGAATAAAATAGAAAGCCCAGAGATAAATCCACGCACATATGGACACCTTATCTTCGACAAAGGAGGCAAGAATATACAATGGATTAAAGACAATCTCTTTAACAAGTGGTGCTGGGAAATCTGGTCAACCACTTGTAAAAGAATGAAACTGGACCACTTTCTAACACCATACACAAAAATAAACTCAAAATGGATTAAAGATCTAAACGTAAGACCAGAAACTATAAAACTCCTAGAGGAGAACATAGGCAAAACACTCTCCGACATACATCACAGCAGGATCCTCTATGACCCACCTCCCAGAATATTGGAAATAAAAGCAAAAATAAACAAATGGGTCCTAATTAACCTTAAAAGCTTCTGCACATCAAAGGAAACTATTAGCAAGGTGAAAAGACAGCCTTCAGAATGGGAGAAAATAATAGCAAATGAAGCAACCGACAAACAACTAATCTCAAAAATATACAAGCAACTCCTACAGCTCAACTCCAGAAAAATAAACGACCCAATCAAAAAATGGGCCAAAGAACTAAATAGACATTTCTCCAAAAAAGACATACAGATGGCTAACAAACACATTAAAAGATGCTCAACATCACTCATTGTCAGAGAAATGCAAATCAAAACCACTATGAGGTACCATTTCACACCAGTCAGAATGGCTGTGATCCAAAAGTCTACAAATAATAAATGCTGGAGAGGGTGTGGAGAAAAGGGAACCCTCTTACACTGTTGGTGGGAATGCAAACTAGTACAGCCACTATGGAGAACAGTGTGGAGATTCCTTAAAAAACTGGAAATAGAACTGCCTTATGATCCAGCAACCCCACTGCTGGGCATACACACTGAGGAAACCAGAAGGGAAAGAGACACGTGTACCCCAATGTTCATCGCAGCACTGTTTATAATAGCCAAGACATGGAAGCAACCTAGGTGTCCATCAGCAGATGAATGGATAAGAAAGCTGTGGTACATATACACAATGGAGTATTACTCAGCCATTAAAAAGAATACATTTGAATCAGTTCTAATGAGGTGGATGAAACTGGAGCCTATTATACAGAGTGAAGTAAGCCAGAAGGAAAAACATAAATACAGTATACTAATGCATATATATGGAATTTAGAAAGATGGTAACAATAACCCGGTGTACGAGACAGCAAAAGAGACACTGATGTATAGAACAGTCTTATGGACTCTGTGGGAGAGGGAGAGGGTGGGAAGATGTGGGAGAATGGCAATGAAACATGTAAAATATCATGTAGGAAACGAGTTGCCAGTCCAGGTTCGATGCATGATGCTGGATGCTTGGGGCTGGTGCACTGGGACGGCCCAGAGGGATGGTATGGGGAGGGAGGAGGGGAGGGTTCGGGATGGGGAACACATGTATACCTGTGGCGGATTCATTTTGATATTTGGCAAAACTAATACAATTATGTAAAGTTTAAAAATAAAATAAAATTGGAAGAATGAAAAAAAAAAAAAAAAGGTGTAAATCAAGAAAAAAGAAAAAAAAAAAAAGATGGGTCCTCAATTTTGTTTAATGGATTGGGACAACTGGGATCCAAAGTGCTTGGGGTGCACCACTCCTAAGGCTATGTGTTATGCTCTGTGCTGGGTTACTAACTCCCAAGAAGACTGCAGAATGGATAAGGGTCTTCTCTTTCTCTCCCCAGTACAACCTTTCTCTTTCCCTCAACCTGCCCTGCCCAGGATCTTGGATGAGGGTGGTAGGAATGACCAGCTGGGAAGGACTCCCTGGACAGGGTCCTTCTGCAGTTGTTCTTGCTGCAGAGTCAGTGCCATAGGATCACCCTTTTACAAGCATAGAGAATGCCTTGAAGTGAGCAGCTGAAATGCTGGGTGTTATGGATTGAATTGTGGATATGAATTTAACATACTCCAAAATGTATGTTAAAGTCCTGACCCCTGGGCCCTGTGAATGTGATATTATTTGGAAAGAGATTCTTTGCAGATCTCATCAAGATAAAGTTTTTAGGATGTCTTAATCCAATGTGACTGCTGTCCTTATGAGAAAAGGGAAATTTGGAGACTGACACACAGAGAGGATAGGAAGACACAAGACACAGGGAGAAGTCTATGTGCCTACAGAAGCTGAATGATACATCTACAAACCAAGAAACACCGGGGCTTGCCAACCAAACCAGAAACTAGAAGAGGCATTGGAAAAGATTCACAGCCAAAGAAGGAACCCACCCTGCCAACATCTTTTTCTTAAAACATTTTTCTTTGAATTGAAGTATAGTTGATTTACAATGCTGTGTTAATTTCAGGTATACATCAAAGTGATTCAGTTTCATGTATATATTCAGTTTTATATACATACATTCAATTTTATTTATATATTACTTTTCAGATTCTTTTCCTTTATAGGCTATCACAAAATATTGAGTATAGTTCCCTGTAGGAACTATACAATAGGTCCTCGTTGGTTATCTACTTTATGTATAGTAGTGTGTATATGTTAATCACAACCCCTTAATTTACCCTTCCCACCCTCCGTTATCCTTAGATAACCATAGTTTGTTTTCCATGTCTGTGCCTCTATTTCTGTTTTGTGTATAAGGCCATTTGTATCTCTTTTTTTTTTTTGATTCCACATATAAGCGATACCATATGACATTTGTCTTTCTCTGGCTTACTCATTTAGTGCGATAATGTCTAGGTCCATCCATGCTGCTGCAAATGGCATTAATTTCATTCTCTTTTATCCACTCGCCAACATCTTGCTTTCACACTTCAGCTTTCAGAACTCAGAGAATAGAGTTCTGTTGCTTTAAGCCACCTAGTGGTTTTACTTTGTTATAACAGTCCTAGGAAAGGAAGACATTGGGATTCTCAGGTGTATGGGCCCAAACTTTCATATGAATACCCAGATCCATGATTACAATGACAGTTAGAAAAATAAAATCCAAATCACCCTAGCTGATTTTATGAAAGTTTTCAAAAAAAAATGCATCTGCTTTGCAGGAGAAGTCATAATAGCTGCAGTAATAAGACCAAACTTCAATGACTACTCTTCCCTCTCTCCCTTTCTTCCTTCATCCTCTGGTCTTTCTTCCTCCTTGCTTCATTCATTAAAAAATGCATCAGATGTCTACAAGGGCCAAGCAGGTTTCTGGTATACATCACAGAGTAGAGATCTCATGGAACTTACATCTTGGTGGAAGATCCACACAATAAACATAATAAATAAGCAAATTATATAGTATGTTGAGACTTCTCTGGTGGTCCATTGGCTAAGACTCTGCACCTTCAAGTGCAGGGGGCCTGGGTTCAATCCCTGGTCAGGTAACTAGATCCCACATTCTGCAGCTAGGAGTTTGAGCAAATAAAGATCCCACATGCAGCAACTAAGGCCTGGTGCAGTGAAAGAAAGAAACCGAGAAAGAAAGGAAAGAGAAGGAAGGAAAGGAAGGGAGAACAAAGGAAGGGAAAATAAGAAAGAAAAGCTAAGAACGAGAGACTTTATTATTTTTTTTAGTGTATAATATGTTAGAAGGACAAAAAACATAAGTCTAGCTAAAGGAGGGTTGATGGCCATGGCCTGGGGAGCAGCTCACAGCACTAAGTGGGGTACCACACCTGTGTGATCACCTGAGTTTCCAATAATCAAGTCAGAGCACACAGGAATCTGCTTCTGCAGGGGGCAGGTATGTTTGTAATCTCCGTGCAGCCTCACTGGAAGCCCACGCAACCTACTACACGCACCACAGCGATTTGCTACCTGACACCAGGTAGAAACGACAGGGGAGGAGGATGGAGTAGGGGTTATGCCTGTCTCCATTTGGTCCACAATGTGACCTCCTCAAGACCGCAGTCACTGAGCTTGTCTCTCTCCCATAAGGGAGCCAGAATTCCCACTGTTAGGAGACAGCCCTGCTTGGCTTGAAGATTAATTTGAATAGTTGAGTCTTGGCTGCAAAGAGTTTCCATGATGTTAAGAAGATACACCCTCCCCTGTCCCCAAACATCACTGTCACATGGACACATTTTCAAATGCTGAAAATATCAAATACTTTTTTTTCCCTGCTGGCCTGGTATTGGTCACCAGCATCCTCAGATCAGAAGGAGAAGCAGCTGATCTTGCCAAAGCTCTTTCCTGGGGTCTCATCCCCCTTGACCCTCACAGACTGGGGTGATGTCATAGTCCTAGTTACATTTGAGGGGATTCAGGAAGGCATCGCTTTGTCTTCCTGCCCAGCATCCACACACTCTTAACCTGAGATCAGCTCCTCAATTTGACTTGAAGGACCTTCACTGACCCTTTGAAATGTAAGGAGGTATCTTGTAGAGAGTTTGATTAAGATGTACTACCTTGGTGGGAATGTAAGTTGATACAGTCACTATGGAGAGCGTATGGAGATTCCTTGAAAAACTAGGAATGAAACTACGATATTGTTGTAGCCACGCGTTCGGGGAAACAAACTCACTCAGAAGAACAATGCAGAGAGTGGAGTGCAGTCTATTACACCGGCAGGCCCAAGGCAGAATTTCCTCTTAGCCAAAGACCCCAACCAGTTTCTGGGAAAACCTTATATACCCTAAGTGTATAAGGTTTCCTGAAACTAGTCTGAACAAAGGAAAAAGAAAGACACAATCAAAGTTAACCTGTGATCATATGGTTTAAGCCTAGGTAGTTAACAGTGGACAATTATCAATAGGCCTGTGGTCATACCCCAATAAGCATAATAGAATGTATGATTCTATTCGGTTACACAGATAATTAGGGTATTTTTTTAGGCGATGGGGAGCCCTAGGGCTCTTCTTTCCAGGGGCCTGGTTTTCCAGTTGGTATGTACTTTCCATTGATACTGGGCATATAGCTCAAAATCCACAGTCCAGCCCAAGATGGAGTCCTGTTTTCAAGATAGAGCCTGTTCTGTTTCCTCCTTCAATATGACCCAGCAGTCCCACTACTGGGCATGAAAAGTGAAAGTGTTAGTCTCTCAGTCATGTCCGACTCTTTGCACCCCTTAGACTGTAGCCCACCAGGCTCCTCTGTCCATGGAATTCTCCAGGCAAGAATACTGAAGTGGGTTGCCATTCCCTTCTCCAGGGAATCTTCTCAACCCAGAGATTGAACCAGGGTCTCCTGCATGACAAAAAGACACATGTATCCCAATGCTCATTGCGGCACTATTTACAATAGCCAGGATGTGGAAGCAGACTAAATGTCCATCGACAAATGAATGGATAAAGAAGATGTGGTACATATATACAATGAAATATTGTTCTAAACCACTGCGTTTGTGGGAATCTGTTAAAGCAGCAATGAGAAACTAGTGTGCTCCAAATCCTTCTAGTAAGCTCCTAGCTTACTAGAGCTTACTTTCTGCTTAAGCAAGCCTGCTTCAATTATTGTTGCTTGTAACTGAAGAGCCATACCTAGGAGACAACTAATTTCCAAGTCTCCCACCCCTTGTGCCACCCCGACTCGGTTTCCAGGTCAAGACTTTCTGGTCGACCAGCCTTCTCTTTACTGGAATCTGAGCCCAGCTTAGTGATGGGACCTTGCCTTTGTTGTCAGGCCTCCTGAAAGGCTGTTGCTGAACCAAGAAAGATGCCAGGATTCTTGGCCTCTGGAGGAGAAGAATTCAATCTGGGGCCAGAGACGAACTCTGGGCCACAGAGCTTTTGTGTAATAATGTTTTATTAAAATATAAAAGTATAGAGAAAGCTTGTGACATAGACATCAGAAGCGGGCAGAAAGAGTACACCCCACTAGTCTTTAGCTGGATGTTATATAGTTTCTAGCAGTCTGCTAATTAAAGAAAGGAAATGTCTAAAAATTCAGAGAATGGCACCAGGCCCCTCACCTACAAGATGCATTTTGAGATAATCTTGGCACCAGGTGAGTCATCCCAGGCCATAGATTGACTTGAATCTTGAAGAAAGGCAGATTTCCATGCAAATATATAGTTCCATTAACGTAGATTAGGAGAACAATGTATAACATTTGTCAAGTCAGTTCTGAGCCTTTAGGTGAACCAAGTTGAAGACAGAGTTTTGGGTAAATACATAACACATTAACATAGCTTGAGACAATCATTTCCATAAGAAAAATGCATTGGTTAGCTCAAGGTTTGAGAAAAGTTAAGTTGAGGTGGAGCCAGCTGTCATTAGGGCAACACAGAATTTTAAGAGAAACCTCTTTTTAAATTTGTATAGAGTAGGGGGGAAAAAATGTAACACTAGTTTGTTTCCTCCTGCCGCTAAAGAGAGAGAGAAAAAATGTCTGACATTTGCAGCCTATTTCCTCCGTTTGGAGACCCCTGGCCTTCCTACCTGGAAATTTGTTCCTCACTCCCAGACACCAGCTGGTTGCTCAACTGGTCTCCTGGCTGTCACTTGACCCAGATTCCTTGTGTCTGTCTCTTCCACATTTTAGGTCACTCTACTCCTTGTCTGAGACCCACCACACCCTTTTCCACCTATCACTTGGCTGGATGGTGACTTGCTGTTGCTTTTCTCCCCATGATACTGTGCCCTAGATACAGACTAAACAACTTCCGTGGACTTCAACACCACCACCCCCACTGCCTATCAGATCCCACTTGTCATTGTTGCTGTTGTTTAGCCATGAAATCATGTCTGACTCTTGCGACCCCTTTAACTGTGGCCTGCCAGGCTCCTCTGGGATTTCCCAGGGACTTCCCAGGCAAGAATATTGGAGTAGGTTGTCATTTCCTACTCCAGGGGATTTTTACAACCCAGGGATCAAACCTGCATTGGCCACCTGGGAAACCCGTCAGCTCCCAGTAGGAATGACTGACTCTGGAACATAGGATTAGGCCAGCTGCTCCTTCCTAGGGCAAGTCCAGACTCTGCCTGGCTAGACGATGTGATATGACACCACTGATACATGTCTGAGGGTTCAGGGTAAGCAGAGCACAGAGAGAACTTTGTTTCATCTGAGAACTCTACAATGAAGCAATCCTTCCTTCTATATCTGTATCCTTCTACCTAAAGATACAAATTCCCATAGTGCTATTGAAGGAGGAAACAGAACAGGTTCTATCTTGAAAGCTGGACTCCATCTTGGGCCGGACTGTGGACTTTGAGCTATATGCCTAGTATCTATGGAAACGACATACTAACTGGAAAACCAGGCCCCCGGAAGGAAGAGCCCCAGGGCTCTCCATCGTCTAAAAAAATACCCTAATTATCTGTGTAACCTAACAGAATCATACATTCTATTATGCTTATTGGGGTATGACCACAGGCCTATTGATAATTGTCCACTGTTAACTACCTAGGCTTGAGGCATATGAATCACTGGGTTAACTTTGATTGTCAGGGAATTTGGGGAGGTGGGTTTGTGCACGTGCACTTAGGGTATATAAAGTTTTCCCAAAAACTGGTCGGGGTCCTTGGCTAAGAGGAGACTCTGCCTTGGGCCCGCCGGTATAATAAACTGCACTCCACTATCCGCATTGTCCTTCTGAGTGAGTTTGTTTCCCGGAACGCGTGGCTACAACATTTGGTGCACTGGCCAGGAAACTCCTCACTTTGAGGAGACAAGTCCCATTTGGGATACTCCGAGGCCTTATGGCTTGAGTCTTCAAGAGGGGGGAAGTCACCTCGCCTTTCTGGAAGGATTCTGCTTCTCAACGCCCGGACCTTTCATGTTAGCAGGTAGTGGACGGCAGCAGGGGAACTGGGTGCTCAGGTGAGGAGGAACCCACCCGGTAGGGTGGAAGAGGGGGCCTGATCCTCCCCCCCCGGGAGGGACTAGAAGGGGCATGGACCCACAGGAGCCTGGAATAGGCAGGTGGCAGCGATTGCTTGGTACACACGTTGATGAGTGTGTTAGGGCTTAAGAAGGAAATTTGTGAAGGTCATTTAGGAGGTGTGTCCACGCCGTCTTGGGGAAAATTACTACCAAGCAATGGCCAGGGGATTTTTAGAAGAAACTTGGTCCTTGTGTGCTCGTATTCTACCTTCCCCCAGGAGGTGTCCTGTCTACTATGAAATTCTTGACCCCCTCGGAATTATCAGGCTAGAAGGAGGGGGATATGTAAGTGAATATGAATTTGCTTTTCTGGAGATGGCCTGGGATGTGGGCAGGCTGTGGGATATTTAACCCATCTGTGTTTTCAACCGCACCTGATCAAGCCCTCCAAGGCAGAATGGACTTTAAGGGAGAAATAGTCTTGGATCCGGAGAAGGCAATGGCACCCCACTCCAGTACTCTTGCCTGGAAAAGCCCATGGATGGAGGAGCCTGGTAGGCTGTAGCCCATGGGGTCGCTAAGAGTCGGACACGACTGAGCGACTTCACTTTCACTTTTCACTTTCATGCATTGGAGAAGGAAATGGCAACCCACTCCAGTGTTCTTGCCTGGAGAATCCCAGGGATGGCGGAGCCTGGTGGGCTTCCGTCTATGGGGTCACACAGAGTCGGACATGACTGAAGCGACTTAGCAGCAGCAGCAGTCTTGGATCACATGGTGTTCTGGTTCGGCCATGCTGACTGGCAGGTGAAGAGATTCCGATCCCCCTTCTCCCTCTGGGATCTGACAGGATTTGGACGAGGATGACCCAGCCCTCCCCCATACGGGATAATGACGTGCCCGCTGCCCAGTGCTCCACCAGGACCAGAGGCCGCCTTAATGCCCGATCCAAGACCAGGTGAAGTTCCTGCAGCAGCTGCTGCTCCTCTGCCAGCTCTCCTGGAGGTCATAGAGCCACCACCTCGGCAGGCTCTGATCCTGGTGGCATAAGCCTTTGGCCAACACTTCCAGGATCTGGCCCCAGCTAAACTGCCCAAGCTGTACCCACCTCTCCTGGTGAGTACTGACAGGAAAGGGAAAGGAGACACCAGAATCAGAGGCTGCGTTCTGCTAAGGAGCCAGAGGAAAGGGCCCTGCTACAAATGCCCCTCAGAGAGTTACAGCAGCCTCCGGTTCAGGGGGCAGACGGCCACTACCATCAGCCCCCCATAGCCTATTATTACCAGATTAAGCTAATGGAGACTATTTTTCGAACCCACTGCCCTACATGGGATGACATAATCCAACTTCTAGACTCCCTCTTCAGCACTGAGGACTGACACAGGATTCTAACTGAGGCCAGAAAATGGTTACGAGAAATGGCACCTGAGGGTGCTGCAAACCTGCAGCGGTGGACAGAACTAGCCACCCCCATGAGAGGCCCTATTGGGACTGTAACACAGAGGAAGGGAGGGGCCACCTGGAGAGATATTGGACAGCTATTTTACAAGGTCTCAAGAGGGGGGCCCCAAAACCCATAAGTAGGGCAAAATCCTCCAAAGTGATTCAAAGGGAAAGCGAATCACCCTCTAAGTTCTATGAAAGACTGTGCGAGGCCTGTATACTTTATATGCCAATAGATCCAGAGGCTGCTGGGTCTCAGATGGTGATAAATGCAGGCTTTGTGTTTCAAAGGCCTACCCCGAAAATGTCAGATGGGGGGACACCAAATGACTCATGAATTTTTATACATCTCTGAATGCCCAGTACCTATGTTGGGAAGAGACTTGTTGTCTAAATTGGGGGCATAAGTGACCATTCCCCACCACAAAAGACCCACTTTTTTGAGTGGGCTCAACCATTTATTTACTCTTCCTCTCGGTAACCCCTCAAGATGAATGGAGGTGGCACGATCTCCCAGAAGGGAAACCAGATGGGCTAAACAGTCAACGGAGGGAGAGAGAGAGAGAGAGTTAACTCAATAATTCCCTGAGGTTGGGGCGGAAGACAACCCTCCCAGGCTTGCAAAACAAGTCCCAGAGGTAATAGAACTCAAACCCAGTACAATTAGGTCAGCACCCGCCTTGGGCCTGCCAGACCTTGCTAAGCCATTTACTCTTTACGCGACTGAAAAGGACAAAGTGGCCATGGGAGTGTTGTTCCAGACTATGGGGACGTGGGACAGACCCGTGGCTTATCTCTCAAATCAGCTGGGCAATGTTGCCACTGGGTGCCCGGGATGCTTACGGGTAGTTGCTGTGGTTGCCTTACTGGTCCAGGAGACAACCAAGCTGACTTTGGGCCAAGATTTGATTGTAAAAGTCCTGCATGAGGTCAACACTCTCCTGTGAAGGGACCCCCATAAGTGGCTGTCGACATCCCGGATTACTCAATACCAGGGACTGTTATGTGAGAACCCCCATGTTACTATTGAGCCTTGTCAGGCCCTGAATCCAGCCACTCTCCTTCCTGTGGGAGAAGGTGGGCCCTCACATGATTGCAAAGGAATATGCCAGCAGACCTGACTTGAAAGACCAGCCAATCCCGGACCCACACTGGGTCCTGTACACCAATGGCACCAGCCTGATGAAACAAGGACAACAACTGTCGGGATATGCAGTAGTCATGGAAGAAACCATCGGTGAGGCTAGCTCTCTGCCATCACACTGGTCTGCTCAGTGGGCCCTCCAGCTGTCAAAAGGTAAGAAGACAAACATTTACACAGACTCCAGGTATGTTTTTGCTACTTTACATGTACATGGGGCTTTATATAGAGAGGTCTTCTGACAGCCAGCAGAAAGGACATTAAAAATAAAAAAGAAATTCTGACCCTATTAGATGCTGTCTGGGACCCAAAAAGGGTTGCAGTCATACACTGCTAAGGACGTCAAAAAAGGATACCCCCCAGGCTCGGGGAAACAGACTGGCAGATAAAACCGCTAAACAAGCAGACGAGGGCTTGGGGGTGACAAGTGAAGCCCCTACTAAAGCTCTTGTATTATCAGAGATGCCTGAGCTAACACTGGAGTCTCCAAAATACACTGAAGCCCAAAATCAACTAGCCAAAGTGGAAGGGGCATGAAGACTGAAAAGGGGTGGTGGGAATTGCCAAGTGGAAAATGATTGGTACCCGAGGAGCTGGCACCCACTGTGGTAAGCCAAACACACCAAGCATACCACCTAGGCCATGATAAACTGGAAGAGCTAATTTGAAAATATTTCTTGGTTCCCCACCTCTCTTCCCTATGCAGAACAGAATCTTAGAGCTGCACTGCCTACTCACAGGTTAATGCTGCCTCTCGGCACTATCTTGGGTGAAGGGTGATTTGTGGAACATCGTTATAGTTGCCTTGATGGTTCTGCTTTGTGGACCCTGCATTTTACAACGTATTATGAACTTTGTAACCCAAAGATTGGTGTCGTTCTCCCAAATTGGTGGTTGGAGAGCCAGGGTGCAATATATCCCTATGAATGATGCTCATACTATGAGTTAAGAGCATCAAGAGGAGGGAATGAAGGAGGAAACAGAACAGGTTCTATCTTGAAAGCAGGACTCCATCTTGGGCCGGACTGTGGACTTTGAGCTATATGCCCAGTAACTATGGAAATGACATACCAACTGGAAAACCAGGCCCCCGGGGCTCTCCGTCACTAAAAGAATACCCTAATTATCTGTGTAACCAAATAGAATCATGCATTCTATTATGTTTATTGGGGTATGACCACAGGCCTATTGATAACTGTCCACTGTTAACTATCTAGGCTTAAGGCATATGAATCACTGGGTTAGCTTTGATTGTCAGGGAATTTGGGGAGGTGGGTTTGTGCACGTACACTTAGGGTATATAAGGCTTTCCCCAAAACTGGTCGGGGTCCTTAGCTAAAAGGAGACTCTGCCTTGGGCCCCCTGGTGTAATAAACTGCCTGCACTATCTGCATTGTCCTTCTGAGTGAGTTTGTTTCCCGGAACGCATGGCTATAACACTATTAAGAAACGAAAAGAGGTTAATGAGTAGCTCCCATGTTCTTCTGCCATTGGTACACAGTTAGGGAAGAAAGGGCAGGAAGGCATCTGATGGGGCTGTTTCTTATTCACTGACTTCACAGGGGCTCATTTCAGCTTTTTAGATGCGCCGAAATGAAAACTCAGTGTGTTTCCTTCTTCCGTGACTTTTTGTCATTCCGACTGGTTTCCCAGGATTGGGGAAGGTGCAGACAAACCATCCAGGGTGGGCAGCCGACTCTAAGGTATTCCGAGAGCCGACTTTATTCCGATAAAAGATGAAGGGCAGATATTTCCCTTTCTTCTGGGCAGCCAGTTTGGAAAGTTTCTTCTTCTAGGAGGTAAGAGAGATGAATTAGACAGTACAGGCTTTGGGATGGAGAAAACTCAGCGTGTGTGCTCTTGCAGTAAATCCTCCCACTCAATACTCTCAGGCAGATGGATGCTCCTGTTATATTAGACAAAATTAGAATTTGTGGAGCATCTGGGTAAAGAATCTGCCTGCCATGCAGGAGACACAAGAGACACAGGTTTGATCTGTGAGTTGGAAAGATCCCCTGGAAAAGGGCATAGCAACCCACTCCAGATCCTTGCCTGGAGAATCCTGTGGACGGAGGACCCTGGCAGGCTACAGTGCATGGGGTCACAAAGAGTCAGGCACGACTGAAGCAACTGAGCACAGCATAGCACAGAGAGGCATTAAGGACTTTGACTTTCCACTTGGGTGGCCGAGGGCAAAGGAAACTGGTTGAAACCCTCACCTTCAGCTGCAGGGATGGCTTGTGTCCTTTGTTTGTGTCACAGCAGAGACACAGCTGGCCTTTTGAGACGGCCAGAAAAATGGGGCTTCCTTTGTTCTCATAAGCTGACTTCACACGGGAGGCTAATACAAAGAAGATTTCTGGAAAATGATAGAGGAATGGGTTAGTCTTTGGCATAAGGAAGAGGCCCTCTTGTCTTCTGAGGTTTTGGGCAAGATGTGAACAACCTTTCCCTTCATGTCTGTTAGTGGCTCAGTTGTGTCCGACTCCTTGTGACCCCATGGATTGTAGCCCACCAGGCTCCTCTGTCCATGGGATTTTCCAGGCAAGAATACTGCAGTGGGATGCCAATCCTGTCTCTAGGGTATCTTTCTGAGTCAGGGATCAAACCCAGGTCTCATGCATTGCAGGCAGATTCTCTACCATCTGAGCCACCAGGGAAGCCAGGGAAGCCCTTTATTCTTGGTCAAAGACCCCCTCATTCACTCTGGTCAATTTGCCCCTTCTTCCACAGCCTGGGTCTTTCTTTCAGAAGGAGAAACCTCCCAGAAAGACATCCCTCAAGTCTAGTCATCATTACAGACTTGCCATCTAATTCCTAGCAATCCTAGTGGTTCCTGGACCCTTTCACCCTGCTCCCCTCCACCATCTGGAGCTGCAGGAGTGATGCAGCCTGAGCTGAGCCCCTCACAGGAAGGCCGTCCCCTGACTGCAGGGACGGAAAACACGACACCCCTGAGAGTCACCTGGGAGTATGTAAGTCTTATCCGGAACTGCTCTGAGGGTCTTGGAGTCCAGGACCAAAACTTTTTGATCCCCGTCATGGATGGTGAATTTCTCTGGGCCGTTGGCCTTCACTCTTGGACCTAGATCAAATTAACCAGATAGTAACATTTCACACTAAGCACAAAAAATTCGATCTTCTGTCCCTGTGTGTGTCCCTCAGTCGTGTCCAACTCTTTGCGACCCCATGGACTGTAGCCCACCAGGCTCCTCTGTCCATGGAATTCTCCAAGCAAAAATACTGGAGTAGATTGCCATTCCCTTCTCCAGGGGATCCTCCAACCCTGGGATCAAACCCAGGTCTGCTGCACTGCAGGCAGACTCTTTACCATCTGAGCCACCTAGCCCTTGGTCGATGGTCCTGGCCCCCCACCCTGCCTGTGAACTTGGCCATCACAGCCTCCTGAAGATTTCTCCCATCCCAGGCTGTCTGCCTTGCTCCAAACAAGCAACTTAGCATGTATGTAAGCATCTGGGCTCTGATTCTGAGACATGGGTTCAAATCCAAGATCTGCCGCTTACTATTTTAGGACTTGTTTAGTTGTTAAGTAGTGTCTGACTCTTTGCCATCCCATGGACTGTAGACCTCCAGGCTCCTCTGTCCAGGGAATTCCCAGGCAAGAACACTGGAGTGGGTTGCCATTTTCTTTACTGGGGGATCTTCCCGACCCAGGGAAGGAACTCACACCTCCTGCATTGGCAGGTGGGTTGTTTACCATTGAGCCACCAGGGAAGACATACTTTAGGACTTAGAAGTTACTAAATCTCTCTAAACCACAACTTCTTCATATGTGAAATGAGGGGAAGTGGTAGTAACAGTGCCTACCTGGGGTCTTGAGAGAATTAAAATGCTTAATGAGATGAATAAGAGTTAGCCAGGTATCAGCTTCAGAAATCACTCAGTACTAGTGAATCATTACTCTTCTTAATCCTCTTTCCTGCATCCTCTCACTGTGGGCATCACACCACCAGCACTGCCTGGGCTGGGACAAACCCCTACTAGTCGATGCACGGACAGTGGCAGAGCAGGAGGTGAGATGTGGAAGTAGGAAGCGCCCAGGAGCACAGCTTCATACAAGATTGAGCTGGCATTGCCGGGTTCCCACAAGAAGCTACAGGGTTTGTGCCTGGCCTTGGAGGAACCTCCCTGAACAGTCAGGACCTGACACAAGAATACCAGGGGACTTCCCAGGGCCTAGCTCCTAGAGACACATTTGGGCCATTCCTGCCTAGAGGTACAGCCACACAAGGAGTCTTCCCTACTGGGCCTTGGACAGAGCAGGTGGCCCAGCTTTCCCTTGTAGGATTAAGGGCAGGAGCCCACACGTGGGCCAGCAACCATCAGTGACAGGTGGCTGTGAAATGTCCAGGGTGATAACACAGTAGCCACCAAACCAGGTGACCGTGTAATATAATTATCCACCCTAGGCAATTATAACCAGAAATGAAATCTGAAGTCTCGTTCTCATCCTCTGCAATCAGCACGAGGCCCCTGACTGGTCTCAGCTTGGAATGCCCTTCTGGTCTCCTTCTGCCCGTGAGTGGGGAGGGCTCCTGCTGGCTCTCCTGCCACCTCCTCCAGGAAGCCCTCCTAAGCCCCTCTGTGGGGCCCACTTCCTCTCTGGACCACACAGCTCTTTGTACCCATTCCTGAAGTATAGGTATTGGTGTCCTTGCCCATTTCCCTGCATCATTGTAAGCCCCCTGGGAGCAATTCCCCTGCCTGATTCACCCACCATCCTCAGCCCTGGCCTAGAGCCCCCCAAATCATGGACATTTGATCAAAAAAATGACTGGCCCAGGCAAGACCCTAAGGAGCTCTGTAGTGGTGTAGGGGCAGATGAGATCTGTGCTTCTCAGCTCTGCTCAGGTTAGAATGTCCTAGGCAGCATTTCTGGGCCCTGGACATTCTGAGTTCATGGTTTGGGTGCATGTTGATTCAGAATCATTAAACTAGATTAACTCTCAGCCTTGCAATGTGTCAAATGTTAACCAAACCTACAGACTCAGCCTTTCAGGGCTGTTAATGCTCATGGTCTGAGGACCAGGCTTTGAGTGTCACTGTCTAAGGCAGTGTTTCAGTCTTGGCTATACAGCAGAAATCACCTGGTGGGTGATCTTTTAAGACCATAGATGTCCAAGCCCCAGCCCCCTGAGATTCTGATTCAACTGGTCCAGGGTGAGACCCAGACATACTATATAAGTTGCATTCCTAGCATTAATACTGGGCTTTATTTTTTCGAACCTTTTTAGTATTTCCTAAATTTAGTCTTCTTTTCCTTCTGTTTCCCTCCTATCATACCCTCCCTTGGGCCCCCATCATCTCACACCAAAGCTTGGGTAGAATCCTCTTAACTTGTGTTTCTCACATTATGAAAAAACTGAAAAGTGAAATGAAAGTCACTTAGTAGTGTCGGACTCTTTGCGACTGCATGGACTGTCGCCCACCAGGCTCCTCTCTCCATAGGATTTCCCAGGCAAGAATACTGGAGTTGCCATGCCCTCCTCCAGGGGATCTTCCCAACCCAGGGGTCGAATCTGTGTCTCCTGCACTGGCACTCAGATTCTTTACCACTAGTGCCACCTGGGAAGGTCATGTAGAACCTTTAGATTCCAGCACGTGTCACTTCTGTTTGTGTCACCTGGCACAGGTAACCTGCCACTGTTCCTCAGTTTCTGCCCATGGAATTGGTGATGTTAACCATTTCCTCATGGGGTTATGGGAGGTTCACAGGGTAGCTTGTGAGAAGGGTTTTAGCTTAGCCGAGCCACCATGGCCTTCAGGGGTGTGGGTTCCAGGGTGCCCCCTGCTGGCCATGTCTCTGATTTTCATAAACACAGTGAGAAAGGACTTCAGAGTTTCCAGGCTCCTGGCCATGATCAGAGGGACTATCAGGCTCAAAACCTTTCTTCTCTTGTGCCCTTCAGCTGCTGCATATTACCTGCACCTCAGAAACCAACTTGGGCTCATCTTTCTTTTTTTTGTAAATTTATTTATTTTTAATGGAAAATAATTGCTTTACAATATTGTCTTGGTTTCTGCCATACATCAACACCATACATGTTATCAGCCCTCCTGAGACTTGCTTCTATGAAAATAAAGCCTCAGCTCCATCCCAGCACCTGAGGTGCCCCCAGTCTCTGATTCTCCCACTCCCCTGAGAGCCCAGCAGCTCATCCTCCATCCACACCCTCACCATTTACCACACTCATCAGTTCACCCAGGGGCCTTACCTGCATGGGCAGCACTCATGGAGGTGAGGCTGGGGACTGGCTCCAAGTCATCTCTGACTGAGTCTGGGATCAGAGACAGGGAGGTTAGCACAGGCAATTGAAATTTTCAGGACCATCTTACTTCTTTTGCATGTGTTTTGAGAAACACTGAAGCAGAGAAATAGTGATGACGTTATAAATAGCTTCCTTGGTCTAAAATGGTAGAGGTGAAGATTAGTTTCAGTGGTTGGGGGGCTTCTGGTATGGTGCTGTGGATAAGAATCTGCCTGCCAGGGCAGGGGACATGGATTCGATCCCTGGTCCAGGAAGATTCCATGTCCAGAGCAGCTAAGCACTTGCACCACAACTACTGAAGCCCATATGCTCTAAAGCCCGTGCTCTGCAACAAGAGAAGCCACCGCAGTGAGAACCCCACACACTGCAACGAAGAGTAGCCCCTGCTTGCTGCAACTGGAGAAAACCTGCACGCAGCAACGAAGACCCAGCCCAGCCAAAAATAAACAATTTTTTAAAAAAGGAGATAGTTTCTGAGTGCAGAACTTCCTAGAGCCCATACTTATTAGAAACACATGCACTGCATTCTTCCAGTGGAGATAATATAACTTGCCCACATTACTCTGAGAATCATCTGGAGGATTTTCTTTCATGAAACATCATTTGAGAAATTCCTGAATAAAGTGTCTGGTCATAAACCATACAACTCTTGCACACTGAGAACACATAGAACTGCTGCTGCTGCTGCTAAGTCGCTTCAGTCGTGTCCTACTCTGGGCGACCCTATAGACAGCAGCCCACCTGGCTCCTCCATCCACAGGATTCTGCAGGCAAGAATACTGGAGTGGGCTGCCATTTCCTTCTCCAGAAGACGAAAAACCGAACCCTGTGCTCTGGTGTGAAGGTGTTACCCCATCTTTGCTTTGCTGCTCCTCTGCCATCTGAGACAGCTCTGCCTCCCTCCACTTTGACCATCATCCTCCCATCCGTCCCTCCAGCTCTAACAGTCTAGGCTTCCGAGAAGTGGGAGGGGAAGGCTGTGGGGAGAAGTGGCTCAGACAGAAGCCTCTCCAGTTCTGTGTGGGGAACAGGAGGCATGCCTTCACCTCTTGTGCAGCAACAGACAGAGGCAGAGCCAGGATGTGGTCTCGAGGTCACAGTCTGAAGCTCCCTGGCATTCGGAGACTATGGTATCTGGTGTCTGTGCCTTCCAGTGTTTGCTCCTCACTGTCTTGGGGACAGAATGGGCAGGGTGGCCTCCACATCACCCGTGTCACAGGAGCAGGGCTGGTGCCAAACTGCTCTGTTGTCACTGTTAGCAGGTCCACATCCACCAGACCAACATCCTGATTCTTCGTTTTGCAACTCTGAACACTGTGTGTGGGTTGAAAACTCCAGGATTTGGTTTCTGGTGTGTTACAGACCTCTCCGTCCACGGTCTGTGCATTAGACAGTCATTTGGGTCAAAAGCCTCCCCTTCTTGTTCCTGTGGAGCCGCTATCCAAGTGCCTTCCTCCAGCAGGTACTCAGAAGCCCTGAGCTAGGGTCCGTTTTCCAGCCCAGACTCAGAGAACCCCTTCCATCACATGGGTTTCTCCTCTGCCTGGGCCGGTGGGGAGGAAAAAGATGTCTTTGGAGGATTCAAAACCATTCAGGTGGTGGGGCTTCCCTGACAGCCCTGCCCACCAGTATGGGAGACATGGGTTCAATCACTAGGCTGGGAAGATCCCCCATGCTGCAGAGCAACTAAGCCCATGTACCACAACTACCGAGACCAAGTGCTGCAACTACTGAAGCCCAAGAGCCCTAGAGCCTGTGCTGTGCAACAAGAGAAGCCACTGCAATGAGAAGACCATGCACCACAACTACAGAGTAGCCCCTGCTCACTGCAGCTAGAGAAAAGCCCATGCAGTAATGAAGACCCAGTACAGCCAAAAATAAATAATTAAAAAAAAAAAAAAATCCAAGTGTTGAATCAGGACTTTGCACCCCAAATCTTTGGGTGAAGATTTAGCTACCATCTGGTGCACCTGGACATATGGGACAAAGCCTCATTCCCCCTTCAAGGATTTCTCTTGTCTAATTCGTTTTCCAAGGAAGTTCTCAAAACTCACATACCAGGCAAGGTCAACAGGGAGAAGCTGGGTCTGGGCCCAGCACCTCATAAGGTCCCTCTTTAGGAGTTACACTTTGGCCCTGGTGTGGATTTCTTAAATAAGAATCTTACCTTCTGAGGAGCACTGAGGTTCATCTCTTTCCCAGTCTTCACAGTCCATTTTCATACCTGGGTTCTCCTCCAAAACAGACATTTTCAGTGTGAGGAAATGACTCAACAGGAGGCTGGGATGAAGGGCAGGACCTGAGTGGACAGGAAGAAAACTGGTAATGGCATCTTCTGACCCCAGAAGACCTTGCTGAATGCCTGTAAGTGTCCATCAGGCTTCAGGCCTTGCTCTCTGCCTGGAAACGTTTGCGGCATCCAGGAGGTCCTCCCAGGCCTGGGCCATCCTTCTTTGATGTTTGCCCTCCAAAGCGATGTTTTTGAAATATATCATTTTTATGATCTTGACAACCTTTTAGCAAAATGACACAGAAAATTCAAAGTATATTGTTCTACAGTATGGAGTTTCCTTTCAAAACTAAAAATAGAGCTACCACATGACCCCAAATCCCACTACTGGGTGTATATCCAGATAAAAACATGATCCAAAAGGATACATGCACCCCGACGTTCACTGAATAAGTGTACAGTAGTGAGGATATGGAAGCAACCTAAATGTCCATCAACAGAGGAATGGATAAAGAAGATATGGTGTGTATATACAATGAAATATTGTCCACTCACTAGAAAGAATGAAATAATGCCATTTACAACAACATGGATGGATCTAGAGATTGTCATACTGAGTGAAGTTAAGTCAGACAGACAAGGAGCAGTATCATATGACATCACTTATATATGGAATCTAAAGAGAAGTGATACAAATGAAGCTATTTACAAAGCAGAAAGAGACTCACAGACTTAGTTAGAGAATGAACTTGCGGTTGCGGAGAGGGAAGGATGGAAAGAAGTGATAGTTAGGGAGTCTGGGATAGACATGCACACACTGTTATATTTCAAATGGATAACCAACAAGGACCTACTATACAGGACAGAGAATTCTGCTCATGGGGCAACTTGGATGGGAGGGGAGTTTGGGGGATAATGGATGCATGTGTGTGTATGGCTCAGTCCCTTCGCTGTTCGCCTGAAACTATGACATCATTGTTAGTTAATAAGCTATACCCCAATACAAAATAAAAAGTTGGGAGTATATTTTTCTAATCCTGGGACTGGAGAAAGACAGCCCACAGGCCAAATCTGTCCTACCACCTGGTTTTAAATAAAGTTTTATTGGAACACAATCATGTCTGTGTTTACGTGTTTTCTATGGCTGTTCTCTGGCTGCAACAGCAGAGATAAGTCATTGAAAGAGAGTCAAAGAAAGCCTCTACTGCTTACTGTCCCAATCTTCATAGAAAAACTTTGCCAACCCCCTGGTAGAGTCTAGTCAGCAAAGAAAGGCCATTTCTTTGCAGCCTCTTGTCATGGAAAACAGAGCCTCCAGAGATCCCAAGGAGCTCAACTCCTGATGTCTTGGGGCAGGGCTGACTCAGAATCCCCTCACAGGACAAGCTTGGAGGAGAGAAGCTTTCAAATACTTTCCAGTGGTACATATCACCTCTCACCCAATTCACAAAGCCCATTCCCCAACATGAGTTCAGGGCAACACAGTGAGGGAAGTGGGGCAAGAATTGTTTATTCCCAATTTACAGACGAAAAAACTGAAGGTAGGTGACATGTCAAGGCTGACACCACTTTTAAGGTTGCAGAGATGGAAGTTTTGTGTGAAAACCCAATCCTTGGAAAAAGGCTTAGGAAAAAGACAAAGAGAACCTAGATGGTTTTATAATAAGTAAAAATGACTAGGAAGAGCTCCAGGGCTTGTCAGTAGGACAGTGAGCAAAGGAGAGGATGACCACCGGGCAGTTCTGGGGGGTGCGGAGAACTGATGGGTCTTTAAGGGCACAGATATCTACTATTTGATCCTCAGTAGTTCATTGTTTGCATCCCCTGAATTCACAAAGCACACCTGCCTTTGCAGTTTGAGGGACAAATCAAGGGACACAGAGGATTGGTGGCACTTGAGAAGGCAGAAAAATTGGCATTCACAGGAGGACATCAGAACAAAAGATAAAAATGTAGGTATCCAAATATACGAAGATGCTGCTAGTGACCCGAAGGATGCCCACAGGCTGGAGGACCTAGGGATGTCCCTGTGAGCTGTTTATGGAATTTGCCACCTATGTCAAGGTAAATGCAGGTGGCTTCCACAGAGCTTCCTAAAGAGGCAGTGCATTCAGCCATTGACAGTCATCTCTCCAGCTCAGATCGCTCAAAATATTGGGTTCCAAAATATCTTTCTGAAGACCAGCACTTTCCAGACTCTGGAATGAGTCTTCTCAGCCTTCAGAGAAGAGGCTGGCATTATCTGAGTTTGCAGGTTTCCTAAGCTCAGGGATTGCCGGGCCCTGGAGCAATGTCTGCTTATTGGTAGCCCTCCTAAAAGGCTTCCAGCTGCTTTGGGGGCTGAAAGCAAGGTGGTCTGGGCAGGTCTCAGACAGAATATTTAGAAATTCAGGAACTCCATGGAGGGGCGGGCTTCTGTTAGGGAAATAGCAAGGCAGACACCAGTTGCTGCTGGGCTCCTCCATCTATATCAGGTGGTTCCTCAAGCCAGGGGTAAGGACCACGTGGGCTTCCTAGAGGCTTGGTGGTAAAGAATCCGCCTGCCAATGCAGGAGATAGAGGTTCAGTCCCTGGGTTGGGAAGATCCCCTAGAGAAGGAAATGGCAACCCACTCCAGTATTCTTGCCTGGGAAATCCCATGGACAAAGGAGCCCAGCGGGCTACAATCCACGAGGTCGCAAAGACTTGGGCATGACTGAGCGAATAAACAACAAAGGGACCACTTACCTGGGTCAGGGAACCCCGAAGTCTGTGGCTCTGTTTTGGGCCCCTGGAGCACTGTTGTCTTATACTCTGGAGGGACCAGGCGTGATCCTCACTTTGAGTAATCAGTTTGGAAGCCTATATGCAAATGCAGCATCTCTCCAGCTAGTCATTGATGGCATCTGAGGTTATTAGTTCATCATTCATTGCCTGCCATCTTTCATACCAAAGGTATAAAGGAATTCCTGTGGGTAGTACCACATTGCCAAGGATCATGGTACATCCATTCAACACATTTCACAGTGCTTGAGATAAACTGTATGGGTGCCCACCTAGTCTGACAACAGTGATGTAGGAAAGAGTTGTAAATGGAAGGAAAGACGAGACACAGGTTGGGAAGACAAGCTGGGAGGTGCAGGAAAGTCCCCATCCTCATGGTGTTCAGGCAGGTGTTGTTGTTGTTCAGTAACTCAGTTGTGTCTGACTCTTTGTGACCCTATGGGCTGTATCACACCGGGCTTCCCTGTCCTTCACCATCTCCCAGAGCTTGCTCAAATTTATGTCCATTGAGTCAGTAATGCCACCCATATCTCATCCTCTGTCATCCCCTTCTCCTCCCACCTTCAATCTTTCCCAGCATCAGGGTCTTTTCTAATGAGTCGGCTCTTCGCATCAGGTGGCCAAAGTATTGCATCAGTCCTTCCAATGAATATTCAGAAGTGATTGCTGGGGCACCCACATTTCAGAGAAATATGTTCTTCTTTCATCTGTCCTTCCGATGCACTCCCGGATGCCACTGACACCTCCCTCCACATCTTCTCTGTCCTCTTTTCTTCAGTGATGACATGCAAAGCATCCTCAAGGAACTTCCTTTTTTAAAAAACTGTGTTTTATTGGAGTGTTTTTAGTAATTATGAAAACATAGGTACTTTCTAAAATAGAAACCTATTATAAAAATCTATTATTGAGTTAACACTGGAAGTAAACTGTATGTTGATCCATTTCCTTCCTTCACAATAGTCTATGAATATTCTTTTCTTTTTGAGACTATAATAAACTTGTAGCAATATATTTATGTCTTTCATTTCATATTTTAGTATTTTTGGTTTACTCTTAATGATGAGTATAGATTCAGAGGTTAATATTTACCTACGATATATATTTTTCAATCTAGAAGTAAATATCTAATAAAGGTACTCAGTTCAGATGTTTGATTTTTTTAATTAGGTTTATATTTTTAATAGTTTTCAATACCATTGTATAAAGGGGTGAAAGACTTGTTAATTGAAGTCAGATAATTTCCCCACACATTACTATTGAACCCTGCCTTGTTTACTTCATCCATCTCTTAGATTTCATAAAATCTGTAAAAAGCAGTAACTTTTAGCAGATTTACCTCCTCCTGTTCCCTGGTAGATCTGTTCAGGAGTACTGTCATCATTGTTTTTAGCCACTAAGTCGTGTCCAACTCTTTGCAAGCACATTTCAGAAACGTGAGGTCCCTTACCCAAGACCACACACTGAAGTCCTACTGACCCCATGAAGCCCTGATCACACCCTCTCCCCGACAGGGTCCCAGAGGCTCAGAGCTGTCTCAGACTCTGACTGCCTTCTTGTCACTGAAGAGACCTTGTGAGAGGGGGTGACGGGTATGGGGACAGGTGACACAGACTGACATAGTGCAGTGAGGGGTGGCTGAGTATATAGGTCATCAGAATAAACTTTGAGAACATGGGGGAAACTCCTAGCTTTTCATTTGTGGAGAGAAAATGAAAATTTAAGGTAACATCATCATATATAGTGACGCTAGTGATGTAGAACCCGCCTGCCAATGTGGGAGACATAAGAGACATGGGATTGATCCCTGGTCCGGGAAGATCCCCTGGAGGAGGGCATGGCAACCCACTCCAGTATTCCTGCCTGGAAAATCCCATGGACAGAGGAGCCTGGTGGCTACAGTCCATGGAGTTGCAAAGGGTCATACACGACTGAGCGACTAACGCTTTCACTTTCTTTTTTTCCTTCAGGTGCTAAACTGGGTACTGAAGGTACACTAGGAATTGGTCCACGATTGCCTTTGCTCCCAGGATGCTCACAGTACAGGAAGTGCCAGGCAAGGGGAACAGGAGAGAAGGGCATTTTCAGCAGAGAAAGTGGCAAAGGCAAGGTCCAGGGGCACAGAAGAAGCTGTTCTGCTCTGGGCATGGCCAGCCCTTCTGTGTGGCTGGACCTTGGCATCAGGTTGGCTGGAGATGAGGTCACATAACTTGCACAGAACAAGCTGAGCACAGATGCCACACAATGCCCTTGGGTTTGGGGTCCTTAAGCAAGAGGGAATTCCTTCAAATTTTCCTTTTATAATGCTCTCTTTCACACAGTGTGAAAGCCACATTTGGGCAGAGAAGGGCTGAACTGGGAGATAAGCCAGAAGGCAGAAGCCAAGGATGACATAGGAGGGATAAACAAAGTCCTATAGCACAGGGAACTATATTCAATATCCTGGTATAAATCATAATGGAAAAAATATGAAAAAGAATACATATACATATAACTCATCACTTTGCCGTACAGTATAAATGAGCATAATATTGTAAATCAACTACTGTTGTTGTATAGTCACTAAGTTGTGTCCAACTATTTTGCAACCCCCATGGACTGTAGCCCGCCAGGCTTCCCTGTCCATGGGATTCTCCAGACAAGAATACTAGAGTGAGTTGCCATGCCCTCTTCCAGGGGATCTTGCCAACAGAGGGATCAAACCTGTGTCTGCTGCCCCACTTTTGAAGAGCCAGGAGAAAAACAGGGCCCTGCATATGCCCCCTGCACACAACACCTCCTCAGGGGCAGGCAAAGCACTGAAGTCACCCTTTGGTCTTACCTCTGGACACACCCCTACCTTCACCCCAGGTAAGGAACCAGCCCACCCTTCTTAGGGAGCAACTCAGCAAGGAAACCTGTTTTCACTGCCCTCTGTTGAAGCAGGGGCCTCAGTAAAGACTTGCCTGAATTTCTTGTCTGGCTTCTAGTCAATATCTATTGATTAAGGAGGCCAAGAGCCCTGGTCAGTAGCATCCTGGGGCAACCCCACTCCCTGTGTTTGGCTGTGTGAAATATCTTCAGTGATTCTCCACTGTGATTGCAAGGACAACTCTGTAGGAATTAATGTATCCAGAAGGTGTTGGGGACCGCTCCCCGACTCTGCAGTCTTCTCTCTGAAGATTTACAAGCCAAATCCAAATACTTTCAGGTCCAGAGTTTACAATCATGCAAATCGGGACAGAAAAGAACTTTTAAAAAGCCCAGAAATTACACCCTATGTGAGAAAACAAAGAGGACTTGAAAGTAACGGAAATGTTTTTCCCCACTGTGTTGTTTCCATATTTTCTCACTGAGCCTTAAAATGCTTTTAAGATAAGGAAACCAAAAAACCATTATACTTATGAGAAGTCAGGGTCATGAAGAAGGGGGGAATATCTTCAAGGTATTTTGCCAGACATTTCATTTCCATGAATGTGTGTTAACAGAAGCTGTAGTAATAAGACCAGAGAGACACCACTGTTGCAAAATCACGGAAACCCACATCACAATGCTTCTTGGCCTCCCAGGCCAATGTCACAACCGAAAACACATGTTATGTATGGCTGTGTGTCACAAATTGCAATGACGTGGTGAGAAAAGACAAACAAAAAGCCCTCTTATTGACTCATGGCAGCCGACACAGATAGCCCAGATGGTTCCACTATGCTGGTTGTAAAAGGCAGGGAGGAACAGGCAGCTTCTGTGACCACAACAGGAAGGACCTTTATGCCTTTAATGAATGACATAGAATTATCCACCCCCATTTGCAGAGCACTTCCTGCTCAATATCTTATCTGACCTCTGAGGAGGCAAGATGGATATTATTATATCTGACAAAGGAATTGTATACAAAATGATAAAGAAGTAAAGCTAAATATGGAAGTTTTCTGTAATGATTCTAAGATCCAGTTACAGTGGCAGAGGGTTATTAACACACACACATCCACCAAGCAATTCTCTGCCACACACGCTAGGTGTACCACAATTCAATTCAATTCTAACACTATCTCCCCAAGATAGCATGAGACTCCACAGGTTACGAGCTCAGTCCTACAAGATGCTCCCACTACACTTCAGACACCAATCACAAGTTGTAGGTACCCCCTCACCCACCACTTCTGTTCAGCCTGGCTATAAATCAGTGGTTCCCAAGACCACCTCCTTGGATTCGGTTTGATTAATTTGTTAGAGTGGCTCACAGAACTCAGGGAAACACATTTGTTGTTGTTGTTGTTGTTGTTCATTCACTAAGTCGTGTCCAACTCTTTGCAACTCCATGGACTGCAGCACTCCAGGCTCCTCTGTCCTTCACTGTCTCCTGGAGTTTGCTCAAACTCATGTCCATTGAGTCGGTGATGCTATCTACCCATCTCATCCTCTGCTGCCCACTTCTCCTTTTGCCTTCAATCTTTGCAGCATCAGGGTCTTTTCCAATGAGTCGGCTCTTCACATCAGGTGGCCAAAGTAGTGGAGTTTCAGCTACTTCCAGTATATCAGGATATCAGCCCTTCCAGTGAATATTCAGGTTGATTTTCTTTAGGATTGAATAGTTTGTTCTCCTTACAGTCCAAGGGACTCTCAAGAGTCTTCCCCAGCACCACAATTCAAAAGCATACTTACATTTACGAGCTTATTACCGGATATCATACCTGGAGATTGTCAACTGAGTGAAGTTAAGTCACACAGTGTGTGTCATATGTCACACACATATGATATCCCTTATATGTGGAATCTAAAAAGAAATGATACTAATGAGCTTAATTACAAAACAGAAACAGACTTAGAGAACAAACTTAAGGTTGCCAGGGAGAAGGATGGAGGGAAAGAATAGTTAGGGAGTTTGGGATGAACATGTACACACTGCTATATTTTAAATGGATAATTAACAAGGTCTTACTGTATAACACAGGAAACTCTGCTCAGTGTTATGTGGCAACCTGGATGGGAGGGGATTTTAGGGGAGAATGGACACATGTATATGCATGGCTGAGTCCCTTCACTGTTCATATGAAACTATCACCACATGGTTAATCAGCTCTAATCCAATGTAAAAGTTAAAAAAAAATTAAATATGTGATAAAGGATACAGATAAGCAGCCAGATAAAGAGATACATAGGGTGAGGTCTGGGAGGGTCCCGAGTTCAGGAGCTTCCATTCCCATGGAGTTGGAGTGCATCACCCTCCTGGTGTAGACGTGTTCACACACCAGGAAGCTCCCTGAATGCTGTACTGTTGGTATTTTATGGCTGCTTCCTTACATGGACACGATCAATTTCTAATTCCATTTCCAGCTTCTCTCCCCTCTCTGGAGGATGGGGGTGGAACTGAAATTCATAGCCTCTAATTATGGTTTGGTCTTTCTGGTGGCCAGTCCTCATTGGAAAGCCCCTTCCAGAGTCGCCTCAATAGAACAAAAAGATGCTCTTTATTTTTTTGAAATCTTAAATCTTATCTTATTACTTAGGAATGTACAAAGGTTTTAGGAGCTCTGTACTAGGAATTGGAAGCAGAGCGCAGTATAAATATTTCCCATTATCTCAACTCTTCCAACATAGTAAGACAAACCACCAAATTTTTTGTTAATGGGCAAAAGATTTGAACAAAAGCCATCTACAAAATAAGATATGTGAATGGTCCAAATGTATAAGAACAAATACTCAACACTGTTAGTCATCAGGAAAAAAATTTAGAACACAATGAGATGCCTCTGTATATAGTCTAAATATTAAATAAAACAGATTTGGCAAAGATGTGAGTAACTGAAACATTCACAAATTCCAGGAGGGAAAAAAAATGGTATCAGCGTTATAAATAACTCCGGCAGCTTCTTACAAACTGCTAAACATATGCTTACCATGTGACCCAGCCATTCCAGTCCTAGCTACTTAAACAAGAGAAATGAAAACGTAAGTCCCCACAAAGACCTGTAAGTGGATGTTCATAATAGCTTTATGTACAATTGTCAAAAATGGTAAAAAATCAAACATCCATCAGGAGTCAAATGAATATGCAAATTATGGTATATCCTTACAATGGAAACTACTCAACAGTAGAAAGGAACTAACTGTTGACAAACACCAAAACCTGGGAAAATCTCAGAAAACATTAGGCTGTGCAAAGAAGCCAGCCACAAAGGACAATACCATGTAGAATTCCATTCATATGAAATTAGTGAGTGAAAGTCACTCTATCATGTCCAGCTCTTTGTGACCCTGTGGACTATACAGTCCATGGAATTCTCCAGGCCAGAATACTGGAGTGGGTAGCTGTTCCCTTCTCCAGGGGATCTTCCCAGCCCAGGGATCAAACCCAGGCCTCCCACATTGCAGGCAGATTCTTTACCAGCTGAGCCACCAGGGAAGAATGAAATTAGAGAGGGGGCCAACTGAAGTTACAATGATAGAAAGTAGATAAGTCATTGCCCCGGTGGAGTGGGGGGTGGGGGTGGGAGGCTGGCTGCAAACAGGCCTAAGGGAACTTTAGGAGGTGAGGCACATACTCTATGATTTGGTTGAGGTATTCATTTCACAAGTCTTTTTATTTGTCAAAACTCATCAAGGTGTACATTTATAAATGGATTTTTAGGGGCTTCCCTGGTGGTTCCCTGGTTAAGACTTTGCCTTCCAGTGCAGGGGGTAAGGGTTCAATCACTGGTCAGGGAGCTAAGATCCCACATACCTGGCAACAGAAAAACCAGAACATAAAACAGAAACAATATTGTAACAAATTCAATGTGTGCTAAGTCACTTCTGTGGTGTCCAGCTCTTTGCAACCTCCAGGCTCTTCTGTCTATGGGATTCTCCAGGCAATACTGGAGTAGGTTGCCATTTCCTCCTCCAGGGAACCTTCCCAACCCAGGGATTGAACCAATGTCTCTTACATCTCCTGTATGGCAGGCAGGTTCTTTACCACTAACGCCACCTGGAAGACTCTAAAAATGGCCCACATCAAAAAAATCTTTTAAAAATGAACTTTTATTGTATGTAAATTATAATTTTAGTAAGGTTGATTTTTAAAAGAAAATAATATAACCAAGTGTGACCTCATTTAGGCAAAAAAAAAAAGTATGTATGTATGTATAAATGCAAAAGATGTCAAAGATGTCAACCAAAGTAAGTACTTCAGATCAGTGCATTTGGGAGTGAGGAGGTATAAACCAGGACATCGACTTTTTCTTCTACAAAGTCTGTGCTAAAAACAACTTAGAAGATGCAGCTTATGGGATTTGTCCAGGAAACACCAGAGGCAGATGAGATTCAAGTCCAAGCTTTCTGATTCCATCAGTCGGAATGACCCAGGTCCCAAGAGGGGGCTCAGAAGGAAGACATTCTCCACCATCTGTTGCTCAGTTTGACGCCACACAAAGCCAAACAAATGTCACTTAGCAAAGTCCTAATTATGGAAAATATTGCTCAGTTTCAGTGGAAACAGTGCTGTAGATACTGATTTCAAGTGTTAAATATTTATGTCATTGTTACTAATAATGTCTTCTTGGGACTAGAAAGAGCTGTGTCTCTGCTTCCACATCCTCAGGGGTCACTTGGCACAGACAGGATTCACAGATTCACCTGTCAGTGCTCTCCGCCAGGTCCATGGCTTAGCCCCTCCTGGTACCACCAGGAATGGTTCTCTGAACATTCCAGAATGCTACAGCCCAGACCTCAAAAAATTCTGCACTTTACTTCCAAAAATACGAATCATAACAAAGTTTATATCAAGCATCATGTATGTGTGTGTGAGTGCTCAGTCATGCTGGACTCTTCTCCACCCCATGAACTGTGGCCTGCCAGGGTCCTCTGTCCATGAAATTTCCCAGGCAAGAATACTGGAGTGGGCAGCCGTTTTCTTCTCCAGGGAATCTTCAGGAATGGAGCCTGCATCTCCTGCATCGCAGGCGGATTCTTTACCAACTGAGCCACCAGCAGAGCCCCAGCCATTTTTAGTGCCCTAAGACTCAGCGCATCTAAAAATCTAATTTTAGAACAGTGTCAGATACAGATAGCCCTATTTAAGAAGCAATGAATAGACAGAGCTGAAAAACAAATGCCAATTTTCTCTTAAAACACTTTGGTGGTGAGGGGGTGTTTTTTTTTGTTTTTGTTTTCCTCCCTATTTCTCTACTGAGTTTAGCTTTGCTAAAAAATCTGTAACAGATCCTAGACTGGCAAGCTCCGAGGCACTTCCCCTGAACTGTGGGTACATGACCACTAGGTGGGGAGAGAGAGCGAGTTCCTTGCGGCGCGGGGGCGGGGGTGGTGCAGCTTGGGTGGATGTAGACTGATGCGCTGCTCCTCACAAAGAAGTGACTGGGTCTTTCTGACGCACACATTCCTTGGAAGCATAGAATCTGTTTGTTAAAACCTCCATAACATGCCTATCTAATGATGAAAACATTATATAGACTTAAGAAGAAAACTGTGGCAAACTCGTTTTAAAAAATGTTTCCTGATACAAGGTGCTGAAGGCAGACACTTCTCCAGCAAAGCAGTGGTTTATGGCTCAGCTGAGCCCAGCTTGGCTTTGCCTGCAAACGCCCTCTTCTTAAATCAGCCTGGAACCCAGACAACACGCAGCACACCGTTCAACTGCTGTATAATGTGGAGGAATTCTCTCTCTCATTGCTTCCTGCTGGCTTTTCTCTCTATGGAGAGAAACAGATGGTAGGATGGCAATGAGCCCAAATCTGGGAAGAGGGTGCCTTGGTGGCAAGGTAGAATTTGAAAATTTAGCTAAGGATTGTCACATACTTTCACCCACTTCACAATTTCTTCTGTCTTTTTTCATCTGTTTTATACAACCCCCTCCACTTGTTAAATCAAAGTGGATCAGTTGTGTCTGACTCTGCAACCCCATGGACTATATAGCTCACCAGGCTCCTCTGTCCATGGAATTCTCCAGGCAGGAATGCTTGAGTGGGTTGTTATTCCCTTTTCCACTGATCGAACCCAGGTCTTTTGAAATGCAGGCAGAGTCTTTACTGTCTGAGCCACATTATTCCTGACCTGCCTTCCAAAACTACCCCAGAAAAAACTGGTTTGTGGACTTAAGGAGAGCCAGGTGACAGTATCAATGAGACAACTTTCTATGAGATTTCCAATAGTAACCTTGATTCCACATGAGATTTGTCTGACCCAAACCTACACCCACTCTATGTCGAAGAGTCAGACAACCTTCCCACCGGGCCAGACTTGGGGGTGGTGGGGTAGTCCAGAGAGAGCCCCCTTCTCCAGGCTGAGCCAGATGATGAGTGGATGATCAACCCCATGACCTATCTAGACATCTAAGGAGAAGGAAATGGCAACCCACTCCAGTGTTCTTGCCTGGAAAATCCCAGGGACAGGGGAGCCTGGTGGGCCGCCGTCTATGGGGTCGCACAGAGTCGGACACGACTGAAGCAACTTAGCAGCAGCAGCAAGGGAGCCCAAGAAAGCTGCAAGCCTTACAGAAGCTAGAAATGACCAAAGTGGTAGCAAGAAAACGCTAAACAGAAACCATTATACAGCCTTGCAGTTTCCAGGAAAGTTCAGAAGAATATCTTCCAGAAGCTGCCTTTACTCCGTATCTCAGCAGTGAGAGAGGTCTGCGGGCCTGAAACTGGTGATTGGGAAAAGAAACACACAAAGCACCCTACAGCAGGAACCATGGGAGACAAAACCAATGACTAGAGACTAGATGGGGCTTCCCAGGTGGCACTACTGGTTAAGTACCCACCTACCAATGCAGGAAATGCAAGAGCCATGGGTTTGACCCCTGGGTCGGGAAGATCTCCTGGAAGAGGGCATGGAAACCCACTCCAGTATTCTTGCCTGGAGAATCACTAGGACAGAGGAGCCTGGCGGGCTACAGTCCACAAGGTCCCCAAGAGTCTAACACGACTGAGTGCCAGCACGCACACACAGAGAGCAGATGCGGCCAGACACAGACCTGTCCCCCACAGCCCCCTGGAAGCTGCACAGGGCGAAGACCTCTTCACAACCTGGGTGCCTCCAGGGGAGAAAGAGAGGGTGGGGTGAAATCCTGAGCTGGCTGAGTTTAAACCTAAAATGACTTTGAAGGACCTCTCTGGTGTCTCAGTGGATAAGAATCCACCTGCCAATGCAGGGGATGTGTGTTTGATCCCTGATCAGGGGAGATTCCATATATCGAGGAACATCTAAGCCCATGGGCCACAACCATTGAGCCCGTGTGCTACAACTACTGAAGCCCAGTTACCATAGAGCCCATGCTCCACAAAAGAAGCCACCGCAATGAGAAGCCCATTTACCACAACTAGAGTAATCCCTGCTCGCTGCAACTAGAGAAAACCCGCAGGCAGCAACAAAGACCCAGCACAACCAGAAATAAATAAATACTTTTTAAAAAGCAGACCTGAGGATATCTTAAAGTCCTTCAATTAAAAAAATAAAATGAAATAAGCTGAAATGACTACAGAAAATTTGAATTGCCTGAGTTTGCCTGAAAGAAACAACAACAACAAAATTAGGTATTTCATCAGAGATGCATTGAAAGTGTTAGTTGCTTTCCTGCTGCTGCTGCTGCTGCTGCTAAGTCACTTCAGTCCTGTCCGACTCTGTGCGACCCCAGAGACAGCAGCCCACCAGGCTCCCCCGTCCCTGGGATTCTCCAGGCAAGAACACTGGAGTGGGTTGCCATTTCCTTCTCCAATGCGTGAAAGTGAAAAGGGAAAGTGAAGTTGCTCAGTTGTGTCCGACTCTTAGCGACCCCATGGACTGCAGCCTACCAGGCTCCTCCGTCCATGGGATTTTCCAGGCAAGAGTACTGGAGTGGATTGCCATTGCCTTCTCCAGTTAGTCGCTCAGTAGTACCCAATTCTTTGTGACCGCATGGACTGTAGCCCAACAGGCTCCTCTGTCCATGGAATTCTCAAGGCAAGAATGCTGGAGTAGGTAGCCATTCTCTTCTCTAGAGGATCTTCCCTACCTAGGGATTGAACCCAGGCCTCCTGCATTGCAGGCAGATTCCTTACCAACTGAGCCACTAGCGAAGCCCTCAGAGATGCAGGGGAGTTACCAAAAAAAAAGGAGGAAAATTCTATTTGTGCTCCCCTGAGTCTATGACCAATTGACGTGTGTTCACTTCCTGGGAAATGGCCCAAAGCCGAGTTCTTAGTAATGGGATTCAGGCTGACTTCTATTTCTGGACTTTGCACGGAAGGCAGGGAAGTTACTATAAAAAGAAGGAAGTGAGCCGCAGAAATTGGCTCCGTGATCATTGCCACATTCTCTCAGTTGAGATCTCCACAAGGCAGGTCGTGGGATCCCCTTTTGCAAACAAGGCAACTGAGTTCAAGGCGATTAAACAACCTTCCCAGAATTGCTGGTGGGGAACGAAGCTTGAACGTGAACCCAGCGGTTCTTCACTTCGAATCTGCTCCCTTCGTCTCATTCCTATTCCGTGTGTGAAATGTTTAACTTTCTTAAATCAAAAATAATAATAACATTGCTGAAATTCAGCTTCCATACACCAGTGCCAAATTAAATCTTGGAGACAAAGTTTTGGGTGAAATAGAAATAGCTTCATTGCTTTGCCAGGCAAAGGGGGCCCCAGCAGACTGCTGTCCTCAAAACTGCTGTGATCCACCCTGGAAGGGGTCATGAGGAGTGTTATGATTCAAGGAGCAGGGCGTAGCCAGCTTGTGGATATTCTTCTGATTGGCTGGTGGTGAGGTAATTGGGAGTCAGCAACAGCCTTCTGGTTCCAACCAGTCTGGGGTCAGTGTTCTTGTGGTCAGTAGTTTTCATCTAATGGAGGGTCTGCCTCTTATAAGAAACAGTTCAGGAAAGTGTATCAGGCCTGTACCAGTATCTTGCAGATAATCGTGAGTTCGGTGATTCTGCTATGTAGCAGACTTATAGTATAAATTGTTACCAGTTTCCCAGCCTCACAGTTTCTGCATCTTCACATTTCCCAATCATTAGCTCTTCAATCAGCCTTTTACTTCAAAAGATGAGGACAGAGGCCTGTATATAATTTCAATAGTAAGATGAGAGAGTGGTTGTTATATATAATTTAGGCATAACAACCATTCTCTTATCTTACTTCTTGCTGATATTTTCAACACCCCATGCCAGGGTAAATTTCAAGCCCTTAAGAAATAACCATGGCCTTGATACCCAACGACCATCCTTCCAGGAATTTTTTCCTTCTCTTTCCTTATAGACCTGCACTATACACTCACCATACATGGCTCTTGAGCATCTAAAGTATAAAACACACCCCGAATGTCACAGATGACATAGTTTACATTCTTTTATTATTAAGTAAAGGACATAAAATATCTCACTGATTGTTATTATATTAATTATGTGTTCAAATGACAATATTTTGGATCTACTGGGTTAAATAAAATACACAAAAATTAATCTTATCTCTTTCTTTTAAATGCAGGTTCTACAAAAAATTTAATTCCCTAAGAGGCTCACATTTGCAGCTTACAATTAAATTTTTATCAGATGACACTGCTCAATAAAATGAATTTTTATGTCTATTTTTATGTGATCCTTTACTGATTATTTTCCAGAGCTTCAGAGTCAGTGTACTCGATGGAAAGTCAAAAGATTCCTGAGACCAAGGTTTTGTTTGAGGTTTTTCCTTTTTGTGTGCTTTTTTGCTGGTGGTGTTTTTTACTTATGCTTTTGTGTTTCTGTGTTTCAGTGGCTGCTCAGAAAACCAGAAGTCAAAGTTTGAGAAAGTGCAGAAGTTTTGAAGATGTGAGACTCTGGTTCATGTCCTGTCTCTACTATTTCCTATTTACTGAAACTTGGGCCATTTACTTAACTTCTCTAAGCCTCGTTTATACCTTCTAAGGAGGGAGGGTCAAAGTGTTTAATGACGCTTAATGATAGTATGAGGATAAAGAGAAATAATAAATATGGAGTGACTGGTAACCACTCTTTTTTTAATACAGCTTTCCCAGACTCCCTCACCATCCTCATTCTCATTTTGAGTTCACTCCTTAAGTTGTACTGAAAGTTCACTTTGTAAAAGCAATCAATGCTTGTGAATTAATTTGAAATGCAATAATGCTGTTTCTTTTTTTTTTTTTTTTTAGTGCAAAGTTGTGCTTACAGAAGTGAACTTCTACCTAGTTTGGGAAAGCATGGTGATTTGTCTGGGGTGCCTCAGTTTTCCCATCTGGGAAGGAGAGAGAAGGTTATGTGGAAGTAACATTTGATGATCTGAAGGGTGGGGTGGGCTGTGGGCACGGAGGAGGTCTCCAAGGTGATCCTGATTCACCCACTGAAGACCCAGCAGAGGTGGGTGGATGTGGTCACAGAAAAAAGACAACACCGGACCCTGATGGGGACTGGTTCTGTGATGAGGCAGCCACTTTCATGTGAGTTTCTTTCTGTTTCAGTTTTTGTAGCAACAGCCTCCAGCTCTTGGGTCCCCAGGATGCATGCCACTGGCACCCCCATTTGTCACACAGAAGATGTGTTCATGATAACTATTGCCCTGTTCACATTAGAAGCAAGAAATGAGACAAGTCACATGAAAGACTTAGGCAGGAAAGCATCCTGCAAACTGAGGTAATACAGCTGGTGGTGGTGGTGAGTTTGGAGCCAGGCTTCTTCTGTCCCCAGATGAGTATTTCCAGGCAGACCATGCCATCTCAGATGCCTTCCTCATCTACCGGGATTGGATCCCCAAGGCCCCATCCAATACTAACATCCTTTTTTTCTGCCATTTCAGAAAATCTGTTTTTTGTAATGAAAATAACCAAGTAATTCTTCTGTTTCCTAAGGCTCAAGACTAGCTATAAAACTAGCCCTAGTAATATCCATATCAGTCAAGTCAAGAAAATATTTATTGCTTGTGTCTCCACTGTTGAAATTCCTATCTTAGCAGCATTGGAAAAAAAAAAAAAAGACCAGGATTTCCCTGACAGTCCAGTGGTTGCAAATCCACCTGCCAATGCAGAGGACATGGGTTTGATCCCTGGTCCGGGATGACTCCACTTGCCACTAGGCAACCAAGCCCATGTGCCACAACTACTAGAACCCATGCTCTGCAGTGAGAGAATCCACAGCAGTGAGAAGACGTGCACCCCAACAAAGAGTAGCCCCAGCTCGCCACAAATACAGAAAAGCCCAAGCAAAGCAGCAAAGACCCAGCACAGCCTAGATAAATAATAAATTTTTAAAAGACCAAATGACAAGCCTTCACTTTCCTATTGATGAACAAGCCTTCCTGTCTGACCTTGTTGTGAGTCAATCAGTCATGTCTGACTCTTGGCAACCCCATGGACTACAGCACACCAGGCTTTCCTGTCTTTCACTTTCTGCCAGAGTCTGGCCAAATTCATGCCCACTGAGTCAGTGTTGCCATTCCAACTGTCTCATCCTCTGTCATCCCCTTCTTCTCCTCCCCTCAATCTTTCCCAGAACGAGGGTCTTTTCCAATGAGTTGGCTCTTCGCATCAGGTGGCCAAAGTATTGGAACTTAAGCATCTGTCCTTTCAATGAATATTCAGGGTGATTTCCTTTAGGATTGACTGGTTTGATCTCCTTGCAGTCCAAGGGACTCTCAAGGGTCTTCTCCAGCACCATAGCACTCAGCCTTCCTTATGGTCCAGCTCTCACATCCATACATGACTACTGGAAAAACCATAGCTTTGACAAATACCAGTGGTTTTCCTTAAATTTTCCTTTAGCCAGTACAGCCCCTCCATGGATGCCCCAACATCCATGGTCCCTACTAGGTCCCTGCTTGGGTCCCTACTTCCATCCTCCTGGTAGTTCTGACTTGGAAAACTCACTGGCATGGGTTAAGCTGCCTATGTTTGTCAATTCTCTGTGTTCAAGTAGGCATATGCACATCCTGTCTCTCCCTTAATAGGATACACGTACCCCGTGGCTGGGCAGTACACCTCCACTCCCCTTCCTAGCCTTCCCAACCACTCCCATGCAGGGACGGGGGCGGGCAGAAGCAAAGGGAAAGCTATGATACCAGGAGGAGAGCCCTTCTCTTCCCAGAGATGAGGGGCTTTGCCCTCAGCTGTGGAAATAAGTCCCAGTTTTGAGGCTGCAGTCCATGTAGTTTTCAAGAGTTCGACATGACTTAGTGACTGAATAACAACAACTTGAGGATCTAGCTCACATTTTTTTTTTTTTTTTTTTTTGGCCACTTGACTTGCAGTATCTTCCCCAACCAGGGATGGAACCCAGGCTCCCTGCAGTGGAAGTGCAGAGTCCTAACCACTGGACCACCTGGGAAGTCCCCTGGCTCACATTTCTGGAACAGACAAGCAGGAGAGTCACTCATCTGCAAGTCTGGGCCTTTCCCTTAGGCACAGCTTGGATCAAGTCCCATCTCTGTGTTGGCCTCTGTTTGCCCTCCCAGACCATAGGCACACAAACCTGTCATCCCTCCTGCCCAATTTGCATAAACTGAAAGTAACCAGCCCCAGGCTCCTCCTGTCACAGGAAAAGGGGACTTTATAGTATTAAACAGAGATGAGTCAACACAACAAGGATATAACACATGGGCTGAGTCAAGGCCGGTGTATCTCTGGTCAGGCCGGGTATTTGGGGCAGCTTGGAAGGGTTACTTCTTTTTGTTTTTTAATTTTTATTAGAGTATATTTGATTTATAGTGTTGTGTTACTTTCAAGTACAGCAAAGTGAATCAGTTAAACATATACATATGTGCTCAGTTGCTTAAGTCATTTCCGACTCTCTTGCAACCCCACAGACCACAGCCCACCAGGCTCCTTTGTCCATGGGATTTTCCAGGCAAGAATACTGGAGTGGGTTGCCATTTCCTACTCCAGGGAGTCTTCCTGACCCAGGGATCGAACTCCTGTCTCCTGCATCGGCAGGAGGCTTCTTTACTACTGAGCCACCTAGGAATTCCCATATGTATACATATGTGTGTGTGTGCTAAGTCTCTTCAGTCGTGTCCTACTCTTTGTGACCCTGTGGACTATAGCCTGCCAGGCTCCTCTGTCTTAGGGATTCTCCAGGCAAGAATACTGGAGGGGGTTGCCATGCTGTCCTCCAGGGGAATCTTCCCAACCCAAGGATTGAACCTGAATCTCTTATGTCTCCTACATTGGCAGGTGGGTTCTTTCCCACTGGCGCCACCTGGGAAGCCCGCGTATTCATATATCCACTCCTGTTTAGCTTGTTTTCCCATGTAGGCCATTACAGAGTACTGAACTCCCTGCGTTCTACAAAAGGTTGGAAGGTCTCCTTCTTGAATCTTGTATTCAGCCCTCCTTTCTCCATGGCATGTCCAGCCTTGGGAACAAGGTCAGCAAATGGGGATAGGAGTCAGATGACAGGCAGACCCCTCCCTTGTCCCACGGAAATGCCATTTAGATAACTTTTTGTTGTTTACTTTCTCCAACAGTCACTGCTCCCTGCAAAGGCTCTGTACCTCCACTTGCTAGAGGCAAAGAGAATGGAGACAATGGGGAGACCCTCATCAGGTGGAGTGTGTCACTTGGGGGTAAAAGACTGCCAATGGACCCGGAGGCCCAGTCTTAGAAGAGCAGACATCTGTTGACATATGTGGCCCAGACACAGGATGTACGGGCTCCCCAGAGACAGCCTGTTTTCTCACGTGGCAGAGCCAAGGCAGCCCAGACATGGTCCTGGTGCCAAAGGGGAAAGCGACAGCACACCTGTCGGTACGCGCTTGCATACTTAAGAGCTTGCGTGCTTGCATTCCTGCAAGATTGTGTGATGACCTCTGTACAGCCTCTTGGACCAGCTCACTCTTCACCAATCATGCCCAGATCTAGCTGCAAAGAAGACCCAGGCAAGGGATGGGATCTCGCCCTAAGACCCCCAGCATCTGTGGGCACTGAGTCACTGGTGACCTCATTTCCTCTCTCATTTGATCTGTCATTGAGAACTCCCTGGCTGGGAGTCCAAAAATACTAATGAGATTGAACAGCTGTCAGCATGCCTTTCCTTCAGCCAACCTGCCTGTCTGCTGCTGCTGCTGGTTGAAGTCCAGCTGTCAGCCATCTGCTGTAAGAGCCCAAGATGAGCGTTCAGAAAGAAAAGTAGCACAGTCAGGACACCAACAGCCCCAGAGGCTTACAGTTCTGTCATTTCTCCCACCTCTACACCCACAGTTGCCACCAGGACTCCTAACTTTAACTTCCACTGCCCAGCACCCACCATGAGATTTCCTACAACCCATCAACTTCCTGGCCTCTTGTCCCTGCCTTGCTCTCCTGCCCAGGATCCAACCCAGCAGCTCCTGGGTGCCTTGCATCTGCTCGGTGAAGGAGCATGTGACCTAAAGGCAAACTGTCCCTCCCTAAACTTGAGGCCATTGTTGTTGTTTGGTGACTAAGTCTTGTCCAAATCTTTTGCAATGCCCTGGACTATAGCCCACCAGGTTTCTCTGTCCCTGGGATTTCCCAGGACAATACTAGACTGGGTTGCCATTTCCTCTTCCAAGGGATCTTCCTGACCCAGGGATCAAATCTGTGTCTCCTGCTTGGCAAGTGGATTCTTTAGCACTGAGCCACTTGGGAAGCCCTGGGGCTAGAAAACCCCAAATGGCCTTCCTGAGAACCTCAGGGAATCTGGTTTCTTCAACAGGTTTTCCAGGTGACCGAGGATGATAAGTGGTCTCTGGAGAACTACATGCCAGCCTTCTCCCCCAAGCTGATCCCAACTGCAGGGTATCCTGAGTGCAACATGGGTACAGAAGCAAAAGGGACAGCAGCTTGTGAGCCCCATGGGAAATGTCCCTGCTGTGCATGTGTCTATCTTTGTGAGGCAGCTGTGCCTTCATCCACAATAATTTTTCTGAGATCTACCCTAGTATCTACTTTTTAGAGCTATAAACCCGTGTTGTTGTTCAGTTGCTAAGTCATGTCTGACTCTTTATGACCCCATGGACTGCAGCACACCAGTCTTCCCTGTCTTTCAACATCTCCCAGAGTTTGCTCAAACTCATGTCCATTGCGTTGATGATGCCATCCAACCATCTCATCCTCTGTTGTCCCCCTTTTCTCCTGCCCTCAATCTTTCCCAGCATCAGGGTCTTTTCCAATGAGTTGGCTCTTCACATCCGGTGGCCAAAGTATCAGAGCTTCAGCACCAGTCCTTCCAATGAATAAAGTCATCAAAATAGAAAAATCACTCTTGATGGCAGTAATCTCTGGGCTGCAATATATGACTCAGAGAAGAGACAGTGTCACTTTTCACAATGAAAGCTTTCATGCTGTTTGATTTCTTATCCTACACTTGTAAGCTTTTTAAAAACTAATAGCAATAAATGCTGGAGAAAGTGGAGAAAAGAGAATTCTCTTGCACTGTCACTGGAAATGTAAATTGATAACAGTTTTTAAAGGAGAATTCCTTTGAAAACTAGGAATAAGACTACCATATGCCCCAGCAATCCCACTACTGGGCATGTACTCTGAGGAAACCAAATTTGAAAAAGACACGTGTATCCTCGTGTTCACTGCAGCACTATTTACATTCAACACTATTTAGTTAGGACATGGAAGCAACTTAGATGTCTGTCCATCAACAGATAAATGGATAAAGAAGTCGTGGTGCATATATACAATGAAATGCTGTTCAGCCATAAAAAGAAATGCTTTTGAGTCAGTTCTAGTGAGGTGAATGAACCCAGAGCCTATTACACAGAGGGAAGTAAGTCAGAAAGAGAACAACAAATATCTTATATTAGTGCACATGACACAGCAAGGGAAGGAGAGGGTGGGACGAACTGACATACCAAGTAGATAGAGTAGCTTCCCAGGTGGTACAGTGGTAAAGAATCCACCCACCAAGGCAGGAGACTCGAGAGACACAGATTTGATCCCTGGGTTGGGAAGATCCCCTGGAGTACGAAATGGCTACCCACTCCAGAATTCTTGCCTGGAAAATGGCATGGTTAGAGGCGACTGGAGGGCTACAGTCCATGGGTTCCCAGAGTCGACTATGACTGAGCGCGCGCACACACTCAGTCCTGTCCATCAACAGCACCGATCCTTTGCACCTGAGTTTAATCGCATTAGAACAAGTTTGAAACAATCCATTCAGTTCTCAGGCAATTCTCAGGTCTAGAACCAACTGCCTTTCCACATCATGGCTTCACACATGCCATGCCACCCATATGATCCACCCCATTACTATCAAATACTTTGAAGTTTACCTGCCAGAGTTCCCTAATATCACCCAAGATTGGTGAGGGAATTAAAGGGGATGGGTGATACAGAAACTCTTAGACTCCTGTGGGTGTGGCTACTCTGCCAGTCCAAACTTTCCTGGAGGGCTCAAGGCTCAAGAATTGGGTATTTTCTCTAAGAATATATTTCCAGCTTGTCTCAGAGAAAAACTGCAAGTGCTCACTTTTTTTCACCCTCACCTCCACCCAGGAGATCCTTTGATCTGTGAAACTGTTCCCTTGTTGAGCCACCTCTTCCCAAGAAGAGACGTTGAAGGAAAGTAAAACTCTAAGAAGCTTTTTTAAAGCTGCCCCCCAGGGCTTCCCTGGTAAACAATCCTCGGGCCAATGCAGGAGACATGGATTCGATCCCTGGTCCGGGATGATTCCACATGCCGTGGAGCAACTACACCGATGCACCACAACTACTGAGCTTGGGCTCTAGAGTCCAGGAGCCACAACTACTGAAGCCCCAGCACTCTAGAGCCTGTGCTCTGCAATAAGAGAAGCCACTGCAATGAGAAGCTGGCACAGTGCTGCCCTGACTCACCAAAATTAGAGAAAGGCCTGTGCAGCAACGAAGACTCAGCGCAGCCAAAAATAAAATAAATGAATAAATAAATTTAAAAAAAAACCTACAACCCAGTCTTCATATGCTCGAGCGTGTGAAACCATTACCAGGAGCTGGGGGCATCACTCATCACTCTCTCTCACTTGCAGCCCCCAGGCTGGTCCTCAGAATGGAACCCAGTTAGCCAGAACCATTTTTCCAGGACTTCTGTGAGAAGCAAGAGGCCCTCCTCCAGCCCACTCAGTGCTTCTGATCTGTCAGGATTAGGCAGGCTTGGAAACTCAGACCCAGCATGAGTCACTTCCAACTCACTGCTAGTGTCATCATTTTATATAAATCTGGAATTATTTGGAAGTGCCATTTTTTTCCCAGAATTTCTCTCTAGGCTAAGAAAGGTTTTGCTTTGCTTCGTTTCTTTCAGAGAAGTTTCTCCTTTTTTATTTTTTTAAAATTTTATTGGACTCTAGGTGATATACAATGTTGTGTTAGTTTCTGCTGTACAGCATAGTGAATCAGTTACACATATACATATGTCCACTCTTTAGATTCTTTTCCCATATAGGTTACTACAGAGCACTGAGTAGAGTTCCCTGTGCTATTTAGTCTATTTTATATATAGCAGCAGTGAAGTGAAGTGAAAGTTGCTCAGTAGTATCCGACTCTTTTCGACACCATGGACTATACTGTCCATGGAATTCTCCAGTCCAGAATACTGGAGTGGGTAGCCTTCCCTCCTCCAGGGAATCTTCCCAACCCAGGGATCGAACCCAGGTCTCCCGCATTACAGGTGGATTCTTTACCAGCGGAGCCACAAGGGAAGCCCAAGAATATTGGAGAGGGTAGCCTATCCCTTCTCCGGGGGATCTTCCAGACCCAGAAATTGAACCGGAGTCTCCTGCATTGCAGGTAGATTCTTTACCAACTGAGATATCAGGGAAGCTGCATATATAGTAGTAAGTATATGTCAATCCCAGTCTCCCAATTTATCCCTCCCCACCTTGTCCCCTGGGAAAAGTAAGTTTGCTTTCTACATCTGTGACTCTACTTCTGTTTTGTAAAAATATAGCATGTGTTATGAATTTTCATGTCATTTTTTTCTCTTAGATGGTTTGAGTTTTGTTTCATTTTTTCATTAATGTTTTGTTCACTAGTCTAAAGAAATTATATATTTATCTCTCTTATAAAAGTGCTTACCTCTAAGAGTTTTTAACATCATATCTAATTAAATAAAAATCTATTTTGTCAAAAACTTTCTTGACAGAAATAAATTTGTCAATATTTATTCCCTTCTCTTTAACTAAAAAGAACCTCAGAGTGCTTTAACTTCTATCTCTCCCCTCCCCAAACCTACTATAGTTCCCTCACAAATTAGATATTTTATTAAACAGTTGACGCTTGTTTGTGAGTGTGTGTGTGTGTGTGTGTGTGTGTGTGTATGTGTGTGTGTATGCTCAGCTGAGTCCAGTTCTCTGCAACCCCATGGACTGTAGGCCACCAGGCTCCTACTCCATTTCCTACTCCAGGGGATCTTCCCAACCCGGGGATCAAACTGGTGTCTCTTACATCTCCTGCATTGACAGATTCTTTACCAGTGTCCCACCTGGGAAGCTCAAATGTTTGTTTAGCTTTATTCAAACACTGACTATATACTTAGCCCACCATTTCTTCTTACATCCCAGGCTTTCCTAGTGGGGTCATTTTCCCCTCCCGCTAGTACAGCCTTTGGAAGTCAGTTTAATAAAGGCCTCTTGGTATGAAACTTCACCACTGACACCTTTGCATGGTTCTTGTTCTTGAAAGATGTTTTTATGGGACCCACAATTCTCAGTTGATAGCATTTGCTTACAATACTATAAAACTATTATTGCATTGTTTTTCAGCTTTCACTTTAACTGTTGAAGAGTTCCCCATCATTCTAATTGTTGTGCCTCTGTAACCAACCAGCTTCTCTTTGCTATCTCCTGTGCATACCCTGGAAGAGAGCATGGCAACCCACTCCAGAGTTCTTGTCTGGAGAATCTCATAGACAGAAGAGCCTGGCAGGCCACGGTTCATAGGGTCACAAAGAGTTGGACATGACTAAAGTGGCTTAGCATGCACACACGTGGTTAACCTCACTTGTGAAATAATTTTCTTACTGCATCCAGCTGAGTCATGCTTTTAAAAATATGCTAATGAGAGCTAACTTAATCCTTATATTCCAGATGTCTTTTACTGGGGGAAATTGTGCTACACAATTAGTCATCTATATGACTAGAAATGAAAAGCCTTTTTATTGTGGTTTTTTTTAAGTTTCTTCACTACTTTGTTCACTTAACAATTGAGCAAATATTTGTTGAGAACCTTCTAATTGTGAAGCATTGTATCAGGTACTGGATGTATATTGGAGCATAAAACAGATATGATGTTGCCCTATGGAACTTACAGCTTAATAGGAGAGATATTCAACAAACAAGAAAACAAATAAATATGAACATAGAGAATGACTCGGAAGTCGAAAGAACCTAAAACATTGTTGTATGAAGAAATGAAGGAATTAAGACGGTTTGGCCTTCTCAGAAGGCTCAGAAGAACTTCATTTTGAAAATCCTTTTTATATTTTAATCCACTTCATCTGACTGACTCCTGGTTCCACCCACTCCACTGAAGCTACTTTTGTGAAAGCTTCCTAATCCAGTGGATTTACCCACATCTTAGGCCACATTCCTAGGTGCTGTGCTTAGCCATGTCCAATTCTTTTCGACCCCATGGACTTTAGCCCACCAGGCTCCTCTATCCATGGGATTTCCCAGGCAAGAATACTGGAGTGGGTTGCCATTTCTTCCTCCAGGGCATCTTTCCAACCCAGGAATGGAAGCCAGGTCTCTTGCATCTCTTACATTAGCAGGAGGTTTCTTTACCACTAGCGCTACCTGGGAAGGCCTAGGCACCATTGACCACTTCCATTTCCTTTTTCTTTTATCCTCTAGGTCACCTGGCTTTTCTTTCTTTTTTATTTTTAAATACCAGTTTTACTTTTTTTAAAAGATTTTTAAAATGTGGACCAGTTATTAAATCTTTATTGAATTTGTTACAATATTGCTTCTGTTTTTGATTTTTTGATCACAAGGCATTTGGGATCTAGTTCCCTGACCAGGGATCAAACCAGCATCCCCTGCATTGGAAGGTGAGGTCTTAACCACTGGACCACCAGAGAAGTCCTTCACCTGGTTTTTCTTCTGGCCTTATTTTCTCCTGTACTGACAATTCTTATACTACCTGCTCTCAGGGGTTGCCTGTCCTACATATATTCATTTTGAACTCCCAGATCTTCTATCACTCTCTTCCACCCTACTTGGTCCCTTGGAGTCTGACTCACATGGACTGCATTCACTGGGCTCCCTGGGTGTCTAGCTTTCAGTTGGGTTCGGCCTGCCAGAGGAATGGAGAGGAAATCAGAAGGCAGCAGGCTGAGAGGTGAGAACATTTATTCCCCAAGCTCCTCACCCAGCTTCTGCAGGGTCACCATCTACTCTCTCTGAGGTCTGGGAACCAGAATCATTGTTCAGTCGCTGAGTCATGTCTGACTACTTGAGACTCCATGGACTCCTATTTCAGGGAAATAGAATGACTTCTACCAACTGTGCATCACCAGCCAAACTGTTGTCTAGGGAGATTTACCTATAAATACCAAAAACATAACAAATTCATTTATCCAAGCTTTACTACAATAACTCCTCTTTTATCCCTCCCCCTAAAGCAAGCAAACACACTAAGCTGATCATCCCACTTGTTGTTTGGTGGTGTTAAGTAATGCCTCTTCCAGTGGGTCAATCTAAAAGTCTGAGAGTTAGCCTCAACTTTGCTTCTTCAATCCCCATTCATATCTAAAACCATTAAGTTCCTTCCAATTCTACCTTGAAAATGTTTCAACTCTATCCCTTCCACTCTCTCCCCACCACCATTATCTTATCTCAAGGCTTATCTCAAGGCCTCATCACTTCCTCCTAGACTGTCTCCTTGATTTGAGCCTGGCCCATCTCCAGCTGTACAGTGAAAAAATAAACTTGCTAAAATACAAATTTTGTTGTATCACTGAGATCTCCTTTGCCTAGTACACAAGGTTCTTCCTAATGTGGTCCTTGCCTACTTTGCTAGTCTCATCTCTCATCACTTGCCTTCAAAGAGCCTACCTGAAGGCATTTGGTCTGATACCCTCCATCCCCTCTGAGGACTACTTCTCCTATAAGACATGTGAGTAGCATCTGCCTATGAATATATTGTCCCAGATTCCTAGACTCAATCAACTGGCCCTTCTCTTCTTGGTCTCCTGCACTGACCTCTATCAGAGCATCTCTAACACTCTACCATCAGATCAGATCAGATCAGATCAATCGCTCAGTCGTGTCTGACTCTTTGCGACCCCATGAATCGCAGCACGCCAGGCCTCCCTGTCCATCACCAACTCCCGGAGTTTACTCAGACTCACGTCCATCGAGTCAGTGATGCCATCCAGCCATCTCATCCTCTGTCGTCCCCTTCTCCTCTTGCCCCCAATCCCTCCCAACATCAGGGTCATTTCAAATGAGTCAGCTCTTCGCATCAGGTGGCCAAAGTACTGGAGTTTCAGCTTCAACATCAGTCCTTCCAATGAACACCCAGGACTGATCTCCTTTAGGATAGACTGGTTGGATCTCCTTGCAGTCCAAGGGACTCTCAAGAGTCTTCTCCAACACCACAGTTCAAAAGTGTCAATTCTTCGGCACTCAGCTTTCTTCACAGTAAGACTCTCACATCCATACATGACCACTGGAAAAACCATAGCCTTGACTAGACGGACCTTTGTTGACAAAGTAATGTCTCTGCTTTTGAATATGCTGTCTACGTTGGTCATAACTTTCCTTCCAAGGAGTAAGCATCTTTTAACTGCATTGCTGCAATCACCATCTGCAGTGATTTTGGAGCCCAGAAAAATAAAGTCTGACACTGTTTCCACTGTTTCCCCATCTATTTCCCATGAAGTGATGGGACCGGATGCCATGATCTTTGTTTTCTGAATGTTGAGCTTTAAATCAACTTTTTCACTCTCCTCTTTCACTTTCATCAAGAGGCTCTTTAGTTCTTCTTTGCTTTCTGCCATAAGGGTGGTGTCATCTGCATATCTGAGGTTATTGATATTTCTCCCGGCAATCTTGATTCCAGCTTGTGCTTCATCCAGCCCAGCGTTTCTCATGATGTACTCTGCACATGAGTTAAATAAGCAGGGTGACAATATACAGCCTTGACGTACTCCTTTTCCTATTTGGAACCAGTCTATTGTTCCATGTCCAGTTCTAACTGTTGCTTCCTGACCTGCATACAGATTTCTCAAGAGGCAGGTCAGGTGGTCTGGTAGTCCCATCTCTTTCAGAGTTTTCCACAGTTTATTGTGATCCACACAGTCAAAGGCTTTGGCATAGTCAATAAAGCAGAAATAGATGTTTTTCTGGAACTCTCTTGCTTTTTCGATGATCCAGTGGATGTTGGCAATTTGATCTCTGGTTCCTCTGCCTTTTGTAAAACCAGCGTGAACATCTGGAAGTTCACGGTTCACGTATTGCTGAAGCCTGGTTTGGAGAATTTTAAGCATTACTTTACCAGTGTGTGGGATGAGTGCAATTGTGTGGTAGTTTGAGCATTCTTTGGCACTGCCTTTCTTTGGGATTGGAATGAAAACTGACCTTTTCCAATCCTGTGGCCACCTTACAAATAGCTGTGAAAAGAAGGGAAGCAAAAAGCAAAGGAGAAAAGGAAAGATATACCCATTTGAGTGCAGAGTTCCAAAGTATAGCAAGGAGAGATAAGAAAGCCTTCCTCAGTGACCAATGCAAAGAAATAGAGGAAAACAATAGAATGGGAAAGACTACAGATCTCTTCAAGAAAATTAGAGATGCCAAGGGAACGTTTCATGCAAAGATGGGCTCAATAAAGGACAGAAATGGTAGGGCCCTAACAGAAGCAGAAGATATTAAGAAGAGGTGGCAAGAATACACAGAAGAACTATACAAAAAAGATCTTCATGACCCAGATAATCACGATGGTGTGATCACTCACCTCGACCCAGACATCCTGGAATGTGAAGTCAAGTAAGCCTTAGGAAGCATCACTACGAACAAAGCTAATGGAGGTGATGGAATTCCAGTTGATATCAGTAGTATCCATCTCTAAATTAGTTCAAATTTTCTCTCACACTTACTTCTTCCAGGCAAATGGCTCAGTATTTCTCAGTATTATGCAATCCAACATTTTTTTTTTTTAAAGAATCCAGACTATTTCACACACACACACACACACAAATTAGGTGTAGCTTTGAAATAAGTCAAACCAGTTAGGGCAACAGTCTACTCTCCCCAAATTATGTATCTGTCAGTTTATCCAGTCAACAGTCCCCTAAATCATGGGAAAGTTTCTTTAAAAATGTAACTCAATGTTTACGCTTGTTGTAGTCATTTCTTAAGAGTTGAGGTCAGTTGGAAGTCTGATGGATAGATGATTTCCTACAGAGTAAACGCAACAGAGATTTCTTTGCTCCAACTATTTTCTTAGTAAAGTACGCTTTACTCATCTGATTTCATTGTGGAGACAAGCTAGGTTCCTATCCTGCTGTACAGGACTGAAGGATAAGCACTTTTCTACTCAAAGATGATATGATTTTGCTATCTAGGATATTTCACAGTCTAAGGGAGGTCTCCAGAGACCGTGGCCATGCTGTTTAAGTATCACTAGAAATAATAGTTTCAAAATAGCTTTTCTAAGACCAAAGCCATCATTTTTGAGGACATCTCAAACATTCAGTCAGCCTACAACTATCAAGTTAGATAAAGTGTTGCTCAGTGCTATGTTCCATCGCTCAGTCATGTCTGACTCTTTTAAGACCCCATGGACTGTAGCCTGCCAGGCTCTTCTGTCCATGGAATTCTTCAGACAACGATACTGGAGTGGGTTGCCATTTCCTACTCCAGGGGATCTTCCCAACCCAGGGATGCAACCTGCGTCTCCTGCATTGGCAAATAGATTCTTTACCACTGCGCCACCTAAAGGAATGCAAAATCAAATTCTTCAAAAATCACATGATAGAAATTATATGAATGTTGGCTTCACTATCTAGAGTCTGCTTCAACCTCATTCTGTCCTCAGTTCCCTGCACGGGAAATAAAATCCATACCTGGGTAAGCACTGTCATAAAATACCAGTGGTAACTGCAGGATAAAATACCACCTGAGTGTGATGAGTGCCACATCACTACATTGCTCTAAAAGTGGAAGGTTTCCGTTTTGCATTTTCTCAGGCTCTTTTTCAGGAGCCAGGGCCAATTCATGCATTTCCACCTGGCACAGTGCAGCCCAAAGTGGCTTCCCATCCCCTGGTGATGCTAGAGAGGAACCATGCGATTGTCCAGGAGCCAATTAGACATGGGACATACCCATTTAAATAAAACTCAGAGTCCATAACCATTTATTAAGCATTCAGTGTGCTGTGGGGAATAAGTAAATAACCAAAAAAAAAGAGAAAATGATTCAAACCTCCAGGAACCACATCAGGGTAAGGAGAGGGTAGGACAAATTGAGAGAGACGCATTGAAATATATGCATTACCATGTGTAAAATAGATAACTAGTGGGAAGTTGCTGTATAACACAGGGAGCTCAGCCTGGTGCTCTGTGACAACCTAGAGGGATACAATTGAGGGAGGTAGGGGTAGGCAATAGGCTCAAGAGGAAGGGGACGTATGTATACTTATGGCTAATTCATGTTATTGTACAGCAGAAACCAACACAATATCGTTAAGCCATTATCCTCCAATTTAAAAAATTTTTTAAAGAACCCAGACTTACAAAGTTCAGCAATAAAACCATTTCTCATTCCCAGCCTCTCCAGAGAGCAAACAATGCTATAATTAAAAAGTGGCTTCCAGGAAGAACAGAAACACAGAATCTGTCTTGAAAACATGAGTGTGATTATAAAAACACTTGCTAGGACTTCAGGAAAATTTAAGCCTCACAGACCTTTCAAAGACACAAAAGACTTTCCTAGGATAATATTCACATGTCTCTAAGATATTCACTATTAAGCAATAAGCCCTGCTGAGTTACTATCCCTCAGTAGCCACAGAGGGAATCCAATGTAGAAATGGGCTTATTCTTAAGTGTGGTAAGCTTTCCAGGTGGGCACTCATGGTAAAAAAAAAAAAAAAACAACCCTCCTGCAAATGCCAGAGACATAAGAGATGCCGGTTCGATCCCTGGGTGGGGAATATACCCTGGAGAAGGGCATGGCAACCCACTCCAGTATTCTTGCCTGGAGAATCCATGAAAAGAGAAGCCTGATGGGCTATAGTCTATGGGATGGCAAAGAGTCGGGCACGACTGAAGTGACTTAGCAGCATGCACAGCCTAGACAGTAGGAGCTATAGACCACTGCTCATCTGCTGACCACCATCCCTTCATCAGGGACCTTGTGCATGTGAGTCCTTGCTTCAGTCCAAGCCACAAGAGCTGACACTTAACTGTCATTACCATTGCTACTGCCCATTTGGCAGTGGCTGCCAGAGGCACTTCCACGACCAAAATAGCTACTACCTTCTACCCACCTTTTAATCCAGTGCAAATGAGAAGGTGAGTGTGGAGCTGAGTCACTGCATCTGGCACAAGGTATGCAGTGCTTTTAACAGTGCCTGCTGCATAGTAAGTACTGATTAAAATGTTCACACTGGTGGCAGCTGTATTCTATATTCAGTCATTCCAAGAGCTGAGGTCTGGGAGGTCCCAGCTGTTGTGTGTAGTTTCTATTGACTCTGATTCATGTCACTCACAGTTTGTGGCTCTGTGTTTGGTGACCTTTGATTGTGTGCTCATTGATGGTGGATGTTAGCTTGTGGGGACTGTAATCTATAGTAAATTGGAGTCCTGCCTCCAGAGAGGATTTGTGTTTCCCTCTGCTGGGAGACTGTGCATGAGTGCTCAGTCACTCAGTCCTGTCTGACTCTTTGTGACTCCATGACTGTAGCCTGCCAGGCTCCTCTGTCCATAGGATTATTGCACAAGACTACTGGAGTGGGTCGCCATTTCCTTCTCCAGAGGATCTTCCCATCCCAGGGATCAAACTTACATCTCCTGCATTGGGAAGCGAATTCTTCCCAGGTGGCCAAGTGGTAAAGAAATCCACCTGCCAATGCAGGAGACTCAAGTTTGATCTCTGGGTCGGGAAGATCCCCTGGAGAAGGAAATGGAAACCCACTCAAGTATCTTGCCTGGGAAATTCCATGGAGAGAGGAGCCTGGTGGGCTACAGTCTGTGGGGTCACAGAAGAGTCAGACACGACCTAGCAACTAAACAAACAAAACAACTGACGTCATTATTGTAGTCATGATCTTTTCTGGCTGGTTCCTGTTCTGATTAGCTGGTGTCTATGCCATGTATTTTTGGGGGCTCCAAAATCACTGCAGATGGTGACTGCAGCCATGAAATTAAAAGATGCTTACTCCTTGGAAGAAAAGTTATGACCAACCTAGATAGCATATGAAAAAGCAGAGACATTACTTTGCCAACAAAGGTCCGTCTAGTCAAGGCTATGGTTTTTCCAGTGGTCATGTGTGGATGTGAGAGTTGGACTGTGAAGAAAGCTGAACGCTGAAGAATTCATGCTTTTGAACTGTGGTGTTGGAGAAGACTCTTGAGAGTCCCTTGGACTGCAAGGAGATCCAACCAGTCCATTCTGAAGGAGATCAGCCCTGGGATTTCTTTGGAAGGAATGATGCTAAAGCCAAAACTCCAGTACTTTGGCCACCTCATGAGAAGAGTTAATTCATTGGAAAAGACTCTGATGCTGGGAGGGATTGGGGGCAGGAGGAGAAGGGGACGACAGAGGATGAGATGGCTGGATGGCATCACTGACTCGATGGACAGGAGTCTGAGTGAACTCCGGGAGTTGGTAATGGACAGGGAGGCCTGGCGTGCTGTGATTCATGGGGTCGCAAAGAGTTGGACACGACTGAGCGACTGAACTGAACTGATGCCATGTAAGTTGTCAAATATTTTTAATATCACCTCTGTCCATAGATTTAACTCAAAGTGCTGGGAGACCAGGAAAATGTGAATAACCTGGAGCCCAGTTTAGCATGCTTTGAAGGTCCTAGATTGTGACCTCGGGGTCAGCCCCTGACCTTGCCACTGACCTTGAACTCTAATTCAGAGGCACCATTGATCACAAAGCTAAAGTAAGTGTTTTCCTCTCTGGGAGGAAGACTGAAGTTGAGATACATTTACCTGCTGCTGTTTTACCGCCGCTCTGGCTCAAGTTCACTTTAGAGGGCATGGGATGGGGATGGCGGGTGGGAGACACAGAAGGAGCAATTTAGAGATTTCCTTTCCTTACTGGAAACCCAAAAAAAAAAAAAAATGTGTGTGTTTAAGTCTGTTTTATCTACAACATTTGTTTTGAGGCAGAAAGACCCTGTAAAATATTCAGCCATGTTGCCCAAAACAGAAATCTGCCTTTTCATTCAACAGAAACTGTGAGCCTTTGAGGAATGGAGGTCAGGGAATGTTAGGAACTGATCCAGTTCAGTTCAGTTCAGTTCACTCACTCAGTCGTGTTCGACTCTTTGCGACCCCATGGACTGTAGCACGCCAGGCTTCCCTGTCCATCACCAACTCCCAGAGTTTACTCAACTCATGTCCATTAACTAGGTGATGCCATCCAACCATCTCATTTTCTGTCGTTCCCTTCTCCTCCCTTCTTCAAGCTTTCCCAGCATCAGGTTCTTTTCCAATGAGTCAGTTCTTCGAATCAGGTGGCCAAAGTATTGGAGTCTCAGCTTCAACATCAGTCCTTCCAATGACTATTCAGGACTGATTTCCTTTAGGATGAACTGGTTGGATCTCCTTGCAGTCCAAGGGACTCTCAAGAGTCTTCTCCAACACCACAGTTCAAAAGCATCAATTCTTCGGTGCTCAGCTTTCTTTATAGTCCAACTCTCACATCTATACATGACTACTGGAAAAACCATAGCCTTGACTAGACTGACCTTTGTTGGCAAAGTAATGTCTCTGCTTTTTATTATGCTGTCTAGGTTGGTCATAGCTTTTCTTCCAAGAAACAAGTCTCTTTTAATTTCATGGCTGCAGTCACCATCTGCAGTGATTTTGGAGTCCAAAAAAATGAAGTCAGCCATTGTTTCCATTGTTTCCCATCTATTTGCCATGAAGTGATGGGATCCGATGCCATGATCTTCGTTTTCTGAATGTTGAGCTTTAAGCCAACTTTTTCACTCTCCTCTTTCACTTTTATCAAGAGGCTCTTTAGTTCTTCTTTGCTTTCTGCCATAAGGGTGGTGTCATCTGCATATCTGAGGTTATTGATATTTCTCCAGCAATCTTGATTCCAGCTTGTGCTTCATCCAGCCCAGTGTTTCTCGTGATGTACTCTGCATATAATTTAAATAAGCAGGGTGACAGTATACAGCCTTGATGTACTCCTTTCCTGATTTGGAACCAGTCTGTTGTTCCATGTCCATTCTAACTGTTGCTTCCTGACTTGCATACAGATTTCTCAAGAGGCAGATCAGGTGGTCTGGTATTCCCATCTCTTTCAGAATTTTCCACAGTTTATTGTGATCCACACAGTCAAAGGCTTTGGCATAGTCAATAAAGCAGAATAGATGTTTTTCTGAAACTCTCTTGCTTTTTCGATGATTCATCGGATGTTGGCAATTTGATCTCTAGTTCTTCTGCCTTTTATAACACCAGCTTGAACATCTGGAAGTTCATGGTTCACGTATTGTTGAAGGCTGGCTTGGAGAATTTTGAGCATTGCTTTACTAGCATGTGAGATGAGTGCAATTGTGCAGTAGTTTGAACATTCTTTGGCACTGCCTTTCTTTGGGATTGGAATGAAAACTGACCTTTTCCAGTCCTGTGGCCACTGCTGCGTTTTCCAGATTTGCTGACATATTGAGTGCAACACTTTCAGCATCATCTTTTAGGATTTGAAATAATTCAACTGGAATTTACCACCTCCACTAGCTTTGTTCATAGCAATGCTTCCTCAGGCTCACTTGACTTACTTATTAAGGTTTTAAAAAGAAAACTGGCAGTAAAGCAACTGATGGGAACACATCTTTTAATATTAGGGACATGAGCATCACAGTCTGCAGAAAAGTATGTCAATGGCAATCACAATTTTCCAGGAAAATCTAAATTTCAGTCCAATGGTTCTCACATGCTATTTTTAAAATTATTTATTAGTTAGGTTTTTTTTGGCTGTGCTGGGTCTTCTTGGCTATGGGGGCTTTTCTCTAGTTGCAGCAAGCTGGAGCTACTCTCCAGTTGCTGTGAGCGGGCTTCTCATCGCAGTGGCTTCTCTTGCTGCAGAGCACAGGGTCTAGGGTGCTCAGGTTTCAGTAGCTGCAGCACGTGGGCTCAGTAATTGTGCTTCCCAGGCTCTAGAGCACAGGCTCAATAGTTGTGGTACACAGGGTAAGTTGCTGCGCGGCATGTGGGATCTTCCTGGATCAGTATCACACTCTTGTTTCCTACATTAGTAGGTGGATTCTTTACCACTGAGCCACCAGGGTAGCCCCTCACCTATGTTATATATTTGTCAGAACTCTCATCCTGATATGAACTTGACTACATACAGTTATTGTAGATATGGCCTTCACCATAAATGTGATACATTGGCGTTCTAGCTTATTAATCCACCCCTATGAATTTGATTCTTATTATTAATCAGATAAGGAACACTTAGGCAAGCAAGCCAAACTTCAACCTTGGTGACTCCAGCAAAGGTCAACCACTCCCCATGGAAGCTATCAAAGCTCCTTTACCTGGAGGCATGCTGAGCTCCCTCTAAGAATCTGATTCCATGAGTCATGCTCCAGAGGCACACCTCAAATTTCCGTTTGCTTTGGAAAACTCAATTACCTTTCCCCAAGAATAAGTCCCATATACAACAGTGAGAATAATTCAAGTTGAGCATTCAAGAACAGTACTGGTGGTATCAGCAGATTTCGTCAACTAATAATGTCTGTTAGTTGGCATGAGAAGAAAGATGGCATGTTTCCCTATATAAATAACAAATGTTTGTTTATTGTTCAAGGAAGAATAACTTGTAAGTGTAACTCCACCCAATTGTACTGGTTACCTTTTAAGTCTCCTGGCTGCATTTACAGGCATGCCTGTCTTGAGCAGTGAAGGTTCTTGGAAGAGACTTCAAAGGAGTCCCTTGAGAGGTGGTTGGAATGAACTGGCAACACACAGGCAGGATTTATGTCAGAGAGACAGCCTGCGAGAAGCTCTGATGGATCAAATAGGGTGACAGAACAGGGACAGGGAGAAATTCAGGATGAGTACTAAGACTTTTACTTAAGTATTGGGTCGTTGGAGTACCATTTGGTAAGAGCTGGGAGATAGATGTAGGGATGGGTTGAGCAGAAATATCAAGGTTCAGTGTAAGGCATGTTAAGGTGAAGATGCTCTAGGACAGCCAGGTGACTGCCAGGTATGCAAAGATCCAAGTCTGAACTCACCCTAAGCCACCCTAAGCTATAACAACACAGAACTTCCAGGCCCCTCCCTTGAGCCTTCTCAAATAGTTTCCCATTGTTACTATATTAGTTGTCTGTGAACTTGAACACCAGATAAAACTCCATTTGTTGCTGTTATTGTTCAGTTGCTAAGTCATTTCTGATTCTTTGCAACCCCATGGACTGTAGCATGCCAGGCTTCTCTGTCCACCACTGTCTCCTGGAGTTTGCTCAAATTCATGTTCATTGAGTCAGTGATGCTATCTGACCATCACTTCCTCTGTCGCCCCTTTCTCCTTTTGCCTTCAATCTTTCCCAACATCAGGGTAATTTTCCAATGAGTCAGCTCTTCGCATCAGGTGGCCAAAATATTGGTGCTTCAGCAATAGTCCTTCCAATGAATATTCAGGGCTGATTCCTTTAGGATTGACTGGTTTGATCTCCTTGCAGTCTAAGGGACTCTCAAGCACCACAGTTCAAAATCATCAATTCTTTGGTGCTCAGCCTTCTTTATGATCCAACTCTCACATCCATACATGACAACTGGAAAAGCCATAGCCCCTTTGCCATGACAAGGCTGTGATCCATGAAGGGGAAAACACCATTAAATGGCTTTTAAAAGCCATCTAAAAGGCTTGGCACTTCAGGAAGCTGACTATAGCTGGCTGCTTCTACCACAGCACTCCACATCATTCTTCACAGAAATACTTCCTGCCTGACCTAAGGAGGAGTCTGGCATCACCCACAGGCCTCTCTGGAGCCCCAGTCTTCCTCCTCTGGGGACGGAAGCCTCTTCCTCCGTCTTTGCATTCTGCACCCCTCACTCTGCACCATGCTGCCTCCTTTCTCCTCCTGTATATCAGTCACTATTCTGCTCCTGGAACAAGGAAGAGAAAGAGAGAACCTGGAACCCTTGCTCATTGATGTCTGAGTTGGAGATTGGGAGGAGCGCTGTGTCCATGGGGATCCCTGAGAAATCATCCCCTTGACATCTGTTTGCCCACCTTTCCCCCGGGGCAGATTCCCCACTACTCTCTTCCTCACACTCTCTACCCATTCTACTGGTCCCTCTGCCCAGCATGTCTTCCCTCCCCTTCCGCTTTATTTATTTTTTAAATTATTTTTATTTATTTAATGAATTTATTTGACTGTCCCAGGTCTTAGTTGCAGCAAGTGGAATCCTAGTTCCCTGACCAGGGATTGAACCCAGGGCCCCTGAATTAGGAGCATGGAGTCTTGGCCACTGGACCACCAGGGAAGTCTCTCCACAGTACATTTTAATGCTCTCTGGGGAATTCCATTGTGGACCCAGGATTGAGAACCGCTATCCCACTTTTTCTCCTTCGTCTCTTCAAAGGTATCTCTTGCTCCCTTTGAACGCCCATGCTGCTTAGTTTCTACCTTCAGTCACTCAGTTATTCATTTGTTTAGTCACAGATCCCTTACTGGGTACCAGTGACTATTTGGGACTCTGGGGATCAGCAAGAAACAAGACTGATGTTTTACATCCTCCTGCAGCTTCTCCCCAGCAGAAAGTGAAAGTGAAAGTCACTCAGACATACCGCCGACTCTTTTCAACACCATGGACTATACTGTCCATGGAATTCTCCAGTCCAGAATACTGGAGGGGGTAGCCGTTCCCTCCTCCAGGGGATCTTCCTTACCCAGGGATCAAACCCAGACCTCACACGTTGCAGGTGGATTCTTTATCAGCTGAGCCACAAGGGAAGCCCAAGAATACTGGAGTGGCTAGCCTATCCCTTCTCTAGCGGATCTTCCCAACCCAGGAATTGAACAGGAATCTCCTGCATTGCAGGCAGGTTCTTTACCAACTGAGCTATCAGGGAAGTCCCTCTCCAGCAAAGGAGACAGTCAATTAAATGGAATAAAGGCACAAAAGTGAAAAGCAAAACTTGAAAACTTTTAGAACAAAACAGAGGAGGATTTTTGTGGCTTTGGGAAGGAAGATATTTCTTAAACAAGACTCCAATGGTATAGACCATAAATAGAATACGGATCGACTTGATCTCATTTTAAAAGTTAAACTTTTTTCATTAAAAGTGAAATGACAAGCTACAAACTGGAATATAATATTTGCAACATACATATTTTGCAAAAAATTGATATTTAGGGACTTCCCTGGTGGTCCAGAGGTTAAGACTCTGCACTTCCATTGCAGGAGGCATGATTTGATCCCTGGTTTGGGCTTCCCTGGTAACTCCACTGATAAAGAATTCACCTTCAATGCAGGAGACCCTGGTTCAATTCCTTGGTTGGGAAGATGCCCTGGAAAAAGGATAGGCTATCCACTCCAGTATTCTGGGTTTCCCTCATGGCTCAGATGGTAAAGAATCCACCTGCAATGCGGGAGACCTGGCTTTGATGCCTGGATTGGGAAGATTCCCCTGGAGAAGGGCATGGCAACCCACTCCACTGTTTTGCCTGGAGAATCCCCATAAACCTGGCATGCTGCAGTCCATGGGGTCGCAAAGAGTTGGATACGACTGAGCGACTAAGCACATAGACACAGACAGAAGGAATTAAGATCCTGCCTTCCACTCAATGGAGTAAAAAAAAAAAAAAGATATTCAGATGATATAAATAGAACTCCTACAAATGAATTTTAAAAATAAAAATCAGCAGAGAAAATTATAAGCATTTCATAGAAGAACACACCTGGCTAGAAAACATTTGAATAGATGCTCAACCTCATTAAAAATTTGAGAAATGGGAATTAAATTATAATAAGATATCATTTTCTACTAAGTTATCAATTTTTTAAAAGTCTGGCTACATCAAATGTTGCCAAGAATATGGAGTGATGGGGATAGTGAGACACAGATAAGGATGTGCAAATAGATACTGTAAACAATCACAATAAAAATGTAGTTGTTATATAATAGGTGGAGTAGGAAGTGACTAGGACCCAATAGCAGGTGAGACAGGAAAAGGCCCATGAAACTTGAAATGTAGAAGATGGATCATAGGGGGAAAAAAAGGCAGAGTGTCCCGCATAGAGAGGGGGTGAGCATGATAACAATTAAAGTTAAAGAGAGGCGTGTATAAGGGCTAGATCAGAAGGGCTAGAAACTGTCCAGGAGCTTGGACTCTAAGGGTCATGAAAAACTATTAGGTTGTTCCTTGCAGCACTATATCAATAGCTAGGACAGGGAAGCAGTCTAGATGTCCATCAACAGATGAATGGATAAAGAACCTGTGGTACATATATACAATGGAATATTACTCAGCCATATAAAGGAACATATTTGAGTCCATCCTAATGAGGTGGTTGAACCTAGGGCCTTTTATACAGAGTGAAGTAAGTCAGAAAGAGAAAAATAAGTATCATATATTAATGCTTATATATGGAACTAGAAAGATGGCACTGATGAACAGATTTGCAGGGCAGCAATGGAGACACAGACATAAAGAACAGACTTATGGACACAGGCAGGGAGGTGAGTGGAAGGAGAGGGTGGGACAGATGGAGAGTAGCGTGGAAGCATACACACTACCCTATGTAAAGTAGACAGCCAATGGGAATTCACTGTGTTACTCAGGGAACTCAAACTAGTGCTCTGTGACAACCTAGAAGAATAGGATGGGGTAGGAGTTGGGAGGGAGGTTCAAGAGGTACCTATGGCTGATTCATGTTGATATATGGCAGAAACCAAGTCAATATTGCAAAGCAATCATCCTTCAATTAAAATAAATAATTTTTAAAAATAAACTATTGGGGTTTAAGCTAGGACATGACATTCATTCATTCGACCAAAAAGTCACTTGTACCTTACATAGACCAAATTAAAAAATATTTTCACTCAGTCGTGTCCAACTCTCTCTGGCTCCATGGGCTGTAGCCCACCAGGCTCTTCTGTCCATGGCTCTTCTGGAATTCTCCAGGCAAAATACTAGAGTAAGTTGCCATTTCCTTCTCCAGGGGATCTTTCCAACACAGGGATCGAACCCAGTCTCCTGCCTTGCAGGCAGGCTGTTTACCATCTAAGCCACCAGGGAAGCCCCACATAAAGTTCTGGCTCTATGTGATTGCATCTGTTCTGAAAATATTATTCCAGCTGTAGGTGGAGAATAAGTTGGAGAGTCACATGATGAACAGCAGGGAGACCAATGAAGAGGTGAGTTGGGTGTTGTCATCTGGGCTACGGAGCAACAGACACAGAGGGTGTATATGCACAGAGACCAGAGGTATCCTGGGGGAAGAAGAAGCCAAAAAAGTGGTTAATCAGAAGAAGAGCTAGCTTAGTGAATGAGGAGAAGGAATCAAGGTAGTGCTCTAGGAACCCATGTGGATGATGAGACTTCTGTGGGCTAGAAATACAAGAGAAGGGCATGGGACTTCCCTGGTGGTCCTGTGGTTAAGAATCTGCCTTGCAATATAGAGAAGAAGGTTTGATCCCTGGTCAGGGAATTAAGATCCCACATGCCACAGGGCAATTAAGCCTACACACTGCAATTAGAGAGCTGTAGACCACAAGGAAAAATCCTGATAACACAACAAAAACCCCATGTGCCACAACTAAGAACCCACACAGTCAAATAAATTCAATAATTAAAATAAATAAACTCAAAAATAGGACAAAGGAAAATCAATGTGGTATTGCAGAAGCTAGGGTTCAGTTCAGTTCAGTCACTCAGTCATATTTGACTCTTTGAGACCCCATGAATTGCAGCACGCCAGGCCTCCCTGTCCATCACCAACTCCCGGAGTTCACTCAAACTCAAGTCCATCGAGTCGGTGATGCCATCCAACCATCTCATCCTCTGTCGTCCCCTTCTCCTCCTGCCCCCAATCCCTCCCAGCATCAGAGTCTTTTCCAATGAGTCAACTCTTCACATGAGGTGGCCAAAGTACTGGAGTTTCAGCTTTAGCATCATTCCTTCCAAAGAACACCCAGGGCTGATCTCCTTTAGAATGGACTGGTTGGACCTCCTTGCAGTCCAAGGGACTCTCAAGAGTCTTCTCCAACACCACAGTTCAAAAGCATCAATTCTTCAGCGCTCAGCTTTCTTCACAGTCCAACTCTCACATCCATACATGACCACAGGAAAAACCATAACCTTGACTAGACGAACCTTTGTTGGCAAAGTAATGTCTCTGCTTTTGAAGAAGCTAGGTTAGGAGGGGCTTATAGTTGAAGAAGATAAGAAAATAGTCAACAATATGAAATACTGCTGAGAAGCCAAATTTGAAAGGGGAGGGGAAGACTTCCCTGGTGGTTCAGTGGATAAGAATTTGCCTGCTAGTGCAGCATACATGGGTTCGATCCCTGGTCTGGGAAGATTCCACATGCTGTGGAGCAACTAAGCCGGAGAGCCACAACTACCAAAGCCTACACACCTAGAGCCCGTACTCTGCAACAAGAGAAGCTACCACAGTGAGAAACTCACCAACAAAGACTGGTCCCCATTTGCTGCAACTAGAGAAAGCCCATGCAGCAACAAAGACTCAGTGCAACCAAAAACTTAAATAAATGATTTTTTAAAAGGGAGGGGGCAGAAAATGGTCCATCAGCTGTGGGCCAAGGATGACCTTTATGAGAGAAGTTTCCATCTGGGAGGCAGCAAACCACTGAGGGTTGAAGAGTTGGAGGAGAAGCAAGGGAAAGCACTCTTTCAAGAAAAGCAAAGCAATAGGCAGAGAGGAGAGGAAAGATGTTGTCTTCCTTTGTTTTGTTTTAGAAAAGCAAGACATGAGTGGGTCTGGTGAGATGGAGCTGCAGAGAGCAAATGGTTGAAGATGAGAAAAATCAATACAACAAGGTCTTTGAGAAGATGGGTATCCCATTTGAATCCCAATTGAGTGTACTTCAATTAAGCTCTAGTAATAATCACCCAGAGTCAGTGCAGACCCCACAAGTTAAAAGGCACCATCCCTTACTTCCAATACCAGCTGTGCTTCAGGGGTCCCCAGGCCACTGACTTCCAACTAAGTGGCTGTAAACTGAGAAGTTCCCATGACCCCCTCAGGTTGGATAAAGATTCACGGGACTCAGGAAAGTACTATTATTGTTATTATATGAGAGGCCCTTGGACAGCAAGGAGATCAAACCAATCAATCCTAAAGGAAATCAACCCTGAACATTCCTTGGAAGGACTGATGTTGAAGCTGAAGTTCCAGTACTTTGGCCACCTGATGCGAAGAGCCAAGTTATTGGAAAAGACCCTGATGCTGGGAGAGATTGAGAGGGAAGGAGAAGGGGGCAACAGAGGATAAGATGGTTGGATGGCATCATCAACTCAATGGACATGAGTTTGAGCAAACTCTGGGAGTTAGTGAAGGACAGGGAAGCCTGGCATGCTGCAGCCAGCCCACGGGGTTGCAAAGAGTCAGACATGACTGAGTGACTGAACAACAACAATTGTAGTGTAAAGTATTATAATTTTATTATATAGGATATATATCAGGAAGAAGGGCCAAATGACAAGACATCTAGAGAAAGGTCTGGGAGGGACCACAGAGCTTCCATGCCTTCTCCCTGTGAGTCAGGATGCCTCACCTGCCCAGTGCATCATTGTATGTTCCATCCAGAAAGCTTCTCCGAGCTTCAGTGTCCAGAGTTTGGGAGGATTTTATTACACAAATATGCTGGGTTAAATCATTGGCTATGTGACTGAACTCAACCCCCAGCCTCCCTCTCATCCCAGGAGGCCAGAAGAAAGGATTGATATCGTGTCTCCCAGCCCCAGCCCTCTAATCATCAAATTGGTCCTTCTGATGACCAGACACCAGCATGAAACTCTCTAGACACCCTGCCATGAGTCAGATCATTACCTGTCACTGAGGAAATTCCAAGGGTTTCAGAAGCACCCTGCCAGAAATCTGGGACAAAGTTCAGATAAATTTTTTTATTATATAATAATGAGTCAGGGACTTCCCTGATGGCTCAGTGAATAAGAATCTGCCTGCCAATGCAGGGGACACAGGTTCAATCCCTGGTCCAGGAAAATTCCACATGCCACAGAATAACTAAGCCAGTATGCCACAACTACTGAAATCTGCATACCCTAGAGTCAACAAGCTGCAAAGTCCATGCACCTAGGACTTGTGCTCCGCAACAAGAGAAGCCACTGCAATGAGAAGCCCATACACCGCAACTAGAGAGTAGCTCCTGCTCTCTGCAACTAGAAAAAAGCTCGCACACAGCGATGAAGACCCAGCACAGCTAAAAATAAATAAATAACAATGAGTCAGGATGTTCAGGACCTGGCGAAAAGAAAGAGCCTGTACTACTCCAGGAATAAGAGCATAGTGGGGGTGGGTGGGATGCAGTTGGTAGTGTGGGGGGAGATGCTGAGCGGATTTTCAGATGATGAGATTTATTTTCAAGGACTGAGCATGCGAGTGATGGAGTCAAGATATTGCTGCTGTGCACAGACGCCAAGGAAAGCTTCATAGGATGACTGAGCAGAATGAGAGAGCAGTGGGTGGTGGTGGAGCCCATGCATCCAGGTCACAGCTGTATGTAAGGTCAAGTAGTTTTCTCCAACAGTCCCCAGGAGCTCCGACGGAGAGGCAGATCATTAATACAACCAGGTCAGAGGTGTTGTCTAGTGAGTGCTAGGGAAGAAATGGAGGGGGAAATGGTAACCCACTCCAGTATTCTTGCTGGATAATCCCATGGACAGAGGAACCTGGCAGGCTATAGTCCATGGGGTCATCAAGAGTCAGAGATGACTGAACGACTGAACATGCACGTGTTATAAGGAAGAGAAAAGAGGAAGTCTGCTGAGAAGACCATCAAGAAAATGGTTGCAAAGATGGAGCCTAGAAATTAAACTGGGTGGAAAAGGAAGCAAAAGCAGAGGGGGCAGATACAGAGGGGGGATGTCCGTGGGCTAGAGGTTCTGATAAGGGTGAATAACTGGTGCTTTGAGAGTGTGGGAGTGAGAAAGCAGGAATGCTGTAGGCAGAGAACAGGAAGCCTGCATGCATGATTGCTGAAACGGAGCTTTTCCAAGAGGCAGCCAACCTTGGGGGTGGCCAGAGCAAGGCTTCTTCTGCCTGGAGTATTAATTCCTTGTATTCAAGGTGATAAGTAAGTGGAAATATTAGTCATTCAGTCATGTCCAACTCTTTGTGACCTTTTCCAGGGGAATCTTCCCAACCTAGAGATTGAACCTAGGTTCCCTGCATTGGAGGCAGATTCTTTACTGCTGAGCCACCAGGGAAGCCCATGTTCCCTGATTAAACCATCTTTAATCCATCTTTGTTTTCCTAGCAGTACTGAAAATGCTACATGGAAGGTAATGATAACCTTGGGAAGGGAGGAGGCTAAATTATGAGGGATGTGGGAGACCTCAGGAAGCCCCTGTGCAGTAAACCTACTTGGGGTTCCATTCAGTCAAAAGTCTCAGGGAACTCATGAGACAAAGGAGCAGTGATGCACACTGGGCAACAGGACTCCCCAAGTTCACTGCAGCCCCAGGTCAAGTGAGCTCTTTAGGAGCAACTGTTGCCAGTTAACGTTTTCCAGTCTTAAAGCACACATACTCACTCATACGGCTTCCCAGGTGGCGCTAGTGATAAAGAACCCATGTGCCAATGCAGGAGACTTAAGAGATGTGGGTTCAGTCCCTGGGTCAGGAAGATCCCCTGGAGGAGGGCATGGCAACCCACTCCAGTATTCTTGCCTGGAGAATCCCATAGACAGAGGAGCCTAGTGGGCTACAGGATCACAAAGAGCTGGACATGACTGAAGCAACTTAGCACAGCACAGCACTCACAACCAACAATCCCTGTTGGATTATCTCTACAGTCAGAGATTCAATGGCAGCAGTGGAAATGAGGTCATTCTCATAAGGAAGGGACAACTCCTCATTAGGAAGGGCATGACATCCGTGGACGGGACAAGGAGGGCAGCACTGTATCTGATGCCCTCCTTGGTCTTTTCAACTCACTCATTGAGTGCCTCCTGGAATCCTTTATTCAGTGATAACTCAGCCAGTTCATTGAGTGCTTGCCCTAAGCAAGGTGTCACAGGAGAAGGCGAGGTGGACAGTTGTGTCATGGCCCCCTAGGAGCTTACAGACTGGTGGGGAGGGTCAGCTATGTTCCCAAACCGTCACACCCAAAGAAGCTCCCTAGTAACCAAGAAGGACGTTTGTCACCTGGGGAGATGAAAGGTTTGGTTCTGAGTATCCATGTAACGAGTTTGTTTGCTTGTTTGTAGGCTTGCTTTCTCATGACTTAGAACTTAAAAGAAGTCAGAGGAAACCTCCCTGTCCTGTGACAATGGGAGCCTGAGGTGAATCCGATCGTACTCTTGATGCTTTAAAATAATGTCTCCTAGGAAATCACCCTCTGGACAGAAAGAGTTAAGGAACTTGCTGGAATTCACAGAAACCAACCAACTCCTGAGAGCTGGGTATCTACAAGATAACATAAGAGCTAAGTGGTCTGACAAAACCACGTGTGCTCAGCCAGCCTGGCTGCTGTGGATTCAGAGGAAATGTTGAGAATGTATTCCTTTTTCCCTCCATCTCCACTCACACCAGGCTAGTCCCCTTGTCAACAAAGTCATTTATAGAAACGACAATAGGCAGGACTTCCCTGGTGGTCTCAAGGTAAAGAAGCCACCTGCCTATGCAGGAGACACAGGTTTGATCCCTGATCTTGGAAGATCCCACATGCCTCGGAGCAATTGAGCCCATGTGCCACAAGTATTGAGCCCACATGCCCTAGAGCCTGTCCCCTTGTAATAAGTTCACCCACCCCTGCAACGAGAGAAAGCCCTCAGGCAGCAATGAAGACCCAGTGCAGCCAAAAACAAATTAATTAAATTGAAAAAAAAAAAAAAGACAACAGGCAGGGAACTGATATCAAGTTGCAGGAACTGTGTGAAGAACGTGGCCCCTGGCTGACACTGAAATTTCAGAGTCCTGGGGTTTCCCAGGGGCACAGTGGAGCGCCTCATGCTCTCTCCATCTGAACATACAGCGTGGGTGGGAGGATATTGAGCCGGATGTTGGGTACCTGCATGGGAGTCTGTGCTTTGCTAGATCTGGGCTGGACCCTGGGCCAGGCTGGTCCCTCGGCCATCGGCTGCCCTGGGGAGCTCGGGAAAAGACGCCTGATCAGGACATCACAGTGCCTTAAGCCCCTGTGAAGTAGGACCCTATTGGGTAAGGTTGCTCTCTGGACTGAGCAAGCAATTTTAGAAGGAACTCCAATGCGGAACTGAGAGAGGCAGGGAAACTTCCCCCATGAGCCAAAGTAGTACAATCTTCCTGGCAGGACCCAGGGACATGAGCCGCCCACCCAGAGGCACTGAATTGAATAATACTAACTTTCCAGGTCCTGCATCCTTTGGACAAGGAGGAGTAAGACCTAAACAGAATCCAGAATCAGCCATCCGGAACTTGCAAAGGATGATCTGATTAATCCCCAGTTGATCAGCAATTGTTCATCACATACCCTGGCCTGGGGACACAATGCGAATACAACTGGTTTCGATTGTCAGTAAACAGCAGATCCTAAACCAGTCCATTCTAAAGAAAATCTACCCTGAATATTCATTGGAAGGACTGATGCTGCAGCTGAAGCTCCAATACTTTGGCCACCTGATGGGAAGAGCTGACTCATTGGAAAAGACCCTGATGCTAGGAAAGATTGAGGGCAGGAGGAAAAAGGGGCGACAGAGGGTGAGATGGTTAGATGGCATCATTAACTCAATGGATATGAGTTTGAGCAAACTCTGGGAGACAGTGAAGGTCAGGGAAGCCTGGTATGCTGCAGTCCATGGGATCACAAAGAGTAGGACGCAACTGAGCAACTGAACCACAACAACAAATTTTGCATTGGGGTACAGCTGATTAACAATGTTGTGATAATTTCAAGTGGACAGCAAAGGGATACGACATACATATACATTTATCCATTGTCCCCCAGACTTCCCTTCCATCCAGGCTGCCACATAACGTGGAGCAGAATGCCCTGTGCTGTACAGTAGGACCTGAAGACTTTTGTAGTTTCTCCAGACACCATATTGCCAAGGCCAGCGCTGCTTTTCCTCACAGTCTTTTGTCCAGAGTGAGGGGATGCTCACCCCACTCCTTTCCTGGCATTCTCAGGTCCTCAGCCCTGCCCTGCACTAAATGACCCTTCCCACCAAAGCTTACAAGTCCCCCAAAAGCAGCTCGGTGTGCAGCCTGGAGCATATGCAGCCCACAGAGAGCTGGAATGTGTTTCTCTCCCTCCTCTGGCCAGGCTGTGTCCCTGAGTGTGGAGAGGAAAGTGAGATGAGCTTCATGACAGTTTATATCTGCCCCAGGACTGCTGTATTCCGTCTAAAATTGTGGATGTTTGCAAAACTCCTTGAGGACAGCCATCATGCCTTGTGTAGTTGTGTTACCTTTCCTCTGTGCATACACACACATACACACACAAACACACATCAAACTGGGTACCTGCTATGTTGAATGAGTGAAGGACTTTACCTTACCTGACCTGATCTGACCTAAACTTTCTCACGCCAACTTGTCATCAGCTCTGACTTCATTTTCCTAGAATTCCTGCATTTTCAGAGGAATTTGAAAAGCCCTCAAGAAACACTTCAAAATTGTCCTTTTGGAGAAATTGGAGCACCTTTCCAGAAATTTGCCTCTAGGGTATTTCTGGTGAGACCCAGATCACCTGTTTGTGGTTATGGGGGGAGCTTCCATCATCTGCCTGTCCCAAAACTAACTTCATAGAAGGGTCAGAGTTCCCCACAGAAGCAGGTGGGCCCTGCTCTGACACAAGACCAAGCAGTAAGGTATACACTGTGCCTTCATGACAGGAGCTGAGCTTCTCCAAGAGGGTAACACCCCTGACTGGGCCCAGAACCACTCTCTTGCTCTAAGAGTCTGGGGGACCTATTTGTTGCTGAAGAGTTGGTTTTGGGCTGGATATTGTGCTGCTGATGAATCTCTGCTTTTCATGCAAAGAGATTCTTTTCTAAGGAAACACTTCCCCATTAGAGGAAGCTAGCACAAGATGGAAGCAATGAGGGTGGCATGGTGTGATCACTCCTGACTTTCATGCATTTGGTCAACCAACATTTGTGGAGCACCATTATGTGCCAGGCACAGAAGTCAAAGCTGTAATAATCCCAAGCCTGCAACAGGTACATTAATAGTAAGGAACTAAATTGATGGCATCACTGACTCAGTGGACATGAGTTTGAGCAAGCTCCAGGAATTGGTGATGGACAGAGAAGCCTGGTGTGCTGTAGTCCATGGGGTTGCAAAGAGTTGGACATGACTAAGCAACTGAACTGAACTGAAATGTCCATCAGCAGATGAATGGATAGAGAAGATGTGGTACATATGTACAATGGAATATTACTTGGCTGTAAAAAGGAAGGAAACTGAATCATTTGTAGAGATGTGGATGAACTTAGAGTTTGTCATCTATGGTGAAGTCAGAAAGAAAAAAATACAGTATATTAACACATATATGTGGAATCTAGAAAAAATGGTATGTGCATGCTAAGTTGCTTCAGTTGTGTCCGATTCTTTGCAAACCTATGAACCATAACCCACCAGGCTGCTCTGTCCATGAGATTCTCCAGGCAAGAAAACTGTAGTTGGTTTCCATGCCCTCCTTCAGGGAATCTTCCCGACACAGGGATCGAACCCACGTCTCTTATGTCTCCTGCATTGACAAGCAGGTTCTTTACCCTAGCGCCACCTGGGAAGCCCATAGAAAAAAATGGTATAGATGACCTTATTTGTAAAGCAGAAATAGAGATACAGATGTAGAGAACAGACATGTGGGCATGGGGGAAAAAGGGAGGATGGGGTGAACTAGGAGAGTAGGATTGAAATATATACACTACCATGTGTAAAATAGATAGCTAGTGGGAAGCTGCTCTATAGCACAAGGAGCTTAGCTCAGTGCTCTGTGATGACCTAGAGGGATGGGGTGAGGGGGACAGGGTGAGATAGGCCCAAGAGGGAGGGGATACATGTATACATATAGCTGACTCACTTCATTGTACAACAGAAACTAAAGAACACAGTAAAGCAATTATGCATGTGTTAGTCACTCAGTTGTGCCCAACTTTTTGCAAACTCATGGACTGTAACCCACCAGGCTCTTCTGTCCATGGGATTCTCCAGGCAAGAATACTAGAGTAGGTTGTCATTCCCTTCTCCAGGAGATCTTCCCAACCCAGAGATCGAACCTGCATTGCAGGCAGATTCTTTACCATCTGAGTCACCAGGGAAGCTCCAAAAGCAATTATACTCAAATAATGAAAAGAAAAAATAGTAACAGAGACAAGCAAATAAAACACAATGAAGGAGGTCTGCAGAGGGTGTTAGAGGCACATCAGAGGTAAGAAGGGTACCCACCACCCAACTTGGGAAGAGACTTGTCATGGAGGAGGCAAAGCATGAGCCTTAAGGACTAGGGTCTGGTCAAACTCCAAATAGGAGAAGGAGGTTTCAGGCCAGAAAGAACAGGTTGTACCAAAGCCCAGAAAGGTCATCACATTCAAGGGACTGCAAATAGTTTGGAAGGGCTGAAGCGTGGGCTCAGAGAGGAAAGCAGAAGACTCCATGATGGGACTTGTCTGCCCTGCTCAGGAGCGAGGACTCATCCACAAAGGGGATGGGAAGCCAAAGACAGGATTGAAACAAGGGCTTGGGTCCCAAATTTGTTTTGTGATCTCTGTGGCTGGTGTGTGGGGAATGGATGGATGGAATTTCCACGGCAGCAAGTGAACCAATTAGGACATGATTGAAATAACCTAGGTGAAAAGGGAGGAAGACTTGAACTGTAGTGAGGTATGGGGATGAAGAGAAATCTACAGACCCCAGGCATTTAGGAAGCACTCAAGAAAGACCCTTTCTATGAACCAATGGTGAATCATGAATGGAGGGATGGGTGAGTCCTTGGGTGGTGATGACCGGGATACTTTCTGATTGAATGACTTTTCCAGTGAGAGAGGAAGTGGGGAAGGGGAGTGGAGGGCTTCCTCTTTTTATTCTAAATATTTTTGAATTGTTTGAAAATCTTAAAATGAGCATATGTATTAACAAAGGGCTTCCTAGTTGGTGCTAGCGGTAAAGAACCCATCTGCCAAGGCAGGAGATGTAAGAGAAACAGGTTCGATCCCTGTGTCAGGAAGATCCCCTGGAGAAGGGAATGGCAACCCACTCCAGTATTCTTGTCTGGAGAACTCCATGGACAGAGGATCCTGGCAGGCTACAGTCCACAGGGTTGCAAAGAGTCAGACACGACTGAAGCAACTTAACACACACATATATTAACAAAAATCCCAAGAAAGGTATTGGGATTTTTTAAATATTTATTCATTTATTTTTGGCTGTATTGGTTCTTAGTTGTCACATGTGGGCTCTCCAGTTGTGGTGTGCAGGCTCACTAGCTGCAAGGCATGTGGAATCTTAGCTCCTAGACCAAGGATCAAACCCTCATATCCTACATTGGAAGGCAGATTCTTAACCACTGGACCGCCAGGGAAGTCCCAGGGATATTGGGACTAGTACTAGCATATAACTTTCTGCCTGTGCACATCATCAATTAACCTTGATCATTTCTAGAACCATGTCAAACATCACTCTCTATAAAAACCTAATTTGAAAAACGGGTTCTCTGTGACAGTTCCACTGATGCTTTAAAGGGAGATGTTGAAAGATTTTCTAGCCTTCTAATATTAGGGTGAGAAAGAAACTCCACGTCAGAGGTTGGTGAATTCTGTAATATCTATCCACTGTATTGAAGTTTGGGCAGAATTGTTGTAACACCTTTATACAATCAGACATCCTCGTTCAGTAATTAGGGGAGATAATCACCCGGAGTTTGGGTACTAGACTTAAGCAGTACAACCAATAAATCCTGAGTGACCTTGCTGAGAACTTCCTCTCCCAGAAAATAGAAAACTCAGTTCTAGCCAATTCGGAGAAAATGAGTCAAGAAGTGAAATTAAGTAAGCCATAGAAGGAAGTGGCCAAATCACCTTTGATTATGTAACAACCAGCGGGTAGAATACACAACAGAAAGTTTAGGAGAGATGCATTTTATCACAGATTTTAGGAGAGAAGTATTTTTTAGCATCATTTTTTTTTTAAGGCATAAGATTCCGGGGGTAGAAACCCTAAAGGGATTGTTTTGACAGTGCTATAGCAAAGTCTTAAGGAAAAAGGCTAGGACAGAGGAAATCAGGCAACACAGCAGCCAGAGCAGGTGAGAAAGTGAAGAGGAATAAGGAAGATACTCAGAAAAGAGAAGAGAGAACTGAGAACTCAGCTGGAAAGTACCTGTGCTGCCCTGAGAGAAGGAGAAAGACACAAACTCACACAATTTATCACAGGTAGGAAAAGGAGGGAAGAGTCCACCCTAACCCTACTAGGCCAGTGTAGAAACACTTAGGGGAAAACACACAATCCGCCAGGATGACATTGTTTGCAATATAACCGAATTATTGAGAAAGGAGCCTAAAGATGGACACCATGGACATCACAGGAATGGGGCAAGAAGTGTTCACGACAATAAATTAAGTGGTTAAAAAAAAAAAAGAGGATCTAGTTTGGGTTCAGCAAACCCATATGTAAGTCATGATTTCAACACTTACTGGTTGTTTGGTCTTAGATAAATTACTTCTGTTAGCCTCAGTTTCCCTATAGGTGAAATGGATCAGTACTATTTACCTTTCTGAGCCATCAGGGAAGCTTAAAGGTAAATAGTGAAGATTAAATAAGATAATGAGATTAAGGTGACTGGTACTTCAGGTCAGTCACTCAGTCGTGTCCAACTCTTTGCGACCCCATGGACTGCAGCACGCCAAGCTTCCCTGTCCATCACCAGCTCCCGGAGCTTACTCAAACTCATGTCCATCGAGTCGGTGATGCCATCCAACCATCTCATCCTCTGTAGGTGCCCAATAAAAACAGCTTTTTTCCCGCTTGTTTTCACATTATCTTATTGAGTTATTGGGGCTTCCCTGGTGGCTCAGAGGTTAAAGCATCTGTCTGCAATTCAGGAGACCTGGGTTCGATCCCTGGGTTGGGAAGTTCCCCTGGAGAAGGAAATGGCAACCCACTCCAGTATTCTTGCCTGGAGAATCCCATGGATGGAGGAGCCTGGTGGGCTACAGTCCACGGGGTTGCAAAGAGTCGGACACATTATCTTATTGAGTTATAGTTGCTATACCATATTATATGTTACAGGTGTACAGTAGACTGTCACAATTTTTGTAGGTTGTACTCCATTTATGGGCTTCTCTGGTGGCTCAGTGGTAAAGAATCCACCTGCGATGTGGGAGACTCGGGTTTGATCCCTGGGTCGGGAAGATCCCCTGGAGGAGGAAATGGCAACCCACTGCAGTATTCTTGCCTGGGAAATTCCAGGACAGAGGAGCCTGGCAGTCTATAGTCCATGGGGTGGCAAAAGAGTCAGACATGACTGAGTGACTAAATGACAACAATAACTCCATTTATGGTTATTTATGAAATATTGGCTACATTCCCTGTGTTGTACAATATATCTTTGTAGCACATTTTATATCTAATAGCTTGTACCTCTTATTTCCCCACCCTTATACTGTCCCTCCCCCTTCATCTCTCCTCACTGGTAACCATTATTTTGTTCTCTATATCTGTGAATCTGCTTCTTTTTTTGCAACATTCACTAGTTTGCTTTTTTTTTTTTTTTTTTTTTTTTGGGCCACACCATGCATCATGCGTGATCTTAGTTTACTGATCAGGGATCAAACCCACGCCCTCTGCAGTGGAAGTGTGGAATCTTAATCACTCGGTCACCCAGGAAGTCCAAGATTCCACATTTAATTGATTGTAAACAGTATTTGCCTTTCTCTATCTGACTTATTTCACTAAGCATTCAGTTTAGTTCAATTCAGTCGCTCAGTCGTGTCCAACTCTGTGACTCCATGGACTGCAGCATGCCAGTCCTCCCTGTCCATCACCAACTCCCAGAGTTTACTCAAACTCATGTCCATTGAGTAGGTGATGCCATGTAACCATCTCATCCTCTGTCGTCCCCTTCTCCTCCTGCCTTCAATCTTTTCCAGCATCAAGGTCTTTTCCAATGAGTCAGTTTTTTGCTTCAGGTGACCAAAGTATTGGAGTCTCAGCTTCAACATCAGTCCTTCCAGTGAACACCCAGGACTGATCTCCTTTAGGATGGACTGGTTGGATCTCCTTGCAGTCCAAGGGACTCTCAAGAGTCTTCTCCAACACCACAGTTCAAAAGTATCAATGCTTCGGCACTCAGTTTTCTTCACAGTCCAACTCTCACATCCATACACGACTACTAGAAAAACCATAGCCTTGACTAGACTGACCTTTGTTAGCAAAGTAATATCTCTGCTTTTGAATATGCTCTCTAGGTTGGTCATAACTTTCCTTCCAAGGAGTAAGTGTCTTAATTTCATTGCTGCAGTCACCATCTGCAGCGATTTTGGAGCCCCAAAAAATAAAGTCTGACACTGTTTCCACTGTTTTCCCCATCTATTTGCCATGAAGTGATGGGACCGGATGCCATGATCTTAGTTTTCTGAATGTTGAGCTTTAAACCAACTTTTTCACTCTCCTCTTTCACTTTCATCAAGAGGCTCTTTAGTTTTTCTTCACTTTCTGCCATAATGGTGTCATCTGCATATCTGAGGTTATTGAATTTCTCCCAGCAATCTTGATTCCAGCTTGTGCTTCATCCAGCCAAGCATTTCTCATGATGTACTCTGCATATAAGTTAAATAAGCAGGGTGACAATATACAGTCTTGACTGTACTCCTTTTCCTATTTGGAACCAGTCTGTTGTTCCATGTCCAGTTCTAACTGGTGCTCCCTGACCTGCATACAGATTTCTCAAGAGGCAGGTCAGGTGGTCTCGTATTCCCATCTCTTTCAGAATTTTCCACAGTTTATTGTGATCCACACAGTCCAAGGCTTTGGCATAGTCAATAAAGCAGAAATAGATGTTTTTCTGGAACTCTCTTGCTTTTTCTATGATCCAGCAGATGTTAGCAATTTGATCTCTGGCTCCTCTGCCTTTTCTAAATCCAGCTTGAACATCTGGAAGTTCACAGTTCACATACTAAGCATAACACCCTCCAAATCCATGCATGTTGTTGCAAATGGTAAAATTTCATTCTTACTATGGCTGAGTGATATTTCATTGTGTACATGCACCACATCTTCAGTATCCATTCATCTGCTGATGGACCCTTAGGTTGCTTCCACATCTTGGCAACTGTAAATAATTCAGCTAATGAACACTGAGGCTGTGTATCTTTTCAAATTACTGTTTTGTTCGTTTCAGATATATACCCAGGAGTGGAATTGCTGGGTCAGTTTTATTTTTAGTTTTTTAAGAAACCACACTGTTTTCTGTAGTGGCTAAACCAATTTACACTCCTACCAATGGTAAAAGTGTCCCCATTTCTCCCTATCATTGCTAATATTTGTTATTTGTTTTCTCTTTGTGCAGTAAGCCAGGCTTTCTTCCTGCAAACCTATCTCCTGGCATCTTTGGTGATACCATTCTGACCTGTGTGAGGTGATATCTCACTGTGGTTTTGATTTGCATTTCTCTGATGATTAGTTGTATTGCCTGTTGGCCATCTGTATTCCCTCTTTGGAAAAATATCTGTTTAGATCTTCTGCCCACATTTTAATCCAGTTGTTTGTTTTTTTGGACCTTGAGTTATATGAGAAAGGACAGCTTTTTTAAAGTACTATCTCTAAGTTTGCATACAATAAAAATGGTGTAATACAATGGTATGTGACAGGGACACGCACCCTTCAGTCTACAGGCCATAGCCAGTTAAGCCCATCTGTTTACATATTACCCATGGCTGCTTTCTCACAACGATGGTTGAGTTGAGTGGTGCAACAAAGCCTAAAATACCTGGCTCTTTCTACAGAATGTTTCCAGACCCCTGGTATAAGTTGTATCAGAGTGTTATGTTTATGGCCAGCTCTCCTATACCCATTATGCGTGCAAAGAGATATAGAACACAAAGTCCTTGGTAACCATCTCACCCACCCACGGTTTTTCTGCTAGATCTAAAGGAAGGGCAAGTTTTCACTGGGTTCTCAGAGGTGAAATAAGATCTCAGCTTATAGGGAGAGTCCACTGGAGACCATATACCTCACTGAATTGCTCCTCCTGCTTAAATATCTAAGCCCTCCTTGTTCTAGATCTGGAGAGAGGATGGAGCATTCCTGGAGTCTGTCCCCTCTATAAGTACTTGGGTTCAAGGGGGCAGGAAGCAGACCCAACTAAGATGATGCTCTGAGAAGAACAGAGGTCTCAAACCTAAAAATCAGACTTCCCAGTCCTAAATAATACCCAGTGAGCGACTTCACTTTCACTTTTCACTTTCATGCACTGGAAAAGGAAATAGCAACCCACTCCAGTGTTCTTGCCTGGAAAATCCCAGGGACGGGGGAGCCTGGTGGGCTGCTGTCTATGGGGTCGCACAGAGTCGGACACGACTGAAGCGACTTAGCAGCAGCAGCAGAAGGAAAAGGAGTCATGTATCCATGGTGACAAGTGTGGCTATATAGGACATTGTTTACACTTTCGGATACCAGAAAGATCTACAGAAATAATGGAAGGAAAATGACAGACTCTTAGGAACAATATTAGGAAGTCAATGCTGAGGATGAGAAGGGACTTGGGGAAGATGGTAGGGTTGGTCATGGCCTCCAACATAGAGCAGACATCACTACATGTATCATGACAATATAAGAACTAACCCATGATTATTTTGCCTGTCTTCTTGTTCAAACTGAGTGAAGACCATTTGGGTGAGACCAACCTTATTAAGAGAGGCTAGATGCCCAAGATGAGGCATAAAATGATACCAAGGCACACGCTGCTCTAAGTAAGGCCAGTCCTGTTTCAGAGGAATGACTCGGCAGGGTAGCGGGCAATTTTGATATGAGAAGAGCTTGGGTGACTCAACAGCTGAAGAATCTCCGAAGAGCTGAAGCTCCCTATGACATCCAGGCTTGCCAATCTCCCACTTCTGCTTGGTCCATTCCCAGGCATCTCCATTCCCATCATCATCACTCTTCCAGGCCCTCCCTCTGTGCAACTACATCTGTAATGAGATGTTTTCTGCTTATTGGGGACCGGAAGGAAGTGCTGGGGCCTGAGTCGTCCTCCTGGAAAGACTGTTTTTAATACAGGCATTGTGCAATCTGTGAACTTGACACAATAAGAGGTTTCACTTCCTGAGATGGACAGGATGCTGCCAGGTTTTGTGTCCAGGCCACAGGGCTGGGATGAGACAGGGCAGAACTGTAGAGATTATTACGTCAAGGGGCATTGCCCCACGGCTCCAAAATTTCCCTTGAACAGAAAGAATGAGGGCTCATGCACCCTGGATACTGATGGATGAAGAAGATGGAGAAGTAATTTTATTCCTGACCTCTATCTCAAGTCCCAGAAACAGAACGGATTCATTCAGAAATGATGCTTGAGTCCCTTGCCTACTTCTCTTACTGCCGCTGGTTTTCGTCTTCCTTCACTTGGCTTCTAATCACATCACCAATTCTGATTCTCTGTCAGGAGAACCCACAGAACTACCAGACCACCAGGTCCCCAGCATAAGGAGTCTGAGGAAGTTGGTAGTTCTTTCAATGAGACTTGAGGACCAAGAGTTCATTTCCAGAGTGGATCCTATGATGGCAAAACAGAGTCTGCAGAACCAGACCTCCACTTTTATAAGGGCTTAGACTTAGGAAATGACTACAGATCCCCAAACCCACAAGAAAGGGATGTATTGAACAGGTTGCAACTTTTAGATTCCATGTGGAACATACAACATTCCAAAGATAGGTTTCTTGCATCTGCCTTCCTGATATCAAGATTTGTTGTGATTGTTGTTTAGTCACTAAGTCATGTCTGACTCTTTTCTGACCCCAAGGACTGTACCCCTCCAGGCTCTGCTGTCCATGAGATTTCCCAGGGAAGAATACTGGAATGGCTTGCCATTTCCTCCTCTAGGGGATCTTCCCAAACCAAGGATCAAACCCATGTCTCCTGCATTAGCAGACAGATTCTTTACCCCTGAGCCTCCTGGGAGGCTCAATATCAAGATACTAGGGGCCCAATCAGAAGGCTGGCTGGTGAAACCATTATATGATCCTTGCCCATGGGAAAGTCTATTTCCCTCCTGCCTGCAAAAGTCAAAAACTGTCTCCCATGAACCATGCTGAGCAAAGTTTTACTGCCAGAACTTGCACATCACAGTATGCTTGTCCCGGCTCTGAGAGTTCACAAGCTCCTAAAGGAACCTGGTAAGTGAGCCAGGTTCCGATTCAGTGCTATAAGTGCTATAGGGTTTCCCTGGTGGCTCAGTGGTAATTTTGCCTGCCACTGCAGAAGACACAGGTTCAATCCCTGATCCAGGAAGATCCTACATGACACGAAGCAACTGAATCCGTGAGCCACAACTACTGAACCTGTGCTCTAGAGCCTGGGAACTCCAACTACTGAGCCGGTGTGCTGCAACTACTTAAGCCCGAGTTCCCTAGAGCCTGTGCTCTGCAACAAGAGGAGCCTGTGCACCAAATCTAGAGAATAGTCCCTGCTGGCCAAAGCTAGAGAAAGCCTATGCACAGCGATGAAGATCCAACACAACCAAAAATAAATACATAATAAATTATTTTTTAAATGTGCTATAATATAGGTGACAAAGGGGGTAGAGAAGGCATCGTTCTGAGACTCCAAGCACTAGTTTTGACCTGATTATTCATTCATTCATTCTTCCAGCGCTACCCTGGAGCAGTACCCAGGCAGGCATGCTTCTGATGTCTGAGTTAAACAAAGTCTGGTGCAAAATAGAAATAAAGAAAACAGTGCCATTTACAATAGTATCAAAAGCAACAAAATACTTAGAAATAAATTTCTAAGAAGGTGAAAAGACCTGTACACTGAAAATTATAACACATTGATAAAAGAATCAAAGACATGAGTAAAGGGAAAGATATCCCATGTTTTGAACTAGAATAACTAATATCTTTTTTCTTTTTTAAAATGTATTTTATTTTTAATTAGAGGATAATTATTTTACAGTGTCATGATGGTTCTGCTAGACATCAACATGAATCAGCCATAGGTATACATATATCCCCTTCCTCTTGAACTTCCCTCCCACCTCCATCCCCATCACACCCCTCTAGGTTGTCCATACTACCTAAAGCCACCTATAAATTCACCACAATTCCTATCAAAATTCCAACAGCATATTTCACAGAAACAGAAAAACAACTCAAAAATGTGTATGGAATCTCCAAAGACATTGAATAGCCAAAACAATCTTAAAAACAACAAAGCTGAAGGTATCACACTTTCTGATTTCAGACTATATTACAAAGATACATATCTCAATTTAGAGATATATAACACACACAGAGTCGGACACGACTGAAGTGACTTAGCAGCAGCAACATGTATATAAAAGAATATTATTTAGCCATAAAAAAATAAAAGGAGAAAATCTTATCTTTTTGACAACACAGATGAACTTGAGGGGCATTATGCAAAGTGAAATACGTCAGAGAAATACAAAAGCTATAGATCTCACCTATACATGGAATCTTAAAAAAAATAAAATAAAAGCAAAGCTCATAGGAACAGAGAAAAGAATAGCGGTTGCCAAGGGCTAGGGGGTGAGAGAAATGGGAGATGTTGGTCAAAGAGTATGTATGATACTTTCAGTTTTAAGATAGCTAAGTTCTGGGAATCTAATGTACAGTATAGTGATTATTATTAACTATACTGTATTACGTATCAGTATAGTTAATAATAATCACTAAACTGTACATTAGATTCCCAGAACTTAGCTATCTATACTGTATTACGTATCACGGAGAAGGCAATGGCACCCAACTCCAGTACTCTTGCCTGGAAAATCCCATGAACGGAGGAGCCTGGTAGGCTGCAGTCCATGGGGTTGCTAAGAGTCGGACATGACTGAGCAACTTCACTTTCACTTTTCACTTTCCTGCATTGGAGAAGGAAATGGCAACCCACTCCAGTGTTCTTGCTTGGAGAATCCCAGGGACGGGAGAGCCTGGTGGGCTGCCATCTGTGGGGTTGCACAGAGTTGGACACGACTGAAGCAACTTAGCAGCATTACGTATCATGTGGGCTTCCCTGGTGGTTCAGGTGGTAAAGAATCCACCTGCAATGTGGGAGACCTGGGTTCGATCCCTGGGTAGGGAAGATCCCCTGCAGAAAGGAATGGCAACTCACTCCAGTATTCTTGCCTGGGAAATCCCATGGACAGAGGAGCCTGGTGAGCTACAATCCATGGGGTTACACGACTGAGCAATTAACACTGTACTGCACTGTATCATATAGCTGAAAGTTGCTAAGAAGGTAAATCATAAATGTTCTCAACACCATGTGTATATATATGTATATATATACACATATAGTACATATGTGTATATATGTATAAGTTTATGAATGGTTAAACTTTTTGCTATATGTGTATATATATATATATACTCACCCATATATATATAAAGTCATCAACTTGTATACCTTGTGCTGTACTTAGTTACTCAATCATGTCTGACTCTTTGCAACCCCATGGACTGTAGCCCACCAGGCTCTTCTGTCCATGGAATTTTCCAGGCAAGAATACTGGAATGAGTTGCCATTTCCTTCTCCAGGGGATCTTCCCAATCCAGGGATCGAAACTACATCTCCTGCATCTCCTGAATTGCAGGTGGATTCTTTACCTCTGAGCCATTGAGGAAGCCCCTGTTGAACACCTTAAACTTATACAAGGTTAATGTAAATAGCATTGCAATAAAACTAGAGGAAAAAAAAGGTCTAATGTCTAATAACTCTTGGAGCTACCAACAGATATAGTCTCAGCTGAATATTTTTATTTAGAAATTTTTTGCTTCTCAGACTTAACAGAAAAAAAAAATTCTGTTAGGCATAAACCATCTCTGCAGTTTTTTTTGTAGCCCCACCATGAGGCATGCGGGATCTCAGTTCCCCAACCAAGGATCAAACCTAACCCCGTTGCAGTAGAAGCGCAGAGTCTTAATCACTGTTCTTCCAGAAAAGACCCCAACGTCTCTGCATTTTAAAAAGGGAATGTGATTATGAAACTTATTCACAATCTTTTCAAACAGGTTCTCAATCCAGGTTCATTTCACTGTCCAACAAATATTAATGTTGATTCCGTATGCAATTGGCTAGGATACCAGCACCTGGTCAGAATGGGTTGGATGAGCTTGTCTCCAAGGTTCCCCCAGCTCCATCTGAAGCCTGCATCCCTGCACAACTGTGTTTTCCCTGCCTCATCCTAGCAAGATCAAATGTCTCCCCAGAGGCTTCAGTAATTGACCCAGAGCCTTCAAGGTAGAAAACAGCATGATGGGTTCAGAATTCACAGGGTTACTGTCACTTCCCTATGCTCACTTATTCATCTCCAAGTGAGAAGTTTCCTAAACTTAAGTGCAAGGAGTGAGCGAGGAAGCAATTTTGTGCGTGTGCCTGTGTGTGTCCTCCACTTTGTCCCCGGAGATCCGAAATTAAAACATCCTTCTTACCTAGGAAAACCCGCTATTTTGGTTTCACATCATCTGCACAAAAGTTGTCAGAAAAACCAACATATATTTGCATGATGACACATTTGCAAGGATGTGTCACAGTTGGCTATCACTTGCCCTCCCAAGGACTGGAGAATTATTTCTCTCCCAGGAGTTACCATCAATCCTTTTTTTTTTTTTTTTAACTTGGTTGCGAAATCAGTTAACCAAAGGGGAAATCTCTCAGCTCTCCACTTCTGCTTTTGAAGGCCATAAAATAGGTAGGAGAGACCAGCAGACAGTATACCCGCTTGGAGGCACAGCAAGCCACCCAGGGATCCTATTCTCTCCAGCCAACCTTCATTGCCCAGGTACCACTTTAATTCTTCCTTCTGACTAGGTCTTAAAGGAGTCTCTCTCTCTCTTTTTTTCTGTCTTCCTCCCTCTCTCTTCTCTTCCTTCTGTGCCTGACAGCTGGGCTTTCTGCAAAACTGCCAGCTATGTTATAATACCATAACTTGCAAAATAATAGGGGAATTAATACCACTTATCTAGCAGCTGGCATCTGAGAGCTCAGGATCCTACCTCTCCCCCAGATCACCTAAGAGATCCGCTCCTGGTTTGGGCTTGGTTTAGCAAATGCTTTACTCTGGACCCCTGTGGCTCAGCTTGTAAAGAATCCGCCTACAATGTAGGAGACCTGGGTTTGATCCCTGGTTTGGGAAGATGCCCTGGAGAAGGGAAAGACTACCCACCTACCCACTCCAGTATTCTGGCCTTAAGAATTGCAAAGAGTCAGACACAGCTGAGTGACTTTCACTTACTCTGAACCCAAAGGATGACTTTCGTGCATTCACTCATTCATTTGAAAATGGCTTCTTTGCTTGCCTGCCAGGTACAAGATGTTGAGGGCAATTCACATGTGAAGAAGGCAGCCCTCATGGGGACTGGCATGGCAAATGGTCACTCATTTTTCTCCTCTTTGCACAGGTTTCTGAAACAGCCATGGCAACCGTACCTGAACCCATCAACGAAATGATGGCTTACTACAGGTCAGTGGGAAAATTGATACCAATTGTGTTAGCAGGGCTTTCCTCTCAAGAGTGGATTTTTATATGTGCTTAGAGACCAGATTCGTCTCCCAAACTGCCTCTTACAGTGGCAAGCAGGGTTCCAAGTCAACCTGGTTTAAGGACTGATGTCCCACTGCAAGTCCAGCCATGGTACCCCTAGGCCACCCAGATGCTGCTTCAGGGGCTTCCTGCAAATGGAAACAGGAAAGAAAGGTTCCAAGTGGACAATCCAGGGGATCCCTTGGCAGATTTGGCTTAACTGAGAAGGAAAGCTCAGATTTTCACCGGGCTGGAAGTTAGGTCTCAGGATACAACAGAGAGCTCAGACAGCAATGGATACCTGCCCTCCTCCTGTGCTGTCCCATGTATATTACCATGGCAACTACCTGCTTCAGGCAGCCCTAAGGAACATGTTGTTTGCAGTTTACTATTGCCCAGCTTCCCAGGTGGCTCAGTGGGTAAAGAATCTGCCTGCAACCCAGGAGATGCAGCAGACATGGGTTCAATCCCTGGGTCCAGAAGATGCCCTGGACAAGGGCATGGCAATACTCCAGTATTCTTGCCTGGAAAATCCCATGGACAGAGGAGCCACAGGATCACAAAGAGTCAGACACAACTGAAGCAACTTAGCACACATGCATTGATGGTGAAGATTATCAACAGGGAAGAAAAGCTAATCTTGTCCAGGAGATGAAATTGAGCAATCTTTCTGTTTTTATTACAGTGACGAGAATGAGCTGTTATTTGAGGCTGATGACCCTAAACAGATGAAGGTGAGTCCATGGGCTTTGATCCCAACATGTTGAGGGGCTCTGACAGAGGAAAGACTCAAGGGAAGTGTTCTGGGCCGGCTTGTTCCTATGGAATTTTGTGATAAAATGACTTTATCCTCTTCCAGTGAGACAAATGGAAGCTGGCCACTCTGCAACTCCCATGCCACCAGTGTTTCACTGAGGCTTGGTGATGCTGGCCATGCTTGCAGAGGCTTTTAGAAGGGGAATTTAAGTAGAGATAGTGCTTGTTGTCTCTTCCAAGCAAATTTAATTCTTCTTTTAGGAGAGGTGTTCAGCTCTAAAAGTGATGAAGTTACATTAATCACTTGAACTGAACCTGACCCAGAGATGATAACCTTGAGAATGAATATGTCTGCCTCCTTTAAGGGTGGGATTGTTTTTTGCTCCCTGAAGTGGAGCTTAAGGACAACAAGTCATGATGTAAACAAAAAGTTGAGTTTGGGAGTTACGAGAAAATTATTCACTTGCTGTTGGATCTTGAGCAAGTCATTTTACCCCTTTGATGCTAGTCTGAATAATAAGGGTCATAAGCAGGATGATGTCCGAGACCCTAGCATCCTGCAACCCTTGGCTCTGAGATATTACCAGCAGGAGCTAAGTTTATCTAGCAGAGGAGTGTTTCTTTGTGTGTGTGTGCTCACTCACTCAGTAGTGTCAGATGCTTTGTGACCCAGAGAGCATTGTTGACCCTCCAGCTGTCCCTCCTCTTCTGTAAATGTAATAACTCCTGTAATCTAATAACTCTCTCAGGTAGTTCAGCCATCAGCTGAGCTAGCACAGTTGTACCAATTAGCAGGCAGCTGTTCTCTCAGATGTTTTTAGTTCGTGACAACCTCCTCCAGCCTTATCAAGCATTCCTGTCTTGCTGAAAGTTCCTTTCTTTAAAGACTTTAAAACCAGCACAACTGGTTTTCTCCAGCCCTAGATGGAGCCCAGTTTCTCTGTCCAGCCCTCCCTCCCACAGTCTCTTGCAGCATTCTGGCTCTCTCTCCTGGGGCCTCTGCTCTGGGCAGAATGTCCCTCCCACTCAGCTTTCCTCTGTGTTGTTACAGGTCTCTTGAGCTGTCCTTCAAACTTTTAAACCATTATCATGCCTTGCAAGCAACTTCAGTTAAGGCTTAATGCAGTTAGTTAAACAGTTTCTCTGAATTGAGGAACTATTTCATAATAGTAACCACTTTTTTGCAGGATGGTTATGAGAAAGCATTTGAGAAAAAGATTGTATAGAACATTGTTGATTGGGCAGAGGCATATTGAAAATCTGATCATCATAGCCCTGAAAAATGAAATACATAACGTTGGTACATTAGGCTTCCAAAAAGATAAATAGTGTTAGAAGGTATAAGTTTATGGTTAGGTGGAGCATGTGTAAGAAAAGATAAGGTAAGAATGGATTTATTCTAGAAGAATGTTGTATACTGCATTAGAAAGCTTACATTATGGTTTAGGGTCTGCCTCTCACTGGCCGCTGTTTTTGGATAAGCCACTTAACCTCTCTGGGTTGCAGAGAGATGAAAGTTTATCTTTAGAAGCTCTGTTATCTCTTCCTTGGGCTTCCCAGGTGGCTCAGTGGTAAAGAATCTGCCCACCAATGCAGGAGACGCAGTGGGTTTGATCCCTGGGTCCAGAAGACTCCCTGGAGGAGAAAATGGCAACCCACTTTAGTATTCTTGCCTGCAGAATCCCATGGACAGAGGAGCCTGGCTACAGCCCATGGGGTCTCTGAGTGTCGGACATGACTGAGTGGCTGAGCACGCATGAATCTCCTCCTTCCTCCTCTCTCGTGTCAAAACAGGAGTTGTCTGGCCCAACCACCTTCCCACGCTGACTTCTTTGGTCTCTTCACAGAGCTGCATCCAACACCTGGACCTCGGTTCCATGGGAGATGGAAACATCCAGCTGCAGATTTCTCACCAGTTCTACAACAAAAGCTTCAGGCAGGTGGTGTCGGTCATCGTGGCCATGGAGAAGCTGAGGAACAGTGCCTACGCACATGTCTTCCATGATGATGACCTGAGGAGCATCCTTTCATTCATCTTTGAAGAAGGTACCTAATGAGAGCTGAGGGCAGACATGAGATCGCTGGTCATTTCCTTCTCAGAGGCCATAACCCAACAGCTAACACCGCCCAACCCCCGAGGCTGAAACCCTTTATAAGTAGAGGGCCCAGTAATGAGAGGAAAACAGAGACACCTAGAAGCTCAGTTAATCATCTCTTCAGTTGAAACCAGTCTTTTTTTGTTTTGTTTTCCATCAGATTGATTTGCTCCCTTAAAAGACTTTTTAAGGAATTCTTCCTTAATGAAATAATGATGTAACTGGCTAATCATGCTATGCATCCTAAAATTATGGAAGCTTTTCTCGAATTTACAGACTTGCATAAAATGGTACCCAAAATGTTACATTTCAATACACTACTGTATAGAATCCAACTTGGTGATGGTTTCACTCTCCTTTTTAGTTGTTGAAACTATTCTTAAAATAGGACCTTGATAACTACTCATATTTGCAAAGCAGCCAGTCATTCTGTATGCTTTCATTTATATTATATCCTGTGAATCTCAGGATGTCCTTGTTCGGCCACATCTGTTGCCACCACCATTTTACATAAGTGACTCCATGGCTCATCCACGGCAAGTAATAGAGCTGAAGTTTGAACCTACGTCTTAGGGTGCCAGGCGCAGTGTTCTGACCCACCCCAACTTCCTCTCCACTGATGTAATCGAGCATCAGCTAGGCATGCTCAGATGTCCTCCAAGGAAACAAATTCTGCCTCCCATAATCACCTGGGAATCTCCCTAAACAAGATCTGTGCTCCACATTTCAGAGCCTGTCATCTTCGAAACGTCCTCCGACGAGTTTCTGTGTGACGCACCCGTGCAGTCAATAAAGTGCAAACTCCAGGACAGAGAGCAAAAATCCCTGGTGCTGGCTAGCCCATGTGTGCTGAAGGCTCTCCACCTCCTCTCACAGGAAATGAACCGAGAAGGTACCTGGGGACTTTGTCTCTTTTCTTGGCCTCCTCGTTGCTTGCTAATTCTCTACATTTTCAACAGAGCAGACCCATTAAGGAAAATGATCCATGGCAGTGAAATAGCATATAATAAAGAACATGCTGGGGCTTCCCAGATGGCTCAATGGTAAAGAATCTGCCTGTCAATGCAGGATACATAGGTTCAATCCCTGGATCAGGAAGATCCTCTGGAGAAGGAAATGGAAACCCACTCCAGTATTCTTGCCTGGGAAATTCCATGACCTAGAGGGCTATAGTCAAGGGGATATGATTTAGCAACTAAATAACAACAACAATAATGAAGGACATGCAAACGTTTTGTTTGGATTCTAGTGATGAGACCACATTGAGTCCCTTAGTACGTTCATTTTTCAGCAACTCTGAGAAATTAGACTGCTCCAGCAAGCCCAGGACCACTGCCCAGCCAAGTCATTTAATGGCAGTGCTTCTGTTAGAAAGAGGTCATTTGATGGACATGACCTAACTGCCTGTGGGTTCTTTCTTCCGGTTGTTGGGGTTGAAACTAGAATGGTGAGGAGATAATTTGTCCCTCCTCATTCTCAACCCTGCCCCCTTACCCCTAACATCCTTCCCATCCAAAACCAGATGGTTCCTTAGAGGGAAACCTAACTGACAAGCAGGAACTTATATCTCTCTACTGTCACTGGCAACCTTTTTATTTTTATTTTTAAATTTTTCTTTATTTTTGGCTGTGTGGGTTTTTGTTGCTGTGAGGGCTTTTCTCTACTTGTGATGAGCTGGGGCTACTCTCTAGCTGTGGTGCATGGGATTCTCATTGCAGTGACTTCTCTTGCTGTGGAGCATGGGCTCTAGGGTGAGGGGGCTTCAGTAGATGGCTCATGGGCTCTAGAGTACAGTGTCAGTAGCTGTGACGCACAGGCTTACTTGCTCTGTGGCATGTGGGATCTCCCCAGACCAGAGATCGAACCCGTGTCTCCTACACTGGCAGGCAGATTCTTTACCATTGAGCCACCAGGCAAGCCCATGTCACTGGCATTGCTTCAAGTCCAGGGGTGGCCCACGGGTTGCAGGAATCTGTCTGGCACTTTGCCACTGTGGCTGAACCCTGTATGCAGGGGCGTAACCAAGAGGGCAGCTGAAAGGAGCAGCCAGACTGTTCTCTTCAAAGGGTGTTGACCTTGAAGAGAGGCATCCCTGAGGGAAAGCATCCTGGTTTCAACCAAGCCAAGACAACCCTGTTTCTTTAGAACAGCGTTCTGAGCATGACCTTCGGGCCTCTAAGTGAGACAGCTATAACTAAGGAAGACTAAAAATGCATGTCTTTTCTTTGGAACCCCTTTTCCCAGCTAAGCTTCTCCTTTCCCAGGTTCTTCCCACTTTCCTGTTTATAGTCTTGAAATAGATCCATGACCAGTGTCTTTCAGGAGCCCAGCTTTATCTCTTTTCTCAATTTTCATGTTGATCATACTGTTCTGTTCTTGTGGATCAGTCAGGGACATGAGAGCTTTCTCCTATTTTTAAAAATTAGACCCCCTGATTTTTCATTGCCACTATGATGAGTCTCTGAGAAGCCCCCAGACCATTTGAGGGAAACACCTGTTTCAAGAAACTGAAGCTGCTATGATCTGTGGGATTACCCTATCTGTTAGGCTGTAGGAACCTCAGTGTGGGTTGCCATAAGAACCTCAGTGTGGGTTCCCACAGAGGATGCTATACTGTATGAGTCTTGGGCTTGGGGTCCAGGGATTGGGCTGACCCTGCAGTGCCATATCCCTGACCACAAGACCCTTCTCCTCTCCCCAGTGGTGTTCTGCATGAGCTTTGTGCAAGGAGAGGAAAGAGACAACAAGATTCCTGTGGCCTTGGGTATCAAGGACAAGAATCTATACCTGTCTTGTGTGAAAAAAGGTGATACGCCCACCCTGCAGCTGGAGGTGAGTGAATACCAGGGGCTGAAGGCCCTTCTCAGGCTTTTCTGGGGCATCCCTAGCCATCACTTACTTCACAGACAACTAACTTTCCTCCTTCCCCAGAACCTCTGGGAGTAGATCTACATGATAATTTTGCATAAATGGAAATCAATTTAATGTGTCAAATGCATGTAGTTTTCACTCCCATAACACAAAAAGTAAATTATTCTGCAGATTTTTTTCCGTCTTGCCACCAAACAGATTATACATTGTTAGAGTTCCTCCATTTGATGGGACTTCCGTGGTGGCTCAGAGGTAAAGAATCTGCCTGCAAACGCAAGAGATTCCAATTAGACCTCTGCGTCGGGAAGAAACCCTGGAGTAGGAAATGGCAACTCACTCCAGTATTCTTGCCTGGAAATGCTATGGACAGAGGAGCCTGGTGGGTTACAGTCCATGGGATCACATAAGAGTCGGACACTTCTGAGTGACTAAACAACAACCACCATTTGATAGATGACACTTTGAGGACTTAATCGGTTCAAGGGACCAGTCACTGCCATCTCCACTGCACTCCCAAAACCACACCTCCTTTTCCCACCAGTTTTCCCAGCAAAAATTTCATGTCCAACTTGAAGTCATTCTAGCCAGAGCCATGAGGAAAAACACAGGATAAGTCCCTGGAAACTAGCTACACCTAGAAGCTTTTACCTAATTTTCACTTTTGAAAACATTTCCACCTATATTATACACACTAGCATTTGATGCTAAGTTTCAGAGAAGGATAAGTGTGCCTTCTGTCACCGCACAGAAGGCCGGGGTCACAAAGACAACTCAGGAGTCTGGCTCCTGGACCCGAGCCCTGCTGATCCATTTTTAAATGACCCAGAGAACAACTTTGTCCAGACCAGGGTAGAATGTCTTTGCCCTTTCCTTCTTAAAGATGTTTATTTCTGTTTTGCTGCAGGAAGTAGACCCCAAAGTCTACCCCAAGAGGAATATGGAAAAGCGCTTTGTCTTCTACAAGACAGAAATCAAGAATACAGTTGAATTTGAGTCTGTCCTGTACCCTAACTGGTACATCAGCACTTCTCAAATCGAAGAAAGGCCCGTCTTCCTGGGACATTTTCGAGGTGGCCAGGATATAACTGACTTCAGAATGGAAACCCTCTCTCCCTAAAGAAAGCCATACCCAGGGAGTCCACGTGGGCTGAATAACCCCGAGGACTGGCAGAAGGGAAGGGAAGAATGTAGCTGCAGCCTGAACTTCACTGTTGTCTGATCCATGCCCGACTGCCTTCCCTGCATTAGTGCTTAGAGATCTCCCCACGGCCAGGAGGAACAATCCCCTCCTCCCAGAGCCCATCCTCAGACCCCATCCACTGAGCCACCCCTCTCTCACTTCTACTCACTCAAAGCCAGCCTGGCAAAAACCATGGCACACTAGTTTCAAAGAAATCCTCTGTCCTTTGCACCCAGCTTCTGATGAGCAACCACTTAACTATTTATTTATTTATTTATTGATGTGTTAGTCTATTTAATTTAGTTCCAGGGGGCCTAGAAGCAGGCGCATCTGTGAAAAATCCTAGCCTTCAATAACTGTGGAACCAATTTCCTTTGGGTTAGAGTGCCATCCTTCTGTCAAGTCCTTTCACCAAGCCTGAAAGTATACAAGCTCAGATTATTTAAATAGAATTATTTATAAATAGCAGAGAAGGCAATGGCACCCCACTCCAGTACTCTTGCCTGGAAAATCCCATGGATGGAGGAGCTTGGTAGGCTGCGGTCCATGGGGTCGCTAAGAGTCGGACACGACTAGGCGACTTCACTTTCACTTTTCACTTTCATGCATTGGAGAAGGAAATGGCAACCTACTCCAGTGTTCTTGCCTGGAGAATCCCGGGGACGGGGGAGCCTGGTAGGCTACCGTCTATGGGGTCACACAGAGTCGGACACGACTGAAGTGACTTAGTATAGCATAGCATTTATGAATAGGGAAGAATGATCAGATTGTTCAATGATTTTGAAATAAATTTCACTGAAAACAAATGTTTTTTCCACATGGTCATTGACTTTTCTTGGATCTGATGTAGAAGAGTAAAGATGAATGGAGTCATGAGCGATCTCCTTGGGGAATTAGAAACCCACTCCTCATCACTGAATGCAAAGCACTTAGGAACATCACTGGCCAGCAAAGACCAGCTTGAACACCCTTCCCTTTCACTTCTGTTATTCAACAAAAGTATATATGGCACACAAGTTTCCTCTGAAAAACAGGATCAGCTAAAGTATTATAGGGAGTAAGGGCTGGTGGTAACAGCTGCCAAGTGTTTCTCTATTCATTTATTCAACAAAAACATCTTAAGCCAGTGTTATGTCCTAGGGGCTGGGAGTACAGAAATCAGAAAGGTAAGGCTGTGGCTGCACGGGTGCAGGAGGGCCTAGAGGACCTACCCCATGTTGAAGGTCAGGAAGAGCAGTGGTGAGGAGATACCCCTCTTCCAAGGTAAGGAACAATGGCTGCCCTTTGCTGGAGCAGCCGTGAAGAGATACCCCACGCCCAAAGTAAGAGAAACCAAAGTAAGATGGTTGGTGTTGCAAGAGGGCATCAGAGGGCAAACACACTGAAACCATACTCACAGAAAACTAGTCAATCTAATCACACTAGGACCACAGCCTTGTCTAACTCAATGAAACTAAGCCATGCCCGTGAGGCAACCCAAGATGGGCGGGTCATGGTGGAGAGATCTGACAGAATGTGGTCCACTGGAGAAGGGAATGGCAAACCACTTCAGTATTCTTGCCTTGAGAACACCATGAACAGTATGAAAAGGCAAAATGATAGGATACCGAAAGAGAAACTCCCCAGGTCAGTAGGTGCCAAATATGCTACTGGAGATCAGTGGAGAAATAACTCCAGAAAGAATGAAGGGATGGAGCCAAAGCAAAAACAATACCCAGCTGTGGATGTGACTGGTGATAGAAGCAAGGTCCGATGCCGTAAAGAGCAATATTGCATAGGAACCTGGAATGTCAGGTCCATGAATCAAGGCAAATTGGAAGTGGTCAAACAAGAGATGGCAAGAGTGAATGTCAACATTCTAGGAATCAGAGAACTGAAATGGACTGGAATGGGTGAATTTAACTCAGATGACCATTATATCTACTACTGTGGGCAGGAATCCCTCAGAAGAAATGGAGTGGCCATCATGGTCAACAAAAGAGTCCAAAACGCAGTACTTGGATGCAATCTCAAAAACGACAGAATGATCTCTGTTTGTTTCCAAGGCAAACCATTCAATATCACAGTAATGCCCCAAACAGTAACGCTGAAGAAGCTGAAGTTGAATGGTTCTATGAAGACCTACAAGACCTTTTAGAACTAACACCCCCAAAAGATGTCCTTTTCATTATAGGGGACTGGAATGCAAAAGTAGGATGTCAAGAAACACCTGGAGTAACAGGCAAATTTGGCCTTGGAGTACAGAATGAAGCAGGGCAAAGGCTAATAGAGTTTTACCAAGAAAATGCACTGGTCATAATAAACACCCTCTTCCAACAACACAAGAGAAGACTCTATACATGGACATCACCAGATGGTCAACACTGAAATCAGATTGATTATATTCTTTGCAGCCAAAGATGGAGAAGCTCTATACAGTCAGCAAAAACAAGACCAGGAGCTGACTGTGGCTCAGACCATGAACTCCTTATTGCCAAATTCAGACTTAAATTGAAGAAAGTAGGGAAAACCACTAGACCATTCAGGTATGACCTAAATCAAATCCCTTATGATTATACAGTGGAAGTGAGAAATAGATTTAAGGACCTAGATCTGATAGAGTGCCTGATGAGCTATGGAATAAGGTTCATGACATTGTACAGGAGACAGGGATCAAGACCGTCCCCATGGAAAAGAAATGCAAAAAAGCAAAATGGCTGTCTGGGGAGGCCTTACAAATAGCTGTGAAAAGAAGAGAAGCAAAAACCAAAGGAGAAAAGGAAAGATATAAACATCTGAATGCAGAGTTCCAAAGAACAGCAAGAAGAGATAAGAAAGCCTTCTTCAGCAATCAATGCAAAGAAATAGAGGAAAACAACAGAATGGGAAAGACTAGGGATCTCTTCAAGAAAATCAGAGATACCAAAGGAACATTTCATGCAAAGATGGGCTCGATAAAGGACAGAAATGGTATGGACCTAACAGAAGCAGAAGATATTAAGAAAAGATGGCAAGAATACACAGAAGAACTGTACAAAAAATATCTTCATGACCCAGATAATCACGACGGTGTGATCACTGACCTAGAGCCAGACATCCTGGAATGTGAAGTCCAGTGGGCCTTAGAAAGCATCACTATGAACAAAGCTAGTGGAGGTGATGGCATTCCAGTTGAGCTATTCCAAAATCTGAAAGATGATGCTGTGAAAGTGCTTCACTCAATATGTCAGCAAATTTGGAAAACTCAGCAGTGGCCACAGGACTGGAAAAGGTCAGTTTTCATTCCAATCCCAAAGAAAGGCAATGCCAAAGAATGCTCAAACTACCGCACAATTGCACTCATCTCACACGCTAGTAAAGTAATGCTCAAAATTCTCCAAGCCAGGTTTCAGCAATATGTGAACTATGAACTTCCTGATGTTCAAGCTGGTTTTAGAAAAGGCAGAGGAACTAGAGATCAAATTGCCAACATCCGCTGGATCATGGAAAAAGCAAGAGAGTTCCAGAAAAACATCTATTTCTGCTTTATTGACTATGCCAAAGCCTTTGACTGTGTGGATCACAATAAACTGTGGAAAATTCTGAAAAAGATGGGAATACCAGACCACCTGATCTGCCTCTTGAGAAATCTGTATGCAGGTCAGGAAGCAACAGTTAGAACTGGACATGGAACAACAGACTGGTTCCAAATAGGAAAAGGAGTTCATCAAGGCTGTATATTGTCACCCTGTTTATTTAACTTCTATGCAGAGTACATTATGAGAAACGCTGGACTGGAAGAAACACAAGCTGGAATCAAGATTGCTGGGAGAAATATCAATAACCTCAGATATGCAGATGACACCACCTTATGGCAGAAAGTGAAGAGGAACTCAAAAGCCTCTTGATGAAAGTGAAAGTGGAGAGTGAAAAAGTTGGCTTAAAGCTCAACATTCAGAAAACGAAGATCATGGCAGCCGGTCACGGGATCACTTCATGGGAAATAGATGGGGAAACAGTGGAAACAGTGTCAGACTTTATTTTTCTGGGCTCCAAAATCACTACAGATGGTGACTGCAGCCATGAAATTAAAAGACGCTTACTCTGTGGAAGGAAGGTTATGACCAACCTAGATAGCATATTCAAAAGCAGAGACATTACTTTGCCAACAAAGGTTCGTTTAGTCAAGGCTATGGTGTTTCCTGTGGTCATGTATGGATGTCAGAGTTGGACTGTGAAGAAGGCTGAGCGCCAAAGAATTGATTATTTTGAACTGTGGTGTTGGAGAAGACTCTTGAGAGTCCCCTTGGACTGCAAAGAGATCCAACCAGTCCATTCTGAAGGAGATCAGCCCTGGGATTTCTTTGGAAGGAATGATGCTAAAGCTGAAACTCCAGTACTTTGCCCACCTCATGCGAAGAGTTGACTCATTGGAAAAGACTCTGATGCTGGAAGGGATTGGGGGCAAGAGGAGAAGGGGACGACAGAGGATGAGATGGCTGGATGGCATCACTGACTCGATGGACATGAGTCTGAGTGAACTCCGGGAGTTGGTGATGGACAGGGAGGCCTGGCGTGCTGCGATTCATGGGGTTGCAAAGAGTCGGACATGACTGAGCAACTCATCTCATCTGAAGGTGTTCCTAGTTAGAGAGGGAAGGTGGATTTTTAAAAATAAGACAGAGTAACAAGTAGAGACATGGCAAAGTATGAAAGGAGCAGCTAAGAGGGGTGACAAGATTTGCTCTGGAGACTGAGGGTCAAGTTGTATGATGTTTGAGTCAGGCCTAAAAGGATGAGCAAGAGTTCCCCACACAAAGAAAAGGAGAGAGTAGCCTAGATAGATGGACCAGTATGAACACAGGCATGGAGGATGAAAGAATGAATGGGGCCAAGAGAAAACTTTCAGGTTTGCAGAAGTCACCAGTCAAAACACAAAAACAACCCAGGGGGAAAAAAAGGAATTGTAATCTCAGACAAAGAGGTAATTTGCCTAGTATATAGAGTTCCCACAAAACAGTAGAAAAAAGCAATCATGAAAATCCATCAAAACAATAGGTGGAAATTTAATAAAACAGTATATTAATAAGTTGTCCTCTGAAAAGGAAATACCATTTAATCTTGGACAAAGTAAAAGATGCTCCATATTACTTAGAATAAAGTTGAATTAACAGCACTTTGAGATTACACTCTTCTATCAGATTTAGCAAATACCAAAAGTTTAACATCACACCCTGTTGGGAAGACTGGGGAAACGCTCACTCCTGAACATTACAGTGCATGTATGAGGAGAATAAATGGGTTCAACTCCTACAGAGGAAAATTTGATAGTAATTATGAAGATTACAAATACACATCCACCTATAGCCCAGCAATTTCACTTTTGGGGGTTTATCCTACAAATGGGCATACAGTCATGTGCATTAATGATCAAAATGATTCATTGCGCATCACTTGTAACAGCAAAAGATGAGCAACAACTCAAGTTTCTATCAAAGAAGACTGGCTAAATGAATTGTGAGACATTCGTAGAATGAATTATGGGACATTCGTAGAATGAATTATGGGACTCCTCTCCAAGATATTGTGAAACATAAAAAAGAACAAGAGGCAGTGTTTATAGTGTGCTAGCTTTTATGTGGGCTTCCCTAAAAGTTCAGTCATTAAAGAGTCTGCCTGCAATGCCGGAGACCTGACTTCAATTCCTGGGTCGGGAAGATCCCCGGGAGAAGGAAATGGCAACCCACTCCATTATTCTTGCCTGGAGAATCCCATGGACAGAGGAGCCTGGCAGGCTACAGTCTATGGGGTCACAAGAGTCAGCCAGGACTGAGCAACTAAGAACACAGCTTTTATGTAACAAAAGGCAGGAAAAAAAATATATAAGGCAATACTCTAATGATTAGGACATGGAACTCTGCTCAATGTTATGTGACAGCTGGATGAGAGGGGAGTTTGGGGGAGAATGGATACGTGTGTATGTATGGCTGAGTCCCTTTGCTGTCCACCTGAAACTATCACAACGTTGTTAATCAGCTACACCACAATACAAAATAAAAAGTTTAAAAAGAAATAAGGCAGTCCCTTCCAATGTCTTTTATCTGATTTTGAGAACTCCGGAAGATACATAACAAATTTAAAAAGTAGTCATGGTGCGGCGGCGGAGTCGGCATCGGCTGCAGCGGGAGACTTTGGCGCGATGTCTCACACCATCTTGCTGGTACAGCCTACCAAGAGGCCAGAAGGCAGAACTTACGCTGACTATGAATCTGTGAATGAGTGTATGGAAGGTGTTTGTAAAATGTATGAAGAATATCTGAAGAGAATGAATCCCAACAGCCGCTCTATCACATATGATATCAGTCAGTTGTTTGATTTTATTGATGACCTGGCAGACCTCAGCTGCCTTGTTTACCGAGCTGATACCCAGACATACCAGCCTTATAACAAAGATTGGATTAAAGAGAAGATCTACGTGCTCCTTCGTGGACAGGCCCAACAGGCTGGGAAATAGCTGAGTTTGCAAGCATTAGGGGAACAGGGGTGGGCTTGGAACACAGGTGTGTGCAGTGTGCTGTAGTGGAAGTTTTGTATTATAGTTTTCCTGTTTCCATTTTGGTATATCCTAGCCAGAATTGAATGTATTAGATAAAATGTGATGATCTTGTTCAATCTGAAAACCCCTTTGCCCCCCCCCCTTTTTTTTTTACTTAAACATTTTTATGATGATTTAGATGGAAGTTGGGTTTTGTCAGTTAACATTGGTTCCAGTCCCTCAAACTGTTCATACCTTCTTTATAACATCCACTGTACTAATCCTCCTTCAAGTTGGGGTGGGGAGTGGAGGCGCAGTTTAGTTACGTCCTCAAGATAAAGTCTTGGTGAAAAATAAATAAATGTTCTTTAGTTAAAAAATAAATAAATAAAATAAAATGTAGTCATGAGGGGCTGGGGAGTAAGATACAAGGGGATGAGGGTGGGAGCAGGACATTTCTTTCAATACTTTTTATATTGTTTGATTTTTGAATCATGTGAATATATTAACTACTCAAATAAAATAGTACTAAGTTGTTAAAGCCTTCTATCAAAACAAAAAAGGGAGAAATGGCATATGACTTAGTTGGGGAAAAACAATGTGCCGGTCCTCAGTGGCTCACTGCCAACACCCTCTCCTCCTTCTTCACAGTTCTCCCAGCCAGGGCACAAGATGTGGATGGAACTAGACCCTGCAACCCAGCAAAGCCTCTCTCCCAGCTCAGTCTGCTTCCTAACTGCAGTGCAAAGGATGGGACGGCTGTTAGGAGCAGGCATCCAAGTGGTACCCATCCACAACACGGAATAGGACTCCTGGGAGGCAGGCGGCTGCTTTGGGGGAGAAAGCAGATGTGCCCTCTGGGAGCCCCAGTGGTGGCATTGTTCCGTTTCCTTGGTTCAACTCCACCCACTACTCTCAGGCCCCAAAGAAAGGACATGCCAGCAAGAAAACCAACAAACTGTGAAGGCGTCTCACTCATGTGTGTGTAGGTGCTCAGTCTCTTCAGTTGTGTCTGACTCTTTGCAACCCCATGGACTATAGCCCACCAGGCTCCTCTGTCCATGGGATTCTCCAGGCGAGAACACTGGAGTGGGTTGCCATGGCTTCTTCCAGGGGTCTTCCCGACCCAGGGATTGAACCCGAGTCTCCTGTGTCTCCTGCATTGCAGGCAGATTTTTTTAGTGCTTGAACTATTAGGGAAGCCCTGCAAATCATCTATGTGAGAGTAAATTGGTATAGCCACTTTGGAGAGAAAATTGATATGTTTAATTTATTTTTTTATATTTATTTTCATATTTGTCTGTGCCAGGTCTTAGTTGCAGCATGCAGAATCTTCAAACTTTACTGTGGCACACAGGATCTTTAGTTGTGGCACATAGACTCTAATTCCCTGACCAGGGATCAAACCCGGATCTCCTACATTAGGCGCATGGAGTCTCAGCCACTGGACAGGGAAGTCCTGACAGTGCCTAATTTATTTTTAACATGACTTACTGTTCCACTACTGAATGTCTTCCCTAAAGAAGCAAGTTTAAGGACTTTTACTGTAGAATTGTTTAGGAAAAAGTAAACTGGAAACAAGCTAAACATCCTTTGTTAGGAAAAACCTTAAATAAAACACAGCAAATTAAAAAGAAAACGAGAGCACTGAAAGGAGAGAGATCCAGGTGAATCATTGTGTGCAAAAGTCAAACTGCAGAACTCTAAGCACAGAATGAAATCATCCATATAAAAGAAAAAATAGACACTGCCCATCCAAAATGTATAATCCGGACTTCCCTGGTGGCCCAGTGGCTAAGACTCCGTGCTCCCAATGCAGGGGATCCAGGTTTGATCCCTGGTCAGGGAGATAGATTCTACATACCACAACTAAAGATCCTGCATGCGGAAACTAAAAAAAAAAAAAAAGATCCTGCATGCCACAGTGAAGATCAGAGGTCCAAAATCTTGGGTGCCACAACTAAGACCCAGCACAGCCAAACAAATAAATAAATAAATGTTTTTGGAAAAAGAAGTAAAATGCATAACCATGCGAGTCTAAGAGTATGGAAGGCAAAGAGCCCTAAAGAGTACAGACCAGGCTGAAAATAGTGGGATGGGGCTGGGAGGGGGTCATGAAGAGGAACTTCAACTTTATTCATAATGTTTGAATTTTTTACAAGAGGAATATATTCATGAATTATACATATATATATGTACTTACATTTTAATATTTTTCATTAAGATATTGTATTTTAATTGTTTCAATTCCTGGACCTGAGACAAAGACTAAAATAGAGCCTCCAAGGGCTGTTCTATTCCTGGTTTGTGGACAAGTTATTTCCCAAAACCAGCTCCCCTCCTCTGCACTGAGGAGCCTTATCCTGGAAAAGAAAAATGGCCTATTTTCTGTGTGTATCATTCCATGCCTTCTTTTTTTGTTTGCTGTTCTTAATTTTTTTTTTGGAGTATAGTTGCATTACAATGTTGTGACCGTTTCTACTGTACAGCAATAGCCCCTTCCTTTTGGACTTTCTTCCCATTCAAGTCACCCAGATCACTGAGTAGAGCTCCCTGTGCTATACAGTATGTTCTCATCAGTTATTTATCTTATACATAGTATCAGTAGGATATAAACGAGAATCCCAATCTCCCAATCCCCCTTGATGTCCATACCTTTGTTCTCTACATATGTGTCACTGTTTCTGCTTTGCAAATAAGATCATCTATACCATTTTTCTAGATTCTACATATATATGTGAAAGATAGAGGCATCCCAGTATTCACAGCCACATTATTTACAATAGCAAGGACAGGGAAGTAACCCAAGTGTCCATCCACAGATGAATGGCTAAAGACATGGTACATGTATACAATGGAATGTTGCTCAACCATAAAAGGAACAAAATTGGAGACCTGGATGGACCCAGATACAGCGTGTCATACACAGTGAAGTAAGTCATAAAGAGAAAAACAAATGAAAATAGTCTGTTGGAAAGGAAAGGGAAAGGGTCAGAGGGTTTGAGTGAGGAGAGCTGATACCCTCCCACCCACCATGAACTCAACCGGAAATACAACGGGAAGTAGGAAGTCTCTCCAATGAACTGGGAATTCAATTTGTCTGCCCCTCCAGCAGGTTGCACTCTCCACCACCACAGCTCCAACTATCTTTCAAGGAGATCCTATCCAGGTACTTGAAGAGTAGGGGGCCAGTGCTTGGGGATTTTGGTTTGATGTACTGGATTCTGTATCAAGCCAACATAGGGTTAGGGTGTGGCTCATGCCGTAAGCTTGGCTTGCAGTAAGCAGGTGCGGGAAGGTAAATGATACAATGATGGATGGGAGCATGTCCGGTCTGAAAGACAGGTTGGGGGTGGTGACTGTGCCAGCATCCCGGTCAGAGGGACAAGGGTAAGACTGTGCCTTCGGATAGACCTCCTCCCTACCCATTCCCTACTCCCTGGTACAACCTTGCTGAAGTACTCAGAACCATCTGGTTGAACCGGACACCGGGGTGAGGATGATCTAGAGAACTGGTGAGATGCCCGCCCAGGGGTGTGGGACCACAGTCAGAGCCTCCTCCCAATTCCTATCACATCCCACCCACATCCTGGCTCCTAAATGGGCAGTGTGGAAGCAAGCCAAGTGACGTCCACGGGAAGTCCAGAAGTACTGCTTTTCTTATTTGCAGAAGCATGACTGTTTGCTTACACCAGTAATCGTGAAAATTCACATCCCTCTCTGAGAGCAGGTTATAAAACCATGAAATGCAGGATGTGGACAAGGAAAAGTAAGACTGGGAGGTGCAAGGAAGGTGCCACGGGCCTGGGACTCAGGACATCACTGCCTCTGAGAACAAGTTCCCTTCTGGCAACTGGGGCAGCTAGAGACAGAGGGGCCCAGGTGGGCTGAGGCAGGAAGGGCCCTCTGGAAACCAAGGTGTGAATTATGGTTGTTATTTGAGTCTGTTAAACTCAAACTTCGTCTTGAGTTTCCCCACAAGCTGTTTGAAAGGGCCAGTGCTTCTCTTTCTCTCCAGCCCCTGTGCCCCCATCCCACCAGCCCTCAGAGACAAAAGATATGAAAACTTTCATCTGCCAGGGATCATACAGAAGTAACATGGGAAGTGAAGGTCACTCCAGCATCCTTCCCAGCATTCATGTGACTGTTGCCCTGGTGCTGTGTTGCCTGGACTGGTTGAACGATGCCAAGAGTGACAGCAGCTCATGTCGGTGTGTCAGGTGATGGCAGTGACAACACTTAATCAAGTTCTGCCGCACAGTGATGAGGAGAAGGCTGAAGTGGGGGCCTGGGGCCACTTTGACCTCTGGCTTCTTTTCTTTCTCTGTAATGATGGGAGTGGAGGCGAGGTTGGGTCATCGGCTCTAGCATCTACACCAGTGATAGGAAAATAGCAAAGCTTTCTTAGGATAGAGAATAAAGGGTGGGTGCAATCTTTCTTAGGATAGAAAATAAAGGGTGGGTGCAATGAGAGGTGCCATTTTATGGGAGGTGGCTTGAGCAGAGATGTAAGAGGATGCAAATCTTGCAAAGATTTGGGGGGACAGCATGCCAAGGGGAGAGAACCAAGGAGAGTAGAGGAGGAAAAAACTTTCCTCTACCATTCTAGGATCTTTTGAGCTGGTCTAGTAATGAAATTGACAAAAGACATCAAAAAGAGAAAGAAAAAGTCAAATTTAATTGCACACATCCAAGAACCTCAAAGGTATATAGCTCAAAGAAGTGACCAAAGCGGGCAACTGTTATACCTGTAAGACAAAGAAAATTTGAGAAAATTTGACAAAACAGAGGGAATTTTGCTTGGGGCAGCAGACTATTGAAGTAACGAAGCTTATTTGTTTATACAGCTTTCTTGGCCTTGAATTCCTTATCTCATATTCCCTATGTCTGACATCCGTCTTGTGTAGGTAGGGTAACTTTCCATGATAGATGTATTTCTGGCATTCATGGGAACAGAGGAGGGTCAGAGCCTTCTTCTTACACTGTTTCCAAAGTAACTTTATTTCAAAAGAATCAGTACATTAAAGTGACATACTTGGAGGTGGCCTGCTTTGAATCCCATCAAAGTAAGGTCATGTGACTGAAGCAGAAAGGGCAAAGGAGGGAGAGCTGGAGGATGTCCCCCGTGGCTCAGTAGTAAAGAATCTGCCTGCCAATGCAGGAGACACTGATTCGATCCCTGGTCCAGGAAGATCCTGCATGCCTCAGAGCCATCAAGCCCCTACTGCTCTACTGAGCCTGTGCTCCAGAGCCCGGGAACTGCAGCTACTGAGCCCACATGCCACAACTACTGAAGCCCATGTGCCCTAGAGCCCATGATCCACAACAAGCCCACACACCACAACTAGAGAGTAGCCGCAGATCGCCACAACTAGAGAAAAGCCCTCGAGGCAGTGAAGACCCAGCACCATCAAAAATACATAAATAAATAAAATTATAAAAATAAAAAGAGAGAGAGAGAGCTGGAGAGGAGGACAGGAAGGCAGGCCAGGGCCAGGTCTCTGTGTAAGGAGTTTGGACTTAGCATGTTACACAAAGCATACTACACCCGGAAGGGATGACGTCATAGAGGCTTTATCACTCTTGCTGTCATGTGAAGAATGGACCCTGGGGACAGAGGAGAGGATGTTAAGAGTGGAAGCAGAAAGACAAGTTGGAAGACTGTGGCAATGAACTGCAGAGGAGATAATGTTACCTTGGACTAGGGTAAAAGCAGAGAAGGTGGGAAGGGATGTGTTCTGGCGTAGTGACTACCGAACTGGCGGATGGAGTAAATGTGGGAGGTGAGGGAAAGAGTGTAATCAAGGGGAACTCACAGGTCTGAAAGCTGGTTAAGTGGGCAAATGCGGGTATCTAATGGAAGTGGGGAAGACTTGGGAAGGAACAAAGGGTATGGCGAGGGGAGGGGTGGTCCAGAAGTCTTGTTTTGTCCAAGTTTCATTTGAGGAGTGAAAACTTCATTTCATATGAGACTTCTATGAGAATATAAAATGGGCATACTCCTTGAGATTCAGATTCAGAAATAACTGGCATGTAAAGGTATGAAATGCTGGGGGTCTCATGAGAATAGCTACTAAGAGTATGTAGCTATAAAAGAGAGAGTGGCCAAAGACCGAGCCAGAGGCACTACGTGGAGAGGTGGAAAGGGAGAAATGGAGCCTTCAAAGAGAGGTATTAACTACAATCCAGACAGGAGGCAAGATTCTATCTATTTACATTGCGTGAGGGAAAGATGAAAATGGTTAAGATAAAAACTGCATAAGGATGCCATTTGAAAGATGTCCATGGGGCTTAGATATGAAATCAACTCACAGCTCAAAAGCTTGATTTGAAGGCTGCCCATTGAGGAGGAGGAAAGACTGAGGGAAGAGAAAAATCGGGAAAAGGAAGAGAATGACAGGAGAAAAATGATTAAGAGGGGTCTACCAAATCCAAGGATGCTGACAGGTTGAGTACATGAGGACCTGGCCACTGGATTCAGTGAGAAAGAGGTGGTGTGTGGCCATAACAAAAATGAGGATAAGACTTCTCTGGTGGCTCAGTGGTCAAGAAAACCCCTCCCAATGCAGGGGACTCAGGTTCGATCCCTGCTCCGGGAAGATACCTCATGCCAAGGAGCAGCTAAGCCCATGCACCACAACTACTGAGCCTGTGCTCTAGAGCTCAAGTACCACAACTGCTGAAGCCTGTGTGTCCTAGAGTCTGTGCTCTGCAACAAGAGAAGCCACAGCAATGAGAACCTGCACACCGCAATGAAGAGTAGCCCCCACTCACCACAACTAGAGAAAACCTGCACGCAGCCATGAAGACCCAGTGCAACCATAGATAAATAAGTAAATAATGTTTTCGTTCATTTTAGAAAAAAGCAAGGACAAAGCTGAGGACATGGCAACCCACTCCTGTATTCTTGCCTGGAAAATTCCATGGACAGAGAAACCTGGCAGGCTACAGTCCGTGGGGTCTCAAAGAGTTGGCCATGACTGAGTAATTGAGCACATCCAATAGAAGGCGAGCAAGTGAAGCCAGTGAGTAGGCAAGGCTCCTCTCAGTAGTTCTGCTGTGAAATAAAAGTGGGAGTGAGAAGGCCAGACAAATGCCAAGGTAGCTGGAGGGGGCTGTGGGGTCAAAAGAGGATTTTTATGTTTAAGGTAAGAGCTGTTATAACACACAGGGAGGTTTATATGAGTCAGTCAGTAGAGGGGAGAGAAAAAGGAGAATCACAGGAGCCAAAACCTTCAGTAGCTCACAGGGGAGGTGATGCTTGGCGCAGGTGTGCAGGGATATACATGGGTACAGCAGCAGGTAGGTCAGTCATTCCTAGGATGGAAATACGAAGCAGCTCTTTCCTGCCTTCTGAATGAGACAGCTCAGAGTGCTCAGTGATGCCAGCTGTCAAGGTCCTTGTGGTCATTAGTCCTGCACAGTCTGGGTTCTCCTCTCCTGATTCCCTACGCAGGACTATTTCACTGCCTCACTCTTACTCTCAGATCCAGCAGACTGAGCTGCCCCGACTATGTATGTATGTTCTAGTGGAGTCTCCTCTGCCAAGCCCCAAACACTATTGTGCTTTACCATCAGCTCTTTTGGGCTTCCCTAATGGCTCAGATAGTAAAGAATCTGACCACAGTGCAGGAGGCCCAGGTTCGATCCCTGGGTCAGGAAGATCCCCTGGAGGAGGAAATGGCTACCTACTCTAGTATTCTTGCCTGCAAAATCCCATGGACAGAGGAGCCTGGCGGACTATGTTCCACAGAATCAAAAGAGTCAGACATGACCGAGTGACTAACGCTTTCAGACTTTCACCTCCTTTAAGGTCGTACCAGGTTCTAGAAGGCCCTGAAAGTCATCTCCCCTTTATTCATTATTACATGATGACTGTCAACAGTGGCTTTCACAGGCAGTAAATGCATGAGAATGCTGAAATGTTATGTGTATGAGTATTAAAGTTCCCATTAATCAATACAATGAGTACAGAATCTCAGTCATCAACGAACACTTGGCGAAAAATTCAGGTAGTAAAGAAAGTTGCAACTGATAAACCAATAGGAGATATTAACTACAATCCAGACAACAGGCAAGATTCTATCTATACACAAGAGGTGGGGAAAAGATGAAAAGCGGTTAAGATAAAAATTGCCTAAGGGTGCCCTTTGAAAGACGTCCATAGGGCTTAGTTGTGAAATCAACTCACAGCTAAAAAGTCTGATCCGAAGGCTTGCCACTGACTCAGCAGCCTGACTCCAACACTAAGGGTTGACTGAGTGTGTTACATTGTGGTTTGCGTCGAGAATTATCCAAAAAGAGGTCACTAACGGGTTCAGATTTTCAAGCCAATGGTCCAAATTAAATTCCTAAATCTTTCACCCAGGAACCTCAGGGTCAGAATCTTTGACCTACACACCATCTAAGACAGTTAATCTATGATCTGTGCCCCTCTGTTAAGGAGTTTAACAACACTGGGAAAGTACTTAAAGGAGAAAAAAAAAGGGTAGAACTGATGATATAAATAACATCCATTGTTTTGTCACCTTGGTATTAGTTTAGAAATAAGTTTCTAAGATTTTCCTGGTAAACTGTCTTTGTTATTTAATGTGCCTGAAACCATTAAAAAATTGAAACATTAAAGAATTTGAAATATTAACTTTGCCATTCCAATTTGAAATGTGTAACTGATATTAGGCTTCTGATTTTAATTTGAAGGATAGAAAATTTGATTATGTTGGTAAAAAGTGTTTGAATTTTTAGAGCCTGATTTACTAATTTCTTTTTTCTTTTTCTTTTTTTTGGAGTTATAGAAATTGCTTAGGTGTTTAGAAATACTTTACTCACTAGATTTCTAAATCTGCCCCTGGCAGGTTTTTGAAGTGTTTGCAAGAATCACTTACTAAATTTGCAGGTATATTAAATTTATAGCTTAAAATATTTAAGGAAAACACAATTTACTATGCTAAAATAAAAGCTAAATATTTAATGAGATTTAATATTTTAAGCAGTGAAATAACAGTCTATTAATTTAAAAAATGAGAGTGATTTTCTCATTGCTGTATCAAAAATTAGCCTTATAAATAGAATAGCAAGGTTTGTAATTTGAATTTATTAAGAAAAATCTTGGTTTTTAAATTTATAATGGGTATGCTGCTGCTGCTGCTGCTGCTAAGTTGCTTCAGTCGTGTCTGACTCTGTGCGACCCCATAGACAGCAGCCCACCAGGCTCCCCCGTCCCTGGGATTCTCCAGGCAAGAACACTGGAGTGGGTTGCCATTTCCTTCTCCAATGCATGAAAGTGAAAAGTGAAAGTGAAGTCACTCAGTCGTGTCCGACTTGTAGCAACCCCATGGACTGCAGCCCACCAGGCTCCTCTATCCATGGGATTTTCCAGGCAAGAGTACTGGAGTGGGTTGCCATTGCCTTCGCCAATAATGGGTATAGTTCACAACAAATTTAGGCTCAAATAAATGTTTTTTTCTAAACACAAAAATTGCTCCTTTTTTTTTTTTTTAATTATTTATGTGGCTGCACTGGGTCTTAGTTGTGGCATGTGGGATCTAATTCTATGACTAGGGATCCAACCCGGGTCCCCTGCATTCAGAGTCTTAGCCACTGGACCACCAGGGAAGTTCCCACACAAGCAACTCTCAAACCTTAAGGAAAAAAAAAAAGAATTAACTAACATCACAGGAAGTCATCCCACTAAGAGAAGCTGGTCCCCAGTGGTCTTCAGGATGCTGTGCTTCTTCTTTCTTCCCAACTTGTTAACAGTCCTTGAATGCTTCATTCTCACTGGCCCCTTTGAATCTCAAATGATGGACAACTCTGCTGCCTAGTCTCAGGGCTGAGTCCTAGTAGGGAAAACATCTACCCAACACACGCACGCACGCACACACACACACACACACATTTTGGCCACAAAAAGCAATTTTCAAGTAATTCAGATTCTTGGCTTATTTCCACAAACCCCATGAAAAGTGTCCATAGCCCAAGCATCACTTCTTCTTTTTTTCCCTTCAAGATTGTTTTTGATGTGGGCCATTCTTAAAGTCTTTATTGAATTTATTACAATATTGCTTCTGTTTTATGGTTTTGTATGTTGACTGTAGATCTTGTGGGATCTTAGCTCATCCACCAGGGATTGAACCCACACCCCTCGCATTTGGAAGGCCAAGTCTCAACCACTGCACTGCCAAGAAGTCCCTGAGTAGCATTTCTTAGAATGTCCCTATCTCTTCCATCCATTTCCTTCACAGCTGCCTCCACCCTTTCTCTTCCAAGCTCTCTGTTAAAATCTCTGCCGCATATCCTAGACCCCTTCTCTTTACCGACTGACATCACTAAAGTCTAAACAATTGGACTTACTAAGGCAGAACTGCTCATTTAAGGCAGGCATAAGAGTAAAAACATTATGTTGAGAAAATTTATCCAATGGGGAAAAGACAAAAAACTATTTGCACCTTTTCAGCATCTAACTCGGAGAAGGCGATGGCACTCCACTCCAGTACTCTTGCCTGGAAAATCCCATGGACGGAGGAGCCTGGTAGGCTGCAGTCCATAGGGTCGCGAAGAGTTGGACACGACTAAGCAACTTCACTTTCACTTTTCACTTTTCCCTGTCATGCATTGGAGAAGGAAATGGCAACCCACTCCAGTGTTCTTGCCTGGAGAATCCCAGGGACGGGGGAGCCTGGTGGGCTGCCGTCTATGGGGTCGCACAGAGTCGGACACGACTGAAGCAACTTAGCAGCAGTAGCTGCAGCATCTAACTAGCATGCCTAAAAGGCACCAGATGTTCTAAATATTTTTATTTCCTAGAAGAATACAGATAGTAAATCTTTTATGCTTGAGAGTCATAACATCTCCATCACAATTGCTCAACACCATTGCTTTGGCATAAGACCTGTAACAAATGGACAGGCTGTGTCCCAATACATTTTTATTACAAAAACAAACAAAAGGCCAGATTAAACTCATGGGTCAGTTTGCTGAACACCTTCTCCAGAAGAAAGTGCGTGCGTGCTAAGTTGCTTCATTTGTGTCTGACTCTCTGTGACTATAGATTGTAGCCCACCAGACTCCTCCCTTCATGGAATTTTCCAGGCAAGAATACTGGAGTGGATTGCCATTCCCTTCACTACGGGATCTTCCCTACCCAGGGATTAAACCTGGGTCTCCTGCTTCTCCTGCCTTGTAAGTGGATTCTTAACAACTAAGCCGCCAGGAAAATCTCTAGAGGAAAAGTGTTTTTGTTTAACTTACTGTTTACTATTGATCAAGGCCCAGATGGTGTTGAGTTAGATCTTGATCTGCAGAAGATGGATGAGTGGTGAATCATTTTTTTCCCATAGGATAGCAAATCAATCCTGCCCAGAGAAAATAGTGAACTATATTATTACCCTAGTTTGTATCTAGCTTTGCTATATACATATTGATACTTGTATACATAATTTACATGTATATATATGTAATATAATACATATTATATACATTCATTACATATATACACACATAATATATGTGATATATAGTATAGTGTGTATGTTTTAGGTAATGCATATTTTACATGTATAATATCTGCTCTAAAAAGGTGTAAGATTAGACAAATCTGATGTTTTGTTACATCAGCGAGGTTACATCTATGCTCTGGTAGACTGGTTTTGTGTTCTCAGAGGAGGGAGAAGTTAGGGCCAGAGAGCTACTTGTTGAGAGTTTTTGTGTTTCATGCTGCTTAGGAGAAGCCAAAGGCCAGCACAAGTATTGAAGGCCCCTCCCAATTCAACTTACAGACTGTAGAGCAACTTTGGGAAACCCTCCCCTACACTGGAGCTCAAGGAAGCCATGTGCAAATGAGAGGAAGCAAAAACGTGTGTGGATCTGTTCTGAAGCTCCTGGGTTGCACCATGGCTTTGGGAAATTCCTGACACAGTGAAAGAGACTAGGCGAGAAGGGAGAGGTCACACATCAGCAAGTCCAAGCAGAAGCCCACATAACATAGATTCTCTGGCTGATGAAGTCTAAGGACATTTGAATCACACCATAGTTCATTTTTTTTTTTTTTCTTTTTGGTTTAAAACTCAACATTCAAAAAACAAAGATCATTTAAAAAAAAAAAAAAACAAAGATCATAGTGTCTAGTCCCATCACTTCAAGGCAAATAGACGGGGAAACAATGGAAACAGTGACAGACTTTATTTTCTTGGGCTCCAAAATCACTGCAGATGGTAACCGCAGCAATGAAATTAAAAGACACTTGCTCCTCAGAAGAAAAGCTATGACAAACCTAGACAGCATATGAAAAAGCAGAGACATGACTTTACCAACAAAGATACATACAGTCAAAGCTATGGTTTTTTTCCAGTAGTCATATACGGATGTGAGAATTGGACCATAAAGAAGGCAGAGCACCAAAGAAGTGATGCTTTTGAACTGTGGTATTGGAGAAGACTCTTGAGAGTCCCTGGGACTGCAAGGAGATCCAACCAGTCTTGGAAGGACTAATGCTGAAGCTGAAGCTCCAATACTTTGGCCACCTGATGCAAAGAACTGACTCATTGGAAAAGACACTGATGTTGGGAAAGATTGAAGGCAGGAGAAGAAGGGGGCGACAGAGAATGAGATGATTGGATGGCATCACTGATTCAGTGAACATGAGTTTGAGCAAGCTCCAGGAGATGGTGAAGGTCAGGGAAGCCTGGTGTGCTGCAGTCCATGGGGTTGCAAAGAGTAAGAAATGACTGAACAACTAACCAACAACAACAACTTTTTGGTCACACTGAGCCACATGTGGGATCTTAGTTACCCAACCAGGGAGGGAACCCAGGCCCCCTACACTGGAATTGTGGAGTCTTAACCACCAGGGAGGTCCCCAGTAGTTCTGTTTTTAAAGGATGCAGATTTTTGTCCAGTGCTTTTTGTGCATCTATTGAGATGATTGTATGATTTGTGTCTTTTATCTATTACTATGGTGTTTCACATTGACTGATTAATGTGGAAACATCCTGGCATGGCAGAAGTAAATCCCACCTGATCATAGTGTATGATCCTTTTAATGTACTGTTGAATTTGGCTTGCTAAATTTTTTTGAGAATTTTTGCATCTATATTCTTCAGGAATATTGGCCTGTAGTTTTCTTAGTAGCCTGTTGTGATAGCAGGGTAGTGCTGGCCTCATAAAATGAGTTTGAAACTGTTCCCTCCTCTTCTAAATATTTTTTGGAAGGATTTTGGGAAGAATTGGCATTAATTCTTCTTTAAACGTTTGGTAGAATTCACTAGCCATCTGGTCCTAGAATTTTCTTTGTTGAAAGTTTTTGATTACTGATTCAAAGTCCTTATTCATTATTGATCTGTTCAGATTTTCTATATCTTCATAATTTAGACTGGTAGATTATACCTTGCTAGGAATTTATCCGTTTCTCTATTTTTGGGGGGGGAGGTGTTTTTTTAAATTTTTTTTTGTATTTTATATTTCTTTTCTTTTCTTTTATTTCTTTCTCTTTTTTTTTTTTTTGTACTTTACAATATTGTATTGGTTTTATCCATTTCTCTAGGTTGTCCAGTTTGTTGGCTTATAATTGTTCATAGTCATTTATTATGCTCCTTCGTATTTCTGTGATTTGAAATCACGGTTGAAAACTCTCTTTAATTATAATTTTGCTTATTGAATCCTCTTTTTTTTTCAGGGTTGTCAACTGTGTTTATCTTTTTAAAAAATCAACTCCATTTTGTCACTCTCACCTATTGTCTTCCTAATTTCTATGTCACTTATTACTACTGTGAAATTTGTTCCCTCTTTTGTTCTGCTAAATTTAGGTTTAGTTCATTCTTTTCCTACTTTTGTGAGAAGTAAGGTTAGGCTACTTATTTGCAATACTTCCTTTCTTTTAATGTAGCATTTATCACTATATACTTCCCTCTTAGCACTGCTTTTGCTTCATTCTGTAAGTTTTAGTATATTGTGTTTCTTTTTTTGTTTGTTTCAAGATTTTTTTATTTTCCTTTCTATTTTATCCTTGACTCATTGGTTGTTCCTCAGGGTATCACTTAATTTCCACAGATTTGTGAATTTTCCTTTTTCCTCCGTTATTGATTCCTAGTTTCACAGCACTGTGGTCATAAAAGTTACTAGGTATGATATCAATCTTCTAAAATCTGCTAAGAAATGATCCCCTGGAGGAGGAAATGGCAACCCACTCCAGTATTCTTGCCTGGAAAATTCCATGGACAGAGGAGCCTGGTGGGCTAGAGTCCATGGGGTCGCAAAAGTTGGACACAGCTGAGCATACACAATGTGTAAGATACATTTTGTAACCTAACATATGATCCATGCTGACAATGTTCCACACGTGCTTGAAGAAAAACATCTATTCTGCTGCTATTGGATAGAACGTTCTATATATGTCCGTTAGGTTCTTTTACTCTAAAGCACAATTCATGTTCAATATGTCTTTCCTGCTTTTCTGTGTAGATGAGCTATCCATTGTTGAAAGTCCCCTATTATTGTACTATTGTCTATTATTCCCTTCAGGTATACTAGTATTTGCCTATAGATTTAGGTGCTCCAATGTCGAGTACATACATGTTTACAACTATTATATCCTCTTGATGAATTAACACCTTTATTATTAAACAATTACCTTGTGTCTTGTTACAGCTCTTCACTTAATGACTATTTTATGTGACGTAAGTGTAGTTTGTCGCCAGGTGGGGTGAAAATGAAGTGAGTCCTTCACGTAGTGCCCCAAAAGGGAAGCTGGTGGCTGATCCTGCTTTCGCCTTCCCAGAAACAGGGACTCTCTCAAGCTGGGGAATTCCCTCTTGGTGCTGTGCAACACTGGCTCGAGGGATGGGATGATGTAGGCAAAATGGAACTATTCTTCCTTCCCGTTTTGTGCGGTTATGCTCAGATTTTCTCTTCCTCTCTTTTTCTCTTCCACCTTCTTGCTGATATTTTGTAAGTGGATTCCAGAGCTCTCTTGAAGCTGTTTTCATTCATAGATAGCTGTCTAAGTGTTGATCCTTGTTGGGAAACAGAGAATGGGGTCTCCTATCACCATCTTGTGACATCACCTCAGTGATCCTGTTTTAGATGAGGAAATTAAGGCCCAGGAGGATAAAGAACATAAAGAAGTTAACATATTCATTCAGTAATGTTTAGTGAGCACCAACCATGTGCCAGACCCTGTTCTAGGTACTAGGAGGCAACAGGAGGCAACATTTTAATGTGAAGAGACAATAGTAACCATGTAAAAAAATTATTTAGTCCTTCCCTGGTGGTGCAGTGGATAAGAATCTGCCTGCCAATGCAGGGGACCCAGGTTGGATCCTGGGTCCAGGAAGATTCCGCATGCGTTGGAGCAACTAAGCCTGGGCACCACAACTACAGAACTAAAACCTGCACAGCTACCTGCACACTAGAACCCACCAGCCACAACCACTGAAGCCCCGGTGCCCGGAGCCTGAGCTCTGCAGCAAGGGAAGCCAGCACAATGAGAAGCCCATGCACCACAAAGAAGAGGAACCCCTGCTCACTGCAGCTAGAGAAAGCCCACACAAAGCAGTGAAGACCCCATGCAGCCGAAAAGAAAATAAATAAATAAAATTTAAATTTAATTACTTCAGTTAGAGGTAAATGCTGTGTCAGCAATAAAACAGAGTGACACAGCAGAATTAAGGAGGTTCATCAAGGAAGACCTCTCCCAGGAGATGACTCTGAACTAAGCACTAAATGATAAGAACAAGTCAACCACGGAAAGGAAGAACAATCCAGACCAAGAGAACTATAAGTTTATATAAGCATAAAGACCCTAAGGCAGCAACCTGATGGATGAGTTCAAGTAAAAGCTAGAAGGCCAGTGTGGCTGGAGCATCATAAGAAAGAGGAGACCCTCTGAGAGAAAACAAAAATTCTTGGGTTTTGTCATATACCAGTTTCCAAGGTGTCAATAGTTCCATCATGGCCAACTTCAAGCTACCAACATGGTATCAATAAATACGAACCTGGAAAGCCCGGCACAGAGTCATCTCAGAAGCAGATGTAAGTGGCTTCAGCACATTACTGAGCGTGGTATGAAATGAAACTGATAAGGACCAACATCATCAGGTTTTATAAATCATTTCGAGGAATTTGGAGCTATTATAAGATTATTGGGAAACCATTGTAAGATGTTAAGTAAAATGTAACACTACCAGATTTACATTTTTTAAGCATTATTGTAACCATTGTGTGAAAAATGGATTGGCCAGGAGCAGAAGTGGAAGCTGAGAGACCAATTAGGAAGTTACTGCACCATCCAAGGAATATGGTGGCTCAGAATATGTTGCATCCAAATTTCTCTAGAGAAAAACAAAGAAAGAAAAAAATGATTTTGGATACAATTCAGAGGTAGAAGTAATAGTCATCCTAGTGGATTGGATATGGGAATGAGGAAAATTAATGAATCAGATAGTTTCTTTAAAAAAAATTGTTTCAGGAGATTGGGATTGACATATATCACTACTATACATAAAATAGATAACTAATAAGGGCCTAATTATAGCACAGGGAAACTCTATTCTGTAATGACCTGCAAATAGAATCTTAAAAAAGAGTGAATACACATGTATGTATAACTGATTCACTTTGCTGAACAGCAGAAACTAACGCAAACTTATAAATAAACTATACTCCAATAAAAAGTTTTTTGAAAAGAGAACTTCTTAAGATTAACTAGGTAAATCTTGGTGCTATTTACTGAGGAAGACCAAGAGAGGAACAGGCTTAAAGTAGGTGATGAGTCAAAGATTCTCATTCGGGCATGTTTAGTTTGAGATATCAATTAGATACTCAAGTGATGATGGCAAAGAGTTGGGTAGATGTACAAGTCTGAAGCTCAGAGAAAACAAACACAGGCTGGAGATATAAACTTAGGAGTGGACAAACAGAGGGTAAATGAAGCATGGGACTAAAGAAGACAGACACAAAGCTGAGCCTGGGACATGCCAATATTAAGAGGTAGGAGAGGAAGAGCCAGCAAAGGTGATTGAAAAGCGCAACCAGGGGCAGAGGAAAAGTAAGAGGGAAACCAGGAAAATTAAGTGTCACACAAACCAAAGCAAGGAAGCACTTCAAAAACAAGGGAGTGGCCACCTGTGTCCAGTGCTGCTGATAGGTTGGGGCAGATGAGGACAGAGAACCAGCTGCAAGATGGTGGTCAAGGATTGGCTTTGGCATCAGGGGAGTGGTGGCCACAGAAATCACACTGGAGTAGAATGAAGAAAGGGCAGAATTACAACCCTCCAGGAAGGAACACAAAGAAGTGAGGTGGTGGCTGAAGAGGGATGTGGGGTCAAAGAGGACTTATTCACAAGGTCAGAACTTAGGCAGAGACCTGGGAAAGAGGGAGGGATGGATGATGTAGCTGAGAAAAGGGTCCTGAACAGACCATGGGCTGGGGCACGAGGGGAGATGTAGAAGCCGGAGTTCAAGATGACCATTGTCCCTAGGGACACTTCGTCCACCATAATAGAAGCAGAGATAGGTGAACTCGGTGTTTCAAGTGGACAATAAGAGAGTTCCTGCCCTACTGTCTTTGTTGTTTCAATAAAGTACAAAATGACTATCAGTTGGGCTTAGGGGTGGGCAAATGTAGGCACATTTCTCCCTCTATTCAGCCATCTCCCCTGTAAAAGTAATTGCAGTTTTGCATTGTTGAAATTTGCTCTTTACTATTGGAACACATTCTTAAATAAATGTGGTTATGTTATACATCATTTTAATGCTCATTTCTTGCTTTTTTTTTTTTTTGGCTAACAACTTATTACTTGCTGTTTATTTTACATTTGTTTTAGACTATAGAAATGATATTAGACAAAAAGCAAATTTGAGGGATTCTTTTTTTATTCAAGTTCAAAATGGATCATAAAGTAGCAAAGATAGCTGACAACATACACAACACATTTGGTCCAGAAACTGCTAACATACAGTGAAGTGGTGGTTCAAGAAGTTTTTCAAACGAGATGAGAGCCTTGAAGATGAGGACCATAGTGACCAGCCATCAGAACTTGACAATGACCAATTGAGAGCAATCATTGAAGCTGATCTTCTTACAACTACATGAGAAGTTGCCAAAGAAAAATGTCGACCATTATATGGTCATTGGGCATCTGAAGCAAATTGGAAAGGTGAAAAAGCTCAATAAGTGGATGCCTCATGAGCTGACCAAAAATTGAAAAAATCATCATTTTGAAGCATTCTCTTACTCTACACAACAAAGAACCATCTCTCAATTGGATTGTAACGTGTGATGAAAAGTGGATTTTATACAACAACTGATGATGACCAGCTCAGTGGTTGGACTGAGAAGAAGCCCCAAAGCACTTTCCCAAAGCCAAACTTTAACCAAAAAAAAAGAAAGGTCATGGTCACTATTTGGTGGTCTGCTGCCCATGTGATCCACTACAGCTTTCTGAATCCCGGCAAAACCATTACATCTGAGAAGTATGCTCAGTGAATTGATAAGATGCCCCCAAAACTACAATGTCTGCAGCCAGCATTGATCAACAATATGACCCCAATTCTTCTCCACGATGATGCCCAACTGCACGTGGCACAACAAATGCTTCAAAAGTTGAATGCATTGGGCTGTGAAGTTTTGCCTCATCTGCCATATTCACCTGATCTCTTGCCAACGGACTACCACTTCTTCAAGCATCTTGACAACTTTTTGCAGGGAAAGTGCTTCCACAAGCCGCAGGAGGCAGAAAATACTTTCTATGAGTTCGTGGACTCCAAAAGCATGGATTTTTATGCTACAGGAATAAATAAACTCATTTCTCATTGGCAAAAATGGGTTGATTGTAATGGTTCCTATTTTGATTAATAAAGATGTTATAATGATTTTAACCTAGTTATAATGATTTAAAATTCACGGTCTGAAACCGAATTACTTTTGTACCAACCTAATTAATACACACTGTCATACTTGATACCCTGAATTCTTCCCTCCTCTTTTTGTCCTTGTCCTTCTGGTCCTGCTCGGACTCACCATGCTCCCTCACCTGAGTAAGAAGTATACATTTTTTAATTTTTATTTATTTATTTATTACTTATTATTTTTGGCTGTGCTGGGCCCTCATTGCTTTGCATGGCTTTCTCTAGCTGCTGCGAGCGAGGGCTACTCTTCATTGCGGTGCATGGGCTTCTCATTGAGGTGGGTTCTCTTGTTGCAGAGTACAGGCTCAGGACCCTCTTGCTTCAGAAGTTGCAGCACATGGGCTTCAATAGTCATGGCTTGTGAGCTCTAGAGTGCAGGCTCAGTGGTTGTGGCACATGGGCTTAGTTACTCTGAGGCATGTGGAATCTTCCTGGACCAGGGGTAGAACCTGTGTCCCCTGAATTGGCAGACAGATGTGCCAAACACTGTGCCACAAGGGAAGTCCAAGAAATCTACATTTTTAAAGCAAAGCATCTGGAAATAACACATTAGTCCCTCAACCCTCCAAGTGCTTCTCTATTCAGAAGTATCTCAGCCTAATAGGGAAATTTTGTTTCCCCAGAGCTAGTAGGAAGGCCTTAACCTTGAACCTGATACCACAGCTATTCACAAATGATGAATGACATATGAGACTCTGGCATGTTACTCTCTGGCCTGCAGTATGGCTGCATAACTTACATTTAACCTCCCACCCTCCATCCATAGAAAGTGAGATTTGGGTTATCTGCCCCAAAGCGGGGATGGATGTCCCAGAACCATTCACAGTCCTCGCCAATACCTCAAAAGTGGCAGATGGGGATTCAGATACAACCTGTAGAATGTCTACACAGCTGACACTCAGCTCTGCTTACTGTTACAAGTGGATACCCACCCATTTCCCTTTCCTCCATAATGACACCAGGGCCTTCTTCCTCTGCCATCCCAGACAAAGAGGAACCAGTCCTCCAAGCCAAGCAGGGGTGGAGGCCAATGCCTGAAAAATAAATTATTTCACCCACAGCTTTTTTTTTTTTTTTTTTGTCAACAAATACCTCTAGGCTGAGTTGGCAAATGAGAACCTGGGAAACGTGCAGGGAAATTCTGGTCCCTGCTGCAGCTACTGAGTAATCACTCTGAATTCGTCTTGTCTCTCCCAGAACTCTGCCTCCACTTCCTTGGGAATTCCCCCAGAACAGGGAGTTTGCAATGAACTTGATGTCCTGCTGTTTATTTCTAAAGCTGCACATGGAATATTTGTGGAACTTCCTTTGCAAGAGCAAACGGTGACCTTTAAACTTTCATCGAAAGAAAAGGAAGTAAATGCTATAATAAGATTCTCTCAGCCGATACTGTCTGGCAGGGCTAAGAGACTCTTACCTTTGGAGTGACCCTAGCAGAGCCCCTGAGAGACACCTGGGCAGGGGATCCCTAGTTTCTCAGGGCCTAAACCCCAGAGACCCTTCCTCCTCCCAGCCACTCTCCACTCTCAGGAAGCCTTAGATTCCATTTACTAAGATTAGGATAACAAAAACTCATCTAGACGAACTCTGTAGTCTCTACCTGAACCTATTTCCCAAACCTGTCCCTCCACACCCACCCACTCATCAGCCACTTGGTCTTTCTGTATGAGGAAGGAACTTTCTACCTCGTCACCAAAAAAGTCCAGGCCTTCAGGCTGCTCCTCATCAGCTGAGTTCCTGCCACCTCAGAAACTATACGCTCTTAAATTTCTCTTCCTGGGACTTCCCTGATGATTCAGTGGTGAAGACTCCATGCTTCCACTGCAGGGGGCATAGGTTTGATCCCTGGTCAGGGAACTAAGATCCCACATGTCATGTAGCATAGTCCCCAAAATAAAAACTAAGTCTTTTCCTGGCCTCAGGCCCTGGAACCCCTTAGAAATGAAATGTAAGTCACTCAGTCGTGTCTGACTCTTGCAACCCCATGGACTGTAGCGCACCAGGCTCCTCTGTCATGGAATTCTCCAGGCAAGAATACTGGAGTGGAATGCCCTGCCCTTCTCCAGGGGACTTTCCCACCCACTGCACTGTAGGCAGGTTCTTTACCATCTGAGCCACCAGGGAAGCTCAGAATCCCCTTACTCAGAGGCTTATCTTAACTCCCTTCCCTTTCTCCCTCTTCTTTTCTTGGCAGGAAGACTCACCTTTAACTGACTCCTGAGGTGCCTCTCTTGACCTTCACAGCATCCTAAACTAAGCTGCAGCATCTCATTTGTCTTCATTTACCCTTACTCACGGCAGGCACGTTCTCCTCCTGGGAAGTTTCCCCACATCAGCTACTGAAATAAAAGAAGAAAAGGAGGGATGAAGGGAGACAGAGAGGGAAGGAAGGAGAAACAAGCTTTTACTGAACAGTAAACATAACCAGTACATTGGGCAGTCTGAACAGCACGAATGGCAACATGAAATGATTTTGTTTTCAGCTTGTTTTTGTGTATGGTGTTAGAGAATATTCAAATTTCACTCCTTTACATGTAATTGCCCAGTTTTTCCAGCACCACTTATTGAAGAGACTATCTTCTCCATTATATATTCTTGCCTCCTCTGTCATAGATTGCGGTGTGTGTGTTGTGTTGTGTTGTTGTGCTCAGTCATGTCCGACTCTGTAGCCCCCTGGACTGTAGCCCACCAGGCTCCTTGCTGCTACTGCTAAGTCACTTCAGTCGTGTCTGACTCTGTGCGACCCCATAGACGGCAGCGCACCAGGCTCCCCCATCCCTGGGATTCTCCAGGCAAGAACACTGGAGTGGGTTGCCATTTCCTTCTCCAACGCATGAAAGTGAAAAGTGAAAGTGAATTTGCTCAGTCGTGTCCAACCCTCAGTGACCCCATGGACTGCAGCCTACCAGGCTCCTCCGTCCATGGGATTTTCCAGGCAAGAGTACTGGAGTGAGGTGCCATTGCCTTCTCCACCAGGCTCCTTAGTCCATGGGATTCTCCAGGCAATAATACTGGAGTGGGTTGCCATTTTTTCCTCCAGGGGATCTTCCCAACTCAGGGATCAAACCTGCATCTTCTGTGTCTCTTGCATAGGCAGACAGATTCTTTAACACTAAGCCAGTTGGGGAGCCTTGTCATAGATTAACTGACATAAGTGCATGGGTTTTTTTTTTTTTTTTTCCCGGCTTTTCTATCCTGTTTCATTGATCTATATGTCTGGTTTTGTGCCAGTACATACTGTTTTGATTACTGTAGCTTTGTGGTATTGTCAGGCAAAGTGATTCCTCCAACTCTGTTCTTTCTCAAGATTGTTTTGGTTATTTGGGATCTTTTGTGTTTCCATACAAATTTTAAAATGATTTGTTCTAGTTCTATGACAAATGCCATCGGTAATTTGATAGGAATTGCGGTAAATCTGTACAGTGCCTTGGGTGATAGGGTCATCTTAACAATATTGATTCTTCTAAACCAAGAATGCAGTATATCTTTTCATCTGTTTTCCTGCAGCAACTGCTTCAAACATGCTGTCAGAGCCCTCTGATGCCTCCAACCAGTGCAGAGCTTTCTCTCGAATAATCTTCATTTTTGAACAGTCTCAGATTCCAGATAAAGATGGCAGATATGAACTCATTCACTACTGTTATTTCTGTTCCCAAACCCACTAAAATAACATTAAAGGGGTCTTTAAAGGCACAAACCCACAAGGATGAAGAGAACAGGAAACGAGACAGCAACAATGACCAGACAGCTCCCTGGCATGCCCTGTGCTGAGTTCACCTTCACAATAGAGATGCAAGAGTTCCCAGACTCACACAGGAGTTTCTCAAGGGGGAAAAAAAAAATTGAAAGCTGGAAAGCAGTAATTGGACCAGTGGAAGCTGACCTTAAGTGAGCAGAGGGAAAACTGAGAACCAGGCAACATCTAGTATCTCTGAAAAAGGGAGTAGAGGTTAAACTATGGAAAGTTGCTTAAAAGCTGATAAACAGACCAAAAAACAGTACATCTTGTGCAATTCTATTTTCATAAAACTCTAGAAAATGTAAACTAAGTCACAGTGACAGAAAACAGATCAGTGTTTGCTGGAAATGAAAAAGGGGAGAGGAATTATCAAGAGGCCTGCAGGAACTTATGAAGTGAGGAATGCCTTCACTATCTTGATTGTCGTGATGGTTTTGCATGGGTACATCAAAACATATGAATTGTACAATTTAAACATGCGCAATTTATCATATGTTGGTTTTACCTCAGTAAAGTTGTTTTTACCTCAGTAAAGTTGTTTTTTTTTTTTAGAAGTATTGACAGGGCTGTGAGGGAATTCTCATTTGTTGCTGCCTGGCTCAGTGTTTTTGAAAAGCAATATGATAGTCATTTAACATCTGGATAATAAAGTGGAGAACGAAATGGCAACCCACTCTAATATTCTTGCCTGGGAAATCCCATGGACAGAGGAGCCTCGTGGGCTACAGTCCATGGTGAAGCAAGGAGTCAGACATGACTTAGTGACTAAACAACAACAACAAACAATAATTAAAATGACATTACCAGGGGAAAAAATTAATAAGTAGATCTACAGATCATTTTTCCCATGCTAATACAAGACAACAAATTGATTCTGTAAAGGCTGTAAAATAAAGTGTCTTTGAACTAGGGAACACCAAGTATATCTGAAGGTGGGAGAAGTATTACAAACAGTAATTGCTTAAATTTATTTATCTATTTTTATTTTTGGCTCCACTGGGTCTTCGTTGCTGCAGGTGGGCTTTCTCTAGCTGCAGCAAGTGGGTTTAGTTGCTTCCCTGCAGTGCTGGGGCTTGTCACTGTGGTGGCTTCTCTTGTTGCAGAGCATGGGGTCCAGGGTGTCTGGGCTCAGCAGCTGTGGCACACGGTCTTAGTAGTGCCACAGCATGTGGACTCATCCCGAACCGGAGATGGAACCTGTGTCCCTCGCATTGGCAAGCAGATTCTTAACCACTGGACCACCTGCGCTACAGGAAGAACCTGTGCTACTTTTCAAACTTGTCTGGATGTTTAAGGATTTTTGTGGTGAGAACTGGCAGGGGAGGACAGGAAGCAAAAATACCAATCTCACATCTAATTCAAAGTTTCTCATGGGTCCTACTCAGCCTGGCCCATGGCTCTGGGACAAAGAGGCATGTCGGTTCCTTCACTTTTTCCTCCTTGCCCTTCTTCCTCTGTCCTACCTTCCTCCCTGATTTGGAGCCTAGGAAGAAGCAGTGGGGAGTAGGGAAAGTCTTTCATGTCTGGGGTTTGCCAACCAGACCGAGCCTGCCCTGAGTGATGGGAGGGCCGGGTGGAAACCTAGGTCAAGCCAGTGCTTGGAGACAGCTGGTCCAGGCAGGTCAGATGAGCAGGTGGGGCAAGCAGCAGGAAGTCCCTCATTGGCATGAGCTGATTTGAATGCGGGGGCAGGAGAATCCACCCAGGAATCTGCGGTGAGGAAACATTGTGGCATTCTTCTTTAGTAAGTGCCTCTGTTCAGGCACTGAAACCAGAGAAGGGGCTTGGGAGAGTTATCTCATCAGAGACTCCAAGAGAGGTGGGGGTAAAAAAGTACCCAAGACACAGAGGCAGGTGGTAGGGACATGATCTGCTCTCTTCCGTCCTGATGCAGAATAGCCTTGATGCTTGTCCACAGGCAGGTCCTCAGAGGGCAGCCCCTCCTGGAGGGACCGTGCCTCTGGCCTGTACATCAGTTTTCTCTGCTGATACCCGGCAGCAGGGCCAGCACCATGCCCTCAAGAAGCATCACAAGCCACTCCCAACAAGAGCAGCGTCAGTGCCACTGTGGAGACTGTAATTCCCAGGCCAATTTACATATGAGATAGTGTCAAAGCTATCTCTGCCTCTAAGATAAGCCGGGTGAGACACAGGAGCAGACTCTGAGTTCTTGGCCAGAAGGAAACAGCAGTCAGGGGAAACTGGAATTACGCTTTTGTAGTTTCTTCTTTTTTTTTTTTTAATTTTTATTGGCATGTAGTTGATTTACAATGTTGTGTTAGTTTCAGATTTATTGAATAGTGAATCATTTATACATATACATGGCAATCCACTCCAATATTCTTGCCTGGAAAATTCCATGGACAGAGGAGCCTGGCAGGCTACAGTCCAAGGGGTCACAAAGAGCTGGACATGACTGAGCATGCATACATGCATGCACTTATTTTTTAGATTCCTTTCCATATTTGTTTTGTTTTTTGGCCACACCATGTGGCATGCAGAACCTTAGTTCCCTGACCTGTGATCAAACCCATGCCCCCTGCATGCGAAGCACAGAGTCTTAACAACTGGACTGCCAGGGAAGTCCCCATTTTTACTACAGAGTATTGAATAGAGTTCCCTGTGCTATACAGTAGGTCCTTATTTGTTTTTGCAGTTTCTTTACACCCACACAATTGTGAGACCCAGAGTACCTTTGTTTTGTCTTTTAACAGCTTTATTGAGATGCAACTGACCAGTTTAAAAAAATGCACACACTGAAAGAGTACAGTCTGATCATTTTGACAAAGGCATACACCCGTGAAACTATCCCCACAATCAAGATAATGAAGATTTCCATTAACCCCCAAAGTTTCTTCATGCCCCTGTGTAACCCCCCCTCCCCTGACCAGCCCCCAACACCAGACAACTACTAATGCTTACTGCCCCATTAGTCAGTTTGTATTTTCTAGAACCTTCTATAAATGAAATCATACAACATGTACTCTTCCACGTTTGGCTTCTTTCAGCATAACTATTCTGAGATTCATCCAGATTGATGTGTATGTCATCAGTTTATTCCTTTTGGAAGCTGAGCAGTTTTCCACTGTGTGTGGATGTACCATAGTTTGTTTATCCATTCATTTACTGATGACATTGGGTTGTTGCCACTTTTAAAATATTTATCTTTATTTACTTATTTGCTTGCTTCACGTTTTATTTGTGGCACGAGGGATTTTTAGTTGCAGCATGTCAAATCTTAGTTGCAGGATGTGGGATCTAATTCCCCAATCACGTACTGAACCAGGTGCCCAGCACTGGGAGTGTGGAGTCTTAGCTACTGGATCACCAGGGAAGTCCTTGCCATTTTCAAATAATGACAAAGTTACTATAAATACTTTTGTATATGCTTTTGTCTAAACATATGTTTTCACTTCTCTTAGATAAATAAAAACCTAAGTGGAAGGTCTGAGTCATATGGTAAAATAAATGTTTAAATGAATAAACTGTCACCTTGTTTCCCAAAGCAGTTGTATCATTTTCGTTCTCATCAGTACAGTATGAAAGTTCTATTCCTCTACATATTCATCAACACTTGGTATGGTCAGTCTTTTTCATAGCAGACATTCTTGTAGGTGTGATATGAGGTCTAAAGAGTCTAGAGTACACCGGTATCTTCTTTGGCACCAAGAACAATGCCAGGCCTAGGGGAAATATTTGTTGCTTGATTGATCAATCTTCTTCCAGTAAATGGAATCAGTTACTAACTGGTAGTCCTATGGGTTAAACTGTGCCTAACCAAAGGCACAGACACAGAGACAATGATGCAGAGAAGACAGAATATCTAGTAAAATATGAGTTAAGTAGCCATGGGCAACTCACTCAACTTCCCAGGGGCTCAATTTTCTTATCTGTAAAATGGGAAACTTTAGAACAATTGATTTGCATAAGTTTATGGTTGGTCAGGGAGAAGGCAATGGCACCCCACTCCAGTACTGTTGCCCGAAAAATCCCATGAATGGAGGAGCCTGGTAGGCTGCAGTCCATGGGGTCGCTAAGAGTCAGACACGACTGAGCAACTTCACTTTCACTTTCCACTTTTCATGCATTGGAGAAGGAAATGGCAACCCACTCCAGTGTTCTTGCCTGGAGAATCCCATGGATGGAGAAGCCTGGTAGGCTGCAGTCCATGGGGTCGCACAGAGTCGGACACGACTGAAGCGACTTGGCAGCATGGTTGGTCAAAATTTTATCAGTGAATAAAGTTTTCCTCTATCATATTACAGAAATTTCATTTCTATGAGAGATGCAAATTTCCAAATATTTTAAGGACTGCATCAGATGCAAAAGCAGAGAATTTGAATATTTTTGAGCACTTATTTTTTTTACCAGGAAACTCACCTTTTGTTTGATTTCCACACCTACCTTATAAGGAGAGGTACCCCATTTCAGATGCTAGAAAACATCAGTCTGTCAGACTCCAAAGCCCAGGTTCTCCTTCCTGCAGCAAGAAGTGAAGGAACTAGTTCTCCACAGATGCATTAACCACGCAGGAACCCTGCCTATGTGAAATCTGTCCGCCAAAGCTGAATGGAGTTGTAGTTTCCCAATAATCTCCTCAATCATTCTCAACCCAATCCTTAACATAAATAGCTTCGCCAGGCCTAGAGACAAAGTTGTTGAGGATTTAAAAAAAAAAAAAGAATGTGTTACAAATGAATTTATATGCAACACAGAAATAGAACCCCAGACATAGAAAATAAACTGATGGTTACCCAAAGGGAATGGGGGAAAGAGAAATAAATCAGAAGTTTTGGATTAACATATACATACTACCATATATAAAATAGGGGCTCCCCTGGTCTCTCAGCTGGTAAAAAATTCATCTGCGATGAAGAAGACACTGGTTCAATTCCTGGGTAGGGAAGATTCCCTGGAGAAGGGGTAGGCTACCCACTCCAGTATTCTTGGGTTTCCCTGGTGGCTCAGACGGTAAAGAATCTGCCTGCAATGCAGGATACCTGGGTTCGATCCCTGGGTTGGGAAGATCCCTTGGAAGAGGGCAGGGCAACCCTCTCCAATATTCTTGCCCGAAGAATCCCCACATAGAGGAGCCTGGCATGCTGCAATCTATTGGGTGGCAAAGAGTCAGACACAACTGAGCAACTAAGCACAGCATAGCATATACAAAATAAGGATCTACTGTAAAGCACAGGGAATTGTACTCAATCTTTTTTTATTTTGTCTTGGGGTATAGCCCATTAACAATATTGTGATAGCTTCAGGTGAACAGTGAAGAGACTCAACCATACATACACATGTATCCATTCTCCCCCAAACTCTCCTCCCATCCAGGCTGCCAGATAACATTGAGCAGAGTTCCCTGTACTATAGAGTAGGTCTTTGTTGGTGGTTATCCACTTTAAATATAGCAGTGTGTACATGTCCATACCAAAATCCCTAACTATCCCTCCCCCAAACCCACCCCAGCCCACGAGCAACCGTGAGTTCATTCTCTAAGTCTGTGAGTCTCTTTCTGTTTTGTAAGTCAGTTCATTTGTATCGTTTCTTTTTAGGTTCCACACGTAAGGGATGTCATACGATATTTCTCCTTCTCTGTTTGACTTACTTCACTCTGTACAACAATCTCTAGTCCATCCATGCTGCCGCAAATGGCATTATTTCATTGTTTTTACTGGCTATATATGCAATGCTTTTAATAATCTATAAGGGAAAAGAATCTGAAAAAGGATAGATAGATGTATAACTGAACAACTTTGTTGTACACTTGAAACTAACACAAAATTGTAGATTAACTATACTTCAATAAAAATAAAAAATAAAAAAATTTTAAATTGTAATTAAAATAAAGAAGAATGTGGTTCACCTTAGCTCCATTAGACAGAGCAGAGCATGAGCAGCAGAAAGGCCAGCCCATACTATTCTTCACACTTGGAGAACTCAGGAGTCCACATATTTCAGGAGGGCCACAGAAAAGCTGAGCCTTCACTGAGGAGAGAAACCAGCTCAGTGAGGGGTCTGAGAGACAAGCTATGTGAAGAGAACTCAGAGAAAACTCGGCAGGGGGCGGGGGTTGGGGCAGTGCATATGATCAATGTCATCACCTTCCTCAAGAGCTCTGCTGTGGTGTCCTAACTTCCGTGCATCTTTTCGGATATATCTTGGATCAACAGCTGGAACTCACAGAGGTACTTACAGGCTTCAGTTCATTCACCAAAAGCGAGAACATTCTACTAGCAGAGCTGTCCACTTGCACAGTGGGCTGCTTCACAAAGTTTGTCGTTGTTTGTTGTTTTGGTTGCTAAGTCCTGTCTGATTCTTTTTCGACCCCATGGACTGTAGCCCTCCAGGCTCCTCTGTCCATGGGATTTCCCAGACAAGAATACTGGAGTGGGTTGCCATTTCCTCCTCCACGGGATCTTCCCAACCCAGGGATTGAACCCGCATCTCCTGCATTTGCAGGCAGATCCTTTACCACTGAGCCATCAGGGAAGCATGCTTCACAAAGCTACAAGTACCCCCATCTCTCACATCACCCTAGTCTTTGCAAGAAATGCAGGTGAAGGTACTTACTTCTACCATGAGGAAGAGTTGGACTAGGAAAACAGTCCAAAATTCTAAGAAGTAAGGTACGGTCGATCACATACTAGGAGTTTTCTAAGGTCTCTGTTTAATGAAACTCAAGAACTGAGACAGGAAATGCCAAATTAGACATTAAGAGATTGCATTAAGACAACGCAAGTGGATGGAAATGAAGTAATGAGTTCTAGGGCCTGGCTCAATTATAGTGAAGAGGGCTGAAAAAGAAGATTTCCCAGAATATTAAGTAAAGCTAAACATGGGCCCAGGCCAACTGGAGAGGAATAGTCTGGAGGGACTTTTATACAATGATCTGCTACCCAAAAAACTATCAACATATCCAGTGAAAAGAGGCATACGCACCCCCTTCAGAAGCCCAGAAGAGAAAAACCCCAAGAGCTGAAGGCCAGAGGAAGAGCTCTTGTAAAATTTTCATAAGCAGTTGGGAAAGACTTTTTTTTAATGTTTTAAATGCTTTTAAACAGTTTTAAATGTTTTTCTTAGTATAACAAAAGTAATATATGTTTGTGGTTGAAATACTTTAAATAAAGAAAAGCACAAAGAAGAAAATTTTAAATATCTGTAATCCAAAATTCAAAATATTTCTGTTTGTGACATACTGGTATATATCCAACCAGTCTTATTTGTTTTTATAACATGGGACCATAAACACTGTTCGGGAACTGAAATGCAGACCAAAAGGGAAAAAACATATTTGCTTCAATGGAGTCAATGAGTTTACATTATTATTTTATAAAGAAGTTTTAAAAAGTAATAATAGGGACTTCCCTGGTGGTCCAGTGGCTAAGACACTGTGCTTCCAGTGTAGGGAGCCTGGGTTCGATCCCTAGTGAGGGAACTAGACCCCACATACCACAGCTAAGAGTTCACTGCTGCTGCTGCTGCTAAGTCACTTGAGTCGGACACCAGGCTCCGCCGTCCCCGGGATTCTCCAGGCCATCTAAAAACCCTACATGCCACAACCAAGACCCAGAATTATGTAAATATCTGCCTTTATTCTTCTCATAATTTTATGATTTCTTTTTTTTTTTTTATGTCTATGCCTTTCATTTATTTGGAATTGAATTTGAATTTGGAGGCTTTCCTGGTGGCTAAGACAGTAAAGAATGTGCCTGCTAATGCAGGAGACCCGGATTCAATCCCTGGGTCGGGAAGATCCCTTGGAGGAAAGAATGGCAACCCACTCCAGCATTCTTGCCTGGAGAATCTCATGGACAGAGGAGCCTGGTGGGTTATGGTCCATGGGGTCATATAGTCTGACATGACTGAGAGACCAGCACTTTTTGGCATGGAGAAGATAACCTTTTCATTTTTTCAGTGGATGATTCCTTCCTGAACAGCATTCATTCATTAACGTAAGTATTCCCCCACTGCTTTTAAATACTGGAAGTTTGGCTTTGACATGGAGTCCACCACCTTTCAGGCTACATTTCAGGAAATTTTAGACTGAGCCTCAGAAGATCCTGTCTCCTCCCTCAAGCCTATGAGACAGAGAATACGTCACTTCCTTTTTTTTCACTTTGTTTCTATGAATTTCTTCTTTCCAAACTCTGCAAGGTAAGGCCACTGGTTCCGTTTTGTAGAAATTCTCAGGACCACAGACAAAGCAGAACTAAATAAAATGGGGAAATACGGGAAACGCTTTCTATGCGTGAAGCCCACCCCATGTGACTCAAACTGTCTAGAGCATAAATCATTATTTTCCTCCCCAAACCATTTCCGCCTCCAGACTTCTCCAATTCTATTGTCCAGACTGATGTCACAGTAGAGTCCTCGTTCTCTCTCAAACACCCAGGACCCATCAGGGTCCATTCCTCTTTCCCCACTTGGGCCTCTCTGATCCATTTTCTCCATCCGGTCCCATCACGACTTCCCTCTGCCCAGCCTTCTGTCACTTTTCACCTGGAGGAGCAGACTGAGCTTCCACCCCGACTCACTTCCTGTGCTAATCACTGTCAGAAATTTCCCCCATGCAGCATTGCTCTGCTCCAAACACTCCAGGGGTTCCTTCTTGGACATAAATGGAAGTTCAGATATTATACTTAGTGATGCCCACCACAACTTGGGAACCCCACCCACCTCTTCAATCTTTTCTCCTTCCTCTGACACAAGCTCTCAATTGATCTCTTCAACATTTTGTTATCTCTCTCCTCTTTTACCTTCAGTCTCAGCTGGATTTAAGGATTATTTATCCAAGTATTGAATAAAGCATGACAGTGCCCAATGTTAATTTCTAACATTTTAAATTACATTGTACCTTAATTCTCATGTATTTACTTTTCTCAGTGGGTTAGTAAGGCTTCCTAGTTGACAAAGTGGTAAAGAATCCACCTGCCAATGCAGGAGATGCAAATTCCATTCTTGGTAGGGAAGATCCCCTGGAAGAGAATATGGTAACCCTCTCTGGTATTCTTGCCTGAAAAATTTCATGGACAGAGGAGCCTAGCAGGCTACAGTCCACCGGGCCACAAGAGTCAGACATGACTGAGCACAGCACTGCACAGCAGTGGGTCAGTACCCTCACAAAGCACAGTTCTCAGGCCCAGCCTAAGACCTTGCTTTCTCCAAGCTCTTCTTTCAAGAGACATCAATATCTGCAAGGTGCACTATATTTGGTCCTGGAAATTTTGCATGGAAGATTTTATCAGATCACTTTCCTCTAAGCCACGAAAAGACTGGGAGCACAATAGGCCATGGGATGACTAAAATGAAAGGGCTGGAACAGGTCAGAACAAGCTAGAAGGAGCAATGAGTAACACCACAGGTGAGCCGATGGCTTCAGCTGCACTGTGCCCTATGGATGGACCAGAGCTGGCAGCTTCTTTGACTCCCAGGAACTCACACTCTCTATGCTTTCCCTACTTCCTTGACTTCCCATTTACTCTTTCTACCCTTTCCCAGGCACCTGCCCTCTGACCGCCAGCTGCACCTCTCAGAGCCTCTCACCCTTTCTCAAGACTTGCACTGCTAAGGATTCCACATCACCATCTCCAGCCCATTGGCTCTTTCTGAGCTGTAAACATATGGCCCCAACTCCCACTGGCTTCAGTCACAGGCTCCTCCCACTCCACAGCCTCTTCTGCAAGTCCGTTACCATTTATCTTAGAATATAGTGCTGTAATTATTCCCCTCACTGCTCCTTCCACAATAGGGATAACTGTTAATAAAATACATCAGCCATCCGAGAGGATAGTTTTCTTGGAGCCATCTATCTTCCTCACATCCCTTGTCTAATCATCAAGTTTTGTAGGTTCTACCTTCTAATAACCCAAATACACCCTTTCTCTCTACCTCCACTGCCAGGACCCACGTCAAAGCCATCCTTATCTCTTACTGGGAGGATTCAGTAGCTTTCTCCCCTCATTTGATTTCTCCAGTTTAAACACAATACAGATCTTTTAAAAATACAAACCTGATTTTACCTGCTCAAAACAGCTTGATACTGCCTTCAGGGTAAATCCGATGTCCTTAATGTGTTTACAAGGCTGCCAGTCATGACCTAGCCCTGCCAACCCCTTCACCCTCACGTCAAGCCACTTAAAGTCCCCTCACTATTTTGGCTTCTGCCAAGCTGGCCCTTTTTTCAGTTTCTCTAATACACCATAGTCCTTCTAGATTGGGGGCCAACATGCATGCTGTTCTCATTGCTCAAGATGTGAATCGCTTTCCCTACATCTACTTGCACATTCATCGGGATAAATCCTCCTCTTTCTATGCATTACATTGTTTCCCTTTAAGAATAGATTCAGTTCTCCCCTCCCCCACCCCATATACATCTCCATAGCATCCCACATGACAGCTTTCTTAATAACCACCCACAATTGTGATCACATGTGCAAGATATGGTTTCTGGCTAGCAGAAATGATCCATGAGGTTGTTTTTTGGGGGCGGGGCAGAGGGAAGGGAGGGGTTTGGCTGTGCCATGCAGCTTGTAGCATCTCAGTTACCTGACCAGGGATTGAACATACACCATTGGCAGCTAAAGTTCAGAGTCCTAACCACAGGATCGTCCAGGAATTCCCAGAACCATGTTTCTCCTAATCACTCTCTGGCTTCAAACAGGTTCCCAGATCAAAGATCCCCATCTTCTATGAATGAATGAACTGATAACCTTTAATAATTACTCCAGCCTACTATACCCACTCTAGACAAGCTTGCATTAGAATTCCTTTGACTGTAACCTGATCTCTTACCAGCTACGTTTGACATTCCCTGCAGCAAATCTGTGCTTTCCATTCTGTGTCCAGGAGGGAATAGGGCTAGGAAAGAAAGGTCCTAATTCCATGGATGGAAGAGGCGGAATAAATCCCAAAGCGGGAATAGCTTGAGGAAGGGTGGAAAGATGGGAGAATGTGGGACATTTGGGGAGAAGGAAAAGGAAACTAGCAGTAAACTGAATGCTCTGGGAGTGGGAGGAGCCTACTGTATAGCACAAGGAACTCTACTTGGCAATAGTACTGGAGTGGATTGCCATTTCCTTCTCCAGGGGATCTTCCCAAACCAGGGCTCGAACCCGGGTCTCCTTCATTGTAGACAGATGCTTTACCATCTGAGCCACCAGGGAAGCCTACTTAATGCACTATGGTGACCCAAATAGGAAGGAAGTCCAAAGGGGAGGGGATATATGTGTAAGTATAGCTGATTCACTTTGCTGTATGGTAAAAAACTGACACAACATTGTAAAGCAACTACACTCCATTAAAAATTAATTTTAAAAACTGATTGGCATTTCCTGACTGCAGATGCACTAGAAATTTGAAGTTCACTGGGGAGAATGAGTGGTTTCAAGTTCTGTGTCTAATAAATGACTCAGTATTCCTCCTTTTAGTAGCAGAACTATACCTTAAGCTAATGTGCTAACCGAATAATAAAAATCTCAAGATAAGAGTTAAATAAATAAATAAACAAACTGAACACTCTTGCAACCTCATTTAACCTTTCCAAAATTCCTAAAGAATTACTAGCCCAGTTTTATAGATAAGGCAACTAAAGCTGTAAAAGTTAAGGAATTTGCCCAGGGCACAGTGGGCTTCCCAAGTGGCACTAGCGGTTAAGAACCTGCCTGCCAGTGCAGGAGACAAACAGGATCAAACTTGTAGGTTTGATCCCCGGGTTGGGAAGATCCCCTGGAGGAGGAAATGGCAACCCACTCCAGTATTCTTGCCAAAAGAATCCCATGGACAGAGGAACCTGGTGGCTACAGTCCATAGGGTCACAAAGAGTCAGACACAATTGAGCACACACAGAGCAGGGGAGACAGATATGAAATGTCTTATGCTTTTACTTACATTATTTCTTCAGCCTGTACTGTCCATTCTCCACTATCTAGATCTAATTCTTTGAGACAAAGCTAAAATCCAGCCCTCAGAGGTCCTGAAAGTGAAAGTCGCTCAGTCGTGTCCGACTCTTCGTGATCCCATGGACTATATAGTTCATGGAATTCTCCAGGCCAGAATACTGGAGTGGGTAACCTTTCCCTTCTCTAGGGGATCTTCCCAACCCAGGGATCGAACCCAGGTATCCTGCATTGCAGGCAGATTCTTTACCAGCTGAGTCACAAGGGAAGCCCAAGAATACTGGTGTGGACAGCCTATCCCTTCTCCAGCAGATCTTCCCAACCCAGGGATCGAACCTAGGTCACTGGAACCTGGACTTCCCTGGTGGCTCAGACGGTAAAGCGTCTGTCTACAATGTGAGAGACCTGGGTTCGATCCCTGGGTTGGGGAGATTCCCTGGAGAAGGAAATGGCAACCCACTCCAGTACTTCTTGCCTTGAAAATCCCATGGACGGAGGAGCTTGGTGCAGGCTACTATCCATGGGGTCACAAAGAGTCGGGCATGACTGAGCAACTTCATTTCACTTCTTCTTTACCAACTGAGCTTCAGTAACTCCTTTCCCATCTATCTGCTTCTGTCTTATTACAGCACTTTTTTTATTCTGCTTGTCCTGTCAGCATCTGCACAGGTCTTGCCCACAAGTTCCAAGGCTGTTAAGGCCCAATGGAGGTCTTTTTCACCTCTTTCATGTGGCTTCCAATACAATGCCTTACACGGGATGGATCTGTGAAGCAGGTTGTCAAGAGGGCTCCAGGAAGGTTTCATGGAAGTGTGCTCTATAGAATCACCTGCTCCCCTCTGCCTCCAGGTCCCCCTGCTGAGTCCAGGCTCTCTTAGGCTGCCCCTTCTCTCCCAAGGAAGTCAGTGCTTTGAGCAACCCTGCAGAGAATATAGTGGTCTACTGAGGACAGCCCTGGATGGAGGGAGGAAATTAAGATCATATTTTTTTCTTAGATGTTCTTTTATCTTTTTTCAAAACACTCCAACAATTATCCAGCCTTTCAGGCTCAGAAACCTAAACTTCCTTTTCTTGAGGGTAATAAGGACTCAGATGGTCCTCTATGTATACCAAGCTTTCTAGAAAACAAGCCTGAGTCATCATCACTTAACAGATAAGAGTACAACTGCCATTTCCTTCCAATTTATCAGCAACTGTTACGTACTTCTGTCCTAGAAAAGGAAATTATTTCTATTTATATTCAGAGTGACAAATCAAATTTGCCATTGGAATCATGAAAAAAATACATATGTCTTTGTGATTCAACTGTATGTGTGACTGAGAAAGATTTGACCAAAGCATAGTGCGGAATGAGTCCAGTGTAGGCTCTACACAACGGAACATAACATTTCAAGGGCACAGAGGTGCCACGGTCACGTTCAGGGTAGTCAAGAAATGTGGAATGGACAATCTGGGCTAGAAGTCCGTACAGTCATTCAGTAAAACTTCCTCCTTCTATAGATAAGGAAAGCCTGGGGAATGTGTGGTAATTGCCAAAGGTCACCAACTGGTTAGGGTCAGAGTCAGATCCAAGATCTCTTGCCTCTTCCACTGCCCTGTCTGCCACACCTGCGACTCCACTCCCTGGGCCACAATTGCTCTTATCAAGGGAGCATTCTCTCCAGCTTCCAGGAGTTCATACCAAAGGGAGGGAGGAGAGAATCATGTGCTGGGCATGGAACCTTTGCGATTTAACATTTGCATGCATAATAAGCTGTATTCAGTGCTTATACTGAGTTGGCTCAAAAGTTTGTTCAGGTTTTTTCCATAGCATTATACAGAAACACCCAAACAAACTTTTGAGCCAACTCAAAAGTTTTGTTGATGAAAAAATGCTTTGAAAAACTGTAAAGTATCGTATACAGGTTAGAGTTTTAATGTAATTATTATGTGTTTCTATTCCGGGAGGTTAATTCAACTTTATCATTGGCTATTTTGCTTTCACAGTTAATTGATCTTTATATCTGAAATTGAAATTCAGCCAAAATGAAAACATCTGATTATATTCTTGATTGACCTTAGTGGAATAGTCATCTCCCAGAGGTTGAAGAATGTAACCAGAAGAATTCTAAGACACACTTTTGTCCAAGGAGGAATCGACTGTATGAAAGAGGAGTTTTGAGGAAAAGTATATGTCATCTTAGAGTTTGTGATGGAGAAAGGAAGGATGGTCATACATAGTAGTAGTCAGAATAGGTTAAGTTATACCTGGGTAACAAATAAGTCCTAAAATCTCAGTACGGTTAACACTAATGCAGATTGTTCTAATCGCAGGCTTTTTCCGCCCACACCTCATGCATTTGTGACTACACCCTCTGGAACACATGACCTCTGAAGTTGCTGCATCAGGGGAACTTGGCAATGATGGTGGCGAACACTGGCCCTTGATTGCATCACCCTAGAGATGTGACAAGTCCTGTCTCACTTCCGGCTCACAGGGCACTAGCTGGAAAAACTGTGTATCTAATCTAACTGCAAGGGAGACCAGGAAATAAAGACAGACACTTATTAATTCACCCCAGAAATGAGACAAATATTTGATGAATATGGTCTACCAAATATATACTCCCTAAATCCCAGGAAAGCAAATATGAAAGTACTTGGGGTATCTCATTTGTATGAAACAAATAGATTCATGGCTTGAAAAAAAGAGAGACTGAAAGGAAATGCACCAAAACAGTAATAATGAATATTTCTAGTTATTCAATTTAAGAGGGGGTGTATTTTCTTCATTTTTTAAAAATTTCCCTGGCAATATTTAATCTGCATGTTTTAGAACCCATAAAAGTAATACAAGCTTTTTTTAACTGAGAAACAAGTTCAGACCAGAGATAAACATGACTCCTATGAAAAAATGACTCAAAAGAAAATGAAATTACTTAAAAATGCAGTTCTAACTAAGCAATCACAATTAGCCAGAAAGAAGAAAATGAGAAACAGGCCCAAACATGTCTGTTGCCACACAGGAAGCTTTCTGATGAGCTCTGGTTTATATAGCTTGTCTGTGAAAGAGAGAAAAAGGGACACAGGGTCAAGAGAGAAGGCAAGGAGGGGACACAGCCCTATTTACCACCACCCCAAGAGAAAATGAAAGCGAATTTAGAAACAAGAAAGCGGCAAACTCTGCCCCGAAGCCGGTGCCGGTGGCCCGGTGCACTGAGATCCCGGGGACCCGCACGAGCGCAGGTTGAGACCAGCCACCCCTGGCCCGGGACAGAAAATTTTAAAAAAATAGAAACAAGAAAGCACATACATTAGGGAACAAATAAGCTTTATGCAAAGCGAGGAGATCACAGCTAAATAAGGATTTGCTAACCGATCATGAAACTGTCCCTTCCTGACTCTGCCAACTTGAATTTCTCCATCTGGAGAAAGTTACAGCCACCCCTCTGCTCTCTGAGTTCTCAGAGCACCTGCCCAAAGTTTCAGTTCAGTTCAGTTCAGCCGCTCAGTGGTGTCCGATCCCATGGACTGCAACCCACCAGGCTTACCTGTCCTTCACCAACTCCCAGAGCTTGCTCAAACTCATGTCCATCGAGTCGGTGATACCATCCAACCATTTCATCCTCTGTTACCCCCTTCTCCTCCTGTCTTCAATCTTTCCCTGAATCAGGGTCTTCTCATCAGGTGGCCAAAGTATTAGGTTTCACCTTCAGCATCAGTCCTTCCAATGAACACCCAGGACTGATCTCCTTTAGAATGGACTGGTTGGATCTCCTTGCAGTCCAAGGGACTCTCAAGAGTCTTCTCCAACACCATAGCTCAAAAGCATCAGTTCTTCAGTGCTCAGATTTCTTTATGGCCCAACTCTCAGATCCATACATGACTACTGGAAAAACCATAGCTTTGAAGATACAGACCTTTGTTGACAAAGTAATGTTTCTGCTTTTTAATATACTGTCTAAGTTGGTCATAACTTTGCTTCCAAAAAGTAAGCGTCTTTTAATTTCATGGCTGCAGTCACCATCTGCAGTGATTTTGGAGCCCAAGAAAATAAAGTCAGCCATTGTTTCCATTGTTTTCTCATCTATGTACCATGAAGTGATGGGATTGGATACCATGATCTTAGTTTTTTGCTCAAAGTTTACCCAAAATTAAATGGGTAAAGAGCTTAGTGGGGGCAACACAAGGCCCTGTCTGACAGGTTCTTGCTTTCCTTCCCCTCTAATCTCACCACCTTCTTAGGTCCCTTCCCCCCATCAACTCTAGGCTCCAGCCTCAATGCCCTACTTTCATTTCATCATTTGACCCCCACAGCCTTTGTGCTGCCTGGAATGTTCCCTCTTCCCTCTCCCATTGAACTACCCACTCCCAATCTCAGACTAGCTCTTCTGTTCGATGCTCTCACAACACTTTTATCTCAGTTTGTATAAAGCTGAGCACCGAAGAATTGATGCTTATGAACTGTGGTGTTGGAGAAGACTTTTGAGAGTCCCTTGGACTGCAAGGAGATCCAACCAGTCCATCCTAAAGGAGATCAGGCCTGGGTGTTCTTTGGAAGGAATGATGCTAAAGCTGAAACTCCAGTACTTTGGCCACCTCATGCGAAGAGTTGACTCATTGGAAAAGACCCTGATGCTGGGTGGGATTGGGGGCAGGAGGAGAAGGGGACAACAGAGGATGAGATGGCTGGATGGCATCACCGACTCGATGGACATGAGTTTGGGTGAACTCCGGGAGTTGGTGATGGACAGGGAGGCCTGGCGTGCTGCGATTCATGGGGTCGCAGAGTCGGACACAACTGAGTGACTGAACTGAACTGATCTGAGGGGATTATCGATGAATGCCTTTACTGTCAGCTTCCAGAAGAGTAGAAAATACAGATGGTTTTGCTCGCTGAATGGAATCTCATTTTGTTAATTCCTTTTTCACATACTGGTGAGACACCATAAAAAGATTTTTTTCTTAACCTAACCTTTCTTTATCATAGAGCCAGGGTCAGATTTCCCTAGCGGCATGGTGGGTAAGAGTCCACCTGCCAGTGCAGGGGACATGGGTTGGATCTCTAGTCAGGAAAGATTCCACACGCCTCAGAGCAACTAAGCTTGTGTGCAACAACTACTGAGCCCGCACTCTAGAGCCAGCAAGTAACAACTAATGAGCGCCCATGCCACAGCTACTGAAACCCAAATGCCTAGAGCCTGTGCTCCACAAGAAAAGTCCCCACTCCCTGCAACTAGAGAAAGCCCACATGCAAGTGGCAACAGAGACCCAATGCAACCAAAAATAAAATTAAAAAGAGTCAGTAGCACTAGATAGTAGGGTATTTTGAAATCAAGAAACGGTTTTCATTTTTCCTTCCCACTCTCATAATGAGGTCTCTGTGTGACCTTGGGACTTTTTACTTTCCCTCTGAGTGACTCCCTCTTTGATCAAGTAAGAGTTTAATTTCGAGTGTCTGCAGTGCATCCTTCTCCAACATATCTTTCTAGGTCCTTTGATAGACTAACAAGACAAAGCAGGAAAAAGTAGACATCAACAAGGGCAAAAGAAAGGAGGAGGTCACACTAAGAGAAAGAGAGTCCCTCGTGGTTGAGTGAAACTCTGGAAACTCTGGACTCTGAATCCTGTTTCGGCAATTTGGTAACCTCGAGGCCTTAGATAGACTGCTTCAAGTCTCTGGATCTTGACTTCCTCTTCTGTAAATGTGATAAGAGTACTGACCTCATACCACACGTGTGATTAGAGGATTAAAGGAGATAATGTAGTATAACACCCAGAACATCAAAGACAAGGTTACCTGTTAGATCCTTTCCTCTTTCCCACTAACTGGAATTTAAAAGCAGATTATAGGAGTGGGAAGTGGGAGGGAAGTTCAAGAGGGAGGGAATATAGGTGTACTTAGGGCTGATTCATGATATATGGCAGAAACCAACACAATACTGTAAAGCTATTATCCTCCAATTAAAAATAAATTTAAATTTTAAAAAAGCAGATTACAACTACGTAGGGCATCAGTTAAAACAAAAATCTCTGCATGTGATGGTTTCTGCACACTTTATTTCTCTGAAGAGGCTTTTCACCTCTTAAAAAGAAATCACTGCATCCCCCGATAATTCACAGAGAGGAGTTACCTTTCTCTCTCTGTTCAGACACCCTGTTACATCCCACTATTTGCAATGATTTTAAAGTTGGTCCCCAAGATGCATACAGACGTTTCGCATCTTCATGGTACACAGGCAAGAGCATCACTAAAGTCCTCAGCCAGACTCTACCAGGACTATGCACTCGAGTACACTCACCACCTTCACCCCTTTCTTGTATTTCAGAGAGAAAAGTGGTATTTCATTGGAGACGAAGAGAGGGAAGCTATTTCAAACATTTCCTTGTTTATCTTTTTTTCTTTTACAAAGAACCCCAGAATCACTGAATGATAGGCTGTTTAAAGCAGGAAAGATCTTTAAGAACAATCCATTTCAGCCCTGTCACTTGGCATTGGTGGTGATAAGAGATAAGCATCAATCTATATGCAGTGGGAAGAGAAGCCTGGGCTTGGAATCAGAAACTTGAGTTCGAGAGCTGCTTCTGCTGGTTTTGTGACTGTAGGTTGGTCACTTAACCTCTTCAAGAGTCCTCAGCTGTAAAAGGGCGTGGTGATCCATATCTCTCATAGGTAAAGCAGGTAGTCAGCGAGACTGCCTGGGTGAGAGCTCTTTGTGAACTACGTAAAGCAGTTTCCAAATGAAAAGTATCACTGTGACTTTTTGGACCCACAGCCTTCAAGCTCGTAAAACGTATCTACTCACCAACCAAAATACTACATCATCTATCCCACGTACCTAATTTTGTGAATCATGAAAGAAAATATACCGATGCCCAGCAAAATACCCGCCACAGAAGAAGTGAGCCATAAAATTTTTTAATGATGTAGGTAAATAGGACTAAAGAAGGATCGTTGAGGTCTCCTCGGAATCAAGAAGTGGGTATAACATGAAACCACCCAAAGTCCCAGTCGCAGGACAACCTCCAAACACTCTTGGGGTTCCATAAGTTTCTCTCTCTGTTTCTGAGAAAGAGGGGTTCTGATGCTGAGACTTACTCACAAGTCAAGTTTTGTTCACATTCACAGAAAAGCAGTTCCCCAAAACAAAGCAAGGACCTCTCACTCTCTAAACCTCACCCACATTTTTGTTCTTTCTTTGAAAACTGGTTTCAAGGAAAGTCACGTCCTGGAAAAAGACTCCAACCAGAATTGGCTGACTAGAAAGAAACGTTCAAACCCTCCTTGAAGAATTCAACAACCACATTTGAGGAATTTTCTACAACTGAGATGTGACATCGGCCAGGATGGGCGTTGCCACTGCCAATACAACCAAGGGTATTTTCCTGGATTACCAAAGAGGTGGTATGTATCCCTCCCAGAAACTGGGTATCTTCAGGGTTTCGGTGGAGGCCTTCACCTGAAAATGTCCTCCCTATTGAAGTTTCCAATTACTATTTTCATATGAACGATATTTTCTTCAGTGAACTAAAGTGTTACAGTGATGACTATACAGGTTCCCAAGAAACAGAATCCATCATTAGCGCTGTTATTATTTTTGTTTAGTCGCATCTCCATAGCAGCCCACATTTACAATGTGCTTTGCAATTGTTTCTTAGTAATAGTTCTCACAAGATCTGTAGGAGGCAAGAGGGGGTGATCGGGCTTAATATTTCTGTGTTGCCTGAAGGGAAGCACGTGCATGTGTGTGTGCTCAGTCATGTCCAACTCTCAGCGACCCCATGGACTATAGCCTGCCAGGCTGTTCTGTCCACGAGACTTCCCAGGCAAGAATACTGAAGTGGATTGCAATTTCCTTCTCCAGGGGATCTTTCTGACCAGGGATCAAGCCCACGTCTTCTTTACCATTGAGCCACCAGGGGAGCCCAAAGGGAAGCACAGATGTAGAGAATTGGCTGCCATCACTGTCCACAAGAGGATCCATTCTGAGATCCCCAAGCTGGACCCAGCCTGGTCCTACATTTACATTGCCTGCATCCAGGATTGGCTTCCCTGGTGACTCAGATAGTAAAGAATCCACCTGCAACTCGGAAGACCTGGGTTCAATCCCTGGGCTGGAAAGTTCCCCTGGAGGAGGGCGTGGCAACCCACTCCAGTATTTTTGCCTGGAGAATCCTCAGGGACAGAGGAGCCTGGTGGGCTACATTCCATGGGGTCACAAAGAGTCAGGCACAACCGAGCGACTGAGCACAGGACAGCATCCAGGATACCATTTATTTCTGTGGCTCTTGTTCATAACTATTATAACACCAGGTCTATGACCAGGAGGAACTGAACTGGGCTACAGAATCAGAACCAGAGACTTTGCACCTAGGACAGACCTTAATGATCACAAAATCAGCCTCATCATTTACAAGTAACAAAACCAAACAGCATACCTTACTCACACTTGACTTCTGGTTCTAAGCTTTTTTGCTTTTCAATAACATGTTGCACTTTGGTGCCTTGCCTTTCTCTCTTTACCTTTTTTTTTAATTCCTCCATCCATTTCTTTTATTTAAAATTATGTGGCTTAAACTCCAACCAGGAAAACAGAAACATTTATCTGCTGAGTCTGGTGTTCTGCCACCTGAACTGGGCCATCTTCGGGATACTTAAAAAGTCTTTGATGATAACAGCCAGGCAACACTGAATCAGTTTCATGTATAAGAGTTCCTCCTTCCTTTCTCCCAATCTTTTTTTTTTTTTTTTGGCCATGCGATATGGCATGCATGATCTTAGTTCCCCAACCAGGGATCAAAGCCATGCCCCCTGCTGTGGAAGTGTGGAGTCTTAACCACTGGACCACCAGGGAAGTCCACCCAATCTCCCTTGAATCCAGCTACTCCCTGAGTCTCCAGCTATCCTAATATACCTTGGGTTTAACCTAGAGAAGACTAGACTTCTCCTTGGGCTCTGGTAGAAGGTAACTTTGCTGTAACATGAGCCAGGGCATAGAGTTTTCTCATAAAGCTCTGTCACTTCTGTCTGAAACAGACTGACAGTATTTAGAGGAGTAAAAGGATTGACTTCAGTGGTTGACTGTCGATTTTCCGTCTTCTACCCTGCCCTAACTGGGAGCTTGTCTTCCCACACTCAGAGTGATTTATGGCTACTCAAGCAAACGTCCCTCTTCAGAAAAGATGGATAGGCTTCCCTCAAGACCCACTCCTTAGCTGCCAGGGGCTGTCAAGTCATACTCAGCCCCGGGGTGCAATAAACGAATTAAGCCGAAACACAAGCTTCTAAGCACCCCTCCAACTCTAACCATCTACAATTCTGCTTTGAGGACTTTTCCCTCCCTCCCCCACCAAATACTTTTAGAAATTTAAATTTCTTGCTCTTTCCCCCTTTTCTAAGACCACACGTTTAAAACTGTTAACAGCAAAAGCAATAAATAAATGAATCAAGTCAGAAACTCCTGGAATCTCTAGGAATTTTTCCTGGAAACACTATATTCAAGTATATAATTTGTCATTATTTGGACCGGTATAGGTTGAATGAACTGACATACAAAACAGAATTCTTGTAAATTCCCAGTGACGCAATCGCAATCGTGGCCACGCCCACTCCGGAGCAGACAAAAGGCGAAGTAGCCTGACTCAGTTCAAGCCTCCACGCGAAGACGAGGGAGCCAGTCATCTCATTGTTGCTAGCTCGGTTCAGCAAAGGTATCGTCCTTATCACATGTTTGGCTCTTATAGTATTTTTTGCTTTTCCTCCTTGGCTGTGATCTCTCAAATTGCCCTCTCTGAAGTTGAAGCCTCTTCCTTCCTTTGCCGTCCCACTCTGGTTTGGCGGGTGAATTAGAATCATAGTCAGATTTCAGAAAATGATTCTCTCTCTGCTGGTGGGAAATTGAGCAACAGAGGAACTGGTTTCCTATGAGAGCATGAGATTACAGCCAAGCCTTCCTTTGGGGGTACTCTCTGCTATCAAAAACTATTCAGAGAAAACTGGGAATTTCTAACTCTTTCTCTCTCTTGCAACTGTATAAATTAAATATTTCATGCTTGTTGAGGTTTTTCAGTTTTGATTTTTTACTTATTCAAATTTTCATCAAATGCCTACCAAATGCAATGCATTGGGTTGGATGCCTAAGAGATACCGAGATTCTAACAGAAGTTTACAGTCTAGCAGAGGAGGCAAATACATATGCAGATCATTCAAAGGGAGTGAAAAGAAGAATGCTGGGTGTGAGCTCAGTCATTCATTAAGTGTCTTAGAAGGGAGGTGGTTCCCCTTGCAGGTGTCTTATTCACACAATGGCCAGACTGACAGCTACTGGTGTTTTCTGTTGCAGAAGTGAAGATGGCCAAAGTCCCTGACCTCTTTGAAGACCTGAAGAACTGTTACAGGTAGAAAAGAGATTCTGTCTCTTGTGACTTAATGAGGGAAGCAAGGCACATTAGAATCCAGCTAGGAGGGATTTGCCAGGGAGTCCAGTGGGTAAGACTGTGTGCTCCCAATGCAGGGGACCCAGGGTTCCATCCCTGGTCAGGGAACTAGATCCCACATGCTGCAATTAAGACCTGGCTGAGCCAAGTAAATAAAATAAATATTTTTTAAAAAGAAAGAAAGAATTCAGCTAGGATTACAGTAACTATCAATGGGGCAAGACCAGTAGAGGCTGTAGAGATGTGTTCTATCTCTGAAGTCAGGGCAGATTCAGAGAAGACTCAGGGAAATTAAGCATCTAGTAGGTAAACCAAGGTGAAATTGTTGACAGGGAGATGACCATTTTAGAAAGATTACTTTTAAGGTCTCCTGACTCCTAGCAATTCTCAACATCTACTTAGACCCAGCTTCAGTCAAATTCACATGCCCTGCTACAGTAATAGATTGTCAGAAAGAGAAACCTTTCTTAGGAAAACTTCTTGATCTCAATCTGGAATGGGAAATGGCTTCACAGCAATTTGAGCATGTGAAACCTACGCAGTCAGTCTCATTCAGACGCGAAAGAAAGATAATAAATAAAAAGTTTAACTTGTAGAACACCTTAAACAGATGCAGTGTTCCACATTACCTACACACTAACACAAAGTAGACAGTGGAAATATTGCCTGCATGTTTTGCAAAGTATAAATGATTAAATCTGTTTTAGTGAATACATGAAAGCAAAGTGTAACAAATAACCTATTTGATTCAAATTTAGATGAAGTGCTTCAAAAGGATTTCTCTCTTAAGTTTAAATTTTTTCCCTGAAATTCAATTACCACTCTTCAATCCGTTAGCCAAGCCTCATTTATTTGTTTATTTTGGTGAAGGGGGAGCTAATTTAAAAAATTTTTTAATTGAAGTATAGCTAGCTTACAAAGTTGTGTTAGTTTCAGGTGTACAGCAAAGTGATTCAGTTATATATGTATATATGTATTTCAGATTATATTCCATTATAGGTTACAGTACCTGTGCTATATAGTAAATTGGCCAAGCCTCATTTTTATCGATAGAATACAAGTAAAGTTCAAGGCCTGGCCTGATGATTACTAATTTCAGATTATCAGGTACAAATTACTGTATGGATGTGAATGCATAGAAGTCCTTAATTTTCAAAGATGACAATAATGGCTATGCATGTGTGTTACCCAAGGCTAGTTTGGTTATTAAAATATGTTGCCCAGTGAATGTAGTGATACAACAAACAGAATTAAATTCTCATCATCTTGTTTAACAGTGAAAATGAAGACTACACTTCTGAAATTGACCACCTCTCTCTCAATCAGGTAAGCAAATGACTGTAATTCTTAGAAGATTGCTATCCTTACACAGTATTTTCTCTACTAGAACAGCAACAGCTTGAATCTTAGATGCATTTGTTTTGCCTTCACTAGAAGTCCAGAGAGATTCATTTCTTCATGATAAGTGAGGCCAGCTCCTTCTCTAGACTAACAGCTGATGGCACCCTTCATCTCAGTGGATTTTCCCAGAACAGAGCAGAATGAACCTGAAACTCCAAGAATGAAATCTCCTGGGTCAGCCTTCCATCAGAAAGTTGCTTATGCCCTCCCGGGCCAGCCCCCTTGGGCTACTTCCCCAGGGATCTTAAATGATATGTTGTGGATATCCTCTCTAACATCAGCTCCAGAGATTAGAGATCGCTTTGTAGATCTAATAGTCCATGAAGCTGAGGTGGAGGAAGCAGGCCAACTGAAAGTAAAAAATCTGCAGTCATTCAGATTCTGTGTTATTTCGCTAAGAGACCACAAAACAGTATAGGTCCTGCTTTGTGTGTCTTTGATAGTGACTCTAAAAGCTGTATCTGTATCTAAAGGAGTATTCCTAAAATATTTGAGCCTTGTCAAGTAGACGTTTAGCCTTCTGGGAAGAACTAACAGGAAGGCTAAGTTACTCACTAGCATCACTTGAAGACCTGTCTCATCACAACATCTTTTTTTTTTTTTACCGAAGTGTAGTTGATTTACAATACTGTGTTAGCTGCAGGAGTAGAGTACAGTGATACATTTTTTTCTGATGATTTTCTGATATAGGTTATTACAAGATACTGAATATAATTTCCTGTGTTATGTAGTATATCTTTGTTGCTTATCTATTTTATGCATAGTAGTTTGAATTTACTAATCTCATACCCCTAATTCATCCCTCCTCACCTTCCCTCTCCCCTTTAGTAACCATTAAGTTTGTTTTCTATGTCTGTGAGTTTATTGCTGATCTGTATATGGGTTCATTGTATTTTCAAGTTATTTTTTAAATAATTTTATTTATTTATGTTTGACTGTTCTGGGTCACTGCTGCGCGGGCTTTTTTCTAGTTGCAGCAAGCAGTGGCAACTCTTTGTTGCAGTGCTCGGGCTTCTCCATGGGGTGGCTTCTCCTGCTGCAGAGCGTGGGCCCTAGGGCGCATGGGCTTCAGTAGCCGCGGCGTGTGAGCTCAGTAGTTGTGGTTCCCGAGCACTAGAGCACAGGCTCAACAGTTGTGGCATAGGGGCTTAATTGCTCCACAGAGCTTCCTGTGGAAGTGAGCCTTGTTAGGGGGATTCTTTACCACTGAGCCACCAGGGAAGCCATGTATTATTTTTTAGATTCTACATGTAAGTGATATCATACAGTATTTGTCTTTCTCTGACTTACTTCACTAAGTATAACAAGGTCTCATTTTTGAGTCTGAAGAGGGATAACAAAAAACCTTGCCAAGATCACATCCTTTGAGGGAAATCCTAAAAGGAGAGGTGGGAGGAAAAGGGGAAAGGGGAGGGATACAGAGGAAAGGGGGAAGGAGAGTGCGGGGAGAGAAAGTCCAATGAAACGTGGGTTGCCAAGGCCAAAATGGCCACTCTTCTCTCTGAGACTGTTGAATAAAACTCCTACTATAAAGGAGTCTTGTTCACTGGCCTCTTAGTTTCTATTTTCCTTCATCGCAGAAGTCCTTCTATGATGCAAGCTATGAGCCACTTCGTGAGGACCAGATGAATAAGTTTATGTCCCTGGATACCTCGGAAACCTCTAAGACATCCAAGCTTAGCTTCAAGGAGAATGTGGTGATGGTGGCAGCCAGTGGGAAGATTCTGAAGAAGAGACGGTTGAGTTTAAATCAGTTCATCACCGATGATGACCTGGAAGCCATTGCCAATAATACAGAAGAAGGTAAGGGGTCAAACACAATAATATCCTTGTTTTCTGTTTTCAAGAAAATGCAGACAGCAGAGTACAGGGGAAAATAAAACCTAAAATCAGAGTAACAAGAGGACAACCACCCATTTGTCTGATAATTATAAGAAATAAAATTAATTTTTATCCTTCTGCAAAGGGCAGAGAGCAGTAGGTACTTGAGCTTAGCATATGTGCTCACAGGCTTACTTGGTGGCCATATGATTAAGTCATGTGACTTCTAGCCTGTTGGCAGAAAGTAATTATATACCGTTAGTGAGTGACCACTTACAAGTTATGCTGTCCCACATACTAGTTATGTCTTGGGCAAGTTACTTAACCTTTCTGTTCTTCGGTCTCCTCTACTGTAAATGGAGTTAATCCAAGCCCCTACTTGTTGTGAAGATTAAATGAGTCAACACTTGCTAGCTTCTGAATGAAAATAATGCCTGGCACGTAGAAAATACCTAATAAATGTTCGCTATTATTGTTATTATTACTTTTGCTAATACTACAAACACTACTAACTTATTAATGATTGCATTATCTCTAACCTTCAGACAACCCTGCATTCTCATTTTATATGTGAGGAAACTAAGCTCAGTGAGATAGTGACCTGCCCAAAATCTCACAGTGTGTAAGGGTAGAGCATCAAATCATATCACTTCTACCTGACTATAGATGTCATGAGTTTTCTCCCATGGCTCTTCTGTACAAGCCTCTTCGTGAATTATAAATCTAATACTTTTAAAGTAACAGTTGATCACACGTGTTCACCTAGAAAATACAAGAAAAAAAATAAAATTACTTACACTACCCCACAGAGTTTACCACTGCTAGCACTACATTACTTTCCTTACAGTCTTTTCTGTAATAAATCTTGATTTCTGTCATCATATATTTCCTCAGTGATAAAAGATTCCTGGAAGTAAAATTATTCAGAGCCATGAAGATTTGTAAAGCTTTGAAACATACCACCGTTCAGAAAGGTGGTAGATAGAAAAAAAAAAAAAAACTTTTTTAAAGCAAAAAGATGGCAGACATTTATACTGGCACCTCAGTGACATATAAAATTTTTAGTGGATTCTTTTCTCAGGGTGCATTCATTCGAAAATGTAGTTGAAGAATACAAGGAGTCTTCCCAGTTACTTCCAAACCTTCAAACAACCAAAAAAGTTGTACATGTGATCTCTTTAAAAAAAAAACCACCATTGCCTGAAGAATCTAAGTTTTTAGAGATAAGTAACCACAGGGGAGCCTGGTGGGCTTCCATCTCTGGGGTCGCACAGAGTCGGAAACTACTGAAGCAACTTAGCAGCAGCAGCAGCAGCAACCACAGGGGTAATCCTGAAATCAATTCTGCTGATAGGGTGATTTCACTTCTGTGTCAATTTCCTCACCTCCCTGGGGATATTCTTCAGGTGCCTTCAATAACTACTTTGTATGCTTGTATTAGAGAAGATACATCATCTGTGTTTGTACTTGGACATTAATCTAAGCTTGTGATAATGGTTTTAGAAATCATCAAGCCCAGATCAGCACATTACAGCTTCCAGAGTAACGTGAAATACAACTTTATGAGAGTCATCCACCAGGAATGCATCCTGAACGACGCCCTCAATCAAAGTATAATTCGAGATATGTCAGGTCCATACCTGACGGCTACTACATTAAATAATCTGGAGGAGGCAGGTAAATGGACAATTCTGTCATCTCCCCATCTTTAAAAAAAAAATGATTTTTTTAATTTATTTATTTTTGGCTGTGCTGGGTCTTCATTGCTGCAAGAGCTTTTCTCTAGTTGTGGGGAGCAGGGCCTACTCTCTAGCTGCAGTGCTCTGGCTTCTCATTATGGTAGCTTCTCTTGTTGGGGAGCATGGGGTTATGGGGGACTCAGCCTTCAGCAGTCGTAGCACAAGGGCTCAATAGTTGTGGTTCCTGGGCTCTCAAGCAGTGGCTAAATAGTTGTCCACCACATGTGAGATCTTCCTGGACCAGGGATCAAACCCTTGTCTCTCGCATTCACAGGCGGATTCTTTTACCATTGAGCCACCAGGGAAGCCCTCTTCTCACCTTTTTATTTCTGCATTTCTTTTAAGCTTTCTGCTTTTAAAGAATAAACCTTTCTAGATTCCTGGCTTTGCACATGAAGCACTTCACCCCTGGTTTAAAAAAAAAAAAAACTTCTGGGTTAGGCCAGAAACTTCAGCCAAATCTGAAAGCTTTAACAAGTGTCCTAGCTCTGAAAGCACTAAATGCAGTAAAAAGCTTTCTGAGGTATTATCTCCCTTGGTTCTCTGAGACACTCTTATCCTCAGATTTTAAAGGTAAGGAAACTGAGTCTCAGAAATATATAATGACTTACCCAAATTTACTCAGAAGCCAATGAGGAGCCTGCTGATCAAACTTCCTAATAACACCAAACTAGAAAGAATCCTTATCTTTGATAACATAATTGTGATGCAAAGCACCCAATAATTTTAAAGGAAAAAAAAAACAAAAAACAGGAAGATTTGCATGTGTTCTGAAGAATGAAATTTAGGATCCAAGAAATTTTGTTACACTGAGCCAGCTTCCATGTTGCACATATTTTTAGCTTAAGGACATGTCATCAGTAAACAAAATGATTTCCAGAGATCAAAAGAGGTTACTCTGTGCTAACAAGCAGGGCTGTTTCTGATTGGGTATATTTCAGCTAACATGCTTTCTACTCTATGACATTCACAAATTATCTTGTGTTCTACAAAATAAATTGTTTTCCTACTTGATATTATTTCACATAATTTGCCCATATATGGACAGAGTATATGTTATTTGCCATTTTTAATGGCACTAGGATATTCAGTCATGTTGCTATGCAGGTGCCCAGGGTTTCCTCTAAATAATTCAGTTGCACATGTCTTTGTATAAATTATTTCTTTTCCTATGAGGATATTTCTTTGGAGCATATTCCAAATGCTGGATTTCTAGGCATAAATAATTTTATAGCTCTTATTAAGCATTGCTCTCTAAGGAAAGCTGAACTGCTTTTCACTATTCTTAGCAACATATGAATGGATCAGCTTCCCTAAATCTCCCCATTTTACTCATGACTTCACAAATTCCAGGGTCTTATCCCATTAACATAATTATAAGAGATTCAATAATACTCCACCCACAAACATTTGTTCAACATAGAAAATTCTAAAGTCATTAGGTATTTACTTGCCTAGTGAATATGGCAGACATTGTGAGGGATACAAAGATGTATCAATGTAAATTCCATTTCTGAGCTTCAGGTACTTACATCATAGTTGGGGACATAACTACACACACACACACACACACACACACACACAGCATCTTCATGAACACTTGCTTTTCTACAAATACAATGGATTTACTTTCTTTTTTGGCTTTTCTCTTTGCCAGTGAAATTTGACATGGTTGCTTATGTATCAGAAGAGGATTCTCAGCTTCCTGTGACTCTAAGAATCTCAAAAACTCAACTGTTTGTGAGTGCTCAAAATGAAGACGAACCCGTCTTGCTAAAGGTCAGTTGTTCCCAGTCTCCAATTTACCTTCATTTACAGCCCATGCATTTGTAGATGATCCCAAGAGGCAGACACCCATAGCAGGATGATCCAGTTCTTTCCTTCCTACCACAGTTTCACCTGCCTACCTACCTTCCCATCCTACTTCTGACCCACTATCCCCAGAGGCAGTTCTAGGCAGGATCTGTGAGACAGCAAGACGGAGCAAGATGGCAGTGGCAAAGTACATAAAAGGGAAATTGCCTTCTTCTTGCTCTTTTCCCTGCCTGATCCTTATTCACCTCCCATTCCTGGGCATCTATTTATTCCATCCCTCTTTGAGCTCTACTGACACTTACCTGACCTACGTGATAGTAGGCGTTAGGACAATGGAGTCTGCCTCTAAGAAATTCAGTAAGCCACTGAGATTAGGGAGGATGAATCACCTGTCGAAGGGTACAAAGCAAAAAGCTGTGAGCCAAGCCCCAAACCCTGGCCTTCTGACTCTACCTCCTCCCTCTCTTCATTGGTGCCAGTTTTCTGTGTCATCAGCCTCATCTCCACTACCACCTTCCCGTCCGAACATAAAGACATAAACACATGCCCACTACAGCCAAATGTTTCTCCACTGACTAGTAGATGACTCTTATTCACTAAATGTATAATTCACCACCCAGTCCCTCCCTAACTAGGATTTATGTGGGTGCATGTGTTTCTTTCCTGGATCAAGTGAGATGAAAGTGATGTCTACAGAGTTGGGCAGTAGCTTCAATCGTGAATTCATTCAACAAACGTTGTTTATTGAGAGCCTTCTGGTTTTCAAGCAGAGTGTCAAACAGCTCAGTAGACAGTAGTGAGCCAAAGTCTTATAGAACTCAATCTTCCAAGGGACACAGACAGTAGATGAGCCAAAAGACCAGCAAAAAAAAGGGCAAGATGCTGTAAAGCCAATGAACAGTGTGCTGAGAGAGAAAATAGGACCGTACTGTTTAGACAGAGCTCCCTGTGAGATGAGAGCTGTCAATAGAAAGGAGTATACCATCAAAGGGGTGATGGGGCGAGCATTCCAAATAGAGAGGTCTGAGTGCGCCTAGCCCTAGACCTTCAAGAGGTTACAGGCGAGTTTTAAAGATCAGAAGGAACACCCAAGGATCTGGAAGCTAGGGTACTCTGCAAAAGAGGAAAGATAAGTAGAGGAAAGGAATTCAAACTGAGAAGTGTCCTGTTTTTGTATATTTTTTCTAACTTGGAGAATATAATAGAAAGGAGGCAATAGAGTCCAATTAGGATGCTGTAATAACAGTTGGGGTGAGTGAGGAGAATTGTGAGACAAGTGAAAAGAAGGAGACAGAATCTGGTTATATTTTGGAAATTGAACCAACAGAAGGAAGAGGGGAGATTCCATTTACTGAGATAGGGGGGAAAAAACAGGAGAAAAATAGGTTTGGAAAACAAAATCCTTGTTGACATTGAAAACCCCAGGGAAACCTCAAAAGGATGTTTAGTTCTTTTAGATTAAAAGAACAGAGAAGCATCTCAAGTTAGAATTTGAATTTTGTTTTTCCATGAAAGCACTTTTAGACTTTTCTCATACTCACAAGAGGAGTATGATCTAAAGAGATTACAACTGTCAAAAAATTGTCTTGAAAGGATTGCCTTTCAAAGGATTGCATATCAAAGGACTGCTGATATGCCTGGGAAGTTGTGTGTGTTGAGGTGGGTTTTTTTTTTTTTTTACTTTCAATTGTTGACTTAAATACAGAGATAAACATGTCTGAATTCTAAATTATTTTCCCAAAGTATGCTTTGGACATTTAGAGGTCAAAAGGTTTTCAGGGCTTAGAGTCATTAGTGCTCAGATTTGAGCACTAATTTGATAATGCTTTATGCCCATGTTAGAGGCGATGTTTCACCCTACCTGCCAGGATACAACGAGACACTAGTGTACTTGGCAATCTGCATGATGAAATTGGATTTCTCTCCACTTAACTAAGGAAATTAATTATTATGAATAGATGGGGCCATACATCTAATAGGCATGTAATGAACGCTTTTGGAATGAACAAATGAAGAACTTGTATCATCATGTTACGTAGTCATAGTCCTAAAGTGCTGTGTTTCTCACGAAGGCCAAATGCCAAAGGATTGAGGTCACTTCTTTTTTTAGCATCTTCTTGTTCTCTAACAGATCTTTGTTCTCTGTATCCTAGGAGATGCCTGAGACACCCAAAATCATCAAAGATGAGACCAACCTCCTCTTCTTCTGGGAAAAGCATGGCTCTATGGACTACTTCAAATCAGTTGCCCATCCAAAGTTGTTTATTGCCACAAAGCAAGAAAAATTGGTGCACATGGCAAGTGGGCCGCCCTCGATCACTGACTTTCAGATATTGGAAAAATAGCCTTGACTGTGCACTCTACTTACTTGTAAAGTGGTGACCATCCGTATGTACTATGTACATGAAGGAGTCGAGCCCTTCACTGTTAGTCACTCGCTGAGCATGTGCTGAGCTTTTGTAATTCTAAATGAATGTTTACTCTCTTTGTAAGAGAGAACACAAAGTCCAACACTAACATATAATGTTGCTTGTTATTTAAAGAACACCCTATACTTTGCAAACTACCAATCAATTTAATTATTATTCTGCACAATAATCTTGGGAGGACTGAGGCTACTATCTGTGGCTACAAAAGGTTCTTTCCATATTATAGATGAGTAAACTAAGGCATAAGAATACTAATACCCATGACAGCAGTTGGAATAAGCCGTGGACACACAATTTCATTCCAACTGCTCAGCTTCTACTTTTAAGCCACTGATGGACCCTTTATCAAATACTATAAGTTTCTGGGGTCTCAGTTTGCTGCTGCTGCTAAGTCACTTCAGTCATGTCCAACTCTGTGCGACCCCATAGACGGCAGCCCACCAGGCTCCGCAGTCCCTGGGATTCTCCAGGCAAGAACACTGGAGTGGGTTGCCATTTCCTTCTCCAATGCATGAAGTGAAAAGTGAAAGTGAAGTTGCTCAGTCGTGTCCGACTCTTAGCGACCCCATGGACTGCAGCCTACCAGGCTCCTCTGTCCATGGGATTTTCCAGGCAAGAGTACTGGAGTGGGGTGCCATTGCCTTCTCCGGGGTCTCAGTTTGACCATCTTCAAAATCAAGGTAATGATGACTATAGCCCTCCTACCTCAACAGTATTTTATGCCAATGAGTTCATTTAAGTAAAATTTTTCTTGAAGCTGAGCCTCAAGAAGAATGCAAAGCATGAAATGTTATTTTAAGTTATTATTTATATGCATATATATTTATAAGCATTATTTCTAAGATATTATTATTATTTATAACATATTATTATATTTATGGCAATTCCTTGCAATCTCTGAGTATGACCAGGTATCTTCAATAATAGTAGACAGTGTTTTCTAGGCTGAGTAAGTCCGAGGTACTAACGCACTTTGGTTCAAAGTGCCTTTTCCATTGTCATGAACTTCTGTATTCCAGTACCTGGGAGCCCTGTGATTATGATAATAAATTTATATTAATTGCCCTGTTTGTCTGAGATGCTAATTGGCCAAAATCTTTCACTCCTCTGCCTTTAAACTTGATTTGGCATTTTTGTGTTACTCAGTTTCATCTGTTATCAAATCCTACTAGCTAAAATGGGATGAACTTAACTTTAGCAACCATGAAACAAGCGTTATCTAAACTTTCGTTTCTGGAACATAAGCAATGTTCCTTCTAGGTTCTAAAAGTTATGATCCAATCGTAGTGTTACATTACCATCAACAATGAGAACTGACACATTATTATCAATCATAATTGAATAAAGCTTAAAAAAATAAATCTGGCACATTTTAACCATTAGTTTACTTCATGGTATAATTAGGAACAGATGATAAGAATTCATAAAAATAACTATAATTAGTATTACTTTACAAAACTAAACCCAGATTTTATGCTTTTTCTCTCCTCTTTTTTAGCTTGTCAGTATGCATAAATGGCATTAGGAATGATAATATTCCCTGGTTCATTTAAAACTTGTATTAAACGCAGCATGTGTGTTCATGTGTTTATACAAATTCACATATTCAGAACCACATTAAAGACTAATGAATCCTTTTGGAAAGCATGAATACAAAGTATGTTGAGTTGGAAAAAGTTGAAATCAAGAGATCTTGGAATTAGATGTGGGAATTAATGGGGAAGGAGTAGTTCAAGATGATTCACAGTTTCCCGCTATTGCAGAGTGGGTGAGCTCAGTTCAGTTCAGTTCAGTTCAGTCACTCAGTCATGTCCGACTCTTTGCGACCCCATGACTGCATCACACCAGGCTTCCCCGTCCATCACTAACTCCCGGAGTTTACTTAAACTCATGTCCATTGAATTGGTGATGCCATCCAACCATCTCATCCTCTATCATCCCCTTCTCCTCCTGCCTTCAATCTTTCTCAGCATCAGGGTCTTTTCAAATGAGTCACCTCTTCGCATCAGGTGGCCAAAGTGTTGGAGTTTCTGCTTCAACATCAGTCCTTCCAGTGAATATTCAGGACTGATTTCCTTTAGGGTGGACTAGTTGGATCTCCTTGCAGTCCAAGGGACTCTCAAGAGTCTTCTCCAACACCACAGTTCAAAAGCATCAATTCTTCAGCACTCAGCTTTCTTCACAGTCCAACTCTCACATCCATATATGACAACTGGAAAAACCAAAGCTTTGACTAGACGGAACTTTGTTGGCAAAGTAATGTCTCTGCTTTTGAATATGCTATCTAGGTTGGTCATAACTTTTCTTCCAAGGAGCAAGCGTCTTTTAATTTCATGGCTGCAGTTACCATCTGCAGTGATTTTGGAGCTCCAAAAAATAAAGTCTCTCACTGTTTCCATTGTTTCCCCATCTATTTGCCATGCAGTGATGGGACCAGATGCAATGATCTTAGTCTTCTGAGTGTTGAGCTTTAAGCCAACTTTTTCATTCTCCTCTTTCATCAAGAGGCTCTTTAGTTCTTCACTTTCTGCCATAAGGGTGGTGTCATCTGCATATCTGAGGTTATTGATATTTCTCCCAGCAATCTTGATTCCAGCTTGTGCTTCATCCAGCCCAGCATTTCTCATGATGTACTCTGCATACAAGTTAAATAAGCAGGGTGACAATATACAGGCTTGACATACTCCTTTCCTGATTTGGAACAGTCTGTTCCATGTCCAGTTCTAACTGTTGCTTCCTGACCTGCATACAGATTTCTCAGGAGACAGGTCAGGTAGTCTGGTATTCCCATCTCTTTAAGAATTTTCCACAGTTTGTTGTGATCCACACAGTCAAAGGTTTTGGCATAGTCAATAAAGCAGAAGTAGATGTTTTTCTGGAACACTCTTGCTTTTTCGATGATCCAAGAGATGTTGGCAATTTGATCTCTGGTTCCTCTGCCTTTTCTAAATCCAGCTTGAACATCTGGAAGTTCACAGTTTACATACTGTTGAAGCCTGGCGTGGAGAATTTTGAGCGCTACTTTGCTAGCATGTGAGATGAGTGCAATTGTGCAGTAGTTTGAGCATTCTTTGGCACTGCCTTTCTTTGGGATTGGAATGAAAACTGACCTTTTCCAGTCCTGTGGCCACTGCTGAGTTTTCCAAATTTACTGACATATTGATTGCAGCACTTTCACAGCATCATCTTTTAGTATTTGAAAGAGCTCAACTGGAATTTCATCACCTTCACTAGCTTTGTTTCTAATGATGCTTCCTAAGGCCCACTTGACTTCTCATTACAGGATGTCTGGCTCTAGGTAAGTGATCACACCATCCTGATTATCTTTTTGTATGGTTCTTTTGTGTATTCTTGCCACCTCTTCTTAATATCTTCTGCTTCTGTTAGGTCCATACCATTTCTGTCCTTTATTGTGCCCATCTTTGCATGAAATGTTCCCTTGGTATCTCTAATTTTCTTGAAGAGATCTCTAGTCTTTCCCGTTCTATTGTTTTTCTCTATTTCTTTGCATTGATCACTGAGGAAGGCTTTCTTATCTCTCCTTGCTATTCTTTGGAACTCTGCACTCAAATGGGTATATCTTTCCTTTTCTCCTTTGCTTTTGGCTTCTCTTCTTTTCTCAGCTATTTGTAAGGCTCCTCAGACAACCGTTTTGCCTTTTTACATTTCTTTTTCTTGCGGATGGTCTTAATCACTCACTGCCTCCTGTACAGTGTCATGAACTTCTGTCCATAGTTCTTCAGGCACTCTGTCTATCAGATCTAATCCCTTAAATCTATTTCTCACTTCCACTGTTTAATCATAAGGGATTTGATTTAGGTCATACCTGAATGATCTGGTGGTTTTCCCTACTTTCTTCAATTTAAATCTGAATTTGGCAATAAGGAGTTCATGATCTGAGCCACAGTCAGCTCCCAGTCTTGTTTTTGCTGACTGTATAGAACTTCTCCATCTTTGGCTGCAAGAGTATAATAAATCTGATTTCAGTACTGACCATCTGATGATGTCATGAGTAGAGTCTTTTCTTGTGTTGTTGGAAGAGGGTGTTTGCTATGACCAGTGCATTCTCTTAGCAAAACTCTATTAGCCTTTCCCTGCTTCATTCTGTACTCCAAGGCCAAATTTGCCTTTACTCCAGGTATCTCTTGACTTCCTACTTTTGCATGCCAGTCCCCTACAATGAAAAGGACATCTTTTTTGGGTGTTAGTTCTAGAAGGTCTTATAGGTCTTCATAGAAGCATTCAATTTCAGGTTCTTCAGCATTACTGGTCAGGGAATAGACTTGGATTACTGTGATATTGAATGGTTTGCCTTGGAAACAAACAGAGATCATTCTGTTGTTTTTGAGATTGCATCCAAGTACTGCATTTCAGACCCTTTTGTTGACTATGATGGCTACTCCATTTCTTTTAAGAGATTCTTGCACACAGTAGTAGATGTAATGGGCATCTGAGTTAAAGTCACACAGTCCAGTCCATTTTAGTTCGCTGATTCCTAAAATGTCAACATTCACTCTTGCCATCTCCTGTTTGACCACTTCCAATTTGCCTTGATTCATGGACCTAACATTCCAGGTTCCTATGCAATATTGCTCTTTATAGCATCGGACTTTACTTCCATCACCAGTCACATCCACAGCTGGGTGTTGTTGCTTTGGCTCCATCTCTTCATTCTTTCTGGGGTTGTTTCTTCACTGATCTCCAGTAGCATATTGGGCACCTACCAACCTGGGGAGTTTATCTTTCAGTGTCCTATCTTTTTGCCTTTTCATACAGTTCATGGCGTTCTCAAGGCAAGAATACTGAAGTGATTTGCCATTCCCTTCTCCAGTGAACCACATTTTGTCAGAGCTCTCCACCGTGAGCCGACCATCTTGGGTGGCCCTACACAGCATGGCTTATAGTTTCATTGAGTTAGACAAGGATATGGTCCATGTGATTAGATTGGTTAGTTTTCTGTGACTGTGGTTTTCAGTCTGTCTTCCCTCTGATGGGGAAGGATATAAGGCTTATGGAAGCTTGCTGATGGTGGAGACTTACTGAGGGGGAAACTGGGTTTTGTCCTGATGGGGAGGGATGCTCAGTAAATGTCTAATCCAATTTTCTGTTGATTGGTGGGGCTGTGTTCCCTTCCTTTCATCCACCTGGGGCCAAACTGTGATGGAGGTAATGAAGATAATGGCGACCTCCTTCAAAAGGTCCCATGCACACATTGCTACACTGGAGTGGCAGCTGCGCAGCACTGGAGCAGCGGCTGCAGGGCGCTGGAGCGACTTTGAGGAAATACCCCATGTCCAAGCACAAAGAAGCCCCAGCAAGACTGTAGGAAGGGCAAAGTCACGTTTAGAATCAAATCCCACACCCACCAGAGATGCTTAGTTCAGTTCAGTTGCTCAGTTGTGTCCAACTCTTTGCGACCCTATGAATTGCAGCACCCCAGGCCTCCCTGTCCATCATCAACTCCCAGAGTTCACCCAAACTCATGTCCATCGAGTCAGTGATGCCATCCAGCATCTCATCCTCTGTCATCCCCTTCTCCTCCTGCCCCCAATCCCTCCCAGCATCAGACTTTTCCAGTGAGTCAACTCTTCACATGAGGTGGCCAAAGTACTGGAGTTCCAGCTTTAGCATCATTCCGTCCAATGAACACCCAGGACTGATCTCCTTTAGAATGGACTGGTTGGATCTCCTTGCAGTCCAAGGGACTCTCAAGAGTCTTCTCCAACACCACAGTTCAAAAGCATCAATTCTTCGGCGCTCAGCTTTCTTCACAGTCCAACTCTCACATCCATACATGACTACTGGAAAAACCATAGCCTTGACTAGATGGACCTTTGTTGGCAAAGTAATGTCTCTGCTTTTGAATATGCTATCTAGGTTGGTCATAACTTTCCTTCCAAGGAGTAAGCGTCTTTTAATTTCATGGCTGCAGTCACCATCTGCAGTGATTTTGGAGCCCAGAAAAATAAAGTCTGACACTGTTTCCACTGTTTCCCCATCCATTTCCCAGGAAGTGATGGGACCAGATGCCATGATCTTAGTTTTCTGAATGTTGAGCTTTAAGCCAACTTTTTCACTCTCCACTTTCACTTTCATCAAGAGGCTTTTGAGTTCCTCTTCACTTTCTGCCATAAGGGTGGTGTCATCTGCATATCTGAGGTTATTGATATTTCTCCCGGCAATCTTGATCCCAGCTTGTGCTTCTTTCAGCCCAGCGTTTCTCATGATGTACTCTGCATAGAAGTTAAATAAGCAGGGTGACAATATACAGCCTTGACGTACTCCTTTTCCTACTTGGAACCAGTCTGTTGTTCCATGTCCAGTTCTAACTGGTGCTTCCTGACCTGCATATAGGTTTCTCAAGAGGCCGGTCAGGTGGTCTGGTATTCCCATCTCATTCAGAGTTTTCCACAGTTTATTGTGATCCACACAGTCAAAGGCTTTGGCATAGTCAATAAAGCAGAAATAGATGTTTTTCCGGATCTCTCTTGCATTTTCGATGATCAAGTGGATGTTGGCAATTTGATCTCTGGTTCCTCTGCCTTTTCTAAAACCAGCTTGAACATCTGGAAGTTCACGGTTCACGTATTGCTGAAGCCTGGCTTGGAGAATTTTGAGCATTACTTTACTAGTGGGTGAGATGAGTGCAGTTGTGTGGTAGTTTGACCGTTCTTTGGCACTGCCTTTCTTTGGGATTGGAATGAAAACTGACGCCGGCTGCGATGGACCACATGGCAGAAGCACGCCAGCTGTGACGGACCTCGCAGAAGCATGGCCGAGAGGAGCTACCCCACGTCCAAGAGATGCTAAGAGGGCTCAAAAACACCTTGTGCACACCACGACCCAGAGACCCCACAGAGACTGAGACAGAACTGTGTTTGAGTGTCTCCTGCAGAGGTACAGGTCAGCAGTGAACTACAACAGGGGCAGGGGCTCTGGGTAAAGCAGACCTGGGTATGGCATAAGCCCTCTTGGAAGAGGTTGCCATTAACACCACAATAGAGTCACCAGAACTTACACAAGACTGGAGAAGACTCTTGGAGGGCACAAACAGAACCTTGTGTGAAAGGAGCTGTGACCCAAAAGAGACTGACCCAGACTTGCCCATGTGTATTCAGGAGTCTCTTACGGAGGCATGGGTCGGCGGTGGCCTGATGCAGGGTTGTGGGCACTGAGTGTAGTGGGTGAGCAGTGGTGTCTTAATCAGTATTTTTGGTGGAAATACTTCCCAGGTGGCTTAGTGGTAAAGAACCACCTGCCAATCTGGGAGATGCAGGACACATGAATTCGATCCCTGGATGGGGAAGATCCCCAGGAGGAAGAAATAGAAACCCACTCCAGCATTCTTGCCTGGAGAATCCCATGGACAGAGGAGCCTGGCAGGCTGCAATTCATGGGGTCATAAGGGTTGGACACAAGTGAACAACTGAGCACGCATGGAGTGCTAAGCTCCAGGATAAAACATAATGAGTACCATTTTAGATACATGATTTTAGCTAATGGCAGGACACCCATGTAAAATGAGCAGATGATGATGTGTCTGGAACTCAAGAGAAGTTAGAACTAGATACAGATTTGGAAGATGTCAGTAGGTTTATAGTAGGTAAAATCTTAAAAGTGACATCAGAGAGAGAAGAATATGATGAACACTGTTAGTAGTCCACACAATCACCATCTCCCCTTCTTCCTTACTGACAGGATGCTAACTTCATTCAGAAGGAAATATGTCTCTTTTTTTTATAAACAGAAGTTTTAACACTATTTTTTTTAATTGTAGAAACTAATGCAAGGAAAATACTGCATGCAGTTGATAATTTGTTCATTAAACTTTGAAACAACTTCAGTATAAAGAATTACATAAATTGCAATTTGAGGTCTGCAACCACAGCAAGCCACCGCATTCAAGTCAAGTGAAGAAAAATGCTCTATAAAGAGGGGAGAAAGAAAGTTGGGGAAAGGGGATTGTAATAAACTGAGTCCCTGGCTTTTCACTGGCAAGTCTTTGTCAGGGAAAAGGAGTCTTTCTTCTTATTATGGGGCTTGCTATGTTCACAGTATCTCGCCTGGAGAATTCCATGGACAGAGGAGCTTGGCAGGCTACAGGTCATGGGGTCGCAAAGAGTCAGACTAACTGAGCAACTTTCACTTATTTACTTATGGTCACAGGATATGACATCTCCCCCTGCTGGTCTCCCTAATCTACTGGGGGTTCCTATTTATTAATTTTTCAGTTCAGTTCAGTCACTCAGTCATGTCCGACTCTTTGCGACCCCATGAATCGCAACACGCCAGGCCTCCCTGTCCATCACCAACTCCCAGAGTTTACTCAAACTCATGTCCATCGAGTCGATGATGCCATCCAGCCATTTCATCCTCTGTCGTCCCCTTCTCCTCCTGCCCCCAATCCCTCCCAGCATCAGAGTCTTTTCCAATGAGTCAACTCTTTGCATTAGGTGACCAAAGTACTGGAGTTTCAGCTTTAGCATCATTCCTTCCAAAGAAATCCCAGGGCTGATCTCCTTCAGAAGGGACTGGTTGGATCTCCTTGCAGTCCAAGGGACTCTCAAGAGTCTTCTCCAACACCACAGTTCAAAAGCATCAATTCTTCCGGGCTCAGCTTTCTTCACAGTCCAACTCTCACATCCATACATGACCACAGGAAAAACCATAGCCTTGACTAGACGGACCTTTGTTGGCAAAGTAATGTCTCTGCTTTTGAATATGTTATCTAGGTTGGTCATAACTTCCCTTCTTTGTGACCCCATGGACTGTAGCCCACCAGGCTCCTCTGTCCATGGGATTCTCCAGGCAAGAATACTGGAGTGGGTGGGGTCTGTAGCCCCATGGGATTCTCCAGGCAAGGGTACTGGAGTAGGTTGCTATTTCCTTCTCCAAGGAATCTTCCCAACCTAGGGATTGAACCCAGGTCTCCCGCATTGCGGGCAGACGCTTTAACCTCTGAGCCACCAGAGAAGGCGCTAATAGCAAAGAATCCTGCCAAACAGGAGACCTAAGAGACGCGGGTTTGATCTCTGGGTGGAGACGATCCCCTGAAGGAGGAAATGGCAACCCACTCCAGTATTCTTGCCTACAGAATCTCATTGACAGCGAAGCCTGGCGGGCTACAGCACATACGGTCGCAAAGAGTCAGACACGACTGAAGCGACTGAGCACCCAGGAACTGCTGTACTAAGAACTAAGATCATTTAACTTCAGAGATCCATAAAAAGGAGGAAGTATACTCGTGAGGAGCTGCCAAATTCATCATTTTGGTTTTATACTATTTTTATGTGAACCTTAGGATCTGAAACGGCGGAGGAGGAGCTTTGTCTGTGGGGCCCGGGTGCAGCTCCCCGTCGCCAGTCCTAGCCACCTTTCTCGTAACTGAAACCACAGCAACCCAGAAACCTCATCTTTAAAGGGGTGGGGAGGGTTCCGCCTCCCGCCCAACCAGCCGTCTTCAACGCCAACGGCCCTTTCCCTGTACATTCTTCCAATCAAATGGCCCCAGGGTGGGGCTTGAAGGGTAGAGCCAACCGAAACGCTTCTATTTCCTTTGGGCCCGCCCTCCCCTATTTCCGATTGGCAGGTTTCAAACCCACGGGAGCCAATGAGAGCGGACGCAAGCGCGGCGCTCCGGCTTTCTCTCCAGGCGCGGCCTTTGAAGAAAAACTGTCGTTTGAGAATCATGGTGCGGCCTGGACTCTCCGCCGCCGCGGGTGAGTATGACCTCCAGCAGCTGTCTTACGGGCGGGGACGAAGGGAGGCCCCCGAGTGAGCGGAAGTGACCCGATCGCTTGCCTGCCTGCCTCTGTCTCCCCGTGGGCGTTTTTGGTTCTGCGGGGGCTGACCCAAGCCCACGCTCCAGGCCTCGGTGAGAAAACGGGGCTGGGGGGCTGGGAGGCTGTGCGCGGGGCCACGCCTCCAGGCACCTTCCCAAAGAGTCCCGCAGCAGCTCTGCAAAAAGCTGTCATTGTCACCTCGTTTGGGTAAAGAACCGAGGGTCCTTGCCCGAGATCGCACAACCAGTGGAAAGCCGAGCGCTCTCGCGGCCTAGATTTGGCTTCAGGCAGAGCCGGGGTGTGGCCCTCGGGGTAACGCCGCCCGCCCGAGCGGGCTGTGACAGCTGTCAAGGCGGGTCTCACCCAGACGCGGAGGTCTTCTTGCAGCACACGCGCCCTGGAGGCTGATGGGTTAAATCTGCATCGATGCTGAAGGTCCTGGGCTCCCTGACTTTCCTAAATGTGTCTGGAGCCCTTTGTTGACTTTTTAAATATTCCTGCTCAGATACCTGTCACCTGCTCCAAAATGCACAGTTTTGTTAATTTCTGCAATAACACCTGTTGATTGTTTCCAGGGCCCAAGCACTGCCCTAGGCATTTTACACAACAGCCCTTAAAAATGGGCATTTCTGCCCCATTTTACCTGCTCAGCAACAGCAAGGTTTGCTAACTGGCTAGACATCATAGAACTGGGATTCCAGCCACATCTCTCAGCTCCATCAGCCCTCTCAACACAGCTGTCTCCTGGGGAAAGATCAGAACCAGATATCAAAACACAGCTGTTATTTTTGTTTGGCCGATAAAGCATGTCTGACCCTTTGAGACCCCATGGACTGCAGCACACCAAGCTTCCCTGTCCTTCACTGTCTCCTGGACTTTGCTCAAACTCAAGTCTATTGAGTCGATGTTGCCATCCAGCCATCTGGTCCTCTGTCATCCCGTTCTCCTCCTGCCTTTAATCTTTCCCAGCATCAGGGTCTTTTCCAGTGAGTTGGTTCTTTGCAACAGGCGACCAGAGTATTGGAGCTTCAGCTTCAGCATCAGTCCTTCCAGTGATTATTCAGGGTTGATTTCCCTTAGAATTGACTGGTTTGACCTCCTTGATGTCCAAGAGACTCCCAAGGGTCTTTTTCACACCACAACCATCTTAATTTTAGCCTTTTCCAATGACCCGCTCCCCTCACTCAGTTCCTGCCTCTGGACTCCCATAGTTCTTTCTTTGACCTGCTTTTATCACCACTACCAGGATGAAACTTCTCAAAGAGAGAAATATTAACTTTTCATCCCCTCACAGGTGGCTTGCTTAGAAAGAAAGTCACTGTATGGATAGATGTTTGTGATGAACCTCCAGCCTAGCCTATTTTGTCCTTAGTTCCAAAAGAAAGGGTTTGTGGGCAAAAATCATCATTCCTGTCAGAAGGGATTAATAAAGCCCTGAACTCACCAGCTCAGGTGGGCCAGTAATAGCATTTCTTCATGCAAAGCTTGATAGGTTGTAGCTGAAAACAGTGGATACGAGCAAGGGCTCTGGGTTGAATAAACCTGGTTTCAAAATCTGGCTTTGTATACCATTTTGTTGTTGTTGTTTAATTGCTAAGTCATGTCGGACTCTTGCCACCCCATGGACTGTAGCCCACCAGGCTCCTCTGTCCGTAGGATTTCCCAGGCAAGAATACTGGAGTGGGTTGCCATTTCCTTCTCCAGGGGATCCTCCTGACCCAGGGATCAAACCAGGATCTCCTGCACTGGCAGGCAGATTCTTTACTGCTTGAGCCACCAGGAAATTCCCTGTATAGCATTTATCCATGTTTAAATTTCAGACTGTAAAATACCTTATAGGATTTTTGTGCAGATTAAAGGAAGTAATGTAAGTGTAAAGAGCTTAGCATAGAATGAGACATATGAATTTTATTGTCAATGTTGATGTGAACCTGGAGGCAAGTCTGTAAGGCTAGGGACTTTAAAACATTATGGTCCAACACCAAAGTCAATACAGAAAAGTGCCTTCTTTTGGAATATAAGTAAGCTTGTTAAAATCTTGAGCTAAAATTCTGTTGTTTGCTTGCCTGTTTTGCAGAAGAGCGGCAGAGAAAGCTGCAGGAGTACCTAGCAGCCAAGGGAAAACTGAAGTGCCAAAACACCAAGTGAGTCTATTTCCCACAGTTATGCAAGTCCTGCTGCCCTGGTTGCTAATGGCAATTTAAAGCTCTGCCAAAACATAGCCCTTTTGTTTGCAGTCTGCTCAGACTGCATTAGGATCCTAGGATTATTCAAAAAGGGCATTTTGGTGCAGGTGTGATAAAAATGTTGGCAAAGATTAAAAGCAGTATTATTGTGAGTCTCCCAAGGTGAGAGAGAAGGGTCTACAGTAGCACCTACAATGCTGGAAGCTTCTCCCATCTCTGCTTTGTTTGCTAGGAGAGGGATGGTCCTGGTCCTGGTGCTGCTTTCTAAAATGAAAACCAGTTATATAATCCATCCACTGTGAACTGCACATCCCCATCCTCTAGCCTGAGAATGTGCTTGGGTATTCCTCTTAGCACTGACTGTGGAGGTGAACAGAGTATGACGGCCTCACTTTTCTCTTTTGTTGACATCTTGTCATCTCAATGGTGTCACCACGCTTACCTTAGCACTGATATGTTTTTTTCCCCAACGTGTTGCTAAATTTTTAGTTGAAAACAAATTTTTACAAACTAAGTTAGCTTTCAGCCTTTGTTTTAGCTTCTTTTTACTTTGAGTTTTTCATCTTGTTTATAGTTTCCCTTGCAGTGCCAGAGCTTTTAAGGTTAGTTAGGTCCCATTTGTTTATTTTTATTTCCATTACTTCAGGAGGTGGGTCAAAAAGGATCTTGTTGAAATTTATGTAAAAGAGTATTCTGCCTGTGTTTTCCTCTAAGTTTATTAGTTTCTGGCCTTAAATTTAGATCTTTAATCCAATTTGAGTTTTTTTCTTTTTTTGGCTGAGCCATATGGCATATGGGATCTTAGTTCCCCCAACCAAGAATCGTACTCATGCCCCCTGCATTGGAAGCGCAGAGTTTTAACCAATGGACTGCCGAGGAAGTCCCTTTGAGTTTATTTTTGTGTGTAGTGTTAGGAAGTGTTCTAATTTCATTCTTTTACATGTAGTTGTCCAGTTTTCCTGGTACCACTTAATAAAGAGGCTGTCTTTTTCTCCATTGTATATTCTTGCCTTCTTTTACTTTGAGTTTTTACTTGACTTGATTTCCTTGATTAAATAAATAAACTTAATTCATTTATTCAACAATTTACTTAATACCTATAATGTATCAATCCCTCTTGGTTCTAGAGATAAGGTGCTTACCAAAACAAAGCAGTCCCTGCCCTCCTGGGATGTGCATCCAAGACCAGAGAAACAAACATCAAGTCCTGATCAAAGTTCCTGTTTGGCAGTTTATGATCCGTGAAGTTTGAATCTAAATTCTCCTCTACTTTTCTTTTTTTTTTTTTAATTTTTCTGTCTCACTAGCTAGTTTTCATGTGTGCCTCTATGTTCTTTTATTTATATCGCTTTCCTCACCTAAAAATTAACTAGTTGAAGACACTTAAAAAACAAGCAAGTTTTTTTAAGTTGAAGTGTAGCTGATTTAATACAAATGAATTTATTTGCAAAACAGACTCATAGAAAACAAACATGTGTTTTAAAGAAGCACTTATTTGGCATTGAATCTCTAGTGACTGGCACATTGCATTGTTCAGAGAATGATGTTTAAATGAGTAAGACTATGCAGATATGAAGAAAACATATTTTATTAATATTGTTAGAATGTTGTATCTATGTATAGGACATCTATGAAAGGATCACAGAAAAAAAATAGGTAAGAGTGGTCATGGTCACCAAGGAGTGGAATAATAGGACTAAGGAAAGGTTGATAAGGAGACTTTTTATTAATTTTAATTTTTGAATTTTTTACCACATGGAAATGCTAATGATTTAAAATTATAACCATAATATTTTTTAATATTTTTAATCACTGTATTCCCAAGCCTTGCTGATTCTTCTGTACTAAGAATTAATCTTATTTCATCTTTTTTAGGCCTTACCTAAAAGCCAAGAATAATTGCCCAAATCCTCCACCTTCTAAATCTGTAAGTAGAAATTAGTCTTTGCCCTTAATGCCAAGTGGGTCTGGTTACACATTCACGAAACTTACATAGTAATTATTCATCATTTAACCAAACCAAAAGCAGAAAGTCGTAGCTCTAGCACTGACATATCTTTCCCTAGATAGTCAATAAATCTCTGACAAATTCTCCCTTCTAAGTAATCACTTTCAGTGTGGATGCTGTAGAATCCTCAGTGGCCTGTTTCTGTTTTTTACCATATTAATTCTAAACACCCCTCCCTAGTTTTCAGTTTTCTGCTACCTAGTCCTCCCTTTCTTACCCAAAATTAAGTCACATGACTGAAGTATTTACTTATGAATAATGTAGAATCTAACCTTAAAACCCTGTCCTAACTTCACAGATATGACTCACTTTCTACTGAGATTTGATGCTTATTCAGAGTTGTCTCACAGTATGTCAGGCCTGCCAGCATCTCCCACCACTCCATACCGCTAATCTCCAGGATGAGACAGTGTTCCTTGAGTGACACTCTGACCTTTCAAAGGCAGTGTTGTTTTAAGAGAATTAGTGTAGCAATACAAAGTACAAGGAAGGGACTTCCCTGGTGATCCAGTGGTTAAGACTCAGCACTTCCACTGCTGGGTACACGAGTTCGATCCCTAGTCAGGGAACTAAGATCCCACTTGCCTCTCAATACAACCAAAACAAAAAAAACAAACGAACTTATGAGGAGGAACTCAGGAGGTACCCTAACATAAGTTTATTATGTTTGTATCTTTCTGGAATTCCAGGAAGGATACATCATTGGGACACCGTGAGCACTCAGCAAGTACTTGTTTATTTTGTTAAACAGCAATTTTTGTGTGTTCACTGCAGATCTGCAGAATTCTATTAGAATTCTATTAATTCTAATGTATTTCTAATAGGAACTCAAGTTATAAAAGTCATCTGTTAGTGAATCTTTGTTTTGTCAAGTCAATTTTCTTAAGTTATCAACAAAATAACTAGTTGTTGTTTTTTTTTACTTTAAAAACAATGGACTAATGTTTTTAGCTTTAATTTATTTGTATTTTTAGACTATTGGACCCAAAAAAGATGTTACCAACCATGTTGCCTTGCCTGTCAAAACTACAAGATCCATCAACATTAAACTGCAATCCAGACCTGCCAATATCACCAGGTCCCAGAGGCCAAAGTTGGAGCCACCAAAACTAGGCAAAAGGCTCACTTCAGAAAGTGTTTCTTCTAACCCAAACGGTAAGCCTCCTGGCAATAGTCAACAGCTGCGTGGATTTGGATCGTCCACTGATGGAAAACAGCCAAGAAAAACCATGGGATCACTTAATATACAGAAACTGAAAACTACAAAGCAGCATGTAACAGATCAAAGAACTGCTAAAGGTACAGACCCTGTGGACAATACCCATGTTGAAAATGAATCCCTGGGTGGCTGTCTAAAAGAGATGAATAAAGAGAACTTGCCCCAAGACTTACCAAACTCGGAAAGGAAGCCAAATCCTGAATCCTGGACCATAAATAAGCCCCAAACTAATCAAACCAAAAGCAGTTTGGCTTCTACTAGAGAAGTCTTGGACAAAAGCTCAGTGAACAGTGCTGCTCTGAAAGAGGGAGTTATTAAACCATTTGTTGAAGAAACACAAATCAGTGTTCCACCAGGGAAGTCTCAGAAACTCTCTAGAGTAGCAGACCTTATAAGACCAGGGGGAAAACCCCCCAAAACCCTCCCTTCTCACTTTGTCCAGACACTTAATAGGACTCAAGCCACAAAGAAAACAGTGGTTAAGGACATAAAGTCTATAAAGGTTAATAGAAGTAAGTATGAAAGACCAAATGAAGCTAAGTTACAGTCATACACTGTTACTGAGCAGAAAGTAAAACACAGCAAACCCAGTACACACCCCAGTGTGCTTCAAGGAGGGTGTAACCACAGACATCCAAACATTAAGCAAGATCATAAACCCACTCAGGCTTGTTGTAGACCTCAGACATCATATGCACTGCAGAAATCAAAAGCCATAAGCCAAAGGCCAAATTTGACTGTTGGCAGCTTTAACTCGGTCATTCCAAGCACCCCTAGCATAAGAGCAAATGGAGCCACTGGGAATAAATGCAACAACAGTTGTCAACAAAGAGCGCGGACTCTGGACTCCAAGTTCAAAAGCGCTCCTCCCCAGAAATGTTTTCTAAACAAGACAGCTCCCCGGACTCAAGCTGGTGGCCCAACCATAAGTGGAAGAGGAGTCCCGAATGGGGCCCAAACTAATCCATGTAAGAAGATCGCGGCAGAGGATCGAAGGTACTTTATTTTAATTCCATACTTTTGCAAATTAAGATGGCTAGGCAAATTGACTATCAGGAGTGCTAAAGTCAGGAAATGGGTCATAAATAATGGCTCCTGGGTAATTTTTAGCTATAACTCTTAAAAATTCAAAGCAGATATTAAGACTTGATAGAACTGGGTGGAGATTGTACTCTGTAATCTTCTGTATGCTTGAAATAATTTATTTTTTAGTTTTCTTTTAATTTTTTTTTAAAGAAATTCAAGCAAAATAGTTGACCAAGAAGTAGGGGTTGCAGAGGTAGATTATTCATGCAGGAAGTGCCTGCCCCACAGGGACAGAACAGAGGCAGGGTGGGAGCAGCCAGAGTAGTGAACTTGCATAGATAGGAAGTGCAGAGATGGTAATCCCTCATCAAGCCAACTAGTGTGTAAAGCCAGAAAGGTTATCAGGGAAGAAGGAGCAGGCAACTTCTATGAGTCTGAGCAGGCCAAGTTTTGGAAAGTGAACTGAAGCAGAGAGAATTAAGCAGTTCACATAGAGTTCAGATGGTAGAAATCAGGACCTCAGGCATTAACATAGGTGATGCTTGAAACTGAGCCAAAGGACTTCATACACTTTCTGCACAGGACCATATATGTTCTCACGATGTGGTGAACATCCCAGGAGAAGCACCTCGGTATACTTGCTTCAGTAGAAAATAAGGAGATTCCTGACAAGGGCGAAAGGACCACATAAAATACGATGGTAGCTAAAAGGTGTAGCAGAGTGAAGTGAGGGCAGGATTTATTTTCTGATACAGCCCTGAACACAACTGATAAGCTCTCTGCCCCCTGAAGAAAGAGAAAATAAACAACTTGATTCAGGGTGAGGTGATTGAGAGAGGGAGGCCGGGATGACTTTTTTAGATAGAAAGGTCGGGGGAGGTACTTTCAACAGTGACAACTGGGCTGAAAAAGGACAGTGACCAGAAGAAAGACAAGTCTTAACAGAGAGAAAACTGAATGCAGAGACCTGGAGCTGGTGAACGAGGAGGCCAGGGTCCCTACCCTGGAGCTCACAGTCTAGACCACATAACCTACAGTGGATCATAAGATAGTCTGATTACAATTGGCCAGCGTTGATGACCAAAAGAGAAGGAGTCTGTAGAGGGAATAGATCTTCACTCATTCCTGTGGTGTTCCTTCAGCACCTACAATGTGTCAGGAACTGAGAGATATAGTGGTGTGCACACAGTCGCAGTCTACTCTTAGGGAACGGTTTTTTTCTGGTGTGTATATGGAAAGTACTAGAATAACAAATCTATGGCTTTCTAGTCCTGGGAATGAGTTGACTTTAGAAAAGGCAAATTCTAAGAGTGTTAATAGTTGTTGATTTTCTGGCAAAAGCAAAATAAGGACAGCAAACAGATCCGTGATTGCTGGAGGCTGGACGTGGGTAGCATGGCTGACCACCAAGAAACATCAGGGAATCTTTAAGGGTGTTATATCTTGATTGTAATCATGGTGACATGATATTCATGCATTTGTTGACACGCACAGAACTGTGTGCCAGAAAAGGTGAATTTTACAGCAATCAAACACTTACTGTGTTCCAAACACCGTGCTAGGCACTAGGCCATCCAAGGTTTCCATCTTCACAGACCTTGCATTCCAGTGCAGAAGATATTAATAGAAAATCAACACATTGATTAAATAAGATTAATTACAGAAAATTACCTCTTCAAGGAGGTATCATTTGAGTAGAGGACCAAAGATTGATAATACAAGGCCCTGAGACAGGAATGAGTTTGGGTCAGGTGATTGGAAGGAAGCCAGGGCTCCTGGATGGCAGGGGGTGAGCAGGAGAGTGGTGAGACGTGAGTCTGGAGTAGGCAGGGGGCACATTGCTCTGCGGCTCTGGCCATGGAGAACATTTTGAATTTTATACCAAGAGCCATGAGAAGTTCCTGGCAGTGACTCTGGTTTATGTTGTAAAGATCACCAGCAGCTGTGCACAGGATAAATTGGAAAAGGATTAGAGTGGAAGCAAGGAGGTGACTTAGGAGGCTTGCTGCAGCACTCCAGGCAGACGGTAATGGTGCACTGGACCAATGGTAGCAGTGGGGACAGAAGCAGTACTGACCACACGATGACGTGTCAGATGCGAGGAAAGAAGGGGCTACTCACGACATCTCCTGGATTTAGGCCCTAGCAGCTGGGTAAGTGGGGATAGTATTTACCAATGTAGGGAAGGCTCTGGGAAAGGATTTAGAGATGAAAATAAAGAGCTTTGTTTTGGACGATATTAAATTTTAAATACCTGCCAGACATCAAACAACAGATATCAATTAGGCAGAGGGTTTTACAAAGTTTGGGGCCCTAGGGAATGATCTGGGCTGAAATGTACATTTGTGAGTCATGAAAGTGCAGTTGTGATTTAGAGAAGCAGAAGAGCCTACACTCAGATGCTTGGGTCCTCGTGTTTTGGTGCCACCCCCAAGAGTGGACTGCCTCAAAGCAGGAGTGCAGAGTGGGAACAGTATGGGGAGGGTGCAGCCTAGGACTTGGTGCCATCAGAGACTAGCTACCTAAGAAAAGAGCCCTGAAATTATTGCCCTTGTTAGGGGAAGCAGGGGTCCTGTAACATGAGGAGAGGCTTAAGAAACTGGGCCAAGTGGGTTGCTTTGAGTGGCCAAGACCCTACTGAGGGCAGAATATAGGTTTGGTACATCTGGTTGAGTGGCAGATACAGAGCTTATGAGAAGAGAAATGGAGTGCTGAGTTAGTGATCGTGAAGATGGAGGGATGTCTTAAGAAAGCAACTGTCAGAAGTAGCATACAGGTGAAATAAAAATTTTCAGGGAATAATATTAAAGAATAATCAGGGAATTATTGAGATAGTGAAGGACACGGAAGCCTGGCATGCTGCAGTCTGGGTCGCAAAGAGTCAGACATGACTTAGCGACTGAATAACAATCAGGAAGTTAAGAAATTTGAAGATGGAGATGCTAACCACATGTTGTAATCCTAGTACTCCATCTGGCATCTACCTTCTGAAGGGTGGGAGCAACCAGTGCCTCCGTAGCAATTAGTAAATTGTTTTCAAAACATTCTCCCGACTTTGCAGTTGAAGGTGTGCAGTGCTAATCTATGCTCATCGTATGTTAGAATCTTATCCAGGTACCAGAAAAAAACCTTAAACCTGTTCCCTGTTTTAATTGTATAACAGGAAACAGTTGGAAGAATGGCGGAAATCTAAGGGGAAAATCTATAAACGGCCTCCTATGGAGCTTAAAACAAAAAGGAAAATAATAGAGGAAATGAATATTTCATTCTGGAAGAGTATGGAAAAAGAAGAGGAAGAAAAGAAAGCACAACTTGAACTGTCCAATAAAATTAACAACACTCTGACAGAATGTCTGCAGCTCATTGAAAGGGTGAGTGAGAACGATAATCTTCCAAAGCTTTGCCAAGTCTTAAGGTTTTTAAACACTTTTCTTAAGTATAGTTTCAGGGAGACAACCTCTGTCTAAGCAGAAATTTAGCTACTCCTTTTAATAGGGAGGAGTGATAGTAATAATAATAATGATACATATTTAGATAATGGCTCCTGGTATGCCAGGTACTGTTCTAAGCACTTCACTTATATTATCTCATATAATTATCATAACAACTAGTACTATATTCACTTTATAAATGAAGCTGAGGCCCAGAGAAGTTGGGAAATTAACCCAAGCAGTCTGGATCCAGAATGATCCAAAAGGAACTTTGCCTTCTTTGTGTATCAAGGTCCAAAGAGTTCACATTTGACATTTGGAGGTGAAGCTATAGTCAAAAGGCAAGGCCTAGCCTCCAAACTTGGCTTTGGTCTTATCCTTCAGGTTTGACTAGGTAATGTTTCATATCAGTCAAGAGTCAAGTCAGGAAAACAGAAACACAAGCAATCTCAGTAGAAAGAATGTAATATGAAAATCACTTTCACAGTGTTTTATGTGAGTTTCCTGGAAGCAGACCGTACAAGGAGAATTTGTGTGGAAGTAGTTTACTAGGAAGAGGCTCCAGGGGACAACTGGAAGGGGATTTGGGGATGTGGGACCAGGAGGAGAAAGAGGGCAGGCAAGGCATGGTCTCAAGCAGAGTTCATGGAGAGTCGCTGCGTCACAGTCCCACCTGGGAGCTGCAGAGACAGTGCCGGTCTCATCTCTCAGAGCTGTCCTGATCGGGGCAAGGAAACTGTGGCATTAGTCATTCCATGGTCATTGATTAATGGCTGCCCTTGGGGATCAAAAATGCCCAGTCCCTTCTGACTCTATGGACACATTACAAAGAGGCACAGATGCTGCCTGTAAAGTACTTTGTGAGCCTGTGTGCACAGAAATGATAAAGGAATCATCAAAGGAGATAGGGGTGCCGCACACAGAACGGACAGCAGAAATGAATCTCAGGTAACAGTGGCAATAACTGCAGGAAGCAGCTAGCAGCATCCACTGGGTCTAGGGGAACAAAGAGAGGTTGGAGATGTCAGAACCTAGAAGCTGGGAGAGACAAACCCTGGTGTAAATGGGACTCCAACTCTAAGGATGCTGGCACCACAGGAGCTGCAGGAGGGGCCTACGGGGCTGGGATTCAGACCTGGAGAAAAGGATGCTAACTACCCAGTTGGGGCTTTTGCCTCTGAAGGAGCACAGTGAGACAGGATCCGTGCATGCCAGGGTGAAAAAGGTAGAGGCTAGAACCAACTGCTGCTGCCAGAGTGAAGAGCCTGGGGTGATGAAAGCAAACGAAAAAGAGGAAGTCCCCTCTCTTCTCCAGCCTGCAGCCTTCCTCTACTGCCCCACACTGGCTGAGCCCATCAAGGAACTGCTGTCAAAACAAAGTGATTTATAGACTTACAGAATTCTGTATCACAAAGCAGAGGATAAAAGGTGGGTTTAGAGCTAAGACACTGAAGCTCAATAACTGACACATTCTCATTTGTTGCTAGTTTGACATTTCCATTTTGAGGTCTTCAACCCAGAAGTTACCTTAGAAGAGTATTTTAACTTCCAGATAGGTAGTTGGTTTTGTTGGTATCTGGTTTTTTTGTTTGTTTTTGTTTTTCTGGCTACCTGTCTGTCAGTTTTTAATTATACTGCATTGTGGTTGGTGAATGTAGCCTATATGTGTTCTGCTTTATGGAATTTGTTGAAATTTTCTTTCTGATCTTAATGTCTGATCAGCCTTGGTGAATGTTCCAAAAGTGTTTGAAAAGTGTATGTATTCTCTGCTGAATAGAAAATTCTACATGGATATCCATTAGATCAAACTTAGAAATTTTAAATAGCACGATTATTTTTTTGTTCGTTTACTTGCTTTTTTTTGCTCTCTGAAAAAAATATACCAAAGTCTTTTACTAGCACTGTGATTTCATAATGTCACTTTGTCTTTCTATCAATGTTTACTTTCTATTTTTCAAAGTTATGTTGTTAAGTGCATAAAGATTCATGACTTGCTCTGATTTTTCTATCTGATATTAATCTTGCCACACCTGCTTTGTTGTTGTTACAATCTTTCCCTATCTCTCTATTTTTAAAGGTATGTCTCATATGAATACATAGTTTAATTTCTCTAACAAAATATGGAAAACTCTCTGCTTTTAAAAAGTGCATTTAGCCCATGTACATTTATTATAATTACATATATGTTTAACTTTATTTAAACATATATGTAATTACATATATGTTTAATTTTATTTAGTAACTCAATTTACATGCAGTATTTTTTGGTTTATTTTTCTTCATGTCTTTGTTTGATCCAGTTTTCATTTCATAAAAAAAGCATATAATTTGAAATCACAAAAGAAAGTGCTAAGTATGAGTTCAAACATGGTGTGCAGTTATATATCATATTCTTCTTGTGGCTATTTTTGTTTCAAGTCTTCCAGTTGAATTCTAAAGTTCATTCACTAATAACTTCATGGTTTTTGAATGGTAAACTTTCTGAGTTGTTATGCTTATAAAAATGTCATCATTTCATCCTCATGTTGGATTCATAGTTTGGGGGAAATGTCTAAATTCAGATGGTTTTTCCTGGAAGATTTGAAAGTTACTGTTTCATTTTCTTTCTTGCATCTGGAATTGTTGATTTAGTAAAGTCTCGTGTCAGTCTTTCATTCTTCTGTAGGTAATCTTGTTTTTTTTTCCCCCCTCTCTGGAAGAATTTAAGATTTTCTTTTTATCCTTGGTTTTCTTAGTATAGGTCTTTTTTCATCCATCTTGCTTAGCTCTCTGGGGACCTTGCAGTCTGAACATTTGTTTCTCTGTTCAATCCTTGGGAATTTTCTTCTATAACTGCAATGCATGTTCAGCTTTGTTCTTTCTGTGTCTTTGAAGAAATTCTGTTACGTGGATATTGGAATATATCCAATATAGATGTATCTAATAAATATATCCAATATAGAGTATACATGTGTCCTCCAGAACTCTTTTATATACTTCATTTCTTTGTTCTGTTTCACTGGGTTCTGGAAGAATTCCACAGCTGGATTTTTCAGCTCACTGATTATTCTTCAACAGTGCCACTGTTCTGCCCATCTATTGATTCTTTTTCATAACATTGATTCTAGTTTTATGATGGCAGTATTTTATCACTCTGAAGATATTGACTGCAACACTCTTAAAATTTATTCCTCTTTGTGCCCTCAGCTCTTTGCAGCAGTGTTCATTCTTCTAGTTGTTGCATTTTATGCCTCTTTCATGCAGTGTTGGTTTCCTCAGAAATTAGTGACTCTTGACTGTGAGCTTACCCCTGTGTCTTTCCCATGTCAGGAAGAGTAGGAGGTGCTACTTGGTTCAGTGTGCCACTACCTGGATTTCTGAGCATAGTAGCTCCCATTTTCCTTCTAGTCCATGTCACTGCGCTGCTCTCAGTACAAGGCAGAAAGGGTCCAAACCTATGAAGCCATTATAAAGTTCCTTTGTATGTGGTGTAACCTTCCTTATATATACCTGCAAAGAGTTGGACACGACTGAATGACTCACACACACACACACACATATACGTGCATGGATGCCCAACACATACATATGTACACCCATGACCCTTTCACACCTATGCATCCTTATGCTTCTGTTAGTTAAGCAGAAATTCTGGTCACTATTCAATGTTCACGTTGTTATGACTATGTAAAAAGTACATGGAAGGTTGATTACTCTAGGGTTTGGTTAGGTTTTGGGTTTACATAAACAGGTAGAACAATTTCTTACTTTGAGCTATGATAAACATTTTTCTATTTGGTCTCTTAAAATTTAATCATCAGTGCAAAAACTCCTCAAAACTATTTAAATAGGTTCATTTTATTATCTAAACTACTTCAGTAAAATTGAATATTTTTAATTAAAAAAACCACTTATCAGACTGATTTCTGCATACCTACTATGGTAAGTATTAGGAGATGTGAAAATAACAGCAAGTAACAATTACCTCTGGGTACTTTTCTTTTTTCCAGGGTGTACTTTCTAATGAAGTATTTGCCATTTTGTCCAGTATTCCTGAGGCTGAAAAATTTGCTAAATTTTGGATCTGCAAAGCAAAGTTGTTGGCAAGCAAAGGCACCTTTGATGTTATTGGGCTCTACGAAGAGGCCATTAGAAATGGGGCCACAGTAAGTATCTGTCTTAAATGGGTGACTTCTTAAAACTCCTCTTTCATATGAGTTCTCTGTTTGCAAAATGGCAGTTATATAATGTAATGTTAAAGGTTCTAATTTACTTCATAAAGTTATATGCAAAATATGAAGTACAATATGTCCTTCATGAACATTTTAATTAAAATATTTATTTTCTAGAAATTAGTGTCACATGTAAACAAATAGAGTCACTTTCTTGTCAAGTGAATCAGTTCAGTTCAGTCATTCAGTCATGTCTGACCTTTGCGACCCCATGAATCACAGCACGCCAGGCCTCCCTGTCCATCACTAACTCCCGGAGTCTACCCAAACCCATGTCCATTGAGTCGGTGATGCCATCTAGCCATCTCATCCTCTGTCGTCCCCTTCTCCTCCTGGCCCCAATCCTTCCCAGAATTAGGGTCTTTTCCAATGAGTCAACTCTTTGCATGAGGTGGCCAAAGTATTGGAGTTTCAGCTTCAACATCAGTCCTTCCAATGAACACCCAGAACTTATCTACTTTAGGATGGACTGGTTGGATCTCCTTGCAGTCAAAGGGACTCTCAAGAGTCTTCTCCAACACCACAGTTCAAAAGCATCAATTCTTCAGAGCTCAGCTTTCTTCACTGTCCAACTCTCACATCCATACATGACTACTGGAAAAACCATAGCCTTGACTAGACGGACCTTTGTTGGCAAAGTAATGTCTCTGCTTTTGAACATGCTATCTAGGTTGGTCATAACTTTCCTTCCAAGGAGTAAGTGTCTTTTAATTTCATGGCTGCAGTCACCATCTGCAGTGATTTTGGAGCCCCAAAAAATAAAGTCTGACACTGTTTCCACTGTTTCCCCATCTATTTCCCATGAAGTGATGGGACCAGATGCCATGATTTTAGTTTTCTGAATATTGAGCTTTAAGCCAACTTTTTCACTCTCCTCCTTCACTTTCATAAAGAGGCTTTTTATTCCTCTTCACTTTCTGCCATAAGGGTGGTGTCAAGTGAATATGTCTCACTTAAAACTCATTGCAGAAATGTGCACTTATGGAAAGCAATAGCATAGAAAATTATAGTATAACATCAATATCCAATACTTAGAAATCCAATACTCATGCTATGCTATGCTAAGTCACTTCAGTCGTGTCCAACTCTGTGTGACCCCATAGACAGCAGCCCACCAGGCTCCCCCGTCCCTGGGATTCTCCAGGCAAGAACACTGGAGTGGGTTGCCATTTCCTTCTCCAATGCATGAAAGTGAAAAGAGAAAGTGAAGTCGCTCAGTCGTGTCCGACTCTTCGAGACCCCATGGACTGCAGCCTACCAGGCTACTCCTCCATGGGATTTTCCAGGCAAGAGTACTGGAGTGGGGTGCCATTGCCTTCTCCTCCAATACTCATACCTCACCATAAAGAACCTAAAAAATATATTAAACCCAACACATCAATATCCATAGATCAATCATTCAGAGCCATTTCATGAAATAACTTGTAATTCTAAAACCTAATAAAACCACTGTCTCTATATAATTTAACAAAGACTGCATCAAATAGTTTTAAAACTCTTTTCCCTATAATATGTAAATAGGTGAGAAGTATATACTGATCCATGTAGTACATACTATGGTTACTTTGCCTTCTAAGTATGGTTTTCTAATTTTCCTGAAATTATTTTCTTGTTTTCCCTTTGCTTAGTATTTCCAAACTCTTCTATAATTATCTATACTTTTCAATACTTTCAAAACATTACATTCTGTTGATTTCTTCTCCTCAGGTTATTCTTCTTTTTTTGGCGGGGGTGGGGGGGTGGTGGTGCTATGCTAGGTCTTCACTGTTGCACTGCCGGGCTTTCTCTGGTTGTGGTGAGTGGCCAACTGGTGGTTCTTCACCCCCATCTTTATCAGTTGTCATTCTGGGATCTCCTTTCACCAGAACTATCAAGTTACCTTTTCTTCCTGTACTGCCTGATTCTTTTCCAATGCTTTTTCTTCTCTCATCTACTTTTTTTTGAAGGTTGTATTCTCTATTATTCATTAGAGGCTTTACTCAGATGCTGGTGAAACTGGACCATTTGTATGTGTATGAAGTAGGTTTTAAAAACTTATTAAAAACTCTGGTCACAGATGAGGCTTTACCATAGAGTGATCTGGCTGAGTCAGCTGATTGAGGAACCCCCTCTAAGATCTAAGAAAGATCTAAGAGATCTTTCTTCTAAGGCTGGTCATATTCTCTGAAGAAGGCTCATTTATCCTCCTTCCCGAGAACCAGGAATCAGGCTACCAATTCCCCTTTATTGGAGAAAAGGGAGCTGGGAGTCTCAACCTTCAGCATGGAAACTTCCATTTATCCCTTTTTTCAACAGACACTCCCACCCTCAGTCTTGCATGATATCATCCGGAGACTTGGAGCATATGTGCCTGGTGCCCTGTTGGGATGAAGGTGGGCGGGACAGAGCCACCAGTCTGCATGGAGTTCAGGGATACAGGGTGGATTTGGAGGTCTAATGATTTTTATTGACTGACTGGCCAAACCACCAGCTTTGGGGATCTTCCCTGACCAGGATGGAATCCAGGCCTGGCAGTGAAAGCACCAAGTCCTAATCCCTGGACTGCCAGGCAGTTCCCAGGTGTGACTGCTTTTTGACAGATGCTCTAGAGCCCTCCAGCAATTCCTGAGCCTTTCAGAGGCTTTGAGGTTGAATCAGATTCTTTCTCAGCCAAACTGCCAGCATAGAATTTGACTCTTTCGTTGGTCAAGCTGGCTACCTCTTCCTTCTACATTCTTATTGCTATTTCTTCTATTCTCTGTGGCTATTGCCTCCTTTTAACCCCTTTTTAAAATCATTTCAGAAGAGTTTCAAGAGGGATTAGGCATATTTGTGTACTCAGTCTATCATCTTTAACTAGAAGCTTGTGAAAATATACACTTAATGAGTATTTTATATAGTTAAGATGCTTTGCAATGTATTTTGTACATTTATTCCCATTTCCTTAAGCATTTAGCTCTTAAGTATTTTAGCTTTTGTAAAAATGTATAGACAGCTTTGCTTTTATGCTCTATTTTCAGTTTATATCTGTTATTTATTTGATATAGGGTCCCGGGTCAGGAAGACCAGCCTCCAAATACTGTGTTCCTATGAGAAAGTATAGTTCGTTTGTGATGTTCTGTTTCATGGCATCATTTACATACTTTAAAAAGGAAGGGGGGGAAAAAAGGAAGACTATCTCAGATAATTTTATCAGAAAATTACTTTTCTGTGATAGATTTTAGTTTAGTGTTTTTTATATTACATTACCAAATAAAAGAATTAAAGGAAAAGCTGGCGGGAAATTGTCTAAAATGCTAACTAAAGGTTATATGTAGATGATGGGATTATGGGTAGTTTTCCCTTTTAACTTTGACCTATTGTTCAGTTGTCTGTATGGACATATATGACTTTCATGATGAAAACAAAAATTCAGTTAAGACAACACTGAAAACATATCAATTTTCTGTATAGCTTAGTTATATATCTTTGGGTTAGAGTCTTTATATGGGAATACGTCTTTGACGGGATCATGTTAGTCAATAAGAAACCTAATTTGATTTAAAGAAATTTTATTATAGACAACTTTCCATAAATTCATCACTTCATTAAAGTCAAGCATGCCAGCATTTAACCAGTATTTTTTCTCTTCCTTTATTTTTCCTATAAAGCTAAAACTGAAGCCTTTTAATTAGACAAGAGATTAAAAAGGGAAACATTCTTGTTATAAAAAGTCTATTTGATGTTAAACAACATCATAAATTCCTTGGATCATTTTTTCCATGAATGTTTTTAATATATCATTCATGTATTTTCTTCCTTCTAGCCAATACAAGAGTTGCGGGAAGTTGTCCTTAATATTTTGCAAGACCGAAACAGAACCACAGAAGGTACTGCTATTTTGTATTTAAACTCATTCCCTCAAGCTACTCACGTAAAGGTCACTGAAGAACACAAATAGGGAAAGAATTATAAGTTCCTGAAATGCCTCTCACTTCTTGGTTTCCCTGGTGTGGACCTTTCAGCTTTCATCATCAGCTGATTGATTTCTGTTATTACAAGTAAATATACTGCTCCAACACCAAACAAAGGTTCCCACCAGAGCATCCTAGACCACGGTGACTTGCTTCCCTGGAGAGAAGACAAGAGGCTCTTTACCAGGAGAGACTGAGCCAGAGAGGAGAGGTGCTTTAGTTTAAGTTATGTGTTTAATTTTTACATGCCCACCAACCCGGATACATCCAAATTCATGTTCTACCTTTATAACATAGCCATTTCAGGAATCATTTCACATAGTTCATTCACCATTCCTGTTATTGGCCAAAACATTTAGAGAACCCTTATGAAAAATATGCCAAATAAAGCGAGTGGCACATTATATATATTTGTGATATGATCAGGGTTGGGGGGAAGACACCTTGAGAAAATGAAATGCATTACTTATATAATCTTAAAAGGTGACAAATCTTTTTCCATTAAGAGTAGATTGAACTTTGGGGAACCAAAGTTCAATCAAGCCATGTAGAATTATAGCCAACTAACCCATTACTTTTAGGAATAAGTTGTAGTATATATATACTCAATGATACTCTTACTGAGAATGATGCTACAATTCAGATATTTATTTATAATATATGGCAGTGTTCTTTAAAGGATTAAAAAAGAGAGAGAGAGACAGGAATTCATGCCTTTTCCACATGTTGGCCTCTCTTGGGGTCTCAGCCTCCAGCCACAGTATGTCTCAGTCAAATTTCCTTCCCTTCATCTTGGTTGCTGTGGTGGTTAGGCTATGATGCACATTGTGTTAACACAAGACATTTACACCTACATCCAAGGTGAGAGCCATATGGTCATCCCTGGGTTGGAGGGGATCAGAAGGTCAAGTGGGTTAACCCTAATGAGTTAGGAGAATTGCCCCAAGGTGTGGAATGAGGGGAAGAGGTCAATGGTTAGTCACTAGGGGAGCTCCCTCAAGAGTGAGTAAGAGACTGGGGATGCATTCAGAATGTTGAAAGGGTAGCAGGGATCTATTCTCACAGGCCCAAAGGTTGTGTGGAGGACTGGTTAGGAGGAGGCTTAATGCAGCAGGGTGTTACTACAAGGCTTAGTGGGAAAAACTAGTTGTAAGTCCCACTCTAAATCACTTACTCTTTATTTAGCATATGGAATCCATAAGGATCACTAAGAAGTCATGGAGATATTCCTGTTTCACTGTATTGATTTTTTTTAGCTTCAATATTAAATTGCTAAGTCTTTCCTTTTGATCTTATATACATAGGAATGACCTCTAACTCCTTAGTTGCTGAAACTAACATAACATCAATAGAAGAGCTGGCCAAGAAGACGGAATCTGGGGCATCTTGCCTTTCCCCAAAAGAGAGTGAACAGATGTCAGTAACACCCCAAATAACAAAGTCAGAACAGGATGGTCATCCTGGTATCAAATTACAGATCGCCCCAATCCCTCGGTAAGCACACTGTAAAGCTTTTGTGTTCGCAGGTCTAAATTAAATCCAATTGTCAGCTTCTCCTCTGAAGATCCGGAATACCAGCAGATTAGTGATATGAATACTTCCTGCCTCATATGAGGACTAGGTGATCTAATCAATCTTTGGTGCCAAGGGGAAGAGGGGGAGGGGAGGGGTGGAGCCCATGCCAGGGAGACAGTCCTTTGTACACACACCCACCTCCCCCACCCCTCGACCACAGCACCTCCAAGGAGATCTGACCTTCCTGTGAGGAAGGAGTGGCCAGACTCAGGAGGGATGTTGGAGAGGAGTCACCCCTTCCTCCTGAAATCAGTCCTCCCCCTTCACCTTCATTTGTCCTGCAATGGCAGATCCCATCCACCTTTCCTGGGGGTCAGGAGTGGGGGTGCTGCACTAATTGCTAAGCAAGGGCAACCTCTGGAGCTATGGGAAGGAAGGGGCCATGGATAACCTGTAAGAACAAGGAGGGCGGTCAGGACTGTACTAGTTAGAGGCTGCTCATCTATCACTTGCTCATGTATCAAGTGTTTGGTTCTAAAACAAGTGGAAGTTTAAGACAGAATCCATAATAATTTAAGGAACTGTGTCAGGGTATCAATGTCATTCATTGTTCATGCTCTTGAAAGGAAAATTTCAAACAAAAGCACCAAGACCACAGTTCTTTGTCTTACTTTCCTGGGGAGCACAGCTGGGCTTCTTCCACTCTAAACACCTCTCTCAGATGTATCATTTCCCCACTATACTCCGCTTATGGGTGGGTGAAGTTAAGCTGCTGATGTGAAAGCCACCTCTCACTGGCTCGGGAATTTTTAGGAGCATTTTCAGCAGACTGGCTATGAGTTTTATAAGACTAATGTAATCTGTGATTTTGTATCCTGTGGCCAGGATTCACTCCATGGAAAGTCTCAGCAGCTTATCTTTCAGGCTGTTATAGGAATGCATTAAAGCCTTTACCAGGAAGATGCCCAATTTGCTCCAGTCTCCATCTGTGGTTTGGTCCACCATCTTCAAAGATGTTTTTGGATTTTACTGTCAAAGCTAGAAAGTGTCTTTAAATTCTTTAGTCCAGCCTTTTTTGGTGTTAGGCCCAATTTCCCCAAAGGATGTCAACTCTGTGGAAGTTCATGGAATAAACAAACACCAACTGCCAAGTAGTTGACTTCAAACAAAACCACACTTAGCACTTCATTCAATGAAATCCCTCTGCTGACACCATCTGAGAACAGATGGTGGAGTCCACCCAGTTCATTCTAACATTCAGGGAACGTCCATCTTAGGATGAGAGCTGCCCTAGACACATCTCTTGTATCAGCCAACGTTGAAATTCTCTCATGTTTTATTAGAGAATAAGAAGAAAATAATAAGTAGAATTTTGAAAGGAGTTACAGGGTTTTAAATGCACCTCTTGCTCTCTTAGGATAAATGGGATGCCAGAGGTGCAGGACATGAAGCTGATCACACCCGTGAGGCGTTCAGCCAGGATTGAACGAGCCGTGTCCCGCTACCCGGAAATGCTGCAGGAACATGACCTCGTGGTGGCTTCTCTCAACGAGCTCTTAGAAGTGGAAGAGACTGAGTGCTTTATATTCCGCAAAAATGAGGCTTTGCCTGTAACATTAGGGTTTCCAGTCTCTGAATCATAATTTCTCAGTGCTTTCTTTTTTAAGAGACATTTCAGAGCCTCCATGAGACAAGAAATGCACTTACCCAGGTGACCTGGGAGAAACTGTATAATAGAGAGGCATTGTGGATGCAGGCCATGGGCCCCTGGAACTTGAAAAGTAATTCATCAGGACCGACTCTCAAATTTTATATCCTTGCAGGAAAGTCTGGTTTATTTAAGACTGGAGTTGGCCACAGTTTTACAGCATACATATATTTCCAACTTTTGAAAATTAATTTATCCCACAAGTACAGAAAATTTTTGAATTTTATTGACCTAGCTTAATCCCACCATAGTTACTTTTTATATCAGGAAGTCAGATCCACAATACAATAAACTTTCCTTCCTGCATCCACCCTAGCAGAGAGGGCAGGTCCTCGCACCCTGAAAGACCTGAGCGTAGACACTGGCCATCCCCACTTAGATGGAATGTAACCCACCATCTGGTCAAATGCCCTCATTTAGCTGATGAGTTTACACCAGCCGTGCCTTGGCTCAGAGATCACAAATGACTTTTCTGTGTGATCTTTGACTTCCCTCACAGATCCCTGGAGATGAGGGGTAATTCCCATCCTCTCTGTGCCTTGTTTCCTATAATGATACACAATCCTGAATTGGGGTGGTCATTAAGCTTTTTATATTCAAACCTAGTTTACATTTATTATTCAGAAATGCTTCAGATAAAAGCAAAAGGGAGTAGCAGAGAGCAGTAGGGAGAGGACCCTTGCCTCTTCAGTTCTATGCTCTGTAGGGAACATCTGGCCTGAGAAGACCACCTAAGCCCCAGAGACTCCCCATTTGCCTTTCCCAATCAGAATCAGTGTAAATATAATGTATAGAAGGACCTAGTCGATGTATTTTAGATTTGTTTTCTTAATATTTATATTATCTTAAAAAATTAACCTTTGTTCACTCCTGCTTATTTATCTTATTTATTACAGAAAACTGTGATGGTAGCTTGGCCTAGAGAATTAGGGGTGTGTCTGTGGAAACACTGGTTTCCCAAGTAGCTCAGTGGTAAAGAATCTGCCTGACAAGTAGGAGACTTGGGTTTGATCCCTGAGTCAAGAAGATCCCCTGGAGGAAGAAATGGCAACTCAATCCAGTATTCTTGCCTGGGAAATCCCATGGACAATGGAGCCTGGTAGGCTACAGTCCATGGGGACCCAAACGGTCAGACGCAACTTAGTGACTAAACAACATCAACTGGGAAACACCAGTAGCCCTCACAGGGAACACCCATTACCCTGGAGAACTCACCTTGATCTGACCCCCAGCTTCACCCAGGATGTGGATGTTCCCACTGTGAGGCAAGCAGCCATCTCTAAGATTTATAAAAACAAGATTCATAAAACTGAGCTATAAAACCCTGCAGCTGATAGACTAACTCTCAATGAGAAATAGACTATCACCACAACGAAAATGCAGGAATCCCTGCAGCCAGCCCTTTCCTCCCCTCATAGACAGACTCACTTGATCTGTGAGGCCAAATAATGCTTAGAAGGAACAGAAACTGAAAATGGGACTGGGAGAAATCAAATATTCAAAATCAGCAGACAACAAGAGTCAAGCACATCCCTCCTAGTTCTCAAAAGAGCAACTTTACCGTTGCCAATTCTTAGCAGGATGTCTCGGTACCATTCTGGGTTCTGACAATGCAGGATGAATTATTGGAATCTAATAATGTGTAGTTTTCAAACTGACAAATTAGAGGATTTAAACAGCCTGATTAGACTAAGTAGCATCTTCAAGATCTAAAAGGATGTGGAAATGATAGTGGATGGTACAGCAGCTGCAGAAAACTACACCCTGATTCTGGAGCTCTTTGTAGGTTCTCAGTAACCTTCTTGTTCAGTAAATAACTGTTCCTAGAAAGCAGAGCAGGTGGGAAGGAAAGAAGGCAGGCCCTTAATTGCTTGGCAGGAAGATTCACAGGGAATTGGCGGAGATACAGGCTTTAAACAGAATTAAGTCTAATATGTAGGGACAGCTTCTTAGGAGAGGGGAGTGTGAGTATTGAAGATAAATAGGGAGGGTTATGTGCTGACATCAGGTGCAGAATGCCTGGGAACTAGAAGACAAGGAAGGGAGAAGGTATGACAGTTATTACTGTTTACTAGCTACTGGTTATTCCTGCTAAAAAAGACATCCATCGTTCCTGCCGGGCATGCAGTCCTAATAAGAACACCCTAGGGATTTCCCTGGTGGTCCAGCAGTTAAGACTCCACACTCCCAATACAGAGGTCGTGGGTTCAATCCCTGGTCAGGGAATTAGATCCTACATACCACAACTAAGACCTGGAGCAACCAAATAAATAAAAATAGATAGCTATCTTTAAAAAACAGCACCCTAATTTCCTGAGGACCACCTGTTTCCTGCTCACAGTCTGTAGCTTAAGAGGAATGGACTACCCACCAGAGCATATGACCCAGGTCAGGCCGACCAGCACCCAGTACCTCTTGGCTAATGACATTGACTGGACGATGGAATTGTGGCTCACACAAAACCAGTGAGACTTTTCCTGGTAGAGTTGCCAAAGAAATAGGATGGGAATCTGTAAAGCTACTTATACCCATGGAGAAAAAGAACCTACCTGAGAATGGCACCAAAATGGAATAAGCCTGAGAGCTGGAGAAAGTGTGGTGACATCCAGTGACATCATTTGATCCCCGGGCTAAAGCCCGGAGCCAGCCAAGTCCTGTACTGTCCAATATGAGACAACCGATTCTCTTTTTTGTTTTTTTAATTGGGGTATAGTAGGCAAAAGCTAATAGAGTTTTGCCAAGAGAATGCACTGGTCATAGCAAACACCCTATTCCAACAACAAAAGAGAAGACTACACATGGACATCACCAGATGGCCAACACTGAAATCAGATTGATTATATTCTTTGCAGCCAAAGATGGAGAAGCTCTATACAGTCAGCAAAAACAAGACCGGGAGCTGACCATGGCTCAGATCATGAACTCCTTACTGCCAAATTCAAACTTAAATTGAAGAAAGTGGGGAAAACCACTAGACCATTCAGGTATGACCTAAATCAAATCCCTTATGACTATACAGTGGAAGTGAGAAATAGATTTAAGGGACTAGATCTGATAGAGTACCTGATGAACTGTGGACAGAGGTTTGTGACATTGTACAGGAGACAGGGATCAAGACCATCCCCAAGAAAAATGCAAAAAAGCAAAATGGCTGTCTGAGGAGGCCTTACAAATAGCTGAGAAAAGAAGAGAAGCCAAAAGCAAAGGAGAAAAGGAAAGATATACCCATTTGAATGCAGAGTTCCAAAGAATAGCAAGGAGAGATAAGAGAGACTTCCTCAGTGATCAATGCAAAGAAATAGAGGAAAACAATAGAACGGGAAAGACTAGAGATCTCTTCAAGAAAATTAGAGATACCAAGGGAATATTTCATGCAAAGATGGGTTCAATAAAGGACAGAAATGGTATGGACCTAACAGAAGCAGAAAATATTAAGAAGAGGTGGCAAGACTACACAGAAGAACTATACAAAAAAGATCATGACCCAGATAATCATGATGGTGTGATCACTCACCTCTAGCCAGACATCCTGGAATGTGAAGTCAAGTGGGCCTTAGGAAGCATCACTACAAACAAAGCTAGTGGAGGTGATGGAATTCCAGTTGAGCTCTTTTAAATCCTAAAATATCATGTTGTGAAAGTGCTGCTTTCAATATGTCAGCAAATTTGGAAAACTCAGCAGTGGCCACAGGACTGGAAAAGGTCAGTTTTCATTCCAATCCCAAAGAAAGGCAATGACAAAGAATGCTCAAACTACCACACAATTGCACTCATCTCACACAGTTCTCCAAGCCAGGCTTCAGCAATATGTGAACCATGAACTTCCAGATGTTCAAGCTGGTTTTAGAAAAGGCACAGGAACCAGAGATCAAATTGCCAACATCTGCTGGATCATTGAAAAAGCAAGAGAGTTCCAGAAAAACATCTATTTCTGCTTTATTAACTATGCCAAAGCCTTTGACTGTGAGGATCACAATAAACTGTGGAAAATTCTTCAAGAGATGGGAATACCAGACCACCTGACCTGCCTCTTGAGAAACCTGTATGCAGGTCAGAAGCAACAGTTAGAACTGGACATGGAATAACAGACTGGTTCCAAATAGGAAAAGGGGTACTTCAAGGCTGTATATTGTCACCTTGTTTATTTAACTTATATGCAGAGTACATCATGAGAAACACTGGGCTGGATGAAGCACAAGCTGGAATCAAGATTGCTGGGAGAAAAACCAATAACCTTAGGTATGCAGATGACACCACCGTTATGGCAGAAAGTGAAGAACTAAAAAGCCTCTTGATGAAAGTGAAAGAAGAGAGTAAAAAAGTTGGCTTAAAGCTCAACATTCAGAAAACTAAGATCATGGCATCCGGTCCCATCACTTCATGGCAAATAGATGGGGAAACAGTGGCTGACTTTATTTTGGGGGGCTCCACAATCACTGCAGATGATGATTGCAGCCATGAAATTAAAAGATGCTTACTCCTTGGAAGGAAAGTTCTGACCAACCTAGACAGCATACTAAAAAGCAGAGACATTACTTTGTCAACAAAGGTCTGTCTAGTCAAAACTTTGGTTTTTCCAGTAGTCATGTATGGATGTGAGAGTTGGACTATAAAGAAAGCTGAGCACTGAAGAATTGATGCTTTTGAACTGTGGTGTTGGAGAAGACTCTTGAGAGTCCCTTGGACTGCAAGGAGATCCAACCAGTCCATTCTAATGGAGATCAGTCCTGGGTGTTCATTGGAAGGACTGATGTTGAAGCTGAAACTCCAATACTTTGGCTACCTGATGCGAAGAGCTGACATATTTGAAAAGACCCTGATGCTGGGAAAGATTGAGGGCAGGAGGAGAAGAGAACGACACAGGATGAGATGGCTGGATGACATCACCAACTCAATGGATGTGAGTTTGGGTGAACTCGGGAAGTTGGTGATGGACAGGGAGGCCTGGCGTGCTGCAGTTCATGGGGTCTCAAAGAGTCGGACACGACTGAGCGACTGAACTGAACTGAACTGAACTGATATCTGCTTTACAATATTGTTAGTTTCTGCTGTACAAAAACATGAATCAGCTATATATATACATATATCCCCTTCTTCTGGGACCTCCCTCCTTCATGCTCCCCACCCCATCCCACCCCTCTAGGTCATCACAGAGTTATCACAGAGCATCAAGCTGAGCTCCCTCTGCTATACAGTAGGTTCCCACTAGCTATCTATTAATATTTACACATGATAGCATATATATGGGATAAGGCAATAGCAACCCACTCGAGTACTCTTGCCTGGAAAATCCCATGGATGGAGGAGCCTGGTGGGCTGCCATCTATGGGGTCGCACAGAGTCAGACACGACTGAAGCGACTTAGCAGCAGTAGCAGCAGCATATATATGTCAACCCTAGTTTCAGCACGTGGGCTTAGTTGCCGCATGACATGTGGGATCTTAGTTCTCCAACGGAGATTGAACCTGCACTCCCTCCATTGAAAGGTGGAGTCAACCACTGGACCACCAGGGAAGTCCTGACATAATGTGTTTTTTTTTTTAACACACACACACAAACTGCATCAAATGAACAACCCCCAGATAGAAATACAGATGACTTCCTAGGAGTTGAGCAGAGTTCTAATCCAAAGCTGTCTAGCCTTTCCCCACTTCCTCTTGTCTTTATGATATATCTGTAGCCCCACTCTTTTCCCTGCAAGTCTACATGCCGACCCAGAGTAATGATAAATCAGGTTACGTGGCTCATGCAATAAAACAGGACACTTGACAACAGAGATACCATGGTGACCCAAATGACCTGTCCCCATGGAGCCACAAGTCTAGTGGGGACACATGTTAGAGCATCACAAATGTCAGAGTATGATGATCCTGAGAAAGAGGATCAGGGAGGTGGGAGGCCCCTGAGACCTGAGGGAGGAGCAGAGGTAAGATAGAAGGAGAAGCACAGGAAGGGGCCTTCACCTCTTCTTTCTTCGGGTCTGCCTTCCCCCTCCCCCTCCCCCTCCCCATGCCTTTTCCCCTCCCTCTGCCTCATCTCTTCCTCAGACCCCTTAAGGATCTTCTGCCAGACTGCTTATCCCCCAGGCCATTTCTGCATTCTCTCTGCCCTAGGAGGGAATTCTAAGTGTTCATTTTTGTAGTATTAACAAAATACTTTTTATAATGCTGCTGCTGCTAAATCGCTTCATTCGTGTCTGACTCTGTGCGACCCCAGAGACAGCAGCCCACCAGGCTCCCCCGTCCCTGGGATTCTCCAGGCAAGAACACTGGAGTGGGTTGCTATTTCCTTCTCCAATGCATGAAAGTGAAAAGTGAAAGTGAAGTCGTTCAGTCGTGTCCGACTCCTAGTGACCCCATGGACTGCAGCCTACCAGGCTCCTCCATCCATGGAGTTTTCCAGGCAAGAGTACTGGAGTGGGGTGCCATTGCCTTCTCTGTTTATAATGCTACTGGATTTCAAAGAAAAGCATGCACCCTAGGGTCTGAGCAGTTTTGCTGGTAAAATACTATCCTCTAGGCCTTTTCACTTTCATGCATTGGAGAAGGAAATGGCAACCCACTCCAGTGTTCTTGCCTGGAGAATCCCAGGGATGGGGGAGCCTGCTGCGCTGCTGTCTCTGGGGTCGCACAGAGTCGGACACGACTGAAGCGACTTAGCAGCAGCAGCAGCAGCAGCAGCAGGCCTTTAATAAGAGTCTAGTGTTTAAAGACACAAGACCAGGGACTTTTCTGAGAGCCCAGTGGCTAAGACTGCACTCTCGATGCAGGAGGCCCGGGTTCCATCCCACACGCCGTAACTAAGAGTTTGCATGCTGCAACTAAGACCAGGTGCAGCCAAATAAATATTTTAAAAGACTGAAAACAGCTAAAAATATACTTTCTGTTTCTTTAAAAAATAAAGACACAAGGTCAGGGGTACCTAGTCCTTTCCTCGAAAACTTGCCCCTGGTGACTCTGAGGCACAAAAGTCGACACAGGAAGAATAATGAAAGGTCTGGAAGCTTCTGAAATGCACAGGAGATGTCAAAAAGTGTGAACTCTGAGCACAGGGCCTGTTGTCCCTTATTTATCCTCAGATATTCCAAATGTTTCCCCTATTTACCCACAGAAAATAAAACGAGTGAACTGGATCACATGCTTTCATTTCAAACATCTATTCCTTCTAAGCCTCCACTGAGGGCAGGAGGAGAACGAGGTGACAGAGAATGAGATGTTTGGATGGCATGCATTGGAGCAAACTCCAGGAGATAGAATGAAGGACAGGGAGGCCTGGCATGCTGCAGTCCATGGGGTTGCAAAGAATCAGACACGACTGAGAGCCTGAACAACAAAAGCCTCCAGATGATACCATTAACAAGAAAAGTGAATTCAAATTCAGTAAAGGGCAAGGGCTTAACACCATGGAGGAGCTCCAACTAGAATGAAGAATCAAGCTTTAAAATCACAAGTAGGACTTTTCATAGATTTTAATGCATGTATATACATCAAGTTCAAAAACTATCTCGCTGTCTTTCACAGTGACTGGAAAGAATAGTTAATGAAGTCATCGATGGCCATTGTCGTTACTAGTAACAGAATCAAAAGTGCACAGAAACACTATTTTTTTTAAAATTGATAGAAATAAAAATGGATGAGAAATACACTCAGGGGAACTGGGTTAAATAGTTCCACTTAGTACACAAAAATGGCCCAGCAGCCAGGGAGAACAAGACCCCTTCCTCCTCCCTAAAAGAGGGGCTCTTGGGCTCCAGATCTGTTACATTTAGATTTCAATATGGTTGCTTTCTCTCTTTCCCATATTTGTCCTGTTATCTGAAAAATATCTCATAGAAGAGGATGGTGATGCCAGCCATGTCCTGGATTCAGTCTGCCTCCATGCAGCCCTCCTGGTCCTTCTCGCTTTGCCCTCAGCCTTACAAGAAACAAAGAAAGCTGGTTATGGAACCTTCCCAGGTTCACACAGTGACTCCCAGCCAGGGGTAGAAAATGTGTCCAAATGCCTTAGTCTGTGCTGGGATGGAGATGAGAGCATAGAGTAACCAACACATCCCCAGAGAACCCACAGTTACAGAGGGGAGTGGGTCTAGTCCCCTGGTGGGTTGGGAGGGAAAAAAATAGTTGCAAACCACTGGTTTAAGATTGGAAATAGCTCAGTTGGAATTCCGTTATCTCCACTAGCTTTGTTCGTAGTGATGCTTCCTGAGGCCCACATGACTCCACACTCCAGGATGTCTGGCTCTAGGTGAGTGACCATACCATCATGGTTATCTGGGTCATTAAGACCTTCAGTTCTTCTTTTGCTTCTGTTAGGTCCTTGCCATTTAATGTTATCGATGTACTTGAATTTTGAGCTTCTCCTGGGCAGGAGTAAAGTGGCTCATAATTCAGTTTCTACTTTGTCAGGCATATGGGAGGCACCTGGTGAAAAACACTGATGGAAAGAATGTACACTGAGCCTGGAGCCACCACACTAAAGGGAACCGATAAGATGGGCATTTTGAAAATCAAGCCCTAAGAACGCCAGGGTAGAAACAGGAACCCTCCTGCAGGGCTCGGGGCTGCAGAACTTGGTGAGGAGCCAAGCCTGCCACTCAAGAAAGCTTGGGTCTCCACTCAGAGGGCAGAGTCACAGAGCGGGCGAAGAAGAAGCCCCTCCACTTTGTGTCCATAAAAGTCGCCTGCTGAGGAAGCCTGGCCAGGGAGAGTCTGTGTCCTGTCACCTGTCCCAGAATGAGGATGGATCTGTCAGAGGAATGATCCAGAAGAGATGTGGGGAGATATGGGACCCCATTCAGTCAGCCGAGCAGGACCTGTGAGTCTGAGAGCCAGTGATTCTTGGCCCTCTCAGACCCCCTGCCTCGTCTTAAAACCAAATACTTTCTAACACAACACTGCAAATCAACTATACTTCAATTAAATAAATATTTTCATTTGCTCTTCTTGATTCTGAATTGAGATTCATAGACAATATGATTGTCTCTATAATCTTAACAATCAATATCATACCTTAACTATAACAAACAAGAAGTGAAAAGCAACGTATAATAAAATAATATGTATTCCTACATGAATATTCAGGAATGATTGCACTAGAAGACAAAATAGCTCCCGCAGACCTCCCAAATAACCCCTCGGGTTGATACTGCTCCACTGGGACCCCTGCTCTAGCCCAAGAGGAGCCCCCAAGTCTCTGAGCTCCCCGGCCAGTCAGCTGGCAGCCCTCACTTTCCAGTAACTCACCCTCTGGCTGCAAGAGAAGAAGCTGAAGGCGGGAACCAGAGCAGCCCTTTCTTGCTCCACTGCTGTCTCATGGGGCACCTGTAGGGACCAACACCGGAGGTGGAGGAGCTCCAGCAGTGCTGAGGCCTTCCAGAGTCCCCAGTTACACATCAGTACCCCCAACGCCATCCTCTGCCTACAGCTGCCAGCTTCCTGCCCAGTGATGCTACAGAAAAGGGAGCCCAAGAGGGTCAGCAGGAGGAGGAAGTTTCTGGCAGATGGACTTCCTCAAAAATCCCAGGCAGCACTGCTGGGTAAGTTCAGGTTTCTTTAGCTCTTTCACCTGGGCTCTCCCGATGCTGTTTCTTCATCTGTCTGGTCTCTACTTTAGCAACGGTGTCTAACTGCACGATAATGCCTCAGACCCCCCATTTTGCCTACAGGAATCCTCCAGCCTGCTCATTTAAAAGCCCAGAGATGAGACGAGGCTGCACAGTGAGAGCTCAGTGTGGCAGTGTGACGCAGTGGACAAAGTGGCCCTGGATTCAAATCCTGACTCTGCAGTCTACCTAGCAGCAGTCTGAACCTAAGTTATTTAGGTTCTCTGCACTTCCAGTTCACCAGTGGTAAAATGAGAAGAAAACCTACTTTGCTGAGTTATATTAAGCATTAAGCAGAATCAATTAAAAAAAAGAAAAAAAAAAACCACCCAGCCCAGAAACATAAAATGGGTTCTCCTGCTCTCAATTATCAGGAAGGCAGCTGAGAGTGGCAAGAAAAATAGGGTTCATGGAACCCCAGAGAACTAGCTTCAAGTCTAGATCCTTGACTGCAGACGGTACATCATCTAAGATGGAAATAATGACCGCTCGTTGGGAGAAGGGACATGCATGCCCTGGGGAGCTCTGCACTGGTCAGTCTCATGCCCTCCGTGAACCCTGTGGCGTCACTGTCGCCTTCACCTCATTGCTCTTGACTGAGAAGCATTCCAGGTCTTCCAGAGGAAAACCAGCTGGAGTGTTTACTATGCAGTCTGCTGTTTCGTCCACTTTCCCTGCGATCACTGTACTGCGATTACTGAGGGTAAGGGGACCACCGCCTTCCTCCTTGAAAGCGGTATCATGTGTCCTAGGGAGATAATGCAGTCTCAGTTTAAAGCAGGAGTTAAAATTGAGCAGGAGGAAAACTTCTCAGCAGAGGCATCTTATCTATAGAATCATAACCCCTCCAGAGCATTCTTTATGAGACAGTTATCTGCAAGGGTTTGGCCCGTTTGTGCCTGGAGATGGGAGAAGGGGGTCTGGTGATCTCAAATGCTCTTGGCAGGGCCAAGCATCCATGGGTCCTTCTGAGATGGAGGTTCAGGGATGCTAGGGAGGTTCCGCGGGGACATACCAGCTCCCCAGCTGCCCGGTACAGCGAGCTGAGTGGGCGGTACAGGAAACTGAGACAGGTGGCTGTGTAGAGGTCGGCGTAGTGCATCAGCTGGCTGGAGAAGAGTGTCTGGTGGAAACCACACCGGAACCAGGCTGCCCATCACACTGTAGCACAGGTCCAGCTCCCGGCTGACTCTCTGGCAGAGGGGCAGCTCACTGATTCGAGATCCCATTCCCACCCCCACCCCCACGCACAGGACCTGCATCACCCACAAGCAAGCCTGTCTGCCAGGGTCAGGCCCAGCTCTGCCCTCCTGGGAAACAGTCCCCTAAAGACATTGAGGCCCTCGCCCACCGCAGGGAAGGAAGGAGCTGCCATGGCGCTCAGCCAGCCCGGGCTTTGGGAGGTGGGGCGACTCTCTCTCCTTGACCCCAGGTCCCACTCCCTGTTTTCCTGCCTGGTCCTGGAGAGCGACCAGCCTGCTCTACACTCTCAGCGTCACTTACTTTCTGGTAAGACCCACACACCCAGGCCCACTCCTGCCCCACCCCACTAGCAGGCCCCTACCTCATTACAGGCCCTGCTTTCAGAATCTAGAAAAGCATTCATTCCCTCGTAGTTCAGTGGTTAAAAATCTGCCTGCCAGTGCAGGGGACACGGGCTCCATCCCTGCTCCAGGAAGGTCCCACATGCCTCGGGGACAACTAAGCCTGTGCACCACAACTACTGAGCCTGTGCTCCGTGACAAGAGAAGCCACCACAGTAAGAAGCCCACATGCCACAACTAGAGAAAGTCCATGCACAACAGTGAAGACCCAGGTCAAAAACAAACAAATAGTTTTTTTTTTTTTAAAGAAAAGTGGTCCAATATTACTCCCAGAGTGACCAAGGATGTCTTTGTTACCCTCTCTGTGCCTCAGTTCCCCCATCTATAAAATAAGGGTGACGATCCCTGTCCAGTCCCCCTCGAGGGGATGTGGGAGGATCACATGGCATGAAAGCACTGAATTCCCCACAAGAGGTTCAGCCAAGATCCTACACTATTGGTCCCCACTGGGCCTGGGAAGGTCAAGTGGCCTGAACCCCTGTGGGATTCTTCCACCTCTGGTGACTGGTCAGGAATGACACTAGGGAACGTGTCCTTTCCTTACCCAGACACACCAGCGCATCCACCCTAAATCCAAAAGGTCTTCTCAGGCCCTTTGCCTGGCTGACCCCAGACATGAGCCAGGCAGTCGGTCACTTGAGGACCCAATGCAGGAGGCAGGCAGTTCTCAAGGTTAATGGTGGAGATGGAAGGACCTCAAGCCTTCAAGAGCACACGGCTGTCATTCAGCACGAGGGCCAGCAGAGGGCACAGGCTAACAAGGCCCAGTGGCACTCCTGGAGACTGCGGGAGTCATAATAGGGCTCTGGAGACCTGGGAAAGAGCTAATCCAGGCAGGCAACCTGGAGTCACATGCCTCACCCACCGCCCCGCCAGGCCCATCCCCTCCTCCTCAGCACCCTGCTCTTACCTGAAACTCCCTCTTGGTGGAGTTGATGAGTTGCAGGCCGTAACTGCTGCCATCTGTGTGCCTGGTGCAAAAATGGCCACTTGACCCAGGAGGAGAGGAGCTGGGGGCCCCGGAGTCTCCGGGTACAACCTCCCCAGATGCCATGGGGTGGGAGGCACTCTGCGGGCACCCAGTGGGGGCGCTGAGCTGGGTGTGTGCCCACGTGTGACAGGGTCAGTGGTTCAGGAGGAAGGGCCTAGCGGTCAGTGTGAGCATCTCAAGGGGGTCAGAGTCCAGTTTAATAGGGAAGCCCAGTCTGAAACAGATCGTGATTTCCTGAGCAACCTGGCGTGGACCCTGCTGCCAGGCGTGGACATGGACCACCACCCTCCATCCTGCTCCCCTCCTGGGGTAGGGGTCACAGGTCAGGGCTCTCACTGGTACAGGTCCGCTAGATGCACATCCAGCCTCTTCAGCATCTCCATTCGCTCTGAAAAGCAGACAGGTGACAGGGGGCATGACAGCCCTGCCCACTTTGTCCTGGGCCTAGCTCAGCTGGTGAGGTCAGGGTGGAAAGATCACTGGAGTCTAACCCCACTCCCCTGCCCCGGGCCCAGCTGTGTGCATAACATCCTTGCCCCTCTCCTTACATTGAGGGAGACTCCGCCCAGGGCAGAGCAGGGAGAGCCCTGTGGGACAGATGCCTTCAGGCTGTGTGACTTTGGGCAAGACACTTAACCTCTCTGGGTCTCTGTTTCCTCATGAATAAATAGATCCACTCTCATAAACCACAGAGCAGACAGTATGATCATGGTCACTACTGACCCCACATGGGAGAGAGGAGATAATGACCATGGTGCAGGCTTTAGCATCACTGGCCAGTGCCCCCTGCTGGTCTGCCCCCTACAACTCACCCTTCTCTTGGGCCCAGATGCCCAGCTCCCAGGACAGCTCAGGAACCACCAGACAAGTCCGCCAGCCCTGCGGCTTCTTGGACTTGAGGATGTCCCCAAAGATGTGATCCCCAGTGTATAGGATGTCCTTCCCCCGCACCTCAAGCAGCTCACATACCACATCCAATGACCCTGCCGGACCAGGGGAGGACAGGCCCACTCACAGTCCTTCCTGTCCTAGCGAGCAGGCTGGGGACAGGGGCTCCTAGTCCCATCCTGGTGGGCAGGCCTGGGATGTGGGCTTCTAGTTGAAGGTGGGTTGCTAAGGAGGAATGGGAGGGAGGGAGGGAGAAGGGGGAGCTGGTACCTCCAGAGTAGACAGCACAGTGCTGGTGGGGGCTGGTGTAGGTACCAACACAGAGCTTGCCCGTGTCCTGGAGGGGGCAGAGGGGTGCCCTGGTCAGAGACAGTGGGGGGTTGGGACTAGCAGGAGTAGCTATGGGGTAAGGAGAGAAGGGGGCCACAGGGCCCTGAAGGAGTCCCCTCCCTGGATCCCTGCCTCCAGGGACAGACAGACAGCAGAGCAGCCACCACCAAGGGCAGGTCAAGCCTGAGAGGCGGGCTCCCTCCCCACAGTGCAGTCCATGGGTCACGGAGGACAGGCCTCGACCCCTGCATTACTGTGTTGACCTGTCTCAGCACTGTGGCCTCCACGAAGAAGTGGGGCTTCTGTGTGTCCACCACGATCAGATCAAATAAGACCTCCAGGGCCTGGCTGCAGCCTGCAGGTGGGAGGACGAGACGTGGCGGGCCACATGGAGAGGCACATGCCAACACACGCGCTCAGCCTGGAAAATCTGATTCAGGCTCTCAGCCAGGTCCTCACCCACAGCTGTCCCACCCACACCTGACCGGGATGCCTGGCTCTGGACCGGTGAAAACTCGCCAGCTCCCCATCTCAGCCCTGGCCTCTCAGCTAGATGGGACATCCCGAGGCTCAGGAACCGGGGCCTCTGACCATCCAACATCCCCAGCCATGCTGGCAGGAAGTGCTCCAAAGCTATTAGCAGAGGCCAGCGTTGGATGTCGAGTGGGCTGTGTCAGCCCCTGGAGTCCCTCATAGCACAGAGTCAGAGACCCAGGGACACAGGACGAGAGCACAGGTTCCTTCCCACCCCACCCCCAAGCTGGAGCCCTGCTTACCCATTAGCCAGCTGGGTCCCCACAAGGTATGTCGCACTCCCTGCCCCCAGGCCTGCCAAAGCCACTTCTCACCCCCTCCCTCACCCGCTTCTGCCCCATCCAGCCCGTCCCCAAATATCTAGTCACTTTTCCAAGGTCTCTCCACCCCTCCAGGCTCCTCCCATAGCCTGGCTGAAGTCACCAGTCTCCACCCACTGGGGAAGTTCCAGCACCCACTGGGGAGGTTCCGACGGGCCCACTCAGGTGAAACAATCCTTCCCATACCCTTGGTTCCTCCTGGAGGAGAGAACTGGACATGGGAGGGACCTGCAGCAAGGTGGCCTGGTCTCCCTGCCCTAGACACAGCCTCCACCAGCCAGGCCCATGGCACTCACCTCACCAGCACCTAACAGGTAGGTCATGATGGCCTGGCAAGGACAAGGCAGGAGTTAGGGCACCTAGCTGGGTCAGACCAGGGGCAGCCAAGGCCCTCAGCCCACAGGACACACCGGGCACCACAGGAGCAAGATGGAGGGGAAATGGATAATTTCACAGAGACCCTAGGCTTCCCTGGTGGCTCGGGGTAAAGAATCTGCCTGCAGTGCAGGAGAGGCAGGTTTGATCTCTGGGTCAGGAAGATCCCCTGGAGAAGGAAATGGCAACCCACTCCAGTGTTCTTACCTGGGAAATCCTGTGGACAGAGAAGCCTGGCTACAGTCCACGGGGTCACAAAGAGTCAGACACAGACAGTGACTAACATTTCACTGAGACCTTAAAAGGTCAAGAAATGGAACCCAAGATACCAACCAGGCAGTGAGGGTTTCATCCCCACTGTTTCTGCAGAGCCTCAGTTTCCCCAGAGCCAGAAAAGAAAGTTCTCTGGCCCAGAGGCTGAGCTCCGCCCCTCCACCCACCTCCATTTACACACTCACATCTGTGTAGTTGTAGCTGCTGTTGGTGGCCAGGAACACTTTTCCCACCTCCTTCATCTTGTCCAGAAGGACGAGGATTCATGCCTGGGGCAGAGAGAGGAGCCACCTCCAGCAGTGGGGCCTCCCCGGAGCTGCCCTGGGAGCCTGTTCTCAGGTTTCAGCCCCATGGCTGGGCAGGGGGCCCCAGGTCAGGCAGGAAGGCAAGGAACAAGGCCAGGGTGCAGAGCTCTGTCTACATCTTGAAGAAAGAGCCAGGGAAAGGAGGAGCAGCCCCACCGCCCTGGGAGAGGGGGGGACAAGGTTTAGTCATGACCCTAGTCTAGGGCCACTCACATCCTTCTCCAGAATTTCTCTAAGTCCTCCAAGGTCTTCTCCTTGAGACAGCCCTGCAGGAGGGAGCAGAGCTGTGAGTTCACGTGCTCATATGTGTATGTGTGTATGTGCACACAGGCATGCGTGCACACGCATACATCCAAGATGGAGGAACACAGACCACCATCCTCAACCGGAAGCAGAGTGAAACCTTATGGAGTCTGGGGACCTGGGTGTGGCCTGGGGTCCTGGGACATTCACCAAAAGGTGGACATAATCCATGGCATCTATCACATCCTGGAAGAGGCTTCAGAAGGACATGAAGAGGTTCCCGTGCTGATAGCCTGTGTCACAGCTGAGTCAAGCCAAGAGGGAGGCTGATATGGGCCCCTGAGGTGACCACCGCCCTGGAGCCCTACCAGCAGGACTCCTTCCATCCACAGTGAGCAGGACACCAGCCCTCTTGGGAGGGGTGTCACCCTGTGCTGAGGGTCATCCCTTGGGGCTATCAGTTATAGAGTTGAGGGCGCCCACATCTAAGGCCTTCCCACTGAGTTCTTGAAGCCCTTGTTGAAGGGGTTCCTCAGGAGGAGCCGCTGCCTCTTGCTGGAGCCCCCATTTCAGGGCTTGGCCCCTAAGGGGAGCGCTATCCTGCTGGGTCACCCAGGGCGGGGCGAGGGGAGGGGCACAGAATGCACTTGATGTAGTGGGAGCAGCCAGAGAAGTCTACCAGGCAGGCATACAGGTAGGTTTCTGGGGGTGGGGAGAGCAGTCAGTCTCTGGTCCAAGGATCCAGGCCAGAGCCGAGACTACCTCACCATCAGCCCTCACCCCATCAGCCCTCACCAGGCAGGTTGAAGAGCATGTTGAGGTTGTGAAACCGCTGCAGGTCATCCCTCTGAATGAACTTGCTGAGGTAGAAGCCCCAGACCTCCGCCCTGGGGAAGAAGTGAGCACTGTGCCATGATGCCACCTCCTCCACAGTGCCCACCAGTGGTCGGCCAGGCTCTGCCACTCCTTCGCGCCTCTCCCCATCTTCCTGTCCCTCTTTCTCCAGGTGGCACTGCCAAGCCCCTGCTGTGTGCTTGACTCACCCCTCAGCCCCAACGTCTTTCCTGCACCATCCTTGCCCCCCAGCCAGTGCCTTATTCTGAGAGGGAGGATAAGCCATGGGTGCCCAGCAGCATGTTCCTGTGGGCATCCACCTTCAGCAGGTTTCCGTAGAGCACGTTGAACACCAGCCCCGTGGGTGAGGGCACAGAGGCTGTGAATGGGGTGCCAGGGCCGGGACTCGGCTCAGCATCCCGCCCTCTGGGCTCTGCTCACCTGGTGGGGAAGGTGGGATCATAGGTATAGTGCAGGATCTCGTGCGGGTACCCTATGCACACCAGGCGCTCCAGCAGCAACTTGAAGGCGAGTGTCTCATAAGCTGGGGAATTGTAAACTGCAGGCCGAGCAGACCCAAGGCCGTTGGTGCCCATTCCCCAGCTGGCACCCCTGGCCCCCAATTCCTCACTCCCCCACCCCCCATCCCTCCCCCTCTCCGCTACCAGCCAGAATGTAGTCCATGTCAAAGCCGCAGCCAATCTTCCCCATCACCAGGCTGCAGTTGACAAAAATCCTGGAAAGGGGAGGATGTCCCCAAACTCCAAGGGCCAGGGCTTCCCTGGGCCTGTGTGTGTCTGAGCACATGTGCGTATCTGAACACGAGTGCCAGCGTGTGCAGGGCTCCTCTCACCGTGGGAGTGTGCTGGGGGCATCCCCAAGAACAAGGATGTGCCCTGATCAGTGGGGGTGTCACTTTCCTGATCGAGGTCACTGTGTCCAAGCTCAGAGATGTTATGTTTGTCCCAGGTGGGCAGCACAAAGCACCATGTCTGGGGGTGGGGGAGGGGGATAGCCCCTCCCCCCACTGAGCGTACACAGTCAGTTTTCCATGTGGTCAGCCACTGCCCACCTACAAGGGGATGTTCCCTTTTGAGAGCAGGGGCTTGCCTGTGTTTTGAGTGTCATCATCTCTGTGTACTTGAAGGAGTCAGTCCCGGGGCTGCTATGTTGTGTGGGGTATGTCAGGAAATGGGGTGTTTATCATGATCCCCTCCCCTCCCCCATTCATCTCACCATTGATGCCAGTCCGGCTCCAGGGCCTGCGGCTCCCCTCTGGGCTCCCTTAGCTCTCCCCCGTCCACACTGGCCATCGCCACCAGGAGTGAGAAGGCAGTGGTTCCTTCTCCAGTCACCTGCCCACTATCAGTGGTGTCCAGCAGCTCCCCTCTCCCTCAAACCTTCAGACACCACTGCTGACCCTGCTGGCCCCACCCTGGGCCCCCATCTCCTCCTCATTTGAGGGTGGAGTCAGCCAGGACAGTCTCTGGTGTCCCTTCTGTTCTTTAAGTGCATGTGCCTGGGTGCTCAGTTGTGTCCAACTGAGACTCCAGGGACTGCAGCCCTCCAGGCTCCTCTGTCCATGGGATTTTCCAGGCAAGAATACTGGAATGGGTTGCCATTTCCTCCTTCAGGGGATTTTCCCAACTCAGGGATCGAACCCACATCTCTTGTATCTTTTGCATTGGCAGACTAGTTCTTTACCAGCTGAGCCATCAGGGAAGCCCCTGTTTTTTAAGAGAGAAAGCAGTAATAATCAAGGAAGAACAATTCATCTATATTGTACTATCTTCACTTCTTGAATTTATGCATCCAAGGACCACAACGACCTAGAATGTAGCAGAGAACTCAGACTGCAACAAACATAGGGTTGCAAAAGCAGGAGACTCACGTGCTTTAAAAATAAAAGACTGTCCCATGACAGAGGGTACCAGAGATAAGCATTTTAAGAGCTTTGAGGTACTGTTCTGAGAATATATCTTTCTGTTCCTGAGTAATGTGGTCCACTGTTAGAAGACTTAGAGTTTCTTTACTGTAGCTCTCAAAAGCAAACTGAGATTCCAGGTTACTGTGCTGAACTCTGCAAAATTTCCCTTGGAGTCTCATCTGAATGTCAAGTTTGCTTGCCACATTTGTGGCTTCCTCAAACCAAAATTCATGATAAACTTCAATATTTTCCATCATTCACTTACTAAATGCGGCATGACAATCAAGCTATTGGCTGAGCAGAAGACATGACTGTGTCTACTGCCTCATCTTGATTTACAAGCAAAACCTAGAAAACCTAAAAATATAAGTGTTTTGTGGTTTACCTAGGAATAATACACAAAGTATTGTGGGTATTTTTAGTGAAGGAAATCAATTTTGCATAGTTAATTTCAACCTAAATAAAATGTGAATTTTGTTTAAAAGATTTTTTTTTAATAAATAAATAAAAGTGTCTAATAAAGAAAAAAAGCACTTAGGATTCTTGCTTTACTAACAATTCTTGCATGTTGGGTTATCCAATCTTCCTAGCCCAAGGCCATTTAAAGAAGTCATTTCTGGAGACTTCCTTGGTGGCTCAGGGGTTAAAAATCCACCTTGAGATGCAGGTGACCTGGCCAGGGAACTAAGATCCCACATGCCAGGGAGTACTGAGCTTCGACTACTGAGTCATGCATTCTGGAGTCCGAGCACAAAGAAAGATCCTGCATGTCACAACCAAGACCTGACACAGCCAAATAAATAAAAATAAACTGTAAAAAGAAAAAAAGAATTGCTAGAAGTGTGCCTAGTTGCTCAGTTGTGTCTGACTCTTTGCAACCCCATGGACTGTAGCCTGCCAGGTTCCCCTGTCCATGGAATTCTCCAGGCAAAAATACTGGAGTGGGTTACTATTTCCTTCTCCAGAGGATCTTCCTGACCCAGGGATCAAACCCACATCTCCTGTGTCTCCTGCCCTGCAGGTGGAGTCTTTACCCTCTGAATTATCAGGAAAGCCCTAGAAGTGTACCAGGAGCTGTAAGAAATGGCAGATGAGTAGAATCTCAGAATCAGGAAAAAAAAAAATACAAAAATGAGTACCCAAGAGCAGAGTAATTGCGACCATTTAGTGCAGAGCTGTAAACAGGCCCTGTGCTGTGCTGTGCTTAGTCCCTCAGTCATGTCCGACTCTTTGCAACTCCATGAACTGTAGCCCACCAGTCTCTGTCCACGGAGAATCCTCAGGTTAGAATACTGGAGTGGTTTACCATACCCTCCTCCAAGGTATCTTCCCAACCCAGGGATCAAACCCAGGTATCTGCATTGCAGATGGATTCTTTACCATCTGAGCCACCAGGGAAACCCAAACAGGCCCTAAGGGTCCATAATTGCTGGTTTTGCAACAAAGCACGATGATTTCCATTTAGAGTTTTGATGTAGATCATCCAGAAAGACTTAAAGGATGTAGCATGTCCTCTTTTAAAAAGGAACACAAGTTTGTTCTCTCCAAAATGGCCAAACTAAATGAAGTTAGGCACTGTTGAAGGGATAGAAATTATCTTGGGGGAAGAAAATATTTCAGTGAAAGAGTCCCATACTTGGTAATTCCAAATGAACAACGGTTAGATGGTGAGGCAAGAGTATGGAGGCTGCAGGAGGTACGTTAGCTCATTTTCACCCACCTCTGCTTAGAGTCCTCACCAAGACTTTTCAACAGCGCGGAAGACAAAAGCAGAAGGAATGTTTCAGAGGAGGAGGCTAAAGAGACATGCCAACTAATTGTAGTATCTACTCTCAGATATTCAATCAGGGAAGGGGATTTAACCCAAGGACATAATAAGATCAACGAATAGGACTAGAAGATCAACGGCAGCTTAAAGCACTGGCTCTAGGTCAATTTCTAAAGTTGACACCACAAGAAAAATATTCTTGGAAAATATCGAAGTATTCAGGGTGAAGGTCATGACATGTGTAACTTACCTTCAGATTGTTTAGGGAAAAAATTATGCATGTACACATATGTGTGTGCGTGTCCATTTGTGTGTGTGCATACTGGCGGGGACAGATGATAAAACGATAAAACAAATGGAGTAAAATGTTAGCAACAGGTAAATCTTTTTTATTTTCGGTGGTGGGGGAGGCACACAGCTTGTGGAATTTTAGTTTCTGCCCCAGGGATTAAACCTGGGGACTCAACAGTGAAAAATGTGGAGTCCTAACCACTGGGGACTTCCCTGCTGGCTTAGCAGTAAAGAAGCCGCCTGCAGTACAGGAAACACAGGAGACTCAGATTCAATCCCTGGGTCGGTAAGATCCCCTGGAGAAGGAAATGGCTACCCACTCCAGTAAACTTGCCTGGAAAATTCCACAGACAGAGGAGCCTGGCAGGCTACAGTCCATGGGATCACAAAAAGTCGGACACGGCTGAAGTGACTGAACAGCAACAACACCACCACTGGACTGCCAGGGAATTCCCAACAATAGGTAAATCTTGGCAAAAAGAATAAAGATGTTCTTTGAACTATGTTTTATTTTTACAACTTTTCATAAAAGTTGGAATTATTTCCAACTTTTAAAAATATATATTTTAATTAAGGAGGTCCAAGGTGGCCACATTACCACCTAGAATGGTCACTTCTGCTCCCACTTTCTTCTGAGCTCCCAGCCGGGCCCCTCCCATCCACCCAGAGGCAGCGTAAAAACAGGACCGTTCAGCCTGCAATCCTGTTGACTCTCACACCCAGGCTGTGCCTGTTTGGAAGGTGTCCAAGCCCAGCATGTGATGGCCTTGTTCCCCGTGGCCACCTGACACTCACCCAGGGCATGGGGTAGGTCAGTCACCGCTCACACTTCACCTCCACCTTCAGCCGGAGGCATTATTCCACACAATTGGTCCACTGCAGTACAGAGTTTGAGGGGCATTTTGTTCCCCTGAGTTTGGAGAAACCCTCTCAAAATCACCAGAAACTTCCTGTAGACCAGGCTTCCTCACACAGGGGTGGCTGGTACGTGGAGGGATCAAGATGGGAAGTGGAGCAATACATCAGGAAGGCCTTTATTCTGTTTTAACAGGAAAGTAGAATTTATTGGTGAGTGTGATAAGAAGGGGACAGCGCCAGGCTCTCCTGAGCACAAGGCCTACCATTTGCCCAGGGGCAACAATTAAGGATGTGTTTGACCACAGTCATCTGGGATGAGCCACTTTTCTGTCATCATGTTTTCAAATTCATCTACATTAAACTTAGTAAGTCCCGGGACTTCTCCAATGGTCCGGTGGCTAAGACTTGGAGCTCCCGAGACAGGGGACCTGGGTTCAATCTCTGGTCAGGGAACTGAGATCCCACATAATACAACTAACAGTTCACATGCTACAACTACAGATCTCGAATGCCACAACTAAGACCCGCCTGATGCAGGCAGATAAATAGATTTTTTAAAAATAATTAATAAACTCAGTAAACCCCCCACTTCTTGGAGACAGGGATCTTCTGGTGGCCAGGGAACTTGAATCTGGCCATGAACAGAGTCTCAGGGCTTCCCTGGTGGCTCAGCGGCAAAGAATCTGCCTGCAAAGCAGAAGCCACAGGAGACATGGGTTCGATCCCTGGCTGGGAAAGATGCCCTGGAGGAGAACATGGCAACCCACTGCAGTATTCTTGCCTAGAGAATCCCATGGACAGAGGATCCCGGCAGGCTACAGTCCATGGGGTCACAAAGATTTGGACACATCTGAGCAACTTAGCACACACCAGGGCCTCAATCACATGCTCCTTGCTCTGCAGCTTGGTACAGATGGACATTATAATTTGGCCAGTGTGGACCCTGGTCACTGGGTCCTGGCGCTTTCCAAAGGCACCGTGCATACCTGTCTGGAGCCTATCAGAGCCTAAGAGCACAGAACAGCATCTTGTTGATGCAGGTGATGTGAAGGGGTAGAGCCACACTTGGATGTGAAAGCTATCTTTGCCACAGCTTTTCACCATGTACGTGTTGGCACACACAGAGGCAGCCTCTGGGGCCTCGGAGGACAGCTGCCTATCCTCATCAGACACTGTGTGCCCACAGAGTGGGAACTCATCCACTTTTGCCTTCTTCTACCCTAGGTCAAAGATGTGGATCTTGGCATCAGGGACATTTCAGCAGAAGTGAGACTCTGGGTTCAGCTTGTTTTCATGTTACCAGTAACACCAGGCAGGGCAGAAGCTCATGGCAACAGCAGGATCTTCAGTGGGCATGCCAAAGGGAAAGAGTCATCAGGAAGACTTTTTGTTTGTTTGTTTGTTTTTCTTGGCAGCACTATGCAGCACGTGGGATCTTAGTTCGCTGAGCAAGGATGGAACCCACTCCCCCTACATTGGAAGCATGTAATTTTAACCACTGGACCACCAGGGAAATCCCAGGAAGTTTTTTTTGTTTTGTTTTGTTTTGTTTTTCAACAAAGGGGCATCCTGAATGAGATCTTCTGGAAATGTAGGATTTGTATTAGTTTAGAAGAGAAAGAGATTTCATGTAGCCCACAGTGTGCCCAGTGCTTAGGGGCTGAAAAGAAATTGACCCACGAGGACAGTGGAGGCTGGGCACTGCCTACAGGCCATTGGCCATGGGAGCCCGGGCTGGTCCAAGGGGGCTCCTCCCCTCTGATGTGGCCACAACAGCCAAAGGACACATCACCCGTCACCCCCAGGTGAATAAGGAGGGACGTGACTCCACTTGCAAGAAGGGCCTGGGGCTGAGTCAGGGCCCACATACAATTCTGCCCCAATCCTGCCCCACCCAGGGCAAAGGCCAGTCCCCTAAATGGGTGGGGGACCATGGAGGGAGACATTTGGGGTAAGACGTTAGGAAACTTGCAAGATCCTGTCTCTCTCACCATCAAAATAAAGGAAGTGTCTGGGAGTTTGTTGTGTGGGTGTGAGTGCAGATGTGAAAATGGGCATGAGTGTATGCGTGCGTACTGACTGGCCACTCGGCCATTCTGACCATCCTACAAGAGAACAGGGTGGGGGTAGGGAGGCGAGGGGCCAACATTCCCCCTCAGGACATCATACAGCACTTTGGGGCCACTCTTTTAGGAAAAATTGGCCCCTGAGGGAATGAGGTGAGGCCTCGTCTACCCCTAACACAATCTTGCAGACCCAGGGTCCCCACAGGATCTGAGGCTGGCAGGAGGTAGAAGAAGCCACAGCCTGGGAGATAGTGCCCTCCTGTCCCTAAACTGATGAGGCAGTCTGAGCCCGGGTTGGAAAAGAATTTCCAGACAAAGAGCATTTTGGAAGGAAAGGAGTTTAAAAAGAACAAAGAGCAGAGATAACAAGGGCACTGTGAGTGCAGTGGGCCGACCTCCTGACAGACCAGGAAGAGGCCACAGTTTTTGTGGGTTAATTGTCAATTTTTATAGCCTCAAGACAAAGAAAATTCTTGCCAGAAGGTTGACATTAGGTGATTGGTTAGGATAACCCACTCCAGTATTCTTGATTGAGGGACAGAGGAGCCTGGTGGGCTATAGTCCATGAGGTTGCAAAGAGTCAGACATGAATGAAGTAACTTAGTATGCATGATGATTACTGGAGTGGGCATCTTTGCCTAATTTTCAACATAAAGCTTGTTAGTGATGATCGGGGCTTTTGGCAAGAGTTACAAAGGGGCTCATTTAGCTTCAGAGGTGACCTTGGTTCTGGGCTCCTCTTCTTGGCCGTGGTACAAGGCCTCACACCTGTGGCCTTGGGGCAAGACTCAATGTAAACCATGTAGCTTGGTGATCCTGATGGGCAGAGGGTGAGGTGCTACAGGAAGGCCCCAAGACAGGTCTGGGGCAGGTTTGTTGTTCAGTTGCTCAGTCACGTCCAACTCTTTATGACCCCATGGACTGCAGCATCCCTGGCTTTTCTGTCCATCACCAACTCCCAGAGCTTGCTCAGACGCATGTCCATCGAGTTGGTGATGCCATCTAACCAACTCATCCTCTGTCATCCCCTCCTCCTGCCTTCAATCTTTCCCAGCATCAGGGTCTTTCCCAATGAGTCAGTCTTTTGCATCAGGGGGCCAAAGTATTGGAGTTTCAGCTTTAACATCAGTCCTTCCAATGAATATTCAGGGTTGATTTCCATTAGGATTGACTGCTTTGATCTCCTTGCAGTCCAAGGGATTCTCAAGAGTCTTCTCCAACACCACAGTTCAAAAGCATCGATTCTTCAGCGCTCAGCCTTCTTTATGGTCCAGATCTTACATTCATACATGACTACTGGAAAAACCATAGTTTGACTAAATGGACCTTTGTTGGCAAAGTAATGTTTCTGCTTTTTAATATGCTGTCTAGGTTTGTCATAGCTTTTCTTCCAAGCAAGCATCTTTTAATTTCATGGCTACCAAACACCATCTTCAAGAAAATAGTCTGTCACTGTTTCCTTTGTTTCCCCGTCTATTTGCCATGAAGTGACGGGACTGGATGCCTTGATCTTAGTTTTCTGAGTGTTGAGTTTTAAGCCAGCTTTTTCACTCTCATCTTTCACCTTCATGAAGAGGCTCTTTAATTCCTCTTCGCTTTAGGTCATAAGGGTAGTGACATCCTGGGGCATGTTGGAAGGGCATCTGAGACCTGCCAGACATGCCTGAGGCTGGGTCACGGGGCTTGAGAGCCACAGGCAGGGGCAGGCTCCACCCCTGACAGAGACCCACACCTCTCCTTGCTGTGATCAGGAGAGACAGGAGGGGACTAGGTAGGATGAGTGCCGGCTTGCACAGAGGGTCAGGGCAAAGGGAAGCTGCACGAGAGTCAGAGATATGGTGCATTTCAGTATTACGTGCCGTATTTTCTTGCACATAAATCCATCTAGTCAGACACTGTGCATTCATTAAGTGTCTACTTCATGCCAAGCTTCTGCTAGAAGCTGGATTTAAAACTATGAAGAGGACTTCCTTGGTGGTCCAGTGCTCAAGAATCCACCTGCCAATGCAAGGGACACAAGTTCAATCCCTGGTCCAGGAAGATCCCACATGCCACAGAGCAACTAAGCCTGAGCATTATAACTATTGCAGCCCTTGTGGCCTAGAGGCTGAGAACCGCAGCAAGAGAAGACACTGCAGTGAGAAGACACTGCAATGAGAAGCCCTCATACCGCAACTAGAGATTAGACCTGCTCTCAGTAACTGGAAGACAATGGCACCCCACTCCAGTACTCTTGCCTGGAAAATCCCATGGACGGAGGAGTCTGGTAGGCTGCAGTCCATGGGGTCGCTAAGAGTCGGACACGACTAAGCGACTTTACTTTCACTTTTCACTTTCATGCATTGGAGAAGGAAATGGCAACCCACTCCAGTGTTCTTGCCTGGAGAGTCCCAGGGACAGGGGAGCCTGGTGCGCTGCCGTCTATGGGGTCACACAGAGTAGAACACGACTGAAGTGACTTAGCATAGCATAGCATAGCAGCAACTAGAGAAAGCCTGCACACAGCAGTGAAGTACTCAGCGTAGCCAGAAATAAAATAAAAATTTTAGAGAAACTATGAAGTGTTACCTGCCCTTAAGTAGCTGAAGAAGACAAACAATGCTCATTAATAGGAAACAGTGAAACGAGAAACCTACTGGCTCAGTGGTAAAGAATCCAACTGCAATGTCAGAGACTTGGTTTCGATCCCTGGGTCAGGAAGATCCCCTGGAAATGGAAATAGCTACCCACTCCAGTATCTTACCTGGGAAATTCCATGGACAGAGGAGCCTGGCTGGTTACAGTCCATGGGATCACAAAAGAGTCGGACACGACTTAGTAACTAAACATGCCCAGAGAACCCAGGGGAGGTCAGGGACGGCTTCCTGGAGGAGGAATTAGCCACTCAAGGGCTACCTCCAAGGGTGCTGATCGACAGCCTGGCAAGCATGTGGAAGTCACAGACATGCTTGATTGGGGTACAGAGTTGGGGTGTCAGCTGGGGCTCACTGTGGCCAGCTTTCCAGGCCACACTAACAGGTGGAGACTTTCTCTGGGAGGTGATGAGAGCAAAGGAGTGTAAGAGAAGAATGATCTGGTCCCATGTACCCAGGGGTGGATTGCCACGGCTCAGGGTGGAGGAGGACACATGAGAAGGGTCAGCCAGGAGTCAGAGGCCAGTTCAGTGCTTCTCAAACTTCAATATGCATGTGAATCATCCAGGAGTCTAGTTAAAATGCAACTTCTAAGGGGCAGGGGGTTCAGGATAGGGAACACATGTACACCCAAGACTGATTCATGTCAACGGCAAAACCACTACAATATTGTAAAGTAATTAGCTTCCAATTAAAATAAATAAATTTTTAAAAAATAAAGAAGAAAATAAATAAATAAATAAAATGCAACTTCTGACTCAGGAGGTATGGGGTAGGTCCCAGGAGTCTGCATTGCTCACAAGGGCTCAGATAGTTGCATGATGCCCATCTCACTATATTTCAGTGACAAGAGTGGAGCCTTAGCTGGCAAGTTGGAATGACTAAGGGAGTTTTAAAACCTCTGACATATGACTTACCTGGTGGTCCAGTGGTTGAGAATCTGCCTACCAATGCAGGGGATGAGGGTTCAATCCCTGGTCAAGGAACAAAGATCCCACATGCCTCAGGGCAACTAAGCCTGCGAGCCACAACCAGAGAAGCCCATGTGCCACAACAAGACCCAGAGCAGCCAAAAGAAAAATAAATAAATTAAAATGAAGTCTCTAGTGAATGGGAAGCAGTCAGGCAAGGGCAGGTGGGCACATTGAAGTCAAGGATGGCCAAAGCCAGTGCTGAGTAACAGCCTAGTGGGGGGAACCCCTCCCTCTCTGAGAGTTTCATGAAACTGGTCTAGGGTAGGATTCAGCCATGGGGCATTTTTGCTCCCTGGGTGACTCTGTGTGTTAGTTGCTTAGTCATGTCTGACTCTTCACAACCACAAAAGTAGCCCGCCAGGACTATAGCCCTCCAGGTTCCTCTGTGCATGGGCTCGTCCAGGCAAGAATAATGGAGTGGGTGGCCATTTCCTTCTCCAGGAGGTCTTCCCGACCCAGTGATTGAACTCAGGTCTCCTGCATTGTAGGCATGTTCTTTACCTTCTGAGCCACCAAGGTGACTCTAATATATAACAAAATTTCAGGACCTTGGCTTTTAAAAGTCATTCAACACATCCAGCCAACGATAGATGTAATGAGTGCAAGAAGAAGCTGAGATCACCCTACCTTGGGAGTCTCATGCCTCTGGAAATATTCAGTGTCTGGATAGGACTGACTGTGTCCCAAATTCATTTTCTCATTTGCTTCTCACCTCAGCCCTGTGATGTAGATATTATCACCATGATTATTATCCTCTTTTTCTAGAGAGGCCAACAAAGGCTGGGCTGGGTGAAGGACTTGCTCTAGAACCTCACTCACTCCTTGGAGGCTTCACCTGTCCTTTCACCGCCCCTCCTTCTAAAGGTCAGCCGCCACCACAGACAACATGAGCACTGTTTGTTTTTTTTTAATATTTATTTATTCTGCTGCACCAGGTCTTAGTTGCAGCACACGGAATCTCTGATCTTCATTGCAGCATTCAGGATCTTTAGTTGTGACATTAAAACTCTTAGTTGCAGCATGTGGGATCTAGTCTCTGGACCAGGGATCGAACCCTGGCCCCCTGCATTGGGAGTGCGGATGGAGTCTTAGTTACTGGACCACCAGAGAAGCCCACCAGCAGTGGGTTGGTAGGAAGATTTAGCGGCAGGGGTGGGGGGAGATTCACTTCCTAGCGCGTTCTCTGTAGCCTGCCCTTGGGAATCAGTCACCACTCCATTGCAGTTTGTGGCGGCAAAGGAGGAAAACAGTCACCTCCCTTCTGGGGCTACTGGTCCCTCTTACACTAGACCCATTAGCCAGATGCACTTCAGGGGTAAGAACAGAAATGCCCAGGAATTGTCAGGAGTTCAGCCCAAGGTAGAAATGAGCAGAGGGTAGGAGAGAAGGGTCATATCCCAATGTTTTATTGTTTTATCATCTGGTAAATCCTTCTGAAGCCTGGCCAGGCCCCACATCTCATATAGAATTGTTACGGGAAGCACACTGATTGAAACCGCCCACCCTGGCCAGGCACCATAGTAACCATTTGCATGAGTTGTTTTATGACAGGAGATCCTGATAAGGAATACGGAACTAATAAGCCACCACCAACCGGAAGAATTCGGGAAAGGTCAAAAGGAGACAACGCGTGTCCATCCACTTCCCAGAATCCCTCCCGCTAGCATCCATCTTGGCTGAGTGATGCGTGCACCACCAGGAAAGACTGAGTTAGAATGATTGATCAAAGACCACCCGGAAACTAATTCCATCACCATCAAACCCAAGACTGTGAGCCACACAGCAGAGCAGTTCTCCTGGGTTCCCTTACCCTACTGCTCTGCACCTGGGCGCCCTTTCCCAATAAAATCTCTTGCTTTGTCAGCATTTGTGTCTCCTTGGACAATTCATTTCTGAGTGTTAGACAAGAGCCCAGTTTTGGGCTGTGGAAGGGATCTGCCTTCCTGCAACAGAATCAGGCAGGACTCAAGTGGATGGGAGGTCAGCTTGTCTAATAGGCCGTGTTCCTAGAATGACCACCCCTCCTGCGCACAGTGTTTTGTGTCATCAACTAGTCCCCCAGGGAAATGAGACTTGCTTTAGAAAACCACTTGGTTTTGCAGATCAAGTCATGAAAATGTACATTTCCTTGGAACAATCCTGTTCTGAGAATCCATCCTAAAAGTATACAGAAAACAGAAAAAGCTAAATGCAAGAAGAGGATTCACGGATGGGGGACAGATAAATTAAGAGTTTGAGATTAACATATACACACTGTGTGTGGGTGTGTGAGAATTGCTCAGTCGTGTCCAACTCTTTGCGACCCCATGAACTGTAGCCCATCAGGCTTCTCTGTCTGGAATTTTCCTAGCAAGGAAAATTTCCTGGCAAACAACAGGAGTGGGTTGCCATGCCCTTCTCCAGGGGATCTCCCCAACCCAGGGGTCAAACCAGGATCTCCCACATTGCAGGCAGATTCTTTACCATCTGAATCACCAGAGAAACTCCATACACACTTTACTATGTATACAACAGAAAATAGATAAGCAATAAGGAGCTACTGTATAACCCAGGGAACTATACTCAATATTTTGCAATAACCTATCAGGGAAAAGAAACTGAAAAAGAATCACTTTGCTGTACACCTGGAACTAAATAACATTGTAAATCAACTCTACCTTAATTTAAAAAAAAGAGAGAGAGAATTCATGAAAAATCAAAGGCTCCTTCAATGTCCATCTAGAGAAGAGGAGACTCTGTTATTTATAAATTATTACACAAACTTTGCTAATTGTGGTCAAGAAGATTAACTCAGAAAACGTGAAAATGCTTTTCCCACATGGGGAAAAGAAAATCAGAACCCCAAATTGCATTTGCACAGGCTTGTCAACCATTAACAAATCGCATACACAAAGGCTGAAAAAAATAATTCAAATGAAGAGTGGCTTAACATGCATATGAATCACCCAGGGGAGGGTCTGGGTAAAATGCAGGACCATATTTAATTTATTTTTGGTATCTTTATTTCAATAATAAAATTTCAACTACATAAAATGACATAGAAATTTCAAGAAATGTTTATGCTAACTGAAAAAGGAACAGAAAATGATGTATACATTAAGATTCTCTGTTTTTTGAGTAAAACCTCTTTTTTTTTCCTTTATGCATATTGTGAACATCTGCCCTGAACTGCCTTGGGGCATTAAGGGATGAGCCCATTGGTGCTGACTGTACCATTCACCCTACCCCCACCACTCCCATCCCCACCATGCCCATCCCCCCCAACCCCTCCACATTCACCTCCCCCCACAACCTCCCACACAAGCCAATCAATACTGCCCACAATGTCCAGACACAGCCATCCGGAGGGACAGGAAAGCACATCTGTTGGGATAAGGGCAATTCCAGAAGGTGATGCCCACCAGCCTCTTGAAAAGTAAGCAGGAGCTTCCCCGGAGATTATATGAAAAATTCCTAGCCAAGCAACTGCAGCTGTAAAAGGGGGAAAGAGGGGTCATGAACCCACAACTGTTCCCAGGGCCCACAGCGGGTGGGGGAGGGGGCAAGACCAGATTAAGAAGGTTCCTGTGCCCTAATAAAAGAGCTTGACCTGGACTCCGCAGCTGGTGGGGAGCCCTGGCAGCGTTTTGAGCAGGATGAGGTGTCAAAGCCGCTCTGGTGTCAGAGCAGGGGAGGCTGGGCAGGCTAGGATGAGGGGAGCTGCCAAGCTGACCTCCATGGCCCAGGCAGGAGCTGTGAGCGCCTGGATTCATGAGGAGGGGGTAAGGGAGAGCTGGCCAGGGAGTCACTGGGCTCATCAGGACCTGGGGACTGATTAACCGAAAGGGATTCTGGAGGGAAATGAGGATGAGACACTGAGAAACCTGCAAGTATATGACCACCAAACCAGAAATATCAGCAAGAAGAGCAGGGGCTTGTTAAGACAAAGCCTTCGTCCACAAACTAGAGAGAGCATTCGGGCTCCACCAGCACTGACCTGACACCCTTGGGGCCTGATATATCTCAGAAGTCAGTATTTTCTGAGTCTAAGGAGGTAACACATGATTTACTGTATATATGCATGATCACACACTTGCTGAGGTCTGATGCAACAGCCCATAATCTAATACATTAGCATTCCTGCTGCCAAGCCATGAATATTCATTCACACGAAGTAGGTCCACAAAGACAATAAACAACCTCAGGTCAGGTCAATCAACGCTGCCACCAAATGAGTTTGAAATCCTTTGGGTTTGGGGAAGTGAGATTGAGGATGAGGGATGTTGCTTGAGCAACTATGGTAGCTGAAGACCCAGTGGCAGGTGGGCCCCTCAGAGAGACAGGAGCAGAAGAAAGCTGAGCACAGAGTCCTGGCAACAACCATGTGGGGGCCGAGGCAGGAGAGGACCCAGCAAAAGAAGCTGAGAGGGAGCTGCCAGATTTACAGGGAAGAAGTAGGAGGAAGGGCTGTCCCAGCAACCCCAGAAGGAAAGAAGGAACCATGAGCAGTGACAGTGCTACAGAAAAACCAGGGGCAGAAAAGGCCCAAGGTCACAGGACTGGAGACTTGGACCCTGTGGGATGTCAGTGGCAAGAGGTAGTAGCAGTAGAATGAGGGCAGAGGGCAGGGAAGGGGGAGCCACAGGTGAAGACCTCCTTTTGCAGGAACCAACTGGACATGGAACAACAGACTGGTTCCAAATAGGAAAAGGAGTACGTCAAGGCTGTATATTGTCACCCTGCTTATTTAACTTATATGCAGAGTACATCATGAGAAATGCTGGGCTGGAAGAAACACAAGCTGGAATCAAGATTGCTGGGAGAAATATCAATAACCTCAGATATGCAGATGACACCACCCTTATGGCAGAAAGTAAAGAGGAACTAAAAAGTCACTTGTTGAAAGTGAAAGAGGAGAGTGAAAAAGTTGGCTTAAAGCTCAACATTCAGAAAACGAAGATCATGGCATCCAGTCCCATCACTTCATGGGAAATAGATGGGGAAACAGTGGAAACAGTGTCAGACTTGATTTTTGGGGGCTCCAAAATCACTGCAGATGGTGACTGCAGCCATGAAATTAAAAGACGCTTACTCCTTGGAAGGAAAGTTATGACCAACCTAGATAACATATTCAAAAGCAGAGACATTACTTTGCCAACAAATGTTCATCTAGTCAAGGCTATGGTTTTTCCTGTGGTCGTGTATGGATGTGAGAGTTGGACTGTGAAGACGGCTGAGCACCGAAGAATTGATGCTTTTGAACTATGGTGTTGGAGAAGAGTCTTGAAAGTCCCTTGGACTGCAAGGAGATCCAACCAGTCCATTCTAAAGGAGATCAGCCCTGGGATTTCTTCGGAAGGAATGATGCTAAAGCTGAAACTCCAGTACTTTGGCCACCTCATGCCAAGAGTTGACTCATTGGAAAAGACTCTTGATGCTGGGAGGGATTGGGGGCAAGAGGAGAAGGGGACAACAGAGGATGAGATGGCTGGATGGCATCACTGACTCGATGGACGTGAGTCTGAGTGAACTGCGGGAGTTGGTGATGGACAGGGAGGCCTGGCGTGCTGCGATTCATGGGGTCGCAAAGAGTCGGACATGACTGAGTGACTGATCTGATCTGATCTGGCCAAAAAAGCAATGAGACTGGGTTACAGAATTAGACTGATGGTGCGGCTGCAGGACCTGGGGTCTCGATGAGTGACAGAGAAGATGAAGGACAGAAAGTGAGTTCAAAGACACTGCAGCACTATTTACAATTGCCAGGACATGGAAGCAACCTGGGTATCCATTGACAGATGAACGGATAAAGAAGATGTGGTACATATGTACAATGGAATATCACTCAGCTATTAAAAGGAATGAAATTGGGTCATTTGTAGAGATGTGGATGGACCTAGAGTCTGTCATACAGAGTGAAGTAAGTCAGAAAAAGAGAAACAAATATTGTGTATTAATGCATAATGTGCAGAATCTAGAAAAATGGTACAGATGAACCTATTTGCAGGGCAGGAATAATGACACAGATGTAGAGAACAAATATGTGGACAAGGGGAAGGTAGGATGAACTGGGAGATGAGCATTTACACATAGACACTGCGTGCATGCTTAGTCGCTCAGTTATGTCCAACTCTTTGCAATCCTATAGACTGTAGCCCACCAGGCTCCTCTGTCCATTGGATTCTCCAGGCAAGAATACTGGAGTGGGTTGTCATGCCCTCCTCCAGGGGATCTTCCCAACACAGAGACTGAACCCAGGTCTCCTGCATTGCAGGCAGATTCTTTGCCATCTGAGCCACTAGGGAAGCTCATATAGACATTACCATGTGTAAAACAGATAGCTAGCAGGAAGCTGTTGTATAGCACAGAGTGCCCAGCTCTGTGCTCTGTGATGACCTAGAGGGGTGGGATGGGGGTGGGAGGGAGGTCCAAGAGGAAGTAGATATATGTATACATATAACTGAGAGACAGGGAAGCCTGGCATGCTGCTGTCCATGGGGTCCAAATAGTCAGACACAAAGGAATGGCTGAACAACAGCAATAGCTGATTCACTTCATTGTGTAGTAGAAACTAATACAACATGGTAAAGCAATTATACTCCAATAAAAAAAAATTTCAAATGGCATCCACTGAAAGACATGTATAAGAATGTTCGTGGCATCTTTATTCACAATAATCCCCAAACTGGAAACAACCTGAAGGCCCATCAAGACCAGAAAAGATAAACAGTGACTTATCCATCCAATGGGGTTAGAAGGAGAATAAACTGTATTGCCCACAATAACTTGGGAATTTCACGGACACAATGTCAAGCATAAGAACTCATGTATTGGGACTCCTCTGGTGGTGCACTGGATAAAAATCTGCCTGCCAATGCAGGGGACACAGTTTTGATCCCTGGGGCAGGAGGATTCCACATGCCCTGGGGCAGCTAGGCCCGTGCTCCACAACTACTGGAGCCTGTGCACCTAGAGCCTGTGCTCTGCAGCAGGAAAGGCTGGTGTAAAAGGGAAGCCCGTGCACTGCAACTTGAGAGTGGGCCCCAGCTGCAGAAACTAAAGAAAGCCGGAGTGCAGCAACGAAGACCCAGAGCAGCCAGGAATAAATAAATAAATAAAAATTTTAAAAAGAGAAGGAACTCATATATTTTACTGTCTGTACATTACACCTCAAAGAAAAAGGTTAAGGATGATGGACTTGAGGGTTTCAGATGAGAAACAGTGTAGGAGAGGACCAGGCCCTGCAATCCAGGGCTGAAGCAGATCCCAGGGAGGCTGATGGAGTCTGAGAAAGGAGGGAACCACGTGCCCCCTGGACAACTGAGCCCCTCAATAGTGACAAGATTGTAGGGACTTCCCTGGTGGTCCAGTGCCTAAGACTCTGAGAGTCAAATGCAGGGGGCATGGGGTTGATTCCCAGTTGGGGAGCTAAGATCCCAAGATCCCACATGCCCTGTGGCACAAACAAAAATTTACAAAAAACAAAAGCAAAAAATAAAACAGTGACATGACGTGAAACAGCTATGAAAACCTACTTTGCAAAGTGGGTGGCACTGTATTCAGTTCAGTTCAGTTCAGTTCAGTCTGTCAGTCGTGTCTGACTCTTTGTGACCCCATGAACTGCAGCACACCAGGCCTCCCTGTCCATCACCAACTCCCAGAGTTCACTCAAACTCATGTCCATCGAGTCAGTGATGCCATCCAGCCATCTCATCCTCTGTCGTCCCCTTTTCCTCCTGCCCCCAATCCCTCCCAGCATCAGAGTCTTTTCCAATGAGTCAACTCTTGGCATGAGGTGGCCAAAGTACTAAAGTTTCAGCTTTAGTATCATTCCTTCCAAAGAAATCCCAGGGCTGATCTCCTTCAGACTGGACTAGTTGGATCTCCTTGCAGTCCAAGGGACTCTCAAAAGTCTTCTACAACACCACAGTTCAAAAGCATCAATTCTTCGGCGCTCAACCTTCTTCACAGTCCAACTGTCACGTCCATACATGACCACAGGAAAAACCGTATTATTAATGGTTTATTCAATGAAACTGCCGGTTCCAGCTGCTTCCTCCCTGTCTGGCCCAGGTCTGGCCCCCAAATCCACTGCAGCTTCTGTTGGGCAACACTGTGGACACCTCCCCACACACACAGTGCACACACACAGTGCACACACACACCGCACACCACGTGGCACACTCTCACAAGGACCAAACCTGGATAAAGGCTTTAGTGACACCATATCAGTGGAGTAGCCCTGGCTGGCCCACTACAGCTGAGGTCCTCTAGGACAAGCCTGGTCACACTGGGCTCCTTTTCCTCTGAACTGAGCTCCTCTCTAAGGGACTTCCAGCTCTCAGGCACATTCAATGTCCCCTGTCTGCTCACCAGTCTCTCGGGACCTCCATGTATGTGACCCAGGACAGACCCGGCAGGCCACAGGGGACCATGAACAATAGCTGCCAGGCACAGCAGTTATCCTCAGCCAAGACTGTTGTTGTTTTTGTCACTAAGTTGTGTCCAACTCTCTTTGACCCCATGGACTGTAGCCCACCAGGCTCCTCTGTCCATGGGATTCTCCAGGCAAGAATACTGAAGTAAGTTGCCATGCCCTTTTCCAGGGGATCCTCCTAACTCAGGGATCAAACCTGCATCTCCTGCTTGGTAGTGGTTCTTTATCACTGAACCACCTGGGAAGCTAAGATTATATCCATCCAAAAATGGATAGTCTCTGTGGCGCAATCGGTTAGCGCATTTGGCTATTAATCAAAAGGTTCATGGTTCGAGCCCACCCAGGGACGAATTGGCTTGGACTCTAGCCATGTCTCAACTGTTGGGCTTACCTTGTGGCTCAGCTGGTAAAGAATTTGCCTGCCACGTGGGAGACTTGGGTTTGATCGCTGGGTTGGGAAGATCCCCTGGAGAAGGGAAAGGCTACCCACCCCAGTATTCTGACCTGGAGAATTCCATGGACTGTATAATTCATGGGGTCGCAAAGAGTCGGAACAACTGAGCAACTTCACTTTCATACTTTCACTTTCTTTCAAAAATGGGTAGGACACTTACTTCCTGAGTCTTCATTTTCTCTTCAATAAAACAACTAGGTCCCAGTTAATTTTTAAGGGAGATACGTTAGACAGGCATCATACATTTCTCAAATTCAGTCTAAGCTAAAGGCAGGCAGCAACCCAGCTCCTGGCTGTGAAGCTCCAAGTTCAGGCAGGGTGCATCCCAGGAGTTTGGGCAGCACAAGCTAAGCCCTGTGCAAAGATTCTAGGTCGGCAGGAGAGTGACCTAATTAAACACACAGGCTTATTCTTAGATGAGGAGCCCCAATTAAGGCCCCTGGGCAGCCACAGCGCAAAGGCACAGCCCTAGAAGTGACCAGAATAATTCTTATTTTTAAACAGCAGTTACTTACTTCTGATTATAAAACTAGCACATATTCATCAGAGCACGTTTGGAAAATACAGAAAATACAGACAAGAAAATGCTACCCAGAGATAGCCACTGTTTTTCCTTATTTCCTCATGGGTATGGAAATATTTACACGTTTGACTTTTGGGGGGAATATATATTCACATAATGTAAGTGAAAAAAAGAGACAAAAATAAACAGTGTGATCCTAAATTTGTTAGAATTGTCATAGGGATATAGTTTCCTATCTTGTTTCTTTCACTCAGTACTAAAATACAAACATCTCCTCTATCTCATTAAATATTCAGCTACTTGATTTAGTTTTAGATTTTTGTGTGTGTGAACCATTTTTAAAGTGTTTATTGATTTTGTTATGAGACTGCTTCTGATTTATGCTGTGGTCCCTTAATCCTGAGGTATGTGGGATCCTAGCTCCCTGAGCAGGGATTGAGCCCACACCCCCTGCATTGGAAGGCAAAGTCCCAACCACTGGACTGCCAGGAAGTCCACAGCTACTTGCTTTTTAATGATTGCATAGTGTCCATCATATAGAATAATGTATAGACTCTTCCCTTGTGATGGGGTATTGACATTGTTTCTAGTTTTTCAAATAACTTTACAGTGGACCTCTGCATACATCTCGAATTTTTTTCTTGGGCTAGATTTCCAGAAGTAAAATTTATTTAAGACTCTCATTATACATGACCAAAGGGCTTTCTGAACATTTGAAGCCATTGGCACTGCTATGAGCAAAGTTAGAGCCATCATTGTGCCTGTGGCATGTCTTGATTCTTGTAATAACAACCAGAACTCCTTTATTAACTGGTAGTAGACTCAGATCCAACCCAGAGGCCAGTGTCAGCAGGTATCATTTCCTTAGAGTCACCTGGACTTTGTAACAAAGCACAATCCTGGCGTAAGTCAGCTTTCACTAGATGAGGCTGCTGTAACAAACAGTCCTAGAATTTTAGGGACTTACAATGAGGAAGCTTTCCCTCTCGCCCGAATTACTCATCAGATACGACTCAACTGTGGCTGTCTTCCATATGCCATCTTGTTCCAGGACCCAGGCTGAAGGAACCACCCCGACTCCATTCTCATGGTCAAGGACAAAGAGGCAGAACAAAGAAGCCCACCTTGGCTTTTGAGGCTTTGACACAGACATGGTGAGCATCACTCTCACTTCCGTTAGCCCAGGAAGGTGATCAATCCAGAGCCAGTGAGAGGAAGAAGTACCAATATATTCCTCCCACGGGGACAGAGCTCACATCCAAGTGTGCAGAACCCTCTACAGAGTAGACAGGAAATAACTGGGAGCAAGAATACAACTGACCAGGGACTTTCCTGGCAGTCCAGTGGTTAAGACTTCGAACTTCCAATGCAAGGGGCACAGGTTCAATCCCTGGTCGGGGATCTAGGCACCCACATGCCTCGTGCATAAATCGTGCTGTGTGGCACAGCCAAGAAAATTTAAAAATAAAAATTATATAGCCAACCACAGCTCTGAGCTCTCAGATACAAGGCTCCCAGCTTGCCATCACATCCTGGAATGTGACCTCTGGAATGTTTGGCAGGGAATTTCCCCAGTGGTTCAATGATTAAGACTCCATGCCTCCAGTGCCAGGGACCCAGATTCAACCCTCAGTTGGGGAACTAAGATCCCCAAAAGCCAGACAGTTCGGCCAAAAACAAAAAAGGAATGTTTGACAACCAGAATCCCTCTCCCTGTGGAAACTCCCATGCCCTAGAAAGCATCACCGGTAGTGCATGAAGGGGGTCACCTAGGTTTCAAATACAAGAAAATACATATGTGCTTGTATGTGTGTGTATTTATGTAATATACTTATAAGTGGCTCCATTAAAAATAGTAAAGATATACTGTTATATTTTCAAAAGTTAAAAGAAAAGCCTTATGTATAACAGGCTACTATTTCTTTTTTAAAGAGGGAGCATACTTACACTTAATACATACAATTTATGCTTATATATGCATAAAACATTTCCCAAAAGTCAGTAAGAAGCCAGTAGTTGTGGTTATTTTAAGAAAGTGAACTAAGGGACTGCGGGTGGAGAGGGGAGACTCTTCACTGTATACTCTTATTTACAATTTGATTTTTTTTCCTTGTGTTTATATTGCCTCCCTGTCTCCAAACTTTTTTATAAATCTTTTGGCTATGTTGCATGGCATGGGGGATCCTAGTTCCCCAACCAGGAATCAAATCACACCCCCTGCATTGGCAGCGCAGAGTCTTAACCACTGGACCATCAGGGAAGTCCCTCCAGATTTTTTTTAATTAGAATCTTTTAAAATTGTCCTTTCTCAATCTGCTCCCACCCATGTCACACAGACTCCCCATCTGTTCTTTCTTCATCTCTCCCACATCAGGAAATGCCCTAATTCCTATACCTCAGTTTTAGAAAGCAGAGTTCCCAGAAAGCACTGGAAAATCCAGAAAAGCAAACAGCAACAGGCCCCCGAATCTAGTTGTGCAGGTCATGCTCTGTTATGGGCAGCCAGTTAAGCCCCTTGGAGCAAGGTGAGGTTGAAGGATGGGGATAATTCTCTTGCAGGAGTCAGGAGTCTTGCACCCAGGAGGGAGCTAGAGAGATGGGGACAAAAGGAGATAGAAGGAAGGCAATAAAGTTTGTGAAGGAAGCTAGTGGTGCCCCCAAGTAAGGACACTCTAATGACGGAGCTGCCTGTGTGCCACCAGCTGCCCTAACCCATGCTCTGTCCTCCCGACATCCCCAGTCTGCTCAAAATCTTCTGTAAAGCCCCCTCTACCGCACATGTTTGGGGCAAGCTAGTCCCTTTGTAGATACCTAAAGGGCTGAAATTTACCATCTGGAACCATGGAACAGGGCAGCATTCATAGAAACAATAGCTTACATCAGAGATAATATGAGAATACAATTTCCAGAGAAACAATGGAGATCCTGGGGAGTACTTCGGCTTTCTAGAAGGCATGGACTTTGGAGTCCAAACTAAGCTTCTTGCTGTTCAGTTGCAAAGTCATATCCAACTCTTTGCGTTCCCATGGACTGCAGCACACCAGGCTTCTCTGTCCTTCACTGTCTCCTGGAGTTTGCTCCAACTCATGTCCATTGAGTCAGTGATGCCATCCAACCATCTCATCCCCAGTTGTCTCCTCCTCCTGCCCTCAATCTTTCCCAGCATCAGGGTCTTTTCCTATGAGTCAGTTCTTCACATCAGGTCGCCAAAGTATTGGAGCTTCAGCATCAGCATCAGTCCCTCCAATGAATATTCAAGGATTGATTTTCTTGACTGCTTTGATCTCCTTACAGTCCAAGGGACTCTCAAGAGTCTTCTTCAGCACCACACAGTTCAAAGCATCAATTCTTTGGCGCTCAGCCTTCTTTACAGTGCAGCTCTCACATCCAGTCCACATGACTGGATGGACCTCTGTTGGCAAAGTAATGTCTCTGCTTTTTAACATGCTGTCTAGGTTTGTCATAGCTTTTCTTCCAAGGATCAAGCATCTTTTAATTCCATGGTTGTAGTCACCATCTGCAGTGATTTCAGAGCCCAAGAAAATAAAGTCTGTCACTATTTCCTTTGTTTCCCCATCTATTTGCCATGAAGTGATGGGATCAGATGCCATGATCTTCCTTTTTTTTCAGTGTTGAGTTTTAATCCAACTTTTTTACTCTCCTCTTTCACCTTCATCAAGAGTTTCTTTAGTTCTTCTTTGCTTTCTGCCATAAGGGTGGTATCATCTGCATATCTGAGGTTATTGATATTTCTCCCAGCAATCTTAATTCCACCTTGTGCTTCATCCAGCCTGGCATTTAGAGTGATGTACTCTGCATAGAAGTTAAATACGCAGGGTGATAATATATAGCCTTGAAGTACTCCTTTCCCGATTTTGAACCAGTCCATTGTTCCAAGTCCAGTTCTAACTGTCCACGTCTGGTTCTAACTGTCCCTTTTTTGTTGTTGCTGTTTTAATTTGCAATTCCCATATGTCATTAAGAATTGCAAATTAAAACAACAAGAAAAAAAAAAAAAAAAAACAAGAAAAGGGACTTCCATGGCAGTCCAGTGATTAGGACTCTGAGCTTCCACTGCTGGGGGCCCAGGTCTGATCCCTGGCTGGGGAACTAAGACCCCCACAGGCCATGTGATGCAGCTGGAAATTATTATAAATAAATAAAACAAAGAGATATGACTACACACCAAATAGAATGACCAAAATCCAAAACACTAATACCACCAAATGCTGGCAAGGTTGTGGAGCAGAGGGAACACTCATTCATTGCTTATGGGAATGCCACATGGTACAGCCACTTCAGAAGACCGTTTGTCAGTTTTGTGTAAAACTAAACATACTTAGCATACAATCCAGTAATCATGCTTCTTAGTATTTGCCCAAATGAATTGAACATTTGTGTCCACACAGAAACCTGCACATGGATTTACATTACAGCTTTTTTCATAATTGCCAATACTTGGAAGCAACCAAGAGGTCCTTCAGTATGTGAACAGATAAACAGTCTCTTCCTTTGTCCAGACAATGGAATATAATTCAGTGCTAAAAAGAAATACACTACAAAGCCACAGAACAAGAACATTAGGTGAGAAACTGGGAAAGCCTGAATAAACTCCATAGACTTGTTAACAGTAGTTGGTCAATATAAATTTTCTGGGTTCAGTAATTATATAATGATTTCAAAAGAAGTCAGTATTGGAAGAAGCTGGGAAACACGCATAAGAATGTCTCCATATTATCTTTGTAACTTGAAGTTTAAAATTATTTCCAAAAAAATTTTAAATTAAAGCAATGACAAAAAAAGCCACAATAAAATATACCATGCGGGAAGCCAAAAGACACATGGCAAACTGTAGGAAAGGAGGCTTGCAATTCATATCACAGACAAAGGTCAAACCTCCCTAATACAGAAAGAGTTCCTAGAAGACTATCAATAACCCCAAAGAGAAAAATGCACAAATACTTCAAAGAACAGAAATACAAATGACTTTCAAATGTAAAAAAAAAAAAAAAGATTGTCAATGTAATATTCAAATCAACTATACTTCAGTAAATAATAATAATAAATTTTTAAATTTAAATTTAAAAGATCATCAAACTCACTCACAAGAGAAGTGCAAATTAAAGCTATAGACACCAATTTTCACCTATTGGATTGGCAAAACTCCAACAAGTTGATAATACACGCAGTTGGTGAGGTTGTGGAGAAAGAGGAAACTTCACACATCCTTCACAATGGTGTAAATTGGTACAGCCCCTCTGGGAAGGCAATTTGGCAGCATCTTCAAAATTAAGAGAAATCTTTTGACCCAGCAGTTCCACTCTGACACTCCAGATTGACCTGTATACATCCAAATGACCACCTGGACAAGGGCATGGACCACCCTGCCACATTGTGTATCATTTCAGTCACTCAGTCTAAATCAGATAAACTCATCAATAGAGAGATCAGTTGCTCAGTCGTGTCCGAGTCTTTGCGACCCCATGAATCGCAGCACGCCAGGCCTCCCTGTCCATCACCAATTCCCGGAGTTCACTGAGACTCACGTCCATCGAGTCAGTGATGCCATCCAGCCATCTCATACTCTGTCGTCCCCTTCTCCTCATGCCCCCAAATCCCTCCCAGCATCAGAGTCTTTTCCAATGAGTCAACTCTTCGCATGAGGTGGCCAAAGTTCTGGAATTTCAGCTTTAGCATCATTCCTTCCAAAGAAATCCCAGGGCTGATCTCCTTCAGAATGGACTGGTTGGATCTCCATGCAGTCCAAGGGACTCTCAAGAGTCTTCTCCAACACCACAGATCAAAAGCATCAATTTTTCGGCGCTCAGCCTTCTTCACAGTCCAACTCTCACATCCATACATGACCACAGGAAAAACCATAGCCTTGACTAGACGAACCTTTGTTGGCAAAGTAATGTCTCTGCTTTTGAACATGCTATCTAGGTTGGTCATAACTTTCCTTCCAAGGGGTAAGCGTCTTTTAATTTCATGGCTGCAGTCACCATCTGCAGTGATTTTGGAGCCCAGAAAAATAAAGTCTGACACTGTTTCCACTGTTTCCCCATCTATTTCCCATGAAGTGGTGGGACCGGATGCCATGATCTTCATTTTCTGAATGTTGAGCTTTAAGCCAACTTTTTCACTCTCCACTTTCACTTTCATCAAGAGGCTTTTGAGTTCCTCTTCACTTTCTGCCATAAGGGTGGTGTCATCTGTATATCTGAGGTTATTGATATTTCTCCCGGCAATCTTGATTCCAGCTTGTGTTTCTTCCAGTCCAGCATTTCTCATGATGTACTCTGCATAGAAGTTAAATAAACAGGGTGACAATATACAGCCTTGACGAACTCCTTTTCCTATTTGGAACCAGTCTGTTGTTCCATGTCCAGTTCTAACTGTTGCTTCCTGACCTGCATACAAATTTCTCAAGAGGCAGATCAGGTGGTCTGGTATTCCCATCTCTTTCAGAATTTTCCACAGTTTATTGTGATCCACACAGTCAAAGGCTTTGGCATAGTCAATAAAGCAGAAATAAATGTTTTTCTGGAACTCTCTTGCTTTTTCCATGATCCAGCGGATGTTGGCAATTTGATCTCTGGTTCCTCTGCCTTTTCTAAAACCAGCTTGAACATCAGAAGGTTCACGATTCACATATTGCTGAAGCCTGGCTTGGAGAATTTTGAGCATTACTTTACTAGCGTGTGAGATAAGTGCAATTGTGCGGTAGTTTGAGAATTCTTTGGCATTGCCTTTCTTTGGGATTGGAATGAAAACTGACCTTTTCCAGTCCTGTGGCCACTGCTGAGTTTTCCAAATTTGCTGACATATTGAGTGAAGCACTTTCACAGCATCATCTTTCAGGATTTGGAGTAGCTAAACTGGAATTCCATCACCTCCACTAGCTTTGTTTGTAGTGATGCTTCCTAAGGCCCTCTTGACTTCACATTCCAGGATGTCTGGCTCGAGGTGAGTGATCATACCATCATGATTATCTGGGTCATGAAGATATTTTTTGTACAGTTCTTCTGTGTATTCTTGCCATCTCTTCTTAATATCTTCTGCTTCTGTTAGGTCCATACCATTTCTGTCCTTTATCGAGCTCATCTTTGCATGAAATGTTCCTTTGGTATCTCTGATTTTCTTGAAGAGATCCCTAGTCTTTCCCATTCTGTTGTTTTCCTCTATTTCTTTGCATTGATCGCTGAAGAAGGCTTTCTTATCTCTTCTTGCTATTCTTTGGAACTCTGCATTCAGATGTTTATATCTTTCCTTTTCTCCTTTGGTTTTTGCTTCTCTTCTTTTCACAGCTATTTGTAAGTCCTCCCCAGACAGCCATTTTGCTTTTTTGCATTTCTTTTCTATGGGAATAGTCTTGATCCCTGTCTACTGTACAATGTCACGAACCTCTGTCCATAGTTCATCAGGCACTCTATCTATCAGATCTAGGCCCTTAAATCTATTTCTCACTTCCACTGTATAATCATAAGGGATTTGATTTAGGTCATACCTGAATGGTCTAGTGGTTTTCCCTACTTTCTTCAATTTAAGTCTGAATTTGGCAATAAGAAGTTCATGGTCTGAGCCACAGTCAGCTCCTGGTCTTGTTTTTGCTGACTGTGTAGAGCTTCTCCATCTTTGGCTGCAAAGAATATAATCAATCTGATTTCGGTGTTAACCATCTGGTGATGTCCATGTATAGAGTCTTCTCTTGTGTTGTTGGAAGAGGGTGTTTGTTATGACCAGTGCATTTTCTTGACAAAACTCTATTAGTCTTTGCCCTGCTTCATTCCATATTCCAAGGTCAAATTTGCCTGTTACTCCAGGTGTTTCTTGACTTCCTACTTTTGCATTCCAGTCCCCTATAATGAAAAGGACATCTTTTGGGGGTGTTAGTTCTAAAAGGTCTTGTAGGTCTTCATAGAACCGTTCAACTTCAGCTTCTTCAGCATTACTGGTTGGGGCATAGACTTGGATTACTGTGATATTGAATGGTTTGCCTTGGAAACAGAGATCATTCTGTCGTTTTTGAGATTGCATCCAAGTACTGCATTTCGGACTCTTTTGTTGACCATGATGGCCACTCCATTTCTTCTGAGGGATTCGTGCCCACAGTAGTAGATATAATGGTCATCTGAGTTAAATTCACCAATTCCAGTCCTGAAATGTTCACTGATTCCTAGAATGTCGACATTCACTCTTGCCATCTCTTGTTTGACCACTTCCAATTTGCCTTGATTCATGGACCTGACATTCCAGGTTCCTATGCAATAGAGGACTAGTTAAAGAAATAAGGTCCCTCCATAATAGAATATCATATATATATACACACAACCATGAAAACGAATGAGAAAACTCTCCATCTTCTCCAAGGTATGCCAATAACTAGCAAGGAAAAAATGTTGCAGAAATAATAAACTATATTCTGTGTAAAAAGAGAGGGGTAAGAATCCATATTTACTTCCTTGTATTTTCATAAAGAAATACTGGAAGGATATATAAGAAACTAAACACAAGGTTTCAGAGGATAGGAAAGGTGGTAGAAATAGCAGATACAAAATAAGGAACAAAGACAGACTTTTAACACCAAATTATATTTTTGGATTATGAGCCATGTAAATGTATCACTTATTCATAAAATTAAATTTAAAACTATTTTAAATAGTTTTAAAGGGCAATTTTCATACAAAGAAGGTGTGATTGTAAGTCAAAACAAAAATTATACCCCGAGTGAATGTCCCTGGTGGTCTAATGGTTAAGAATCCTCCTGCCAGTGCAAGGGACATGGGTTTGATCCCTGATCTGGAAACATCTCACATGCCTCAGAGCAAGTAATCCCATGGGCCACAACCACTGAGCCAGCATTCTAGAGCTCTCACTCTAGAGAATCGCAGCTACTGAGCCTGAGTGCCTAGAGCCCCAGCACTGCAGCAAGAGAGTAGCCCCCACTCGCTGCAAATAGAAAAAGCCTGGGCGCAGCAACGAAGACCTCACGCAGCCAAAAATAAAATAAAAATAAATTATATCCTGAGCAAAGCAGTCATTGCTTAGGATGAAAGATGTATTTTAAACTTTATAAGAATCTACTGTAGAACACAGGACACTCTACTCAGTGCTCTGTGGTCACCTAAATGGGAAGGAAATCCAAAAAAAGAGGGGCTTCCCTGGTGGTTCATATGGTAAAGAATTTGCCAGTAATGCGGGAGACCTGGGTTCGATACCTGGGTTGGGAAGATCCACTGGAGAAGGGAAAGGCTACCCGCTCCAGTATTCTGGCCTGGAGAATTCCAAGAGTTGTATAGTCCATGGGGTCGCAAAGAGTTGGACATGACCGAACGACTTTCACTCACTCTATGTACACTTTATGTATACATAAAGCTGATTCACTTTGCTGTACAGTAAAAACTAACACAATATTGTAAAACAATTATACTCCAATAAAAATTAAAAAAAAAAAAACTTGCCTCAGCAAGACAAAAGGAATGCACAAGCCCCAAACATTTCAAGATATCTTAAGTCCTACAGTAGTAACATGATGTGAATTAAAGCAAAAAGATGAATATAGCCGAGAGTTGGATGCCAGAAAACCAGCTAGACCAACAAGCTATGAGACATTGTAATATATATTTTATTTTTATTCTTGCCATGTCACAATGGAAAAGGTAAAGCTTTTGCTTGCCTGTTCATTAGGTGGAAGAAAGGAAAGAGGGAGTGGGAGAGAGGGGAAAGGCAGGGAAGGAAATGAGGAAGGGCCAAAGGGAGGAACAATGAATCCACAGATAAGAATGTAAATAGGTGAATGCTTTTTGCACAATAATTTTGTAATATCTATAAACACTTTTAACACACATGTCCTTTGACCCAGAATTCCCTTCTATGGGAATTTACTCAACAGATATATTCCCACAGGTATATAAAAGATGATTAATGTGCCTTATAAAGATTTTTATGCAGCATAATTTATAGGGCAAAATAAATGTTTACCAAGAGAAAACTAGTTAAATAATGAGGTGTCCCAAAATGCAACCCTCTACAGAATGAAGTCTATACAGAAACAAAAAGACGGGAGACTTCCATGGTGGTCCAGTGGTTAAGAATCCACCCTCCAACACAGGGGACATGCGTTTGCTCCATGGTCAGGGAACTAAGATCCCACGTGCTGTGGGACAACTAAGCCCATGGGCCACAATTACTGAGCACTTATGCCTCAACTAGAGAGGCTGTGCATCACAACTAAGACCCAATGCAGCCAAAAGTAAATAAATAATTTTCTAAAATATCAAAAAGATGGCTATGATATTAGCAAGTGAAAAAAGTTGCAGGATAGTAAACACTGTAATTCTATTTGTTTAAAGTTGAAATATGATTAAGGACAAGCATGTCTATAAAATATGTCTGGAAGGATCCAGTGATATCTGCCAATGATGAGTTAGGGTCAGGAGTGACACCAAGAATGGGGACAAGGAGAAGAGATGGGGAAGACCGATCAGAAAACATTAGTCTTTTGAACAGATTGTATTAGATTCTTGAGAGTCCCTTGGACAGCAAGATCAAACCAGTCAATCCTAAAGGAAATCAACTCTGAATATTAATTGGAAGGACTGACACTGAAGCTGAAGCTCCGACACTTTGGCCACCTGATGCGAAGAGCCAGCTCATTGGAAAAGACCCTGATGCTGGGAAAGATTGAGGGCAGGAGGAGAAGGGGGCGACAGAGGATGAGATGGTTATATGGCATCACCAAGTCAATGGACATGAGTTTGAGCAAACTCTGGGAGATAGTGAAGCACAGGGAAGCCTACCATGCTGCAGTCCATGGGGTCACAAAGAGTTGGACATGATTTAGCAACTGAACAATATTCCACATATTATTTTGTTTTCATTATGGGTAAATACACATAATATAAAATTTCCACTTTTAAATGTACAGTTCAGTGGCATTAAATATATTCACAGTGTTATGTAATTATCATGATTATCAGAACGCTTCATCTTCCCAAAATGAAACCCTGTACCCATTAAACAATAACTCCTCACCTCTTCCGACCCTCAACCCCTGACAACCATGCTCCTGTTTTCTGTCTTTACAAATGTGCCTATTCTGTGTACTGCATGTGAATGGAAACATACAATATTTGTCCTTTTATGTCTGGCTTATTTCTCTCATAATTTGTTCAAGGTTCATCCACATTGTAGCATGTGTCAGAATTTTATCCCCTTTTTTATACTGTAAAACTTTATATGACCAAGCCTGAGGACTTTATACCATAACACTTTTTTCCCCTAAAGTGGATCTGTAGCATTATATTAGTTTCAGGAGTACAATATCGTGAGTCAATATTTTTATAGATTATTCTCCATTTAAAGTTAGTGTAAAATGTTGGCTGTATTCCCTGTGCTATATATAACATGCTTGTACCTTACTTATGTCATACTTAACAGTCTGTACCTCTTAATTCCCTACCCCTATTTTGCCGCTCCCCACTAGTAACCGCTTGTTTGATCTCTGTATCTAAATCTGGTATCTCTGAATCCGTTTTTGTTTTGTTATATCTACCCATTTTTACTTTTTAGTTGCTGGAATTTCACCCCTTTGTATGGATGAATAGCATTCCGATATAGGGATATGCCACATTTGGTTTATCCATTCATCTATTCATGGATATTTGGATGTTTCCACCTTTTGGCTCTTACGAATGACGCTGTTATGAAGATGTGTAAATACTTAGATAGGTATATCAACAGATGAATCTATTTAAGTCCCTGGGCTTCCCCAGTGGCTCAGCTGTAAAGAATCTGCCTGCAATGCAGGAGCTGCGAGTTCAATCCCTGGGTCAGAAAGATCCCCTGGAGAAGGAAATGGCAACCCACTCCAGTATTCTTGTCTGGGAAATCCCATGGACAGAAGAGACTGGTGGGCTACAGTCCATGGAATTGCAAAGAGTCCCACACAACTTAGCGAGTGAGCACGCACTTTACAGCCAGATTGGCCTTCATGCTCTGCGGGTTGGCTGGGTCTTTACTCTCCCTGAAATGCAGGAGGATAGATGGGGAGGAAGGAAAACCCAGAGCGCCTGCACAGGGCTCGCTGTCTGTTTCCCCAGAGCCGCTGGTTGGGCTGGAAGGCGGGACAGTTTGGGGATGAGAGGTGGGTGAGAGGATGCCTCTCTGGCCTCTCCATCCGGCTTCTCTTCCAAGTTACCCCGCACAGCCGTTGCTCCGTTCGCCTGCCTGGACCCATTCTGCAGACGGAGCTGGAGACTGTCAAAGCCCAGAGAACAGCTTGTCAACAACCGGCTTCCACCCTTTCCTCCCCTCTCCCAACTCACTTTCCCCTCTCATCACCCCATCTCCCCAAACACTTCTGCCTCCTGTTCCTTAAAATCACCCCCACTTCTTCCTGCCCAGGCCAGGCTTTCACCAGCCCTTCCAGATGTGGCATATCCCTATAATGGAATACTAAGCCCGAGCCTACATGCTGCAGATACTGAAGTCTGCACACCCTAGAACCTGAGCTCTGCAATAAGAGAAGCCACTGCAGTGAGAAGCCCGCACACAGCAACCATCACCCAGCACAGCCCAAAATAAATAAAACAAAAGTAAGTAAAACATCTGTGTCTTATCCCTCTTTGTGCTGGCTCTTTGTTAGGTCTTACTGATAAACCAATGCAAATAACAGTGTCTAGAGTTTAATGGGTTTGCAATTTTACTGTGTTTATTTGCATGAAGATCCTGTACTAACTCAGGCTGCTAAAACTGTACTAAAGTAAGGAGAGCTTTCTGGGACCCTCGAATCACAGAATCCTGGCACTCACCAAAGTGTATGCATTCATTTCCTTTTCACAGGCCTCTCTCTCTCCCCATGATTCACTCTCTCTCCATCTTCCTTCTTCTCAGTTCTGCCCTCTGTCCCATGCAACCAGACCAGAGGACCCTGCTATCTGTCCCCACGGTGGCCAGGGGAAAAGCCACAGGGTCCAGGAGAAACTGAGCCCTATCTCTGGGGATTAGATGGCCTGATATCAGGGGGAGCACCAAGAGACTGAAGCTTTGGAGGGAGAGCAAAAGTGGGCTTGGCACAAGAGGTTAAGGGAGAAAATGGGCAAGGCTGGCTCTGACCATAGCCCCTAGGTTGGGTGCAGGAGTGAGGGAGGTATGGGTTGGGTCAAGCAGGTCCACAGCAGGAAGGAAGAACCTGGAATGATGGAGGGATGGAGCCGGCAACAGGGGTAGAGTGTGGACCAGGCTGGACCAAAGCAGGAGAAACTGGGTGGATACAGACTATGGGGAGTTGGGGGAAGGGCTCCTGAGGTCACTGTTGTAGCCTTCCTGCAGAAGCCAGAGATCAAGTTCAGGCTTGCTGGTCTCTAGCAACAGAGCCAACCTGGCAACCTCAGCAGAAAAGGGCATTGATGAGAAGGTGGAATGAAGCAGAAGAAGCAAAAAGTAGAAAGGTTAGAGTAAGGGACCCAGGGAGCCAGAACTGAGCTGACATCTATTGGGGTGCCTTCTAGCATGAGTCAACACCAGCCACATTTCTCTGGTTCTACCATCACCTCATGCAGGAGTCAAAGTCCAGGAGAGAAGCTCTCGTTGGCCCAGATGGAGTCACGTGGCCTCACTCTCTGGCTAGTGATGACTGCTTGCCACCTGACCTTGGATGTGTATTTCCCTAGAAGGAGATGGGGCTGCCACATCCAGAATAAGAAGTGAATGCTGAGAGGTCAGGCAACCAAAAATCTTCATGTCAGTCTGACAGTGGAAGGACCAGCCTCTAAATCTATCCCTAAAATTAAGAATTTGAATTGCTCGGTCATTATCCAAATGTCCAAACGGTATTGTGCCAAACTGCCAAACGAGTCCCAACCACTTCCTCTAATTTGGCCATTTCATCAAGTCTTGTGGCTCCGGGTAATGGCAGCCAGTCTCAGTGGAATAAGAAATGTAAAGCTCTGTTGTTGTTGTTGTTTATTTAGTTGAGTCCGACTCTTTGTGACCCCCATGGACTGTAGCCCTCCAGGCTCCTCTGTTTATGAGATTCTCCAGACAAGAATACTAGAGTGGGTTGCCATTTCCTACTCCAAGAGATCTTCCCGACCCAGGGATGAAACCCATGTCTCCTACATTGGCAGACAGATTCTTTACCACTAAGCCACCAGAGAAAGCTCTGTGCATATAATTACTGTTTAGGTTGTGACATTTCTCACTAGATTTCCTGCCAAGTCTCACTCAGGTTTCCATATCCACCCACAAAGCATATGGCACCCTCGCTGAAAGCAGCCCTTGGGAGGCCCACCCAGCTCACTATCACTTCACACCCCAGGGTGTGAAGGGCCAGAATTCTTGCCCAACTGGACCAAGCCATGTCCCTCCTGACACAGGGGGGTAATAGACAAGCACAGGCTGCAACATCATTTGAATTCTGAAAGACTGACAACAACTAAATGTCCATCAGGAGACAATGTATGAAATTATTCATGGTTTGTTGACTATTTCCTGGAGAAGGTCGTGGCAACCCACTTCAGTATTTTGCTTGGAGAATCCCATGGACAGAGGAGCCTGGTGGGCTGCAATCCATGAGGTCGCAGAGTTGGACATGACTGAGCAACCAAGCACAGCACATTGAATATTTGGCAACCAAAAAGCAACAAGTAGTTCTCTATTTGTATTGAAACAGAATGATCTAAAACTATGCTATTAGAAGCAAGGTGGCAAATGTTATACAGGGTATGACACTGCTTTGTGTAAAAAATGCACACTACTTTGTTCTCTCTCATATATGTATGTGGCATGAACAAAACAATAAAAGTATAAGCATTCAGAGCTTCCCCGGTACACCGTAAGGAAGAAGAGAGCCTCACAAAGGCAGTAGAAGAGGGATGAACAAGCTGGAGAGTCAAGGAGATAGTCTGGATTACCTGCAATAATGTGGCACCCCATTCTTAAGGAGTTTCTCAGGGTGGTACTGAGGGGCTTCTCTGGTGGTTCAGACAGTAAAGAATCTGCCTGCAATACAAGAGACCTGGTTCGATCCCTAGGTCAGGAAGATCCCTTGGAGAAGGGAATGAAAGGCTACCCACTCCAGTATTCTTGCCTGGAGAATCCCATGGACAGAGGAGCCTGGCAGTCTACAGTCTGTGGGGGCATGACTGATCGGCTAACACTTTCACCTTCACGGGGTGTTATTGTAGAAGGCAAATTTCATTTCTTTGGTCCATTCAGCATCTAAACTTCTGTCTGTGAGACAGGAACTTATTTGTTTATTTATTTATTTGGCTGCACTGGGTCTTAGTTACGGCACGTGGTATCTAGTTCCCTGACCAGGGGTCGAACCCAGGCCCCCCTTCATTGGGAGTGAACCACTGGACACCAGAGAAGTCCCAAGAACCCCCTCTTTAAAGGGGAGAATCCCAGGAATTCCCTGGCAGTCCAGTGGTTAGAACTCTGCGCTCTCACTGCTGAGGGCCCTTGTTCAGTCCCCTGGTCAGGGAACTAAATCTCACAAACTTTGCAGTGAGGTCAAATAAATAAGGAAATAAAATTTTTAAAAAATAGAAGGCAAAATCCTCTATATAAGAAAAGCAGGAGAGGCCAGAAGCTCAGTCTCCCAATTTATCTTGCAGGTAGGGTATGAACTCTTGGCTCCACCAAACAGACAGACTCATCCAGAGTTTGAATCAGAATTTAGGAACATAAGGCAGCCGGGGTGGCAGGACGTTCACTCTCCAGGGTGGCAGTTGCCAACAGCGTCCAGAGTGGGCATTGGTGATATTGTCAGCCATAGCCAATGTTGCCAGCCATAGTCCTCATCCGTCATCATGGTATTATAACCAGAGCAATTCTGGGACATGACCGGGGGATTGGTCTCACCTGCAGAGGCTCCCAGCTGTGAGCTATCCAGAGATGACATGAGCCCCCAGTATTGTCTAGTATAATAGAAAACAATGATTTCTGTTGCTTCTAGTTAAGAATCCTGACTGAGATACTTGCTTGTGTGGACGCTGTGAGCCTCTCTCTGTAGTGCTCTCAAGAGAGCTTCAGTAAAGCCTAGCAAAGACCTAGACAATTTTGAAAAGTGAAACCAAGGCCTTCTCTGGTGACCCAATGGCTAAGACTCCGCCCTCTCAATGCTAGGTGCCTGGGTTCAATCCCTGGTAGGGGTACTAGGTCCCACGTGCCACAGCTGAAAGTTCACACGCCACAGCTAAAGACTCTGAAAGCCACAATGAAGATCAAAGATCCTGCATGCCACAACTAGGACCCAGCACAGCCAAATAAATAAATATTTTATTTAACAAGTGAAGCCAGATTTGTGTTTCCTATGGACAATCACTGTTCTAAGGCAAGAACATGGAGGCCCAATTTTTTTTTTTTTAACACCAAAAACAGTTTGTATTGAGGTATAGCTGATCAACAATATGGTGATAGTTTCAGGTAAACGGTGAAGGGACTCAGCCATACATATACATGTATCCATTCTCCCCCAAACCCACCTCCCATCCAGGCTGGCTCATAACACTGAGCAGAGTTCCATTTGCTATACAATAGGTTTTTGTTGGTTATCCATTTTAAATATAGCAGTGTGTATATGACCTTCCCAAAGTCCTTAACTTATCCCTTCCCACCAGCAACCATGAATTCATTTTCTAAGTCTGTGAGGCTCTTTCTGTTTTGTAAGTTCATTTGTATCATTCCTTTTTATATTCCACATGTTAGTGATGTCATATGATATTTCTCCTTCTCTGACTTACTTCACTCAGTATGACTCCCTGGATCCATCCATGTTGCTGCAAAGTGGAGGCCCAGTTTTATTTGGGTTACGTACAACATGCACATCAGACACTGTAAATGTTGCCAGAGATTCTCACCAACCTGTTCCCATTGGCTGCCCTGAGAAATGAGAATGATGTGGGGAGGAAGACTTTTTTCTTCTCACTTGACATTCTTCTGTATTATTTGAATCTTTTAAAACCATATTCATATATTATTTTTAAATGTTTTTAACATTTAAAATAATTACTTAAGAAAGAAATGTGATATATCCTCAAATATACTGCAGTGTCTGCATAAGGGAAAAGATAAAGTAAAATATGCAGTCTGGCAAAAAGCATAGCCTTTTGAAGAAGCAGGTGGTGAGGGCTGGGTAGTCTGCTAGAGTCTTGATGTGGTAGGCTGTCAGAACTGCACATTTTTTTTTTTTTTAGCTTTTTAATTTGGCATCTCTTTATGTTACTTTATATTACTTGTGTGGGAAATGGTTATTTTAACACAGTCTTCAGCCTTTCAAGTGTTGCTCTGCTCTGCAGCAAACTTAAGGCAAAGGAGGGGACAGGGATAGGGAGAAAGGGCCCAGGTTAGCAGCAAGAGGTGGGAGATAAAAGTGTAGTACATACAGGGAGTTCCCTGATGGTCCAATGGCTAAGACTCTACGTTCTCAATAAAGGGAGCCAGGTTCCATCCCTGGTCAGGGAACTAGATTTCACATGCCACAATTAAGAGTTCGAATGCCACAACTAAAGATCCCGAATGCTGCAACTGAGACCCTGTGCAGTCGAATACATACATTTTTTTAATTAAAAAAAAACTTAGTTCACACATAGAAGTGGCCCAGAGGGTCACCTGCACCGGAAGGGGACATTGAATAAACCAAAGTCAAAAGGAGGGAAATTTAAAATTGTGATATATCCATACAATGAAATAGTACTCAGCAACAAAAACTGAAGTATTACTGATATACCCAGCAATGTACAAGAATCTCACAGACATTATCTTACTGCAAAAGTCAGACAAAAAAGAGTGCACACTGCTTGATGAAATTTATATGAAATTCTAGAAAAGGCAAAACTATGGTGACACAAAGCAGAAGTGGGAGAGACTGACCGCAGATGGACAAGAGGAAATTTGGTGATGGTGGGGGGTGATGGAAACATTCTCTAACTTGATTATGCTGATATTCACACTGGTGTATACATTTGCCAAAACTCATCCTACTGTATACTTAAAATGGGTGCACTTTATTGTATGCAAGGTTAGGGTTGGGATTTGGGTTTGGGTTCAATAAAGTTGATTTTTTTAAAATATTTATTTATTTGGCTGTGTTGGGTCTTAGTTGAGGCATATGGGATCTTTTTTAGTTGTGGCATGTGGGATCTAGTTCCTTAATCAGAGATCGAACCTGGGCCTCTGCATTGGGACCTCAGAGTCTTAACCAACGGACCACCAGGGAAGTCCATAAAGTCGATTTTTTAAAAAACAGAGGAGGGGGTTTTGAGTGAGGGTCTTATACGCTGGGTTATATTTACTCTAGTATGTGTGTTTGATGGTATTTATGAGTGAATAATGGAAGAGGATGAACCTGCTGTTGCCCATTTGGATACAGGCCATAACTAATTGGAAGCCAAGTTTCCAAGTGTTAGAGAAGAGCAAACCAGGCCTCTATCCATCCATCCACATCCTTGGCCTGGTGCCAACGGATGCCAGGCAAAAGTGAGCAGTTGGAGTAACTCTCCTCTCGCCACTGTCCCTGCAGGAAAGGAGAGTGAGACAGAGCATCACTCTGAGCAGGGCCAACTGCCCAGCCCAGGGCCTTGGCCAACCCCAAGCCCAGGACATCTTCATCAGCAAAGCACCAGGTGTGTGAGTTGGCCACAGCCTCCATTTCAGTTTCAAGATTTGGCATTTATCCTTCTATGGGAAAATAAACGAGCAACATCAAGGGGAAAGCAGACTCAAGAAGATAATGATGGATTTCTCTGATGGTCCAGTGATTTAAAAAAAAAAAAAAAATCTGCTTGCCAATGCAGGGGACAAGGTTTGATCCCTGGTCTGGGAAGATTCCACATATCCCAGAGCACCTAAGACTCTGTGCTGCAATTACTGAAGCCTACCGCTGAGAGCCTGTGCTCTGCAACAAGAGAAGCATCCACGAGAAGTCGACGAACCACATCAAAAGTAGCCCCCTGCTCACCGCAACTAGAGAAAACCCACACAAAAGCAGCAAAGACCCAGCTCAGCCAAAAAATGATTAATTAATTTTTTTTAATAAATAAATAACAGAAATGAAAAATACACTAGAAGGAATCAACAGTAGATTCAATGATACAAAGAAACAAATCAGCAAACTAGAATCAGAGTAGTGGAAATCAACCAAACTGAACAGAAAAAGAAAAAAATAATATAAAAAATGGGGACAGTTTAAGAGACCTCTGACACAAAAATCAAACAACTAACATTTACGTTATGGGGGTCCCTGGAGGAGAAAAGAGAGAGAAAGGGCCAGAGAACGTATTAGAGGACATAATACCTGAAAGCTTCCCTAACCTGAGAAAGGAAACAGACATCCAGGTCCAGGAAGCACAGAGACTCCCAAATAGGATCAACTCAAAGAGGAAAACACCAAGACATATTATAATTAAAATGGCAAAGAATAAAGATAAAGAACCAGTCAGTCCTAGAGGAAATCAGCCTTGAATATTCATTGGAAGGACTGACACGGAAGCAGAAGCTCCAATACTTTGGCCACCCCATGTGAAGAGCCAACTCATTGGAAAAGACCCTGATGCTGGGAAAGATTGAGGGCACGAGGAGAAGAGGGTGCAGAGGATGAGATGGTTGGATGGCATCACCAGCTCAATGGACATGAGTTTGAGCAAACTCCAGGAGATGGTAAAGGACTGAGAAGCCTGGCGTGCTGCAGTCCATGGGGTCACAAAGAGTCGGACACGACTTAGCAACTGAACACACACACAGATAAAGAGAACATTAAAGCTGGAAGGAAAAAGCAACAAGTGACATACAAGGAAACTCCCGTAAGTCTGTCAGCTGACTTTTCAGCAGAAAGTCTACAGGCCAGAAGGGAATGGCATAATATATTTAATGTGATAAAAGGGAAAAAACTACAACCAAGAATACTTTATCTGCAAGGCTTTGGTTCAGATTCGATGAAGCGATCAAAAATTTTACAGACAAGCAAGAGCCTGTAAAACCATCAAACTGTCTTTAAGAGAAATGTTAAAGGGACTTTTCTAAATGAAAAAGATGGATCACTTCAGCAGTACATACACTAAAATTGGAACCATACAGAAGAAGATTAGCATGGACCCTGCACAAGGATGATATGCAAATTCGTGAAGCTTTCCATATTTTTACCAAACAAAAGTAGAGTCACAGATGTAGGAAACAAACTTATGGTTACTAGAGGATTGGGGGTAGAGGCTGTGGACAAATTGCGAGATTGGAATTGACATACACACACTACTGTATATTAAATAGATAACTAATAAGGACTTACTGTATACTCAATACTCTAATTGCCTATATGGGAAAGAATCTTTTTAAAATTGTTTTTTTTTAATTAATTTTTATTGAAGTATAGTTGCTTTACAATGTGTTAGTTTCAACTGTAAAGCAAAATGAATCAGCCATACATCTATATATATTTCCTACCTTTTGGATTTCCTTTCCATTCAGATCTCTGCAGTGCATTAAGTAGAGTTCCCAGTGCAATACAGTAGGTTCTCACTAGTTATCTATTTTATCATAGTGTTAATAGTGTATGTATGTCAATCCCAATCTCCTGATTCCTTTAGCCCACTCCTCTCCCCCTTGGTATCCATAAATTTGTTCTCTACATCTGTGTTTCTAGTTCTACTTTGCAAATAAGATAATCTATACCGTGTTTTTAATTTCCACACATATGTGTTAATATAAGATTTTTGTTTTTTCTTTCTGACGTACTTCACTCTATATGATACTTTCTAGGTCCATCCACATCTCTACAAATGATACAGTTTCGTTCCCTTTTATGGCTGAGTACTATGCCTTTGTATATACGTACCACACCTTCTTTATCCATTCTTCTGTAGATGGACATCTGTTCTCAATCCTGTCCCTACTTGGCTCAGCCACACAGTCCCTCCCTGTGTAACCCACACCCTACTCTGTCCCCTTACACTTTTGTCCATAAGGCGAACAGTTCGTGTTTGATAGGTAGTTGCTTTCATTATAGGGTCTTTGGTAGAAAAAAAATCACCTAAATTCATGGATCACATGGAGTGGTCTCTTGGTTGGCTACACTCAAGAAAAGATATTCTGAGACTCCCCCCTCCCCCTGCAGATCAGCAGGAACCTGGCGTGGGGGTGGTCTCCCTGAATGTCAGCACTGGAACAATAAGGGGAGGGCCTCCAGTATGGGAATGGTGTGCCTCCCAGGGATGCTGGGGGAAATACTGCACTGCCAAGGGCAGAACCACTTTTCCCTGGGTGGTTTCACGCATCACTATTAGTGTTCATATTATCATTGCTATTTTTATGGATGCCTTCTCTTCTTGCTACTGGGCATTTTAAGCCTCTCTGGCGGGGCCAAGCCTCAGTGAAACTTGAAATTCTGTGTACAGATAAGAAAGTTACAGGTCATGGAAGTCTGGCCCATGGGTCCTTGAGATGGGTCTCTAGGAACCTATTTGTCTGGGCAGCTTATCAGGGAGACCTACCCAGCCATGACTCCCAGCCCAGGCCATTCGGTTGGTGAAAGATAACTTGACCTGTCTCCTCCAGGCCTCACAGCCCTCTCCCTGCTCTGAACCCCACTGCACTATCTGGCATGTCATTGCACTAGAAGTGAATTGCTTCTCTCTCCCCACTTGCCTTTGAGCTCCAAGGAGGATGGACTGTGCCTCAGGCTGTGGAGGAGAGTGGCATAGAATTGGAGAATCAGCTGAGGGGCAGAGGGAAGGGCATGGGGCCCTTTCTCTGCTCTGCTAGATGCACTGTAGATCCTCTAAGCCTCTCTTTTCCCATCTATATAAGGAGAGAAATAAGCCCTACCTACCTCATAGGGATTAAAGCTGCACTGTCCAATATGGTAGCCCCTAGCCACGTGTGGCTATTGAGAATTTGAAGCATAGCTAGTCCAAATGGACATGTGCCCTAAGTGTAAAATGCACACCAGTATTTTTGTATCAAAAAATAAACATAAGATCTCTCAATGATTCATATATTCATCACACAATATTTTCTATGTGTGTGCTCAGTCTCTTGGTTGTGTCTGACTCTTTATGACTCCATGGACTGTAGGCTGCCAGGCTCCTCTGTCCGTGGGATTTCTCAGGCAAGAATACTGGAGTCGGTGGCCATTTCCTACTCCAAGGCATCTTCCTGACCTAGGGATAGAACCCTTGTCTCCTTCGCCTCCTACATATGCAGGCGGGGTGGGTTCTTTACCACTGTGCCCGCCACCTGGGAAGCCCCCATATTTTTGATATATTGGGCTAAATTAATTATATTATTAAAATTAACTCCACCTATTTCTTTTTACTTCTCAAAATGTACCTACTAGAAAAATTAAAATTGGGACTTCCCTGGTGGTCCAGTAGCTAAGACTCTGCTCTCCCAACACAGGGTGCCCAGGTTCAGTCTCTGATCAGGGAACTAGATCCCGTGTGCCACAGCTGAAGATTCCAGATTCCGCATGCTGCAACTAAGATCCAGCACAGCCAAATAAATATTTGTAAAATAATAATAATAAATAAAAGTAATGGCACCCCCTCTCAAGCCTGGGTTTCCAGACAACACTTTTAAAAAAGAAAGAAAAATTGCAATTACATATGAGTTTGCATTATAATACTTCTATTGGAGAGTGCCAGTTTAGAAAACCAAGAAGGCACAGTAGACAGCTATCTGGATTGACAAAGTCATTACCCTGTTTTTTCTCTTCCATTCTTCTCCCTGTCTTCTCACCTCAAAGACTGTGGACTTGAAAAGTCCCCATCAAACCTAACAGTCTGGGAATTTTTGAGCTGAAAAGGCCATGGAATCCAAACCTCCCCAACCCACCCAATGCAGATAACGAATCTGAGATTTGGAGCAAATAATTAGATAACCCCTGATGATCAACCAGCAAGATAATCTCCCCAGGAGTTTGGGGGACTTTTCTGTCCCAGAAACTGCTTTTGTTTCTCTCACCCATAGATTCTTTCTCCATGTCAGTCTATGCCTGGTTTTCTTCAGTGACCTAATAATATAAAGGAGCTTTGGGAACAGACTTGTGGTTGCCAAGGGGGAGGAGGGGAAGTGGGAGACAGATGGCTTGGGAATTTGCATTTAGCAGATGCAAAGTAGTATATATAGAATGGATGAATAACAAGGTCCAACTGCAGAGCACAGTGAACTATATTCAATATCCTGTAATAAATCATAATGGAAAAGAACATAAAAAAGAATGTATGTATATGTATAACTGAGTCACTTTGCCATACAGCAGTAATTAACACCGGGAGAAAGCAATGGCACCCCACTCCAGTACTCTTGCCTGGAGAATCCTATGGACAGAGGAGCCTGGTAGGCTGCAGTCCATGGGGTCACTAAGAGTCGGACACGACTGAGCGACTTCACTTTCACTTTTCACTTTCATGCATTGGAGAAGGAAATGGCAACCCACTCCGGTGTTCTTGCCTGGAGAATCCCAGGGACAGGGGTGCCTGGTGGGCTGCTGTCTATGGGGTCGCACAGAGTCGGACACAACTGAAGCGACTTAGCAGCAGCAGCAGTAGCAGCAGCAGTAATTAACACAACATTGTAAATCAATGATACATCAATCAAAAAAAGAAAAACTGTTAACAGTTTCACTTGATAAAAATAATACATAAATAAATAGGAGCTCTGGGTCCCCTGTACGTACAAAGGCCCTGGGGTTAGCAAAGGCCAATTCAAGTGGCCCTGGACAAAAAAACACCACACACAGGTAATGTTCGTCTGCCTGGATTCAACTTGCTGGGCTCTAGAATGGGCCCTGGGACTTCTCTGGTGGTCCAGTGGTTAAGACTCCATGCTTCCAATGTAGGGGGTGTGGGTTCAGTTCCTGGTTGAGGAACTAAGATCCCACATACCAAACAGCATGGCCCAAAATAAAATGAAAATAAACAAAAATAATAAATAAATTGTAACAGGTGTTTAAAAAACAAACAAACAAACATAAGATGGGCCCTGTCCCCTCTTTACTTTATGTTTGGTGGTAGTGGTGGTTTAGTCACTCAGTCGTGTCTAATTTTTGTGCAACCCCATGGACTGTAGTCTGCCAGGTTCCTCTGTCTATGAAATTTCCAGGCAAGAATACTGGATTGGGTTGCCATTTCCTTCTCCAGGGGATCTTCCCAACCCAGGGACTGAACTCTTGTCTCCTGCATTGGCAGGCAGATTCTTTACTGCTGAACCACCCAAGTGACACTAGTGGTAAAGAATCCACCTGCCAATACAGGAGACAAGGGTTCAGTCCCTGGGTTGGGAAGATCTCCTGCAGAAGGAAATGGCAACCCACTCCAGTATTCATGCCTGGGAAATTCCATGGATAGAGGAGCCTTGGCAGGGGGCTACAGTACATGGGGTCACAAAGTGTCATACACGACTGAGCACACACACACCAGAAGCATTTACCTTATGTTTACTTTGGAGCAGAGGCCCAGTGAGGGAATAGACATACATGTGAGTCATTTGAAGGCAAGTTATCTGTCAGAGACATGTGTGTCCCACATGCTATTAATGGATAACAAGAATGAGTGAATGCTTTGGCACAAATCCTCACAGGGCTTGTCAGCCGACAACAGCAACTGCAAACCGTGGACATCTGAGACTCTAAGCTCATCCACCCACATTTAGTCAGTGGGAAAAAGGAGGTCACAGAGAAGGAGGGGAAGGGGCTGCCCAATCCCAGAGGCCAAGTTTGTAGACACCTAGGAGCACACTCTGGAGAAGGCAATGGCACCCCACTCCAGTACTCTTGCCTGGAAAATCCCATGGATGGAGGAGCCTGATGGGCTGCAGTCCATGGGGTCGCTAAGAGTCGGACACGACTGAGCAACTTCACTTTCATTTTTCACTTTCATGCTTTGGAGAAAGAAATGGCAACCCACCCCAGTGTTCTTGCCTGGAGAATCCCAGGGACAGGGGAGCCTGATGGGCTGCCATCTATGGGGTCGCACAGAGTCGGACACGACTGAAGTGACTCAGCAGCAGCAGCAGGAGTACATTCAGTCCATCCCTGGTGAGTGTTTTACAACCACGTTGCTTGAAAGTTTTGAAATAACATTTATTATTCAGATGTTTTTAGAATTTTTTGAAAACACACAGAAAAAAATCCCATCACCCAATTCCCCCAACCAGAAATGATCCCATCAATTTTTAGTGTCTTTATTTAAATATCTTTTTTGCTACTCATATGTAGAGTAGAATACTCATATGTAGAGTAGAATTTTTTCTACTTTTTTTCTACACATATGTAAACATATGTGTAGCGGCTTCCCAGGTGGTACTAGTGGTAAAGAACCCACCTGCCAATGCAGGAGACGCAAGAGACACAGGTATGACCCCTGGCTCATGAACATCCCTGGAGAAGGAAATGGCAACTCACTCCAGTATTCTTGCCTGGGAAATCCCATGGACAGAGGAGTCTGGTGGGCTGGAGTCACAAAGCGTTGGACATGATTGAGTGACTGAGCACAAACATCTATGTACTTTTTCTTTTACAAAAATATGATACTACTACAACTTTTTAAAATATTTATTTGGCTGCACCAGGTCATAGCTGTGGCATGCAAACTCTTAGTTGCTGTGATGTGGGATCTAGTTCCCTGACCAAGGATGAAACCTCACTCTGTGCATTGGGAGTGCAGAATCTTAGCCACTGAACCACCAGGGAAGTCCCCTAATACAACATTTTAGATATTTTCTCTCTGAATAAAGAGTAAACATTTTTCCAAGTGAAATATTCTTTTACACTATTATTACACTATCTTTAATGGCCACATGGTATTCCATTGAATAAACTGATTCCTGATTATTGGGCATTGGGGCGTCCTCTAGTTTTTCTCCATTATAACAATACTAGAGGGACTTGCCTGGTGATCCAGTGGCTGAGATTTCTCCTTCTAGTGCAGGGGGAATGGGTTAGATCCCTGGTGGGGGAGCTAAGATCCCACATCCTCTAGGCCAACAAGCCAGAATATAAACAACAGAAGAAATATTGTAACAAACTCAGTAAAGACTTTAAAAAATGCTACAATGAACATTCTAGAACAAAATATATGGAATGAGTCCCCCCAACACAGATCTTGGCAATGATTTATCTGATGACGCCAAAAGCATCTACAACAAAAGCAAAAATAAACAAAGGGGAGAACATCAAACTAAAAAGTCTCTGCACAGCAAGGAGACAAATAACAAAACGAAAAGGCAGCCTCTAGAATGGGAGAAAAACTTTGCAAACCATGTATCAGATAAGGGGTTAAGATCCAAAATGTATAAAGAAATCATACAACTCAACTGGAAACAGTAATAATCCAATTTAAAAAATGGGCAAAGGGGACTTCCAGGGTGGTGCAGTGGATAGGAATCTGTCTGCCAATGGAGGGGACTCGGGTTCAATCCCTGGTCTGAGGAGATTCCACATGCCACAGAGCAACAAAGCCTGTGTGCCACAACTGCCGGTGCCACACTCCAGGGCCCACAAGCCGCGACTGCTGAGCTTGGGTGCTGCAAATACTAAAGCCCGTGCACCTAACCTGGAAGGGCCCTCACTCGCCGCAACTAGAGGAAGCCGGAGCAAAGCAATGAAAACCCAGTTCAACCAAAAATAAATAAAATTATTTTTTTTTTATGGGCAAAGGAACTGAATAGATGTTTCGCTAAAGAAGACTTATGAATGACCAACAAGTATATGAAAACTTGTTCAACATCCCTAACCATCAGGGAAATGCAAATCAAAACCACAGTGAGATATCTCACATCTGTTAAAATAGCTATTATCAAAAAGACAAGAGATTACAAGTGTTGATGAGGTTTTAAAGAAACGAGAACATTTCTACACTTGTGGTGGGAAGGTAAATTGGTAAAGCCACCATGGAAAACAGTAGGGAAGTTCCTCAAAAACTTAAAAATGAAACTGCCATATGATCCAGTAATCCTACTTCTTAGTATATATCCAAGGGAAATTAAATCAGTATCTTAAAGCAATATGTGCACTCTCATGTTTATTGCAATATTATTCATGATAGCCAAGATATTGGAAACAACAGAAGTGTCTGTCCATGGATGAACAGATAAAGAAATTGTGAGATATTTTATCAACGCTAATAAAATGGGTAAACACACATATATGATAAAATATTTTTCAGCCTTAAAGGAAATCCTTGTTATACTGAGTGAAGTAAGTCAGGTAGAGAAAAATAAATGTCATATGATATAGTTTATATGTGGAATCTGGAAAAATGGTGCAAATGAACTTATTCACAAAACAGAAATAGAGTCAAGATATAGAAAACAAACTTACAGGTACCAAGGGGAAAAGTGGGGGAGGGATAAACTGGGAGATTGGAATTGGCAATACACAAGCGGTGGCTGTGTGGCAAGCTACCCCACGTCCAAGGTCAGGAGCAGCGGCCGAGAGGAGCTACCCCACGTCCAAGGTCAGGAGCAGCAGCCAAGAGGAGCTACCCCATGTCCAAGGTCAGGAGCAGCAGCCAAGAGGAGTTACCCCATGCCCAAGGTCAGGAGTGGCTGGCCAAGAGGAGATACCACACATCCAAGGTAAGGAGCAGCGGCTGCACTTTGCTGGAGCAGCCATAAAGAGATACCCCACATCCAAGGTAAGAGAAACCCAAGTAAGATGGTAGATGCTGAGAGAAGGCATCAGAGGGCAGACAGACTGAAACCACAATCACAGACAACTAGCCAATCTTTTCACATGGACCACAGCCTTGTCTAACTCAGTGAAACTAGGCTATGTCATGTGGGGCCACCCAAGACAGTTGGGTCATGGTGGAGAGGTCTGACAGAATGTGGTCCACTGGAGAAGGGAAGGGCAAACCACTTCAGTACTCTTGCCTTGAGAACTCCATGAACAGTATGAAAAGGCAAAAGATAGGACACTGAAATATGAACTCCCCAGGTCAGTAGGTACCCAATATGCTACTAGAGATCAGTGGAGAAACTCCAGAAAGAATGAAGGGATGGAGCCAAAGCAAAAACAACATCCAATTGTGGATATGACTGGTGATAGAAGCAAGGTCCAATGCTGTAAAGAGCAATATTGCATAGGAACCTAGAATTCTAGGACCATGAATCAAGGCAAATCGGAAGTGGTCAAACAGGAGATGGCAAGAGTGAATGTTGACATTTTAGGAATCAGCGAACTAAGATGGACTGGAATGGGTGAATTTAACTCAGATGACCGTTATATCTACTACTGTGGGCAGGAATCCCTTAGAAGAAATGGAGTAGCCATCATAGTCAACAAAAGACTCCGAAATGCAGTATTTGGATGCAAGCTCAGAAACAACAGAATGATCTCTGTTTGTTTCCAAGGTAAACCATTCAATATCACAGTAATCCAAGTCTGTGCCCTGACCAGTAACATTGAAGAAGCTGAAGTTGAATGGTTCTATGAAGACCTACAAGACCTTTTAGAAATAACACCCAAAAAAGATGTCCTTTTCATTATAGGGGACTGGAATGCAAAAGTAGGAAGTCAAGAAACACCTGGGGTAACAGGCAAATTTGGCCTTGGAGTACAGAATGAAGCAGGGCAAAGGCTAATAGGGTTTTGCCAAGAGAACGCACTGGTTATAGCAAACACCCTCTTCCAACAACACAAGAGAAGACTCTACACATGGACATCACCAGATGGTCAATAGCGAAATCAGATTGATTATACTCTTGCAGCCAAAGATGGAGAAGCTCTACACGTCAGCAAAAGCAAGACCTGGAGCTGACTGTGGCTCAGATCATGAACTCGTTATAGCCAAATTCAGACTTAAACTGAAGAAAGTGGGGGAAAGCACTAGACTATTCAGGTATGACCTAAATCAAATCCCTTATGATCATACAGTGGAAGTGAGAAATAGATTTAAGGGACTAGTTCTGATAGAGTGCCTGATGAACTATGGACGGAGGTTCATGACATTGTACAGGAGACAGATATCAAGACCATCCTTAAGAAAAAGAAATGCAAAAAAGCAAAATGGCTGTCTGAGGAGGCCTTACAAATAGCTATGAAAAGAAGAGAAGCCAAAAGCAAAGGAGAAAAGGAAAGATATACACATTTGAATACAGAGTTCCAAAGAATAGCAAGGAGAGATAAGAAAGCCTTCCTCAGTGATCAATGCAAAGAAAGAGAGGAAAACAATAGAATGGGAAAGACTAGAGATCTCTTCAAGAAAATTAGAGATACCAAGGGAACATTTCATGCAAAGATGGGCTCAATAAAGGCCAGAAATGGTATGGACCTAACAGAAGCAGAAGATATTAAGAAGAGATGGCAAGAATACACAGAAGAGCTGTACAAAAAATATCTTCACGACCCAGATAATCACGATGGTATGATCACTCACCTAGAGCCAGACATCCTGGAATGTGAAGTCAAGAGGGCCTTAGGAAGCATCACTACAAACAAAGCTAGTGGAGGTGATGGAATTCCAGTTGAGCTATTTCAAATCCTAAAAGATGATGCTGTGAAAGTGTTGCACTCAATATGTCAGCAAATTTGGAAAACTCAGCAGTGGCCACAGGGCTGGAAAAGGTCAGTTTTCATTTCAATCCCAAAGAAAGGCAATGCCAAAGAATGCTCAAAATACCATACAATTGCACTCATCTCACACGCTAGTAAAGTAATGCTCAAAATTCTCCACACCAGGCTTCAGCAATATATGAACCATGAACTTCCAGATGTTCAAGCTGGCTTTAGAAAAGGCAGAGGAACCAGAGATCAAATTGCTAACATCTGCTGGATTATCAAAAAAGCAAGAGAGTTCCAGAAAAACATCTGTTTCTGCTTTATTGACTATGCCAAAGCCTTTGACCTTGTGGATCACAACAAACTGTGGAAAATTCTGAAAGAGATGGGAATACCAGACCACCTGACCTGCCTCTTGAGAAACCTATATGCAGATCAGGAAGCAGCAGTTAGAATGGACATGGAACAACAGACTGGTTCCAAATAGGAAAAGGAGTATGTCAAGGCTGTATATTGTCACCCTGCTTACTTAACTTCTATGCAGAGTACATCATGAGAAACGCTGGGCTGGATGAAGCACAGGCTGGAATCAAGATTGCTGGGAGAAATATCAGTAACCTCAGATATGCAGATGACACCACCCTTATGGCAGAAAGAGAAGAACTAAAAAACCTCTTGATGAAAGTGAAAGAGGAGAGTGAGAAAGTTGGCTTAAAACTCAACATTCAGAAAACGAAGATCATGGCATCCAGTCCCATCACTTCATGGCAAATAGATGGGAAAACAGTGGAAATAGTGGATGACTTGATTTTTGGGGGCTCCAAAATCACTGCAGATGGTGACTGCAGCCATGAAATTAAAAGACACTTACTTCTTGGAAGGAAAGTTATGACCAACCTAGACAGCATATTAAAAAGCGGAGACATTACTTTGTCAACAAAAGTATATCTAGTCAAGGCTATGGTTTTTCGATAAGTCATGTATGGATGTGAGAGTTGGACTATAAAGAAAGATGAGTGCTGAAGAATTGATGCTTTTGAACTGTGGTGTTGGAGAAGACTCTTGAGAGTCCCTTGGACTGCAAGGAGATCCAACCAGTCCATCCTAAAGGAGATCAGTTCTAGGAGTTCATTGGAAGGACTGATGTTGAAGGTGAAACTCCAATACTTTGGCCACCTGATGCGAAGAGCTGACTCATTTGAAAAGACCCTGATGTTGGGAAAGATTGGAGGCTGGAGGAGAAGGGGATGACAGAGGATGAAATGGTTGGATGGCATATCCAACTCAATGGACATGAGTTTGTGTAAAGTCTGGGAGTTGGTGATGCACAGGGAGGCCTGGCGTGCTGTGGTTCATCGGGTAATAAACAGTTGGACACGACTGAGCGACTGAACCGAACTGAACTGAATTACTATATATAAAACAGATAACTAATAAGGACCTACTGAATAGCACAGGGAACTTTACTCAATGACCTATATGGGAATAGAATGTAAAAAAGAGTGGATATATGAATATGTATAACTGATTTATTTTTCTGTACACTTGAAACTAACACATTTTAAATCAAGTATGCTCCAAAAAAAATTAATTGTAAAAAATAGGAAATCTTGTCATTTGCAATCATATGGATGAATTTGGAGGGTGTTATGCAAGGTAAAATAAACCGGACACAGAAAGACAAATATCGCATGCTATCAGTTATAAGTAAAATCTTGAAAAGTCGAACTTAGGAAAACAGAAACAAGAAATGGTGTTTTCCAGGGACTTGGGAGTGAAGGAAATGGGAAGATGTTGGTCATAAGGTACAGACTTTCAAATATAAAATGAATAAGTTCTAGAGAGCTAATATAAAGCATGACAACTATAATTAATAATAGATCACATACTTAAAATGTGCTGAGGGTAGAAATTTTTTTGTTTTTTGGCCATGCCCCACAACTTGTGGGATATTAATTCCCCAACTAGGAACTGAATTTGGGCAGTGAAAGCATGGAGTCCTAAGCACTGGACTACCAGGGAATCCCTGAGAGTAGATCTTAAGGGCTCTCCCCTCACCACCTCCTCCACACACAAAGGTGTTGGATATGTTAATTAGCTTTACTGCAGTAATCATTACACAAGGTATGTGTGTGTGCTCAGTCGCTAAGTCATGTCCGACTCTTTGTTACCCCATAGACAGTAGCTCACCAGGCTCCTCTGTCCAGGGAATTTTCCAGTCAAGAATACTGGAGCTGGTTGCCATTTCCTTCTGCAGGGGATCTTCCCCACCAGGGAATCCACCCGGTGTGTCTGTGACATGTCTTGCATTGGCAGGCAAATTCTTTACCACTGCGCCACCTGGGAAGCCCATACAAGGTATACATGTATCAAAACACCACACTGTAAGCCTTAAATATGTCCAATTGTTTTTTCACTCATACCTCAATAAGGTTGAGGGAAAAATCATTGTAAAATGATGTTTCATTTCTTCCAATGATGCTAAAGTGTGGGAACAATCAGCAAGGACCTATTGTATAGCACAGGGAACTCTACTCAATATTCTGTGATAACCTGTATGGGAAAAGAATTAAAAAAAGAATGGATGTATGTTTATGTGTAACTGAATCACTTTGCTGTACAACTGAAACTAACACAATATTGTAAATCAACTATATTCCAATATGCATAAAAATTAAATTTTAAAACACATAATGGAAAAGAATCTGAAAAAGAAGAAAAAAGTGTGGGAAAAAGTGCCAATTTTTGTCACATTTGTTGCAACTCTAGTTGGTATTTTTTATAGTGCCTTTATGATCTTATGGTGTTTTTCATGATTATAGGGTGAAGTCTACCAGTATTTCCTTTATTGTTTTAGATTTGTTTGTGTGGTTTTAAAAAGTCTTTACACAAGGATAAAAATTTTTCTGTTTTCTTATAAATTTTATTAAAGATTTTACTTATAAAAATTTATATTTTACCTAACTTGAAATTAATTTTGTTATGATATGATTCAGAATCTAATTTCATATTTCTTTTTCCTCCTGAATGATTCTTCCAAATATCTCATTTATTCCAAGGTTTCTCACTAGTGGCACTTCTGATATTTGGGGCCAGGTAATTCTTTGGGGGTTGTCCTGTACACTCAGGATGTCTAACAACATTTCTGATCACTATCAAATTCTAGTAGCGTTATACCAGTTGTGACAACCAAAAATGCCTCTAGATGTTGCCCAGGGTCCCCTGGGAAAAAAATCACCTCAAATTGACAACCACTGATTTATCCTTCCCCTGAAATGATTTGAAATACTACATAGACCACAAAATACGTTCTTATATATCATATACACTTGGTGACATTTCAGAACTTTCTATTCAGTTCCAGTTATTTGATGTTTATTCTTAGACTATATAAAAAAGAGTCCCAAACAGTTTTCATTATTGTAGTTTTGAATGAACCTTTAATCAGTTTACACTCTTGTTTTTTCAGTTTCTTTTCTATTCTTCACAGAGGATACTTTATCTTATTGAGTGATTGAATGGAAAGGAACAAAAGAGACCCAAGTGGAATCTGGGACATGGGAGGCACCCCCCTCCTCCCCCGTCATGTCAAAGAGGCCCACACTGGGTGGAACAGGCAGGCATGGGTCTGTCTGGAACTGATAAGAGGAAAGGCGCCTAATAGGATCTGGAAGTCACAACCCCAGGATCATCTGTTGAGACCCAAAGGGAAGAAGCTACAGAAGATAAAATCAGGAAGAGAAGGCAGCCCTTTGATCTGCTGTATTCCTAGGTGGGGCTGAGGGAAGGAAGTGGGGGAACAGGACAATTATGATTATTTACAGAGTATCTGGCCTTCCCTGGGGGCTCAAATGGTAAAGAATCCGCCTGCAATATGGGAGACATGGGTTTGATCCCTGGGTTAGGAAGATCCCTTGGAGGAGGGCATGGCAACCCACTCTAGTATTCTTGCCTGGAGAATCCCCATGGACAAAGTAGCCTGGCAGGCTACAGTCCATGGGGTCACAAAGAGTCAGGAACGACTGAGTAACTAAGTACAGCACAGGGTACCTATGCTTCTCTTTAAGAGCTTCCCCGGTGGCTCAGACGGAAAAGAATCTGCCTACAATGCAGGAGACCTGGGTTCGATCCCGGGATTGGAAAGATGTCCTGGAGAAGGGAATGGCAACCCACTCTGGTATTCTTGCCTGGAGAACCCTGTGGACAGAGGAGCCTGGTGGGCTACAGTTCATGAAGTCTCAAAGAGTTGGACATGACTGAGGGACTGAGCATGAGCACAAACACCTCTGGGAAGGACGAGTCCACCTCTGCCGGGACTATTGTTGGGATAAATAGGTCAGGGCTGCCTCGTCCCTGGAGCCAACAGCCCAGGGGTTCTAGAATTCTGTCTCCCTCTACATCAGAGACAAAAAGCTCAGATCAAAGACTCGGGTGACAGGTATCCCAAGGGTACCACTGAGGATGGTTTCTGTGGCAAGAAATAGGAAACGTGACTCAGACAATAAAAGAAATTTCTAGGCCCCGGTGACAGAAAGTCCATAGGGAGGCTTCCTCCAGCAGCTCCATGACATTCAAGGACCTGCTTCTTTCCTGGGCTCTGCGCTGTTAGTGGCATCCTTGGTTAAGTGCTTGGAACTCCCAGATGGATACTCAGGGCTGCCTGGTTCCCATTGTACTGTGCTAATAATCACACAGCAGAAAACTCTTCGCCCTAGAATTCCCAGCAAAAGTCCTGACGTTCACTTTGATTAGACCATACTCGTTCACAGGTCCATCTGGGAGAAGGGTGTGTGTTAGTCTCTCAATTGTGTCCAACTCTTTGTGACCCCACCAGGTTTCTCTGCCCATGGGATTTTACTGGCAAGAATACTGGAGTGGATAGCCATTCTCTTCTCCAGGGGATCTTCCTGACCCAGGGATCGAACCCAAATCTCCTACTTTGCAAGCAGATTCTTTATCATCTGAGCCACCCCAGAGAAGGGTAGAATTGGCTTCTCTAAATCAGCTTAGAGCTGGGATCACTTAAGTCCCCATTGGAAATCTGGGCTAGCTGGGAAGGGGAAGAAGGAAGAGGAAAGAGCTGCTATGTGCCCACTGCACCAGGAACCCTGGATGAGCCAAGAGAGAGACGCAGTCTGGAGTCTGAAATTTGGAAAGAAATACTTCTGTTATCAGAGAAATTTGTCCCTTACATCTTAGATTCATAGCATCATTTTTCTTTATAACATCCTTATCATTTCTTCTCAAGGGCTTCCCTGGTGGCTCAGATGGAAAAGAATATGCCTGCAATGCAGGAGACCTGGGTTGAATTGCTGGATCAGGAAGATCCCTAGGAGAAGAGAATGGATACCCACTCTAGTATTCTTATCTGGAGAATTCCACAGACCAAGGAGCCTGGCGGGCTACAGTCAGTGGGGTCACAAAGAGTCAGACACGGGTGAGCAATTTTCGCTTTATCATTTCTTCCCAAGTGCAGCATTCAAAAACCCCGTCAGCCCCTAAGAAAAATGTAGACCCAGGGACTTCCCTGGTGGCCCAGTGGTTAAGATTGCACGCTTCCAATGCAGAAGGGTGTGGGTTCGAGCCCTGGTCGGGGAACTAAGATGCCACATGCCACTCAGTGTGGCTAAAAACAAATAAAAGAAATATAGGGCTTCTCTGCTGATCAGGTGGTTAAGAATCTGCCTTGCAATGCAGGGGACACTGGTTGGATCCCTTATCCAGAAAGATCTCACATGCCACGGAGCAGCTAAGCCTGTGGGACACAAATACTGAGCCCAACCTCATTGCAAAGCCCATGCTTTGCAATCAGAGAAGCTACTGCAATGAGAAGCCTGTTCACAGAACTAGAGAATAGCCCCCACTCGCCGCAACTAGAGAAAGCCCACACACAACAATGAAGACCCAGCACAGCCATAAATAATTTAAAAAAAAAGAAAAGTAAATGTGCCCAGAAAAATGCATGTGACCTATATCAGGAACTAGATCCCCAGACAAAACCAGCATCTCTCTGCCTGTTCAGTCCAGCCTCTCCATAAAGAGCACTTACAAGTTTTAAGTGATAGGGACCATGTCACAGTGTTTTGTCCAGGAAACACTCTGCAACTATCATAGCAAAAAGTGCCCTGGTGCTGCAGGCTGGTCTGTGATAACCACTGTCCTTCCTGAAATGCTCGGCTTCTTCTTGATGCTAGGAGGGCTGCTGGGGAAGAAGCAGGCAAGGAACAAGCCCTGGCCTGCCGTCAGCCCAGTGGCTTTGCAAAAGCAATGCCTGTAACAGCCTCTCTATCTTCTCCAAACATGTTTCTCATCTGCTGGTCCCAGCACTTTGGTGTCATCAAATAGATCCCTGGCTCCTACCCATGAACTCTGCTCTGTTTAACAGAAAGTTCTGAAAGATGGCAGTGGTGGGAGGCGGGAGGGCAAGTCAACACTTAGCCTGTTCCGGCAACACGATGCCTCAAGGTTCCTACTGCAGTCAGGGTCAGCCAAGCTGCCATAGACCATGGGGTTGCATAGATAATGCCAGAGTTGCATGCCAGGGTTTCAGAAAACGGCGGTATTGTCAATACCCTTGCAGTTATGCCTGCCAATCAGACTGTGTTTCGTTTAACTGAACTATGGTTCATTGATATGGGTACTCTTTCCAAAAGTACAAGATCCCAGCAAAAAAAAAAAAAACAGAAATGAGGCTTCCCTAGTGGCTCAGCAGTAAAAAAAAATCCTCCTGCCAATGCAGGAGACAGGGGTTCAATCCCTGGTCTGCGAAGATTCCATGTGCCTTGGGGCAACTAAGCCTGTGCACCACAACTCTTGAGCCTGTGCGTTAAAACCCAGGATCAGCAAAATACTGAGCCCACCTGCTGCAACTACTGAAGCCTGAGCACCCTGGAACCCATGCCCCACAACAAGAGAGTAGACCCCGTTTGCCACAACTAGAGAAAAGCCTGTGCAGCAACAAAGACCGAGAATAGCCAATAAATAAAGATGATAAAACCCCAGAAATGGGTAGCAGAGGCATCTCTACCATCTCTAAAGCCAATAATAATCACCCTGTTCTTTATTTTCCTTCCCCTTCAGTTGCCACTCATCTTCGATGGCTTTAAAGACCCCAAAAGTCCAGGTCACGGATCTCATGGTCAGGACTCTTTTCTCTGTAATAACTATCTCACAGAATGGCCACAGAATAACTATCTAAACATCTCATCCTCTGCCACTCCTTTTTCCTTTTGCCTTCAATCTTTCCCAGCATCAGGATCTTTTCCAATGGGTCGGCTCTTTGAATCAGGTGGCCGAATGTATAAAATAGATAACTAGTAAGAACCCACTGTACAACACAGGGAAGTCTACTCAACAGTCTATAATGACCAACATAGGAATAGAATCTAAAAGAGAGTGGACATATGTATGTGTATAATGGATTCACTTTGCTGTACACTGGAACTAACACTACATTGTAAATCAGGTATATTCCAATAAAATGTTTAAAAATAAAATTTTGTTTAAAAAAAATCTTCCCTTCGGTTTCTGTTTTCACTACAGCTCTGGCTATCTATTGCCACAAAACAAAACTATTCCAAAACTTAGTAGCTCAAAATAAGCATTTTATTTTGTCCATAATTTGGAGGATCAGGAATTTGGAGGTGACTGATTTGCTCTTCCCTGCTCCACTCAGTAACAGGTGAGGAAAGAGAATCAGTTTCCAATGTGGCTCACTCACATGGCTGGCAAGTTGGGGCTGGCTATTGAGACTGGGAACCTTGGCTCCTCTCCATACATCTGCCTGGGCTATGTCACAACACAGTGGCCCCAAGGTAGTCAGAGTACCTTGTCCCCAGATCAAATACTCTAAGAGATGGGAGGTGGAAGCTGCCAGGATCTAAGGGACTGTGTCTGGAAATTGGCAGTCACTTCTGCCAAATTCTATGACTCAAAGCAGAGACAGCCCACCCAAACTTGAGAAGGGATGCTGAGAGTCGGTGTTTATGGGAAGAGGGTCAAAGGATCTGTGGCCATGCCTTTTTTAAATTTATTTTTAATTGGAGAATAATTGCTCTATGATGTTGTGTTGGTTTCTGCTGCACAGCAGTGTGAATCAGCCATAAGTGTACATACATCTCCTCCCTCTTGAGCCTCCCTCTCACCAGCCCCCATCCCACCTCTCTTGGTTCTCACAGAGCACTAGGTTGAGCTCCCTGTGTTATACAGCAACTTCCCATTAGCTATTTGTTTTATACATGGTAACGTATATGTTTCAGTGCTACTCTGTCAACTCTCCCCACCCTCTCCTTCCCTCACCCCACCCCCAACCCGATGTGTTGTGGCCATTCTTATACTGCCATTGTTGTCCTTTCCTTACGTCAGCTTGCACGCCGGTGCAACAGACAAGGCATTACCATTTCATAGTTCATATACTTCCTCTCTCACCTCAGCCTCTCCTATTCCTTCCAAAATCCTGGTCCTTTGTCCATCTGTCATCTCTCACACCTGCTGATGTTCATCTCCAGTCACAGATTCAGAAGTTCTACTACACTGTAACTTACTGTCAGTCAAGAGCTTTGGCATCTGGTAGACCTGGGTGGGGCTTCCCAGGTGGTGCTAGTGGTAAAGAACCCAAATGCCAATGCAGGAGATGTAAGAGACGAGGGTTCGATCCCTGGGTCGGAAAGATCCCCTGGAGGAGGACATGGCCACCCACTCTAGTATCCTTGCCTGGAGAACTCCATGGACAGAAGAGCCTGGCGGGCTACGATCTATAAGATAGCAAAGTGTCGGACATGACTGAAGTGACTTAGCCCACATGCATGCATGCAGACTTGAATGAGAATCAACTCTATTAATGACTTGCTGTGACTGGACAAATTATTTAATATCTGACATTCAATTTCCTCACGTGAAATAAGAAGCCTACCTCATAAGATTACTGGGAGGATTAATAAACAAAGTATTAGGCAAAAATTATAAAATCTGACAATGCCAAGTGTTGGCAAAGGCATAGCACTAACCCGAACTCTTTTTTAATTTCATTTATTTATGTTTATTTTGGCTGCCCTGGGTCTTTGTTGCTGCACACTGGTTTTCTCTAGTGGTAGTGAGTGGGGGCTACTCTCTAGTTATGGTGCAAGGGCTCTAGGACTCGTGGGCTTCAGTAGCTGTGGCACACGGGCTTAGCTGCCCCATGGCATGTGAAATCTTCTTGGACCAGGGGTTGAACCTGTGTCCCCCTGCATTGACAGGGGGATTCTTAACCACTGGACCACAGAGAAGTCCACTAGAACTCTTATATACTGCTCACGAGGTCATAAACTGCTTCAATTTTGGAGATGAATTTTAGCAATATATGATAAGATTAAAGAAGAATATGTACTACAATGCAGCAATTCTATGTCTAGATTTAGACCCTGAGAAACTCCTGCCAGGTACCCAAGGAAACCCGTATAAGAATACTAATAAAAAGAGGGAAAAAAAGACTACTAATGGTAGCACTGTTTTTATTGCCAAAGATTGGAAAGCACCTCAGTGTTGACCAAGAAAAGAGATAATAAACTGTGGCATGGTCACACATGAGCCAGAGTTACATATACTAACACAGAGGAATCCCACTACTACAGTATATAAAAAGTAAATTATATGAAAATGCATATGGTGAGAAATCATTTACAATTAGCTTGAAACATGCAAAACAGTGTTACTCTCATTTAGGGAAACAGGCATGGGTAGCAAAAGTAAAATGAAATAGAAAACACTAAATTCAACTCTGAATGAAACAGGGGGAAAGCAGTCCAGACCCTGGAATCTTAAACTACTTATTGGGTATAAGAGTTTTCATTATTTTATTATTTTTATAACCTTCTCTATATCTGAAATATTTTACATCAAATTTTGAAAGTTTTAGAGACTTATTTATAGGGATTTTCCTGTAAGTCCAGTGGTTAAGATTCTGTGCTTCCACTGCAAGGGACATGGGTTCAATCCCTGGTCAGGGAACAAGATCCCACACGCCCAGGGCGTGGTCAAAAATAAATAAATAAAGACCTATTTATATGAGTATGTGCACAGCACTGGGGATGAGGCAAAGGCTCAATATGCAGTAGGAACTGCCATCATTTTCATTCTGACATCCCACGCCTTGTTATTTACTCAACCTTGGGACTCTCACTCCACCCTGAAACTAGGAAAAGGTGTTTCCATTTTTACAAGAGCTTAAATGAATGTGTGACTAAGGTCATGCCTGTGTATGTGCTCAGTTGTGTCCAAATCTTTGCAACCCCATGGACTGTAGCCCTCCAGGCTCCTCTGTCCATAGGATTTCCCAGGCAAGAAAACTGGAGTGAGTCACCATTTCCTCCTCCAGGGGATCTTCCCAACCCAGGGATCAAACTCATGTCTCCTGCATTACAGATGGATTCTCTACCACTGAGCCACCTAGGAAGCCACCTAAGGTCATGAGAAGATGCATTTATCTGGTTGCCTGAATCTGATTGGATTTTTAGAAGAGTCAACTTTTTTTTTTCACCAAGGGAAAGAAATGAAGTTGACAAATATGCTATGTGATCAAACACTAACAGTGGAAAGATTTTTCAAAAGTCCTGATTTGAAAACAAGGCATGCCAGTATACCTAGTTCAGTTCCTTCATTCCCATTCAACAGACTGTAACAGAGAGCAGTCATTTACCCCAGGTGACCAACATAGGCCATCTGTTTTCAAGGTCTGAACTCTGGAAGAATATTGGAATTCCCAAGAGAACTTTAAAAAATTATGCTGCCATGGAACTTCCCTGGGGGTATAGTGGTTAAGATTCTGACTTCCAGTGCTGGGGGTGTGGGCTCAATCCCTGGAATGAAGATCCTACATGCCATGTGGCACAGTCAAAAAATATGAAATTAATATATGAAATAAAAATGTTGAAAAATGAAAAAAAAGAAGAAAAAAATCATAAAAATAAAAATCCTATGCCCAGGTCCCATCTATACCAATTAAATCCCAGTGTCTGACTTCTCTGATGGCCAAGTGGTTAAGAATCCACCTGCCAGTGCAAGGGACACCGGTTTGATCCCCGGTCCAGAAAGAGTCCACATGCTGCAGGACTCAGCTAAGGTACAGCTAAGCCCATGTACCACAACTACTGAGCCCTTGCACCCTAGAGCCTGTGCTCCACAACAAGAGAAGGCAACGCAATCAGTAGCGCTGCAACTAGAAAAAGTCCACGCCCAGCAACGAAGACCCAGCACGGCCAAAAATACATAAATACTAAATTTTTTAATTATAAAAGAAGTAATATCTTTAAAAAAGTCCCAGTGCCCCTGGAAGGCACCCAGGCCTCAGGTCTTCAAATGAGTCCAATGGGCAGCCAAAGAAGAGAATCACTGACCTATTTGGTCCTTTCAGGAAAATGATACCCTGAAATATCAGACACCACCTGTGAATTCAGGTTGCTTTCCCTCGTTCTTTCATATGTAAAACATTCATTAATTCGTTTTTATTCCTTCCAAAGCTTTTATCATTCAAGTCAATCATAGATCCAGTTACAGAAATAAGAGTGCTTAGGGTTGGGCCTGTGACAAAGTGCCAGCTGCCTACACCGTGTCTCTTCTACCCAGCTCTTAATAATACAACTCTGACTCTTACCTAAGCTGTGGTCACCCCACTGAAAATCACATTTCCCAAAGGATGGGAGAGAAAAGAAATCTCTCCTTTGCAGGGGTTAATAGTCAGCCACCTTTTGCTCTGGCTAAGCCATGAGAAAATCACCATGGGAAAAGAATAAAAGCAAAATATAGCAATACAGCATAACCCAAATAAAAGTACATCAGGTTGATCAGTTGGGGTTGTCATGCCCTGCTAAGCTAAGGAAAAACATAGTGTGGACCTTGGAACATCGGGTCAGCACAAGTTCAGAATGCTGCTTGTGCACACACTAAGATGTTTTCCCAAGGTATAAGCGGGTCTATGACCTTCAGCTAAGTTATAGCCCTTGTACAAGAAAATAACAAAGATAGTTTAAAGTAATCAATAAAATGGGAGACGTTACTGGGGACAAAGGAGGCTGACTTCACCATAGCACAACAAATACTTTCTGCTTGCCAAGACACTAAATAAAAGTGATGCAGCTCCGAGAAACAGGGCTCTTGACCCAAGAGGTCTTGAGTCCCCTGGTCCCATCTTTAAAACTTTTAATTCTGTCTCTAGTTCCTTTTTCCCAAACTGTGTATTTGATCCCTACCTGCTGTGCTGGCCGCAGCACTCCTTTACCAAAACTACCAACTAATAAATATTCAAGGAGTAAGAAAAATAGAAAATCATCATTTTACAACTAGTTTAGACCCAGGTTTTATCCCTGGGTTAGGAAGATCCCCTGGAGAAGGAAATGGCAACTTACTCCAGTATTCTTGCCTGGGAAATCCCATGGGCAGAGGAGCCTGGCAGGCTACAGTCCATGGGGTCATGAAGAGTCGGACACGACTGAGTGACTAACACTTTCACACTTTGATAATAACGGATTCAAGCAAGATTCATCAATGAATACTGAGGCCATTGAGTGAAAGACGGCTGCGGGGGTGGAGGGCTTAAAATAGTCACGCAATCTCAAAGTTTCATGCCACAGATAAGGTATTCATTGCAAACATACGAGGAGAAGGGGACAACGGAGGATGAGATGCTTGGATGGCATCACTGACTCAATGGACGGAGTTTGAGCAAACTCCGGGAGATGGTGAAGGACAGGGAAGCCTGGTATGCTGCAACAGTCAGAGATGACTAAGCGACTGAACACCAACCACAACAACTTTGAAGATGATAAGTCTGGAAGACGCCCCCCGCTGTGTTCGTTGCTAAGCAATCACATCTCAGCAAACCCAGCCCTCCCTACTCTGTGGTGCCTCTGGGCTGGAACTTTTCCAACCACCCGAAAATCCCATGGATGGAGGAGCCTGGTAGGCTGCAGTCCATGGGGTAGCGAAGAGTCGGACACGACTGAGCGACTTCACTTTCACTTTTCACTTTCATGCATTGGAGAAGGAAATGACAACCCACTCCAGTGTTCTTGCCTGGAGAATCCCAGGGACGGGGGAGCCTGGTGGGCTGCCGTCTATGGGGTCGCACAGAGTCGGACACGACTGAAGCGACTTAGCAGCAGCAGCACTGCTTGCCAGCTGCCGGTAGGGGGAGCTGTGAGGAGACCGCAGGGGAAAGAAACTACTTGTTCTGCTTCTTGGAGAAGGCAGTGGCACCCCACTCCAGTACTCTTGCCTGGAAAATCCCATGGACGGAGGAGCCTGGTAGGCTGCAGTCCATGGGGTCGCTGAGGGTCGGACGCGACTGAGCGACTTCACTTTCACTTTTCACTTTCATGCGTTGGAGAAGGAAATGGCAACCCACTCCAGTGTTCTTGCCTGGAGAATCCCAGGGACGGCAGAGCCTGGTGGGCTGCTGTCTATGGGGTCGCACAGAGTCGGACACGACTGAAGCGACTTAGCAGCAGTAGCAGCCACACATTGCATCACATTTCTTGTCTCCCACAGCAGTAGTTCCCCCTTGCCCCACCAGCTGAATTCTGTTCTAGGTTTTATAGCCCTCACAAGAATCAGCCTCTTCACGTACTTTTTTTTTTTTTTTTTTTTGGTGGTGTGTCATGTGACCAAGGATCAACCAGGGATCAAACCAGGGAACCAGTTCCCCGACTACGGATCGAACCCATGTCGGATACATTGGAAGGGAGGAGTCAACTACTGACAGCTAGGGATAGCCCCGTTTTCAAACACTTCTTAAAGTCACTAACTGCCAGTATGCCCCTCTCAGGGCTTTGAGTCACCAGCATCAGCCCATCATTGACTTAGGGAAGAAGTCAATTTTCTTCCCTGTTCTTGAGATTTTCACTCACTCACAGTTTAACTTAATCCTAATTTGTACAGGGTATAAATACACTTAATACACTTTTCTTTAAAGGCAAACCACCAAAATTAAATCCTTCACTTCAGATTTTAAAAATACATAAAGGTAGAGTTAAGAAAAATTACTTAGTAGTCATGCCATACTCAAAAAGGTGTCTAGGGGATCAGTGTCAAGTTAAACATTAACATGTCAAGAAAATATATAAAAATACATATATTTATCTGGAGGATGAGACCAGTTATTAATAATAAACACTTTTTAAGAAGTGCTTATGAAGGGTCAGACACAGCACACTTTACATGCATTCTTTTATTTAATCCTGTAACATAAGTAGCATCAGTCTTTAGACAAGGACCTGAGGCTTAGAAAGATGAAATGATTTCCAGGATATAAAAGCAGTAGAGCTGGAATTCAAAGCTAGATAGCTCTGGCTCCAAAGCTTATGCTTGTAGCCACCACACCATACCACACACAAGAGGTCATCACTGCCTTTATAATCTCTGATTCCAATGGCAACTTCAAATTTAAAGCCCTTCTCTGTGGTAGACAATGATTCTACATGGACCATGACAGAACCACCAAAAAAACCAAAGATTTTAAACAGAAGTGTCATATTAACTCTATACTCACAAGCTGACAGTATTTCCAAAAAGCTGGCAAGATCAACCACATTTAGACTGATGGAGAGCTTACCAGAAGCCAAGACCTCCACTACAAGAAAATTATCTCCTTTCCAAATCAGTAATGTCCACATAAGGCCCATTATATGACTGTTCAACTAATGGGCAATATTGACTAATATTCTGAGAATGTGCCCCCCTCCAGTTTTTAATCGAGATTCAATTTAATAAAGGCTTCTAGAAAAACATGTCAAATCAATAGACAGTTGGTTCTTATGGGCTGAAACTGGATCTCTAATGGTCCTTGTACATAGCATAGACTTGCCCTGGGATTTCCAAAGCTCCATTATCCTTCATGCTGAACTTAAAAAGTACTATTTTACTTTAGGAGCCAAACCAGCAACTCAGCTGCCAACGATTATTTTGCAAAGCGGGACACAGTTACTTGAAAATTATATTTTTCCAATTAGCACAGTGGGAAACACGACGGAGGCATTCAGCCCAAGCCTGCAATTAGAGAACATTTGCTTGCTTCTAGAAATAGAATGAATGGGAAGTAGAAACCTGCTATCTAGGTCTTCAGCAAAAATCCTCTGGGAGGGGAGACCTTGCACCAATGTCAGCAGTCCCCAGAAAATAAACATCTTCCTCATTTTCCTAAGTAGCAGTCGGCACTGCATCACAGTGTGTTCAGCTGAGATGAAACCTAGCATCATCTCCGAATGTAACAAAAGGGGTTTCCACAAGAGCCGGGTCGTTAGAAAGGCAAAGATTGCTGCCAATGAGCAGCTCTGTTTTTATTTTTACCTTTTTAATTTTGTATTATGTGTTTATTTTGGGCTGCACTGGGTCTTCGTTGCTGCACACTGGCTCTCTCTAGTTTGTGGGGGCGGGGAGCAGGGGCAGCGCTACTCTTCGTTGCGGTGCACAGGCTTCTTGTTCCAGTGGCTTCTCCTCTTACAGAGCATAGGCTCGAGGCACAAGGGCTTCAGTAGTTGCAGCCCTTAGGCTCAGCAGTTTCAGCAACCTGGCTCGAGAGCACAGGCGTCAGCAGTTATGGTACCTGGGCCTTAGTTGCTCCATGGCATGTGGAATCTTCCCAGATCAGGGATTGAACCCATGACCCCTGCATTGGCAGGTCGATTGTTATTCGCTGTACCACCAGGGAAGTCCAGTGTTTTATTTTAGTATTTAAAAAATCTATTAATGAAGTCTTCTAAGTCTTTCTCTGTCACAAAAGCAGACAGCACTTCAGCCATCTCCAGTTAGCAGGCACTGCTCAGATTTCAAAGATCTCACTGTGTCTCAGTGAAACAATGGATAGTTCAAGAATTTAAATCTCTCAAGCAGAGGCAAAGACAAAGGCAGAACACAGATTTAAAGAGAAACAACTTTCAGGGACTTCTCTGGTGGTCCAGTGGCTAAGACTCCAAGCTGCCAATGCAGGGGGCCCGGGGGTTCAATCCCTAATCAGGGAACGAGATCCCACATGCCACAACCAAGAGTTTGCAAGCTGCAACTAAGACCTGGCTAGCCAAAAAATGCTGCATGCCACAGCTAAGATTCTGCTCATATTTTGGATGTTAATTTTTTTAAAAAAAGAGAGAGAAAAACGACTTTCACACCATGGGTTATGAGTTCTGTAACTTTTTTGAAATTTTGGAGCTCTACACAAGAATTTTGTGTGAGGCAAAAGAAAACCATTGACAATCAAGATATTTGCAAATCATACCTACTGCACAAACACAGTGGAGAAAGGGTTTAATGGACCAGACAGCTAATACCACTAGGTTGTAGATGAAACATCACAACCCAGCTTTTAATAAGTGTCTTAAATTTGTCACCTTTGGTCTCTAAGCACCTTGATGCTGCTTGAAGCTGAAAGGGTGAGGGCGGTTAAAAACAAATCCTTTTATTTCCTGCCAGTCAGGAAACGAACTGTTGAAAACTCTAGCTTAGCCTACCTAGAGCTGAGCCCAGCTTGCAAAAGTGATGGCAACTTTTGAGTAAACATGATTGTGTAACATTTATCTAGCTCTCAGTTACTATATTGTAGTTTAACCAGGTGACTTGACATTGACCTGTTTAATCTCTCAATGATATTGTTCATTTCCTGTTCTGGTTGCTGGTTTCATGGATTTAAGTCAGCAAGTTACACAATTGTGTACACTTTTCTGTGTACATTATTTCAACTTTTTTTTAAATCTAAATTTTATCAGTAAAAAAGTAATTAATTAAAGGGGGATCAGCTTCCAACAATTTAACTTTTTTTTTTAATTTTTATTTATTTACTTTTGGTGGTGCTGGGTCTTCATTGTTACTGAGGCTTTTCTCTAGTTGTGGTGCTCAAGCTTCTCTTGTAGCTGAGCATGGGCTCTAGGGCCCGCTGGCTTCAGCAGTTGTAACACAAGTGCTCAGTAGTTGCAGCACACGGGCTTAGCTGCTCTGTGGCATGTGGGATCTTCCCGACCCAGGGATCAAACCCATGTCTTCAGCATTGGCAGGTGGATTCTTTACCACTGAGCCACCAGGGGAGCCCTAAAGTTTGTTGTTACTTTAGCTCTTGGCTGTCCTGACTGGGTCTTCATTGCTGCAAGGGCTTTTCTCGAGCTGCAGCCAGTGGGGACTATTCTCTAGTTACCGTGCACGGGCTTCTCAGTGCAGTGGTTTCTCTTGTTCAGCTCATGGGCTCAGTAGTTGCAGTTTTAGTTGCTTAGTTGCTTATGTGGAATCTTCCCGGAGCAGGGATCAAACCCATGTCCCCTGCACTGGCAGGCAAACTCAACCACTGAACCACCAGGGAAGTCTTACCTTCTCTTCACTGTTGAGAAATAGCTCTGGGAAGTCCTTATATATGAGGCCAGGCCAGAATCACTTCCTCTGGGATGTCTCCATCTTTTTCATCACAACCACCTTCCTCATTTATGCTGACAAGCTCACCTTCTCTAAGTGTCTCTGACTGCCAATCTAGAATCTCCCAAACAGTAGCAGTGTCAACCCTCCCAAGTTTAGATAATCAATTCACATCCACTGTGAATCCTGCAAAGTTATTTGTGGTGTAGTAAGTTTCTGCCACACTACAAATTACTGCTTCTTTCTGCCATGAAGCTTTCAATAGCTTCCAAACGTCGGCTTAAGCAATCACAAAATCTCCAGTTGTAGCATCTATAGTCTGTCCAAATCTGTTAAAAGCTGAAATAACCTCTTGGTCCATTGGCTGGATCAATGAAAGCTGTGTTTGATGGTCAAAGGCAAGTTTTCACACTTTCACTCAAGCCCCCAGAAGAATCTGGAACATAAGCCAACGGCAGTGCTAAAAAGCCTAGAGCATCTCTCTACCGCTGGGATCACTACTAAAAAGCTCTGTTTTCTGTGAGTGAACTGAATAAATGCTGCACAGCAACCAGACACCAAAAAGACTTTGAAAGTGGCGACCCAAGAGGTCATTCATCGGGTCAGTGTGCATCTGCTCCGTTATAAATGAGATTTGTGGACAAAAGAGCTCGCATTACAGTTTGCACTGTATGCAATTACTCAGTTAATATGCCAGGCACTGAAATCTGAACGGTGTTAGCGGGGGAACTGGTGTCATTTACCTGAAAACCATGGTAATGGATGCATGCATTTGGAGTCTTGCAAAAAAGCAAGGTACTGAAAACAGGAAGACTAAAATGCATAGTGACCGCTTCCCCACTGAGCCCTAGAACTCCGAGCAGTTAGGCCTTTACTGATTGAGATTCTTTCTCAGGAAGCTGCTGTATGGTGTTCTCCCCACAAACAAGGGAATAAACCAAGAAAAACAAAAACATGCACTCTTGGGGGGTTTCCTGGTGGTCCAGTGTTTAAGAATCCACCTTGTAAGGCAAGGGACACTGGTTCAGTCCCTGGTCCAGGAAGAGTCCACATGCCAGCAACTAAACCTGTGTGTCACAACTACTGAGACTGTGCTCTAGAGCCTGAGTTCTGCAACAAGAGTAGCCACCACAATGAGAAGCCTGGGCACTGCAACTAGAGAGTAGCCTCCAACTCACCGCAGCCAGAGGAAGTCTGAGTACAGCAATGGAGACCCACCACAGCCAAAAAAAATAAAATAGCTTTTTAAAAAAAATTATAAAAAGAAAACAAACATTGGCTGTAGGAAATCCAACAAAGGAGATAAATCCCCAGAATAGTAGAGGGAAATTTTAGGATGCAGACCTGAAACTTTTGTCTAAACTAGAACAGATCTGAAGCTCTGAGTGAGGCTATCCTAAAATATTGGGAGCTTCCCTGTTGCTTCTCATAGTCCTAAAAGGAAATTAACCAGTGGAAAGTTCCGGAATGACTGATGACCAGCACTTAATAAAAAAGGGAGGGGAGCTTATTCTAGGGAAAACACAATGATCACAATAGATGCACTATGACTCAGCAGCTCAGTGATATTTTTCAAATACTCTCAATTTTGATCTCCCCCAAATTAAGACCTAATTATAAAGCCAAGGAGGGAGGTTAGGGTCTGAGTATAACAGCTGAAGACTGAAACACTAAGGGGTGTCAAGGGCCCCTAACTGAGAGAGCCAAGTAGTAATACAAATACTAAAAGTGGCTGCCTCTGGAAAGGGGGAGATGTGGAGGAAGACCCCTGTACTTGACAAGCCTTGTTCAATCACTTGACTACTTAATCATTGATACATGTAACCTTGATGAAAATAGCTTATTGAAGGGAAGGTTAAAAAAAAAAAAATAAGCAACATTTAGGCCTGAGAGACACAGGCCTGAGTTCACACTAGCCTGTGTCCCTGGCCCAGAGAAGTTACTTTTTTAATTTTGGCTGCCCTGGGTCTTTGTTGCAGCACATGGGCTAAGTTGCTTCGAAGCGTGTGGGGACTTAGTTCCCTGACCAGGGGATCGACTCCACGTCCCCTGCATTGGCGATGTGTTATTAACCACTGGACCACAAAGGAAGTCCCATGTATTGCTTTATATGGAAATACAGATCCCCTCTGACCTCTTATTGGCTGTTGGGGTTCCTCTTCCCCAGACCTAGCTGCTCTTCTTTTGTTCTTGGTTCAAGGACTTTCTCAGTTGTCCTCTCCTGGGCTTCAGGAGGGTTACTATTCTCCATTTAATGTTATTAAAAACATAGTTTCTGGGTTTCTGAGGACAGTACCAGGAGAGGAAGCCAGAACCAAAACGCAAAAGGTCTCCTGCAGAACCCTCAATTCTGACCTTAATGCTAGGTTCCCCTTACTAGTAACCGCAGCTCCCATCTCCTTCCTCAAATGACGTTACATGGGTACTTTTCAGTTGGCCTGGGACTCTCCATTCTGTTAACACTGGTACAAATACAGAAGTTCTCTAGACCAGTTCCATGACCTGTAAAGCAATTATAAAACCTACTGCAAGAGGTCTTGAGAATGGAATGTATATAAAAAGCTAGTGCAGGGCCTGACATGCAGTGGTTGAGCATTTACTAAGTGACTCCATGGTAAGTATTTAACCACTGATCTAACTTCTCAGGCACAGGCCAGGTAGGCATAGCTGTATTCTTGTTACTATCTGGCTTCCCAAAAAACATCTAAAACTCTGAGAAAAGGACACAGCAACCTAGTTTTGTTGACTTTTTTAAGCCATGTATTGATCAAGCATAAGAGAGATAATGTGTCAAGACTGAAAAATCCCAACACTGGGAGTTTAAGGGTTTTTCGTTTGGCCACATTGCAACAGCATGTGGGATCTTACTTCCACCACCAGGGGTCACGTCTATGCACACACCCTCCTCCCCCCCACTCCGCCACCCATCACACCGGAAGCATGTGTGCTTCCCTGAACCACCAGAGAACTCCCAACAGAGAATTTTTTAATGAAGCTGAGCTACACACAACCCTCACTTTAGCCTTCTTCCTAACAGCGATGCTACAAACAATCTAAATAAGGATCTGATAAAACAAGATAATTCATCGTGCTAATGATATGTCCAAGATGCGCTAGTATTAAAAAAAAAAAAGCTAGTCTGTTAGAACAGCCCCCATGGAGTAATGTTACATATATTCTGGGATCTTAAGAAATGTTTCAGGGAGGAGTGGGGAACCTGCTGCTAGGGGCAGTTCTCACCTGCTAAGATATCACCTTCTCCTAAGAATGCACGAGGCTAACTCATCTGGGAACAGATGTGTATGAACAAAACCAGCAAGACAAGTTTTCTAAAAACGGTAGGCTTTTTATTTATTAAGAGGTAGACAGATGAACATGGAAGGCTGGCCCATTTTAACTTGCCCGAAGTTCATATTCCACAGCATTCATCCATCCTGCACTGTCAGAAATCTTAAAAGAAATACCCAAGACTGCCAGAAGGATTTTTCTTCCTACTTCTTCTTAGCAAGAACAGTCAATGAACTGCTTGCAAAGAAGGAACTACTAACCTAAATTTTCACCATGTCCAAAGACCCTATTAGAAGTTCCCACAGATGCCAAGAGAACCCACCACTGCCAACTGGTGGGCAGGGTACAAGTGACTATTTCTCTAAGACTACTAGGGAAGCTTGGGTTATGGTGTTTCTTGTTAAGTCCCTGTGCATGTTAGGGCAGAAGCTGGTGAAACCAACAAAGCAGAGCACACTCTGTCAAATGGCTCTGGATGGTTGTTTAAAAAAAAAAAAAAAGAAATCACGTTATCTTCAGAGACAACATTAAAACATAATGGAACAGAAGCCTGATACAAAAAAGTAGAGAAATATATACAGGAATTCACAGCCCAGAGGGAAAAGGGACCTCAAGAGGAATCAGTGGAAACCTGGCTATTTTACATAGCTAGTTTTGAGACAAGTCATATTTAGCACGAAAGCAGTTAGAGCACAAGTAGAGCTTCCCTCCCACAGCTCCCAATCTTGAAAGAGATTCTTTTGTCAGTCTTCGGTAACACTGCAGTCACTCTTCAAAGGAGCAGGAAATGTGTCAGGTGGTCCCAAACATTGACCTGAATTTCCGTCACACACAGCCTCACTCTCAGAGGATGATGTATTTGAAGACTGCCATGATGGCAGCACTGATAACACCTGAAATGGGGACTGTGACGAACCAGGCCATAAAAATGTTGCGGAAGAGTCGCCAATCAACAGCCTTTTTGGATCGGAGCCAGCCAACGGATACAACAGAGCCCACCTGTGGGAGGAAACCACCAAGAACTAGTTACTGACGTGCCAGGATACTGTACTAAGACTTGTGACCTTATACAGGTGAGGAGCCCCAGACTACCAGACTGATCCATGAGAACTGGTTTGTACTAGGAACAAGATGAAGGCTGCATAAAATCCAAGCACTGAATCTGTGCTAACTGGGGTAAAACAGAATAGGAAAAGAAAATTCTCTTTTTCCTTCTGAGTTGCTGGAATTTAATGAACTATATTAATAACAGGGCTTCCCTGGTGACTCAGATGGTAAAGAACCTGCCTGCAAAGCAGGACACCTAGGTTTGATCCCTGAGCTGGGAAGATCCCCTGAAGGGAATGGCTACCCACTCGAGTAGTCTTGCCTGGAGAATCCCATGGACAGAGGAGCCTGATGGGCTACAGTCCACGGGGTTGCAGAGTCGGACACAACTGAGCAACTGATACTTTCACTAATAATAAAAACTGCTTTAGTAACAGATTCTTTCTTAGTGTTAGGTTTCCCAAAGATTCCAGAGGGAGACTGCTATTAGACCTAATAACTAAATCATTTGCACATCTCGCTCAAAGAAAAATGACTCAAAGGCTCCATGATGAACCAACTTAAATTCCCTTAAGAAAGCCAGTTTCTTTCTTTCTCTATAGATATCCTATAGTTCTTAGTCATCAAGCAACCTTAGGATTTAGTAAGTTTCTCGGGTGCTTCAATTCTGAGAGGCTCTGAGTACATGCTTGCTTTATACTGCCTTTCGACAGACCAACAAGCCTCACAGGCTTGCTACCTCAAAAGGGCTTTCATATTTTGGGGGATATAAAATATATTATCTGCTTAAATAAAACAGACATAAGGAATTGCAAAATGGGTCTTTACATTCTTATAGTCATTTGTCCTACACTTGTGAACTCTTGGACACTCCCACAATGTAAAACTTTCTAAACCAAAGTATCAAAGGAAATAACAAAAAACACCTTTCCACATATCTACTAAAACCATTCAAGACACAGTACCCTTTATCACTTACTTTACAATGTGTGGTGCTGATGGGAAGACCAATATTCGACGCAATTACTACAGTGAGGGCAGATGCCAGCTCAATACTGAAGCCGCTGTGGACACAAACAGATCACTAGTCAAGAATGGGATTTAAATTGTGGTAAGTTAGCAAAAGTTAGTACAATCCTGCAGTGCTCTATCTACCCATGACATCTTCAATTTGCTCTAAACTTCTGAGATCTACTTTAAATCAGGCCATGAGATTCCTCTTCTGTTTTCCAATGTTTAAGGTTTTAAGGTTTTCTGTAAGCCCATTATTAAGGCTTGAACTTCTACTTTGAAGAACTTAGTAAACATCAGTATTGGCTCCATAAACACAGATAAAAGCCAAATATACAGCCATTAAGTCTTAGCTCACACATCTTTCGCATATGTTATCTTAAGAACAAAAAGCATTAGCCTGAGACCTGCTTTACCAACTTACCTAGAGGGCGTGATGGGTGTCAGATCCTTCCCCATGGTCTGGATGACTCTCCTTCCCCACACCCAGAGACCAATACAGATACCAACACCACCATACAGCAGAAGCCATATTGGTGTTGCTACTTTTGAGGAAACATCACCGGTGTCATAAACCAGATACAAAGCAACCAGAGGACCAATGGCATTGCTGGAAGAAAAAGAGAGCAAAGATGACTTTGCAGGCGAAACTACAGCTTGGAAAGAGCCTATCTGTTAAATGCTTTGCTAAGTTTTCTAAAGCAAAGCTTTCATTAGCAAACTGTCTTTCAAGGGAAACAAATGGAACCCCCCCACCCCCAACATAAAGAGCAGGAGACCATGAGAGTTGTTCTCAGAGGGAACATCCCACATTTGGTAGCCTGTCTTTCTACAGGCCCATCTGAAGCAAATTTGAATTTCACGAACAGTTTACAAACCACAGAACTAGGATTAATAGCCTACAACGTCAATCTAAGGGCAGTAACTCTTATCAAAGAACTAGATTCTATCTTGATAAATGGCTTCTCTGTGACATGTATATCACCTACAGAAATGGAAGCAAGCATTCTTTGTAATCTCTCTGAAGAAATTTTTCTTCCTGTTTTGTACATCAGTTGCTATTATCTCATTCAATCTGCATTATTCAATGTCCCACAAACCGAGCCTTATATAAAAGGATGATGCAGTATAAAAATAGAATGAGCGGCGCCAAGAATCCTGACTGACTGACCTGACGTCATTGCCACCATGGGCAAAGGACCCAAAGCAGGCCGTGAGGATCTGCAGGAACTGGAAGAGGAGAGACACTTCTGGCTTGTCCTGGTCGCACCATTCTTCCAGGGAGCTAGTGCTCCCTTTCCTGTCGCCCAGACCCATCTCTGCCTTGACACTCACGTCCACCTCCGACGCCGAGTGAATGTCAGACACAGCATTGCAGTAACTGGTGTAGCTGTCCATTCGAATTCGCTTCTTGCTGTCTGCGTTAGGCCACGTCAGCTTCTCCATCTCTTCACCCTTCTGTTCGCCTTCTTTGGCGCGGAAGGAATCCAGAGGCATGCCGCAGATTGCCATGGTGTAGGAAGTGTAACTATTATTGCGCCTCAAGGGTTTGTCACCAGAATCTCCCATGCAGTCTCCCACCTTGGCAAGATGTAACTTATGGAGGAGCTCTTTGTACAAGCCAGAGTCTTTGTGCACGGTGTGATACTGGTAATGGCCGCTGGAGTTAATCTGGTTACTGACAGCTTGACTGAACTGAACAAGGTTCCCATTTGGCAACTGCACAGCACCTGCCAAGACCAAAAGGCACAAACACTCAATGCCAAGAGCATCAGATCCAAACAGTGAGCCCCTCAGTGGTATAGGAAACAGAGGGAAACCCGCCTGTCCCCAAGGAGAGTCCACGCACCGTTCACAGAGCCGTCGATGCTGGTCTCCTCTTTCAGGTCTATGCTGGGAAGCCTCTCTCGCTCAGGAGCTTCTTCCAGGTCTCCAAGTTTGAATGAGACTGTTCTCTCCTCCACCACAGCCCTGTGGGGCACGGTGGCCGAGCCCACCTCTGAAACAGGATTCCTTGTTTCGATATCACTGAGTGACAACTTTGTTTCTTCATGGTCTTCTTTCAAGCTATTCTTTTTTTCCATTAAGGGGCTTTCAGAAGGACTAGACTTGATTTCTCCTAGAAAATAAGGATAGAAGGATGTTATTCTTTGGTTGTGACCAAACTAACTTGCTCATTTCCCCTTTCCCACCTCCAAAAAAAAAAAAAAAAGAATCCATGTCAAAGTAAGGCCACATGTAAACTTAGGTGAAAATTCGGGATAATTTTCCTGTCTGCTTTATTTGTCATATCTCCTATTTCTCATTTACAAAGGAACCAGAGATGCAAATGCATAATATCCTAGTATCAGGGGTTGTAAACTTTATTCAGTGAAGGCCCAAACAGTAAACTCTGGCAGTCCAGTGTCTGAGACTCTGAGCCTCCAATGTAGGGGTCCTGGGTTCGAACCTTGCTCAGGGAACCTGATACATGTGCCATAACTAAGACCCAGTGCAGTCAAATTAAAAAAAAAAAAACACAAAACTGAGCCTCCTGCTGATCCCTTCTGTAGTAGAAAGTAACTCAAGTAGGGAAAGGGCTGACTGGCAACTGAAAACTGCCTGAATTTCGTGCATGTTTTTTAAAATGAATAATGAATTTGGCTGCATTGGGCCCGAGTTGCAGGTGATCTAGTTCCCTGACCAGGGATCAAACTCAAGCCTCCTGCACTTGCTAGTGTGGAGTCTTAGTCACTGGACCACCAGGGAAGTCCTTGCATGTTCTTTTAAAAAAGGAATGGCCCTCAATTTCAGTCCATGAGTTCAAGCAACATGACTCAGCTCAATGCAGGCAACTCAAGGTGACTTGAATTTCTGCCTCTATAAAACAAAGAGAAGTGCCTTATGGTGCTTGATCCCATGATGAGGTGGGAATGTTTTCTGCTTCTGTACCAATGCCGCTGGGGCACTTAGGCATCCCAGTCAGGCAACAGACCAGGATATAAAACCTTAGCAAGATGTGTCTCATCTCCTCCCAGCCTGAGGGAAAAATGAGGTCACAAAGTCCTGAAGGCCACCAGACTGAGCGCAGAGCCTCTCAGAGGCTCCTCAGCCCAGCTGTATGACACAGCACCCTGCTGCTGCCACTGCAGTCCATGCGGCTCTCCAATGCTTCCAAGAAACAACTGAAATCACCACCCCAGCATTCACAGATGAGACGGGCAGAAAAAATGACTTCAAGAGAGCTCAAACAGTGAGCACAGAAATACAAGGTATAGAGACTGATACCAATCAAAACATTCCATATTTGATTCTACCGGAATACTCTGTATATTAAGTCTAAAGGAGCCCTTCATGTGTGCTCCAGTTCTGAGAATTAACCAAATCTAAAGTCAGAGGTATACATGAGCCTAGCTCTGAAGACATTGAACCTGACTTAAGCTATACGTGGTAGTCGTGTTGGTAAATGTTTCCTGTGAAGCTATCTCATACCTTTTATTTTTCAGTGAATCCTCATTCTCTCAATTAATGTAGACTACAGCTTCTCTGTATTTATCTAGCATATCACTGGCAAGTAATCAAGATACAGTTTAACAAAAAAAAAAGGGACAATACCCAAATAAGGCCAAATGTGCCTCATCACACATAGGTCTCAGGTCATATTAAAGAACATCGTCTGGACAATAAACCTGTATCCCCAAATTTCCATTTAAATGTTTCTGGCTTTACCAATCTATCCAAGTAGAGGATTTTTACAGATGGCCAAACAAACAAAAAAAGGCAAGCACATTATGAGTTAGAATTTTTTTTGCTATGATTTGTTACTTACGTTCGATTTTTCTCTTCATCCTGGGACATACAAAGAACCAGACGATAAGGGCACAGAAAACTGCACAGCCCACCGAGATGAGGATGGTACCCCACAGAGGAAGTTTGTCAAAGCCCAGCACTAGGAGATAAAACGGTGCATCTTGAAAACCCCAGGGCAATGGCCCCCCTGTAATGACATGTAAACCCTCCTCTTCGGGATTCCGGGGTTCCCATGCCAGCCCATCACCCTTTTCTGCTACTGCCAAGTCTGAGGCTCACAGGCTTTACTGTGCTCCCGGCTAGAGGAATTTAGGAGGAAAATCCCATAGCATCTGAAACCCACGACCATCTGGCCCACTTTTAACACCTGCTAGACTACCCATCTCCCAAGCTCCTTCACATACTAGGCTTTTTCCTTTCTTTGCTTTGAAGAGTAAAGGATCGTTAACACTGAGGATCTGCAACCAGCTATGAAGCAAATGGAAACATTCCACTGCCCAGCCTCCAGCTGGAACGGCCACACACACCAATTCATGTGTTATGTTGGCACATGGATTTTAACATTAAAAAAGCAAGTACCTCAGTCTTCACTTTTCTCATGCTGATATCATCAGTTCTCTGTGGAAGTTATCACATCCATTGTAAACTAGCTAGAGCAAGATTATCTCTTAGGATGCTTTATCAAACTAAGATACTGAGAAACTATCAAACTAAGAAAACTGGGACATTATCTATCAAAAGATAAGAAACGTTCAAAGGGCTGTCTTTCACATAGTAGTAATCACGCTAACAAGCCACATCTTAATCAGACTTGCCTACTTCTCACATGGCTCAGAGATTATTAACTAGTCACCTGGTTATCACTTAAGTGCCAACAGGCTCCAAGCCACTAGCCTATATTAATAAGGGGTAAAGCCTAAAAAGATGCTATAATGATCTGTGGTTTATACAAGAATATCTTAGGTACTTGTGACTGTTTTGCTTATTAGGTGTTACTTATAAAATGGAAACTATTTTCCCTCAAAGTAATTCACATTTAAGAATCAGATATAAATGGAGGCCCCTTCAAAACTAAAGTTCTGTAGTGACACAATCTTTCCATTTTAATTGTTATCAATTTGAATTATGCAGTTAGTCTCATAAGCTAAAATATACATGAAAATTAATCAATCTATCACAATTTAAATTTGCCTATGTTCCAAGTCAAAAAGTGGAAATGAGACTGGTTTTTCTTGTAAATGATCCACCAAAGGACAAGACAAAAATATCCATGTTCCCTTTTCAAAGAATGATTGAAAACTTGAGTTTCTAATTTCATTGAACTATAAGCTGCACTGCTACACCATGCAACACGAGTGCTTAGAGCCTCATGGAGAATTTTTTTAGTTTGACATGAAGAGCCCAATTTAAAGCAGATTGGAAATGCAGAATGCAAGCTTTCCTTTCTCTATCATTTGTTAAGGAGTCTGGTAACCCCTAATAAGATCAATAGTCTCATAAAGTTGTCCAATTTCTTTCCTGATTATTCCAAGAATAAAAACAAGGTTAAAAATACTTCACTAAATCAAACCAACTTTCTAAAGCAATTATCCTTAAATTAAAAATAAATATTTTAGTAAGTTAAAAAAAGAAAAAACACTTCACTCACTCCATTTTTGGTCTGTGACTTATTACTTCAGTGAGATTTATGAAGCAAGTTACACTCCATTAGTCAGAAATGAAATCAACTTAGTGGGTCATAATGAGCATTTTTAAAGAAGAGTATTTGCAACTGTGAGCACACATTACAGAGTGAGGATAAGTAGCTTCGAGATATTTCAGTATCTTTCCCTCTCCCCCCAACTCTAAGCACGCTCTGTCCTAGGCAGCAATGCACAATGTGTTTCTCCCAACGAGTCACAACAGCCTGACCCAATGAGTCAGAGGCCATACAACCAAATGAACCTAAGAGTGAAACTGACTGATCAAGGCATAATACTCTCCTGTCTGACAAGTTACAGATTATCCATCTTTTTCAGTGGCTAAATTGAACATGTATTATCCTAATTTAATCCGTGCTTTGCCTTCGTCCCAACATAAAAGTAACATTTCAAGCTTTATATTCTCACAAATATTTTTCCTCTTAGCTGCATGAATTCTTCTTCCAAGTGCACTTAGAGCAGGTGTTAAACATCCCAACTCTTCTTATTCAAGCAGATTCAGGGGAGTAAATTTAGGACTGAGAAAACAAAGCAGCTCCAATCGGGAGAGAAAAATGAGAATATCCAGCAAACCAGTCATAAATGACTGATATTTCGAAGACAACATATAACTAATGACTCTTCGGCAGTCAGAAGTTGAGGTTAACATCAATTCCAGGTATTTTTAGCACAAGTAGGAGGGAGGGAGGGATAAGATCAAATTATCGGTGGATCCTGTGAAGACTAAAGAGTAAAGGTCTGTAGTGATTTAGAATCTGAGCAGGTCTCTTTGGTTGAAAAACTATCTAGGTTAAACTCAGCGTACACTAGCCTGCAGCCTTCTGAAATGGGCGCAGGCCAGTCACCTTCTAGTAGATTTCAGCCCTGTAAAGCAAAAAGGGGTAAATTGGGCATTTAATGCAAGTTTTAGAAACAATTTTAAATTCACATTTAAATATTCTGATGTGTACTTACATGGCGCTCCAGTGTACATGATGGAAAAGAGGTTGATTCCAACCGTGCAAGCATAGAACACTGGCAAAGCTCGCAACCCATTAGGAACTGGATCCGCCTGTAAAATTATCATTGTTGTAAAGATCAAGACCTTAAAAGCTGTAAAAAGTCAACCCATTTCCACTGAACCTTATCAAAGGGCAGCTCCAGGAATTACAGTACCAGCCAGTAACTCTCTCCATGGTAGTCTCTGAGGACAAATGGTCTTTTCCTACACTGCTCCTGGAAGTCCCCCTACCAAGGCTGATCTACATCTATCTGAATTTAAGTTTGTGTTTGAATTTATGTTTGGGGGGTTGATTGGGGTTTTTCTTGTTGCTGTTATTATCCCCTGAAGAAGGGAATGGCAACCCACTCCAGTACTCTTGTCTGGAAACCCCATAGACAGAGGAACCTGGCGGGCTACAGTCCATGGGGTCGAAAAGAGTTGGACAGGACTGAGCAACTGATCACATTAACAAGGCTACCTATTACAGATGATTAGTGATGTCCTGGATGGTCAGTTTCAACCCCCAGTGCTCTAAGGCAGTGGTCCCCAACCTCTTTGGCACCAGGGATGGGTTTCATGGAACACAACTGCTCACCTCCTGATGTGTGGCCCAGTTCATAACAGGGGGGTGGGGACCCAGGCTCTAAGGTACCTCATGTCCAGATAAAAATCCGAGCACACCCCTGAAGATGTATTCTACATTTGTGAGAGGTCAAGAAACAGACTATGAGTTATTACAACATCTCTTACCTGACTTTATACCTGCAATGACTTCTCAAATATAAAACAAGTAGAATATACTAGCGACAACCATCTTATCTAGACATTTGATAAATAAGCCACAACTAATGATTTACCAAAGTGCTAAGATAAAAATCAATCGTATACGAGGTCATCTCGTCATTCAACAGACTGTGTGCCAAGCACCATTTCGGGCACGAAAATGTGGAAGTGAATGAGATAAAGTCTCTGTTCTCTCAGAGCTGACACTGACATGCTAATACAGAATGATGCTCTGAAGAAAAAGGGGAAGGAGGCAGTGATGGAAGGAAGGGCACACTTTAATTTAGGGAGGAGAGGGAGCCAAGACACAGATGTGTTACATCAACAAGCATAAAGCCATGTAGCCAGGTACACACCCAGGTGGAGAAACAGCAGCTAGAGAAGAAGCTATTTGGAAGGCAGAATGTCCCAGAGACATCAGCAAATACAGAGACCCTGAGGCAAATGCTTGAATTGTCTCGAGGAACAGCAAGGAGGCCAGTGTGACTGGAAACAGGAGTTAAAAACAAGAGCACAGGGCTTCCCTGGTGGCATCTCTAAGTCCAACTTTTTGCAAACCCATGGACTGTAACCTGCCAGGCTCCTCTGTCCATTGGATTTTCCAGGCAAGAATACCCGAGTGAGTTGCCATTTCCTCCTCCAGTGGATCTTCCCAACCCAGGGACTGAACCCGCATCTCCTGCACTACAGGCAGATTCTTTACTCGCTGAGCCATCAGGGAATCCCTGGTGGCGCAGTTGGTTAAGAATCCAGCTGTCAATATAAGGGACACGGGTTCAATCCCTGGTTCCTAGAAGATCCCACAGGCCTAGGAGCAATAAGTATGTGTACTACAACTACTAAGTCTGTGCTCTAGAGCCTGGGAGCAACAACTACCGAAGCCGGGGTGCCTAGACCCTGTGCTCTGCAAGAAGTCACCCCCAATGAGAGGTCCACGCACAGCAACAAAGACCCAGTGCAGCCAAAAATAAATTCTAAGGAAAAAAAGAGCACAGATCTTAACACGTGGCAAGGCTAAACCTCAAAGATGTTGTCGGCCTAAAGGTTTAATGCTATCTTAGATTCAATGGAAAATCTTGTAGAGACAAGGAAAAGACTCATCAATAATACATGGGAAGACTGAGTTAATGGCTTAAGATTAAGGAACCAGAAAGCAGAGGTGCCATTCCCAATCAGCAGAGATGATGGGCCCTAAATGAAAACCACCTGAACATCAGCTCCCCAATCTGCAGTCTCAAAGAATGCTAAAGATAAGGGACCCGACAAAATAAAAAGAGCCAATAAAACCTAAGCATCCCTGAGCCACTCAATGATGTGGGTCCCACCCTAAGGGTAGTAAGGTTATGAACCTGAGCTGTATATACCTTTTTCTTCTAAGAATAATCTGTGGTTTTAAGAAATTCTCCAAGGAACTTAAGACTCCCTCTGTTCCACACCCACATCAAAATCCATGAGGGTTCCAGACATTATGTAGGGGCTTCTCTTCCTCCCTTCTGTTACATCAGAACTCCACTCAACCTCCCCCGAGGTAACCAGGGCTGTTTTATAAGAATGTTTACCAACATCTGTCTCATCTAAACACACCAAAAACTTTACCTCGAAGTAAACATCTCATCACCTCGCTACATGGGATGGGAAAGGAGGGTGTCTTCCTAACTCATTTGCAATCAGTTCTTTTTTTATACCCTGGACATGTCTGAAAAGATGCCCTAGATAGATTTAACATGATTTCTGATAGAATGGAGGAATATTGAAAGACCCCTCTTCTTCCTCGATGAGACAATTTTTACTCTCAAATTATACTAAGCGATAGAGATTAAGTTTTCAAAGTATTACATTGCTATCTTTTGCCAGACTCAGGCCATGGTAAACAATCTGAGTCACTTTATACCCGTCACAGAATTTCTATGAAAGTGAAAGTGAAGTCACTCAGTCGTGTCTTTGCGACCCCATGAGGACCAGGCTCCTCCGTCCATGGGATTTTCTAGGCAAGAGTACTGGAGTGGGTTGCCTTTTCCTTCTCCAGGGAACTTCCCGACCCAGGGATCAAACCCAGGTCTCCTGCATTGTAGACAGACGCTTTACCAACTGCGCCACCAGGCAATTTCTATAGAAAGTACAAATCCTCCCAAGAGCAGCTTACAACTAGACCAAACAAATGGCTCAGTACATTCTTACCACTTGAGATTAAGCTACCTGTCTCCCTTCACTCAGATTTCTTCAGTTTAGAAGAGTTTAAGCATTTACAATGGACTGTTAAAGAGTCATTTACCTCAGGAAAAGGACAACTTTGTTTACTGAGAAAAAAATGCATTTATTTTTACTGTAACTCAGTCCAACAACATCCCTTGTTGTCTACATTTATTTTGGAGCCAGCATCAGACTTCATGATAAAAGAAATGCTATAGGGTCCCTCAAAAGGGATTTCAAAGGGACAGGAAATTAAATGGCTATCTGGAATTTTTCTGCCAAGAAAAACTAAACAGACTTTTGTGATTTTTACCTTTACTGGTTCCTTTTTACCTATTCTGAGATATTAAAGTCAAGTCACTGTGAGAGGTAGGAGTCCCCACCATGAAGTTCATAAACTGGTTTCAATAATCAACACTACACAGGTAATTAGGTTAAGGACCCAAACTACTCCATTTTAACTGGCAGGTAAGAAAAAGCCATCCGGGGCACTCATGCTTACAATTCAAACTGGCCCGAGATAGAGAAGCAGATGGACTTGTGGACACAGCGGGGGGAGAAGGGGAAGGTGGGACGAATTGATAAAGTAGCATTGCCATATATAAACTACCATGTGTAAAATAGCTAGTGGGATGCTGCTGTATGGCCCTAGGCCAGTGCTTTGTGATGACCTGGGGGTGGGGAGGTGTGATCCAGGCTTAAGGAGGAGATGTAAGTAACACTTATGGCTGATTCAAGTTGTTGTACTGCTGAAACCAATGACATTGTAAAGCAATTATCCTCCAATAAAAAAAAAGGTGGGTCTGCATATGATGGTGGTTTTAACCTGCATACAGCTAAACAAAGCCATGCCAAACACATTAATTTTTTCTGCTTTCAATCTCTTCCATTTCTTGGCACCCCTAAGTGTTCATTTAATTTCTCCTTTCCAAATGCCTTCTTGGGTATTGAAAACTTTCTTCTTTCCAAGAAGTTAGGTACAAAACAATGTTTCTAACTCTCCAAGGTCACACTCCTACACACCCATCACACTTGTAAAAATGCTATCGGTTTGAATACCACTGAATGTGACCTACTCCAGGTCATGTGAGGGGTGGAGGTGGGGGGAGAAAGATTACCTTACGGAGGATGAATGCACGAACCAGGAAGAATAAAATCCCAGACATAATACCAGAAAGCAGAGGAGAGACGAACCAAGACAACACTGGAATAGAACACATTAAAAGAAACATTAACTAATGAAAATCAGGAACCCAAACGCTCCTCCCTCTCAGTCCTCCCTTTTCAAAACTTTAATCCATCCCTCCAACTTGACACCATCTACTTACTCCCACACACAACGCCTCCTCCTTGTGGTAACAGGACAATAAAAGGACATTTAGAATGAAACGTACCAATTTTTATCAGTTCAGACCACTTGACACCTTCCTGCCCCTTTGCCACCAAGGAGAAACCAATGGTTGCACCGACGATACAATGGGTTCCAGAAATGGGCAGCTTCAAGAACGAAGCCACTAGTTGCCACACCGCAGAACCTGAAAACACGTCGTTTCATTTAGACACAGGCAGAATTCCAGTAATGTACGCAGCGCATATTACTGAAGGTAACCATCTGAAAAGCTTCAGAACACAAGAACGGAACTACCCCTAACGGGAATTCACTAACCCACCAAGAGGACAATCCGGGCGGGGGCGGCGGTGGTGGTGAACTCACCAAACATCGCACTGACGGAGCCGGCCATCAACAGCTTTTGGGTCGAGTTGTACATCTCCACGTCAATTAAGCCCTTCCTGATCGTCTCGCTCACTTTGGCCCCCAGGAGGACAGAGCCCACCGTCTCAAAGATACTAGCTAAGATGCAGGCTTGCTTGAGGGTCACTACACCTGATCCCACGGCTGTACCAAACGAATTTGCTACATCATTGGCTCCCACGGAGAATGCCAGGACGAATGCAATAATAAAACCCAGGATGAGCATCCATAGGTAATCCACCAACGGACCAGAAGCGGCAGTAGCAGCAATAGCAGTGGTAATGAGCGGTGTCACGGTCGTTGCCATTCTCTAGAGTAGTGGTTCTTGAATGAATCAGAGAATTACTGAGCGGTGTTCAAGATGTGTAAACAGAATATGAGGTATCAAAAATGCTATAATAAATAATATATATTATATAAAATTAAATACTGTAAACTACGGCACAGAAACCGAGCTGGGGAGTTACTGCTATACACTGCGTATGGGCATCTGTTGTCTGGGGTTTCTTTGGCTCTGGAGGGCTAGGAACACGGAGCAGAATTCCATGGCGGAGAAGAGAAAGGACGCAAGTTCATCCTGGAAGGAAGAAGGGAGAGGAATAACAATAGCCGTGCGCCCTTGGAGGCCGGTCCCGCACTCCGCGCCGACCCACTGGGACTGGGGGGCCCCGGCCGGGCCCGCCATCCGCGATCCGCTGTCCCCCGACCCGGAGAGAAAGCGCCGGGCACGTGGCGCCGGGGACCACCTCCGCCCGCGCGCGCCAGCCCGGCCCGGCCCGGCCCCCGAGCAGCCGGCCCCCGCGCGCCCTCCACGCGAAAACCGGAAAAGGGCCGTTCCCGCGCGCGCGCCACCAGCGGACCGCCAAAAAGGCCCGCGGGCGGGCGAAAGAACGAACGGACGGACGGACGGGCGGGCGGGCGGGGTGGGGTAGGGAGGCGGGCAGCGACGAAAGCAAAACCCCACTGAGCCGCCAGCCCCGGCCCAGCCGGCCATCCCCAGCGCCGCAGCGCCCACACTGGGCCCCGGGGAGAAGAAAGAGCCTTTCCAAGGTGGCGCCTCCACTCACCAAAGAAAACGAGGAGCTGAACGGGAGGCGAGGTCCAGGCGACGGGCTAGAACCACGGACGCACGCACCTTTTATCGAAGACCAAACGACCTGGGGCGGAGGCTCTGGGGATGGCTCCGTTGGGCTGACGACTGACCCTGGAAGCGGCCGCTGACGCCTCAGCAGCGAAGAGAAAGCACGCAGCGCGCGCCGGCAGCCATCACTCTGGCAGCGCACGCCGCCGGCCCCTACTTATAGCCGGCGCCGCGCCCCGCGTGACCCGCCGCGCCTCGCGCCGGCCGGGAGTCCCACCCCCGGGATGACGCAGTCCCCGCCAGCCCGGCCGGATGAGCCAGACAGCGGCGCTCATTGGCCCGCGCCGCACTGTGGTCACGCCCCCAGAGGGGAGCTTGTCCACGTGGGGAGGGCCAGCCCCTTCCCTGCGGCCTTGCCTCTGCGTCTTGGCACCACCGCCTGGAGTCAGCGGCGGAGGCCTCTGGGGACCCTCACCCGGTCGCTGGAGGTCGTCAAGCGGGGGTTATAGAGGCTACGACCAAGGTCATAGTTCCTCCCTCGCAGTCGCAGTATTACGGAGCTGTCCAAGCCTCGAGCCACACTTCAGCGCCCTTGTGACCTGCTGCATCGGGAGGCCACACCTGGTGACGCTGCAGGGGAGCTCGCGCCCTGGGGCTCCGGATCCGGTCCCGGCACGTGGTCGCACCTGTGACTTGCCCTTGGCCAGACAGGCACTGTCCCTCGCCCGGGGAGGGAGGGGGTCACGTGGTCGCTTTACTCCCGCAGTCATGCACTTGGGTGAAAACAGTACTGCTGCGGAGTCACGAGAACCAGGTTGTCGCCCAGTTATGGCGCAGAGCCACAGGGTGGCTGTGGGTCATTAATTTCCCCGCGGCAGACCGTTTTCTGCGCCGGGGCTGAGGTGCCTGGGGAAGGACTCCTCCGGATTCAAATCCTGATTCTTGCTTGTTGCAGTGTGTCACCTTGAGCGACTTTCAGATCTCTTGCGTAATCGGGAATGTATATTGTTAACAATTATACCTACCTAGTGGCGGGAATTAAACGAGTTAACGAGTGTGAATGGAACTAGAACTCAGTAGGTGTTCCGTGAATGCTAATTTCCGTTTTGTGGTTTCCGTGAATATTCCTGTTTTCTGTTGTGGAAAAGGGTGTCTGAGGTGTTCTCTTCGGACCACCGGAAACTTTCCTATTTTTAGGTAAATTGATTTCTGGTGCCCCTACATGGCATATATGTTGTAGTGACATTAATAAGATTTGCCTTGCACATTTGGGGGCATTTCATTATTTGGCCTAAGATCAAGACTATCCACTCATGCTGGGGGAGATTAAGGCCGTGGTCTCTTGTCAGGATTTGGAGTGAGATTAAAGAATTCCCAACAGAAATATTTACCAGGCTTAGAATGTTCTGGAGCCCTCCCGGCCTTTAGCCATCTCTAGCAGCTGGGCACTGAATAGCAGGAACAAAGACATTGTAAATCATTGCTAAGTCTGGCTCATCTATGGAGGCTTAAAACTCCACCTGAGTTTCCTCTGACCTACCTAGAAAATCTGGTAGAGTTATATGAGTAACTTACAAAGTTCTGAGTCCCAAGGTCGTGGCCAAAAAAAGGAAGTGGGCAATGTCCAGGAGCACTGACCCTGGAGTGCAAATCTGATGTAATTCTGGCACCTTAAATTGTGCACCTCCCTCCGCTTTTACTTCGTTGCAAGGTTATGAAAAAAGTAAAGGACTGACATGTTACAGGTCTTTAGTGTTCTGCCATTTTAAAACAATAATTTCCAAAGCAAGTTATTAAGGCAATTACTTAGAACTTTCCCTGGTATGTGTTTGTTTGTTTTTTCATTCTGCCCATGGACATACTTTTGCCAGTCTGTGGTACTAGCCCTTTAAGTTGGCAAACACTTGCTGGACAACCTCTATTGAAGGCAGCGGGGCAGCCATGGTGAATATGCAGCAAGCTGAGAGCACAGGCCAAGCCCCTTGGTGAGATTTGAGGAGAGTGCTGGGGCAAAGATTCACGCAATTCCCCTTGCAATGCATGTGAATTCTGTGAGTATCTTCAGGCTGTAGAAGGGCTATACCCTTCCTCCTCAGGACTGCACTCATAGCGCCTCTGCCGATGGGGCTGTCAGGAGAGGTGAGGGTTGGGGTGGGTCCTGGCCATCTCATCTGGGGAGAGGATCAGTAGGGTGTGGCCCTTAGAGACTTGGACTTCTCTTGGCTTGAATGCCTCATCCTCTCATGGGGAGGAGAGGTAGAGTTCTGTGGAAAGAAGTTTCAGGGCCTTGAAATGGAAAAATAGAGGAGGTTTGAGCATCACCAGTTCACAAACAAATGGCACTGGTTCTGACCTTATGGCTGAACACAGGAAAGAGGGCAGAGATCCCAAGGATCATGTTTCTGTTAGAATCAAGGTGTTGGACATGCTCTCTTGAACCCTAGCAAGGCCATTTGGTCTAGTGGTTAAATGTGTAGACAGTTAACCCGAACTACCTGCTCTGCTACTCACTAGTCGCTTGACCAGGGACAAGTACCTTCTCTATCTCTGTTTCCTTATCTGTTTAGGGCTTCCAGGTGGCGCTAGTGGTAAAGAAACTGCCTGCTAATACAGGAGACATAAGAGATGTGGGTTCAGTCCCTGATTTGGGAAGATGTCTGGAGGAGAGCATGGCAACTCACTCCAGTATTGTTGCCTGAAGAATCCCATGGACAGAGGGCTATGGTCCATAGGGTCGAACAGTGGAGAGGTTGAGAGTTGCTACTTCATAGGGTTGTTTTGCGGAAAAGGCAATGGCACCCCACTCCAGTACTCTTGCTTGGAAAATCCCATGGATGGAGGAGCCTGGTAGGGTGCAGTCCATGGGGTCAGAAAAATCGGACAGGACTGAGTGACTTCACTTTCACTTTTCACTTTCATGGCATTGGAGAAGGAAATGGCAACCCACTCCAGTGTTCTTGCCTGGAGAATCCCAGGGACAGGGGAGCCTGGTGGGCTGCCGTCTATGGGGTCGCACGGAGTCCGACACGACTGAAGCGACTTAGCAGCAGCAGCAGCAGCGGCAGCAGCAGGGTTGTTGTGAAGACTCAATCAACGTATGTAAAGTCCTTAGAAAGGATGTCTAATCCATGGCTGGTTCAATCTCCAAACTCTTAATATAACAAATAGGGACTTCCCTGATGGTCCAGTAGCTAAGTCTCCGCACTCCCAAGGCAGGGGGCCTGGGTTCAATCCATGGTCAGGAAACTAGATCCCACACGCCACAACTAGAAAATCCTGAGTGCCAAAACTAAGACCTGGAACAACCAAATAAATAAATAAAAGTAAATATTTGAAAAATTCAACAACTACCTGAAGGCCTACTGTGCAGAGCTCATATTTAAAGAGATGTAGGTGTCACATGTCAGAGCTGCCATCCAAGCCAAGCTCTTTCAGACTTCTCCCACTGCTGATAAAGAATGGGGGTGGAAGGAAACAGTCTTGTGGACACAGTAGGGGAAGGAGAGGGTGGGATGAATTGAGAGAGTAGCATGGAAACATACACATTACCATCTTTAAAATAGATAGCCAGTGGGAATTTGCTGTATGACACAGGGGCATAAACCGAGTGCTGTATGACAACCTAGAGGGTGAGATGGAGTGGAAGGTGGGAGGGAGCTTCAAGAGGAAGGAGACATGTATACCTATGATTGATTTCTGTTGATATATAGCCGAAACCAGCACAATATTGTGGAGCGGTTATCCTCAGATTGGGCTTCCCTAGTGGCTCAGATGGTAAAGAATTAGCCTGCAATGTAGGAGATACGGGTTCAATCCCTGGGTCCAGAAGATCCCCAGAGGAGGGCATGGCAACCCACTCCAGTATTCCTGCCTGGAGAATTCCATGGATAGGAGCGTGATGGGCTACAGTCCATACGGTTGCAAAGAGTTGAACATGACTGATGGACTAACACTTTCACTATCTTCCAATTAAAAATAAATAATTTTTTGAAGAGAATAAAAGAACTTAAAGGTGAAAAAAAAAAAAAGAATGGGACCCATGAGAAACTGGGGCCCACTGCCAGGAACCTGGGGACAGCAAGATGGGGTATGATATGTGGCTCAGGGCACATGAATGGGCTTGCTGGCTTAGGAATAAGAAGCCTAGGCCTGGCCCAGACTCTGACCACCCCCAGGATCTTTGGTGAATCTCTGCCACAGAGCCCAGGAGCTTAAGGATCCGTCACCCACCCTCACTTCCAAAAGAATTGCATAAGGCAGCGTGCCGAGTGCCACTGAATACCAGCCTGGGCACTGTGGGTTAGTTTTCTTGGAGATGATTCCCTCTCTCAGTGACTCCACATGAGTGGAGTTGAACTGTTGAGAGCTAGGAAATCTGACTCACCAGCCCCACCAGATGTGCAGAGGGACAGACAAAAGGAAGAGGCAAGGCCCCTTGTGTACTCTCTGAGCTCAGAGAGACTTGCAGTCTGAGGTCACCATTCACTGAGCAGGAAGGAAGCATCTAGGAAATGATCTGATCAGAGGAGGGGGGAACTGCAGTGGAGGATGGGAGCACTGTGGAGCCAGGCCCCAGTCCAAGGCAGTTTCAGAGACCATTGATTCCATTCATTAGGACTTGGAGGGGGCATGTGCCGGGGGGTGGGGGGTGGGGTGGAGATATCCAGAAAAGAGAAGGTGGGAGCCTTAGGGTAAAGGAAAACCACCCCCTCCCTACCCACCACCCGCCTCGGCTTGGCTGTAGTCACAGATGAGTGAAGTTGTAGTACTTACCCTGTTTACTCAAAGCCAGGCATCCTATCAAGAGCTCTGCATGTATTATCTCACATGACGCTCCAGTAAACCTCTCTTGATGTACTTTTACCTTAATTTCTCTCTTTTTTTAACTTATTTCATTTTTGAGAGAGCAATCTTCACCTCCTACTACTCCACCATCTTGATCACTCTTATGCTTCTTTTGGTAATATTTATTTTTATTTATTTATTTGACTGCATCAGATCTTGGTTGTGGCATTAGAACCTCTTAGTTGCAGCATGTGGGATCTAGTTCCCTGACCAGGGATCGAATCCTGGGCCCCCTGCACTGGGAGGACAGAGTCTTAGGCACTGGACCAACAGGGAAGTCCCCTTTTACCTTATTTTACAAAGAATCTGAGGCACAGAGAATGAAGCAACAGTTAAACCAGAAGAACTCCACAAACTTGGAGTCTAAGTGCGTTTTCCCTGGCTGTCAGTAAGTGCAGAGGCAAATAGGATGCCCTGATGTGGTGACTCTTCTTTGCACTTAAGTTAATGTATCTACTTCCCCTTTCTTTCCTCTTTATTTTCATTAACTCTGTTGCTTTTACAGCCTGTATTTTAAGCCTCTTCCAACCCTGTTAGAAGAGAAGAAGGCAGTTTTAGGAGACCTGACTTCAAAATTGCTCCCCTTTAGTAGGAAGCTGCTGTATAGCACAGGGAGCTCAGCTCCATGCTCTGTGATGACCTAAAGGGGTGGGATGGGGGTGGTGGGAGGGAGCCTCAAGAGAGAGGGGATATATGTATACTTATAGCTGAGTCACACTGTTGTACAGCTGAAACCAACACAACATTGTAAAGTAATTATACTCCAATTAAAAAATAAATTTAAAAATAAATTTTGAAAAAAGATTGCCCCCGCCCTTTCCCCAGAGTAAGAAGAGGCAGGAAATCAGAGCACATGTTCTTCCCATAAATAAAGTCGATACAGTGGCCTGACCTTATCTTAGAGTTACTGAAAACCCTGTTCTCGTCAGACTTCTCAAGAAAGAAAACCAGGCAATTCCCTGGTGGCCTAGCTGTTAGGATTCCAGGCTTTCACTGCTGTGGCCCTAGTCACTTCTTCCAGAAATAGGTTCAAAACAACAATTCAAGAACAGACCACACATCACCATCCTCACCACTATTCTCCCACCTGCTCTGTGTGTGGCTAGCTTCTGTCTTCAAACATTTCCTCATTCCCCATCCAACAGCACTGACCACCCAGTATCCTCGGCTCTGCCCTGACAAGGTCCAGGGAAAGTTCCAGACAGAGAGGGGAGGTAGGGGACGAGTGCTTTCAAGCACCCGCACAGCCAGGCTCTGATGTGGAGACTCATTGGTTGAGAATGGCCTCAAACCAGCAACTCACAGCAATAAAGAGCTGGATTTTGGTCATGTTGGGAAAACAGGTCAGTCTGTTCCTCTGCCAACACAAGGGGTGGGGGACCGGTCCACCCACTCTAGATTTTTATATGTCTCCTTCCTGACTGCTCCCACTCCTAGTCTCTTCCCTTTGGTTTTGAAAGGGAAGATCTTTGCATCTTGGGCAAGATGCGGCGTACAACCCAGACAGAGAGGGCAGAAAAACACAGTTCTTAAAGCTTGAAATGGCCCCGAAACAAGCTTCTGGACAGCCAGGTATGCCTGCACACTTCTTCAGTAAGGCCTGTCCGGAGACCTCAACCAGGACTCTGTTTTCCCCAAGACCGAACTTTCTCAGCTCTTGCCAGGAAAGCAGAGAAGAAAGGCAACTTGCTGGAAACTCAGGAACTGTGTGTTATGATGCTCTCATGGCAGAAGGGGAAAGGGATCAGACCCTCGCCACCGCTGCCAGAGAGATGTGGCTTCAGTCTGAGAGAGTGAGTGGGCAGCAGGATGTGAGTCATCCACAGGGCAGTGCCGTGCCACAGACCGGGTAGCTAGTAATGGTCTCAGTTGCTCCGTTATTTCCCCAGCTTTTCATCGTTTCACTCAGGCAACAAACAGTCTAGCGAGGGTCTGGCAGAGCAACAAGACTGACCAGAGCCTTTGCCCTCACAAAACACAAACTGCTTCTCACACCCAGAATTTTACACTGAGGACTGGCCCTGAACACGACAGTCAAAGTCAACCTTCCACCCACCTCAGCAGCTGTACTGACCACACAGTTCATCATCCAGGTCACTCTTATTCATCATTCTGCTCGAAAGCAAACATTTACAGAGCACAGGAGGCTGTCCCCTGCTCTCATGGGCGCCCCCCAAACCGACTCAGGGACCCTCACTCACCTGATCCAATCAGCAAGAAAAACTGCTCCAGGAGGAGCACCCCCGACTCCCAGGGCTCCATGGGTGAAGCTGGAGAGAAAAAGCTGTCTGTTGGAAGAGCAACCAAGAGCCTGGGCCTGTGTTTGGGGGCTCCGAGGGGCTTCAGCTGTTGGGAATGGCTTCACAGGAGACTGAAGTTCTAACAGAGTACAGTCTGTTCATTTTTCAACGGGGAAATCCATTTCTCTTGGCCTCTGGCTAGAGCCTTGCTCCTTAAAATGTGGTCCTCAGACCAGTAACAAGGGAGATGGCAGAATGTCAGACCCGCCCAGACCTATAGAATCAGAATCTGCATTTTTTTTTAAATTTTATTCCCTGGTGGTCTAGTCATCCAGACGTCACGCTCCCAATTCAGGGGGCTTGGGTTCAATCCCTGACCAGGGAAAAAGATCCACATGCCACAACTAAGACCTGGTGCAGCCAAATAAATATTAAAAAAAAATTTATTAAAGCACAGTTGAATTACAATGTGTTGATTTCTGCTATACAGCAAAGTGATTCAGTTATATATGTGTGTGTTTGTGTATTTCATATTATTTTCTATTATGGTTTACCACAGGTTATTGAATATAGTTCCCTGTGCTATATAGTAGAACCTTATTGTTTATCTATTCTATATATAATAGTTTGCATCTGTTAATTCCAAACTTCCATTCCTTCCCTCACCCACACCCCCCCTTGGCAACCACAAATCTGTTCTCTATGTAGAATCTGCATTTTAACAAGGTCCCTGTGGGACTCATAGGCATGTTACATTTTAAGAAGCAGTTACAGAAGAATAATGACTTGTTATCTGTAAAGTTTAGAAAACAATATGGTAGTACCTTCTTCTTCAGTCAGATGTTGAAAAGCCACCACTGTTTCTTAAGCCTGATTTTCCTCAGCAAGCACTCAGACCATTTTAGCTAAGGAGGACTTCATAGCCTCTGGGGTCAGACTATATGGAATGAGCATCCCACTGTATCATTCTCATGCTGTGAGCTTCGGCAAATTCCCTTACTTCTAGCTGCCTCACATTTCTTTTCTGTACAGTGGAGATAATAGAGTTGTTCTCAGGATTAAATGAGCTTCCATTCTGGCTCAGTGGTAAAGAATCTACCTGCCAATGCAGAAGACACAGGCTCGATCCCTTGGTCAGGAAGATCCCCTGGAGAAGGAAATTACAACCTACTCCAGTACTTGCCTGGAGAATCCCATGGCAGACTGCAGTCCATGGAGTCACAAAAAATTCAGACACGATTTAGCAACTAAACACACACACAGAGGATTAAATAAATAAAGTGCTTGGCGTGTACCTGGCATTAAGCGAGCACGAAATACGCTTGGATACTAATTGGATTTGGGTGTCCCCCAGTTTTCTATACACCATCTGTTAGGATGAAATGCTTCTGGACTTGGTGGTCTCATCCATTATGCACAGATGCTTTGCAGTTTTATATAAGTGACTTTATTTCTGGAGGCAACCTACTGTTACCCCTCCCCCAAATATATTCATTTCAGGACTGTCCATTTCATTTATTCCATCCCCACCATCTGCAGGGAGTTGAACTTTTCTGCTGTGACTTTGGATAATGCCTCTGACAATGATTTATGAAAACTTTGAATATGTGTATGAAGAAGCTGAAGTTGAACAGTTCTATGAAGACCTACAAGACCTTTTAGAAATAACACCCAAAAAAGATGTCCTTTTCATTATAGGGGACTGGAATGCAAAAGTAGGAAGTCAAGAAACACCTGGAGTAACAGGCAAATTTGGCCTTGGAGTACAGAATGAAGCAGGGCAAAGGCTAATAGAGTTTTGCAAAGAGAACACACTGGTCATAGCAAACACTCTCTTCCAACAACACAAGAGAAGACTCTACACATGGACATCATCAGATGGTCAACACTGAAATCAGATTGATTGTATTCTTTGCAGCCAAAGATGGAGAAGCTCTATACAGTTAGCAAAAACAAGACTGGGAGCTGACTGCGGCTCAGATCATGAACTCGTTATTGCCAAATTCAGACTTAAATTGTAGAAAGTGGGGAAAACTACTAGACCATTCAGGTATGACCTAAAACAAATCCCTTATAATTATACAGTGGAAGTGAGAAATAGATTTAAGGGACTAGATCTGATAGACAGAGTGCCTAATGAACTATGGAATGAGGTTCATGACATTGTACAGGAGACAGGGATCAAGATCATCCCAAGAAAAAGAAATGCAAAAAAGCAAAATGACTGTCTGAGGAGGCCTTACAAATAGCTGAGAAAAGAAGAGAAGCCAAAAGCAAAGGAGAAAAGGAAAGATATACCCATTTGAATGCAGAGTTCCAAAGAATAGCAAGGAGAGATAAGAAAGCCTTCCTCAGTGATAGGTGCAAAGAAATAGAGGAAAACAATAGAATGGGAAAGACTAGAGATCTCGTCAAGAAAATTAGAGATACCAAGGGAACATTTCATGCAAAGATGGGTTCGATAAAGGACAGAAATGGTATGGACCTAACAGAAGCAAAAGATATTAAGAAGAGGTGGCAAGAATACACAGAAGAACTGTACAAAAAGATCTTCACGACCAAGATAATCACGATGGTATGATCGCTCACCTAGAGCCAGACATCCTGGAATGTGAAGTCAAGTGGCCCTTAGGAAGTATCACTACAAACAAAGCTAGTGGAGGTGAAGGAATTCCAGTTGAACTCTTTCAAATCCTAAAAGATCATGTTGTGAAAGTGCTGCACTCAATATGTCAGCAAATTTGGAAAACTCAGCAATGGCCACAGGACTGGAAAAGGTCAGTTTTCATTCCAATCCCAAAGAAAGGTAATGCCAAAGAATGCTCAAACTACCACACAATTGCATTCATCTCACACGCTAGTAAAGTAATGCTCAAGATTCTCCAGGCCAGGCTTCAGCAATACGTGCAATGTGAACTTCCAGATATTCAAGCTGGATTTACAAAAGGCAGAGGAACCAGAGACCAAATTGCCAACATCCGCTGGATCATCGAAAAAGCAAGAGAGTTCCAGAAAAACATCTATTTCTGCTTTATTGACTATGCCAAAGCCTTTGACTGTGTGGATCGCAACAAACTGTGGAAAATTCTTCAAGAGATGGGAATACCAGACCACCTGACTTGCCTCTTGAGAAACCTGTATGCAGGTCAGGAACTAACAGTTAGAACTAGACATGGAACAACAGACTGGTTCCAAATAGGAAAAGGAGTATGTCAAGGCTGTATATTGTCACCCTGCTTATTTAACTTCTATGCAGAGTACATCATGAGAAATGCTGGGCTGGATGAAGCACAAGCTGGAATCCAGATTGCTGGGAGAAATATCAATAACCTCAGATATGTAGGTGACACCACCCTTATGGCAGAAAGAGAAGAAGAACTAAAAGCCTCTTGATGAAAGTGAAAGAGGAGAGTGAAAAAGTTGGCTTAAAGCTCAACATTCAGAAAACAAAGATCATGGCATCTGGTCCCATCACTTCATGGCAAATAGATGGGTAAACAGTGGAAAGAGTGACAGACTTTATTTTTGGGGGCTCAAAAATCACTGCAGATGGTGATTGCAGCCATGAAATTAAATGACACTTACTCCTTGGAAGGAAAGTTATGACCAACCTAGACAGCATATCAAAAAGCAGAGACATTACTTTGTCAACAAAGGTCCATCTAGTCAAGGCTATGATCTTTCCAGTGGTCATGTATGGATGTGAGAGTTGGACTATAAAGAAAGCTGAGCACTGAAGAATTGATGCTTTTGAACTGTGGTGTTGGAGAAGACTCTTGAGAGTCCCTTGGACTGCAAGGAGATCCAACCAGTCCATCCTAAAGGAGATCAATCCTGGGTGTTCATTGGAAGGACTGATGTTGAAGCTGAAACTCCAATACTTTGGCCCCCTGATGCGAAGAGCTGACTCATTTGAAAAGACCCTGATGCTGGGAAAGATTGATGGCAGGAGGAGAAGGGGGAGACAGAGGATGAAATGGTTGGATGGCATCACCAACTCAATGGACATGAGTTTGTGTAAACTCCAGGAGTTGGTGATGGACAGGGAGGCCTGGAGTGCTGCGGTTCATGGGGTCGCAGAGAATCGGACGCGACTGAACTGAACTGAGTTGAACTGAATATGTATATAGGGGTCTTACCCTACTGGTTCCAGGTACCTTCTGAAACTTTGTTTCTGTCCTTCTTTCCTTCGGATTTATTTCTGGTTTTTCTGGGTCTTCCTTGCTGCCAGCAGTCTTTCTCTAGTTGTGGTGAGTCGGGGCTACTCTAGTTGCAGTGCACGGGCTTCTCATTCCCGTGGCTTCCCTTGTTGCAGAGTTGGGGCCCTACGCACACAGGCTTCAGAAGTTTCGGTGTGTGGGCTCAGTAGTTGCGGCTCACATACTCTGGAATGCTAGCTCAGTAGTTACAGCGCACCAGCTCTCAAGCTCCGGAGTGAGAGCTTAATTGCCCCTCGGCATGTGATATTTTTGTTCCTGGACCAGGGATCAAGCCCGAGCCCCCTGCATTGGAAGGAGGATTCTTAACTACTTGACTACCAGGGAAGTCCTGAGAACCAGTATTTACACCTTACTGTACAAGGAAATGAGAACCTGAGAGCCCATGACCACATCGTGAGTAGGGGAACAGAACCTGGAATGCTGGCTGGCACAGGAAGCCCTGGCAGGCTGGGAATGAATGAATGACTCCAGACCCAACGTTCTTCCCAGCACTTAGGGTTGCCTCCAATGTAAACCAGAGGAGTAACTTTTAGGGGTACAGCTTTCAGGCCAGACAATAGAGAGAGACCAAAAAGACAGACCTCAGTTGGAAGTACTCTGTTCCATTGTCCCCTTGTGCAGGCTAAGTCGCTTCAGTCATGTCTGACTCTTTGCTACTCTATGGACTGTAGCCCAGGCCACCAGGCTCTTCTGTCCACGGGGATTCTCTCCAGGCAAGAACACTGTAATGGGTTGCCATTTCCGTCTCCATTGTCCCCATGAGAATTCATGTTTATCAGATTTTCATTATCAAACTGCGGTCACTGAAATGATTAGGCTAAATAATACATACACATGTTAAAAACTATACCGTACATGGTGGGAATGTAAATTGGTACAGCCGCTATGGAGAACAGGATGGATATTCCTTAAAAAACTAAAAATAGAGCTACCATGTGACCCTGCAATTCCACTCCTGGAATATACAGAGAAAACCATAAAAGATACCTACACTCCAATGTTCACTGCATCACTGTTTACAGTAGCCAAGACACGGAAGCAACCTTAATGTCCATCAACAGAGGAATGGATAAAGAAGATGTGATACATATATACAATGGAATATTACTCAGCCATTAAAAAGAATGAACTAATACCATTTGCAGCAACATGGGTGGACCTGGAAATTATCATACTAAGTGAAGTAAGTCACACAGAGAAAGACAAATATCATATGATATTTATATGTGGAATCTTTTAAAAAAATGATACAAATGAAGTTATTAACATAATAGAAACAGACTCACAGACTTAGAGAAGGAACTTATGGTGGGAGGGGGAGGGTAGAGAGGAAGGATACTTACAGAGTTTGGGATGGACATGTACACACTGCTTTATTTTATACGAATAATCAACAAGGACCTAGTGTATAGCAAAAGGAACTCTGCTCAATACTCTATAATAACTTGAATAGGAAAAGAATTTGAAAAAGAATAGATACATTTATATGTGTAACTAAATCACTTTGCTGGACTAAAATATTGTTAGTCAACTATACTCCAACATGAAATTTAAAAATTAAATTAAAAACACTACACCCTACAGAAGAGTTTTGAGTTAAAAAGTGCCTCTGCTTGAAACCTCAGTTTTCTTATCTAACCCCCAAAATAACTACTATTGAGTTCCTTGTGAACTCATGACATTATTTAATATAATTAAATATGTACAGCTTAAAAAAAAAAAAAAACTGTTTATTTACTTGGCTGCACCAGGATCTTTTTTGCAACGTGAAGAATCTTCCGTTGTGTCATTCGAACTCTTAGTTGTAGCACATGCGATCTAGTTCCCTGACCAGGGATTGAACCTCGGCCCCCTGCATTGGGAGTGTGGCATCTTAGCCACTGGACCACCAGGGAAGTCCCTAAGTATGTACATCTTTTTGTATGTCAATCATATCTCACCCAAATGGTTTCTTTAAAAATTCCTTGTAATACAAACATAGAAAGTATTTATATTTTTCTATGATATAAAATATATACCTTTTTTTTTTTCCATGCAGCTTGTGGGATCTTAGTTCTCCAACCAAGGGTTTGATCCCAGGCCCTGAGCAGTGAAAATGCAGAGTCCTAACCACTAAACTGCCAGGGAATTCCCCCATTTTTCTCTTTTTCATCAAGTGAAATCCTACCACACACAGTTATACAACTGGTTCTTTTCACTTAACATGTTTAGATACCTCTGCATGTCACCATATATGTGTGTGTGCTCAGTTGTGTCTGACTCTTTGCAACCCTATGGACTGTAGCCCACCGGGCTCTTCTGTCCATGGGATTTTCCAGGCAGAAATACTGGACTGGGTTGCCATTTCCTACTCCAGGGAATCTTCCTGACCCAGGGTTTGAACCCATGTTTCTTGCATCTCCTGCATTGTCAGGCGAGTTCTTTACCACTAGCACCACCTGGATATGGAACTCCTTGATTCTTTTAAAAGCTGAGTAACAATCAATCATAATATGTGTGTGTGTGTGTGTGTGTGTGTGTGTGTATTCTAGCACAGGTGGAGTAGCTGGGTCATAGGCTATGTCAATGTTCTCATTTATATGGTATTGCCAAACTGTACCATTTAGACGCCCACCTGTGAGCCTGTAAGAGAAAATGTCAGTTTCAAGGTTCAGGATGTTTCAGATCTCCTTCGGGTTACATGTGGTCAGTGGCCTAATAGCCCACCTACATCTCCTTCATCAATATCGACCTCCCTCTTTAGCATCTCTGAACTCGCAGTAAGAATGAGACCTTTAGACTGTCATCCTCAGCAGTTAATTTTTTTTTCCCCTTCTGGCTCTTGTAATTCCTGCACAAATCTGTCTTTTCCTTCACATTGTCCCTTCCAATCTAGACCAAGTCCACTCTCCATCCATCCATCCACCCTTCCCTCCCTGCACTCTCCAGAACAGTATCCCCAGCCCAGCACAGCTGTGAACACACTCGTCTCCTTCCCCTCAGGGTGTGTGTTTGCTTTTCCAATGAGGTCACCCTCCCAGTCACCTCCTTGCTTGTTGATGTTCCTATGACCACAGGGCCTGTTGGCATGGTGCTTGTTATGGGGTCAGTGTGGGTAACCAGGTTCTGAAGAGACAGGTTCTGCCACTGAAAACTTTAGAACTGTAGCTACTTGCTGCTTCAGCCCAGGCTGGCTGAGATCTTGCTGCCAAGAACTCTGATGATTAACCCAGGCATCGCCCCCACCTTCCTCGTGGTTACCCACTTTTACTTCCTGTTTGTCTGTGCCTGGGGCGCCTAAAACAGGGGCCAATCAGAGGGCTTTACTGATGTTTTCAAACCTTTGGACAATATCTAGGCACCGTTTCTGATGGGAGCTTCTTAGAAAGGAGGGAGGAATCCAGGACAAGATGGAAAAGGAATCATTGCTGGTGCTGCTCTGGGTCCCAGTCCTGAACTAAGAACATCCTCCCCTATTCTAGTGGCTCAGACAGTAAAGAATCTGCCTGTGGCGATGCAGGAGACGGGCGTTTGATCCCTAGGTGGGAAAGGTACCCTGTAGGAGGAAATGGCAACCCACTCTAGTAGTCTTTCCTGGGAAATCCCATGAACAGAGGAGCCTGGTGGGCTACAGCCCCCGGGGTCGCAAAGAATTGGACATGACTGAGTGACTAACACACACTGCTGTCCCCAAGAGTGCCTCACTGTGACAGGGAAGAGCAAATTCGGACTCCACGTTGAATATGCTTCTTTCACTTTAACCTTTGCTTCTAAATGCTTTTGTTCTGATCATGACTACCTGTAAGTATTGACAGAATGGCCTGTCACAGGAGCTCTTCCTCTGCCTGAATATTAAAATGCCTTTGTTTGGCTCACAAAGAGGCAATCTGACCCTGCCTACCTGTGAATGGTTGCAGAAAAGAATTGAACACATCCCTACCCCAGGGCTAGCCATTCCAAGAGATATTTTGCAAGACTTATGGCTTTTTTACTCTACTTCCTTACCTCCTCCCCTTCTCTGTTCTAGAAAAGAAACTGGCATTCAGACATCATAAGATGGTTTTGGGGGACCCTGTTTGTGTTAGTTGCTCAGTTGTGTCCAACTCTTTGTGACCCCATGGACTGTAGCCCCCCAGGCTCCTCTGTCCATGGGATTCTCCAGGCAAGAATACTGGAGTGGATTGCCATTTCCTTCTCCAGGGGATCTTCCTGGCCCAGGGATCAAACACAATTCTCCTGCATTGCAGGCAGATTCTTTACAATCTGAGCCACCAGGGAGGCCCTTGGGAGACCCTTGGGGAACCCTAGTCCACCATCTTCTCGGTCTATCAACTTTCTGAATAAAGTTGTTATTCCTTGCCTCAACACCTGATTTATTGGCCTATTGTGAAGCAAGCAGAGTGAGCTTGGACTTGTAACATCACCTGACCAGCTGCCTGACTTCCCTCTGCTGCCTAAGCCCAAGAGTGAGAACCATGGACAGTGTGGGGGACCCAGGACAGGGCCCAAGATGAAGGATGGGGGAATGCAGCCTATTGTGAAATCCAAGCTTAGTATCTCCATCCATCCCCTCCACCACATCTGGGTCCTTTCTTCATTTTATCCTCTCTCCTTAGTAGATTCAGTACTTTTCTCACCACTATCTCCTTCTGCCTTCAAACTTCCATAAATCTCCTTTTGTTCTTACAGTCACTGACACCAAGCAGGACCCTGCAGGGCCCTCCTAGGTACAAAATCTCTGTCACCCCTGTCTCTTGTTTGTAGAAAAAAGGCTTTAGTCTACTAGAACGTCCCTGAGTTCCAGAGCAGGAACAAGTCATTACTTAGCAGGGAAGTGAGGAAATGCAGAAACAAAGGAGCAGTTAAAGGAGAAAAGTAATGACAATAGCTCAGTGATAAAACAAGGTCCTAGTTCCTCCTCAAGGGATATACATCACAATCTGACACTATCTTATTAGAGTTTTCTGCCAAAACTAAGACCCTCCCCCGACCCCGCCCCTGCTGACCCAAGTGGAGGATGATGACTACATGCTGAGCTGAGACTAGGCACTAGATCCCCAGACTGGTTGGAACCAGAAGGTAGATTACCAAAATTCCTGAAACATCATCTGGTTACTTCATCACAAACCAATCAGAAGAAAGTCACGTCCCCTGCACCCCTCACCCCAAATGTTGGGGCACAAACTCCCAGTAGTCTTACTGTGTGTGTGTGTGAGCTCAGTCACTTCAGTCCTGTCTGAATCTTCCTATGGAACGTAGTCTGCCAGGTCCTTGTGTCCATGGGATTCTCCCAAGAATATGGGAGTGGGTTGCCATGCCCTCCTCTAGGGAATACCCCTACACCAGGGATCAAACCCACGCGTCTCCTACATTTCCTGCATGGCAGGCAGATTCTTTACCCACTGAACCTGGGGCCTTGCAAATTAATGCTGTGCCTTCCTTCGTCACAACTCTGTATCTGGGTAAATTGGCTTTGCTGTGCTGTGGACGAGCAAATTGATGACATCACTTTTATCTACCACGAGCTCCTAGAGATAAAGAGCCTCTTCTCCACCATGCTGTCTGTTTGATTGTGAAATATGTGGTCATCTTCTCCACGCCGGCCAAAATTTCTGCCATGCCCTAGCTCTAAAACCCCAGCCTTTGCTCTGCTCTGCTCTCCCTGAATCCTCGTACTTGATGATGTCAGTGGACCTCTTTCTTTTGATTGTCCTCTCCGCTGACATCAGTGTGCTCTCTCCTCCAATTCCACACTGGTCTTCTTCCCCAGGGCCTCTCCCTTTTTTGCACACCTCCTTCTCTCTCCCAACATCTCCCTTCGAAATCTCAGTGTAGTCCCTAAATCACCACCTCCATCTCCAGGTCCACAGATCTAAATGCCAGCTGCCCATTTTGTCCATCAAATGAATTTCAACCACAATTTCTCAACTTCTCACCCCTACCCCAAGCAGCCCCCTTCTGACGACTTCCCCATTTTCATGACTCAATAGCTTTCCCAGGTGGCACTGGTAAAGAACCCGCCTGCCAATGCAGGAGACAGAGAGACTGGGGTTCGATCCCGGGTGGGGAAGATTCCCTGGAGGCAATGACAACCCACACCAGTATTCTTGCCTGGAGAATCTCAGGGACAGAGAAGCCTGGCGAGCTACAGCCCGTGGAGTTGCAAAGAGTCAGGTACGACTGAAGCGACTTAGTATGCAGCTGTCTCTAAGATGCTTTGAAGCCTTCAGCTTCCACAACACCCAGTCTTTACCTCCTTCAGACTTTCTCACAAATTGGTACCTCTTTTCAGCTCCCGCCCCACCCACATTTCCTGGATTCTTCTGTGCCTCCAATCATCAATCCCTTATGCTAACATCTCAAAGGTGCCCCCTGCTGTGTGTGGAATGAAGCCCAACCCAGCGAAACTTCTCCAGGCTGCCCCTCCTGTCCTTTTCAATCCTGGGACATTCCTCCCTGCCCTCCATCCTGACATTCCTCTTCCATCGAGGCTCAGTATGCAATTCTCCGCTACACATTCCTCTATGGTAATCTCCATGGGAGATCTCTCATCTAAACTCCCAAATATCTGGATCTGGCACACTCAGCCCTCTTGGTCTGTGTGTTAGTCTTGTTTTCCCAGTCATGTCACAAGTTCCTGGAGCATCTTTGTGTTTCTTAGGATGAGGCCAGTAAATTCATAAACTCAGGAGCAAGACAAGGAAGGCAAATAAGGCAGAAAGGGGACAAGGACATGTATAAAAGATTAGGAGGATCCCTGTGGACCCTCTTAGCTCAGTCGATAAAGAATCTGCATGGAGACTGGGTTCGATCCCTGGATAGGGAAGACCCCCTGAAGGAGGAAATGGCAACTCACTCCAGTATCCTTGCCTGGAGAATCCCATGGACAGAGGAGCCTGTCCACGGCGTCGCAAAAGTTGGACACAACTTAGCGACTAAACCACCACTGTGGACCAAGCAAAACCCATCTGCAGGGGGATGGCCCTGTGGGCCACTGGTTTGAGACCCTCACCTAGATGCCTTGCCTGAGCCAGCTAGCCTATGAATATTTCTTTTATCTCTCTGAAGCAGCATCTAGCAAAGAGAGGGGAAGGGTGACCTGATTTCCTTGGCCTGGCATAGAAGGCGCAGCCGGCCTCAACAGCCCAGAGGTGTCACCTCCCTTTCTCACCCAGCCCATAGTGCTGCACCCATATGTCAGATGCTACCCCCTGGCTCCAGCTTCCTGTGAGGTCTAACCAGCAGAAGCTTTTCTCACTCACAGACTAAAGAAAGAGCCGCCTGCTCCTCCCGCTGCTCATGACCCTAATCAGAGCCGGATTGGGAGCACCTACCAGGTGGCATGAACAGCCTCTTGAAGCATAGGCTGAGCCTATGTGCCCCAACTTGGGTGGCAGGACATACAGGACTGGTGTGGGGAGGGGGGTGGGGTGGAGACAGAAGGACTGCAGGGGAAAGGCAAAGGCAGGGAGAAGACAGGTGGTGGGAGGTGGGGTGGGAGGAGCCACAGTGGGGGTGGGGGCTTGGCAAAGCACGTGCAGAAACCCAACTAAAATACTTTTTTTTTTTTTCCTTTGGTTGCACCAGGTCTTGTTTACAGCATGTGGGGTATTTAGTTGTGGCATGTAGGATTTAGTTCCCCAACCAGGGATTGAACCTGGCACCCTGCATTGGGAACTCAGTCTTAGCCAATGGATGACCAGGGAAGTCCTGAAACCCAATTTTGACTCCTCCTGTGGCCACTCTCTCACACCCACTCCTTTCTCACTCCCTCCTCCCTAAGTCTAGCCACTCAACCGCAGCTCCTAGCCTCATCCCACTTCCAACCAAGCTACACAGGTGCCCAGACTAATCAGCTAGACCATGACTTTCATGAAGACTCCTTCAACAACTGCTGCCCACAGTAGGGCACAATCCAGAAGGTTCTGGCTGCCTGGCGCTCTCCTCTGTCCATCCGGCTTTCTTGTCCATTGATTCACCACGGGAAAAATCTAGTCAGCCCAGTCTGGCTGTTTCCCACCACCTCCCTTCCCTGCTCTGAAGGCAGCAGCCTCAAAGGTCACTTGAGAAAGTTACTGACTTCCTCACAAACGTTAGCTGCCACCTACATCCCATCATTTCCCTCTTCCCAGAAGGCCTGGGTGCAGTAATGTATGAATGTGTGCGTGAGCATGTGTGTTCAGTCACTCAGTCGTGTCTGACTCTTTTTGACCTCATGAACCCTCATCTCCTGAATTGGCAGGCGAGTTTACTGCTGAGCCACCAGGTGCAGTACTGTGTGCATGCTAAGTCGCTTCAGTTATGTCCAACTCTTTGCAACCCTATGGGCTGTAGTTCACCAGGCTCCTCTGTCCATGGGTTTCTCCAGGCAAGAATACTGGAGTGGGTTGCCATGCCAACACAGGGATCAAACCTGCATCTCTTACGTCAACCTGCATTGGCAGGCAGGTTCTTTACCACTAGCGCCACCTGGGAAACCCAAGAGCACAGTGGAGTAATTCTAAACCCATGAATAAGAAGAAACTGGAGCTCAGAAGGTGTCAGTCCATTCCTGAGACTACAGCGCTTATGAGCAGCTAACCCTCCTATGCTCCTCCCTGGAGGCCTGCCTCGGACCTGCCTTAAATGAGCACCATGAGCTCCTGGAAAACAAGGTGCAGGTTCTCTTTTTCATGTGACAAACAATGCAACAACTAGAGGCCAGAGCTAGGTAAACAGTTAAGAGGAACATTCATTAGTTTTGTGTTTGCTTATAATCTATCCTGTTGCTGAAATTCATTAAAAAAAAGTTGAACACCCCCCACGGACACACACCCTAGCATCACAGACTGCATGACGCTGTTCCCCCTGAAAGACATTGAAAGAGCAAAAGACACAAGGCAAGCGGAGCCCAGACGAAGGCAGTGGTCTGCTGGAATGTTCTGGAATGTTTTGATCCAGTTTCCTTTCAGAGGTGGCAGACCCTCTGTGTAGTGGAGCTCTGTGTTTGTGGTTTCTGTCTTCATGGAAGCTGTGCGGTTACCTGGAACACTGAACCAGTAGAACCATGACTTACATTTTCCAACATCATGTGATTTATGTACTATTTATGTTTCAGGATCTCTGTTATTCCCGACAGTTGGCAAAACATTTTCTACCGGGAATATTGGTACCTTGGAGTGGGAGGTGGAAACCCAGCACTAACTGCCTCCTGCATAGGATTATACTCATGATCTGCTCAGGGTGAGGCCCAGCAAGAGACCGAGGGAAGCTCCAAGGTCCCAGGGTTGACTGTACCAGCAGGGAAGGACCTGGATCACATTCAGACTCTTGATGCCTGGCCTCGAGTTGGTGGTCATCCACCCACCATTGAAATCAGGGCTCCGGGAATGTCAGTCCTCAGAGGTGGCTCTGAGTGCCAAAGTTCATCCTGCACCCCAGGTTGATCGTCTTGATTTAAGTTATGAGCTTTCTGGGCAAAGTGAGGCGATAACTGAGTTTTGAAAATTCACCACTGAATTCCACTCACTGCCCTGGGCAGCTCCTGATAACCTGCTCATAGCAGCCTGCCCCCACCTGCCTGTCCCCACTGCAGCCCTGAGTCCTCAGGCCACTCCTGGCCCAGTAACAATCAGGAAGAGATGGCACCAGGGGACCCGGAAAGCAGTCCTTCAACTCAACTCCTTCACACATTGCTCTCCTGTGCTCCCGCTTTATCACGCCAGCATCGCTCCAGGCACTCAGCTGAGCAACAAGCCATGTGAAAAAGAATTGCCTCACAAGCCTGTGTGATAAAGGGCAATCACAGAGGTATGCACGAAATATAGGTGAGGCCCTGAGCACCATGAGAGGAAGTCTTTGTGAGTTGGAATGCTTGTGCTCAGCTGTGTCTGACTCTTTGCCTACCCATGGACTGCAACTTGCCAGGCTCCTCTGTCCATGGAGGTGACTCTGGTAAAGGAATGAAGGGAAGACAGAAAAGACTGGATGAGAAAGCTGCAAAGGGCAGGTCCAGGCCAGAGCATGATTGCAATATGTAGCCACTAAGCCAACCTGGGGCCCTGCTTCATAATGAGGCCAAGACCCTTATCTACACGTCAGAGTTGGCAGAGACCCTCATTTGTTACAGCTTAATCCTAATCTGATCTTGGCTGGAAGGGAAGCCTTTCTCTTCTGCTCTCAGACTGTGGCTTTCCACATGCAAGTCCCAACAAAGCACTTAGGAATAAAATGGAATAAAGGAGAAAATATCAGAGAAGGAAATGGCAACCCATTCCAGTACTAGTGCCTGGGAAATCCCATGGATGGAGGAGCCTGGTAGGCCACAGTCCATGGAGTCACAAAGAGTCGGACACGACTGAGTGACTTCACTTTCACTTTCACTTTCATCCAACAAGAGTAAGTGCTATTTCTTGAAACTCATGATTGTGGCTGTGTGTGTAGATGAATGTATAAATTGGGTTGTAATGGAAAAAAAACACTTTTTTTTTTTCAGATAATTTCTTTGGCTGTATCAAGTTTTAGTTGTGGCATGTGGGATCAGTTCCCCAATCAGGGATCAAACCTGGGTGCCTTGCATTGGGAATGCGGAGCCTTAGCCACTGGACCATGAGGAAGTCCCTGTACAAAAACATTTCTTACTGAGGGTTGTGGTTTTAAAAGCTGAAGAAACCATTGCTTTAAGGGAAAGCAACCATTTATCAACTATTAAACAAAGACTATCAAAAATTGAATCTTGTTCTAAGTAGAGAAAAAAAGCAAGACTTGGCTCTTGTAATTAAGCTCTGAATTGGGGGATGAAAAGACAAACAAACCAGTAGGACAGGATGAGAAAAACCACAGTGACAGAAGGGTGTGCCCAGGGGAGGCAGGCCACGGCCTTGCCAGGGTCCTGGTGCTCCCAACTGGGGGTGGGGTGTGTGAATACAGACCAGCAGGGGCTGGTGTGGCCGCCCAGAGCCAGGGACTGCTTGCTGGGAGGTGGGGAGGGAAGCAGGGTCAGTGCGGCTGGGCAAGAATGGAAGGATCTGAGGGGAGAGCTGAAGACTTTCCCCTCTGGGAGATATGAAATTATCCCTATTGTTTAGAAGGGGATGGCTCGAGGCAGGGGCTGGGGGCTGGGGGTGGGGCAGCAGTTGAAGGACCAGATGTCGCGTTTGTCCCTGGTTCAAGGATTTTTCAAACTCACGTGAACATTGGTCCAGATGAAAACTTAGTCTACAGTTAACCATTTATTAGTCTGATAGGACTATCCATATTTTGCTTTTCTTCATATTTCTGCCTTGCGGTCCAGCTAGACCCAGCATTGGTGTCTGCCCAGCAGGCTTCTTTCCTCTCTTATCCCTGCTGGGTACTAAATCCTCCAGCAGGGGATGGGTTCAGAGAAAACAGTGTGTTAGCTGCTCAGTCGTGACTCAGTCCCAACTCTGCGACCCCATGGACTATAGTCTGCCAGGCTCCTCTGTCCATGGAATTCTCCAGGCAAGAATACAGGAGTGGGTACCCATTTCTTCTCCAGGGGATCGTCCCCATCCAGGGATTGAACCCTGGTCTTCTGCACTGCAGGCAGATTCTTTATAATCTGAACCCCCAGGGAAACCCAAGCCTACCCCCTAACACCCCTCCTTACACACCTGGGGGGCTGCCTGCAAACTAGCTGAGAAGGATGCAGCAGGGCTGACCGTCTGATTTTCAGCTCAGCATACAGGGACTGGCCTCTCTTTCTGCTTGTAAAAGAAGAAATGGAAAAAGCAACTTTACACAAATAAAAGTTAATTTAAAAATAAGATAAAGTTTCAAAAAAAAAAAAAGTATAAATAGAAAAGCAGAAGTAACCAAAGGGACTAAGATTCTATTTCCCCTTAAAGCAAAAACAGTTTTTGTCTGTAGGTCCAGAATATACTGTGTGCCTTTTCCTAGTCAGGGGCTTCCCAGGTGGCACTAGTGGTAAAGAACTCGCTTGCCAATGAAGGAGACCTAAGAGATGCTAGTTTGATCCCTGGGTCAGGAAGATCCCCTGGAGAAAGGTATGGCAACCCATTCTGATATTCTTGCCTGGAGAAACCTGCATGGACAGAAGAGCCTGGTGGGCTACAGTCCACAGGGTCAAAGAGTCAGACAAAACTGAAGTGACTTAGCAGCACAGCAGTTTCCTAGTCATCCCTCTGAGCCCAGTAATTGGAAAGGAACTGCTGCTGCTAAGTCCCTTCAGTCATGTCCGACTCTGTGCGACCCCACAGACAGCAGCCCATCAGGCTCCTCCGTCCCTGGGATTCTCCAGGCAAGAACACTGGAGTGGGTTGCCATTTCCTTCTCCAACGCATGAAAGTGAAAAGTGAAAGTGAAGTCGCTCAATCGTGTCCGACTCTTAGCGACCCCATGGACTGCAGCCTACTAGGTTCCTCCATCCATGGGATTTTCCAGGCAAGAGTACTGGAGTGGGGTGCCATTGCCTTCTCCAAAGGAAAGGAACTAGGCAATATTAATATGCAGCAACCAAAGGGCTAACTTTTAAAAGAAATTTTTATTTTATATTGGAGTACAAAATGACCCTGATGCTGGGAAAGATTGTAGCATCACCTACTCAATGGACTGTGGAGGACAGGGAAGCCTGGCGGGCTGCATGAAGTCCATGGGAATGCTAAGAGTCGGACACGACTTAGCGATTGAATAATAACACAGTTGATTAACAATGCAAAGGGCTAATTTTGAGGGGCTGAGAATCCACTTTCTTCTGTTATACTTTGAACTTTTTTTTTTCTTTGAACTGTTTTTAAGAGGTACCCTAGAGAGTCGTAAAGTGCCCTTCTGTGTTGTCTATTCTTGTGCAAAGGCTGGTCTTTTCCTTGGCTCTCCACACACCAAGTCCCTCTCCACACCTCTGCTCCCAGGGGTTCTGTTGCCTGCAATTCATTCGCCCTTGTTTTACATCTACTTGAATTCTGCCTCCAAAATGCCATTCAAATCCCATCTCCTCTAGGAAGTCAACCCACATAGGAGGACGTAGCACTCCTAAAATTTTTTATCCTTTTAAATCTTTATGAATAAGGGGCTCATTCATTTCCCTATTTTTATAGCTTTGTCATGTTAAATGTTTATCACTGAGATCACAAATTCCCGGAACCCCAGAGACACCAACTTATATTTCTGTGCCTGGCATGGAGCTGAATATATAACAGGACCTCAGAACTGAGATCTATCACAAATCTGATACAAAATCTGAGTTCAAGACTCTGGGACCTTGGGCGCTTCCTTAATGCCACTGGGGTATGACTTCCTGTCTTGTAAAACTAGGATGGTAATAGTACCTACAATTTAGAGATGCTGCAGACGTTAAACAAAACTATAGGTAAATGTTTAAGACACAGCACGGGATAGGTTATTTACTATAAATTGGTAAGATAGAAGTCAAAGGACTTTGCTTATTTCTCTATCCAGTCTTAGGGTTTTCCCCATCCTTGTGATTTTTTTTATTACATTTTTACTTATTTTTGAAATATGTAATATTTCAAAATAATTACAATGGTTCCAAAAGCAAGTCAGAACAAAAAGCTATTTCAGAGAAGTGTCATTCTTCTTAATTTCCTTCTTCCTTTTATCCTGTTCCCACTATGCCCTGCAGGTAACTAATCTCATTAGGGTTTTTTTTTTTTTTTTTTGGTCCTTATTTCCTCCTCTCAAATGATATTCTCAAGACTGTGTTCTTTTGAGACCTGATTCTCGGGAACCTAGTCATCTTTACACTTCAGCTTGGGAGGTGTTGCAAGCAGGCGCTCCATGACAATGGGGTTAGTTGGGGCTAATCCTCAAGGGATTAATCATGGTGAGAAAGAGCCGGCATTCTTCACGGGACTGTTGTAAATACTTGCCCCAGGTCCCAGTATATCTCTGTGACTGGTAAAGGGACCACAGCCCCATTCCTGCTATTTGGGAGTTCCTGCTACTCCCAGAGGCTGAAGGGAAAGTGTCACGCCCTAATGGAGTATCCCCACAGAGCCCAGGTGGCCTGTCAATCCTCCCATAGAGCGCAGGGCCTGACTCAAAAGTATATGATTGGATTTTTAAAAATAATTAATTATTTATTTATGGCTGTACTGAGTTTTCGTTGCAGTGAGGGAACTTTCCCTAGTTGCGGAGAGCTGGGGCTGCTCTCTAGTTACAGTGAGTGGGCTTCTCATTGGGCTGACTCTCTTGTTATGGAATGTGGGCTCTAGGGTGTGTGGGCTTCAGTAGTTGCAGAGTGTCGACTCAGTACTTGTGGCTCAAGGGCTCCAGAGCACAGGCTCAGTAGTTGTGGCACACAGGCATAGTTGCCCCACCGCACGTGGGATCTTCCCAGACCAGGGGTCAATCAAACCGGTGTCCCTTGCATTGCAAGGTGGATTCTTCACCACCGGAGAAATCCCTTTAAAGAATTTTATTTATTTATTTATTTTTGGCTGTGCTGGGTCTTCCTTGCTACGAAGGCTTTTTTCTAGCTGCAGAGAGCTGGAGTTACTCTCCAGTTGCGGTGCACAGGTTACTCATTATGGTGGCTTCTCTTGTTGCAGAGCATGGGCTTCAGGGCAGGCAGGCTTCAGTAGGCACACAGGCTTAGCTGCTCTGAGGCATATGGGGTCTTCTCGGATCAGGGATTGAACCTGAACCCATGTGTCCTGCATTGGCAGGCAGATTCTTTACCACTGATTCACCAGGGAAGCTCCTGTGATTGCATTTTTTAAAAATCCACACCCAAGCATGTGTAGTGACCTTTGCTCATGATGGGAAAGCAGCCCTTTATGCTTCTAATCCTTATTTCTCCTTGGGATCTGAGGGATCAAGTTTGAAAAGCTCCTAGGCACTTCTCCATAGGACCTCGTTTCAAGGAGAAAAAAAAAAAACAACCCTGAGTAAATAAAAGGGCCCAGCCATAGGGAGGCGGCTGGAGGAAGCGGAGGCCCACAGCTAGAGGTATTCATTGGAAAAAGCAGTGGGCGGAGAGGCTCCTGACTCTGAGGAGTCAGGCTGGCCCCAAGTCAGCTCCGAGGTTGTGACTCACCGCGAGGAAAAGGAGTGCCCTGTGCTCTGGGGGAGGCTGCCTGCTCCAAACAGGGGAGCGGTGGCCAAGGAAGGAAATGAAGCAATCCAGGATTGATGAGTAGCCTCGGGGCAACCCGAGCTGGGAGCCCAAGTTGTCCCCAACTGCTGCCACTCCATACGGTTACCCTGCGCCCCCAAGGGACAAACATCATGGAAGAGAGTGGATTTGCCTGGGAAAGGGAATCGGGCCCTGTTCTGGGCAAATAGTTCCACCTTTCTTTCCCCAAGCTGGGGAAGACCTGGCAGCCAGCATCCTGACACAGCCCAAAGCCATGCTTTATTTTACTTGTAATTAGAAAACCATTTTGGGACTTCCCTGGTGGTCCAGTGGTTAAGATTCTTCACTTCCAATGCAGGGGGCATGGTTTCAATTCCTTGTCTGGGAACTAAGATCCTATATGCCACATGGTGTCTCCAAAAATGATTAATAATAATAATTGTTTCTTTTTTTAAAGAAGAAAAATACTTGAATAGAGGTGACTTTGCACAAATCTGGGCTCTCCAGTTCACCATGGCCACCATCTCACCCTAAGTTGGCATCACAAACTGAGGCTCTACTCCCCACCTGCCTCTGAAATTATTTGAAATGTCAGCTCCTGGACAAGGAGCACCGCAAGTTCCTCCCACCTCTGGGGCTCTAGGAGTCTGTGTCCTGGAACAAAACGATTTTTCAACAGTGGCTAGAAACAGGGTGAGCAGGCTGCCCTGAGAAGGAAATGACCCTTCGCTCAGCAGGCTAGAGAAGACGAGCCTGGCAAGGCACCAAGACTGAGCCTACACAAGGCAGAAGTGACACAGCTTAGAGAGAATTCAAAACAGCATCTCTGACACCTCCCGGTGCCTCCTGTCTCTCTACGGTATCGCTGCCAGCAAGTGGGCATCACGCCCAACCTGCAGTGGGCAGCGAGGGGGCTAGGATCCCATCTGTCTGGTGTCCTAAAGCTGGTGGCTGGAACCATAGTGTCCAGGTTCCAGCCGCCCTCTGCTGGGCAAGTACAGAAGCTGCTTCCCAAAGAAAGAGGTGCCCCTCTCTCCTGGAGCCCCCTGAATCTGGGAGGTGGGAAAGGCATTCTGCTTTTCCACCACCTTCCCAGAAAAGCTGGAGAAAGTATCAGTGCCTCCTGAAAGATCTCTAGTAAAAGTCTCAAGTCACTTAAGTCCTCTGCCTTTAATCAGAATGACTTTTCATGACATAGGGTCTGACCCAAAGATATGCCCACTAAACATTAATGGAATAAATAACTAGCTCACCAGTTACCCACCATAGAAACTGCTTCTGAGGGACTTGCTTGGTGGTCCAGTGGCCAAGACTTCCAGCTTCCAATGCAGAGGGCATGGATTCGAACCCTGGTCAGGGAACTAGATCCCACGTGCTGCAACAAAGATCGAAGACCCCAAGTGCTGCAACTAAGGCCCAGTTCAGCCAAATAAGTAAATATATATTTTAAAAAATAAAAATAAGGAAACTTCTCCTGGCTTTGTCCAGGAGAACAGGTCCAGTGTACTGGGCATCTTTCTGAAATTCCTAATAAATAGGTCCTTCTACCTAGCTCTTCCAGTTTCAAGCTGCTTCTACTGGAGATCCAACCTGGCCTCCTTTCTTTGGAACCCCGGAGGCATCTTTCTGGGCTTCCCCGGTGGCTCAGTGGTAAAGAATCTGCCTGCCATGGGGGTCAAGAAGATCCCCTGGAGAAGGTAATGGCAACCCACTCCAGGATTCTTGCCTGGAGAATTCCATGGACAAATAAGCCTGGTTGGCCACAGTAGGGTCTCAAAGAGTCGGACAAGACTGATCAACTAAAACACTCACACCAGGCATGTCTCTTCTAATCCCCTCAACCCAGCTCTCCATTCCCAGCAGTGAAAGTGAAAGTGAAGTCGCTCAGTCGTGTCTGACCCTTTGCGACCCCATGGACTGTAGCCTAACAGGCTCCTCCATCCATGGGATTTTCCAGGCAAGAATACTGGAGTAGGTTGCCATTTCCTTCTCCAGGAGATCTTCCCAACCCAGGGACTGAACCCGGGTCTCCCTCATCGTAAGCAGACGCTTTACCATCTGAGCCACCAGTCACGCTGGGTCTAGTTCACAGCTTCTTTCCTTTCTCGCTGTCTTTATTTTTATTTATTTATTTTTCTCTCGCTCTCTTTAAATGTTTCCTCTGTCTCTGTTTTGGACACCAGGGTTCTTCATTTGGACATTGAGATAGTCTCTTCTGCCTGAAGCAGCCCCAGGCCTTTAACGAGGCCTCTTTTGTCCATTAATTATTAACTGTTGTTACTTGACACTTGTAAATAATGTAGGCCAGGAGAAAGGGCTGGAAAAGATCTCTGGGACCCCGTGGAGTGAGCCTGGAGAAGGCCAGGTTCCGAGAGGCCTGTGAAAGGGCTTCAGGTCCAGGCCACTTGGGAAGATGTTCGTCAAGCCTGTCTCAGGTGCTAACTAACCAAACCATACTTAAATGTGTGTGTGTTTCTTTTTTTTTCCTATTATGCCTATTTCTCTTACAACTTATTTTTCCTAGTTATAATAGGGATCTTTTTTTAAAGCTAGGTGACATCAGTTCAGTTCAGTCGTTCAGTCGTATCCGACTCTTTGGGACCCCATGAATCGCAGCACGCCCGGCCTCCCTGTCCATCACCAACTCCTGGAGTTCACTGAGACTCACGTCCATCAAGTCAGTGATGCCATCCAGCCATCTCATCCTCTCTCGTCCCCTTCTCCTCTTGCCCCCAATCCCTCCCAGCATCAGAGTCTTTTCCAATGAGTCAACCCTTTGCATGAGGTGGCCAAAGTACTGGAGTTTCAGCTTTAGCATCATTCTTTCCAAAGAAATCCCAGGGCTGATCTCCTTCAGAATGGACTGGTTGGATCTCCTTGCAGTCCAAGGGACTCTCAAGAGTCTTCTCCAGCACCACATTTCAAAAGCATCAATTCTTTGCACTAAAGCTAGGTGACATATGTGGTGTTAAAAAATAAACCGAGGCATATTAAGAACTTCAAGAAGTTACTTGAGCAAAAATCGATTTAGCTCTCTTTGGGCTCAGACCTAGGTTGTGGTGACATAGTGAAACGCACCAAGAAGGTCGGGACTGTGGGCAAACACGGGACCTCCCTCGGGAAAATGGTGAAGAAAACTGAAGTCAGCCAGCGTACCAAGTACACTTGCTCCTTCTGAGGCAAAACCAAGATGCAGAGACGAGTGGTGGGCATTTGGCTCTGTGGTTCCTGCATGAAAACGGTAGTGGGTGATGCTGGGGTACCATTTCTGGTGCCATTTCTGCTGTCACAGCAAAGTCTGCCATCAGAAAAGGGAAGGAATTGAAGGACAAGTAGAAGTGTCACCATTTCATAACACTGAAAGCCTATAGTAAATGGGTTAATTTATGTAACAAAAATTAAAAAAAAAATCTGTTCAAAGCTGGCAGCGCTCAGTCTCTCTGACAGAAAGGAGCCCCAAGGAACTGTACAAAATGAAAACCTTTTATAGGCAAAGAGGAACAGGAACAAGAAATTATACTGGGCAAAAAATAGCAGATTGTTTATTGTAAGGTAACTTTAGGGGATGGCAGGGGTCTCACAGGCAGATAACCTCACTAGTGCTAATCAGGTGATCCCTGATTGGCTGGGTTAAGATTCCACTGCTGGGAGAGCCAAAAGTGTAATTAAGGCTTAGTTTGGTGACATGGGGCTCAGCATAAGCAACTCCATCTTGGACCTGTCATCTTGTTTTTAATAACTGACAGGAAAAATTCAAAGGACTGAGGTGAGTCAATAGAAAGCTGTGCTCTCCCCTACTCCTTTCCCCATGTCCCTTGCCCACAGAAAGACTGCCACTTTTGAAAGTAGTGCTGTGAACATCCAGACACATGGTTATTGCCAGTCAAAGCTTATTGAGCACCTGCTATGATCCAAGCACTGTTTACAAAAGTTCTATCCTAGTAAACCTGTATTCTGATGAGAGGTGAGGGGATCAGGCAACAAAAGAGATAAATCTGTCAAGTCCATGATGTGTTATATGTTGATAATGTGAAAAATGAAAGTGTTAGTTGCTCAATCGTGTCTGACTCTGCGACCCCATGGACTCTAACCAGCCAGGCTCCTCTGTCCATGGAATTCTCAGGCAAGAATACTGGAATGGGTTGCCATGCCCTTCTCCAGGGGATCTTCTCAACCCAGAGATGGAACCTGGGTCTCCTGCATTGCAGGCAGATGCTTTACCATCTGAGCCACCAGGGAAGCCCTATATGTTGATAAGTGCAATAAAAATAACGTAACCAGGGTCTGAGAGCTGGTCCTGACTGCTCTTTCACTCTGCTATCCTGGCCACACCCTGAGAACCTGGGGCTGCGCTGGCCAAGTCACTCCTTCACTACATTCCTTGGCATTGGGGTGCTTGCCCTGCATGATCAAGTGGGGCTCTAGCAGGTCCTCAGGGGTCAGCTGGAGAACCTCCAAAGTAGCTGTTGGGATTGGGATTGCTCATCTTCATTTATCCTTGATCAGAGTTTATGAGTATTTTTTTCATATTTATTTATTTATTTGGCTGAGTTTCATCTTAATTGTGGCACGAAGGTTCTCCATTGTGGTGCGCAGGCACACAGGCTTAGCTGCCCATGTGGGCATGAGGCATGTGGGATCTTAGTTCCCCAACCAGGAATTGACCTGTGACCCCTGTATTGGAAGGCAGATTCTTAACCACTGGACTACAGGGAACTCCCTATGAATGTTTTTCTGTCTTTAATTAAATGTTATTAGAATTCTCTACATCAGTAGTTCTCAAAGTGGTCTCCGGACTGGCAGCATCAGGACCAGCATCATGTGGGAACTTGTCAGAAATGCAAATTCTTAAGTTCCCTCCCCCAGTCCCACTGGATCTTAGACTCTAGGGCTGTAGTCCCTAAATTTGTTTTAACTAGCCATAAGGTCTGCTCTGGGATTCCCTGGTGACTCAGATGGTAAAGAATTTGCCTGCAGTGCAGGAGACCTGGATTGGATCCCTGGGTCAGGAAGAACCCCTGGAGGAGGAAATGGCAACTCACTCTAGTATTCTTGCCTGGAATTCCTTGGACAGAGGAGCCCAGCAGGCTACAGTCCATGGAGTCCCAAAGAATCAGACACTACTGAGCGATTAATACATACACACACATCTGCTCTACAGAAATACTTTACTAATTCACATTCCTAACAATTATGGTCATAAGCACACATTTTTTAGAGTTACGCATCTTAAAAAAATGTTTTCCAGATGAAATCCTAGACTAGGGATAGAGCTTATATGTTAACAAGTAAAAGTTAAGTCTACTTTAAATGGAGTATGACCTATAAAAACTGAACCACTAAAGGTAGAAGTAGAGACTTCCCTGGCAGTCCACTGGTTAAGAATCCGCCTTCCAGTGCAGGAAACGTGGGTTTGATCCCTGGTCAGAAAGCTAAGATTCCACACATGTGTGCATGCTCAGTCACTCAGTCGTGTCTGACTCTTTGCAAACCCATGGCCTGTAGACTGCCAGCCTCCTCTATCCATGGGATTTTCCTGACAAGAACCCTGCAGTGAGTTGCCATTTCCTACTCCAAAAGATTCTCAACCAAGGGACTGAACCAATGTCTTGTGTCTTCTGAGTCTCCTGCACTGGCAGGCGGATTCTTTTACCTCTGAGCCATCTGGAAAGCCCTAAAATTCCACATGCCTCACAGCTAAAAACCCAGAACATAAACACAGAAGTAACATTGTAACAGATTCAATACAGACTTTACAAATGGTCCACGTCAAAAACATCTTTAAAAAAATAAAAAGAGGATAAGTAAAATACAAATCTTATAGCTCAATTATTTGAAAATGAGGATCAATTCATGCGATTCCTGAGGACTTAAATGTACCCAATCTGTCATGTGTTTGTGTTAGTCACTCAGTTGTGTCCGACTTTGTGACCCCATGGACTGTAGCCCTCCCCTAAAAATGGGATTCTCCAGGCAAGAATACTGGACTGGGTTGCCATTTCCTTCTCTAGGGGATCTTCCCAACCCAGGGATCAAACCTGGGTCTCCCGAATTGCAGCCAGATTCTTTACCATCTGAGCCACGAGGGAAGCCAACTGGATGGGTGACCTAGTCCTAAATCCCGTGTTATCAAAAAGCAACAAAAGTTGGAAATAAATGAAGAATAACTAAAAACTGATGATGTGGGTTGTTAAAATACAGATAAATAGTAATATATGTTTTTATTCCTCTCTGTATGTGTGCTAAGTTGCTTCAGTCATGTCCAGCTCTTTGCAACCCCATGGACTGTAGCCCACCAGGCTCCTCTGTCCATGGGATTCTCCAGGCAAGAATACTGGAGTGAGTTGCCATTCCCTTCTCCAGGGGATCTTCCCAACCCAGGGTCAAACCTGAGTCTCTTGGGGGACCTTCCAGACCCAGGGATCAAACTCGCATCTCTAAGGTCTCCTGCCTGAGCAGGTGGGTTCTTTACCACTAGCACCACCCAGGAAGCCCTTTCCAAAAGAAGAAGTGAATAGTAGTAATAGTCATTAGGCTATATTCCAGGCAATGTGGAAAGCACATAGTATGCAATTTTATAATAGCAACACAAACAAGAAACTATCAGAAGAACACTTTGGGCTTTAATTTACAGATGAGCAAACAGGCTTGGGAAGCTTCAGGATCTTGCCTGGTACATGCCTAGCAGATGGGAGGAGCTGGAATTGGATTCTTTAATCTCAGTCTGTGCTCATTTTACTGAAAGCCACATTTGTAGATACTAGTGCTTATCTGAGCCTAATCCCTGGAGGACTAGGAGTCTCTGGAGAGAGAGAGAGAGGCTTTGGGAGGTCAGGAAGGAGATAAGTCTTGGCCAGAGTCCATCCATCTCACAGAGTGTCAAGTGTGTCTAGTGGGATCCTAGACACACGTTATGGCTGTTTTGCCAGCCTTGCATCCTTTGCAAGAGGAATAAGGTATATGTTGGGAGGAATGGCCAAATGGAGTCCTGGAAAGGGCCTCCCACAGCCAAGACATTAACCTAAAAGTAACTGTGTACCCCTGGGGATATTACAGAGATTAGTTCCAAAAAGATTTGAAAGATGTGGGTCTAGGGATTTCTACAACATCTGCATTCACCTTACCTGTCTGGTCAGTGTCACAGGCCAGCAGTGTTGGAGAATGAGGGTAAGTCAACACAGACACCCTCTATGGGCTCTGCCTACCCTGCCCAGAGCACCTCTGCAAGGAGAGGGGGCACCCACACTCAAGGGGAGGAGGTTAAAAAAAAAAGGGGGGGGGGAGGAGGTTATACAGGGAAGGCGAGTACAGCAGCAGGTGGGACTCAGAGCCACTTGGAATTCTGCCCACCACCCCTCCTCCTGTGTGGAGCATGGCTGCAGCTCTAAGCTGTCTACCAGGCAGCATCCACGTTACTGCATTGGGCCCCTTTTGTTTAGCTGTCACCCTGCACAAGGACCACAGCGATCTGGGACCTCTGACTTTCACACTTCACTTTCTATGTGAGTAATAAATGGCCTAATCTGAAAATGGGCTCATTTTTTCTTTTTTTTAAAATTATTTCTTTTTTTTTTGACTGCACTGGGTCTTCCTTGCAGTGCACAGGCTTCTCATTGTGGTGGTTTTTTGCGGAGCACAGGCTCTAAGGCATACAGGCTTCAGTAGTTGTGGTGCATGGGCTTAGTTGTTCCACAGCACATGGGATCGTCCCAGATCAGGGATCAACCCCAGGTCTCCTGCATTGGCAGGCAGATTCTTCACTGGACAACCAGCGAAGTCCTTTTAAAATGCTTATCAGAGTATAATGGATTTTCAGTGTTGTGTTAGTTTCAGGTGTACAGCAAAGTGAGTCAGTTATGTTTTTGTTCAGTCACTAAGTCATGTCAGACTCTTTGCGACCCTATAGGCTGAAGCATGCCAGGCTTCCCTGTCGTTTATTATGTCCTGGAGTTTGCTCAAACTCATGTCCACTAAGTCAGTGATGCCATCCAACCATCTCATCCTCTGTCGCCCCCTTCTCCTCCTGCCCTTACATACATATATCCACTCTTTTTAAGATTCTGTGTCCATATGGGTCATTACAGAGTGTTAAGTAGAGTTCCCTGTGGTATACAATAGGTCCTTATTAGTGACTCCTTCCTTCTTTACCAGCCAGGCCTTGCCTGTGCCTAATACTTTACAGCTGCTTAGGGATCGCTCGCTACTTGACAGAAAGATACTGGGTCTGCTGAGGGGAGGAAGGAATTGTCTATCAAAGGAACTGCAGGACATGGCCCAAGTGTGCCCAGCAGGAGCTAGGGGACAGACCTGGGACTATATTCTCCTCATGCTGCACTGGGTGAGATGAAACATAAAGTTGGGTAAAGAACACGCTGCTGATTTGGGAGCCCTGCCGTATGGTATAGGACTTACACCCTGGCGAGGAGCTGGAGACGGTGCTGATGCTCTATTTCCCTGGTTCATGGAAGCTCAGAAAAGCCATGGCCTCCACTAAGTGAAGTAGAACTGCCAGAACCACCATGGCAAAGAGCGGGTGAAGAGGTCAAAGGCTCAGCGAAGTGGGCATACTGGAACAGATATATCACTAAGGACAGAAAACCCACAGGAGGACCTGGAGAGCATTCTAAATACCTAAGCAGTAAGCATGCACTGGTGAAAAGGGCCAGCAGCATCAGTGAGAAAATCAGCTATGGCTGCCCTCACTAGACCAGGGCTGGTGGGGGAGGCAGAATTGTGTTCCTCTACTAATGGGGTTGATGGGGTCTCTGGGAATCTGTGTTCACTTCCTGTACCCTCTCTCCTCCTGAAGTATGGACTGGACGAAACCTTGACAGCAATGAGAGGGATTAATTCTGCAAGCTTTTCAGCCTCTCTCTGTAGATCCTGCTCTCTCTCATGCCCTGGGGCCTGACTGCACACCACAGATATTTGCATTTATAATATAAAACTTCCTTCCCAGACTTTCTAAACAGGAAACTTGTTCCAGCTTAAAATAAAGCTGGGACCTCCCTGTCTTCCTACCTGTGGGCCCTTAAGCTTCCTTCCCCCTACTTCCAAGATGCCTTGACCCTTAGCTTCTGAGGCTCAGCCTGTGCCTCCCACATGTAACCTGCCCTGTGGCATTAATCTAAGTCCAGCAGACATAGGCAGATGCCACAGAGTTGCCCAATTTCCTCTAAAAGAACATTTTAACTTTTATTCCTGGAGATAGCTTCTTGCTCATTTTCAGGCCTGAGTAATCTTTCAGGCAATTGGGTAAAGAACATGCTGCTGAGCAGGAAAGTCTCCTGTTATTTAACAACCTGAAGTCTCGTCTTACCGTATATTCTCTTTCTCCATCATTTGTGCACAAATATTTCCATCACTAGTTGATTAAGCATGCCCATACAAGGGCTGACTGTATTCATTGTACCACACCACTTTATATAAGGTACTTGAGCACCCCCGGAAGCTCTAGGAACCTGCCCTGTATGGGTATTGTGCTGTAAAGGTTGTGTCCCCAACAGAACTTCAGGCAATTCTAACGAATGTACTTTACATATTTATTATTTTTTGGCCACACCACATGTGGGATCATAGTTTCCCAACCAGGGATCAAACCCTAACCCTTGCATTGGAAGTGAGGAGTCTTAACCACTGGACCACAAGGGAAGTCCCTAAAGAATGTACTTTAGATAGAAGGGAAGCAATCCACAAAAAAGATCAGAAATACAGGAAAGAATAAAGAACACTGATGCTGTAAAACAAGAAAACCATCTGCTGGGCATAAAACAGCAAAATGAACAGGTAAACAGGGGAGGAACCGAGGTTCATGTATTCAAATATCCTTGTGTGGTTTGAAGGCTATAAAGCTATTTATTTTAGATTTTACCAAGTTAATCATGAATGTCAAAATACCTGGGGTAAAAATTATTAGGCTAAAATATATAAATCTCATACTTGTAAAAATTTAAAAAGGAATTAGAAAAAATATTTAATCAATCCCAAAGGAGCCAATGTGTGTTAGTAGCTCAGTTCAGTTCAGTTCAGTTGCTCAGTTGTGTCCGACTCTTTGTGACCCCATGGACTGCAGCACGCCAGGCTTCCCTGTCCATCACCAACTCCCAGAGCTTGCTCAAACTCATGTCCATCAAATCGGTGATGCCATCCAAACATCTCATCCTCTGTTGTCCCTTTCTCCTTCTGCCTTCAATCTTGCCCAGCATCAGGGTCTTTTCTATTGAGTCAGTTCTTCGCATCAGGTGGCCAAAGTACTGGAGTTTCAGCTTCAGCATCAGTCCCTCCAACGAATATTCAGGACTGATTTCGTTTAGGATTCACTGCTTTGATCTCCTTGCATTCCAAGGGACTCTTAAGAGTCTTCTCCAACACCACAGTTCAAAAGCATCAATTCTTTGGCACTCACATCCATACATGACTACTGAAAAAACCATAGCTTTGACTAGAAGGATCTTTGTTGGCAAAGTAATGTCTCTGCTTTTTCATATGCTATCTAGGTTGGTCATAGCTTTTCTTCCAAGGAGCAAGCTTCTTTTAATTTCATGGCTGCAGTCACCATCTGCACTGATTTTTGATTCCAAAAAATAAAGTCTGTCACTGTTTCCATTGTTTCCCCATCTATTTGCCATGAAGTGATGGGATCGGATGCCATGATCTTAGTTTTCTGAATGTTGAGTTTTAAGCCAACTTTTTCACTCTCCTCTTTCACTTTCAACATGAGGCTCTTTAGTTCTTCTTCAGTTTCTGCGATAAGGGTGGTGTCATCTGCCTATCTGAGGTTATTGATATTTCTCCCGGCAATCTTAATTCCAGTTTGTGCTTCATTCAGCCTGGCATTTTGCATGATGTACTCTGCATACTGGTTAAATAAGCAGGGTGACAATATACAGACTTGACATATTCCCTTCCTGATTTGGAACCAGTCTGTTGTTCCATGTCCAGTTCTCACTGTTGCTTCTTGACCTGCATACAGATTTCTCAAGAGGCAGGTCAGGTGTCTGGTATTCCCATCTCTTTAAGAATTATAGCTCAGTCATGTTCAACTCTTTGTGACCCCATGGACTATAGCCCACCAGGCTTCTCTGTCCATGGGATTTCTCAGGCAAGAACACTGGGTGAGTTGTCATTTCCTTCTCCAGAGGATCTTACCAATCCATGGATCAAATCTGGGTCTCCTGCACTACAGGCAGATTCTTACCATCTGAGCCACCAGAGAGGAATAAAAACAGAAAAGAAGGCAAATATAAAGCACAAAATAAAATGGATAAAATAATCTAAAGGGATGATAATCTCTTTAGAGATTATAAATAATCTTCAGAGATAATAAAATAAAGAGCTGATTATCATATAAATTTAAAAGGAGTATATAAAATACAAATAACTGAACATTTTCACTTAAAAAAAAAACAAAGATTGGGAATGCCCTGGAGATTCAGTGGTTAGGACTCAGAGCTCCCACTGCAGGGGCCAAAGGTTCCATCTCTAGTCCAGGAACTAAGATCCCACATGCCCCACGTGGCATGGCCAAAAGAAAAAAAAAATTAACAAAGTAAAGGAATACAACAGGGTATATGGACAAACTAAGGGAAAGAAAGCAGATGTAGCCATGTTATGATCAGGCAAAATAGAATTTAAGGCAAAAAGCATTACCAGAGAGAAGAAGGATCACTCCATTATGATAAAAGGTTTATTACACCAGGAACATAAAACTAGTACAGAAGTATAGACTTATGTGAGCCTAACTAAGTAGCTTCAAAGTACTGTATGTAAATAAAAAATGAACAGAACTACCAGGAGAAATTCACAGAGCTAGCACCCATGAAATATTTTACACATTACCTTCTGCAATATTTAGATCAAGACGTTACTATATTAGCTAAACTCTGCAGCCAGGAAGTTTAACTTTGAAGCAGAACAACTGTTGTGGAATACACATTATTTTGAATCTCACATGTAACTTTTATGAAAAAAGATCTCATGGAGCTAATTTCCTCAAATCTTAAAAGATTGATGTCACTCTTTGACTGTAATCCATTTAAATTAGAAAGTATTAACCGAAAGAAAATTAGAAGAATACTATATTTGGAAATTCATGAGATAAATTCTAAATAACTGATATGTCAAAGAAGAAACTATTGTGGAAATCACTTAGTATGCAGAAATAATGACAATATACTACCATACCACAAACACTATTTTTAAAATTAATTAATTTACTCATTTGGACATGCTGAGTCTTAGTTAAGGCACGCAGGATCTTTAGTTGCAGTATGTGGGATCTAGTTCCCTGACCAGGGATTGAACCTGGGCCCTCTGCATTGGGAGCGAGGAGTTGTAGCCACTGGACCACCAGGGAAGTCTCCACAAACACTCTTTAGATATTCATAGTCTTAAATGCTCCTGTTACAGAAAAATAAAAGCTGCAAATTAGAGATTCATGTAAATATCCTACTTAGTAGGCAAGGAAAGCTTAGTTTCTCAGTTGTGTCTGACTCTTTGCAATCCCATGGACTGTAGCCTGCAAGGCTCCTGTGTCCATGGGATTTCCCAGGCAAGAATACTGGAAAAATATCTGATGTAAGAAGTTGCAAAAAAGACAAAAGAAACCCAAAAGAGTCGAAAACTTACTTCATCCCCTGGAACAAGCATTCATTTTCTGTAAACCAGGCCCTTGGTTCCAGTAGAGCCTCAGGTTGACAACCTGCTTATTATGAGTTGTGGTGAGAAAAGGCACTCTTGATTCTTCCCCTTGATTCCAGAACCTGCATATTCTGGTCATTGATACAATGCATAGGCTGCATCCCTGGAGAAAGAAGAATGTCTTAACTCTAAATGTTGTTCCTAAAATGGCACCAGGGCTGAGGTTTTAATGGGTCATCCAAATATTTACCTGGTTGGGTGCTTTTGGGAGGTCTGATATATGGTAGAACTAGTGAATCCCATTATTATAATTAGTACCCATTGTTATGTCTCATTCACACTCAAGGATAATCAAGCCTTCCATGACCCCTCACAGTGGTGCTGGTAGAGACATTCATTGCAGGCAGTGAACTACAACCAGGTGTGCAGTAGGCATAAACTTTAGTAAGAATGGGTGGGGGACTTCATTGGTGGTCTAGTGGCTAAGACTCTTCCCCCACAGTGCAGGGGAACCAGATTCAATCTCTGGTCAGGGAACTAGATTCCACAGCCCTCAACAAAGAGTTTCCATGATGAAACAAAGATGGCAGTTCTCACATGCTGCAACCAAGACCCAACACAGCCAAATAAATAAATGAACTGTTGTCGTTGTTTAGTAGCTAAGTCATGTCCAACTGTATGTGACCCCATGGACTGTAGCCCGTCAGGCTCCTCTGTCCATGGGATTTCCCAAGCAAAAACACTGGAGTGGGTTGCCATTTCCTTCTCCAGGTGATCTCTCTGACTCAGGGATCAAACCCATGTCTCCTGTAATAGCAGGTGGATTCTGTGCCACTCAGCCACCTGTGGCCCAAATAAATAAATAATAAATAAAAAGAATCGGGGGGGGATGAGGGGATGGGGACGGGAGGGAAGCCCAAGAGGGAGGGTATATATGCATATTATAGCTGACTCACTTTGTTGTACAGCAGAATTAACACAACATTGTAAAGCAATTATATCCCAACTAAAAAAAAAAAAAATTAATCACTGTCATGTCCAGAACAGATTAGATGTAATCAATCTGCCACCAAGAGACTGGCTGCTTTCCTCCAAGGGATGGCACCACATGGCACAGCTGGTGACACGGTAAATGTTGTTTGATCACTCTTGGACAGAAGGAGTCCATGCTGTTTCTCCAGCTGTCAGCCAGACAAACAATGGGGTTACGAAAGACAGAGGCTAGCTGATATTCACCTGTTATGTCACCCTGTTCACATGGCTGCTGAGTGTATCTTCTGAGGCGGATGCTTTTGGTGGGCCCTGACTTGAAACACAAAGATACACACATCCTGTGCTCATGCACACAGGTTCATACCCCTTTGTCTCTAATCTTCCCGTCTTACTTTTTCTAGGTCCCTGACCTCCTAGCCAAACTACTCACCACACCTCAGGAGTTCATACACATACCTACTTCAGGCCTCTTCTCTCAAAATACAAATTGTACGTGGACAAAAACTGCTATTCCAGGGGGAAAAAATTGTATTTGGTTAAAATGTCCCTTTGCGGATGAATGTATTTCTGAAGATGAAATGGAGACACAGATGTAGAGAAGGAATTTGTGGACACAGTGGGAGAAGAGGTGGGTAGGATGAGTGGAGAAAGTACCATTGACATATATATACCCCATACTGTGTAAAATAGATAACTAGTGTGAAGCTGATATATAACACAGGGATCCCAGCTCTGCTATGACCTAGAGAAGTGGGATGTGGGGAATGGAGGAAGGCTCAAGAGAAGGGGATGTATATATTACTATGATTGATTTGAGTTGTTATATGGCAGAAATCAACACATTGTAAACCAGTTGTCCTCCAATTAAAAAAAAATCCCTTTGTCTCCAATGTTGTATATTCTTAGAATAAAATACTACTTAAAAGAAAACCATCTGCCATTCCAGTAAACTATGAATGTTGCCTGCCATAGAGCCATCAGCTACTGCACGTGTTCCCTAAGGAGAATTCTTCAGGATGGAGAAAAATAGATATTGTTCCTAGACAATTAAGATGCATATCAAAGGAATAATTTCAATGAGCCTGGATTATTGCTTCTCATGTATAGAAAAACACTAAAATTATTAACCTGAGATGTTTGGGTTTTCTTCTGATTAGCAGTAGTCTTTTGATGTTCAACTACATGGGTTTTGTTCTTCTCCAGCAAAAATTCCTATATATACTGTCTCCTCCTTTACCTCTTTGGAACAGTGCCTAAGAATCTGAGAGGCTGTCTCCCATATACTGCAGTCCTCAGTAAGGTCCCCAGATAAAACATAACTTTAAGCAACTATGTATGCTTGATCACTCAGTCCTGTCCAACTCTTTGTAACCCTGTGGACTGTAGCCTGCCACTCCCCTCTATACATGGGATTTCCCAGGCAAGAATACTGGAGTGGGTTGCCCTTTCCTTCTCCAGGAAATCTTCCCAACCCAGGGATCAAACCTGGGTCTCCTGCATTGCAAGCAGATTCTTTACCCGCTGAGCCATTGGGGAAGTTCCAGAAATCAACCCTGAATATTTATTGGAAGGACTGGTGCTGAAGCTGAAACTCCAATACTCTGGGCACCTGATGCGAAGAGCCGACTCACTGGAAAATACCCTGATGCTGGGAAAGATTGAGGGCAAGAGGAGAAGAGGATGACAGAGGATAAGATGGAGATCCCTAGAGGTCCGTGCTGCAAACCTCCTACTGGCCCTTCCTGACTCCACATGGTATCTTTACCTATCATGGACACCTGGGCACCACAGGTGCTGCCGCTACGTTCAGTGGCCAAGGGGCAGGCAATGTGCCTTGTGCTTTGGATCCACGAGAAATCTCCTCTTCCTCTGGACATTGTTTGAACTAGAAAGCAAATGAATCAGTGCTGTTTTGTCTCAGAGTTCCCCCAAATACTATTTCTTTCTTTTTTAATACTATCTGCATCTTCCATAGTGATGGAAGTACTTAAGGTATAGCATTTGTTCCAAACCAGTGGGTTCATAAAAATTTTACCAATATAGCAAACACTTTGAATTTGGGGGAAAGTTTTTTTTTTCCCCTGCTAGCTGGTATCTGGGCATCCAGAATACTTACTGTATTTGGTTCAACAAAATTCAGTTAGTACCATGTGCCATAGAATATCAAGATGATTAAGATCCCTGTGGATTATGCTGTAATAGAAAGCAGGAGAGTTAACACAGCACCGGGGCAGGACAGTCAATGTATTCTGCTGGCCTTGCCACCTATAAGAAGCCTCTGTATTCCCTTTTCTGTGGGGGACAGTTTCTCTAGAAAACAGTCACAGGCCTGTTTACGAAAAAACTAAAGGAATATTGTACATTTTTGCAGTGGCCTCACCAGCTCCTTCCTCACAGGGAACTGGAATGCCTGTCTGTCAGTCTAAAAACTGACTCATCTAGAAACCGGGTAAAAACTTGTAATTTTCCATTGAAGTGAAGGGCACCAGGCTTTTGCTTCCCAGCTCTCCATGTTTTCTGGTTATACAACCAAACAATATGCAGATGCCATCATATCTCTTCCCCAAAGACATTATGGATCATTAGCCATTGCCCTAGGTCTCTGTCTATCAAGACACCCTGGTTGCCACTGCAAGACTGCTGCCCGTTCCAGTAATTATGTCCACCCTGCCTCTGATGGTTAAGTGCTCCCACTTGCCTCTGCTATTTCAGAATCTCGTGATTTCCAGTAACACCAGGGAGTCCAGTTTGCTGTTACCGTGTCTTACTGTCATCCCAGCCTATGGAGGACCCCACCAGTGAATTTTTCACTGCCACAAGTGCACTTTGTATCACATAAGGATTAAAGGGCCATGATGTTTGCAATTTATTCTCAAATTGTTCTGGAAAAAAAATGTTAAGAATATACATAGAGAACAAACAATAAGGCAAGGGAGGTAAAATCTTAGCAATAAGAAAATCTGAGTCTGTTTTTTTGTTTAGTCACTCAGTTGTGTCTCACTCTTGAGACCCCATGGATTGTAGCCCACCAGGCTTCTCTTCCCATGGGATTTCCCAGGCAAGAATACTGGAGTGGGTTGCCATTTCCTTTTCCAGGGGATCTTCCTAATCTAGGAATTGAACCCAAGTCTCCTGCCTGGCAGGCAGATTCTTTACCACTGAGCCACCTAGGAAGTCCATTGAGTAAGGGTATATGGGTGTTTTTTATATGGCTCTTTGATCACCTTTCCCATTTTTTCCGTGGTAATTGAGATACTCATGCTTTCTTCCTCTTATGTCAGATTTGATCCTTAAATGTTCAGCAGGAAATTTTTGTAATAGAGTGGCACACAATACTTTCCAGGCAATTTCTGGCTACATTTCCTTTCTAATTTTTAATGCATCTCCTTTAACCTTTTACTTTCTTTTTCTTTGATCAGGCTTCTGAAGAAACAACTTGGGACTAAGCCTTCTAAGCCTTTTATTGCTTGTTTTTATTTCCTGTTTCATTAACATTAGAGTTTAATTTTACTAATCCCCTCTTTTGTGTGTGTGTGTGTGTGTGTGTGTTTACCTCAAGATCTCAGACTTGGACCAAACAAAATCTTTTTCCCTTTATACTCTTATCATTATTTTTTGAATGGCCTGCTTTATTTATTTTTTGAAATAATACAGGGACTTCCTTCGCTGTCCAGTGGTAAAAACTCTGCACTTTCAAAGCAGGGGGTGTGAATTTGATCCTTGGTAGGGGAACTAAGGTCACACATGTTGTGAGACATGGCCAAAAAATAAAATATAATAGAACAAACAGTTGCACAGTCTATGTCCAACTTAAGAACTGGAAAGAATAAGCTATATTTCTATGACTTTGAACAATTAGAGTGTTATCGATTTGATTGTATTTTAAATCATTAAATTGCATCTCAGATTTTCTTTTTTTAAGTCCATCTTTTGGGACTGTATATGAAAACAAGAGGATGACAACATGGCCTGAATGACTGTTATCAAGAAGTTCTTCTCCAAAACTTTATTTTCTTTCTCCAAAGCTTTTTACACTTTCAGTTCAGTTGCTCAGTTGTGTCCGACTCTTTGCGACCCCATGAACCGCATCACGCCAGGCCTCCCTGTCCATTACCAACTCCCAGAGTCCACCCAAACTCATGTCCATTGAGTCAGATATGCCATCCAACCATCTCATCCTCTGTCGTCCCCTTCTCCTCCTGCCATCAATCTTGCCCAGCATCAGGGTCTTTTCAAATGAGTCTGCTCTTCGCATCAGGTGGCCAAAATACTGGAGTTTCAGCTTCAACATCAGTCCTTCCAATGAACACCCAGGACTGATCTCCTTTAGGATGGACTGGTTGGATCTCCTTGCAGTCCAAGGGACTCTCAAGAGTCTTCTCCAACACCACAGTTCAAAAGCATCAATTTTTTGGCGCTCAGCTTTCTTTATAATCCTACTCTCACATCCATACATGACCACTGGAAAAACCATAGCTTTGACCAAATGGATCTTTGTCAGCAAAGTAATGTCTCTGCTTTTTGATATGCTGTCTAGGTTGGACATAATTTTCCTTCCAAGGAGTAAGTGTCTTTTAATTTCATGGCTGCAATCACCATCTGCAGTGATTTTGGAGCCCCCCAAAAATCAGGTCAGCCACTATTTCCACTGTTTTCCCATCTATTTGCCATGAAGTGATGGGACCAGATGCCATGATCTTAGTTTTCTGAATGTTGAGCTTTAAGCTAACATTTTCACTCTCCTCTTTCACTTTCATCTAGAGGCTCTTTAGTTCTTCTTCTCTTTCTGCCATAAGGGTGGTGTCATCTGCATATCTGAGGTTATTGATATTTCTCCCGGCAGTCTTGATTCCAGTTTGTGCTTCATCCAGCCCAGCGTTTCTCATGATGTACTCTGCATAGAAGTTAAATAAGCAGGGTGACAATATACAGCCTTGACGTACTCCTTTTCCTATTTGGACCCAGTCTGTTGTTCCATGTCCAGTTCTAACTGTTGCTTCCTGACCTGCATACAAGTTTCTCAAGAGGCAGGTCAGCTGGTCTGGTATTCCCATCTCTTTCAGAAATTTCCAGTTTGTTGCAATCCACACAGTCAAAGGCTTTGGCATAGTCAATAAAGCAGACATAGATGTTTTTCTGGAACTCTCTTGCTTTTTCCATGATCTAGCAGATGTTGGCAATTTGATCTCTGGTTCCTCTGCCTTTTCTAAAACCAGCTTGAACATCTGGAAGTTCGCTGTTCACGTATTGCTGAAGCCTGGCTTGGAGAATTTTGAGCATTACTTTACTAGTATGTGAGATGACTGCAATTGTGAGGTAATTTGAGCATTCTTTGGCATTCCCTTTCTTTGGGATTGGAATGAAAACTGACCTTTTCCAGTCTTATGGCCACTGCTGAATTTTCCAAATTTGTTGACATATTGAATGCAATACTTTCATAGCATCATCTTTTAGGATTTGAAATAGCTCAACTGGAATTCCATCACCTCCACTAGCTTTGTTCGTAATAATGCTTCCTAAGGTCTGCTGCTAAGTCACTTCAGTCGTATCCAACTCTGTGCGACCCCAGAGACGGCAGCCCACCAGGCTCCCCCGTCCCTGGGATTCTCCAGGCAAGAACACTGGAGTGGGTTGCCATTTCCTTCTCCAATGCATGAAAGTGAAAAGTGAAAGTCAAGTCGCTCAGTCGTGTCTGACTCTTAGTGACCCCATGGACTGCAGCCCACCAGGCTCCTCCGTCCATGGGATTTTCCAGGCAAGAGTACTGGAGTGGGGTGCCATTGCCTTCCTAAGGCCTACTTGACTTCAAATTCCAGGATGTCTGGCTCTAGGTGAGTGATCACACCATCGTGATTATCTGGGTCATGAAGATCTTTTTTGTATAGTTCTTCTGTGTATTCTTGCCATCTCTTCTTAATATCTTCTGCTTCTGTTAGGTCCATACCATTTCTGTCCTTTATTGAACCCATCTTTGCATGAAATGTTCCCTTGGTATCTCTAATTTTCTTGACGAGATCTCTAGTCTTTCCCATTCTGTTGTTTTCCTCTATTTCTTTGCACCTATCACCGAAGAAGGCTTTATTATCTCTCCTTGCTATTCTTTGGAACTCCACATTCAAATGGGTATATCTTTCCTTTTCTCCTTTGCTTTTGGCTTCTCTTCTTTTCACAGCTATTTGTAAGGCCTCCCCAGACAGCCATTTTGCTTTTTTGCATTTCTTTTTCTTGGGGATGGTCTTGATCTCTGTCTCCTGTACAATGTCACGAACCTCCATCCATAGTTCATCAGGTACTCTGTCTATCAGATCTAATCCCTTGATCTATTTGTCACTTCCACTGTATAATCATAAGGGATTTGATTTAGGTCATACCTGAATGGTCTAGTGGTTATCCCCACTTTCTTCAATTTAAGTCTGAATTTGGCAATAAGGAACTCATGATCTGAGCCACAGTCTGCTCCTGGTATATATAGAGCTTCTTCATCTTTGGCTGCAAAGAATATAATCAGTCTGATTTCTGTGTTGGCCATCTGGTGATGTCCATGTGTAGAGTCTTTTACACTTTACATGTTTATTAATTTTCCTCAATTTTTTTATTTTGGAAAACTTCAAACCTATAAATGTTGCAAAAATAATACAATATACCCTTTACTTTGATTTATTGTTAGCCTTTTTATACATGATTTCTCTATAGATAGCTAGATATGTTTGTGTGTGTGTGAGTCACTCAGTCATGTCTGACTCTTTGCAATTCCTTGGACTGTAGCCCGCCTGGCTTCTCTGTCCATGGGATTCTCCAAGCAAGAAAACTGGAGTGGGCTGCCATTTCCTTCTCCAGGGGATTTTCACAACCCAGGGATCAAACTCAGATCTCCTGCATTGCAGACAGGTTCTTTACTGTCCAAGGTACCAGGGAAGCCCCTTGATTACATATAATATGAATATATACATGTATATATGTGAATGGTAAATATAGGCATATATGTATACACCTATATTTATAGGTATATAGATATATACACTGACATTTTTTTCTGAATTATTTGAGAATAAGTTACATTTCTTATTGGAATTCATGCCAAGGCACTTCAATGTTTTTCTCCTAAAGAATTCTTATATATTATATATCATAATTCTCATATATTAAGCAACTTTTTTTTTTTTGCCAAGCCATGTGTCATGTGGAATCCTAGTTCCCTGACAAGAGATGGAACCCACACCCTTGGCAGTGAGAGCTTGGAGTCCTAACCACTGGACTACAGGGAAATTCCCTATTATTCTCATATATTAACTCAGTATCATCATCAAGTCCAAGTCATTTAACATTTATTATCTAATATACAGGTGTCTCAGTGGTAGAGAATCTGCTTGCCAGTGCAGGAGATGAAGGAGTCCTGGGTTCTATTCCTGAGTCAGGAAGATCCCCTGGATGGAGGAAATGGCAACCCACTCCAATATTCTTGCCTGGGAAATCCCATGGACAGAGAAGCCTGGTGGGCTACAGTCCAAAGAGTCACAAAGAGTCGGACAAGACTGATCGACTGAGCATGCTCACATGCCAATATTGTAACGGCTTGGAGATAATCCAGCAATGTGTCTTTTGCACCAGTCCCTGAAATTTTTCTGTCTTTCATGACACTGGCATTTTTGAAGAGTCTGAAATGTTTGTTTTGCAGATGCTCCATGTAGATTTGTCTGAGGTTCCCTCTTTCAAGCGGGGTCATGAATGAGAGGCTTATGGTACTGCTATGGAAACATACAGTTGTGGAACCTGAACTCTGAGGAGTGTAGGGACAGAGCAGACTCTCTAAGAGACTCTGGGCTTAGCTTAAGTATGAATGATGAGATGAAATTAACTAAACACACTGGCCATTGGGAGCAAGATCGCTCCACACCCAGGTACAATGATATGGCCTCTAGAAAGAGCAAGGGGGCAGAAGGAAATGACAGGTTGGGGAAGATGATGCTTTTAGTTCTAGATGGCGAATATTCCCTTTGAAAAATCTGAAGCGAAGTCTATATAGTCCGGGACTTCCCTAGTGACACAGTGGATGAGAATCCACCTACCAATGCACGGGACACGGGTTTGGTCCCTGGTCTGGGAAGATTCCACATGCTGTGGAGCAAGTAAGCCCATGCGCCACAACTACTGAGCCTGTGCTCTAAGGCCCACGAGCCGCAACTACTGAGCTTGCGCACCTAGAACCTGTGCGTCACAACAAGGGGAGCCACTGCAATGACATGCCGAACCACTGAAACAGAGTAGCCCCAGCTCGCGGAAACTAAAGAAAGCCCGTGTGCAACATCAAAGGTCCAGTAACAGTGAAAAATAAATTAACTAAAAAAAAAATTCAGGTAGTCAGAGGAAGCCTGTGGCAGAGATCCGGGCTCAAGGAAACCATCTGTGACCTAATGAATTGTTTGAAATTCTCTATAACAAATTACATCCTGGCAGAGAGTACAGGATAGCAGAGGCCTGGTTTAAGCCTTGAAGAATATCACCAGGGGTGGGAGCAGGTGAAGGGATGGCCAGAGAGGCAGGAAGAGGCCTGCAGAAGTAAAGAAAGACATGGGAATACAAATTTCAGGGAATGAGGAACAAGGTTAAAGGTTAACTCTGACACATGTTAAAATGGTTAAAAAAAAAAAGACTTTCCTTGGGACTATTGCAACAGGAGTATTGCAAAAGGGGAGAGAGATCTGACTCAACTCTGAATACACCAGGACAAGGGGGATTTATAGCCAAAAGGCAGCTTGAAGGGCTCAGTGGATAGAAAATGACTGAGAGGAGACTTCAAAGGATTCTTGTTAAACTGACAGCAGAATTCTTGCTGTTAAGGCAGGTGAAGGACATACATATCAAAGGTGGGGGATGAGGAAGTTGATCACTTCTCAAAAGTCAGGGCTCAGTGCAGTGCTCAGTTACACCTGACTGTGACCCTACAGATTGTAGCCCACCAGGCTCCTTTGTCCATGGGATTTAACAGGCGAGAATACTGCAGTGGGTTACCATTCTCTTCTCCAGGGGATTGAACCTGAATCTCTTGAGTCTCCTGGGCAGGCAGATTCTTTACCACTAGCACCAACTGAGGGAATTCTCCCTAAATTAATTCAGAGGATTCTTTGCTAAGACTAGGCAGTGCAGGTTGGACATAGGATGGCAGCCAAGGTTAAGATTTAGTCAAGAGAAGGCCTCGGAGAAACTGACTTAAGTTTTGTTTTGTTTTGCCATTTGCATGGATGGACCTAGAAATTACCATACTGAAGACTCACAGACAGAGCAGACTTGTGTTTGCAAAGGGAGGGGAGAGAAAGGGGAGAGTTGGACTGGGAGTTTGGGGTTAAGTAAGTAAGTAAATATGGAGAAGGCAATGGCACCCCACTCCAATACTCTTGCCTGGAAAATCCCACGAATGGAGGGGCCTCAAAAGTCAGGCACGACTAAGCGACTTCACTTTCACTTTTCACTTTTCACTTTCATGCACTGGAGAAGGAAATGGCAACCCACTCCAGTGTTCTTGCCTGGAGAATCCCAGGGATGACGGAGCCTGGTGGGCTGCCATCTATGGGGTTGCACAGAGTCGGACATGACTGAAGCAAGCAGCAGCAGCAAGTAAGTAAGAAAGTGTTAGTCACTCAGTCGTACCCGACTCTTTGCGACCCCATGGACTTCAGCCCACCAGGCTCCTCTGTCCATGAGATTTTCCAGGAAAGGATACTGGAGTGGGTTGCCATTTCCTTCTCCAGGGGATCTTCCCAACCCAGGGATTGAAGCCGGGTCTCCTGCACTGCAGGCAGATTCTTTACCGACTGAGCTACAAGGGAAGCCCTGTTTGGGGCTAACAGATGCAAACTGAAACTGACTCAAATTTGATCGAGAGAGTGTCAGAAGGCAACCAATCACAAGTGACCAAGACGAGGACTGAAAGGTACTTACTGCATGTGGGGATCACTGTGGCCTAAGCCAGAGCTGTAAAGAGTGTAGGGATATTTTTCAAATGGTTATATGTATATACATACTGAAAATACTTAAATAGGTTATTTTTTATATCCATATAAAGAAACATTATGTAGCCGTAAAAAGAATAAGAAACTTATTTAGATACTTGGGTTTCCCTGGTGGCTCAGACAGTAAAGAATCTGCCTGCAAAGTGGGAGACCCAGGTTTGATCCCTGGGTTGAGAAGATCCCCTGGAGAAGGAAATGGCAACCCACTCCAGTATTCTTGGCTGGAAAATCCCATGGACAGAGGAGCCTAGCAGGCTACAGTCCATGAGGTCTCAAGGAGTCAGACACAACAGAACACACACAGACACATTTAGATACTTACAATGGAATGATTACCAAGTTAAATTTTTAGGTGGAAAAGATGTAGAGATTAACATACTAAGTGAGGTAAATCAGACAGAGAAAGACAAAATATCACATGATATCACATATGTAGATCTTTAAAAATGATACAAATAAACTTATTTACAAAACAGAAATAGACTCACAGACATAGAAAACAAATTTATGGTTACCAAAGGGAAAAGTGGGGGAGAGGGAGGGATAAATTAGAGGTTTAGGATTAACATATACATATACATATACTGCTGCTGCTGCTGCGTCGCTTCAGTTGTGTCCAACACTGTGCGACCCCAGAGACGGCAGCCCACCAGGCTCCCCTGTCCCTGGGATTCTCCAGGCAAGAACACTGGAGTGGGTTGCCATTTCCTTCTCCAATGCATGAAAGTGAAAAACGAAAGTGAAGTCGTTCAGTTGTGTCCAACTCTTAGCGACCCCATGGACTGCAGCCTGCCAGGCTCCTCCATCCATGGGATTTTCCAGGCAAGAGTACTGGAGTGGGGTGCCACTGCCTTACAATGTTGTATTATTTTCAGGAGTACAGCAAAGTGATTCAATTATATAAGAGTATTTCAGATTCTTTTCTGTCTCAGGGTATCACAAGTTATTGAATATAGTTCCCAGTACTACACAGTAGGTCCTTGTAACAACTATTGAACTATATTCAATATATTGAACTATGTTCAACTATTGAACTATATTCAATAACTTGTGATGCCCTGAGACAGAAAAGAATCTGAAACATTCTTATATAATTGAATCACTTTGCTGTACTCCTGAAAATAATACAACATTGTAAATCAAGTATACTTCAATAAAAATGGTTTATTTTGAAAAAAATGTATAATATTAATAATTTAGCATTTCTATAAAAAAAGAAGATCAAAATACACATACAGGGACTTCCCTGGTGGTCCAGTGGCTAAGACTCCAAGCTTTCCATGCAGGGGGACCAGGTTTTGATTCCTAGTCAGGGAACTAGATCCTAAATACTGCAACTAAGACCCAACACAGCCAAACAAATATATTTTAAAAATACACATACATACATGTGGGAATGTGCATTTACTGGTGTATACCTAAGATGCCTCTTGAAAGATACACAAGAAACTGGTAGCATACGTTTCCTCTAAGGAAATGAACTTGATGAAGCAAGGGTTAAAGGGAGATTTTTCAGTACATAGCTTTTTCTACCCTTCAAGTTTTTGTATTATGTGTATTTAAAATTAATATGTAAATATTCTTCTTGAGATCATACTATAATTATAGTACAATTTGTATTTTATTGGACATCTTTTCAGATAACAATATAAGGAGATCTCTCTTCTTTTTTATTTATTAATTTATTTTTGGTCATGCTACATGGCATGTGGGATGTGAGTTCCCTGACCATGGATGGAATCTGTGCCCCCTGCAATGGAAGTGCAGAGTGTTAACCACTGGACCACTGGGAAGTCCCTGTCTTTGTTTTTAAATTATATGCATCCCATTTTTTGTCCAATGTTTTCAAGTTTTTATTATTGTGAATTAGATTTCAAGATGTGTTCTTGTACATTCACATGTGTACACTCATGATTTTTTTCCCCCCATTTTTGGCTGTATTGCATGGCATGTGGGATCGATCTTAGTTCTCTGACCAGGGACTGAACCCACATCTCCTGCATCGGAAGCACAGAGAATTAACCACTGGACCACCAGGTAAGTCTGTGTATACTCAAGATTCTGTAGCATAAATGCTTACAAATGGAACAAGATACTTCCACATTGCTTTCCAGAAAGGCTGTTCCAGGCCACACACCTCTCCCTTCCACACCAGTGTGTTCCTAGTACTGTACCTATTCTATAGCCCTGTGCATTGTCCACAAATTGTGCAGGGTACCTTTGTGGCAAAGACAATACTGAGTGCTCACTTGCTTTGCCTCCAGGACAGACAAGTAGGCCACATTTCCCTGCATCCCTTACCATGAGGTGAGGCTGAGTCCTGGTTAGTGGCAGTAAAGATATACACCAGCACTTGCACATCTGGCTTCTAAAAACCCTCCCCGTGATCAAGTTCCTCTCTCTCTCTCTTCCTTCATCTGCCTGACCTGTGCAGAAGTTCAAGTGAGGAGCTCTCCGAGCCCAAGGGCATTAGGTTGAGCAGAGAAATAAACTTTTACCAGGGGACTTCCCTGGTGGTCCAGCGGTTAAGCCTCCACACTTCCAATCAGGAGTCCCAGGTGGGATCCTTGGTCAGGGAACTAGATCCCACATACTACAACTAAAAGTTCACATATCACAACAAAGAACACTGCAACTAAGACCTGCTGTAGCCAAATAAATAAATAAAAATGATTATTTAAAAAGGGATTATGGATACATTAATGTTTAAAAAAGAATTTTACCATCTCTCATTGTTGTCCCCTCCCCTCTCTCTTTCCTGGGAGTGGATCCCATGCCCTGGACCTGGAACCAAGTCTTTGCTCAAATGTGAACTTCTCAGAGGGTATTCCCCACCACCTGACCTAGCACAGCCTCCTGCCCCCTGCCCTATATATCTGAGCAACTTTGAGGGACATGGCTGTCTTCTGAGGTAAGCTGATAATTGCACCTCCAATGATCCTTTTTCCCTAGATGATGGTGCAACCTTGAAAAACCGGCTGGAGCCATTTAGAGCAGAGGTGAGGGAGAACAGTGGTCAAACACTGGGCCCTGAGACTTCAGCTCACCACTCCACCACCACTCTGGGGCCCTGTGCCTCACCAGGACAATGCTGGCCATATTTCTCAGGCTGAAGTCCTTAGTCTCTGAAGCCCTGCACCATCTGGGCATCCTATTCCTGAACAAAGGAGGTGATCAAAGCGTGGTGATCACCTCCTTCATTTATTCTAAAATATTTATTGAGAGACTTCCCTGATGGTCCAGTGGTTAGGGCTCCAAGCTTCCATAGAAGAGGTCACCAGTTCCATATTGGTTAGGGCATGCGAGACTCCACAGGCCTTGCAGTGTGGCCAAAATTAAAATTAAATATATATATATATATATATATATATATATATATATATATATATATATTGGAGAAGGCAATGGCACCCCACTCCAGTACTCTTGCCTGGAAACTCCCATGGACGAAGGAGCCTAGTGGGCTGCAGTCCATGGGGTCGCTGGGAGTTGGACACAACTGAGAGACTTCACTTTCACTTTTCACTTTCATGCATTGGAGAAGGAAATGGCAACCCACTCGTGTTCTTGCCTGGAGAGTCTCAGGGACAGGGGAGCCTGGTGGGCTGCTGTCCATGGGGTCGCACAGAGTCGGACACGACTAAAGCGACTTAGCAGCAGCAGCAGCATATATGTATGTATATGTGTATATATATATTTAATTTTAATTTTGGCCACACTGCAAGGCCTGTGGAGTCTCGCATGCCCTAACCAATATGGAACTGGTGACGCAAGGAGATCCAACCAGTCCATTCTGAAGGACATCAGCCCTGGGATTTCTTTGGAAGGAATGATGCTGAAGCTGAAACTCCAGTCCTTTGGCCACCTCATGCGAAGAGTTGACTCATTGGAAAAGACTCTGATGCTGGGAGGGATTGGGGGCAAGAGGAGAAGGGGACGACAGAGGATGAGATGGCTGGATGACATCACTGACTCGATGGACGTGAGTCTCAGTGAATTGTGGGAGTTGGTGATGGGCAGGGAGGCCTGGCGTGCTGCGATTCATGGGGTCGCAAAGAGTCGGACATGACTGAGCGACGGATCTGATCTGATCTGATGGGTTTTTCTGGTGGTCCAGTGCTTAAAAATCCACCTGCAATGCAGGGGACACAGGTTTGATTCCTGGTCTGAGAAGATCCCATATGCTGCAGGGCAACTAAGTCCATGCACTGCAACTACTGAGCCTATGAGCTGCAGTTACTGAAGCCTGAGTGCCTAAAGCCTGTGCTTTAGACAAGAGAAGTCACTGCAATGAGAAGCCGGAGCACCGCAACTAGAGAGTAGCCCCTGCTCTCAGCAACTAGAGAAAGTCTCTTGCAGCAACAAAGATCCAGCACAGCTAAAAACAAATAAATATTAAAAAAAAAAAACCACCAAAATATCTACTGAGGATCTACCAGACATTATTCTCAAACCTTTCGATATACCAGTGAACAGATAAGACAAAGATTCCTTCCTGTTCAAGTGGGAGAGACAGAGAATACGCAATAACACTAATAAGTAAGGTAGGTGAAGAGGTAATAGGGCTTCTCCATTGGCTCAGCAGTAAAGAATCTGTCTGCTACTCAGAAGACATAAGAGATGTGAGTTCAATCCCTGGGTTGGGAAGATCGCTTGGAGGAGAAAATGGCAAACCCCTCCAGTATTCTTGCCTGGGAAATCCCATGGGCAGAGGCGCCTGGAGTGCTATGGTCCAAAGAATTGGACACGACTGAAGCAACTGAGCACACGCACACACATGCACCAACACATGAAGAGGTGATAAAGGGGAAGAGGTGATAAAGGGAAAAGAGCTGGTTATCTGAAGCACAAGGCAAGAGGTGGTGTCCACGCTAAGTAGGGTGGTAAGAAGGTGACATTTGAGAAGAGACTTAGAGGTGACAGTCATGTGTTTCTCTGTGAAGGTTCCCAGCAAAACAATGAAGTAAAGGCCCTGAGGCAGGGCCACGCCTAGAGCGGTCCAAGAGCAGGAAAGAGACCTTGTGGCTGGGAACTTGGCAGGAAATGAGGTCAGAAGGAGTGAGTGAGGAGAAGGGTGCCCAGATGGCCCAGGGCTTCGGAGGCTACTCTGTGGATTTTGGTTTTTGCTCTGAGATGATGTACATTCGCAGTTTTAGATGGAGAGGGGACAGATATTCTGACTTACATATTTAAACGATCCTCTTTGGGGACTTCTCTGGCAGTCCAGTGGTTACGACTTCCAATGCAGGGGCCACAGGTTAGGTCCCTGGTTGGGGGACTAAGACCCTGCATGCCGCATGGCACAGCCAAAAAATGTAAACAATAAAAGGATCCCTCTGGCCATTGTATTAAGAACATACTCAGGGTAGGAGGAAGGAGAAACTGGAGTAGAAGGGACAAGGAAATTCAGCTTTGAGGGATGGTGGCTCTGCTGGATTTGGGAACAGGAGATGCTGAGAGGTAGTGGGATTGTGGATATATTTTGAGGAAGGAGTCAATAAGATTTCCAAACACACTGGATACTGGGTGTGAGAGAAAAGCAGGGTCAAGGAGGCTCCCAAGGCCTTTGACCTGAGTGGCTGGAAGAATGGATCTGCCTGATTTAGGAAAAGCAGGAGTGGAGCAGTTTTAGGAGCAGAACCAAAGGTTCAGCTCTGAACACTGTAATACTGAGATGTTAAGACATAAAACAGAAACATGGGTAGGCAATGGATAAGCAAGTCTGGAGTTTCAGAGAGATGCCTGAGTGCAGACTGCCCCCTGAAGTGGAAGCACGGAGACCTAACCACTGGACCACAACCAAATCCCCTGCCACTGTTGCTGTTGCTATTTCTCCCCCAATCTATAATTTGTGACTCAGAGTAATGAATCCTCCTTTGCTGCCTCACTCTAATGCAGCTTCAATGTGTAACTTCAGTACACTGCAGTTGTATGTGAACAGTTTGTCTTTGCAGATTAACTGTTGTGCTTTGCACTGGGACAGTGATGGTTTAATTTTTAACATTGTGAATATAGTGACTTTGTTTCCTAGGAGTTAGGATAATGAAAATGAGAATGATTATAATACCAATGCCATGGACTTCCCTGGTGGTCCAGTGTTTAAGACTCCTCTCTTCCACTGCAGGGAGCGTGGGGTCAATCCCTGATCCAGGAACTAAGATCCCATGTGCTGCACAGCATAGCCAAAAAAAAAAAAAAAAAACCAACAATGCCAGCATGATCCAAATAGCACCTAAAATACAGACTAAATGTTTATGTGGGCTTCTGAGGTGGCTCAGTGGTAAAGAATCCACCTACCAATACAGGAGACACAGGTTCAATCTCTGGTTTGGGAAGATTCTCTGGAGAAGGAAATGGCAACCCATTCATTCCAGTATTCTTGTCTGGGGAATCCCATGGACAGAGGAGCCTGGGGGGCTACAGTCCACGGGATCACAAAGAGTCGGACATGACTGAGCACGATGCACAAATGGAAGGACACATATAACTGAATTAGGAAAGTGAGTAATCAAAATAGAGCAGACTGTACACTGTACAGAAAAGAATCTGGGATTGCACATGGTGGAAAAGAGTATCCGAAAGCACATGCGGAAATTGAAACTCACAAGTTCAGGACGAGATAGGCAAGTTCTTCTAAATCTAGCAAAAGTGCATTGGTTTTTCTCCCCAAAAGACACCAAAGCTCAGCTGAAAACAGCAGCCACTGAATTGACACAAACAAGCACAATTAGTGCATTGTTCCCTTGGCTGTTCTATGAAACTGAGAAGAATTACATTTCCTCATTCAGATACTGCAACTAAAATATCTTGTGGGCGAACAAAAGGGGAAATGCTAGAGCATAACAGATGTGTTGGATCCTTACAGTGCAAAACTGATTCCAGCAGCTCTCCCCAATGATCCCACGTTGCACACAGACTCGGCCAAGGCATGGCAGCCACAGCAAATCCTCCCCTACTGATTAGATTCTTTGATTTGAAAACTGGAGTTTCAAATAATCTCTTAAATTTCTACCAAGGTTGCCTTGAAATTGCAGAAGACAAAAGATTGCTGATCTCTTATTTAAATACAAACTGGTGGTGGTGGTTTGGTTGCTAAGTCACGTCCAGCTCTTGTGACCCCATGGACTATAGCTCACTAGGCTCCTCTGTCCATGGGATTCTCCAAGCAAGAATACTGGAGTGGGTTGCCATTTCCTCCTTCAGGGGATCTTCCCAAGCCAGGGATCGAACCCAGTTTCCTGCACTGCAGGTGGATTCTTTACCAACTGAGCTACCAAGACTTTGTTTATTTATCTGCATATTTGGCAGAAAATGCAATTGTAAATTTTGGCAAATCCCATTCAGTGTATAAACTCTTTACCAAAGAAAATGAAAAGATGTTAACCTGCTAAGCATCCTGGACATATTTTGCTAAAAAGAGATGTGATTACTTCCCTGTGATATTGAGGATTTCATAATGCACAATTTTGTCATTTTGCCACTTCCTCAAAATGTTAAGAATTAAATGTTTTTTTTTTTTACTTTTCTATTACATAAAATTCACTTTGCCTCAAAACTCTACTCTCAACAGGCCCACATCACACTGATTCTTTGTGTCAGGCCAATGTGATGACATCAAGCTAAACATTCTCTCAACAAAAGCTTTGAAAATGGAATCTTGAGGATTCTGTTTTACCAATAAATGAAAGAAAACAAGACACCCTGAAGACTACAGGCAGTTTACAGAATTATTACTGGAAAAGGAAACAGAAAAAGCAAAAACTATTAAATACTGTACCATCAGACAGGAAGAAATAGGTCATTATTCTGTATAGGTTATACATCTACTTTAAAAAAATATTTACTTTTGGCTGTGCTGGGTGTTCGTTGCTGCACATGGGGGCTACTCTTCGTTGTTATGCCATGGCTTCTCTTATTGCGGGGCACAGGGGCTTCAGTAGCTGTGGTGCATGGGCTTAGCTGCCCTGCAGCATGTTGGATTTTCCTGAACCAGGGATCAAATTCGTGTCCCCTGCCTTCGCGTGACGATTCTTATCCACTGTGCCATGAGGCAGGTCCTATATCTACTTCAATTAGTACTATTTTATTTGCCGTCTTCTTTTTTAAAGTCTCGCATTTCTATATGCTGAGAACATACATGCTTCCCTGGACCAGGTTTCCTGTGGCTTGCACACTGCCAGGAACAGACTCTTTGGAGTTGCTCTTTTTCTTCATTTTTCCCATCTGCATTTCCCCCTTTTCCTTGCCAGCACCTCACACTGCTGCATCGCAGTTACCACTTTATCCTCAATGTTGTCTTACTGGGAAGTCAGAGATTTTGCCTTGGGGCTATCTACCCATGCTTGGCAGCCAGCACAGGCCAGAGACGGTGTCCAGGCCTTGGCCCTTGGGAGACTCAGGAGGGTGGGTTCCCCTTATTGCACAAACTTGTCTATGTTCTTGACACTTTATTACTGCTTAATGCTTTTTAGAGTGACACCCTTTCCTTTTGACTGGTTGAACTGACACACCTTGCATCCCATAATTTCTGGCCCATCAGAGGAGGAGGAAAGGATGTTAAGTTATTTGAATCTGACCTTATTTCTATGTCACCACCTCACTGGTAAATATTCACTGTGTTAAAAGAAATACTATGGTGGGCTTCCCTGGTGGCTCAGTGATAAAGAATCTGCCTGTCAATGCAGGATACACGGGTCCGATCCCTGATCCGGGAAGATCCCACGTTGTGGCGCAATGAAGCCCGTGTGCCACAACTATGGAGCCTGTGCTCTAGAGCCTGAGAGCCTCAACTATTGAATCCACATGCTGCAACTACTGAAGTCCGAGTGCTCTAGAGCCCATACTCCGAAACGAGAAGCCTGTTCACCACTAGAGAGTATCCCCCGACTCACTGCAACTCGAGAATACCCACACAGCAACGAAGACCCAGCACAGCCAAAAATACAGTTAAAAAATATATATTGTGACACTCATAGGCTCCCAGAATCTGCAAATTCTGTTTTATCAGGGGCTTCAGAATAGGGTCAAAAACTTTCAGAACCTTACTTCCAAGCAAATTAGTGTCATAAAATGTAGTCCATCAAAAATTAGGAATTCCACCAAAGCAGTGGTTCTTGATTGCATATTGAAATCAATTTTGAAATTGGTATTTAGGGACTTTCCTGGCAGTCCAGTGGTTAAGACTCCAGGCTTTCAATGCTTGGGGTATGGGTTTGATCTCTGGTTGGGGAACTAAAATCCCACATGCCTTGAAGCCAAAAAAATAAAAGAAAAAGAAAAAAAATCAATGTCTGGGTCTTTCCCCAAGAGATTCTGATTAAACTGGTCTAGGATGTGGCAACAGAACTTTTTTGAAAAGCAGCACATTTTATGATAAAAGCTAGCTTGCTTTCTTTCAAGACTCCATTTCTTGAGAGATCTGGCTTCTATTTGCACACATTCTGCCTGAAAGTTTTTGATGGTATAAATGAGGTATTTATCCTTTGAAGATAAATGCTGACTAAACTGTTTATTATCATTCACATAGTGAATGATTATCAACTAAGTATGTTCAGTGACAAGTACAAAATGCTCAGTTCAACCATCAAAGATGAAAATAATGATCCTTGAAGATGCTGCTCATTGAAGAGGCTGCTTCCTGGTTCACATACTCCTACCTCATCACCTTCACACTTCGACTGGAATTCTGCCTCCTCAGAATTCTGAGCGTTGTCAGCTCACTCAACCATTTCAGCATCCATGCCTGCCCTTCCCCACACTCTTCCCAGTTCTTACCCACTTCATGCCCACCATTTCTCATTGGCCTCCTGGGTTGACTATAGCTGTTCCTTGTGAACTGAGTCAAGCATTTTGAAGGCATTCTTACTATCTCAATACTCCCACCAACAGTGGCTGTAGTGTGATGTGGTGATGGCATCAGGAGTGACAGGCAGCAAAGGTGGTCAGGATACAGGTGGCTGCTGATGAGGCAGCCATGAGACAGGAACAATAGCAGCTGTGGCCACAGAAGTGAATGGTCACAAGGTGGAGACCACTGAAGAGAACTCAGTGGGTGAAGCAGCCAAGACAGCAGCTCTTTGCTGGAGAACTTTCTACAGAGCTCACCCCAACCAAGTGTGTGGCAAGCAGGAAGTGGCAGGAAATTAAAAACCCAACCCTTGGGACTTCGTTGGTGGCCCAGTGGTTTAAGACTCCACACTTCATTGCAGGAGCCATGGGTTCCACCCCTGATTGGGGGAACTAAGATTCCGCAGGTCAAACTAAGATAAAAATAAAAACAAAGCCCATCTCCTTAGTTCAGTTCAGTCGCTCAGTCGTGTCCGACTTTTTGCGACCCCATGAATCGCAGCACGCCAGGCCTCCCTGTCCATCACCAACTCCCGGAGTTCACTCAGACTCACGTCCATCCCCTTAAGCAGCCCTCAGTCAAATAAATGGTGGGGGTCAGTGTACAGACACCCTCACCACTCGAGTGGGAAACCTATTTCCACCGCTTCCCAGATTTCCAAGAGGATGAAGCTGTTGTCCACGGTGGTAACTTGCTTGCTAATGCACCTCTGATGAGCTGCCTTCCCATCCCTGTTTCATTTCCCATAATCCTTTCAGTGCTTTCTGGGATCATATCCCAAATCCTTGTCCCAAAGTTTGTTTCTGGGGGAATCCAAGCTAAGCTAATGCATCATGAACCCAGGATTATGATTCAAGCACATATGGCACATAACAAAAACAGACCGTATGCCAAGCCATAAAGTCTCAACATCTTTCCAAAGACTGAAATCATATAAAATGTGTTCCCAGCTCAACTGCAATTAGACAAGGTAACTAGAAAAATCTCTGTATGTTTAGAAATTTAAAAACATAATTTTAAACATGTAAGTGATCTGAGATCAGTGAAAAAAGCAAAATAGCTGTGCTTTGAGGAAAGTTAAGTGTGTATATTAGAAAATGGAAAAGGCTGAAAATCAGTGAGCTAAACATTTAAAAAGTAGAAAACAAAATCAAATCCAAGAAAAGAAGGATTTAACAATAAAGAAGAGATTTAAATTAAAAACAAATATAGAAAGTGGGCACCAACAAAGCCAAGAGTAGATTCTGTGAAAAGATTAATAATAGATACATTCCTGTCAGGACTGACAAAGAAAAAAAGGAAGAGGGCACAAATAACCAACATCAGAAATGAGAAAGGGGACGTCCCTGGTAGTGCAGGGGTTAAGACTTTGCCTTCCAGTGCAGGGGATATGGGTTCAACCCACACTTAGTGGGTTCCAGCTGCATCTTGGCTAAACAGAAGCAATATTGTAACAATTACTTTAAAAATGGTCCACATCAAAAAAAAAAAAATCTTACCCAGAGCCTAGGTGGGAACTAAGATCCAACAGCCAGGCAGTGTAGCCAAAAAAAAAAAAAAAATGGAAATGAAAAAGGGGCCTTTTGTTACAGATTTGATTAGACCTTAAAAAGATAATGAGGATATTAGCAGGACGGTGGCCATGGAAGTCGGAATCCGCTAAGGAGTGTGTAACAACTCACCTGCCGAATCAACTAGCCCTGAAAATGGATGGCGCTGGAGCGTCGGGCCCATAAAAAAAAAAACAAAAAAACAAAAAAAAAAAAGAAAAAAAAAAGATAATGAGGATATTAAAAACAAATTAATAACAATTTAAAAATTCAGATCATGTGAAAAATTCCTAGAAAATATATTTTACCCAAACAGACACAGGAATAGAAACTGTGAAGTTTCTGTGGGCAAATATAGGCAAAAATTATTTGCAGGCAAATGCCATCAAGAGGCAGTCTTCCTTCTCCCTGCGCCTTTAACCTGGGTTGGCCTCATGACTTATTTGACTAATAGAACGTGGTAAAGGCGGGAACTTTTTTTTTGCTCTCTTGGACCCCTGAATAAAAGTAAAGTGTTAGTTGCTTAGTCGTTTTCAACTCTTTCCAACCCAATGGATTGCAGCCCACCAGACTCCTCCATCCATGGGATTTTCCAGGAAAGAATACTGGAGTGGGTTGCCATCTCCTTCTCCAGGAACCCTGAGACCCACCTATTAGGAAGCTGGTCCAGCCTGTTAAAAGAGAGGCCCCTTAGAGATATTCTAAAACAGTCTCCACCTCCACGTTGTTCGTTCTTACCACTTCTTTTAGTCACTTGGAGAGAACCCCACAGCAGCTTACTCAAGTAGAGAGGGCTAGGCTGAAAACATACACAGAAATCTGAGGGCTCAACCCACAGCCCAGGGAAACTGAAGCTGGGCACAGAGAGCCACCGAGACCCACACCACCCTTTCAGGAACCACAGGAAGGAAGAACAATTCACTCTCCACTACCTGGGTTTTCTTGTCTGGGTCTCATGGCGTCAACCTTGGCTGCATAGGACTTCTACCCTAGCTCCTAAGCCAACTAACAACGCCCTTTGTTTCAGGAATCAAATCCCCTGGAGAGACTCCCGGCTCATTTTTCCAAGCCAGAGTGCAAGCTTTAGGATCTGGTCAGCACTGCGACATGAGTCCCCTCAAAAGAGGAACAACTTATCTGAATAGTGAAGCTGGGTGCAGGCTCTGGACTCGCTCTCTCCTGCACACCTGCCCATCCACCCTCTGCCCTTTAGGACTTGCCTCTGCAGGAAGATGGATCAACCAACTGTGCCAGTGGAGGCTGTGATCCAGAAAACAAAGACGAAGAAGCTGCAGTAGCCACAGCTGGCACCTACCCATCCCCTGAGCATACTCATCCTGTGTGCTGAAGGCTGCTCACTTCATTCCCTGCTGCCCTCTGCTCAGGGTTCTTCTGCTGGTGGGAGGGCACCTGGCTACATACAGGGCAATCAACGCCTGTGGAAACATCCCTCAATGTCAGATAGGGAGCTGGTGTACATACACCCTGAATTCCTTGCCCCTGGGAAGGGGAAACTGAGGGATGTTCTTTGCTGTCTCCCAGAAGTCCCAGGTGGGACAGAGCCTCAGGAATAATTGGCTTGATGATACACCTTCCTCTCTGTCTACTCCCTACTGGTGTTCCTGGAATCACGCCCCCCAAATACTACCTGCATTCAAATTCTCTCTGTTAGACCCTTCGTTGTTGTTAATAGCTCAGTCGCATCTTAACTCTTTTGAGACTCAACGGACTGTAGCCTACCAGGCTCCTCTGTCCATCGGATTTTCCAGGCAAGAATACTGGAGTTGGGTTGCCATTTACTTCTCCAAGGAATCTTCCTGACCCAGGGACTGAACCAGCGTCTTCTACATTGGCAGGATTCTTTACCACTGAGCCACCAAGGAAGCCAGGGTTAGACCCTGGAAGGATGGAAACCATGACAGAAGAGAAGTCCAGGGCGGCAAACCCTAAGCCACATCCTTCAATGCAGATGTTTTCAATACAAAAGCAAGTATTTTCACCTACACTGCCTTATGCCCCGTGTCTATCACCCAGCTGGTTCTGAATTCAGGCGGCAAGGAGGTCTGTTATTTATTGCCCCCAAAGCCTCAAGGAAACACTTAGTGAAGACTTGGTAAATGCTAGAGCTAAAGGGAGAGAGAGCTCTTCTCCACATCCATGCAGCAGGAACCAGGAAACGGATGTTGGCAGAGCTAAGGACAGAAGAGGGGTCGTCTTAACCCTGGTGAACAGTTGGCATGGCTTGGCTGGTGCCCCAAGACCCCTTTGGTACACTCGGTTAAGGTGGGGAAATGGGACCCCCTCAGGTGCTGAAGGCAGGACTCAAGCCTGGTATACAGTCTTTATACAGTCTTTATTGTGAATCTTGATGTCCAGGGAAGCCAGGCCCACATCCAGGGCCCTCAGCACTCCACCTGGCCATTCTTCAGGGGAGGGGACATCCTGTGGCCAATCACTCATGTCCAGTTTTCCTACAATCCGAAGGGTCCTCAGGAGGCAGGAAGTGGGTGTGCCTGAGGAAAAAAACACATCAGAGTCTACCAGCACCTCTTGTGTGCCTGGCTGGCCCTGGGACCATGCTGGGGAGACTGTGTAGACACAGCAGAGGCTGCCCTGGCAGAGCTCAGACTGGAGGGAAAGGGCATCAGGTGATGACCTCAGCTGTCTTCATGTGAACACCTCGGGAGCAGGGAATTGTCACTACTGGGGTCAGAAATGCAGCGTTCTGTTGGGTTTACAGAGGACCTGCTGTGTACATACAGGATTGTGACAGGTTCCAGGGACCCAGCAGTGGACACAGACACACATCTCTGACTCCAGGGAGGGACAGATAACAAGTGAACAAAAATTCGTTAGCTGATAAATCCCATGAAGAAAACTACGGACTCCCCTGGTGGTCCAGTGGTTAAGAGTCTGCACTCCCAGCTTCCACTGCAGGGGGTACGGGTTAGATCCCGAGTCAGGGAACTAAGATTCCACATGCCTCTCAGACAAGAAAAACAGAAAAAGGAAAGGAAAGACAAAATAACTACATCAGGGTGAAGAGGAGAGGTGTGTGGTGTGTGTGTATGGTGGTACAAGTAGTACTTTATGTGGTCAGCTAAGCTAATACGAGATGTCTTTATACTATGTTATACTAAATGAGCCTGTGCATTTGCTATTTTGGAGACCAGAGGATACAGGAGGCCTGAATCTCAATGCCCCCCTCAAAGAGGAAAAGCTACAATTGGGATGTTAAAACAGGGAAAGAGAGGACACTGAGGAGGAGCTGGGTGTGGGGTTAATTACTTTGAGTGCACTGGAGAACCACCTGGCTTTAAAGGAGCAGATGTGACCCAATTTCTGTTTTTAAAAGCTCCTCTGGATATCGCTTATGTGTGGAATCTAAAAAATGGTACAAATGAACTTATTTACAGAACAGAAATAGACTCACAGATGTAGAAAACAAACTTACAGTTATGAAGAGAAAAGGGGAAGTGGGGGATAAATTGAAATAAAACAGATTGTGTGTGTGTGTGTGTGTGTGTATATATATATATATACACACACACACATATATACACATACACGAAAAAATCAGTGATAGTCCATAGACTGGCTCCTCTGTCCATGGAATTCTCCAGCTAAGGCTATTGGAGTGGGTTGCCATTCCTTCCTCCAGGGGATCTTTTCAACCAGGGATTGAACCTCTGTCTGTGTCTCCTGCATTGCAGGCAGATTCTTTACTGTCTGAGCCACTAGGGAAGCCTATATATATATATATATATATATATATATATATATATATATGTATTGAACAGATAACCTACTGCATAGCACAAAGAACTCTGTTCAATACTCTATGATGACCTATATGAGAAAAGAATCTAAAAAAGAGTGGATATATATTAATGTATAACAGATTTACTTTGCTGCACAGCAGAAACTAATGTAACACTGTAAATCAATTATACTTTAATAATAATTTAAAAAACAAATAAATAAAAAGCTTGTTTGGCTTCAAGGGGAGAGTAGACTTGAGGACCAGGGCAGGGGTGACCACAGGAAGACAAGGGTGAGGCTTGGTTGCCCACTCAGGGAGGGAGGGAGGGAGGGAGGAACTGGCCCTGAGATGGGAAGATGAGGTCTTTCCCAATAACTTGAAAGAAACGTCACCAACATATGATTAACAGTACTCTTGCCTGTTAAATCCCATGGGTGGAGGAGCCTGGTAGGCTGTAGTCCATGGAGTCGCTAAGAGTCAGACATGACTGAGGGACTTCACTTTCACTTTTCACTTTCATGCATTGGAGAAGGAAATGGCAACCCACTCCTGTGTTCTTGCCTGGAGAATCCCGGGGATGGGGAAGCCTGGTGGGCTGCCGTCTATGGGGTTGCACAGAGTTGGACACGACTGAAGCGACTTAGAAGCAGTAGCAGCAGCAGCAGTACAAATAGTATGCAGTCCTTAATGAATATTTTTTGGAAAGAATTAAGTCTGTCTCACAGATGACTCAATTGGGATTTGAACTAATCTCTGCCTTATGAAAAAAACCCACTGACTACAGGATCTGGTATAAGGGCAGCTCCCTAGTCTTTAGCCAAGAACTCCTCTGAAATTGGCAATAGGAAGAAAGCAGTTACAAGGGGAAAAATATAAGCCATAGTGGAAGGAGCTCAGGGATCCTGGGAGCAGGGAGATAGGCCACAAGGGGAGGTTTCCTGAGGGAGGGGACATCTAAGCTGGAAATGGAATGAGTCAGATGGAGTAGGAAAGGGCAGTCCAGGCAGAAATAGTGAGACAGAAGCTTAGCAGCAGGCAAGTTTAATGGGCATTTGAATAACTGCACGTTCTCTGGGGTGGGAACGCAGGGCTTGAGGAGGATATGGGGAGTGGGAAGGTCAGAGGCCACATCCTGCAGGGCCCTGGAGGCTGTCCCAGAGTCGGGGAAGAGGGGTAGACCAGACCTGGTCAACATAAGCACCATGAAAAGGTTTCTTTTTTTCATTTTATTACTGAAGTATAATTGCTTTACAATGTTGTGTTAGTTTCTGTTATACAACAAAGTGAATCAGCTATATATATACCTATATGCCCTTCTTCTTGAGCCTCCTTCCCACTTCCCCATGAAAAGGTTTCTAAATAAAGCAGTACATTATCAGATTTCCTCTGGAATCACCCTGGGACCATCACAGAGAATGGATTGAAAGAGCTAAGACAGAGCATGGAGGCCCAAGAGCTTCTCTTCTGGGCTGGAGAAGAGAAGATGGCACCCCAAGAACTGAGAGAGGGGGGCAAATGAAGGGGGATTGAGAGGGAACTGGTGAAAGATCTGACTTTCACCTTCAGAGCTCACAGTACAGTGGAGGAGACAGTAAATATCTAAACCAGCATTTCTCAACTTTTCTTTTTTTAAAATTACTGCCTCCCCGCCCCAAGGAGTCTTTTTGAACATTCCAAAAAAAACAAAAACTGCACCCATCCATGACATTTTAATACCATAGATATATTGTGCATCTGCTTATGTACTTTTTACATTAAAACAAGTTATGATTTTTTTTTTTTGCCCCATCCCTGCAGAGCTGACAGGCAGTGAGGAGGAGAGAGGGGACGTGGGTAAGGGAGGAGGCAGATCGGGTCAGCCTGGAAAAGAACACAGAGAACCAGCAGAAAGCTGGGATTCTGTTCTCAATGTGGATCAGAAGCTGCTGAAGAACTTTAGACAAAGATGTAATGTGATCAGTTTTCAGTTCCTAAATGTTATCTCTGGCCACTGCATGGAGACAAAGTAAGAGGGGGGCTTCCCTGATGGTTCAGTGGTTGAGAAACTGCCTTGCAATGCGAGGAACACCAGTTTGATCCCTGATCCAGGAAGATGCAACAAAGCCTGTGGGCCACAACTACTGGGCCTATGCTCTAGAGCCTGGGAGCCACAACTACTGAGCCCATGCGCTGCAACTACTGAAGTCCGAACATCTAGAGCCTGTGCTCTGCAACAAGGCAACAAGAGAAGCAACCACCACAGCCAAAACCTCAAAAAAAAAAAAAAAAAAAAAACTTTAGAAAGGTAAGAGGGGATTCAGGGAGACCAGGGAGAAGGCTGAGGCAGGTCTCCTGGTGGTGGAGGTGGCTGGACTAAAGCAGGGGCTATGGAAGGGGTGAGAGAGGACTGTGTCCCGATGTCCTGGGGTCAGGATACATGGTGAAGCTCTGTGTGGGGCTGAGGGTGACTCCCTGGTCTTTGAGCAACCAGAAGGATGACAGGGTGGGATGAACTGCTGAGCCCCATCTTACCTCCAAGGTGGAGGGTCTATGTGTCGGCTGTACCTGCTCTGCACACTGCAGGAATCGGCGCACATGCTCCGCACAGTTGCCCATGGCGGCCTCATTCTGTCGAAGACATTCCTCAAAGGCCTTGAAAGGCTCCGAACAGGCCTGGCGGATCTGACGGATGATTGGGCTGCGGGACGCAGGGTATTTCAAGCCAGGGAGACTTCCACTCCGCTGCCCACCCCCACTGTCCCGTACTTGCCCACACTCACTGGGCGGATGTGCACTGGGCAATGCTCATCTTAAGGTGGTGACAGTCTCGCTGCCATGACTCCGGTTTGGCTGCCACACACTGGCCATACTGCTCCAGCTCCCGGCTGCAGTAGCGAGCAGTGATCTCCAGGGCCGCCTGCCTGTGGGACATGATACACTAGGAACAGTCCAGGCAGAAGGCAAGAAAGGGAGCACTCAGGGGCAGGCACTTGGCCCATTTTGTTCACGGCTGTACCCCCAGTGCATATAGCAGTGTTCAGTATATAGTGAGTGTTCAAAAATCATTTGTTGAATGAAGGAAAGTGTATGTGTGTACCATCCCATTTTAGATACTTTAGAAGACAAGCTATTAATGGCTCTTGTTTTTTAAAAGCATCTGCTTATACCAATGCATCCAATGAAAAGATTAAGACACAACAGAACAACTGAAAAAACTGCCTATACTTTTACTGTTCAAGTATTCATATTTGTACACTGCTTTTAGCTATTACCATTAGGAAAGAAAAACCAAGATCATTTCTAAACCTAAACTAAAATTTAAAATTCTGTTCTTAAAGACTTTCAGAAAAGAAACAACACTACATGTTCTTACTGTCACATCAAAAAGATGGTTCTGCTTGTTTGTGACCTTTCCTATGTTAATAAACAATAAACAAGTAGTTTATTGTTCTGATCAAAGTCAGGAGTGGGACTGGGGTCTTGGGTAAATCTGAAAGTTTGAAGAATCCTGGAAAAGGGCCAGGGAGTAGAGAATTAAGCATGAGCCTTGGGGATTGTGGAGCAGGCTGGAAGCTTCTGGGGAGATAGTGAAGGCCCTGGAAAAAAAAGTCTGATTATCTAAGGCAGGTTTTAAGGTTCCTGGAAGAAGGGTCTTGGGAGTCCCAGCATGCAGAGAAGTCTTAGGGCCTTAGGACTAACACCTAGAATTCTCTGAGAGAACCTGGGAGCCCTAAATGAGTTTGAAGGCCCTAAAAGTGAGGTTTAGAGGTCCAAATGGGGGACCTCTTGGGTTCTGGGGAAGGGTCTCTTGACCAGAAGGTTTTAGAGATGAGGCCTGAAGACACGGGTACTGAAAGTGAGACCTGAAGCCCTGGTGCGTATTTGGAGGTTCTGGGGGAGGTCTCAGGGTCCTAGGAGCATGACCTGGAGGCCCTGGGTGAGGGCCGGGGCTCTGGGGTAAATCTGGAGGGTTCTACAATTGAGCTTTTCCCACCCTCAGGAACACAGTCTGGAAATCCAGAGAGAGATCAGAGGTGTGGGCCTTATAGGTGAAGTCTGAAGTACTGGACAGATCTGAAAAGTTCAACAGGTACAGTCAGATGATCCAGGGGGAGGAATATGGAGCTCTAAGGACAGGCTTATTAAAAGTCCTAGAGCTCCTGGGACAAGTCCGGAGTGGTAGGGATACAGGGTGAGTGACCAGACCCGGGGTTTCAGGGGCAAAGTTTGGGGTGTTAAGAGACTGGACCCAAAAGAGGAGTGGAATTTAAACGCTCAGAGAGGGCTCTGTGAACACGCAGAGAACTGGGGCCTGTGAAGGACAGAGATGAATCCTGAGGCTCGAATCTTCAGGGAACAGAGAAGTCAATCCTTCTCGGGGTCCTGGCCTAAGTCCAGAACACTGGGGAAGACGAGGAGTACGGGGGTAGGTACGGGGTAGGCGATCCAGCTACTCACATCCTGAGGCCGATGCTGGAGGAGGATCAATGAGGAAGAATAGTCCCGCCTTTTCCGATATCAAGTTGTCATGGCGGCGCCCGCCCAGCCTCCTTGACTCCTACTTTCGGTAGGAAATCCCCTTCCCAGCAGACCCAAAGAGTCATGGCGGCGCCCTGCGTAGCGGCTTCCGCCTCCGGCCGGCTGGGGTACTTGATGCCCATCTGTTTCCGGCTTGCCCTGGCTGCGTGAGGAATTCCCTGGAAGTACTGGGAAGTATCGCGGTACCTCCGCCATACTGGGAGTGCGGTGCAGATTTGCCGGACGGCGGCACTTCGCCGTCGCCGATCGCTCTCTAAGCCTCCCGATTGGAGCTGGTGGCGAGCGGCTTCCGCTGCCGCGACCCCTCAACATGCTACTGTTCGCTGCTTGGTTGCGCTCTGTGGCTGCCTGCTGCTGAGTGCTCGGACGGGGAACCTGACCCCTGAAGCCGCGCTGCACCTTCGATCTGCGCGTGCGCTCCTCCGCTGCTCCGGAGGCTGGTCCTGCGCGTGGCCGAGTGGGCGGGAAGGTGGAAGTCACTCCAAGAGCTGTACTCTGGAAGTCTCTCCTGAGACCTGAAAGTCTCCTTTACTCAAGCTGGGTTACCCAGGCCGTGACCGCTTCCCGGGGCATACACTCTGAATCTAAGGACGGACGCTGAGTTTTCATCTCGGGTCCCTGTCAAGTTAGTTCAGTTCAGTTAAGTCGCTCAGTCGTGTCCGCCTCTTTGCGACCCCATGAATCGCAGCACGCCAGGCCTCCCTGTCCATCACCAACTCCCGGAGTTCACTCAGACTCCTGTCCATCGAGTCGGTGACGCCATCCAGCCATCTCATTCTCTGTCGTCCCCTTTTCCTCCTGCCCCCAATCCCTCCCAGCATCAGTCTTTTCCAGTGAGTCAACTCTTCTCATGAGGTGGCCAAAATACTGGAGTTTCAGCCTCAGCATCATTCCTTCCAAAGAACACCCAGGACTATCTCCTTTAGAATGGACTGGTTGGATCTCCTTGCAGTCCAAGGGACTCTCAAGAGTCTTCTCCAACACCACAGTTCAAAAGCATCAATTCTTCGGCGCTCAGCTTTCTTCACAGTCCAACTCTCACATCCATACATGACCACTGGAAAAACCATAGCTTTGACTAGACGGACCTTTGTTGGCAAAGTAATATCTCTGCTTTTTAATATGCTATCTAGGTTGGTCATAACTTTCCTTCCAAGGAGTAAGCGTCTTTTAATTTCATGGCTGCAGTCACAATCTGCAGTGATTTTAGAGCCCCAAAAAATAAAGTCAGCCACCGTTTCCACTGTTTCCCTATCTATTTCCCATGAAGTGATGGGACCGGATGCCATGATCTTCGTTTTCTGAATGTTGAGCTTTAAGCCAACTTTTTCACTCTCCTCTTTCACTTTCATCTAGAGGCTTTTAGTTCCTCTTCACTTTCTGCCATAAGGGTGGTGTCATCTGCATATCTGAGGTTATTGATATTTCTCCCGGCAGTCTCGATTCCAGCTTGTGCTTCTTCCAGTCCAGCGTTTCTCATGATGTACTCTGCATAAAAGTTAATAAGCAGGGTGACAATATACAGCCTTGACATACTCTTTTTCCTATTTGGAACCAGTCTGTTGTTCCATGTCCAGTTCTAACTGTTGTTTCCTGACCTGCATATAGGTTTCTCAAGAGGCAGGTCAGGTGGTCTGGTACTCCCATCTTTCAGAATTTTCCAGTTTATGGTGATCCACACAATAAATGTCAATGTCTATGTCTATGTCAATGGCTTTGGCATAGAAAAGGCTTTGGCAAAGAAAGTAGGGAAAACCACTAGACCATTCAGGTATGACCTAAATCAAATCCCTTATGATTATACAGTGGAAGTGACAAATAGATTTAAGGGACTAGATCTGAGAAATAGAGTGCCTGATGAACTATAGATGAAGGTTCCTGACATTGTACAGGAGACAGGGATCAAGACCATCCCCATGGAAAAGAAATGCCAAAAAGCAAAATGGCTGTCTGAGGAGGCCTTACAAATAGCTGTGAAAAGAAGAGAAGCAAAAAGCAAAGGAGAAAAGGAAAGATATAAGCATCTGAATGCAGAGTTCCAAAGAATAGCAAGAAGAGATAAGAAAGCCTTCCTCAGCAATCAATGCAAAGAAATACAGGAAAACAACAGAATGGAACAGACTAGAGATCTCTTCAAGAAAATTAAAGATACCAAGGGAACATTTCATGCAAAGATGGGCTCGATAAAGGACAGAAATGGTATGGACCTAACAGAAGCAGAAGATATTAAGAAGAGGTGGCAAGAATACACAGAAGAACTGTACAAAAAAGATCTTCATGACCCAGATAATCACGATGGTGTGATCACTCACCTAGAGCCAGACATCCTGGAATGTGAAGTCAAGTGAGCCTTAGAAAGCATCACTACGAACAAAGTTACATATGACTGGTGACTTAATTACTCATACCTGTGTAATGAATCCTCCACTGAAAACCCAAAAGGAAGAGGTTTGGAGAACTTGCAGGTTGATGAACACCTAAAAAGATTTGAGGAGGTGGTCTGGTGGAGAGTTTGGACGCTCCATGCCTTTTCCCCATATTTTGCCCTATTCCCCTCTTCCATCTGGCTGTTTCCAAGTGACATACTCAGTTATATCTTGGTCCAACAGCAAGTAAAATGTTTTCTGAGTTCTGTGAGCCTCTCTAGCAAATTCATTGAACACAAGGAGGGTTCTGTTGAAAACTCCTGTCTTCTCTAGCCAGTTGACCAGAAGTACAGATTAGCACAGCCTGGGCTCAGGGTTGCCCCCTGAAGTGTACCTGCTTATGGGGGTGTGGGGCAGGGAGGGCAAAGGAAGGCAGCCTTGGAGGACCAACCCCTTAACCTGTAGAATCTGATGCTATCTCCCTGTAGAAAGGGAAATCCAGCCCCACCTGGTTAACAGAAACTGGTGACTAACAGAGATTCTTGAGCTTATCTTACAGCAGATAAGGAAACAGATTGCTAAAAAAAAGTTTATGTGTTTAGTGCACAGTGAGGCTAAAAAAACTGAAACCTGGAAGTTTGGAGCAGTGAAAGGTTTATTTCAGGGCCAAGCAAAGAGAATGGGTAGCTTGTATTCAAAAACCCCAAACCCTCCAACGTTTTTTTTTTTTTTTTTTGAGGTGGGGTGGTGGTGATTATAGACAATATAGGGTGAAGTCTGCAGGATGTGTGACTTTCTTATTTTTGTGTGTGTGTTACTTTCTTCTGATTGAACTTTTGTTAGTTCCTGCTTTTGCCCTCCCCTTCTCCTTAGGTGGGAGGGCCGCGCCATACAGCTTGTGGGATTTTACTTCCCTGACCAGGCATTGAACCTGGGCACATGGCAGTGAAAGTGAGTCCTAACCGCCAGACCACCAGGGAATTTCTCTGCTTTTGTCCCTTCTTAAATAATCAATTGCTTGAGTCTCTCTTCTGAAACTTGAGAGGGCAGGGAAACTAAGGTGGATTTTTTTTTTTTTTAAGGCAGGAGGTTGAGGAACCTGGAGGGGACTGCAACTGGGATAACCCTGTAGGGTTCTGCTCAATTTCCTTAAGATTGGTTGAGACCACCAGCCCTGAAACTGGGCCTGCACAAGTGTTGGGTGAATGACTTTTTGTCATCAGAGGGCTGGAAACTTCACCCTCAGATCCTGCTAATGCCTCCACCTTTGAGCAGGCATCTCATGAAGAAGCATGTAACTTGGATATCCTGTGCAGAACACCAGTTACCTCATCTTTTTCTCATCTCTGGCGGGCCACCCATCCCAGTGCCTAAGGCCACCCTGCTTCTTTATCCCATAAATATCCCAAGCCCCTTGCCTTTGGAGAGGCGGATCTGAGACATGTTCTGCCATCTCCTCACTTGGCTGCTCTGTGAATAAACTCCTTCTTTGTTGTAGACCCCTGGCTTGGTAACAGTAGGGTCAGAATTCAGTTGAATTATAGGCCACCCGGCTGGTGTCTGAAAAATTGGGTTGGTGGTGGAGACCTCCACTCATTGGAATTGCTGCAGAACTTTAGAGGACCTCCCGGAGATGGTACACTGAACAAAGATCTGAGACGGGGAGAGAGGGAGCCCCGGGAACAAGTGTCCCAGGAGAGAAAATGGCAAATGCAAAGGCCCTCACCTGAGGTTGGAACCTGCAGGATCCATTCAAGGAGCAGGAGGATAGGGCAGTTTAGCTGGAGTACAGGGTGAATGATGAGGGAGGTCAAGGCACTACCAAAAGGCTGGATGCATGTGGCCTTGGGGGCAGTTACCAGGACTCTGGCTTTTACACTGAGTGAGATGGTGTGTGGGGCTCCGGATTCTGTGTTTTCAGTAAGCTTCCCAAGGCAAATCTACCTGTAATAGTGTTTGAGGATTCAATGAGAAGCCAGAGAGACAGAAAGGAAGCCCCTTCTTTAGGCCAATTTATCTAGAAGGGAGGTCCTAGTATTACTGCCCTCTGCTGAGCAATGTCCTAGAAGGAGAAACATTCAAAAACAGACACACAAAAACTACTCGCCCTTGAGATGGCACTAGTGGTAAAGTACCCACTTGCCAATGCAGGGAACATGAGAGACTCGGGTTTGATCCCTGGGTAGGAAAGATCCCCTGGAGGAGGAAATAGCAACCCACTCCAATATTCTTGCCTGGACAATCTCATGGACAGAGGAGCCTGGCAGGTTACAGCCCTTATGGTCGCAGAGAGTCAGACATCACTGAAGGGACTGAGTACACTCACTTGAATTAATTTGGGTTAAAAAGTACCTACTTACATATGCAAACCCCTCTGGGCAGCGTTAATGATTACTCTCTTCTTGATAGTTTAGCTGAGAATAGCACTAAGAATTGGGAGAGGTTGAGAAGGGAGGAGGAATCAGCTGTTTGATTTTATGTGAGATTTGCACATTTCAGTGGGAAGGGAGGAGGGTGTGGTGAAAAGAAAGGCAAAGGGGAGCAGGTCGCCTGGAAGGGGATTGGCCAGGTGACTGGCCAGGGAGAGAGTGGCCTCCATTGGGCCCCTTCACCCCCTCTTCACTGATCCCAGTGTTAAACATACTGTCCCAAGGGAGGCATCTAAATTTCACTCTTGGAGCCCATACTATCCAATGGCGTGTTCCGCCTGGCGTCAAGCTCAGTCCTTAGATTCCTGAGGCTGTTGAATGGTCAACCACAAACTGAGGAGACAGATACATATCCTCTCACAGTTCAAGCCCGAAGTTCAGAATCAGGGTGCTGGCAGGTTGATTCCTTCGGGAGACTGGGAAAATCTTCAGGCCTGTTTCCAGCTTCTGGTGGTTGCCGACAGTTCTTGGCTTTTCTCTACTAGTAGATACTCATTCAGCCTTCACTAACAACCTCCTCTGTCTCTGTGTCCTCTCGTCTTGTAAAGATACCAAGCCCCAAGCTCTAGGGGCCACGTTCACTCACAACCTTTGCCACAGGCTGCACTCTGTATGCTGCTGCTAAGTCACTTCAGTCGTGTCCGACTCTGTGCGACCCCAGAGACGGCAGCCCACCAGGCTCCCCCATCCCTGGGATTCTCCAGGCAAGAACACTGGAGTGGGTTGCCATTACCTTCTCCAATGAATGAAAGTGAAAAGTGAAAATGAAGTTGCTCAGTCGTGTCAGACTGTTCGCAACCCCATGGACTGCAGCCCACCAGGCTCCTCCGTCCATGGGATTTTCCAGGCAAGAGCACCGGAGTGGGGTGCCATTGCCTTCTCCAGCACTCTGTATAATTGTCAGTAATTAACACTTGAAATTCAGAGGCTCTCCAGGACTGACTGGTGTGAGTGAAAGGGCAGTCTGTAGTCTGCTGGCTGGTTTCTTAGGCACACCTGCCTCCACCATATTTTAAATGCCAGTGCAGTGGTTTCCCCTCTAATCCTACACTGCTTCTCCCACACCACATGGCTGGGCTGGGGGTGCCAGACAGGTCCCAGAAGGCTCTCCAGGACTGACTGGTGTGAGTGAAAGGGCAGTGTGTAGTCTGCTGGCTGGTTTCTTAGGCACACCTGCCTCCACCATATTTTAAATGCCAGTGCAGTGGTTTCCCCTCTCATCCTACACTGCTTCTCCCACACCACATGGCTGGGCTGGGGGTGCCAGACAGGTCCCAGAAGTGTGCTCATCCCATTGCTGCTGTTGTCATTGTAACATTTTCCCAGTGGGAGCAACCCTTACCATCAAGAGAATCACTCCAGTCACTGAAACGTGTTTTTATAATACATCACGCAGTACCAGTTACAACCACTAGGTGTGTTGGCAGGTCCGTGTTTCAAGGGCACAGTTGGGTGGACAGAGTCGGCAGGATTGTTACAGCAACACTATAACCTGAAGATGTGCCAAGAGTGGCAAGGGATAGGGACTTCCCTGGTGGTCCAGTTGCTAAAACTTGGTTCCCAATGCAGGGGGCATGGATCCCATCCCAGGTCGGGGAACTAAGATCCACATGCTGCACAGCTTGATAAAAAGAGTGATGCAGGACCCCTAACAAATCTGGGTGAGGGTGAGAAGTCTAAGGCTGGATGTCCTCCACGTGCCCAGACAAGTGGGGCTGTGGCGCTGCCCTGTGATACAGCCTTTTGTATCGCAAGACAGATGGAATAAAATGTGGCTTCTCATTAGGAACTTAGGTGAAAGTATTTTGACTGCCTGACGGATTGAAGGCTGAACCTATCCCGTGGATTTGTCTCCAAGTGGGCTAGATCCGGAGGTCTGGCTTCTAGCAGCACCCAGGGATGGGTATCACCAGGAACCAAAATCTGCCATTCAATTGGGTATTTACTTCTTTGAGATACTCAAATTCTTTCATTATTTACCACTCCATTCATGGATATGTTACTTACTCAGTTTTAAGTTTAGCCCTATCCTCTCACTGAAGATATTTTTCTGCAAATTGCATAACATATAATTAAATCTTTTGAATGTATTTTTCCTTTAAGTAATTTTTTTCATAATAAATTTTTATTAGAAGAAAATTTAATTAACAAACTTATACATTCAACATGGTCATGCCATTTTACACAAACATACAGTCACTGCTGCTAAGTCACTTCAGTTGTGTCCAACTCTGTGGGACCCCATAGACGGCAGCCCACCAGGCTCCCCCATCCCTGGGATTCTCCAGGCAAGAACACTGGAGTGGGTTGCCATTTCCTTCTCCTAAGTAATTTTTTGCTTGTTCATTAATTGAGATTATATATTTATATATATATATATATTTACACATGAGTTTCTCACACACACATAGACCTTGTATATACCTTCTTATCTGAGTAGATATATTCCTTTGGGTTCACCAACACTCCATTTATAGAGACATAAAACATCATTCAATGTGGCAGCTTGATTCCATAGACACCCAGCAACCCATTCATAGGGAAGAAACCTTTCAGTCTTGTTTCTAAATCCTATTAACAGGGACAGTTACTTGTATTCTAATACTCCATATACATCACTTGTGTTCACAAACACTTCATTCATGGATACAAACACGTCACTCATTCTGATTAGATACACTCGTCATTACACCAACATTCAATTCAGAGATAAGTAAGCAATCATTCAGCTATACTCTTGAGTAGATATATTCATTTCCATTTTAGCCCCATTTTATTCCAGATTCATAGTATGTGTTATATAGATGTTTCCTTTCAGTAGACAGCTTTTTTCCCCCCCTTCTTTTTGGCTGCACTTTTTGTGGGACCTTAGTTCCCTGACCAGGGATTGAAGCCAGGCTTCTTGCAGTGAAAGCACGGGGTCCTAACACATGAACCACTAGGGAATTCCTGACACCTTTTTTGTTTTCTACCAACATGCCATTTAGACATATTTTCTATTGCTCACTTTTGTATATAAATCCTTCCTTTTGGTAGATACACTCATTTAGATTCACAAACTCTTCACTCATGGAGATATAAAAGATATATTCAATTATGTATACAGAAATTTCTTATGTTGAAATATTTTCTTCTATATTCTATTTTCCTATTATAGATACGTAGCATATAGCTGAGTTGGGTGTGTATAGTTGTTCCCACTCTACAGTAGTTTATTCTCAAAGATACCAATCATTCTTGTATTCAGATATTTCCTGAGTAAACTGTTTTATACAAACTGTCCATTCATAGATATTAATATATTTCATATCATTCCATGTTGAATATAGCTCTTTTAGATACATTTTTGTTATAGTCATGTAAGTATAAAATTCAATTCTGAGTTATATCTTTTTATGTGTTTTAGCAACCGTTCACTTATAGACATGTTATATACAGATTCAATTTTATCACTTCTTCAGTAAAGACTGGCTTCCCTGATAACTCAGTTGGTAAAGAATCCGCCTGCAATGCTGGAGACCTGGGTTGGGAAGATTCCCTGGAGAAGGGAAAGGTTACCCACTCCAGTATTATGGCCTGGAGAATTCCATGGACTGTATAGTCCATGGGGTCACAAAGAGTCAGACATGACTGAGCAACTTTCACTTTCAATAAAGACATTGTTTTTTTGTTATACAAAAACCCAGTTTCTGGAGACACACATCAATCTTTTGAATAACTTTTTATGGAGTGATATATTAATTTGTGTTCTATCCATAGTCCATAGCATAGATGTCAAGTTCAGTGTTCTTACCATTAAAAACACCAAAAAACAACCCAAAGGGACACAAGGAAACTTGGAGGTGATGTTTATTACCATGACTGTGGTGATCATTCACAGGTATATGCATATGTTCAAACCCACCTAATTATATACATTAAATATGTGTACTTTTTGTGTAAACATACACTTCAATAAAGCTGTTAAAAATTTCTACCTTTTATTTTTTAATGTAAGAAAATATAAAATTACATATACGCTTACACTGTGTTTATTTTGAACTGCTCTGCTCCACATGGACAGATAAATGTTTGACAGTCACTGCCTGCTGAAAGCAGGATGCAGAGAACCTGGGGTTAGACAGACTTTTCCCTGAATATCCTTCTATTTGTCAATGTATGAATTTTAAAGAACAAATATACTGAAAGTCACCTTCAATAGTTATACTAGAGCAACTGAGAAAGTCTGCCTTCTGAGTTGCCAGGTCTTGGTTGAAAGCTCTGACAACCATGAAACACTCCAGAGTAATAACTATGAATAGCCTCACCAGAACAACATCTTGTTTTAATCTGACAGCAGTCTTGACCCAAAAGACCTGCGTCAGGTTAAACGATGTCCAGCTTCACTTTGATGTTCATAGCTGCCAGTTCAGCTACAAAATACCGAAAGACATAAGGCAAGGAGATGGTGTCAATGGTGTCACTGCGGTTACAGAGGGCACAGATGTACTTTCTGTTGCGCAGGGCAGACCACGATGGGGGCGGCTTCTCCAACAGAGGGGAAAGCAGACTGCCACATTTCACACACACGTGGGCCACTGACCGATCCGAGCAGTTGAAGAGGCGGTCATGGAGGAGAAAAGATGTACCGTGAGCTAAAAGGGCATCCCGCTCCATCTCCCCAAAACGGATTCCACCCTGGACGTTTCTCCCCCCTACAGGCTGGTTAGTGACTTTGTCTCGGGCTCCTGTGGTCCTCACTTGGAATTTGTCGGAGACCATGTGGCGTAAACGCTGGTAGTACACCACGCCTATGAAGATGTCTGCTTCTAGCTCCAGCCCACTAATGCCACTGTACAACCTCTCGGTGCCATAGTAGTTGTAGCCAGCGGCCTTCAGCATCTCGCCAAAGTATTCCAGGGCTGAGTTCTCCTCTGAGAAGATGAAGGGGGTCGCGTCGTGGCAGAGCCCGTGCAGAGCTGCAGACTTGCCGGCCATGCTCTCGATCAGCATGCCTATGGTCATGCGGGATGGAAAACCATGGGGGTTGAACAGAATGTCAGGGACCATCCCGCTCTCAGTGAATGGCATGTCCTCCACTGGCCACAGCCTGCTCAAGATGCCCTTCTGCCCGTGACGACTGGCGAACTTATCTCCAATTGTTGGGTTCCGGGGCACTCGCATCGTGATGCACACACACTTGAACTTGCCAGTGCCGGTATCATTACTGCACACTTTAATGTTATCCACAATACAGTTTTCTTTACTCCTAGGAAAAAGTAAACAGGGCAGAATGTCAAATATTTGTTAAAATGAATAGAGGGTGCCTTAGAATGTGGCTGTATTTGGACATCGGAGCTTTAAAAAGGTAATAGAAGTTAATAACGAGACCATTAGGCCGGTCCCTCCTGAATGCAATCTAATAACTGGCATCACCATAAGAAGAGGAAATTTGGATACAAGGAGAGACAAGAGAGGCACACGTGCACAGGAAAAAATACCATGTGCGACAAGGAGAAGGTGGCCACCTGCAAGCCAAGAGGCCTCGGGAAACCAAACCTGCCTTCACCTTGATCTGGGACTCTGACCCTCCAAACTGTGAAAAAATAAATTTTTGTTGTTTAATAAATAAATGTCTAGAGATACTTTTATTGATATATTAGTATTTAGTGTTTCATAATGGATATTTGCAAAAATTATTCTTATCTCTATTCTTCACTACAAATAGAGCTGGTATCCCTAAAAATACTTATGGACAGGGGTATTGATTACATTCACTACAGAACTGTGATTGGAAGAACAGTAGCAAGAAAGGCAGCTAAGACCTAAAAAATCCAGTTTTAGTAACAGGGATAATGAATTCCACTTTTTAGCTAAGACACATTATTAACATGTCTGAGAGAGATGATCAAGTCTGAATAATAACAGTTGTAAAATAAATCCCAGATATAACTCATCAGATTTAACAGACTGACAAGAAAAGTAGGAAAACAAAACAGTACAACAGACCACAGAACTTCATCTCATATAAGAAATGTCCATTCAGTTAATGACTAAGCTACCCCTAGTATTACTCCAAAAATTCTGTTGAAAAATAACATTCACTGACTTCCAGAGATTTCACTGAGAAATAGCCCATAAGAAATAGCTCCGGGTATGCAAACTTACTTATAGTACATCACAAAGCCTTCCCCGGTGTTGAGGTTTAGGTAGCTGTAATATGGATCTCCATACTTCAGTTGTGCTCCAATAAATGGCAATCCATCATTGTCCAACTTCTGCAGAACCCGTGGGTCTCCAGGTTTGACTCCAAAGACCAGACTATCATCTCCTTGTTTAATTCTTTCAGACAGATCTATAAATTCAGACTTGTAGACACTCCCATGGGCAAAGCCTCGTTCCCAAGAGGCCTTATTCACAATCTGTGAAGTCAGAGGATCATTAATTTAACGGACTGAGGCCAAATAAGGGTTTTCAAAATAAAGCTGGTTAGCATTATAACTGGTTTAGGATAACTGGCATTTGATTTTAAAACTCCACATCTCCCAAATCACCTATGCTAACTATTAAAATCCAGACACATATAGATGGCTGAGAACCCAATCATGCATAAATACAAAAAGTAGATGTTTCTAAGATTACTTTACATTCATTTGACATCTACTTGCACTGTGCACTCAAATACGCAGGCTATATGCATATGAAATATCTAGTGATATCCCTCAAAGTTTGACACTTTTTTGCGGGGTGGGAGGCCTTACTGAGCAGCATATAGGATCTTAGGTCCCCAACCAGGGACGGAACCTGTGCCCCCAACACTGGGAGGACAGAGTCTTAACCATTGAACTGCCAGGGAAGTCCCCTTGTCACTTTTAACTTAGACCAGGAATTAATTAATAGAACATTCATGCATCAAATATTAGGTACTTGGGCACATAAGAAATACTCCTTCAGTGATCTGATGGTAAACAGAAAAGTTAAAAATGAGAAAGGGTGGAAGTACACCTCTTAGCAGCACTTACCATGGCATCTTCCATGTCGTAGCCAGTGTAAGAGATAACAGCGACAATGGCATTTGTCCCAATTGGGTAGTTATCCATGTCATAATAATCATACATGTACGGTCTTACTAAAGGGCTCTGTGGAGTCTGAAGACGATACAGTTTATTATCTGATCGATCTTGAAAAGTGAGAAGTGGAAAGCCCATGGTCTGCTTACCTACAAAGGGAAAAAAAACATTAACATTTTGTTTTTTTCCCTGTTGATGTCAAAGATAACATATAAAATTGGAAACCAAATATTCATCATAAGGGGATGAATAAATGAGTAAGTCATGCTGGTTACGTTTACTACAGACTAATACCTGGTGTGAAAATGAAGTAGACAAATGTGTATGAACATGACCCAACCATGAAAACAATGCTGTGTGAGAAAAAGTAGGGAATGACATTTACTAGGATATATTCGTGTAGATTTGCCACACAATCCGAATAGTTCTAGACCTAGTTTATGGAAATGTGTAATGTAAAAAAAGCATAAAAAGAGGATTTAAAGGATACATACAAAACTACGGGACATTACTATTACTGGTGGGAGAGGAGTGATAGTAACTATTGTCTAATTAGACGACTTTCTTTTTTTTTTTTTTAATTTTATTTATTTGGCTGCACTGGGTCTTAGTTGAGGCATGCAGGATCTTTGATCTTTGTTGCTGCATGTGGGATCTAGTTCCCTGACCAGGGATCAAACCTGGGCCCCCAGCACTAGGAGCATGCCGCTTTAGCCACTGGGCCATCAGGGAAGTCCCTAGACTACTTTCTTACACAGACATCCACCTACCCACACACACATACAGAACAAAATGTCAGTATTTGTTAACTCTGGGTAGTCAGGTACAGGATAGAGAAGTTTCTTTTTTGTACTTCCCTACAGTACAGAGAATCAATTCAAAACAAAATGATTTTAAAAACTAAAATAGATAAATATATACATAGGGGAACTTTTAAAAAACAGAAAGGGAGATTTGCAGCTTCCAGTAAGAGAGGGCCACTCCTACAATATCACTCTCAACATGTATAAGTAAAAGATCCAGAAGAAAAACAAAAGCCAATTACATACATACACATACTAGCTGAAAGCACTGGAATGTAACCACAGGAAGTTACAAACTAGAGAGGGATTAACACTTGGACAAAAGGAACTGCGCTGAATGAATTTCCAGTTTTCTCAGTTTTGGATGTTTTGTTTTTTATGTTTTGTCTGATGGCCCAGTCAGAACAGCAGTCCAAATCTTTGGTGGACTCTAGAACTATGCACGGTGGGACAGACATAAGCAGTCCAGCTAAGACTAAAGAGCACATATCAACCACTGGAAGCTTGCTTCCAGAAATCTGAAAACCAGCCCTCGCCAGAGGAACAGAATAGAATCCATTTTTTTTTGTTTTGACTACACAGCTTGCAGGGTCTTAGCTCTTCAACTAGGGATTGAACCTGGGCCCCAGAAGTGAAGGCACTGGGTCCTAACCATTGGACCACCATGAAATTCCAGTCTTTACCACATATTTTCCATCTACAATACAATCCAGTATTACTACACATACAGAGAAACAGGAAAATGTGACCTAGACTCAAGAAAGATGCAATCAGTGGAGACTGATCCTGAGACGATCCAAATGTTGGAATTGGGAGGTAATGACTTTAAAATACCTGTTACAACTGTGCTCAAAATGTAATGGAAAATACGTCCACCATGAATGGAGATCAGAATCTCAGATAAAACAGGAACTATAAAAATGAAACAAATGGAAGCTCTAGGCTAAAAAATTAAGTGTCTGAAATAAAAATTCAGTAATGACAGAAAAGTCAGTGAATATGACAGATCAATAAAATGTCCCAATCTGAAGGAGAAAGAAAGAAAAAAAAAGAGAACAGAAAATTCAATGGCTTATGGGACAATATTAACAACTTATTGACTGGAGATGTATTAGTATGTCTTTTGTTACCCAAATGTTATTTACCAGAGACATTTCAACATTAACTTACATAACAAATCATCGGCCACAAGCCTTAGTTTCTGCAAAAGTCCTCCGGTCAATAACGTGTTAAAAGGCTTAACATATATGATGCATAACAGACATCTCAGGACATGAGACAGAACAGTCTCATTATTTCTAGAAATAATGACAGAATATCTTATAGATTTGACTTAATTTTTAAAAACAGGTTTAGGAATATCAGCAAAATAACAGGTTTAGGAATATCCAAGCAAGATAAATACAAACAGCAACATATTTAGGCATATCACAGTCAATCAGCTTACATACCAAACATAATGGGAAAATCTTAAGGACAGAAGAAAAATAAATAACACTATAATCAAGCAAACAATAATACACATAACCAATGACTTCTAATTAGAAATGACAAAGATAAAAAACAGAGCATAACAACATCTTTTAAGTGCTCAGGGAGGGGGGAACCCGAAAGTCCTGTCAAATCAGAATTATATATCCAGTTTCTGCAAGTGAAGATGAAATAAAGACATCCTCAGATAAATGAAAACTAAGAGAATTTGCAGCCAGCAACCTGCAGCTAGCTATAAAAAAATGTTAAAGAGAAGCTGTTCAGGCTGAAAATTCCAGGCTGAAATGACCCTCCATGAAAACTTGAATCACCAGGCACGAATGAAAGAAAGCACTAGAGATGATAATGACGGGTGACCACACGGCTTGTACTGTTAACAAATCTAATCACAGGACCTTAGGCAAAACCAAGCTGATGGACATTCTACAAGATAAATTTATCTTTTTCTTAAAAATAAGGTAAGACAGACATTTAAGGCTAAAGATCTAACTTAAAGAACTAAAGAGACAAGAGAACTGAATACAACATATGGTCTTGGACTAGGTGCTACCCAGGGAAAAACTTCCACAAACTTTATTATGCTATAAAATAATGTATTCTTAAATTTCCCGATTTTAGTAATTGTCCTTGATTATGTAAGTAGACCGCCCTGTTGTTAGGAAATACATAGCAGGATGTTCAGGGGGTAAAGGAGCAGCTCACTTTCCAAGAGGAAACTGCAAATGAGGCAAAATCTAGGTAAAGGGTCTATGGAAGTTCTTTGTACTATTCTTATAACTTTTAGCTTTTCTCTTGAGTTTGAAGTTATCTCAGAGTTAAAAATTGCAGTCTGTTTTCTTTTGTGACCACCACCACTCTATGCTCTGTCTTACCCATTTGGCACTGGTACATATTTCTCGGACTCTGGTTGTGATCTGAGAAAGGGATGAAGTTGGCGATCACACTCAGCAGGCTGTGAGGGAAGAGCTCCTGGTGCGTGGTGACCCCAGCCAGAACCTCATCCTCGAAGATGGCAACATTCATGAAGATCTGGAAAGAGGAAGGACCAGGAAGTTCAAGGCACAATGTAACTGTGACTGCTAACACATATTAGCTCTTACTATTGATCAGAGTTTAAGAAAACCTTCCCACCCACCCAGTATCATGAACACTGCAGGGATGCACAGTAAGAAATAGCACATCTTAAACATTTCATTCTAAATCTACCCTGGTCCAACTATGAAGGGGGATAGGAAGGAGGAAAAATTTTTATCAGTAGCACAAAGCCTAGAGTTTTGCAACTACAGAGATGTAAGCAAAGATTGTGAGTGATTTTAGCAGAATGTTCCAGTCTCACCACCCAAGGCAGAGCCAGGTGCAAAGAAACTTGGGGAGCTGAGTGGGATGGGAAAGGCAGCTAAGGTGAACACCAACCCTCTCAGGTTTGATAAGCATGAAAACTGCTTCATGCTGATCACAGAGGAGGCAGAAAATAAGTTGTGACTTTCTTTCAAATGCCTGACTGTCATGATCACTGTAACACTTTAACAGTTAACTGAGTCTCTGAAAGCTGTATATCATATCATCACAGGGGTCTATGTACCTGTTCCATAGTTCCAATCAGTTCTTCTTTGCCTAGTTCCAAGTTCTGCACAGGCCGCACCAGTCGACAAGGAGTGGTAAAAAGGTACAATCCTGGGTACAGACTTGGTTTTCCTGTCATGGGGATCAGGGCCACCTCCATCCAGGGAGGAATTCTTTTTTCTCTCAACACCTGTTTTCAATAAAAAGAGAGTTCCGTGAAGAATAAGTGACGTCTATCCCTCTGCCACCTAGGAGGTGGGTACGGAGGAGGAGATCTAACATGAAAAGCAACACCTTGAAAGTTTCGCAGGTAACACATCTAGTACCCTGCCAGCCTCAGCCCCCCACAGGTAGCTATTCACCCCACACTGAGAGCTGGCAAAAGCCCTACTTTCTTGGGGACTCAATCTCACTATGAGGCAAACTAGTAACAACTGAGACTGAGCAAAAGGTAAACCAAGAATGTGTGGGTAAACACAGTATATGCAATTCTGTTGGCTGATGTCTAAAATATAAGATTACTGGTGTTATTTTAAAATGGATTCAATGAAAAAGCCCTTCCACTTGGCAATTAAAAAAACAAACAAAAAAATCTATGAACACTTGGGTGAAAGGAGAAATACTAAAATTACAGAAATGTGAAAAAAAAAAATGAAATCTGTATGGTAGAACTTATGGCAATAAGTATAACATATATTTAAGTATATATAATACTTGAATATATAATATATAAGTAGAACTTATAGATTTACAGTTAAATATATTATTAGTAAAATGAAAGAATAAAAATAAATGAATTAATTCTTAGCCCAAAAGGTAAAACAACAAAGTATAAGAAATCAAAGATAAAATCTGAAATTAAAGAAGCAGAGAACAGAAAAAGGTTCAAACTAATAAAACATTTTTAGTTCTTTTGATGTAATTGAGAAAGGGATGGGTATTCTTTTTCCTTGTGGGGAAACCAAGGGTATGAATATACTGAGTAAAAAAAGGCAAAGGGGGGAAGAGCATAGAAACAAAATTTTAAAACCATGAGGCTGCTTTGCATATCCCTGAAACCAAGATGAAATGGATAAAATGCTGGTGACCAGAACAGACCTCAGCAGAGGTAAAAAGCTTCAAGACCAACTTCTGTATTAGACATAAAGGTATCAAGGAGCTGCCCCAAAGACAGCACTAGAGCCAGACGGCCTCACAGGTGAATTCTAGAAGACCTAAGACCAGAGAACTCACTGCTGCGCAGACTGCTCCAGAGCACTGAACACCAAGGAAAACTTTCTAATGCTTTTTATCAAGCAGAAATTTGTGACTGTCGATTTTTTAAAAAATCTTAAATAAAATTGAGAAAGTATCCGCATTTATTAGGTATTAAAATAATAACCAAGTGGGATTTATTCCAGGAATGGAAGATTTGTTATTCATCTTTATTAATAAAGAATGATCTTTGTCAGGGAATGAATATAATACTTTTAATATGTCTAAGGAGAAAATCTCACAACTTTTTTCTCCATAGGTGAAGTATACAAGCAAAAGAATTGTGTGTGGGGACTAAAGAACACAATCTTAAAGTGATCACAGTTAACGTCAGCAGCCAGGAGACCAGCCTACATTAAGTTCCTCCTGAAATGATATTCTGAGTCTCATCATAAGAAAGCTACATATATCAAGAGACAATGTACACAATTTGGTCTATACTCTTTAAAAACAAAAAAGTGAGACATTAAAGGCTGAGGAACTGTCCCAGATTAAGGGAGACTGAAGAAACACGCCAACCACACGTAACATGGGATTCTGGACTGGGTCCCAGACAAAAAAATCTGAATATCAGCTATAGACTTCACCCACCTGAGATTTTTTAAGTGCACTGTGGTTAATAAAGAGAAAATCCTTGTTCTTAGAAAATATACACTGAAATCTTCATGGAAAAGGGGACATGTCTGTACACTGTCTTCAAATGGTTTGGAAGTAAAATGTACACAGTATTTATAGAGCATACAAATGAGAAAGCACGTGGGGGAAAACATAACAACTGGTATATCTCGGTAATGGGCATATGAGAGCTCTCTATGCTGCTCAAACATGCTTTCAGTGTAAAACTATCAAAGTAAAGCAATGAAAAAGCTGAAAAACAAACAAAAAACCCAACTAAACAGGACAGAGCATAAACTACAAATTCATCCTACTGCCAAACTCCTGGCCATTATCTAAGCAACAAAGACTCTTTCCCAGAGAGAATTCTAAAGTTTAGTTATTCAAAGAATGTTATTCTATTTGACTTTTTAAAAAAGTATTTCAAGAAACAGAAGGCAACCAGTTATGACTGCTATCTTGATTAGCTTCAGTATTACTTGAAATATAAGGCCATATTTTGAGATCCCCTATCTGCCATTAGTATTTACAAAGGGAAAAAAAAAAGTTAAAAATGTGTTAAAATAGTAGACTAGGGCCTCAATGAAACAAACCAAAAAAAAAAAAAAAAAAAAAAGCATGTAGCTCAAATACCTGTCACTGACCCTAACCAATGAGGTCAGTGTAAGGCAAGATGCTGCCACCAGAAGGACCATATGGGCAATTCCAGAATTAGCTTCTGACCTCCAACCCCTTCACACTCAATAATACCCTAGGGCTACCTCAACAATTAGAAAAGACATGAAAACCTAAGATGGAGGGACAAAACAATTCACAGAGACTCAAGATCACCTTAAAATGTCGGAGAGAATCGGCAATGCCAGGGGCAATCTCCTTATCGGCCCAGCCAATCATGACACCGTCCAGCAGGACAGGGTAGCACTCACTGTACGGCCGATGTGGAGTTCCGTCAACTGGAGTGACCCCTGGTGAAGTGAACAAATGGAATGATCTCATTAGGATGCTTTCCCAACATTTAAATTTCCCTCCAGACTCAACAATGGCTTTACCTTTCCAGACATCTAGTCACCTTGTCTCTAGACCAGAATGTTTTTATATGGCTTGAGGAAACATTTAAGTCTTTCAGCAAGGACCCCCAGGTCTAGGGTCTCTGGCTTTGAGCAGAGTAGCAGGTGGACAGGGGTATAAAGGAGGCTTTTTTTTTGTATACCTTTTATATTTTTGTTTCTGAGCCAGGTAAACATATTTTCCCCCTCCAAAATCTAATTACATTTGCTCATTATTCACACATTACAAATTTGCCAACTTGCTAAAATGTATCTGTAACCCCAGCATCAATACTAGTGGCTCCTCTCGCATCATTTGAGGACATCTAGTGAAAATTTTGAGTCACCAGAAGCATGTTTCCGGCTGAGGTCACACAAGGGGATGCAGTTTCAGCTCATACTGCAAATAAGGGTCCTTTCTGCACTGTTCAGTGCTGTATGTGCTTTTGCTGTTTAAAATGGCCTTCAAGCACAGTGCCAAAGTGCTGGCCCCTAAGCACAGGGCTTGATGAGCTTATAGTTACAGTGTAGTTAGCTGAAAGCTCAGTATTAATGAATCAACAATATATATTAAATAAGGCATCTTTAAACAGAAGCATGCATAAAGCAAGGCCATGGACCCAGCAGCCGATGAAAATGCTGTCACGAGAGGTATGCAGGAACCTAACCTTTTCTTCCCTAGGACCAATGACTCAGTGTCTGCTAATTCAGTGCCAGTGGTGACTTAGAGAAGTACTGCAAATAACAAGAATCTACTCTAGCTAAGTAAGAACACTCATCCATGAGCTGTCAACAACCTCTGTAAAGGTGCTTTACAAAATGGCACAGGTTATCCACAGTGTGACACCATCACCCTTATATGAATTCTCTGCTCAAACCCCAGAGAAGCACAACTGAATAGCTTTGCACCTGTAAAACCCACACAAGCAAACAAGACAGACTGCTGACTGCTGCGAACCACCTACCCAAGTTGCAGAGTAGAGCCGGAATAGATGCTGTGTACACAGACTGTGTGACGACCTCACAGATGGCGGTTAAGTGGTTCATCAGTCCACAGGGCTCCCCGTCAGGGGTGTGCACGGGACAAAGGAAGCCCCAGGACTCCGGCAGCAGCCTGCGCACAGTGGTGGTCCGCATTTTAGCAAAATCAGCCCCTCTGTGCACACAGCGGAAATGGGAGAGATAGCGTATGAAGTTCAGCTTGTCAGCCACGACACAAAGTCCAGAATCTTGAAGGAAGCCAAGACCTTAATAAAACAGACATCATTGAAAAATAGAAGAAACTGAAAAAAAAAAAAGAAAAAGCCTCTTTTTATTTGAGGCTCTGAAAAGATAATAAAACCTCAGAACACATTTGAGATCATGCATGCTCAGTTGCTAAATTGTGTCTAACTCTTTGGGACCCTGTGGACAGTAGCCTGCTAAGCTCCTCTGTCCATAGGATTTCCCAGGTAAGAATACTGGAGTAGGTTGCCATTTCTTTGTCAGGGGATCTTCCCGACTCAGGCATCAGCAGGCAGGTTCTTCATCACTGAGCCACCTGGGAAGCCCACACTAGCGATCACAGAGTGGGTTATCACAAAGTTTATTCAGCTGTGGGGAGGGGAAGAGTTTACAAAGGAAAAAAATACAGTAAAAATCCCCAGATTTCACAAACTATTAGCCTTAATTGTTTCCCCATCTCTTCCACATGATCTCTATGGAGAAACATAAGTGAGTTACAAAACAGCAAATAATTAAACGGGATTCACCCGAGAGAGAGTTGTATAACACACAAGCACTTGTTAGCCCTTAAGGAATTTCCATCAGTATCATCTCCTTTAAAAAAAAAAAGACTTCTGGCCCTTCAATAACCACTTAGTAAAGTTTTCCAGGTGTTCTGATATGACTGGTTTAGGGATGGGTATGTCTAAAAACCCTCTCAGACTACCACCTAGTTAACCTATCCTCAGAAATCTAAGCAGTTTCCGGTTTTCTAGAAGGAGGTATGGGAAATGCATTTGTTCATTAAAATCAGATTTAAACTATACAGACAACCTGTCTAAAGCCCTTCAGCCCAATATACACCTGTCAAAATTCACAACCTGAAATCGGTCTTTAATGAGTGAGCAGCTCACTTTTAAAAAGAACCTCTCCCGGGACTTCCCTGGCAGTCCAGGGGTTAAGACTCCAAGCTTCCACTGCAGAGGGCACAGGTTTGACCCCTGGTCAGGGAACTAAGAACTGATGTGTCATGTGGTGTGGCCAAAAAACCAAACCAAAACAAAACAAAAAAACATCTCTCATAGCAATATGCAAACTGACATTAAGCAAATAATCTGAAAATTGTAACAAAATGAAGCCCATTTATTTAATTTCACCTGTTTTAGAACGTAGATTTCCAGTAGCAAGAAGGTATTCAAATGGTTTTGTAAGGTCTATTCCCAGACTAAAAATCTTCATCAAATTTTCACTGTTTAAGGACACATTGGTCTTCTGAGACTTCTTGTCTATAGCTATTTTAATAGACACTAACCAAGCTTCCAATTTTTCCTGAAGTAAGAAAAACAGTTTAATTTTTAGGTGTTTTAATTAACCACAAATTTCATATTTACTCAGTCTATGGAATTTTCCAGGCAAGAATACTAGAGTGGGTTGCCACTTCCTTCTCCAGGGGATCTTCCCTACCCAGAGATTGAACCTCTGTCTCGTGTACCTCCTGCATTGGCAGGCGCATTCTTTACCACTGCATCACCTGGGAAGCCCTAATTATTGATAATGAATTTGGAGATTTTTACTTCAGTCCTCTCCATCTTTCCTGTCATTATGTTATCTCTTAAATTCTTTTTTTTTTTTTTTAAACAGTCATCATTTTATTTAGCCCCTGATCCTGTGGGTCAGTTGGGGAAATTTTCTGGTCTGGGTCAACCTAACTGAACTCTGCATTTTCAGTCAGCTGGAGGGTCAACTGATGGCTGGGCAATCTAGGATAGCCACCCTCACCTGTCTGCAGTTAGCAAGCTATTGAGGGAGTTTCTGCAGTTCTCTTCCTCTGCACTTTTTCCCACTACTCCTCCCTCTCAGAATTTGATTTTGTGCAGGTATCTTTCCCCCACCATCCCAACTCCCTATATGTAGCATGAGCCTCAGGGAAACTGCTGGAGAACTGACATGATAATTAACATAACTGCATTTCCTTTGCTGGTGATTGGTCAGGAGAAGGCACACCCAGGTCTGGCCAATGAGGAATGTGGGCAAGTCTGTTCAGAATGCTCCTAGGAAAGTTTTCCTCATCCCATGGAAAAGCTATGGAGAGAAATACCTAACTTTGATTGAGGGCTTGTTATGCCTGCTGCTGCTGCTGCTGCTAAGTCACTTCAGTTGTGTCTGATTCTGTTCGATCCCAGAGATGGCAGCCCACCAGGCTCCCCCATCCCTGGGATTCTCCAGGCAAGAACACTAGAGTGGGTTGCCATTTCCTTCTCCATCTTAAATTCTTTTTAGGGATAATATAAAAAATATAAAATGCTATCCAATCAACTTTCTTATAAAATTATTATAACGTTCTCTCCCTAGACACACACAGACACACAGAGTTCTCATTATTTACAATAATCACGTCCTACAACATCTGTGTGAACACTGCACAAAACCCCTGCTCCCAGAGGAAATGCAGGGTCAGATGTCAGTGAGTTTTTATTTACTGACATCTTTGTCAACTGATCAACACATGACCTTGTTTTCTGTGTTTGTGAACACTTAGTTTACACTGTTGATTCTTTACCACTGAGCTCAGAGCAAACAGCATCATAACTCAACGCCTGCACAAAATGTGTCTAATGTAAGTGTTTCCTCTATAAGGCAGGCACAATGCAGCCTTCTTGAGCTAGGACCACGGAAAGGAACTTCAGCACTGAGCATGGGGGCCATTTTAAACAGCAAAATCACCAAGAAAAAGCAGAAAAATGTGAAAAACATGGCATTGAGGAGACACTCGTTTACTGCTCATCAGAACTGAGCTGGGCCTTGTGCCTCAGAAGAATAACTTTTCAGCACTCTGTACATGTCTGCAAATGACCAGGAGTGTGCCGCAAGTACTGATATTGCTGAGTTAAAAATAAATGTTAATGAGTAGTTGAATTTAATAGTACAGAATCTGTAAATAATGGGGACTGACTATAAGTGAGTATATTGGCCATTTACACTTCATCATTAATGTTATGACCAAGATTTGACAGTTTTTATTTAGCGTCTATGAAGATACTAAAGTCCTGAACCTGCCGTAAGCTAATGCCTCTGATTAAGTCCCTTACTGCTAAACAAACAAAAAATAGAAGGGAAAAAAAAAACACAAACCTACAAAAAAAATGCTCAAACTAGAAATTATAAGCATGCAAGAAACAATACTGCTGAATATGGCCACACCATCCCACAAGAGGTAAGGATGCTCCAGGGTGAAACAGCCTGCACCTACCTTCAGAAACATGAGGAAGAGCTGACCGGGAGTTAGAACCTCTTGGTTCATTAAACTGTCAGGATTCTCCTCCATGCACTCTCCTTTGGCTAAAGCAAAGAGCTTCCGGGTCATGAGACAAAGCATATAGAACTTCTCAGTGTTGGATTTCAGGTGGATACAGATACACTGGCTGCCGAAAGAGAAAGCTTAAAACAATCCAGCTACTGATACTATCCCATGTCCTGCTAACCAAGGTCCCCAATCCACATTTACCCTAGACGTCTTCAGTCATTTTCCAAAAACTGCTTTTCACTTTTGCTGGCAACATTAGCAAAAGAACAGAACAGACTCACAAAATCTAGGACTGTAGGGACAGGCCATAAGTGGATATTTAAATTTAAATCAATTAAAAAAAAAACAACTCGTTTTCTCAGTTGAAATGGCCCTGAATGTGGCTTGTGGCTACAGATTGCTCAGTGGAGGACTACAGCAGGGCTCCCTTAACAATTACACAGTGGATACAGAAGACAGAGTCCCAGCCTTGGGGAAATAAAGGGACATGATACCTGCAGCTTTCAGATAATGCAGAAAGAAAAACGATGTATATGCAGAGAAAGTAAGAAAGATGTTAATAAACTGGTGAGTTGGAAGTCTGAAGTTATTTCAACATAAAACCTTAAAAGTACAATATAAAATAGGAAGCTAGCAGGAAGAGAAAGGTGAGGATGGCTGCAGGAACAAAGTTAGCCCCTATCTCCCTACACCAGAATCCCACCCCCAGGGCTATTCTGATTTCCAGACGACTCACCAGCCCCATGTATATCCTTACTGGTAACCACAGACACTGCCCAACCCTAAGAAACAGTTTCACATACTTAAACAGAAACTCTGCAGCTTGTTCGTTCGGGTACCAGTCAGGAAGGCTGAGTTTCACTCTGAAGCGCTCCCCCAGATAGTTAAGGACCTGTTTTTGTGTGGAACATCCCTCTTCCATTACGATCCTTAACATCTGAGAAACCGAGTTCCTAAAGAAAGAGTCATCCTCCTTTCCTTTGATGAGCTCCTGAAAAATCTGATAATCGGAAAAGCTGACGAGTGCCTAGAAAAGAAAGAAAGAAAAAAAGATTATTTAATTAATTAATTTTAATTGGAGGTTAACTAATTTACAATATTGTGGTGGTTTTTGCCATACATTGACATGAATCAGTCACGGGTGTACATGTGTCCCCCCATTCCAAACCCCCCTCCTACCTCCCTCCCCATCCCAACCCTCTGGGTTGTCCCAGTGCGCTGGCTCTGAGTGCCTTGTTTCACACATCAAACTTGGACTGGTCATCTATTTCATATATGGTAATATTCATATTTCAATGCTATTGTCTCAAATCATCCTACCCTCGTCGTCTCCCAGAGAATCCAAAAGTCTGTTTTTTATATCTGTGTCTCTTTTGTTGTCTCACATATAGGGTCATCATTACCATCTTTTAAAATTCCATATATATGCAAAAAAGTTTTTTTTTTTCAAAATTGTTAACCATCATTTAGTAATAGTTCTCTCCTACTTCTTTTTAAAACCCAAGAAAAATCAGGCCTCTACTACTGCTGAATCTAAGCAAGCTCTTCAAAATAAGGGTCACACTTGTATGGGAGACACCAAGATGTCCCAATGACCCTTCCCACTTGGTACCCACAATCTTGGTCTCCTCTGCCTTGAACAGGGCTGGCCTGTGTGACCAAGGGAGTATGGCAGAGAAGCTGAAGTGTGACTCTCAAGGCTGGGTTGTGACGGGCACTGCAGCTGCAGCCTCATTCTCCTGGTGAACTCTCTGGGGAAGACAGGTGCCTCAAGAAGCCTGTGGAAAGGCCTGTGAAGAGGAACTGAGACCTCCTGCCAAGAGCCTGCACTGACTTGGCAGCCAAGCTCAGTCGACCTCAGAAGGGGATTCGCCAGCCCTGGGCAACCCTTCTACACAACAGCAGCCCCCACTGACATCTCATGGCAACCTCCTGAGACCCTGGCCAGAACTGCCCACATCAGGAGCTACTTCCATATTTCTGACCACAGAAATAGAAATATTTAGTCATGTTTTAACCACTGCATTTTGAGGTAACTTGTTATGGAGCAGTGGATATTAGCATAGCATGAACGCTGATGAGGACGACCTATCCATTTTGCACTTCCAACGATTCGCTTCCTAACAAAAGAAGTATATTCAGTAAGTCACACCTTAAGTGCAAATCCCAAAGGAAGGAAAAACAGTTCTTTCCGGTAAATAAAGTTCAACATAACCGTGCCATTTTCCAAGTAGTGAAGGTTCATATTGACAGCGGAATGTTCCTCTCTCACACAGTGCATTGAAACTCCTATTGAAACAAACAGAGCAAATAATCAGAAACTCAGCAACACTACCATTAAGCAGTATCCACGGGTATAATTAGAGACAGATTTTTAGCTCAATTGTAAGAATGAACTGTTTAACTATAGGATTCCAGACTGCAAAATGCTATCTTGAGCAGCCAGGCCCTGTCATGGACAGTGATCAAACAGAGGTCAGGTTGCTATCAGTCAGAGACAAGGTGAATGCCGTGCCCCCTGAACTGGAAGAATTCAGAGGCCCAGACCCACCTCTGGCCAAGTCAGCCAGCCTTCAGTATCATAAGCAATAACATAAAAACCCATGTTCAGGGGCTTCCCTGATGGTGGTGAAGAATCCACCTGCCAATGGAGGAGATGGGTTTGACCCCTGAGATCTGGAAAGATCCCACATGCCATAGAGTAACTAAGCCCATGAGCCACAGCTATTGAGCCCACATGCAGTAACTATTGAAGCCACGCACCCTAAGAGCCCATGCAGAGTCACTGAAACAAGAACCCCATGCACTGCAACTAGAGAGTATCCCCCACTCGCTGCAACTAGAGAAAAGCCTGTGCAGCAACGAAGACCCAGAACAATAATAAATAAATAAAATTATTTCTTAAAAAAAAAAAAAAAAAAGTTCATTCAGTTTGAAAAAAAAAATTGACACAGTAGAAACTAGGTGTTCCACTATGAATTTATAGCACAGAATTGCTTAACAGAAAAACAAACCAAAAATTATATATATGAGAGAAAAATATCAGACTCTACGTGCATACATCTACTTTTAATAAAACAGCTTAAATATTTCTGAAAGAACATTCCAAACATCCCTGCAACTTACCATACTGAGTGTAGCCAGGCCCTCTGCTTTTCCACTTTGGTCTTACCATTGCAATGGGGAAATTTCTGCGAGGCATAATCAACATTCGGATGACTTTTTCAATGCCATTGATGATAAAATAGCCTCCCATTTCCTGCCAAAGAGATGAATTAAAAATTTTTAAACAAAGACACATAAGTACCTGCAAACATGATACTGACTAAGGGCCAGTATCACCCTCATTCCTAACCAGATGTGCACAAGAAGTGCCCTTAAGCAAGAGGACCTGCGGGTCCCTGGGAAACTGCCGACTTAATTAAATCTTCTCAAGCACATTAAAAAGGCTGTAGAGACTTGGGAGAAATGTATGGAAGGAAATCATGGTACTTCCTTTGACCAGACAAGTTGGACATAACCTGCCACATTCTTATCCCTAAAATGACTGCACTTTTCAATGACATTAAAAACCAAAAACAATTTACTCAAGTCTAAAGTTGAAAACAGTAATGGTTTTGCTTCCACACAAGTATGGTTTCTCGTGAACCCAGCATGGGCTTCCCTGGTGGCTCAGTGGTAAAGAAACCACCTGCCAATGCAGGAGACACAAGACGACGTGGGTTTGATCCCTGGGTTGGGAATATCCCCTAGAGGAGGAAATGGCAACCGGCTCCAGTATTTTTGCCTGGAAAATCCCATGGACAGAGGAGCCTGGTGGGCTACAGTTCATGCGGTTGCAAGAGTCAGACACAACTGAGCCTGCGCATGTGTGCACACACACACACACACACAGCAGGTATATCATGCTGGGTGCTCTATGTCAGCACAAGTGGGACAACTACATGCCATTTTCAAAAGAGAAAACTGAGCCTCAGGGAGATTAAACTTTGCAAAGATGCACAAGGGGAAAGTTGAACAGCTGGCTGTCAAACCCAGATCTGCCACCAAAGGCCTCTTCCCACCACATACAGTCTCCCTGTTGTAGGCAGAGTCTGCACATCTTAATTACTTCAACCCAAGCCACCTAACAGAGCTGAAGGAAATGCTGAAGGGAGGGTATATGAAGCATTTAATACATCCACAGAGTTCGACTGTAGGTAAAGCAGACATATTAGACACATTTTGTGGGTTAAAATGTTGAGAGAGCTGTAAAAATTCAAATACATCTCTAAATATGTATCATTCAGAAAATTAGGGAAAAACCTACCAATTATCCCCCACAAATAGTAATATTCTCTAACTGAAGAGTTCTTTTTTTTTTTAAATCACAAATAATGCTTTTAAGTATTTAGCTTCTTATAGTACTCACATAACAGAAACTGACAAATCTATCTTGTTGTTGTTTAAATGTTAAGACATGTCCAACTCTGTGACCCCATGGATTGTAGCCAGCCAGGCTCCCCTGGCCATGGGATTTCCCAGGCAAGAATACTGGAGTGGGTTGCCATTTGCTCCTCCTCTTTTTCCTTTTTCTGCTGATGCCACACAGCATGTGGGACTTACTTCTCCCACCAGGGATTGAATCTGCACCCCTTGCAGTGGAAGCATGAAGTCTTAACCACTGGACCACCAGGGAAGCCCCTAGAGTGTTCTTTTTCATACACTGTCTCATCTGAGACTCGTTATGAAAACTACACAGAGCACAGACAAGAGATCAAGGCCCCTGTTATCTAGAAATTAAAGCAGAGAAAGAAAACTGAACTCCCTGACAAGCTTTCTGTTCTCGCACTTCCAGTTCTGGCCCTTTCTACTGTCACTGGGTCTTTCAGGGCACGGCTCCCCTGCAGGTACCTCTGCTTCCTCATGGTGCTCGATGAGGGCTTTTGGAGGAAGGTTGTATAAGTTGCAAAGCTTGGATTTCACCATGATGGGAACGTAGCCCAGAAACTGCTTAATGACTCCTTTTGAGATTCCATTCACTGACCAGCTGATATCGGCCTAAGTGAAAATGAGAGAGAAAAGTTAAAAAAAAAAAAAAGAAAAAAGGGAGGACTATCTAGATCTATAGGAATAAATGAGTATTCTAGGAGAGGGAGACAGAGGGATGGACTGGGACTTTGGGGTTGGTAGATGCAAACTATTACATTTAGAATGGATAAACAACAAGGTCCTACTCCATAGCACAGGAAACTATATTCGATATCCTGTGATAAAGCACAATAGAATACTGAAAAAAAAAATGTATATAAAAAAAGAATAGATGAGTATTTTAAAAGATTAAGGCAGAGGACCATAAACTAAATGATTCTATGCTTTAGGTTTAAAAGATGGGATCGCTCAGATGACAGCACTGAGAAAGCCAAACTCTGGTATAAACCGTATTAGGCACTGAGCTTATTCAAAAAAATGTACAGTGTGTGAGTTGCATGCTGTCACTCATACTCACTGTCAGCTTTCCCCGGTAGGTGCTCCTCCGGCCTCGGCACTCTGCTGGATAAACGTTGAGCTCTTTGCAGATGCTCCCTTTGGGAACGGCTGGAGGGCTGATGACGGCATCCACAATGGTGAGACAGATCCGCTCATCTTTGAAAGCAAATTCAAAGGGAGGGACGGCCTGAAATACAGTTGAGACAGTCAACCACTTGCACTTTTAAGGCACTCTCTCTCGAACACTCTTTCAAATCTCAAGCGTTCTACAAGCACTGATGGCTATCATGCCAATGCGACACATCTAAAAAGAGCTAACACGACATCCGGTCTACTCATATCCTAAGTACCTAAAACAGCATTAAGCAGATTTTTTTGGTCTACTGACTGTTGGATTCTATAATAGATTCTAGGGATACAGCTGTTTACGGGACAAAGCTATCCTCTGAACCAAGTACCTGACTTCAGTAGTGTGTATATGTTAATCCCAAACTCCTAACTTATCTCTGCTCCACATTTTTACTTTGTACCCTCTGTGCGCGTATGTTGTTATTCAGTTGCTAAGCAGTGTCCAACTCTTTGCGACCCCATGGATTGTAGTCCGGTCAAGCTCTTCCTCAAGAATACTGGAGTGGGTTGCCATTCCCTCCTCCAGGGGATCTTCCTGTCCCAGGGATTGAACCTGGGTCTCCTGCATTGCAGGCAGATTCTTTACCATATAGCTACCAGAGAACCCATTTTAGCACAAACGTTCCTTGATCATCTCAACGCTGGACTCTTTTTCATTGTTTTAATAAATCCCAGGGTCAATTAACTTATATGCAGATTTACAATTTTTCTCATAGACATGATACAATGAGTCCAGGCATGATAGAAATTATTTCCCATCAGACAAAAATATCTCATCTTTTGCAAATGGGTGAAGCAGCAGGATTAGTCTTCGAAGAAGCCTCGATGGTTCCCCCATTATTTGCAGAAGAGAGTTCAAGCATCAGAGACTGGCTCAACTTTCAACATTCTCTCCACCCCTCCTGCATAACAAGTCCTATCCAACAAAAGCATAGGGTGGAGACCCCTGAGCTCTGCTCTTGCACTTCACCTGGAGGGAACGCACTCTTCTCCTGGATTCATGAGGTCCTGCCCTGGGTTAGCTGCACCTCCCTCCTCTGTGCCCCCCTGCTTTCACAGCTCCACCTGGTGCTGCTGCTGCTAAGTCGCTTCAGTCGTGTCCGACTCTGTGCGATCCCATAGACGGCAGCCCACCAGGCTCCTCCGTCCCTGGGATTCTCCAGGCAAGAATACTGGAGTGGGTTGCCATTTCCTTCTCCATCACAGCTCCACTACCTCCACCCAAAACAAGATCGCAAGCAAGAACTGTCTCTTACACAGGTCTGCTTCTCCCTCACTGTCAGAGTCAAGTGCCCGGAGACATCAGGATGCTTACTAAATGAGACCCTACCCCATTATTTTCACCTGAAGCCTGCTACCATCACCCTCTAGACCAATCACTTTAGTTTGGAGTAAATGTTACCTAATAATGTTACCAGTCTCTTAAGGAGGGCCAAAGGTTTCCCACTGAATCTCGCTTTAATGCCTCACTGGCCCCTTCTTCGACATAGCCCGGCGCTGGGCCTCTGCCCCACTCCCCCGTCTCCTGGATCTCCCGCTCCCTCTTCCAGGCCCCCAGCCTCACTCACCTCTCCCTCTTCCTTCTCCAGCGCCTCACACAACCCGCACCCCATCCGCCGCCAGGTCCCTTTGCTCCATCCGCCTGTAGCAGGGGCTAGCGGCGCCAGAGAACCCAGAATTGAGGAGCGCCTGGGAGGACGCCAAGCTCACCTGCACCGCGTGGCTGAGCCCTTCGCGCACAGCGTAGTTGAAAGACTCGACATGCGCCCGCGTCAGCTCCTGCAACGCTGGCTTTTGCTGTTTCCGCGGGATCCCGTAAGAGGGGTCGGTCAAGTGCTTTAGGCTGGGCCCACTGGGCAGGTTTCGCCACCGGCCGCCGGGATCCATGAGTTTGCCTGCACACCGGGCGCCAGCGACTGCACACGCGCCGGAAACACCGCCCGGCGCCCAGCACCCACAACCTGCTGGGAAGTGTAGTTCCTCTTGGTCTGCCTGCCCTGGGTCCTCCGATTTTACAGGGTCGACTAGAAATTAATACTGTGGAGCAAATGGGCCGGCTCAAAATCCTGCAGAGTCGGAGAGCGGCGGATCGGCCCCGTCTCCTCTCTTCCGGCGTCCACCCCTGTAGATCTCCGCTCTCCACTCAGAAAGCGGAAATCCGCTCCAGGGCCAATTCCGCGTGTGAAATCTCCATTTTTCATTTGCGGTTTAGGACCGGCGGAGAGTGGTGTTCAATGATTTCCTTCTCTTTCCTTGACCACTTTGCGATTCAATACTCTCGGGATGACAGCCAATCAGGGTTCTGGCTTCAAGGAAAAAGCAGTTGGGCGCCAAACCGACTGCTCTCTGCCCAACTGTGAAGTCGGGAAGGTTCATCTCTGGGACTGTCTAGCGGTGGTCCTCCCCGCATTAGCCCCTCCCCGCGTCGTCTAGACTCGAGTCTTGAGCAGGAGCCGGCGACTTGTGTGCAGGCGGGCGTCCTGGCCCTAAGATCCTTTAGTTATTTAGTCGCTAAGTCATGTTCAACTCCTTGCGACCCCATGGACTCTAGCCCGCTAGGCTCCTCTGTCCATGGGATTGCCCGGGCAAGAACACTGGAGTGGGTTGCCATTCCCTTCTCCAGGGGATCTTCCTCAACCCAGGGATCCGGGGATCTTAGTTCCCTGACCAGGGATCAAACCTGTGCCCCCTGCAGTGGAAATGCAGACTCTTAACCACTGGACCTCCAGGGAGCCTTTGAGTCTCTAAATCCTATACTCCATTCACCTCCCCAGAAAACAATTTATCGGAGGCTGTCTGCAGCTGTCTTTCAGCGTAATCTTTCCTGTGTATGTGCGTTTAACAGCTCTATTGTGTACTGCGTTATAACACACAATAAACTACACCCATTTAAAGGGTACTTGCTGGTAAGTTTTGACCTAGGTGTATACACCCTGGGCTTCCGTGATGAAGCTATCATCACAATTAAGATAATGAATTCATTCACCACTTAGAGAAATGTCCACCTGACCCAATTCCACCTTTACCTAGGTCAGGTGGTAATTCTCATTCCTATATCAATTAAAAAAAAATCTTCTGTTTCTTTATGTTTACACCATCAAATCTCCCAAGATGTGTGCAGTTGTGACCTAAATTCTGCCTTCTTTTCCTTTACAGCGACTGCTCCTTTTAAGAAAAACTGTCTTCCTCTATTCCCTCTCCCTTGTGCAGGAAGGCAGGAGAATGAGGGGATTATGACAGGTGCAATCATTTCCATCAACATACAAACTTGCTGGAAAAGCTGTTAGACAAAAAACAACTCACTGATCTCTTTCTTGTCCCCTCTAGAACACAGATCTTAAAAAGGTTGATCATCATTCCTGTCTCTCTACTGCTTTCAAGTTTCATCCATGTCTCAGCATATTTAATTCTTCATTCTTTTCACAGCTGATTAAGAACCCATTGTATGGAGACCCATTTTGTTAATCTGTTCACCTGTTGATGGACATTTGGATTGTTTCCGCCTTTGACTGTTTGGAGTAATGCTGCTAGAAACATCCATGTGCAAGTTTTTGTACAGACATATGTTTTCAATTCTCTTGGGTACTACAGCTGTTTATGGGACATATGGTAACTAACTTTTTGAGGTACTGCCAATTTTTTTTCCAAAAGCAGCTGTACAATTTTACATTCCCACTAGCAATGTATGAGGGTTTCACTTTCTCCTGACTTCACCATTATTTACCCTCTGTGTTTTAAAAATTATATCCACCTAAGTACATGTGAGGTAGTATCTATTCGTGATTTCTGTATTTATCTAATGACTAGTGATATTGAGCACATTTTCATGTGTTACTGACCACTTGCATATTTTCTTTGGAGAAATGTCTGTTTAGATACTTGGTCCATTTTTCAGTCTCTTTTTAGGTCTATTCAGCATTTATCTTCTTAAGTCAGTTTCATTAGTTTAAATGTCTTTCTAGGAATATGCCCATGGTATCTAATTTGCTGGCCTACAGTTGTTCATAGGATTCCCCTATAATCCTTTTATTTGTAGTAATATCCCTCTTTCACTCCTTATTTTAGTAATCTGAGTTCTTTATATTTTTTCTTCACCAGTCTAGCTAAAGATTTCTCAATTTTGTTGATCTTTTTTGAAGTGCCAACTTTTGGACTCATTGATTTTATCTATTGTTTTTCTATTCTCTAATTCATTTATTTCCATACACCTTTATTGTTTCTTTCTACTCCCTTTGAATTTAGATTATTCTTCTAATTTCCTAAGATGGGAGGTTAGGTTATTGATTTGAGATCTTTCTTAAAAATAGTCATTTAAAGATATAAAATTTCCTTTAGGCATGGCTTTAACTGCACCTCAGAAGTTTTGATATGTTGTGTTTTCATTTTCATTTATCTCAAAGTTCTTTCTATTTTCCCTTGTGACTTCTTTCTTCAATCCATTGGCTATTTAGGACTCTGCTTTTTAATATTCATAGATTTGTGATTTTCCCAGATTTGTTAATGGTTTCTAGTTTTATTTCATTGTGGTCAGAGAACATATGTAGTATTATTTCAATAATTCAATGAGGCTTTATGGTGTACCATATGGTTTATTCCTGAGAATGTTCCATGTGTACTTGAAAAAAATGTATATTTGCTATACAAATATATTAACTATATAGTTGGGTAGAGTGTTCTATAATACTTGTTAGATCTGGCTAGTTTATATTGTTTTTCATTTCACTGTTGATTTCTAGACATTATTGAAAATGGGAAATTGAAAACTCCAACTCTTGTTATTGAATATCTATTTCTGTCTTCAGTCCTGCCATTTCTTGCCTCATGTATCTTGGGACTCTTTTGTTAGGTGCATGTGTTTATAATTGTTGTATCTCCTGATGGACTGATCTTTTTATTATTATAAAATCTCCTTCTTTGCCTGTAGTGACAATTTTTTTCTTAAAGCCTATTATGTCTAATATTTGTATGGCCATCTAAGCTGTCTCTGAGTTACTGTTTGCATGGTATATTTTTTCTCATACCTTCACCTCTTGTGTCTTTGAATCTAAAGACCATCTCTTGTAGCCAGCATAGAGCTAGATTGTGGTTGTTTTGGTTTTTTACCCATTTTGCCAGTCTCTGCCTTTTAATTGGAGTCTTTAATCTATTTGCATTTAATGAAATTACTGATAAGATAGGAATTTATGTCTACATTTTGCTATTTGCTTTGTATATGCCTCCTACCTCCCCCCATTCCTTCATTACTGCCTTTTCTTTTGTTAAATATTTTCTAGTGTAATATTTTCCACCAGGCATTCTCTGGTGGCTCAGATGGTAAGGAATCTGTCTGCAGTGTGGGAGACCTGGGTTCGATCCCTGGGTTGGGAAGATACCCTGGAGGAGGGCATGGCAACCCATTCTAGTATTCTTGCCTGGAGAATCCCCATGGACAGAGGAGCCTGGTGGGCTACAGTCCATGGGGTCACAAAGGGGCGGACACGACTGAGTGACTAAGCAGCACAGTGTAATATTTTAGTTCCCATGTCCCTTTTTACTATATAAAGTCATTTTCTTAGTGGTTACTGTGTCTTGGGGTGGATCTCTTTGAATCTATTCTATTTCGAGTTCATTGAACCTCTTGAATGCATTTTAATGGTTTTCATCAAAGAGGGAACGCTTTTGGCCACTTCTTCTTCCAGTATGTTTTCTGCCACCCTCTCTCTCGCCTTTCTTCTAGGATTCCTGTTATATCTATGTTGGTGTACATATATACTTCTGGAGCCTGTTCATTTTTTCCTCATTCTTTTTTCTTTCTATTCCTCAGACTAGATGACCTCACCTGAATTCAGATTCACTGATTTCTTCTTCTTTTGCCAGCTCAAACCTGCTTTTGAACACCTCTATTAAATTTTTCATTTGCTTTATCATACTTTCCAATGCCAAAATTTCTACTTTGCTTTATTCAGAAAACAATTTCTATTTCTTTAATGATATTGTGTCTTTGGTGACACATCATTCTCTCTTTTATTTCTTTAAACATATTTTAAATAGCTGAATTAAAGTGTTTATGTAGTTAAGTTCAATGCCTGCACTTCTTCAGGGATGATTCCTATTGACTGTTCCCTCTGTGGGGCATGCTTTCTTTTTCTTTGCATGTCCCATAACTTGTGATGAAAATGTTGATAATACTATGGGGCAATTTTGGAAAACTACTGTTCCCTCTTCAGGGTTTATCATTTTTTTTTAGTGACTTTCCTGAACTAATTCTGTCAAGCCTGTATTTTTTGATGTATGGCCACTGAAGTGTCTGCTCTATTAGCTTAGTGGTCAACTAATGATTATACAGAGATTTCCTTAGACCCTCGGGACAAGTACATCTCCCAGTCTTTGGCACAGGACTGTGTGTGTATGTTTGTGTGTGTATGAAAGGTATGCCTTCATGCTCAGGCAGGCAGTTTACATCCCTGCCTTAGTCTTCACTTCCTGCCTGTGAATATCCTTCTAGTCAGACAGAGGTGAAGGCTGAGAGAATTCAATTCTCCTCTGGGCACATACACAGCCTATACTTGTATTTTTAGGAATATACTGACATTTTTCAAAACGTATGAACATCTCATTCCCTATCTTTCCCTTCTAACTTTTTTGTTGTTCTTCCAGCTGTTAAAACCATCTCAGCAAGTTGAGGTGTTAAACAGTTGGTGCTGATTATTTTTAACAAATGCACCCAGGGATAGGCTGCTCACAGTGGGCACACTCTAAGACAGATCAAATAAAATAAACTCCAAGATGAGGACTTACAGGAAACTGCCAGTCAGGCCAAATAAGAACACCTCATTAGGAATGGAGCTTTGGGTGAGCTCAGCACCATTCTGTACCCTGTAATGGCTGCTAGGCTGCTGGGGTTTCACCATGACTCTGGGGCTCTTGGTTTCCAAGGCTATCACAGAGATGATATAAAGATGATATCACAGAGATGATATAAGGGAGATGAAAATGGGACAAGTTAAAACATCACCAAACTTGCTGTTCTTATCAATATGCAAACATTTTTCTTTAATAAATGCTTCCTGGATTGTTGCAAGCTTTTGGCTAATTTGCCACTGTTCTCATTGCTTTTATGCAAGATGGGATTTTCAGAGGCTCTTACTCTACTATTCCCCCTGATGTCTTCACCTGTGAATTTTGAAAAGGAATTTTGATTGTAGCAATCTTCAAGTTGTGCCACCAAGTATCCCATGGACAGGGACTAATTTTCCTTTGTCTTTAGGGATGCTTTGGGGAAAACCTCTTTAGAGTATTACTGGAACTTTTAGGCCATGGGAGAGTATCAGTTTAAGGGGAAGGGGCAGCTACTAACAGCAAATGGGACCAGACTCTTAAAGAAGTCCTTTGAACCTGTCCACTTTCAGGATTCTAAGTAGCCACCTGCCTGGGTCCATGCTTGTCTACTGATCTCTGCACCCTACCCGTGCAGTCCCCACTGAATCCAGTGGGTATGTGTCATGTCACATCAGAAACTTGTTTGGAGTGGGGTGTTTAAGCCAAGGTTTCTGGTGTGAAAGCTAGAGTTCAAAGCATCCAGCCTCAGTTGGATGACTTGTCCACAAGTTACAAGTTTAATTTCAGTTTACATAACTGAAGCCCTTTCTAGGCATGTGACTAAGGGTCTGAGGTGAGACCAGTAGGTACTGATATGGTGGTGGTGGTTTAGTTGCTAAACTGTGTCCAATTCTTGTGACACAATCGTCCAGGCTAAGCCTCGACAATAGTCGAGGCTAAGCCTGGACTTAGCCTGCCAGGCTCCTCTGTCCATAGGATTCTTCAGGTAAGAATACTGGAGTGGGTTGCCATTCCCTTCTTCAGGGGATCTTCCTGACCCAGGAATCAAACCCAGGTCTCTTGCATTGCAGGCAGATTCTTTACCAACTGAGCTACAAGGGAAGCCCCTAGGATATGCCTGCTGGTATTTATATGGCCTTAGTAAAGTCTTAAGAAGGACTTCTTGGACTTCTGGCTAATTGGAGAAGGAGCCTCACTTTAAAGCACACAATCTGCAGCATGATTCAGATAATTCACGTTATGTAAAACATGATGGGCTAGATTTTGATAGCTGAAATTGTTTCAGTGCATCATCCTGGAGCAGCTCACAGTTTTAAAGGACAAGTCTATTGGCTTACATACCAACATTCTTAGGTCAACAAACAATGGCCATGTATGTGCTTATTTTTGCATGGCCCATGAGCTAAGTTTTGTTTTTTTAATATTTTTTAAGAGTTAAGGAAAAAAAGAAGAATATGCAAGAGAGAACCAGTTGGGCTTGCAAAGCTTAGAATATTTACTACCTAGCCCTTTATTGGCGAAGGCAATGGCACCCCACTCCAGTACTCTTGCCTGGAAAATCCCATGGACGGAGGAGCCTGGTGGGCTGCAGTCCATGGGGTCACTAAGAGTCGGACACGACTGAGCAACTTCACTTTCACTTTTCACTTTCATGCATTGGAGAAGGAAATGGCAACCCACTCCAGTGTTCTTGCTTGGAGAATCCCAGGGACGAGGGAGCCTGATGGGCTGCCGTCTATGGGGTCGCACAGAGTCGGACATGACTGAAGCAACTTAGCAGCAGCAGCCCTTTATAGAAAAAGTCTGCCTGCCTCTAGTTTAACAGAATCACGAATTCCAATAACCAGGCATATCGGAGGACAGTCAACACCCACAGTAAGATGAGAGAACCAAAGGGGACAAAAACACTTGAATACGATTCCTTTAATGCTCCAGGCATTCAAACATTCATAGAATTGCCTTGTTTCAGAAGTCATTTCCTCTTAGGTACAGATTCTGTGTCCAGGAGCAGAGACAGTTTTCTCCACGGCACCCACTAGTGCTGTGGGGACCCACTCCAGCACTTTGTCTTCTCTGGTAGAGTTCCCACGACCCATGGCAAGGCTGGATGCACCCCTGCTTGACACAACCTCCACTTAAGGAAACACCCTTTGTAGGGTTACCACAGCTTGTGGGTCCGTCCGCTTCCAGCACAACCAGACATCCCAAGTCTGGGACCATCACCCTGAGGCGCTCATGAAACACCACATTAGCTGGTTAAGTCCACCAGCACCTGCTCCACTATAACAGACAGACACTGAGGCACTTTCATGTCCTGGGGAAACAGAGTTTACAGTCATTATAGGAGTCCAGTGAGACAGAAGGGGCTTTCCTCTCAATAATTCATTTGTAACCCTAACACATATTTAGCAGATTTATAAATTCATGTCTGGTTACCTTTGACAACAAGGCTTCACTAAGTAGATGAAAGCAGATTTAAGTAGATGAAAGCACGGCTGAGTTTCCAAAGGCTATGACGGGGAGCGGAGAGAGAGAACTTGTTTGGATGGAATACGCTGTATATCACGTCAGCATCTGGTCATCCTTAAATGCCTGGCCTTCCAAAAGGAATTTTCAAAAAATCTCTAACCCTTATTGGATTCTTCCAAGGTAATAATGTTATCTGTCCTTCCTTCTCCAGCAGTGGTTCGAGGCATCTCAATCCATCTGACGCCTGAGGTTCAAACCTAACAGGCCAGGGGTCAGGGAGGACGGAGGTGTGGACACCAACATTCTTTAAAGCTTCCCCAGTGACTCCAGCAAATTATCGGCATCGAGAACCTTGGTTCTCAGGGTTCTCCAGCTGTCCTAATCTCATGTGTCCTCACTGAATGCCCTTGAGGTAGTCCTTGGATCAGGCAACAAGTTCTTCCACAAGATAAGAAACTAAGGCACAGAGGTTCATGGGTTTCTCTGATGATGCGCAGCCAATGAGTCAAGACTGAAATTAACATCTCCCAAATAACACCACCACCTCCTTCCCTAGCAACTGGCGACATGAACACAGACTACACGGATGAAGACTGACTGGGGGCGAGGCATGACCATCTGTGCCACGGATATCACTGAAGGGTATGGAAGAGTTTCTGTGCCAGCTGCTCTCCCTGATCAGACATAAATGCACAAAACAGATACTTATTTGAAACCACACGAGGAATGAAGCATAATTTCCTCTTTAAAGCCTTCCCTTACATATATTGCTATCAATTCTGTTTTCTTAGAAAATCCATCAAAATCCACAGACTTCCTAACACCTGGATTCTTAGTTGTCACTGAAAGAGACACTGGAAAATTCCCAAATGTCCCTGTAATTTAGGTCCAAAAGATCATTACAAATCTGCATTTGCTTGTGACGGGACTACAAAATTCTCCCTGCTTTTTTTTCCTCTTGTTTTTTGGCTGCACTGGGCAGCATGCAGGATCTTAGTTCCCCAACCAGGGATTGAACCTGAGCCCCCTCTAGTGCAAGTGTGGGGTCTTAACCCCTGAACGGCCAGGGAAGTCCCAAAAACCTCCCTACTTGTCCCATCACAGGCCCACACAGACTTCCCAAGCCCCAGAACCCTACACTTTCTCCATGGGTGCGCACCTGCCCACAATCTACTCAGAATCTCCCCAAACACTAACCCATCAGCTGCTCTGGGCCTCTAGGATTCCAGTAACACTTGTTTTATTTTGCTCTGGATGCAAACTTCATCATCTATATATTCTGGGTAACCACTGGCATGTTTATTTTTTAATTCCAAACTGCAGGGTGAGCCCAGCCGGCTGGGCCTTCCTCCACTTCACTGAGACACAGTACGTTCACATCCCACACCCACTGCTGCATCCATGAAATCATTGCCATCATTCCTTTTTTTACCATCAGCTCCCACATCTCATCATATTTGAGGTTGCTTTTTCTTTGCTTTGTAAAAAAAGTCTCCCCTGGCAGCAGAACTCTTTTCTGATGACAAGTGGAGATGAATGAGGGAGGGCACATGTGCTAGAGAGTAGGCTTGCACCCGCATCTCCCCCACCCCCGATTTCCCCATCCCCCAACCCGGCCCAAGGTCCTGGGGTGGAGGGTGCATGCCTGTTCAGCGGGTCTGCGGGGATCCCCATGCATTGTGCACTCAGCTCACACTGGACACAAGTGGCATGTGGGGGCTCCTTCTTGCTAGCGACATGGCCTCCCGGAAAGTCTGTAGAATATTCATCCAAGCCGTGGGTAGTAGAAACTACACCTAAGGGGACACTGCTAACATTTGCTGATTGACAGGGTGCCATGTGCCGCTCTGAAACTACACCTTTTCCATTTCAAGAGATTCCCTCATTCGGGTGAGACACACACTGATCCACAGCCTCTCCCGGACGTTGAGAGGAACAAGGAGACGAAAAATCTTCCCTGGAACAAAACCTAACCTTCCAACTCCTAAAGGTGTTGAAGGAGCAAGAAAAACAAAATGGGGAAGAGCCCCCTGGGGTGGGGTGGGGGGAGGGGAATTCTCCTCTCCTGGAGAGCATTCTAACAAAAGTTAAATCCTCCAAAAAATGAACAAAAGGGAACCTGTCCAAAGGGCATGTAGAATTCTGGTTAAAACAAGGAGATTTGAGAATCACCATAATCGTCATATTTCAAAGACCCACCCCACCACCCACACATACCCAGCTATTATGTAAAGCAAGACATCGTGTTTTTTCCTCTCTCATGCTTATTGAATGCTTATGGGTTCACAGCAAACTTTGCTGCTTGGTTTCTAAAACATGCAGAGAGCAGACTGAGAGCAGCGTTCGGCGTCCAGTCCACGCCAGCCCGGACCGGTGACCGGCCAGACACCATCAGGATCGGGATGAGCACGCCCCCTGGCGGCGAGGCGGCTCCCGCACAGCCAGGCCCCAGGGACAGATGGTGAGCAGACGGTTGGGGGAGTGACTGGGACGAGCTGGGGGGACCCATCGCCCACCTCCTGAGTGGTCTCACATCCCGTCCCCACCCCAGACCGGAGGCTGCACCTGGGCACAGAGCTAAGGCACTAACGCAGCAGTGGACAGTCACCAACCAGGTCCGACGGCTGCCACCCCTGGGCGGGAGAGGCGCTGCTGCTCAGAGCGCTGCCTTAGGATATAATTCAGATCTTTTCAAAGAATGAGAGCGTAAAGTAAGTACATCCCTGTTTTTGCCCCTTAAAAGAATATCTGGCTCTCCCGTCTGAGAAATGTGCTGCAGTTTTCAAATCTCCGTAGCAGGGCTGAGAGCTCCACCCGGGGACCTCTGGGCAACCAATCACCCCTGGGGGAAGCTCCTTTGTTTTCTCCCAGCACATCTCTCCGAGTTGCCTCTCTTCTTCCCTTTTGGCTTGACAGCAATTCAGACACATCTCCTTCCCCTGGGGCAGGGCCCCCCGCGTGCTTCTTCTGAGGCATCTCTGCGCACCTCCCTGGGTCACAGCTTGATGAAGGTGGCCGGCTGGGGGGGCTGCTGTTCCGCGTCCGGGGGTGGGAAGACGCTGGCAATGGCTATGTCCACGATGCCCTGGCACAGCTCTGCATAAAGCTTCCTGAAATGGGTTCGGAGATCTATTATTGAGGATGCATATCAAAGTGCAGGTGAGAAAATCAAAGGTGGTTTTTTAAAAAAATTAGGATTGTTTAGTTGCTAGGTCCTATCCAATTCTCTTCCAACTCCATGGACTATAGCCAGCCAGGCTCCTCTGTCCATGGGATTTCCCAGGCAAGAATACTGGAGTGGGTTGCTATTTCATTCTCCAGGGGATCTTCCTGACCCAGGGATTGAACCCGAGTCTCTGGTGTCTCCTGCACTGGCAGCTGGATTCTTTACCACTGCACCACCTGGGAAGCTCTTTTACCAGAATCTGCCCCAAAATTCCACCTGGTATTTATAAGACACGTGTCAGCTGTCCATACAAATACTGCAGGAAGTACTACTGCATGAAGATAAAGCATCCACTCAATGGATATTTCTGGAAGGTCTTGCAGGTGAAGAGACAAGGCAACATCTACTCTAACTAACTGCAGGGAAGACAGGCAGTTCCAAAGAGAACAGGGCCATCTTGCCTGTCTGTGGAGGGGTACACATGCAGACACAGGCTCTCCCCAAGGAAAGCACCCACGTGGTGTGGTTGAGGGGCCTTTAAGGAAGACTCCTCAGAGTAATAGCTCAGCTGAGACCTGGAGAATGAGTGACATCGGACAGAGAATGGATGACAGGGCAGAAAAGAGGAGGAAGGAGAGGGGAGTCAGACACAGAGAATGAGAGTGATAAGATCATCAGTATCATTTTTCTAGAGGCCACAAATATGTGTTAATATACAATATTTCTGTCTGTTTCTGACTGACTTCACTCTGTATGACATTCTCTAGTTCCATCCATGTCTCTACAAATGATAAAATTCTGTTCCTTTTTAGGGCTGAGTAATATTCCACTATAGACACACACCACACCTTCTTTGTCTAGTCCTCTCATTTGGAAAGCAGAAATAGAGAGACAGATGTAGAAACAAATGTATGGACATCAAAGCGGGAAGGGATAGTGGGATGAACTGAGAGACTGGGATTGATAGATATATACTATGCATTAATATAAAATAGATAACTAATGAGAACTTACTGCATAGCACAAGGAACTCTACTCAATGCTCTGTGGTGAGCTAAATGGGAAGGAACTCTAAAAAAGAGGGCATATATGTATAAGTATAGTTGATTCGTGGACTTCCCTGGTGGCTCAGATGGTAAAGAATCTGCCTGCAATGCAGGAGACTCAGGTTTGATCCCTGGGTTGGGAAGATTCCCCTGAAGAAGGGAATGGCTACCCTCTCCAGTATTCTTGCCTGAAGAATCCCATGGACAAAGGAGCCTGACGGACGACAGTCCATGGGGTCACAAAGAGTCGGACAGGACCAAGTGACAAACACTTCCATAGCTAATTCACTTTGTTGTATAGCTGATTCACTTTGTTGTAGAGCAACTATACTCCAATAAAAATTAAAGATAATAAAAAAGAACGAGGGTGAGATACAGAGACAAAGGAGGGGAGGGAGAAAGAGAGAGGAGGGTGAGAGAGAGGAAGGGCCATGCAAATATAGGGAGGGGCACCCACCAAGGAGACAGAACTCAGGAAACCTGGGAAACGGGACCATCGCAGTGTGAGGCAGGGGACAAGGTGGGGCCTGACATCACGTGCTGGCACCTGGACTTCAGCCAGAGGCCAAGGAACCACCAAAGCCAAGGAGGAAAACCTCCCATCCAGAGCTATAAGGAGGCCCTCAAATTCCGCACCCTCTTGTTCCCTACAGGATTTTTGTCTGCTTCACATAGAGTGTATGAGGCGAGCTCTTTTGGGACTGGCTCCAACACAGGGAGGGCTTCCCAGGTGGTGCTAGTGGTAAAGAACCTACCTGCCAATGTAGGAGATATAAGAGATTCAGGTTTGATCCCTGGGTCAGGAAGATCTCCTGCAGGAGGACATGGCAACCCACTCCAGTATTTTTGCCTGGAGAACCCCATGGACAGAGGAGCCTGTTGGGCTACAGTCCATGGGGTTGCAAAGAGTTGGACATGACTGAAGCAACTTAGCACAAACTCATGTCAACACAGGGAAAAACCAGAGACATATGGTTCAAAGAGAAAACCCACATCTGAGACGATGCTCTGGGCCAGATGTGCCTATTTGCTATGTGCCTAACTTGCTCAGGACTGCTGGGATACAGGTGACACGAGTCTAGGCCAGCCCAACCTGGAGGAACAGAGGTCTTCACTGTCCTGACTTCCTGAAGATGCTATCTCCCAATCTCCACCAGGTGGGAAATCTTCACAACCAAATTCTGGTCCCTCCTGATCCAGTGGCAAATCTCTGCTATTATCCTCATCATAGAAACTTTCTCCCACCCCTCATCCCCTTCTACTGCCCTTGAGGCTGGAATTGCTATGTCCTAACCTTTTGTAAGGCCCTCTGGGAAAAGAGCTCGTGCAAAGCCATGCTTCTGTTGTCTGTCTTGGTAAGCCCTAACTGCCGGCTGACCTTCGTTTCTCCTGTGAGATGTCTGCTCTTTCCCACCTCCCCTCCCCCCATCCCCCAGCCCCTGCTTCTTCTGTCTACATGGATCAAGCCCCATGGTCAAGGCTACACCACTCAACCTTCCCCTTCTGAAGGGACAATGATCAGGAGGCCTGCACGGGAGGGATGGTAGCTTGGGTCTTAGTAGTCTTGGGTCTTGGCAAGTCACCAAGAGCCAAAACCATTGAAACAGACAGTGTTTGGTGTTCCATGAAGCGTGTCATTAGCCACCTTGGGAAAGATTTTCTGAAGGGGATGCTGGGGGCTGGGGGAGAGGACACAGCTTCAACCTCGTCAAGTCAACTAACGACTTCGGTATTTCTGGCATAGGAGGTGCCCAATATACAAGCAAGTGTGGGTTTTTGAACATCCTGCTGTGTTCATACAGCAAGACAAGTAAGTCCTGTTTTAACACCTGCACAACAATGGAAACCGAGCTTCCTGAATAAAGACTTTCCTTTGACTACGCCATTGTATCATCATCTCTATCAACTGTCTTCCCCATTTGTCCTTTAGGAAGCAAGGATAAAGGCATTTGAAAGTTTATTTCCTTCAAGGACTTCCCTGGTGGTCCAGTGGTTAAGACTTTGCCTTCCAATGCAGAGGGCACAGGTTTGATCCATGGTCGGGGAACTAAGATTCTGCGCCCCGCGCCCCCCCCCCCCCCGCCCCCCCGCCAAAATAAAAAATCAGGAAAAATCATATATCATTGTTGTATTAAAAAAAAAGTTTACTTCCTTCAGCATAAGAACAGAACCCATACACCTCATGGTGTGGCCTCGGTCCCTTGGGGCTTTCCAAGCCACCTCATAGTAAGCCCCCCATTCCAAGAGCTCTCCCTACTCAAAATTATACACCTAAAAGATAGAAGAGCTTCCCGTGTGGCTCGGTGGTATAGAATCCACCTGCAATGCAGAAGACCTGGGTTCGATTGCTGGGCCAGGAAGGTCCCCTGGAGAAGTGGTTGGCTACCCACTCTAGTATTCTTCCCTGGAGAATCCCATGGACAGAGGAGCCTGGAGAGCTACAGTACATGGGGTTGCAGAGTCGGATATGACTGAGTAACTAACACTTTCACTTCAGTTCTTCTAGAAGATAGAATCTGTTTCTTTTCTATGACAGCAACTGTAACTCAAAATAATTCATACAATAATTAACTGGGCAGTGTCTGGCTCACTCCTCCAGTGGACTCTTTAAGGATGCTCATTTTTACATGTTTCTCAAAACCCCACTCTTCTGTTAGACTCCACTGCTCTCATCAGGACTCTGAGCAAAGGGGATCCAGCAGATGGGAAGTAGCTTGGAGGCGCTAGTGAGATGGAGTCAGAGAAGACAGCGAACCCTGATGCCCAGTGGCTTATCACTAGAGGCCTCTGTCAGGCTCCAGCATGACCAGATCCTGCAGAGCATCTCAGCAAGCAAGTGAGCCTTCGCCAGTGTGTGGATGCCACTGATGGAAAAAGAGGTCAAGGATATTACTCATCACTCCAAGTGAACTGAGAAATTGCTGTTTCTCTGCCCTCTCTAGCCTTCAATCCTTACATGAATAAAAGAGGCAGATCCACCTTTTCCTGTCCAGAGACTAGAGGTCAACCCTTGAGCCAAAGCTGGAGGCAGAATTGACCAGGCCTGATGGACAGAACCTTGGGGGTCCTGGAAAGGGGGAGGCTGGGTCTTAGTTGGGTTTCTGGCTCAGGATCCCAAAAGAGGGGAGTTGGACATTCACTGAGATGGGCAGCTCTGGTTTGGGACGCCCAATGGACATCCACATAGCTCCTCGCAGGATGCCAGGAAGACAGGTGCAGACACTGGCCTGGGACTCAGGGATACAATGTAATTGGCTGGCTTTAAAATCCAGGAGTGCAAGATGGACTTGGCTGGAGACCTGGAAAGAGCAGTTTCTGTGAGGGTGGATGGAAGTCAGCCTGGAGCGGACCACAGTGTGGATGGGGACTGAGGAAGAGGAGATAGTGTGTGCAGATGTGGCTTCTCCAGATGTGTGGCTGTGGGCATTTCTCTGGTGGTCCAGGGTTTAAGACTGTGCTTCCATTGCAAGGGGTGCAGGTTCGATCCTGAGTTGGGAAACTAATAAGATCCTACACGCCATGCAGAGTGGCCGAAAAAAAAAGCAAGTGTGGCTGTGAAGGGGGCAGGGAGGGAGTGGTCAGGGGAGCAGGACAGGGCATCAGAGGAGGGCCTTTTTTTTTCCTTTTGGCCTCACTGCACAGTGGGTGTGTGGGATCTTAGTTCCCTGGCTAGGGACTGAGCCTGTGCCCTCTGTATAAGAGGCATGGAGTCTTAACCACTGGACCACCAGGGAAGTCCAAGAGGGCTCTTTGTAATCACTGGGGAAATCTGCTGGGTACCACATGCTGGTGGGAAGTATTCAGCAAAGAGGTAGCTGAGCACAGCATCCTCATCCTGCCCTCCTGCCTGGAGGGAGGGAACTGCATCAGAGCACAAGGAGGGACGTACTGCTGACAGGAAGGACGGAGAAGGCGGGCACCCCTAAGGATGTGATGAAGGGGGAATGTGAAACGTTCCATACCCCTCCACCCCAGCCCCCTTCACTCTCCTCCTCCTCCAGATCTCAGTCCCAAGCATCACCTCCCAAGGGGATCTTGTGCTCAATATTATTATCTTCTAACATCTTTCACTCTATGATAGCGTGTGTCCAGTCTGTCATCTATATTTGTCTTGTCCTTGATCCTTCCCAGTCCCCCTCTACAAAGGGTGGGGCCTAGGTCTCTTGGTACAAAGGCTGAGACCCAGAGCCCAGTCTGGGGCCTGGCAGGTGACAGGGACCTAACAAGTACCGTTAGCTGCCGGCACGGATGAAGCTGCAACCTTTGAGGATGAAGTGCGAATGACTCCTTTACATGGAAGGTTTCCCATAGGTAGACCCCAACTCACCTATACCCTCACCTTTTCTTACCCCACAACACTCACACCATGCTGCAGCCAGACTCCTCCCAGGAGGACTGGAAGCTCCCTGAGGGCAGGGTCTGTTCATTTGCACATCTCCCCTAGAGCCTGGCCCAGAGCAAGGTGCGGCTGGAGGCTGGGTCCCTTTCCCCTTGGCACAGGTGACTCTCTCCTTTTCCAACCCAGCTTCAGCTCCACCATGTCCATGGCACCTTCTCAGACCACCTCCTGTCCAGGGAGCCCCTGAAATGCTTGCTCATCACTATCTCCCCAGCTCACGGGACCTGCTGACCCATCACCTTGCCACACAAGAGGGTCTCGGCTGCTACTACTGGCTTTGTTTGGAATTTTGACCGCATCCCCCACCCACCTCAGCACAGGCTAAATGCTCAGCTCATATGGGAAGGAGATGGAAAAGGGAATGACTCAACAAGGCCCCCTGCTGGCCAGGGTCCAACCAAAGCACTACCATCACTGGAACATCCTCCTTGACATCATTCAAAGGGTCTACGCGAGAACACCCAGTAATGGGCTTCCCAGGTGGGTGCTAGTGGTAAAGAACCCACCTGCCAATGCAGGAGACCCAAGAGACATGGGTTCGATTCCTGGTCTGGGAAGATCCCCTGGAGAATCCCATGGGCAGAGGAACCTAGTGGGCTGTTGGACATGCTGAAGGACTTATCAAGCACACATGCATATTCTTGGACACCCCTGAAATGGGAGCTCACACTGCGTCAAGACAGACTACCCCACCCGTGGAACCAAATTTCCACTTGTTAAAATCCAGTGGGGGTAGTTGCATTTTTAGTTTTTTAAGGAACCTTCATACTGTTCTCCATGCTGGCTGCAGTAATTTACATTCCAAACAACAGTGCTACAGGATTCCCTTTCCTCCACACCCTCTCCAGCACTTATTGTTTATACACTTTTTGATGATGGCCATTCTAACCCGTGTGAGGTGATACCTCATTCAAAAAGACACAGGCATCCCAGTGTTCACTGCACCACTATTTACAATAGCCAGGACATGGAAGCAACCTAGATGTCTATCGACAGATAAATGGATAAAGAAGGTGTGGCATATATACAGTGGACTGTATTACTCAGCCATAAAAAGGAATGAAATTGGGTCACTTGTAGAGACATGGATGGACCTAGAGTCTGTCATACAGAGTGAAGTCAGAAAGAGAAAAACAAATACCACACATTAATGCATATATGTGGAATCTAGAAAAGTGGAACAGACGAATCTATTTGTAGGGTAGGACAAATGCAGATGTAGAGAATGAACCTGTGGACACATGAGGGAAGGGGAGGGTGAGACACACGGGAAGATTAGCACTGATACACATATACACTATCAAGTGTAAAACAGCTAGCTAGCAGGAAGCTGCTATATAGCACAGTGAGCTCAGCTGGGTGCTCTGTGATGACCTAGAGGGGTGGGATGAGGGGGTAGGAGGGAGGTTCAAGAGGGCGGGGATATATTATACATGTAGCTGATTCACTTCGTTGTACAGCAGAAACTAACACAACATTGTAAAGTAACTATACCCCAATAAAAACACGCACACACAAAAAACCCCCCAGTGGTGTTCAGACTTACTGAGCGCAAGCAGGGGCGCCGTTGACTTCGATAAGCCAGACCTTCAGCTCCTCGTCCACCATGAAGTCAAAGCCGAAGAGCTGAAAGCTCTGGTAAGGGAGGTGCTTGGTGCTGATGGCGGGCTCCACGCTCATGAGGCAGCTCCTGCGGGGCACAGGGAAGAGCTTGCTGAGGATGGGGTGGTCTGGGCGGCAAGACCAGGGGAGCGGTGCTTGGATGATTTTACATCCAATGTGCCGATGAAAACTGGCTTTGGCTTAATTCTCTCTTTTAAATGTATTACCAATAGATTATTCAAGGCGATGCAACTTGTTAGAAAACTTTGCCATCACCCTTATTCTGACAAGTAGTGGCTGCTTTCCCAGCAAGCGCTGAGTCATCACGGTCCCTTTAAATGTGGATTCCCCCAACGGGTGGGCTGCTACCACATTTGCTGATAATAAACAAAACACTTCTATATATATTTGCCATATTAAAAAAAATGGCCCACCATTTTGTGACACAGAATTTGCAAGGAGAAGGCTGATCTCATTCATTTCTTTCACAAGCTCCAGTTTGCTGCTTTTAGTTAAAAGCCTTATATGCTGAAACAAGATATTGAAATATGGGACTGTTATTAGGATCAACGACTGTTTGCAAAAATTAGAAGATTTTAGTGACAAGGAAAAGTTGAAAGTGAATCTTAGAAACCATGATGAAATAGTACATGAAGCCTGAGGTCATGCTGCCGAAGCCAAAATCTCAGACAAATTTTTTAACCTCTTTAAACCAAGTGTTGACGTCACTGTCTGTGAAACTGGGGTAAAAATAACACATATTCCCAGTGCTGAGATGGTTCAATGATATAATTACCTAAGGAACTTGTCATAGCTCCTGGAAGCTGGGAGGCATCTAATGAATGTTGTTACTAGTGAACAAGTATATTTTATTAATTTATCATTAATTTTGGATAGTCATGAATCTATTACTTATGAATGAAAAAGAACTCTTATCCAGTACATCCAGTACATCTTATCCAGTACATCCCAGAAAGTCTATGCCATTTCTATTTTATAAAACTCTTCCCTGGTTTTTCCCTCAACTGGATGTTGGGGCAAAATATTTATCTTAGTAAACACAGTATGTCAGGATGACTCTAAGGATATCAGAGACAGCTGTCCTTCTGCTCAGCTGTATATATAGAAGGAAAAAGATGTGTCTTATAAGTAGGTTTTGGCTTATGACTTTAAAGAAGAACTGGGGCTTCTGTATTCTGCATTTTCTGTATTTCATCTCTATGAGAGAATACTCTTGACTTCTGTAATTAAAATGCCCTTTACAATATTATAATTAAGAAAAAATTTAAAATTTAATGGGTTCTCATGATAAAAAGTTTATTACATTTAAAAATTTTTCTTAAATAAAAAAACAATACTAAAGGATAAAGGATAAAAAGTGAAAGAAACATTACACTCCAGCACTTATAGGAAAAATCAGAAGTCAGAACCAAATCAAAACAAAATATTTTTTATTTGTTGGAAGTTCAAGTTAATAAATCACTTTAGAAGAATTTTTTTAAAATATAGTGTTTCTAATTTTTTTTTTAGCTGGAGTAGGAAGTCTGGGGGATGTTAGCTGGGGGAGAAAAAAAAGAACATGAGATCCAGGAGGAGCATTTATAGCACTTGAGTAGGAGCACTGTCTGAGTGGCACAGAACAATGGGAAGGAGGGGGATAGCAAACATCAAATACATCTTTTGCCTAAAATAGGAATTCTTTCTTCAGTATATTTGATTTATCTGGTGTCAGAATTCTAAGCACATATAATCCCTGAAGAAATGGAACTCTCAGCCTTGTAATTATTCTGCTGGACTCTATGTAAGAATTATTATTGTTATTTTTATTGTTTAGTTGCTCAGTTGTGTCTGACTCTTTGTGACCCCATGGACTGTAGCCCGCCAGGTTCCTCTGTCCATGGGGATTCTCCAGGTAAGAATAATGGAGTGGGTTGCCATTTTCTTCTCCAGGGGATATTCCCAACCCAGGGATTAAACCCCATGCATCCCCTGCGTTGGCAGGCAGATTCTTTACCACTGAGCCATCAGGGAAGCCCAGTGTAAGAACACATTAAGGAAAAAGGTTCAGTCATCATGACAGGGTGGCAGCAACAGGGCGGATAAAACAGACCACAGAACAGAATAGAGATCCCAGGAATCGATTCTCGCATAGATGGCCACCTGATTTATAACAGAAAGGGACACCAAAACGTGCTCCGGAAGGGACAGTCATATGTACAGGTGAGCCTGGGTCAACAGGATATATTTCTAGAAAAACACGACACTTAACATAAAACAATTCAGAGAGATTACAGGTCTAAAATATGAGAGAAAACCCAGAGGTCCATCAAATCCAGAAAGGATAAACCATGGAGCATTCACACAATGGAATATGACACAGAAACAATATTGAAAAAATCGGAACACAAAGCAAGAATTACAGTATAATTCCACTTATATAAAGTTTAAGAACAAGCAACAGGTATCTATGGTGATAAAAGTCAGAGAGTGGCTATCTCTGGCAGAGAGTATATATTTTGAGGGAGTTCAAGGGTATCTTTTAGGATGCCTTAAATGTTTTATATCCTGACTTGCATTATGACTAGATGAATGTATGCATAATTTAAAATTCACTAGATTTTTACCATATATGTACATTTTGTGTACACATGTACCATATGTGTATTACTTAGCTTTGCTTGTTTTTCAATTTATATGAACAGGGCCAGTTCATAATTTTTTGCTTGACATTATATTTGGGTAACTCTAGTGATAAAATCCTTCAGGAATAAGGATAAACCAAGACATTCTAAGATGATGGAAAAGCAAGAGGACTTATGACTAGCAGAACTGCTCTAAAAGAAATGCTGAAGTCTGAAGGGACATGAAACTTGGAATTTTAGGGCTGAAGCAAGAGCAAAGGAAACAGCAAATATCTGGGTAAAGGTAAAAGAGTATTTCCCTCTTTTGTATTTAAAGTGGGTTTCTTGTAAACAGGATACAGTTTGGTCTTTTTTTAATCCAACAAGATAATCTGTTACATATTAGGTTTATGTACATCATAACCCCTGGATGTTAACCATTAAAACAAACAAACAAAGATACAAAGAGATACAGCCAGATACTCAAGGGAACTCTAAAAAAGTTCAAACAATTCAGAAGAAGGCAAGAAACAAGGAAATGAAAAAAAAACAAAAAAGAGGGGACAAATGGACAATGAATGATAACATGGTAGATGTAAATTGCATCAAGCCAGTAGTTACTTAAAATTTGAATGGTATAAACACAACGATTGAAAAACGGATGATTCACTGGATTAAAAGCAAAACAAAACAAAATCCAATGACATGTCTATCAGAAGCCCATTTTAATTATACAATAGAGAGGAAGAGTAAAGGGATGAAAAGATACAAATTATTAATCAAAAGCTGGAGTGACTATATTAATATCAGACAAAATAGACTTCAAAATAAGAAATATTACCAGAGATAAAGACAGGAACTACATAATGATAAAGAGGTCAATTCTTCCCAAAGAAATAACAATTCTAAATGTATATGCACCTGACAACAGATCTTCAAAATATACAAAGCAAAAAACAAATAAAACTAAAAGGAGACATAGACAGGTCCATAATTATACTTGGAGACTTCCAAAGTTTTACCTCTCAATAATGGACAGAACAAGTAGAACAGAAAATCAGCAAGAATACAAAAGACTTGAATGACCCTACCAACTGCCTTCCCCTAATGGGCATTTATACAACACCCTACTCAACTACAGCAGGATAAACATTATTTTTAGTACATGTGGAACATTCACTAAGATGGACCATATTAAGAAAAAATTTTAAATAAGTAAAGATAGACCATATCCTGGACCATGAAACAAACTTTAACAAATTTAAAACCATACAGAGTATGTTCTCTGACCATAATGAAATGAAAATTCCTTGAGAATCCCAAATATTTGGGAATTCAGCAAAAATTGCTAAATAACACACAAGTCAAAGATGAAGTCACAAGGGAAACTAGAAGGCATTTTAATAAAATGAAAACAAAAACATGATGGCAAAATCTGTGGGATGCAGCTAACGAGCTCTTATAGGAAAGCTGATGGCATTAACTGCTTATATTTTTTAAAAAATGAAGTATCTCAAATCAGTGATCTGACCTTATACTTTAAGGAAACTAGAAAAAGAAGAGAAAAGCAAACCCCTCAAAAGCAGAAGAATAAAAATAACAAAGAACATGAAGAAATTGAAAACAAAAACGACAGAGAAAATCTTAAAGCCAAATGCTGACTTTTAGAAGAGATTAATAAAACTGATAAGCCTCTACCCAATCTGCCCAAGTGCAAGAGAGAAGATATAAATTACCAACATAAGGTAATCGAAGGATTAAGCATAAGGATTTTAAAAAGCTTCATCACCACAGATCATATAGATATTAAAAGGATAATAAAGGGATATAACAAATAACTTTCGTCCTTAAATTAGACAACTGAAATGGAACAATTCCTTGAAAGGCACAAACTCCCAAAGCTCCTTCAAGACATATTTAACCAAAAGAGAAAGGATTAGTTACCTGATTATATGTTTGATTTGTAGTAAGATACTACTTTCCAGGGTGATGTTCAAAGCACTTGTTAGGTACTGATTGAACGCCTCAAAGAACATTTCGTTCCCTTCTTCATACTTCCCATAGTTCTTTGAGTACTCCTTCTGAATGCAGTGATTGGTCAAGTGGCAGGTTTTATCTTGGAAATTATCCATATGATATGGTTCTGAAGCAGTCCGAAGGACACCCTCTCTATAGAGGTAGATATTAAACTGATGATCCACCAAGACCCAGCTTCTGCAAAGTCAAAAAAACACACTATTTTATTCAAGTTATCCAAAGCTTCTCCATGTTCTATTTATCATCCCCACACCTTGACTATTCTGGGAGGAAACAGAGGAAGGAGGTAGTTTCTAAAATTATACGAGGTTACAAACTTCCCTGGTGATCCAGTGGTTAAGAAGCCGCCTTGCAATGCAGGGGACGCAGGTTTGATCCCTGGTCGGAGAGCTAAGATCTCACATGCCGTGGGGCAACTGAGCCTGCACACCACAACTAGAGAGAAGCCCATGCACTGCAAGGAAGACCCAGTGCATCCAAAAATAAATAAACAAACATTAAAATAAATAAATAAAATTATATGAGGCAAGCCATGACAATTAGCCAAAAGAGCGAATTATCACGTGATGAGGCAAAGAAAACATTTCACCATAACTGACAAGGAGACTTTGGTCCATTCAAAAGATAAAGTATTTTGAAGAGATCTGAGCGGGCTGGTTTTTGCAGTTAATATGAAACCCCCAGTTGCCAAGTTTGCTCGTTTAGTAATCTTAAGAAGACTGTTCCCACTGAAGCTGGTCTGATCAGGCTGGTGTTTAAGAAGCAGTAAGCAAAGTGAAGGCATGAAGGTGAGAGAGTCCTGGTTGGGTGATGACAGCAAGGCCCAGAGCAAGCTGGGGCCAGGGCCATTCAGCTTTTGAAAGCACCCACAACCTCTTTCTCCTTGCCATGTCCTTTCTTGGAAACATAAAGTCCAAAACCCTAAGGTGTGTTAACAGAGGGAGGACACAGCCTTTAGCAGGGTCATGTGATCTGCTGTGTCTGACTATGTGTTCCGTGTATATCTCTTTGCTTCTTTCATAAGCAAGCCCCACACACTGATGCCCTTCCTTTTGGATCCACTAGTCATCTCCAGTAAAAAGAATATTAAAGGGACTTCCCTGGTGGACCAGTGGTTTAGAATCCCACCAACGCAGGAACATGGGTTCAATCCCTGGTCTGGGAAGATCTCACATGCCATGGGGCAACTAAGCCCATGTGCCACAACTACTGACGCCCAAAAGCCCTACAACTAGAGCCTCTTGTGCTCCACAAGAGAGGCCACTGCAGTGAGAAGCCTGCGCACCACAACTCGAGACAACTAGAGAAAGGATGTGTGCAGCAACAAAGACCCAGTGCAGCCATAAATAGATAGTTTTTAGAAGAGAGAATACTAAAAGAAAAAGAGAGAGAGGAAATTCATCATCTTAGTAACATTTTATAGAGAGACAAGAGAAAGAGTGAAAGAAAAACAGAAAATGAAGTATAGAAACTGAGTCCCATTCAGCCACTCAACTTGAAAGTGCTAGTCACTCAGTCGTATCCAACTCTGTGCGACCCCATGGACTGTAGCCTGCCAAACTCCTCTGTCCATGGGATTCTCCAGGCAGAATACTGGAGTGGGTTGCCATTCCCTTCTCCAGGGGATCTTCCCCACCCAGGGATCAATGCACTGCAGGAAGATTCTTTACTGTCTGAGCCACCAGGGAAGCCCAACTTGGGTGACACTGAATGCAGTCCAATACTTTCTCACACTCCAGATCACACTGCTCACCACACACGATTGCATTTTTCCCAGATTCGAAAAACAAAAACTCCAGACGTGGATGCGTTACCGGATGTCAAACTTGCGATGACCAGGCTCCAGGAGCAGCGGGCGCTCCAGGTATTTCTGGATCACGTGCACCTGGCCTTGGTTGTCTATGAAATCCAACAGTTCTGTAGCGTCTGAGGAGATGAGGATGCCTTCACCTAACAGGGCAAAAGCAAAGCCAGATCAGTCCGGTTCATCCCAAGAGGAAAAAGAAAACTCTCCGCAAAGCCAGAAGGGAAATGCTGACAGCAGGAAAAAGCCGACAGGAGGCTGCTATTGGCCAGCTCACTTTTCTTCTCCATCCCTTCCCTCCTTCCATCTCTCACTCTTCTGTCTCCCTACAAAAGCACCTGCATTATCCAATCCCACTCTCTATTTACGTAGGATTGTAAACACCATCATGGCAGGCTACAACCATGAAATTTCATTTTGATGGATATTCAAAATCTGAGCGCTCTGAATACAGGCCACTACTCTTGGTCACTGGTGTCACGATAAAGGTTGTGTGTTGCTTATAACCAATAAACCCACTGGAAACACTATATTTTACAGAAACATCAGTAAGGTTACGGCATGAAGACAAATGTAATAGAACATTCTTGCAGCACTGTAATAGAAAACACTGGATACATTCAAAGTGTCCATCAACTGAGAGATAATCATACTGAGTGAAGTCAGACAGAAAAAGACAAATATCATAGGATACCACTAATACGTGAAATTAAAAAAAAAAAAAGGTGCAAATGAACTTATTTGCAAAACAGAAATAGAGTCACAGATGTAGAAAACAATCTTATGGTTACCAGGGGTGAAAGGGGAGGGGGATAAACTGGGAGATTGGGATTTACCTGTACATACTCCTACATATTGGAAGAAGCACAAGCTGGAATGAAGACTGCCGGGAGAAATATCAATAACCTCAGATATGCAGATGACACCACCCTTATGGCAGAAAGTGAAGAGGAACTAAAGAGCCTCTTGATGAAAGTGAAAGAGGAGAGTGAAAAAGTTGGCTTAAAGCTAAACATTCAGAAAACTAAGATCATGGCATCTGGTCCATTCTAAAGGAGATCAGTCCTGGGTGTTCATTGGAAGGACTGATGCTAAAGCTGAAACTCCAATACTTTGGCCACCTCATGCGAAGAGTTGACTCATTGGAAAAGACCCTGATGCTGGGAGGGATTGGGGGCAGGAGAAGGGGATGACAGAGGATGAGATGGCTGGATGGCATCACCGACTCAATGCATATGAGTTTGAGTAAACTCCGGGAGTTGGTGATGAACAGGGAGGCCTGGTGTGCTGCGATTCATGGGGTCGCAAAGAGTTGGACATGACTGAGCGACTGAACTGAACTGAACTCCTACATATAAAACAGATACTAAGGACTTACTGTATAGCACAGGGAACTCTACTCAATACTTGATAATAACCTATATGGGAAAACAATCTAAAAAGAGTGGATATATGTTTATGTATAACCAACTCACTTTGCTGTACACCTGAAACTAACACATTGTAAATCAACTATACTCCAATAAAAAGTGTCCCTCAACATTAAATAAATGATGCAATATTTTAAAAGAGCTTTGAGATATTTTACATACTATAAAATTCACCCTTTTAAAGTGTAAAATCTCTCACTGTTTCCATTATTTCCCCATCTATTTGCCATGAAGTGATGGGACCAGGTGCCATGATCTTTAGTATATTCGAGAGGTTTGCAACCATTACTACAATCTAATTTTAGAATGTTTTCATCACCTCCCTACAAACTTCATACCCACTAAGCACTTATACCCATTCCTTCCTCACCCAAGCCTCTGATGACCACTAACCTACTATCTATCTCCATAGGTTTGCTGAATCTAGAGACTTCATATAAATGGAAATAAATAGTAAGGGGTCTTTTTTGGTCTAGCTTCTTTCATTAACATAGTTTTTTTCAAGCTTCATCCATATTGCAGCATGTGTCAATATGCCTTTCCACCTTTCTATGACTAAATATTCCACTGTGTGGATGGCTACATCACATTTTTTTCAATTGATCAATCAATGGACATTTGGGTTGTATCCACTGTTGTTTGGCTTTTTAAAAAACTTCTATTTTATATTGAAGTATAGTTGATTTTCAATGTTATGTTAGTTTCAGGGGTATAGCAGAGTTGATTCGGTTATACATATACATATATCTTTGGGTCTTATAAAGGTGCTATGGAGATTTTATCATAGTTTTTGTTTTCAAAAACTTTTGAAAAATGTTTCCATCTCTTTTGGAAATTAGCATCATTAGCCTTCTTTCTGACTAGACTGTGGGTCCATGAGCGCAAGAGAACCATGTCTGTCTCATTTATCTCTATCTCCAAATGTTCATTATTTCTCTTATTCACCCATCCATCTATACATTCATTCATTCACTCAATATATATACTGATCCTCTGTTGATTGTCAGGTGCTATCCTGGTCCAAATAGGAAAAGGAGTTCATCAAGGCTGTATATTGTCACCCTGTTTATTTAACTTCTATGCAGAGTACATCATGAGAAACGCTGGACTGGAAGAAACACAAACTGGAATCAAGATTGCCGGGAGAAATATCAATAACCTCAGATATGCAGATGACACCACCCTTATGGCAGAAAGTGAAGAGGAACTAAAAAGCCTCTTGATGAAAGTGAAAGAGGAGAGTGAAAAAGTTGGCTTAAAGCTCAACATTCAGAAAACGAAAATCATGGCATCCGGTCCCACCACTTCATGGGAAATAGATGGGGAAACAGTGGAAACAGTGTCAGACTTTATTTTGGGGGGCTCCAAAATCACTGCAGATGGTGACTGCAGCCATGAAATTAAAAGACGCTTACTCCTTGGAAGGAAAGTTATGACCAACCTAGATAGCATGTTCAAAAGCAGAGACATTACTTTGCCAACAAAGGTTCGTCTAGTCAAGGCTATGGTTTTTCCTGTGGTCATGTATGGATGTGAGAGTTGGACTGTGAAGAAGGCTGAGCACCGAAGAACTGATGCTTTTGAAGTGTGGTGTTGGAGAAGACTCTTGAGAGTCCCTTGGACTGCAAGGAGATCCAACCAGTCCATTCTGAAGGAGATCAGCCCTGGGATTTCTTTGGAAGGAATGATGCTAAAGCTGAAACTCCAGTACTTTGGCCACCTCATGCGAAGTATTGACTCACTGGAAAAGACTCTGATGCTGGGAGGGATTGGGGGCAGGAGGAGAAGGGGACGACAGAGGATGAGATGGCTGGATGGCATCACTGACTCGATGGACATGAGTCTGAGTGAACTCCGGGAGTTGGTGATAGACAGGGAGGCCTGGTGTGCTGCGATTCATGGGGTCACAAAGAGTCGGACACGACTGAGCGACTGATCTGATCTGATCCTGGTCCCAGAGACAGTGCTGAGTACAAATATGACATGGTCTGACCCTGCTCTAATAGGATCTCTGTCTACTGTACTGCGTGGAGACTCGGGAGAATGGCCAAGAATAGGAGGACAGGGGGCAATGCTCCAGGTGACGGTGAAGGTGACTCAGATCCAAGATGGGCAGTGGAGACGGTAAACAGTGGCTTGCTCTGAATATAGTGTAAAGTTACGCCAACTACACCCAGAATGCTAGGTACTACATGTTTGTTTAACAAGAATACAATTCATTCATTCAGCTATTCATTTCATTTTGTAATTCTCCAATAAAACAAATCCACACCACTAATCTCCTCAGCTCCTAAAGCAAAATGTCTTCTCTGTTTGGCATTAATTCTCTCTGTACCTCTGTCTGCTGCTGAGCATCACTCTCTGTCTTGTGTTGGGGAGGGTCCAGGGACCACCCAGGTGGGATCACCACCATGACCTGACGTGTCCTTCTGCCCAAGGCCTGCCTCACTCCTCGTTTCATGCCAGTCAAGTCCATGACATAAGGATGTAAGATGTCCTCTTGGTGGCCACCTGACTCCAGTCTCCACCCACAGGAGGAATCTGGAATACTGTAGACGATTATTTCCTCTTCCAATTCCCCCATTTACTATTGGAACAAAGCTAGGGGACAGTTCTGCAGAAGAATTCACAGGAGGGGAGGGAGAGGTAGGTGAGGCACATGAAGATTCTAGGTGATGCCCTTCTGTCTCACAAGTGGTGAAAAAGAAGGTGAGGTCCACTGGACCTGGGATAAAAATAAGTACCAATGTGTCAGGGAGAAGGATGGGGGGGAAGGGACAGCTAGGGAATTTGGGATGGACATGTACACACTGCTGTGTTTTAAATGGATAACTAACAAGGACCTACTATACAGCACAGGGAACTCGATTCAATGTTATGTGGCAGCCTGGACAGGAGGGGAGTTTGGGGGAGAATGGATATATGTGTCTGTATGGCTGAGTCCTTTAGTTGTTTATCTAAACTAGAAAATCACAACACTGTTAATCAGCTATACCCCAATACAGAATAAAAAGTTTTTTTAAAAAAGAGATAATTACCAAAATGATGATAATAGGTGTTTTAATTTGTAATAGAGGAATAATAGTATCTGTACACTCTAACTTTCTATAATGAACCCTTATTATTTATAAGATCAGAAATGAGGTTGGAAATAATAATGAAGTTGATTTTGACTCAAAAAAAAAAAAAATGAGTACCAATGGCCAGATGGTTTTTCAAGGCAATCAAAGAAGTGTAAGTTCAAAATGGAATGGTTTTTAAGATAGCATATAATAATAGTTATAGAGAGGGACCATGTCTATGTGATCATTACATTGGCTGCTGCTGCTAAGTCGCTTCAGTCGTGTCCGACTCTGTGCCACCCCATAGACGGCAGCCCACCAGGCTCCCCCGTCCCTGGGATTCTCCAGGCAAGAACACTGGAGTGGGTTGCCATTTCCTTCTTCAATGCATGAAAGTGAAAAGTGAAAGTCAAGTCGCTCAGTCGTGCCGGACTCCTAGCGACCCCATGGACTGCAGCCCACCAGGCTCCTCCGTCCATGGGATTTTCCAGGAAAGAGTACTGGAGTGGGGTGCCATTGCCTTCTCTGATTACATTGGCAACTGCCTTACTTTAAGCCTGAGTTATGACATACCTTCTGCCTTTAGTGCATTCACTCACACACATTTATTAAGTGCCTGAGGGGAAGGTACAGAGATGAAGAATACACAAAGTCTGTGTTTACATGAAGCTTGCAGGATTATGGAGGAGATGAAGAGATAAACTAATAAGTAATAGAGTGCTGGAAAAAGTTAGTGCAGGGATGGAAAATTAAAGCAGGGGAAAGGATAGAAAGCAATGGACATAGAGGCTATTTTAGATCAGAAAAGCCTTTCTGACAAGGCACCATCTGAGCTGAGAAACGAAAAACAGCCCATGGAAGCGCGTTCCAGGTACAGAGATGAATTTAAAGGATTTGAGGGACTCTAGGCAGGCTTCCTGGCTACAGTACAGGGAGCAAGGCCAAGGATAGGGGGTGAGATCAGAGATACGGGCAAATATCAAGTGGTGTCGACTTCCAGCAGGACTTGAGTTTATTCTAGTTGCCTCGGGGAGGCAGCTGGTACATCTTGAGTGGGGAGTAATATGATCATGTTTCCATTTTTAAAACATCACTGGGCCCGAAAGCAGGAGAACTGCTATGAAAAGGCATTGTAATTACCCAGGTTAGAGAGAACAGGAGCTTTGATGTCCAGTGAGAACAGTGGAAATGGCAAGAAAAGTTCTATTGGAGACTTTATTTTAAAGGTAGAGTGAACAAGACTTGCTGATGTGTTAGAGACTGACTGTAAAGCAAAGAGCAGGCAAGAAGGACTCCCAGGTTTGGGGTTCAGAGGCCGGGTGAAAAGTGGGATCATGTACTCCATGAGCAGGCAGAAAGAGGAGCAAGCTGGGGTGGGTATAGTTCGGAAGGAAACGAAAGGTTCTACATCAGACATATTAAGTTGAAAATGCTTACCATTGGGTTTGGGCTTAAAGAGAAAGCCCTCAGCTAGAGACACTTTTGCTTATTTTATTTTACTTTACTTTAGTATACAGTAAGTCCCCTACATACAAACCTTCAAGTTGCAAACTTTCAAAGATGAGAACGTGCGTTTGTATGTCAAAATCATGCAAGGCAGTTCACGTGTCTGGAGTACAATGTCACAGGCTGCGTCCCCTACAGGTGGCTCTGCAGCTTGTCCTTCGTCTCCTACTGCTGATGACCCTTCAGCTGTACCATCTCCCACCTCCTCTCCCTCCTCCATCAGTAACTCTTCTTGCCTGTTCACTCGATGCCAGCCCCTGGTGCCAGCTCTTGCACTATACTACTGTACTTTTCGAGGTACTGTACTGTGAGATGAAAAGTGTTTATTTTTTTTTATGTCTTATTTGTGTGGAAAGTATTATAAATCTATTACAGTACAGTACTATATGGCTGATTGTGTTAGTTGGGTACCTATGGGAAGATCCCCTGGAGAAAGGAATGGCTATTCACTCCAGTATTCTTGCCTGGAGAGTCCCATGGACAGAGGAGCCTTTCCATGGGGCTGCCGATAGTTGGACACGATTGAGTGACTAAGCACACACACAAACAAATTGGGCTTATGAATGTGCTCTCAGAATGGAACAAATTCGAACATGGAGGATTTACTGTAAGTGATTTGGAGATACACATTTCTAGGTCATCAGAACCTAGATATTTTAAATTGTGTAACTAGATGTGGTCTCTATCCTTGAGGATTCAGATTAGAATAGTCACTCACCTAAAGACATCAGTTGAATCTAACAAAGCATATCAAGCACCCCCGCAGGGAAAGGAGAAGGGGCAGTGATGCCAACTCACCTTTGGCTCCGGCTGATGACTTTGCAATCCAAACGTTGCCCTCTCCCTCCTCTTTCTTTCTGTTATATGAAGCCAGGAAAAATTCTCTCTCGTCTGTCCTTGAACTATGGAGTGGTGGATGGATTCCATTTTGAGCTGGAGCAACTGGGGTCTTGAGGTTGGTTGGGTAAATCACGTAGGACTCGGGGAACCATGTGCAGGACTCAGCCAGTTCTGGGCTGGTTTTGATGAGCCTGGCAGACGATAGAAGGTCAGTCTCTCTTCTGAGGACAGTCTCTCCCTCTATTCAGAAAAGCCAGTGCTTCGCCCACAGCTCTCCAAGGAGGCATGGCCAGGGCCCGGAGCTGGTCTCCTTATCCCACACCTCACTCTTGGCCTCACTGGGCAGACCTCCAATGGACCACAGAGCAGCACACAGCTGTTACACACGACCTTACAAGCACACTCCATGGAATTCCAAAGGGGCTTAATGTCCAGAACTTTAACTCCTCTTAAAATGCATCACCAAGGAAACTTAATTTGCAGTGATCCCAAAACAACATATTTCCAACAAATATGCCATAGCCAAGCTAGACCCGAACTAACAAAACCAAGTGGAGAACTGAGGAAACTATCTGGATTACTAGCAAAATACTACCTTGCCCCAACTCTGGAGAGAAAAGCTTAATACTTTGGAATTTAATTTAAAAAAGTATTAAAATACTTTTAGCTCAGCCTGGTTTCAGTGGCAGAGTAGGAATCTTTTTTTGGTGGGGGGAGGGGCAGCCCCATATAGCTTGCAGGATCTTAGTTCCCAGACCAGGGGATCGACCTGTGTCACTTGACTGCCAGGGAATTCCTAGGAAGAGTCTTTCTAATGAAACACAGGACTCTGGTGGTCATAACTAAACACATCTCCTGCCTCCCAAATAACATAACAAGGGGGATATAATGTCAGGCACTTAATAAACACAAGGGCTTCCCTCGGCATCTCCTTCCCAGTGAGATCCCTAAGGGGAGGCTCCAGCATCACCTTTCATGGATGAGGTACTGGGTCACAGAGAAGTGAATTTCCCAATATCATAAAGGTAGAGAGGAACAGGCAGGATGCAAGCCCTGAATTGTTGCCAAGTCCTAACTCTAAAACCATCCTTGGTCCCCAGGAATCAGAGGAGGGAAGAACCTACCCAAAGACACTCACAAGTGTCCCCTGAGCTGCACTTCCTGGTCTCTCTAAAATAGAAATGCCAGAGCCTGGTCTGTAATCAGCAAAACTCAGCTGGTGAGCCAACAGCAGAAATAATGAAAAGAAACTATAATTTGAGATTTTTAAATAAAGCTCTTCTCTGGTAGCTCAGTAAGGAATCCACCTGCAATGCAGGAGACCCCGGTTCAATTCCTGGGTCAGGAAGATCCGCTGGAGAAGGGACAGGCTACCCATTCCAGTATTCTTGGGCTTCCCTTGTGGCTCAGCTGGTAAAGCATCTGCCTGCAATGTGGGAGATTTGGGTTCGATCCCTAGGTTGGGAAAATCCCCTGGAGAAAGGGAAAGGCTACCCACTCCAGTATTCTGGCCTGGAAAATTGCATGGACTATAGGGGTCACAAAGAACGACTGAGTGACTTTCACTTTCACTTTCTTTTTAAGTCAGAGGCAATGGAATTTAAAGAACTCAAAACAAACAAACAAACAAACAAAACCCACCATACATCTCTACTCACAGACCATTTGGCTCTATCTGCACTGTCCAATATGGTGGCCATGAGCCACATGGAACTTTCAAGTGCTTCGCAGCACTTGAAAAGTGGCCAATGCAACTCAGGAACTGAATTTCCAATTGTGTCTAGTTTTAATTTAAAAGTTGAAGCATAGTAAGATATGTTTCCATGAAGCACAACAGTACTGCTTTGGCAAGATGATGTTCCCCTTTGATCACTGGATGACCTAAGACGCTGTTGTTGGAGGGTGGCCTGTGTGTCGGGGGCACATGCTGCTTCTGGTATTAAACATAAAAGCATCACTGTTCTACTTGTGGACAATAGATGGATTCATGTGAATTGTTTTCCAGGCACTGATGAAACATTATAACATGCTTATTATGCTCATAGCACAAGTTATAGTAGTAGCCTTGTTGTTGTTGCTTACTCAGTAAGTTGTGTCCAGCTCTTTATGACCCCATGGACTGTGGCCCTCCAGGTTCCTCTGTCCATGAAATTTCCCAGGCAAGAATACTGACGTGGGTTGCCATTTCCTTCTTCAGGGGATTTTCCCGAACCAGGGATTGAACCTGTATTTTCTGTAGGTGATTCTTTGCCACTAAGCCACCTGGGAAGCCCTAGTAATAGCTAGGTAATCATAATTGGTAAACAAGCATAATTGTTTTTTTAATTAAAAAAAAATGTGTACAGACAAGTTCTTCAATTTAAAACAAAGGTATACTACTGATATAAAATTGAGTGGAGATGCAGAAGCTAGAGCCATAACCACACAATAAAGGAAAAATAAGCACTAGAAGACATTCAAATGTGTGTCACAAATTTCACCATGGATGGCAATTAAAATCTGCTGTGTTTAGGAGAAGGCAATGGCAACCCACTCCAGTACTCTTGCCTGGAAAATCCCATGGATGGAGGAGACTGGTGGGCTGCAGTCCATGGGGTCGCTAAGAGTCCGACACGGCTGAGCGACTTCACTGTCACTTTTCACTTTCATGCATCGGAGAAGGAAATGGCAACCCACTCCAGTATTCTTGCCTGGAGAATCCCAGGGACGGGGGAGCCTGGTGGGCTGCCGTCTATGGGGTTGCACAGAGTCGGACATGACTGAAGCAACTTAGCAGCAGCAGCAGTGGAAGGAAAAATGAAGTTTGTTGTATAAAGGGGACATTTTCAAGAAACATAAGGAATTCGATAAGTGTTCACCTTTCAACAGTCAAAAAACAAACAATGAAATTAGTGGCTAAAATCAGAATTAAAAATTCAACAGAAAAAAAACTTAGAACATTTTTAATACGATCTGAGTTTGTAATTTTGTTCAGCTATGAAATGGCTTGGATTCTTACACAAAAAAAACAGTGTCATTTTAGATGGAAATGTAGTAAAAGAATTTTGAGGAAAGCCTAAAAAAATATTTTACAAAAAGTGAATGGTCTTTAGTTAAGCCATCAATAACTGCCCAGAGAGTACAAAGCATTTCTAACAATATCAAAGATTGAATCAAAATTTGAAAATTTTGAAATATTTTTCCTTAGCTTTAGATTAGTTGGGTGCTAGAAGCTGCCCAATTAATAATTTGTATGTTTTGCCTCAAGATTTCCAAATATATGAAAAAATATTGTCAAATTGCAGCCTAAAATAGAAACTCATGGTAAAGATATTTTCTAATCTTTTATATTTGTCAGATGAATTTCATCTATATGTGAAAAAATAGTTTCTATCATAACAGACATTACTTCAGCTAACCTGCGTTAAAGTCTGGATTTACTGGGATTTAATAGACTGATGTTTGCTTGGTTTTTTTGTTTTTGTTTTTTTTTGCTTTATTGCTACATTCTATTGCATGATACATATCGACACATACTAAAAACATTTGTACTCAGTATGGATAAATTGTTAAAATGGTTCAGTACATACTTGCAAATGATACAATGAAGGATGGAAGAAACACAAGATGATGAGTGTAATGATACTATGTTCTTTACCAATGCCCCTGAGTGAGAGATAGGCGAATTTTACCAGGATTCTTGTACTGTTAACTCCAATTCACATTTTCTTAAGAGGAATGCTTACCAAATCATTCTTTTCAACTATTATTTCACTCAATAATCAAAGATAAAAAATGGCCTTGTGATTTATACTTTTTCACCTATATCCATGCTGCATATGTCTTTCTTCTTTTTTTTTTCCCCCACACCCCAAGGCATGCAGGATCTTAATTCCCAACCAGGGATCGAACCTGTGCCCCCTTGCAGTGGAAGAGCAGAGTCTTAACCACTACACCTCCTGGGAAGTACACCAATGAAAATTTAATGTTTGAGTTTAGATGTACTATAAATATAAAATACACACCAGATTCTGAAGACTTGAATACAAAAATAATATATCTCATTGTTTTTTATATTAATTACATGTCAAACTGACATTTTAGAATTATTTGGTTAAATAAAATATATTACTAAAATAAATTGTACAATGTCTTTGTACTCATTTAAAAAAATAATTAGTTTGGGGGGCTGTCTGGGCCTTCATTACTGCGCGGGCTTTTCCCTAGTTGTGGTGAGTGGAGGCTACTCTCTAGTGGTGGAGCGCAGGCTTCTCGTTGTGGTGGCTTCTCTTGTTGCAGGGCAAGGGCTATAGGGCCTGTGGGCTCAGTAGTTGTGGCTCCCACGCTCTAGAGCACAGGCTCAGTACTTGCGGTACATGGGCTTAGTTGTTCTGAGGCCCGTGGGATCTTGCATCAGGTACGGAAACCGAGTCTCCTGCACTGGCAGGCAGATTCTTTACCACTGAGCCACCAGGGAAGCCATCTTTGTACTCATTTTAACGGGGCTACTAGGCAATTTAAATGATACATGCAGCTAGCACTCTATTTACTTTACTTTGAATCTGCCAGCAACGCAGGGAACCTGGGTTCAACCCCTGGGTCAGGAAGAACCCCTGGAGAAAGGCATGGCAATCCACTCTAGTATCCTGCCTGGAAAATCCCATGGAGAGGACCCTGGTGGGCTACAGTCCATGGAGTCGCAAAGAGTTGGACACGACTGAGCAACTAACACTTTTACTTTCACTTTGGGACAAAGGGAATGACCGCAGTCCTTCACAGGACGCCTGAGAGAATGAAGGAAGTTTAGAGGATGACGATAACCCCCAGCCCGAGTAAGTCAGGTTGCCACGTATAGCATGCCGTAACAGACCACGTCACATGCCATGGGGAGGCAAAAAGCGGGCATGATCCCCGACATCCTCACAGATGGGAGATGGGGATTCTGAGTGGCACTGTCCAAGGCCACAGAGATCCAGACACTTACTCAGATCTACTCATGCCTCTAGTTCTGAACTCTCTCCATCTTATCTTAGCTACCAAGTATGCAAACATAGAGAACATTACTTTTCACAGTATCCTCTGTTTTTTTTTTAAAAAATCCTACCTTTATCTTTAGGAAAAAAATCATAGAATGAACAAGCATTTTATCAAAATTTCTAAATGAATAACCTCAATAAACAATCCCACTTCTACTCCTAGCTCTTGTGAAACAAACTTCTGAGTTCTAAATATGTAAATAAGGGGACATCTCTGGTGGTCCAGTGGTTAAGAATCCACCTTGCAATGCAGGGGACGTGGGTTTGATCCCTGGTCAGGGAACTAAGATTCCAAAGGCTGTGGAATAGCTAAGCCCGTGCACCATAACTAGAGAATCCATGCGCTACAACTAAAGATCTTGAATGATGCAACAAAGATGCCATGTCACAACTAAGATCCGATGTAGTCAAGTAAATAAATGTTAAAAAACAAATAAATATGAATATATGTAAAAAGAAGACTTTATGAAGCTTTGTTCTTTAGAAGTAGCTGACAAATCATGAAAATCCATCACAGGGAGAGGATGATACGTAAGTTACTGAGGGGCAGTGAGTCTGAGCCAAAAGGTGGAAATATTCCTATCAACACAAGTTAGTAAATATCTAGAGCCTGCAAAGCAGTATGACTGGGGAAAAGAGTATTTTCATTGAGTTACGCCTTTTAGTGTTGTCTTATGTAAGTGATGTGTTTGGCTACATACGCATTCACACTAGTCACTGTAGAGGGAATTCTGGAGACCTGGTTTTAGGGGCCCCACCCCTCTTTCATTTATACAGTATGGACTCTGACCCTCGAATGAGTCCAAGACTTGACATAAATTAATTCAACTAATCCTTACAACAACCCTGAGGTAGTTGCTATTATTACCCTCATTTTCCAGAAAAGGAAACTAAGGCATAGGGTCAAATGCTCAGTGTGTGCCACTGTTACAGACATTACGTACATTACAACCTCTTTGTGAAGGATGCACTGAGGCCTAGAGGGGTTAGAAACTTTGCCTAAGCTGTTAAGAAGAGTTGAAATTAAAACCCAAGCTGCTGATCCTAGATCTTAATCACTGACTCAGGCTGCTCCCTTCCACCTTATGATACCACTCTTCTTTTTTTGTTTTGTTCTGTCACACAGCAAGGCATATGAGATCTTAGTTCCCTGACCAGGGATGGAACTCATGCTCCCTGCATTGAGGAGGAAATGGCAACCCATTCCAGTATTCTTGCCTGGAGATTCCCATGGACAGAGGAGCCTGGCGGGCTACAGTACATAGGTCACAAAGAGTCGGACACTGGACTGACTTAATCACTTTGAGTCTTAACCACTGGACCATCAAGGAAGTCCCATGATGCTGTTCTTTTGGCAGCAAGCCATGAGCGAACTGCTCAGAGATGGGCAGTGTGGTAGATACCAGTATATTCTCCCCAGGTGTCCCTTCTGAGGGGCCCCTGGCTGCTGAGAGTTGACTGCTATAAGCATATGTGAACCCCTTCTCTAGGGACCAGCTGCTGCCTAGAAATGCTGGGAAGGTGCGTCCTCCCATAGCCCATGGTTGACCAACATCAGAGTCTAGACTATCAAGGGGCAGTTTGCTCCCAATTTCCATGGAATCAGGCTGAGCTGAGATTTCAGCTGAAACCACCTCTTGGCTTGGCTGCTTCCCGGGCTTCCCTGGTTCTCAGTGAGTTTCTCCTGCGAGCCCGCTCCTCATTAATCACTGCCATGAGAAGCCCTGTCTCAGACTCTGCTTCAAGGGATCCTCACCTAAGAGTTATTACTGTTGTTGAGTCGCTAAGTCCTGTCTGACTCTTTGCGACCCCATGGACTATAGCCTGTCAGGCTCCTCTGTCCATGGGATTCTCATACTGGAGTGGTTGCCATTCCTGGGGAATAGTCCCGACCCAGGGATTGAACCTGTGGATTAGCAGACAGATTTTTTACCACTGAGCCACCAGGGAAGCTCCTCATGTAAGAGACAGACAGGCTTTACCAGACACAAACAGCAAAGTTTGGATAACAATCAAAACTAATATTTGGGGACTTCCCTGGCAGTCCAGTGGTTAAGACTCCTAGTTTCCAATGCAGGAGGCACAGGTTTGATCCCTGGTCAGGGAACTAAGATTCCAGCAATGTGGCAACACACACACACACACACACACACACACACACCAAAACTGATCTTTGATTGCTTTCTAAATGAAAGTATTTTCACTCTTAAAAGACAATTCCACATTCTGCTTAAGTGCTTCAGGATGAAAGCTCACATTTAGGTGACAATGGAAAACACTGGGTCTTAAAGAACACTTACTTCACTAAAGATGCTTTGCGACACAGTTTGTCGGCCCCTCTGTAGTAATTCACCAACTGCATCAGCCCAGGCTCATGACCTGTGAAGCAGAGAGGAGGTTCAGAAAGGAAACAGACCGTTTCTCCAATGGAAAACAATGTCAGCACCCGCATACAGGACAGAGAGCAGCGTGTCATGCCTAGCTCGTCTTTCCCCCGTTATCAGACTGGGTGTTGGAAAGACAGGGATTCTGTTGCCCTGCGCCTCAATGCCCCTTTGCTCAGTTTTCGGCTGGCAATTCTCCCCCTTCCCAGAGTGGAGAATATACCAGTATCATAGGTCTGCCAAGGACCACTGCTGCCTTTGTTCCTAGGGTGGACAAGTATTTTCTATTTTGCCTCTCCTGGATTCCCACTGTACCCCACTCGTGGCTTAACACATGGATTTAATAATCTCTATACAGTAAAGACTCAAATGGTCAGACTTCTGATGTTGCTACCCTTGCTCTCGACAGCCATCGAGGAAGGCAGTAGAGCTAAGGTCCTGCTATTTGCAAGCATGCCTACCTCTGCAAGCTTCTAGGAGAACCACTAACTAGCTTAGGGGGGATGGTGGAGAGGTCGTGTCTATAAATTCAGAAGACCTGAGAATATTCTTCTGTGCATACTCCCACAGGGAAACTCATTTCAGTAGGTTGCACTGCATGTCCCCTCCTCTATAAAACTAAAGCAGAAGGATACAAATAAAAACAAAAGCCTCAATTAAAAATTTTTTATTGAAGTAGTTGATTTACAATATTGTGTTAGTTTCAGATGTACAGCAGTGATTCAGTTATACATATCTCTATATATATTTCAGATTCTTTTCCACTATAAGTATTTAATAATCATACCCATTATAAGATATTGAATATAATTTCCTGTGCTATACAATAAACTCTTCTTTTTCATCTATTTTATAAATAGTAGTGTGGATTGGTTAATCTCATAGGCCTAATTTTTCCCTTCCCCTCCCTCCCCTTTGGTAACCATAAGTTTCTTTTCTATGTCTGTGAGTCAGTTTCTGTTTTGTAAATAAATTCATTTGTACTATTTTTTTTAGATTCCACATATAGGTGATACGTATTTGTCTTTCTCTGTGTGACTTATTTCACGCAATATGATAATCTCTACAAAAGCCTCAATGTATATTTAACATCCTAACAAAATGCACTGAGTTTTCAGCCACACAAAAGTAGAATGAAACAAAGGGAGTTTGAATTGAAGATGCCAGATGTAAGAATAATTCATCTGACAACAGCATATAATCAAATAAGTTTCAGGTGCTAACTAGCTCTTATTATCTCCCTAAGACAGGTGGACTGGTTCACACCTAAACTGCCCACCTTCTCATCTCCATGGCACCAGCATTCTTGGGCCTTTATCCAGCTGGGCCATCTCCTTGGGTTTTGCACTGTGTACAAAAGATAAATACCCCTAACAATGAAGTCATATAATGACCTGGCTGTGGGATGCTGTTTTGCTTTTTTTTTTTGGCTTGCTTTTAAGAAGCTAACCTTTAAAAAAAATTTTTTATTGAAGTATAAGGGTTTGTTTTATTTTTTGGCTGACACTTTTTTAGAATTTCTTTTTTTAATTTTTATTTTATATTGGACTAGAGTTGAATTGGGGCTTCCCTGGTGGCTCAGTGGTAAAGAATCCACCTACAATGCAGGAGTTGCAGGTTCAATCCCTTGGTAGGGATGATCCCCTAGAGGAGGGCATTGCAGCCCAGTCCAGTATTCTTGCCTGGAGAATCTCATGGACAGAGGAGCCTGGGTGGGCTACAGTCCATAGGGTTGCAAAGAGCTGGACATAACTGAAGAGACTTAGCGCGTGTGCACACAGTTGTTATTTCCGGTTATACAGTGAAGTGATTCAGTTATACATATATAGAATAGTTTGCACCTGCTAATATCAAACTCCCAATCAGGATACTTGGGAGTTAAAGTTATACAAGTTTCTGATGTATCATGGGGACTCCATCGAAGGACTGATTCCAACCCCCAGAAATCTTAGAATAAGAGAATGTGCCCAGAGATTGCCTTTTATCTCCCCAGGAAGCCCTCAGCTTTCTCATAAAAACCAAATGTTTACTGAGCAACTGCTGACTTCATGGTACCAGTGTAGGTCTTGGACCTTTTAGAATTCTGCTTCAACAGCCTAGTGCTGAGCCCCACAGCAGTGCTGATGGCCCCTGCTTCCACCACCGCTGAGCCACTGTTATCAGTTGCTTTTTTCTAATTTATTTATTTTTTATTGAAGGATTGTTGTCAGTTTTTAATTTTAGGATTCCAATTTCAGCTCTTTCAGCTAGACACCATCCAGTCCAAAGAAGAAAGTCTGTCAGGCAGGGAAGCAGAGAGAGTAAGGAGGAAATTAAACATTCTCAACAACAAGCAGGTCTTTTTCTTTCAAGGAAGGCATTCTTCTTGCTGAGGGCTTCCTGGGGAGACAGTTTAACAAAAGGCCATCTCCAGGCACATTCTCTATATTCCAGAATTTCTGGGGGTTGGAATCAGCTCTTCCATGGAGTCCCCATCATACATTAGAAATTTGTGTAAGAATAAAAAGTTGTTCGTGGTCCCATTTTAATGAAATTTCAGTAAGGATAGGGTGAACCCCCTTCATTGCTCAGATCATTACAATTCTACAGGCCCCCACCCAACTGTGCTCTCTCTGTAAGCTGCAAGGGCTTATTGTTTGGTCGCTAAGTTGTGTCTGATTCTTTGTAATCCCATGGATTCTAGGCTGCCAGGCTTCTCTGTCTATGGGATCCTCCAGGCAAGAATGCTGGAGAGGGTTGCCATTTCCTTCTCCAGGGGATCTTCTCCATCTTGGGACTGAACCCATGTCTCCTGCATTGGCAGGTGGATTCTTCACTGCTGAGCCACCAGGGAAGCCCTTAGCAAGGACAAGTCAGTTTCAAATGGCTATTTTCATTCTTTGCCTCTTCCATCTCTCCACCCTCTGACCACACCTATTTCTAAAAAACGGTCTCCTCTACTGGAGGTAGGACAGTGCCCTCTTTGGGACGCCCTCCAAGGCACAGATGACTTTTTCTCATTATCAGTCCTCCCCTTCCATTCTTTGGCAATATGTTGGGGTCCCAAACCCAGGGGAATTTTGGCAGGGCGCACTGGCGACCTCGAGTGAGGCTGCAATTCCTGGATGACTGTGCAGTGAGGAGTGGCCGTGAGACTATGCTCAGGTTAATGAGATGTGAAAGGAAGTGATCCGCACAACTTCTGGATTACGTCATCTAAAAAGGAGCCGCTGGTCCTCTCCTTCCCCAGCCCCTTCCTACAGGCGGATATGGAGATGTGGTGCTGCCTGCAGCAACCATGGGCGCTAAGGGAACTCCCTCGGAGAGAGCAGGGCAGAGAATCCAGTGTCACGAAAAATCTGCATTCAACACGCAACTGTGGAAACGTGTTCTTTGGTGGTCTAAGGAATGGTCCAAAATCAGACACCCTTCCGCCCTTCGCCGGGCTGGGTTCACTAGTTTTGGAATTCAGAGGTCTTTTCCAAATCCCCTGACAGTTTATTTGAGTCTTGGGGAGCTCAATCCTCAGGGCTTTCAACACACGCAAGCACCCCTCCCGAGCCCACACAGGCAGGGCGGAATCCTCGGAGGAGGAAATATGCAAGAGGACTCCAGCCAGACAGCCGTCCCCGGCTCGCGGAGCCTCGCACCCCCCGGCGATCCGCCCAGCCGACCTGCCCGTTTTGGGGGTGTCGGGCCCTGGAGAATCCGGGGAACAACCGTTCTCGGCTCCCCACCCCCGGAGAGACCGACGCCCCCGCGGGGAGGGGGCTGCGGGGACCGGTCATTGTCAGGAGGCAGCTGCCGTCCCGGGGGCCCGCACAGCCACTCCCGCCCCAAATTCGATCGAGGGCACGAGAAGACAAGATAGACGCTGCGCCTGGCCCTCTACGGATGCAGTTTTCGATATGACCGAGGAACGAGAGGAGGGGAAAAGGTTTCCGACCTTAAACAAAAGCTCTCGTCCTACGGGTGGAGGGAAGGAGCAGGAGGGCGCAAAACGGGGACGCTCACCCAGTCTCCCGAAGGGTAGCCGGTTCCTTTCTCCCAGCATCAGGTTGAACCTGGGGTTGTCCCGCCGCAGCCGCTTCCAGTGGCCGGTGGCGAGCAGCAGCCGGGACACCTCGGCGTAGACGCTGCTGTTCTCGTCGCGCACCACGAAGGTGTACATGGCGAAAGGCCGCGCGCCCGGGCCGCCCCGGCAGCCGCCGCAGGGACCAGCCGGTCGGGCGGCGGCTCAACTAGGGACCAGCCCGGGCGCCAGCCGCGCTCCCGCCCCGCTCCGGCCCCGCCCCGCACGCTCCGACCGCGCCCCCACGCCCTCCCCCAGCGACTCCCGGGTTCGGGAGGAATGCCCGAGGTTGAAGGCCTGGGCCTCTGCTGGAGCCGCGAGCGCAGCCGGGACGCCGCGCCCACCCCCGGCGCGGCCCCGCCCATCCTTGGTGCGGCCACTCCCACCACCGGCGTGGCCCCGCCTCCGCCCCGTGATTCCGTGCGGCCGGCCCTGCGGCTGGCTGCGCGGTGGAGGATTGTACCCATAGGCTCGCCGGGCACCCTCCTCGGGCCGGCTCCCTGAGCCTGAGGGTGCGGGGGCTGGCTGGAGGAGGGGGAGCGCGGCGGCGGGAGCGGGCCCTGGAGAGGACCGGAAACTGGGGCGGTCCTCCCGAGCCCAGGGTCACTGTCGAGGGGCGGGGACTGGGCGGTGTCGGAGGATCACTTTTCAGGGGGTTTGCTCCAGTAGCTTTCCACCTGCTATTTCAAGGGGACATTTTATGGATTAAAAGCAAGTTCTAAGGCTTCATTCTGTGTCTACGATGCTCTTTTACTCTCCTGCTTAAAGACCGCAGAGAATCAGAAGCATTCCCGTGGCTGCTGGTTTCCTTTGGAGTGAATGCTCCTTTCACCTTCTGAGACCTCCTGGGTGGCGCACAGCCGGGGGTTGGAGGTGACTTTAGATTCCTTAGGTCACTGGCATGGGGCTTCCCTGGTGGCTTAGTGGTAAAGAATCCACCTGCCAATGCAGGAGACACAGGAGACTGGGGCTCAGTTCCTGAGTGGGCAAGATCCTCTGGAGAAGGAAATGGCAACCCACTCCAATAGGCTTGCCTGGGAAATCCCATGGACAGAAGAGCTTGGCGATCTACAGTCTATAGGGTCTCAAAGAGTGGGTCACAATTGAGCGACTAAGGTTGTTGGTCCCCTGCATACAGGCCCTGGGGAGCCCTGAATCTGCTCTGCTCTTACCAGCAATGGGTCACTCGTTTTCCCTTCTTCAGACCGATTTCTCCTTATGAGTGAGGGGAGGGTGGTACTTTGAAGTCCGTTCAGTCCTGATCTCACTCTAAATTCCTTTTAGGAAACAATTTTTGATGCATTTGAGGGAAGGAGAGAGGATTTCTCGCAGACGTTCCTAGACTTCCTTATAAATTACCCACATCAGCCAGGCCCCTCACATCTCTTACTCTTCTTTAGCGAAAGAGCATCCTGGACCTGCTCTCCCAGTGCTCACGGTATTTTCTTAGCATATTAAGAGTGCTCTCCTCCTTCGCATTTTGCCTTTATTCCCAGGGGTGAGTACTTGCCTGTTTTGTGCACAAGCTTCCAGTTGGGCCACTATCTGGAGGCATCACTGGCTGTGAGAAGCTGGCTCAGCGGGGAAACGGAGCAGGCCCAGGAGGGCGGGGGTGATTACATTTCCTCACCCGCAAGCCCCACCCCCAGCAGTCCGACATCCCTGAGGAATGAGAGTTGGTAGATAGTCCCCCAGCTTCCTCACCCCTCCAGTGAATGAATCTGAGGGGAGGCATCCTTCTACACTTTAATTCAAGGTCATCGGCAGAAGCATTCCAGTTGTCCACAGCTGTAACCTGTTCATTCATGCATCTTCTCTTGTTGGATTCCTTCCTTCTTCTGGTTTACTGTCCCACCTCTCTTGGGATCACTTACCAAATAAACTCCTTGCTCTCAATCCCTTTATCAGGGCCACCTTTTGGGGGAATTCAGGTGAAAACATTGTAACTGCTTCTCTTAACAGCCAGTCATCTTAAATATTTATTTATTTGGGTGTGGCATGCAAGATTTTCAGTTGTGGCATTCAAACCCTTAGTTCCTTGACCAGTACTGGAACCCAGGCCCCTTGTATTGGGAGCATGGAGTCTTAGCCACTGGATCACCCAGGGAAGTGCCATTCACAGCCAGTCATATTGACAGTGACACACACTTTCAGCCTTCTTCCTCACTCACTCCTCCTGCACCACCCACTCACCCCTGCAAGCTGGCTTCTCTCTCTACTTCTCCACAGCCATGAATTTCATTAGGACTCTGCTGCTGCTGCTGCTGCTGCTAAGTCACTTCAGTTGTGTCCGACTCTGTGTGACCCCATAGACGGCAGCCCACCAGGCTCCCCAGTCCCTGGGATTCTCCAGGCAAGAACACTGGAGTGGGTTGCCATTTCCTTCTCCAATGCATGAAAGTAAAAAGTGAAAGTGAAGTCCCTCAGTCGTATCCGACTCTTATCGACCCCATGGACTGCAGCCTACCAGGCTCCTCCGTCCATGGGGTTTTCCAGGCAAGAGTACTGGAGTGGGGTGCCATTGCCTTCTCCGTCATTAGGACTCTAGCTGTCTAAATTCAGTCGTTTCTTTTCTCCCTTTTCTTACCTACATGTTGTAGTGAACATTATCTTGTTTGTTTTAGTTTTTGCATAGCATCCTTTATCTGTGATAATGGACTCATTTTTCTGCTTGGAACCCACTTTGTGTGATTCTGGTGGGTTCAACACTGTACATTATGGGCATTGGAAAGTGAATATCCAGGCTTGGTCCAACAGGACAGCTCCATCCCTTTTACCATTGTGATTGGTAAAACATAAGAGAGTAATCCATATTTTCTACCTGAGCTATGGATAAAGAGAAAGACTCTCTGCCTCTCTTTTCCTACCTGGAGTTGCTTAGCTTGGAGATTGTGTGGGACACTATTTGGGGAAAACCCTGTCTGAGAGTTGTTTCCCATCTTCCTTTGCATTAGGCCTGGCCATATGGGTATAGGAATATGGACTTGCCATATTATGTAAATGAAGTGCTGTGCATTTCTTCCAAGTCTGGACCTTAGAATTTGGACATGCCTTCTCCTTCTTTTCCTGGAAGCAGGATGCACAGTCAATAACAGTAGTGGAATGCAAAGTTGTAGGAAATGTATCAAAACTCATTGAATGCTGGGTCATAAAGTAAGCCTCAACAAGTTTCAAAGATTTGAATTGATTCTGAACAATTTCTGTGACTGTGGTGGAATCTAGCTGCTTGGAAATTAAGTAAAACCCTTAATTAAATAGCCCACGAGTCAATGTAGAAATCACAATAATATGCAAATATATTTTCTATCTGAGGGTAATAAAGATGTGGTATATCAAAACTGGTAGAACACAGCTAAAGATGTCCTTAAGTTTATAGTTTGTAGTTCATATGTTAGAAAAAGAAGGACTGAAAATCAACATTCTAAACTTTCACCTCATGAGATTAAAAAAGAATATCAAATCAAACCCAAAGTAAGTGAAAGGAAAGAAGGAATAAGGGAAGAGGCCAAGGAAATTGAAAAAAAAATGTACAATAAAAAAAGTAAGTACGCCAAAAGGAGGTTTAAAAAAAATTTTTAAGACAATTCACATTGTTACACATTCAAACCAAACAAACAAAAATGAAAGGAAACACAAAGAACCAGTATTAAAATAAAAAAGTAGACATCACTAGAAATCCTGAAGACATTAGAAAGAATAAGATACTAGAAATAATTTTTTGCCAATTAATTTGACAATTTGGATAAAAGTATATCTATTAGAAAGATTGATTCTAGAAAAGGGAAGAAGGGAGGGACATATGTATACATATGGCTAATTCATGTTGATGTATGGCAGAAACCAAGACAATACTGTAAAGCAATTATCCTCCAATGAATAAAAAGGGAGCTGTATGTCTAAATATTTTAAAGGTATAAACCAAGCCAATAAGTTGCTGAATAATGTGTCTATCCCTCTACCTTACAAATATACATTTATGAGAATGACCTGGAAGGTCAGGATTTTTAGAATTCTCTGACTCATAGGAGTTCCATGACAGATCTTGGTAATACCAGAAGAGATGGCCCTGGCCCCTGCCCACAGCCCACCTCCTTGACTCCATCCTGCACTGTGAATAGTCGTGCATCATTCATGGGGACACTGGTAGCCAAGGAATTTAAGCTCCACCCACTCACCGAACACCTCCCGCAACAGCTGGTCTTCTCCCACCCTGCAGGCCTAGAGGTGCCCACACCAGCCATGCCATTGACCCTTGGGAGCATGGACCCAGGGAAGAAGCCTGTGAGTGCCCAGGCCATGAGCTGGGCTATTTGGACAGTGAATTCTGGTTCTCAGGTATTTAGACTAATCCAGAAAGTGGGAAGATTATAGTCTTGGGGTGGCCATATCCCCTTGACCTCACAAATATCTCACATAGAGAAGGACTTGGCTAGAATGGGAGCCTCTAAAGAAGGACCTTTTTTTGTTTGTTTTAAACTTTTTATTTTCTATTGGTGTATAGCCAATTAACAATGTTGTGAAAAATTTACATGCACAGCAGAGCAACTCGTCATGTATATACAGATATCCATTCTCCCCCAAACTCCCCTCCCATCCAGGCCACCACGTAACATTGAACAGAGTTCTCTGGTATACAGTAGGATGGACATTTTTTACACGGCCTAAGGTCGATTCTCTGAAGATACAAGTTGCAAAATCCTCAACCACCCTTTCCCCTCTCTTTGCCCTTTGTGTCTCCTACTTGAACACCGAAGCAACTCAAAATTGTTTTACCTTCTACCATCTGTAACATCACCACAATCATTCCATGCTTCCGTACTGCATGTGCCTCCTGGCTGTTCTTCTTGTTTTAGCTCCTTTACCTTCCCTCTTCCCTGAACATCATTACTGGGTTAATCTTTCTAAAACACAGCATTCATCATGTCTATCCACCCATCAGAAACGGCAATGGTTCATTGAAGCCAGCATCCTCAGTTTCAAGTTCATAGCCTTTCATTAAGTCTTCCCATTGGAAATTCCCTACAGTGTCTCCCACACTCCTTCAGCCAGTTTCTAAAGTGCCCTGATCATCATCAAGGTCAAATGAAACTGTGTTTTAATGCTGAGTGTGTATTGAACCTGCCCAAATAGATGAACCAAATACCATATGAATTGTAAATCCTTATTAATCAAAATCTTTAATGAGCCAGCATTTTCTTTCTCATAATTATGCTAAGTAAAATAAGACTTACTATTTCTTTAGCTTGAGGTCTAAGTTTCTCCTAAGCATTTTGGAGATATCCTTCAATGGAGCTGTTGACCCCTTTCCTGAGGAAGAATGCCCACAATGTCCTTCTGCCCCTAGAGAACCTACATTGCTGTTCTCATGATGCTAAGCGCGTGATGTTACGTTCACTGGATCATAAGCTCAAGGACCATGTTGTTCAGCTTTACATTTTGGCATTTCTTGTCAGGCTTTTCCATGGCAGGTATTTAATACTTTCTGAAGGAAGAAAAAAAAATAGTCCTAACTGTGGTGAACACATGATGGGAGAGTTTTGTTTGTTTTTCCAATCAGGACATGAAACTATAAAATGAAAAGCTTTCACATACAGGAAAAGTTTAATTGGAATCACTCCTTCTGCCTTTGACAGACTGATTTCAGCAAACTCTTCCTGGATATTATGCTGTATACAAAAGTCCATGAACCACATAGGTCTTTTTTTTTTAAATAATTTTTTATTGGGAATTCCCGAGTGGTATGTGGGCAAGACTTCTGAAACAGGCGGTGTGGGTTTGATCCCTCATTAGGGAGTTAAGATCCCACATGCCTTGGGCAAAAAGAAAAGAAAAGAAAAGAAAAGATACCTAGAAGCATAAAACAGAAGCAATATTGTAATGTTCAATAAAAGAGTTAAAACATTTATTTGGCTGCACCCCTTCTTAGTGTGACAAGTGGGATCTTGTGGTTTCAGCGTGTGAATGCTTAGTTGCAGCATGTGGGAACTCATTCCCTGACCTTACCCCAGCTCAGCCCACACCCCACACCAGCCAGGGCCCCCGCTGCACATCCTGGTGCTGTTCTTTTAAGGCAGTGAGGTAAGCTCTGACCAGATTACTCCTTTCCCATCATATTCCTGCTGGACCTTGAGAGTGGGATGGGTTTGCAGCCCATGAACACAGACGAAGAGGAGACCTACCTCCACACAGTTCATGGGATCACAAACAACTGGACATGACTTAGCGACTGAACGACAACACATCCAACCATGGAAAAGAGCCATGGAAATAGGACCAATAGAGACCAGAATGTACCCACAATTATGACTATGGAACAGAAGGACTGGAGGAAGCTTAGAAGTTTGTCAATGGTGGGTAATACCAGAATCGATGGGGTTTTTTTAGTTTGTTTTTGCTTTATTTTTATCTTTCAGCTATACTGCACAGCATGTGGGATCTTAGTCCCTGGCCAGGGATTGAACCCTAGTTCCCTACATTGGAAGTGTAGAGTCTTAACCACTGAACAGCCAGGGAAGTCCTGAGAATTGTTTTTTTTTTTTTGTACTACATTTTATGTCAAGAGGCATCTGCGGAGACATAGAGAACAGACTTGGGAACACAGTGCGGGAGGGAGAGGGTGGGACAAATTGACAGAGTAGCACTGAAACAAAATTGACAGAGTATTATTGAAACATATACATTACCGTATGTAAAACAGATGGCCAGTGGGAATTTGCTGTGTGACACAGGGAGCTCAAACCTGGTGCTCTGTGACAACCTAGAGGAGTGGGATGGGGAGGGAAGTGGGAGGGAGGTGCAATAGGGAGGGCACATATGTATACCTATGACTGATTCATATTGATGTACGGTAGAAACCAACACAATTGTAAAGCAATTATCTTAAAATTAAAAATAAATAAGTTTAAAAAAATGTTAATTTGCTAATTAACAGCTTCGACATTTTCGGAGCCACTCTGTCCGGAGAGTGTTGCACTCCTCTATCCTCATCCAGCCCATCCACACAGCTAATGGACACCAAATTGACGCACTAGGTTGTAAAGTCCTTGGAGGATGGCACCTTGACCTTTTCATCTTTAGATCCATCCAAGCACCTCTCATACCACAACGAGAATATTTTCCACTTCAATTGAACTTCTTAATGCTGAGATTGCAATGACTGTGTTGGTATTTCTAGCAGCATGGGTGGTTGAAACAGAGGCTTTGGAACACAGGAAATGCCTTATTCTCAAGGAATGAACTGCTCATTCAATATTTAACAAATCCTTGTTCCAGACTTCACTCCCCAAGGCACAGAGGACACAAGATGCTGCCTGCACAGAGCTTCTGTTCCTGGGGAAATCTGGATTTTCCTGGATGCTACTGAGAGGAATTTTAACTGGAGAAGCACTTATTTCCACTACTCCGCAGCTGCAGTTCTGGGTGGGGGTGACAGTCATGAGGGACAAGAATACCTTCAGGAAACCTTACACCTCACCATTTTTCCTCTGTCTTCGTGTTCATTCAGGGATGAATGCAATGACTCCCATGCAGAGACACAGGAAAATAGAAAAATAACTCAGTGAGCTGCAGTCAGAGGACATTGTGAAATCTAGAGTTACAGGGTACCAGTGACTGAGGTGACACCCATGCCTCCTATTCAGTGGAGCCCACACCCACCTTCTGCCTGGATCATGTTGCTGCAATGTGATCCCTGCTCAGAGTTTACGCACAGGGTGACAGACCTGTGAATAACCAACTTAACTAGATATTGGTGGCATCTTTTCAAACTAAGACATCCAGGAAGTCACCATTTAGCATTAATTTAAAAATCACTTATTTACTTTTGGCTTCACTGGGTCTTCATTGCTGCTTGCGAGCTTTGTCTAGTTGTGGCTCTTGGACTTATTTGTCCCGTGGCACGTAGAACCTTAGTTCCCTGACAAGGACCATCCTTGAGAAGCACTGTTTGTTAATTCATTGTTATCTTAATTTCTTTCAAGTCTTTGCACATAGTTTTCTTTGAACGTACTATATCTGCTTTGAAAACATTGATAAATATAACTTTTTTGTGAATAAACTTAACATTTTTAGTCACTTAGAGACAGTTTCTATTGACTGCCTTTTTTTCTTAAATACCGGTAACATTTTCCTTTTTCTTACATGTCTCATAATTTTTGTTAGAAATTGGTCATTTTAGTGACTCTGGATTTCTTTTTTCTCCTAAAGTTGTGACAAACCTAGACAGTGTATTAAAAAGCAGAGAGATCAGTTTGCCAACAGAGGTCTGTATAGTCAAAGCTAAGGTTTTTCCAGTAGTCATGAATAAATGTAAAAGTTGGACCATAAAGAAGACTGAGCACAGAAGAACTGATGTTTTCAAACGGTGATGCTGGAGAAAACTCTTGAGAGCCCCTTGGACAACAAGGAAATCAAACTAGTCAATCCAAAAGGAAATCAATCCTGAATATTCATTGGAAGGACTGATGCTGAATATCCAAAACTTTGGCCACCTGATGGGAAGAGCTGACTCATTAGAAAAGTTGGGATGTTGGGAAAGATTGAGGGCAAGAGGAGAAGGGGGTGACAGAGGATAAGATGGTTAGATAGCATCACCAACTCAATGGACATGAGTTTGAGCAAACTCTGGGAGATAGTGAAGGAGATGGAAGCCTTGCATGCTGCAGTCTAAGGGGTTGCAAAGAGTCAAACATGACTGAGTGACTGAACAACAACATTTACTAGTCTGCTTGGACTATATCTGCGAAATCTGCCTATCTCTTCTGTGGTGTGTGACCACATACACATAGATGGCTTTACTCAAGAATATATTTTTGTTTTTATTTTTTAGCCTTGTTTTTTTATGGTTTCCCTGTGTCTGCACAGCTCAGTGATCAGCCAGTGATTGGACAGAGATTGTACTCAAACACCTCAAACCAGTTAGGCTTCATCTTATGCTGATGCATTTGTATGTAGACAGAAGAGCACATTCATGATGTAGGCTGTTCTCAGGTCTGTGCAAGTGGTTTTGTTTCTGATGGGTACTTTTGGGTTTTCTATGCTTATGTCCAAGACCTTAGCGACAGTCAGGAGTCCATAAATAGCTTGAGGATTCTTGATCTCTCTTACATATATGCAAAGTGTTAGCTGGGAATGTGCTTGCCCCAATCACAACCTCAACCTCTGGCCAGTAGAAACGAGTTCTTGACTCTCTTAGACTCTCCCGGCTCTGGGAAACAACTTTCACTGAGTGGGATCCTGACAAGGATCCTGAGTGTGGCCATTGTCTGCAGCTCCAAATTGAGTGAGTCCCCTTTAGTTGCAAAAGAAAAGTTGCTAGTTCTCATGGCTTTTCCCTCCCTGGTAGAACTCCATGTTGAAGGGAGAGATGGGATTAGACACAGACCAGAATGCCATTGATTTCCACCAAGTCCAGCATTTGTTCAAGTGTAAACTTCTCAGATTATTAAATGCCTCTGGCCAATTTCCAGAGTGCAGACATGATTGGGGGCAATTTTGTCCATCTTTATGGTTGTTTTTAGGGGAAAGCATTTGACAGTCTCCTCACTCAACCATATCCAGAAGTACTGCCTGAAATCAACTATCCTTCCCAAAGCTTTCATATTGAACTCTTTGAATCAAATTCTCTCTGTTTTAAGTATCTAAACTGATTTCTGTTTTCCTGATTAGACACAACTCAGACACCATGCAGTCTTTAGGAACTTATTGCAAATCGAGGAATGAGTGATAATTTGAATAGGAAATAATTCTCAAAGGTTTGGCACCATTCATGTCCCCCAGTCTTTTGTTTCCTCACTTGTAAAGAGAAATTCAAAGTGAAATTCATAACACTTATCTAATTAAATTGCTTTAGGAAATAAGGAAGATGATATATGGAAAACATCTGGGACTCAGTGTGTGTGTGTGTGTGTGTGTGTGTGTGAGTCACTCACACACACACACTGACCCCATAGACTGTAGCGTGCCAGGCTCCTCTGTCCGTGGAATTCTCCAGGCAAGAATACTGGAGTGGGCTGCCATTTCCTTCTCCCGGGGATCTTCCCAACCCAGGTATCAAACCCTGGTCTCCTGCATTGCAGTCAGATTCTTTACCATCTGAGGTACCAGGGACGCCCTTGGGACTCAATACACACATTAAATACATATTTAATTCTATTTCCTCTCCACTTTAAGACTCCATTTCTTTTGTTGTTCCCCAGGAAACACCAGCCTGAATATTCACTCACAAACCAGATTCTTGCAAAAATCTACACATGAGGGAGCTGGAAAGGAGCCAGGTTAATTAAACTGCTTAGCGATCTTACTTGTAGAAGCCTAATTTCCTTTCAGTTGCCCTCAACAAAACTTTTCAAAGACACACAGTTGAGTCTTATTTTTATGACTGAATTGATTAAAACATTTAGATTCTTTCTCCGACTGTATCTGATTCCTGTTTCTGTAAATAAGCAGGACTTTCAATACTGCAGAGACAATAGACCTTCAATAGTTCTACGCATAAATTATGATGTTTGCTTGTCAGCAATACTGTCAGTGACGTCAGTGACAGAGTCAGCTAACAGTCGGGAGATACCACAGTCTCGAATTGCAGTGTGGATGTGAATCGATTCCTGTGGCTGGTTTTAAAAAACTGGATTTCTTACATATACAGTGAATCCAGTCTTCTGCTCTTTGGCTTAGAGTGTGGAAAGCATCTTCCCATCAAGGTAAGCAAAAATGTCCATGATTTCCCCCTTGTTGGTTCTCTATGGGTGGCTACACTTTCGTGATTGTCAGTTAAAGATGAATCAAATGGTTTTTATGACTCATGCTCTTGGTGTAAGATGGTGTTGGCTGATCTCTAAGCATACTCAGAAGCAGGAATAATCATATTCTCCTTCTCTTATAAGGAGTAATTTTTTTTTTTTAATCTAGAATAAACTCTTAAACTCTTTCTTATCTGGAATAATTTATTTTATAATACATTTTTGGTGCATTAAAATGTTTTATGAACAGAGTTCATACTAAAAATATTGTATGGGTATCCAATTAAAAATGATCCATTAAAATAATAAAGTTTAAAAATACTAAATAAAAACAAATTTTATATTTTAATTTTTTAATCATTGAGACACAGAAGAAATAAGTTAAAAATATTTATTTATTTTCTTTTATTGCTTTAGAGGTGTCATTCTATCATCTTCTGGATTCTTTTCTTTCTATGGGGAAGTCACCTGTCAAATTTAATAGTATTCCTTTAGAGATAGCATAACTTTTTCTCTGGATGCTTATCATTTTTTTTCTCTTTATATTTAGTTTTCAGCAATTGGACTATGTAATGTTCCTACAGTTTGGGAGGGTGTTTTTATTATAAAAATTTTCTTTTTGTTTCCTCTAGCACTTCTTTTTTTTTTTTTAACTTGGTCCTAATTCTTTTTTATTTATTTATTAACCTTTTTGATTGCACTGGGTCTTCGTTGCTGTGTGTGGGCTTCCTCTAGTTGCAGCGAGCAGGGACTGCTCTTTGTTGCAGAGCACAGACTCTAGGGCTCGAAGGCTTCAGGAGTTGTGGCATGGGCATTGCTCCTCCGTGTGTGGCATCTTCCTGGACCAGGGATTGAACTCCTGTCCACTGCATTGGCAGGTGATTCCTATCCACTGTACCACTGGGGCAGCCCAGCACTGGACTTCTAAATGCAGGCCCTGTTCCTCAAACTGTGCCCAGAATTAACAAATTCCCCCAGGAGAACAATCATCTATACTAACTTGTCTCCAAAAGATTCTCCCATCTCTGGAATTTTAATGTCTCTTAATCCTTGCTGCCTCAGCTCTCTGATGTGCTTGAAATGTAATTTTTACAATTTCTTTGACTTCTGTCATAGCAGGGACTTGGACCTGTTGTAATCTATTACATCCTAACTAGAGGGTTAAGTCCGAGCCTTCCTCTTTCCATCTCATTCGTGTCACACTTCTGTCCACAGATGGAGTCTTTCCTCTTGAATGACATCGGCTCCATGACATGCAACAAAGCCATCGAGAGAATCATCTCAGCGATGACTGTTCAGCTTTGTCATCTGATCCTCTCAATGGAGAAAAAAGGCATGGAGAATGAAGTGTTTGCCTCTTTGGAGAAGACGGCAGAGGAGCTGGTTCAAGCTAGTGAAGGGTTTGTGCAAGTTGCCCAAAGGTAATAATTTCAAAGATCCCTTTATTTTGATCAGTTGGCTGAAGAGTATAAACACATTCTTATTATAGTTTCAGATACGTTGGGAAGAAGTCAGAGGTGACAAATAAATTGACAAAAACACAAAGCAAACTTACTTAATATGTTGTTATTTATTAGTTGGGATGTAATTTCAATAGGCAAACATTTCAGAATTAGCTGAGCTTTCCACTAAGAAGCCATCATATGTCCCATCAAACGGTTTCTAGAGTCATTCTTATTTCACAGATTATTATTTTTTTACACTTCTTTTTCTAAAAATTAATTAATTTATTTTAATTGGAAGCTAATTAGTTTACAACATTGTGGTGGTTTCTACCACACATCGACATGAATCAGCCATGGGTGTACACATGTCTCCCATTCCTTAACTCCCTCCCATCTCCCTCCCCATCCCATTCCTCTGGGTTGTCCCAGTGCACTGGCTTTGAGTGCCCTGTTTCATGCATCGAACTTGGCCTGGTCATCTATTTCACACATGGTAATATACATGCTTCAGTGCTATTCTCTCAAATCATCCCATCCTTGCCTTCTCCCACAGAGTCCAAAAGTCTGTTCTTTATATCTGTGTCTCTTTTACTGTCTTGTATGTAGTGTCATCATTATCATCTTTCTAAATTCCATACACACATGTTAATATGCTGTATTAGTGTTTCTCTTTCTGACTTACTTCTTTCTGTATAATAGGTTCCAGTTTCATCCACCTCATGAGAACTGACTCAAATGCATTCTTTTTAATAGCTGAGTAATATTCCATTGTGTATATGTACCACAACTTTCTTATCCATTCATCTGCTGAATGGATGGACATTGAGGTACACGTGTCTCTTTCAATTCTGGTTTCCTGGTGTGTATGCCCAGCAGTGGGATTGCTTGGTCATATGGCAGTTCTATTTCCAGTTTTTTAAGGAATCTCCATACCGTTCTCCACAGTGGTTGCACTAGTTTGCATTATTCCCACCAACAGTGTAAGAGGGTTCCCTTTTATCCATATCCTCTCCAGCATTTATTGTCTGCAGACATTTTGATAGCAGCCATTCTGACTGGCATGAGATTATACCTCACTGTGGTTTTGATTTGCATTTCTCTGATAATAAGTGCTGTTGAGCATCTTTTCATGTGTTTGTTAGCCATCTGTGTGTCTTCTTTGGAAAAATGTCTGTTTAGTTCTTTGGCCCATTTTTTGATTGGGTCGTTTATTTTTCTGGTATTGAGCTGCATGAGCTGCTTGTATTTTTAAGATTAATTCTTTGTCAGTTGCTTCATTTGTTATTATTTTCTCCCATTCTGAAGGCTATCTTTTCACACTGCTTATAGTTTCCTTCACTGTGCAAAAGCTTTTAAGTTTAATTAGGTCCCATTTGCTTATTTTTGCTTTTATTTCCATTACTCTGGGAGGTGGGTCATAGAGGATCTTGCTGTGATTTATCTCAGAGAGTGTTATGCCTGTTTTCCTCTAGGAGTTTTATAGTTTCTGGTCTTACGTTTAGATTTTTAATCCATTTTGAGTTTATTTTTGTGTATGGTGTTAGAAAATGTTCTAGTTTCATTCTTTTACAGGTGGTTGACCAGTTTTCCCTGAACAACTTGTTGAAGAGGTTGTCTTTTCTCCACTGTATATTTTTGATTCCTTTGTCAAAGATAAGGTGTCCATAGCTGTGTGGATTCATCTCTGGGCTTTCTATTTTGTTCCATTGATCTATATTTCTGTCTTTGTGCCCGTACCATACTGTCTTGATGACTGTAGCTTTGTAGTACAGTCTGAAGTCAGGCAGGTTGATTTGTTCAGTTCCATTCTTCTTTCCCAAGATTACTTTGGCTATTTGAGGTTTTTTGTGTTTCCATACAAATTGTGAAATTATTTGTTCTAGTTCTATGAAAAATGCCATTGGTAGCTTGATAGGGATTGCATTGAATCTATAGATTGCTTTGGGTAGTGTACTCATTTTCACTATATTTATTCTTCTGATCCATGAACATGGTATATATCTCCATCTATTTGTGTCATCTTTGACTTCTTTCATCAGTGTTTTATAGTTTTCTATATATAGGTCTTTTGTTTCTTTAGGTAAATTTATTCCTAAGTATTTTATTCTTTTCATTGCAAAGGTAAATGGGATTGTTTCCTTAATTTCTCTTTCTGTTTTCTCATTGTTAAAGTTCAGTTCAGTTCAGTCGCTCAGTCATGTCCGACTCTTTGTGACCCCATGAATCGCAGCACGCCAGGCCTCCCTGTCCATCACCAACCCCCGCAGTTCACCCAAACTCACGTCCATCGAGTCGGTGATGCCATCCAGCCATTTCACCCTCTGTCGTCCCCTTCTCCTCCTGCCCCCAATCCCTCCCAGCATCAGAGTCTTTTCCAATGAGTCAACTCTTTGCATGAGGTGGCCAAAGTATCGGAGTTTCAGCTTTAGCATCAGTCCTTCCAATGAACACCCAGGACTGATCTCCTTTAGGATGGACTGGCTGGATCTCCATGCAGTCCAAGGGACTTGCAAGAGTCTTCTCCAGCACCACAGTTCAAAAGCATCAATCCTTTGGTGCTCAGCTTTCTTCACAGTCCAACTCTCACATCCATACATGACCACAGGAAAAACCATAGCCTTGACTAGATGGACTTTTGTTGGCAAAGTAATGTCTCTGCTTTTGAATATGCTATCTAGGTTGGTCATAACTTTCCTTCCAAAGAGTAAGCGTCTTTTAATTTCATGGCTGCAGTCACCATCTGCAGTGATTTTGGAGCCCCCAAAAATCAAGTCTGACACTTTCCACTGGTTCCCCATCTATTTGCCATGAAGTGATGGGACCAGATGCCATGATCTTCATTTTCTGAATGTTGAGCTTTAAGCCACCTTTTTCACTCTCCTCTTTCACTTTCATCAAGAGGCTTTTGAGTTCCTCTTCACTTTCTGCCATAAGGGTGGTGTCATCTGCATATCTGAGGTTATTGATATTTCTCCCGGCAATCTTGATTCCAGCCTGTGCTTCTTCCAGCCCAGCATTTCTCATGATGTACTCTGTATATAAGTTAAATAAGCAAGGTGACAATATACAGCCTTGATGTACTCCTTCTCCTATTTGGAACCAGTCTGTTGTTCCATGTCTAGTTCTAACTGTTGCTTCCTGACCTGAACCCTTAGCTGCTGCTGAATACAGGACTACAAACCCCAAGACATGTCTTTTTTAGTATTATCCCATATCGCTTTGCTCAGATGTGTCATCAGCAAAATCCAAAACACTGAGAAATGGACTTTGTCCCTTCAGATGATCCAACAAGTGATCTTTGAGCAAAAAGAGCAAATCTGACAGTAATAGATTGTGGAAAACTGCCAGCAGAGTCTTATCATGTATCCACAGCTCACCAAAAAGCAGTTAAGATGGAAAATACTTCTGTTTGTAGACAATGGTGTTGTAATCTCCATCTTGGGCTGACATGGATGTCCAGGGGGAGGGGCTGAGAGCTTAAACCCACGTGGTTTTGGTTTTCCCTGTGGTTAGAAACTATACATCCCCAAGATACATTCCTGTCACTACGTGAAGGCTGTGAAAAATGAAAGACAGGGTATGTCTGGCTCTGGGAAATACTTAGCCCTGAATATCAATTGTAAATCAGCAAAAACACCTGAATTATCAAGACTGTTGAGCAAACTCGGCTCAGAACTTGGTCTCGTATGCACATGGGTATAAAGCTATTGAGTCCCACATGCTGCCAGGTCCCAGGGAGTTCCCAACCTCACGAGATTCATCTGAGAATCTGTCACCCAGCCAGACCCTGCAAACCCATCACTCCACTCTTCCTGTCTGGGCTGTTAAGATTCTGCCAGGGTGTTTTCCTTTCTTATTTCAGCAAATCCAGCAAAGTAAGCCTTGTCTACTCAGTGGGGTTTTTTGACAGTGTTTTGCTAAAGCCTAAAGTTGACAAAAGCTGTAAACACAAGACTCAAGAGTTTATCTGTAGGATAGCAAGGCATGCCTAGAAATAGAATTGGGAAACAATCTTTCCACAATACATAGAGCAATAATAAAATGCTTATAAACAATGACCACAAGAAAGGCACAGGAGCTGTGTAAATAAAGCAATAGAGTCATTCTGAAAGAAGTAATGGAAAATGCCAACAAAATGGAAAAGTGCGAGAAGAATAAAAGTATCAGTTTCTCCCAAATTATCATAGAATTCATACATTCTTGAAGGGCCACAACACTTTACAACATTTTACCATGTTAAACAATTAGCGTCATTCTCAAATTGGTAACTTTAGATGAAATATGAGTAGAGTGTTACATCTCTAATTTATTTTGGTGGATAAATGATATCAAAATAGATAACCATTAGTATTATCTTTATAAAGATAAATAATATTTAATTATATCTTCAGTTCAGTTCAGTCGCTCAGTCATGTCCGACTCTTTGCGACCCCATGAATTGCAGCACGCCAGGCCTCTCTGTCCATCATCAACTCCCGGAGTTCACTCAGACTCATGTCGGTGATGCCATCCATCCATCTCATCCTCTGTCGTCCCCTTCTCCTCCTGTCCCCAATCCCTCCCAACATCAGAGTCTTTTCCAAGGAGTCAGCTCTTCGCATGAGGTGGCCAAAGTATCAGAGTTTCAGCTTTAGCATCAGTCCTTCCAAAGAACACCCAGGACTGATCTCCATTAGAATGGACTGGTTGGATCTCCTTGCAGTCCAAGGGACTTGCAAGAGTCTTCTCCAACACCACACTTCAAAAGCATCAATTCTTCGGCGCTTAGCCTTCTTCACAGTCCAACTCTCACATCCATACATGACCACAGGAAAAACCATAGCCTTGACTAGACGGCCCTTTGTTGGCAAAGTAATGTCTCTGCTTTTGAATATGCTATCTAGGTTGGTCATAACTTTCCTTCCAAAGAGTAAGCGTCTTTTAATTTCATGGCTGCAATCATCATCTGCAGTGATTTTGGAGCCCCCCAAAATCAAGTCTGACACTGTTTCCACTGTTTCCCCATCTGTTTGCCATGAAGTGATGGGACCGGATGCCATGATCTTAGTTTTTTGAATGTTGAGCTTTAAGCCAACTTTTTCACTCTCCTGTTTCACTTTCATCAAGAGGCTTTTGAGTTCCTCTTCACTTTCTGCCGTAAGGGTGGTGTCATCTGCATATCTGAGGTTATTGATATTTCTCCCAGCAATCTTGATTCCAGCTTGTGCTTCTTCTAGCGGCATTTAAATTAAGCTTAATTTAAGTCATTCTGATTTTTTAATATTTTTCATTTTAATTTATCTTTTAATTTTAAAGATAATGTAGAAGTAGTATAATTTTCATTGAACAAATCAAGGTGATCTATTGAAGGGAAAGTAATGTTTAGATGAAAAAAATTGAGTCATATTTTGTAAACTTTTATTACCTTCATTTTAACAAAGTCACTGTTTTCAGTTATTTATATAAATATCCTTTCCCTTCAACAGAACACGAAGGCTGTGCAGTGATAGTCAGCAGTCTTGTATATTTTGTCAAATTTCAGCCACATAACACTCATAATTTCACATATTTTTAAGTCTTGTCTTGAAGATTCACATGTTATTTGATAGTTTATTGGCATTTTTGTCTTTAAAAATGTAAACACATCATACACTCACCTCACTTGCACTTTTGCTCACGACTGTTAGTCTGCAGGAGGGTTCCTGAATTCATCTGAAAAGCTGGCAATGGGGTGAGGAAGCATGGGCATCCCGAGAAGCTGGAGTGGGGATGGGGCACAGCTCTAGGGGGGGATGGAGGAGCTCTAGGTCCAGAGAAACTACGGAGGGACTTTGACTGCGGTTTCTTGACCACAGTACTTATTTATTTTTACTGTTGTATCTTTATGCTTTTATTTGTACATTTTACTACTGTAATACAGACAAAATGAAAGACCAGTATTGGACTGAAAAATTCAGCAATGTCATATCACTTAAGACCTATCTGGTCTTAGGTGAAGATTATTCTCAACGTCACACTCTATGAAGCTATAGCATCGATTATTGTAAAACCCGTTTTAGGTATGTATGGAAGTACAGTATCGTGGATCTGAAATGTTTCTGAAACAATCTCATAAGAAATAGAAATTTTTATTTATTTTTTAAGTATTTGTTTTTCTGCACCTGGTCTTGTTTGTGACATGTGGGATCTAGTTCCCTGACCAGGGATTGAACCTGCACCCCTTGCACTGGGAAAAGAAATATTTTTTTCCCTAATTTTTATTTGGTTGTTAGCTCTGAATATGGCAACTAAGGCTCTGTATAGGAACATACGGATATGATGAAGAATTTAAGAATAGAAGACTTAGAGAGGAGTTTTGTTGTGGTAAATAAAACAAAAGAGGGGAAACGGCAAGTAACACTTTGCTTTAAATGTGAGGCAAGTGCAAGTTCAAAAACAAGAAACGTGATGGAAAAGGCCACTCCAGTATTTAATGAGGAAATATTGTGTGAGGGACCAGGCAGGTTCTGGGTCATTCTGTTCTGTGGGACACACCAAGCACAGGCAGTCAAGTAGAGCTTTACTGTTGTCCTTCAATCTGTCATTGTTTATGGGCTTCCCTGGTGGCTCAGATGGTAAAGAATCCACCTGCAATGCAGGAGACCTGAGTTTGATCCCTGGGTTAGGAAGATCCCCTGGAGGAGGGCATGGTAACCCACTCCAATATTCTTTCCTGGAGAATCCCCATGGACAGAGGAGCCTGGCAGGCTATAGTCATGGGATCACAGAGTCAGACACAACTGAGCAACTAAGCACAGCACAGCACATCACTGTTTACATGCCAGTTACAGGCCTGCCCCGGTGGCTCAGTGGGTAAAAATCCGCCTGCAATGCAGGAGCCACAGGAGATACAGGTTTGATCCCTGCATCGGGAAGATCCCCTGGAGGAGGAAATGGCAACCCATTCCAGTGTTCTCGCTTGGAGAATCCCATGGATTGAGGAGCCTGGCAGGCTACAGTCCATGGGATCACAAAGAGTAGGACATGAGTGAAGCACACACCCACGCATATGACGATTACACTTCAGTGAAACAGTTTAAGAAACAGTAACTACCAGTAATCTAGATATTTCCATTGTACTTCTATAAAACTAACAGGAAATACTTTTTTTAAAAATTGGATCTTATATTCACTTTGTCGTGCAGTTGCTAAATTGTGGCCAACTCTTTGCGATCCCATGGACTGCTGTCTTTTCATACTGTTCATGGGGTTTTCCAGGCAAGAATATTGGAGTGGGTTGCCATTTTCTTCTCCAGTGGACCACATTTTGTTAGAACTCTTCACCTTGACCTGTCTGTCTTGGGTGGTCCTGCTTGGCATGGCTCAGAGCTTCATTGAGTTATGCAAACCCCTTTGCCAGGACAATGCTGTGATGTCTAAAATAAATAACTAATGAGAACCTACTATGCAGCACAGGAAACTCTCCTCAGTGCTCCATGGTGACTTAAATGGGAAAGAAATTTTAAAAAGAGGGGGTATGTGTGTACATGTGGCTGATTCACTTTGCTGTACAGCAGAAATTAACACAACAGTGTAAAGTAACTAACTATATGCCAATAAAAAAAAAGTAAAGAAAAATAATGAGACTGTTACATTTCTGTTTAAAGGCATTAGAATGAGCACAGCTCAGCTGGTGATACATAAATCTAAAGCCTTATGAAGTACTCGAGGCATAATTCATGAGATAAGAAAATGATGAATGAGAAGATGGATGTTAGCTGAGCCTACTGAGGTAATCATTTCACAGTACATAGCAATCAAAACTGTCTTGCTGTATGTCTTAAACTTATACAGTGATGTATGTCAATTATTTCCTAATACAGCTTTTAAATTTTAAAATCATAAAACAAAAAAATAGGTCTTATTGGTGTCATTTAGATCAGCCCCATGAGAAGCCTTCTGTCCTCACGGGGTCTTCCTTCAAACACCAACCTCCCTTTCTGAAGTTTGAATGTTTCCTCAGTTCCTGTGTGCAAAATTCAAAGCCTCTGACATGGTACACAGAAGTGCTCCGAATCTGAACCTTGTAAATCGCCCTCACCTTCTCTTATATCCAAACACCTCTTCGTCTTAGATATGCAGAGTCATTTGTGATTATTTCTGTTCATCACCTCTTCACGCGTTGTCCTTCCTGACTGCCTGGAAAACTCCCAATATCCTCTAAGAGATAACCTGAGTGTTAACTTCTCTAAATTGAATTCTATTCAGGGAGTGCACTTGAGCACCTCCCCTGAAAGACTTTCTTCTGGACCCTGAACCAGCTTTCCCTGCCCTGGAGCCTAACTCAGCCTGGCGACCCACTACGCTGAAGCCCCACAGTGAGCTGTATGTGCCCTGAATAATTTATATCATAATGTCGGACACCGCTGAGCGACTGAACAAGGACTCCCAAGCAAATCTTTTACGGTTGCTATTGCAGGGAATGGCCACAAGGAGGCGGGCTTTTCTCAAGCCCAATTGTGATTACCCGGGAAATGAGCTTTTGAGAGTTTTAATTCAGGGCTGTAATGTACCTGAACGAACACCCAAAAGCTTTTGTGTTTTTCCTGAGTATTCTTTTTTAAATTAACCTTTATTCCATATTATAGTAACGTTGATACCCAACATGTTGTCGGTGGCATGTGAACGGAATATATTTTCTATTTTGCTGTTATTTCTGCTTTCTCACCGTTGTACCCTGATTAAATTCTAGAGATGTAACTTCTGTTTCTTTTTAATTTACCATCTAAGCCACTGGGGAAACCCCTCATCTGCATTAGCAGAACAAAAATAATACCATCAAAGTTAAAAATCTGATTATGAAATAACTTGTTCCAAATTACTTGGAAGTAGTTAGGTCTTTCTTTTTGAAAGGAATGATTTTGAAATAACCCAGACTTTGGTCGATCTTGCATTTAATTTCTGTGTTAAAATAGCAGAGGTATTTGAAATATTCTTTCCATTTATTTTGAACCCTTCACTGAGAAATTAAACCACACAGCACCTTTGCCCATTAGGCTCAGGCAGTTTGATAAAAGAGAATGAAAAAAAACAAGACAGTTCAGATGTCCTAAGACAGTTTGGTAAGTGATTTGTCTCTCAAGAAACTGCGAGCCTTGAGTTCACTGCTGCTGATGCATAATACACCTCAGAAGCATAGAAGGGTCACTGATGTACATACATGTCATTGAGCATTATCTTCTATCAACCAGAGACCAAGGGTTTCAGGAACTATGGCAGGAAGCTCTCACCTCCTGCTGACTCTGAATCTCTGTGACTTCCTGAGCTCTTTGAAAGTGAAAGTCACTCAGTCCTGTCTGACTCTTTGCAACCCCACTGACTATACAGTCCATGGAAGTCTCCAGGGCAGAATACTGGAGTATGCTGCAGAATACTGTTACCTTCTGCAGAGGATTTTCCAAACCCAGGGATCGAACCCAGGTCTCCTGCATTGTGGGCAGACTCTTTACCAGCTGAGCCACTAGGGAAGCCCAAGAATACTGGAGTGGGTAGCCTATCCCTTCTCCAAAGGATCTTCCTGACCTAGGCATCGAACTGGGGTCTCCTGCATTGCAGGCAGATTCTGAGCTCCTTATTTAATGAATTCTGTCCCCTTTCCCTTCCTCCCCGTTGACTGATGGTGACAACACTCCACAGAGCAGAAGGTCTGATCCAATAACCAACTATGGGCTCTTCTCTTCCTTTTCCAGTCCTGCCTTTTCACCTCTTTCTCTTTTCTCTGCTCATTGCTCACCTTTGCCATTATCAGTGGGAGGTGGTGGACAAGCATTATTCAAGTGAAAATGCATTGCTATCCCAGTAGGAACATTTTAATTCAGACATAAGAGCAACTCACAATGAATATAGACTTGTAGAGTTTTCCATAGATTTGTTGTTCAGTCGCTCGGTTGTGTCTGACTTTGGTTAAGGTGGATTCTTAACCACTGGACCACCAGGGACATCCCTGAAAATTTCACTTTTATAAACTGAGATAACCAGTTTGATTTGTGGCGTTACCTAAACGTACAGTTGAGTGCCAAGTCACACAGTTATTTCAAGTCTTAGACACACACAGCCACAGCACAAAGCATTTCTTCATACATCTGCAGAAAGCGTGCACTCTTACCAAAACTCTGGCTTACAAGTTTCAAAGTGATGACTGTAAAACCGCCATCAACGTCGTGAGAATCACTAACAGATTTCCAGCTACACTTTGACAACATCTTCGTTGTCGCCTTGGGGCTCTTGAGAACACTGGGCACAAATAAGATCCAGCCCTTCACCAGACAGTGTTTTTAATGTGCTGAGCTCTGCCTCCCCGGTGCTGGGCAGACAGCAGCAGGAGAGCTCATATTCTTCTTACTTTTCTGAAAGGCATTATTACAGCCTTTCTCTTACCTGAAGATGATGAACTTTTTTTCAAAAACATACATTACAAAACTGTATTTAGTCATCCTGTTTATGGATTAGTTGGAGAAAGTTCTTGTGAGATACATAAAACAGTAACTATGAGCTAAAACTGGTTTATTAATACTTCAAATTCAAAACTATGTACATTAGCTCTATTTCTGATTTGGATCAAATTAACTTGAAGAAATCAGATCATTCTTCATCAGATTGAAGAAATTAGTAGACCGAAAGAGAAAGGATGTTTTTACCTACTCTCTAAGACTCTGGCCTTTAGTTCTGATATTGTAAGGAAGTGCTTTCTGTATTAGCCAAAACAATTCTTCATATTCCAGACTTTAGCTTTTGAGGGCATAGGTATAACCCATTTAGGTGAGAAAGAAGCAACAGAAAATGGATGTTCAGGAAAATTTTAAACAGAATGAATGACTTGCATTTTGCTCTGCCCCGTTTTCCATAATTGTTTTCTGGGCTGTTGATTTCCTATTGGGAAATGTGGGTTTTGAAAATAAGCAGACCTGCCTTTTCTAATTGATTAAATGGAGTGGGAAGGCAGAAAAAAGAACTGACTCTATTAAAACTGACTCTTTGAAGGTAGAAATCTGTGAAAACCCTTGGCAGCTCCCAAAGGTGTTGGTCTTTTTATTTGTTAATAATAACACTTGATCTATGCTTGTTAACATTGGAACAATTAGCTTTCTATTTTAATGGAGGTGCACAGTGCTCTTTGTACTTAATCCACACAGAACATATGAAAATGGCCTGTTCAGTGGTTCCAACGGAAAAATGCTGGCCAGAGGATGCTCGGTGAGGCATGATGGGGTGCGGGGGAGGGGGGAGCTGCCCACTTGGCCTTCGAGCTGAGGAGGGGCAGGGAGCTGGCTGTGGTTTCCATCTCAGCTTCCACAGAATAAACAGAGGCAGGCCAGCAACCTTGGCTCAAAGGAGTTGGGGGACTTCTCTGGTGGCTCAGTGGTAAAGAATCTGCCTGCCAATGTAGGAGAACTGAGTTCAATCCCGGGGTTGGGAAGATCCCCTGGAGAAGGAAATGGCACCCCACTCCAGTATTCTTGCCTGGAGAACCCCATGGACAGAGGACCTGGTGGGCTACAGTCCATGGGGTCGCAAACAGCTGGGCACGACTGAAGGACTGAACAATAGAGAGCTCTCAGCTCAGAGGCACTCACACTGTACCTGACAGCTGACATATGAATTCAATCAGCACTATGAACACTAGCTTATCATTTTTAAGTATTTCAAGTGTTCCCATAGTTAATTTATCAAAGACATTTCATTTTTAATTTAGTTTTTTGTTAAATTATAAAAGTTTACCTTTAAAAATTGAGACACAAATGTAACTTTTAGAAAACTTTCCATGAAAGATTATTTATTATAAAAAAATTACACTTTCTTTGAGTCCCACCTTTTTTCAACCTTGTTCTGTGTAGCTGTCGGCAACTCTTGTCAGTAGTAGGACGGTTTAACTTACTTTTGAGCCCATCAGTGAATCAGAGTGAAAACAATTTTAAAATTACCCTGAGAGGAAGAAAATCGAAGAGTACCATTCATTTTCCTTTGAAGTCTGCTCTGCTATATATAAGATATTTGCCTGTAGAACGCTCTAAGGTGATCCCCAAAGCAGAAACAACTCATGACGTTAATGACCATGTGCTCACACAGCCAGATTATGGACTGTAGCCTCCAGCAGGCTCCTCTGTCCATGAGATTCTCCAGACAAGATTACTGGAGTGGGTTATCATGCCTTCCTCCAGGGGATCTCCCCAGCCCAGGGATCGAACCCCGGCCTCCTGCATTGCAGCAGATTCTTTTCCCTCTGAGCCACCAGGGAAGCCACAAGATTGTCTCAGACTGTCGCCAGTTTGTAAAGGGTCCCCATCTGTGTCTCCTGAGAATTTATGATCATGGGGAAAGGCGCATGCGGCTCACAGCTTCTTGCTGCTCCCCCTCGGGTTTAAATCCTCTGTCTTGCGCTGGGACCAGAGACTTGCGTTCATGATTTGTCTTCCATGCACGTCAGTTGTTACGAGAAACCAGTACAGATGTCCTTGTAGTGTAGAATCTGTCTTTACATTTCGACAATTAGGACTTTATTTTACCTCTGCTCTTTTATTATTCTCTTTGAGTATGCTCTTATTTCTCTGTATGACTGTAAAATTATAAAAAATGTAATTGCCACTAGTTAGTAAAAGGTACCTGGTGCATTTTCAAAAACCTTCACATGCTACTAGTACACTTGTTAGAACTTTTTAAAATCATAAATGAAGTTTTTACTCATTAGCAGTGAAAATGACAGTAATAATAAGAGCTTAGAATTTAATTTTAAGCATACTACTTTTTAACATAAATGGAAAATATGGAAATGGAGATGGAAATGAAATTTTTGTTTTATTTTAAGCATGTCATTACTCAGTTTGCTTTCCTAGTACTCTTGTGACTCGTGAAGCACTTCTGTAATGAAGAATATCTGCTGTGAAATGGTCAAGCGTTCAGTACTTAAGTTTCTGCTGCTGCTGCTGCTGCTGCTAAGTTGCTTTAGTCGTGTCCGACTCTGTGCGACCCCATAGACGGCAGCCCACCAGGCTCCCCCGTCCCTGGGATTCTCCAGGCAAGAACACTGGAGTGGGTTGCCATTTCCTTCTCCAGTGCATGAAAGTGAAAAGTGAAAGTGAAGTCGCTCAGTCATGTCGGACTCTTAGCGATCCCATGGACTGCAGCCTACCAGGCTCCTCCGTCCATGGGATTTTCCAGGCAAGAGTACTGGAGTGGGGTGCCATTGCCATGTTTCTGCTAAAGACATAAGGTCAGTCGTTTGAGGTTAGCATCTGAGGACCACCTGGATTTTATCCTTCTTTTGTATTTCTCTACAGTCGTGTCACTGGACCAATGCAAGGACATCCCCTGATGCCATTATCGTTATCAAGGCACTTTACATTTGTCTTAGCAATGAGTTGCTTAGCAACTGACCTGATGAAACCTATTGGATCTTCTCTCTGTCTTTTTGGAATATGTCAGGAACTAAATGGAGTAGGTTTGATTTTGCACAATATTTTAGCATTCTACCATCTCTGAAGGTTTATAAACAGTTTTATTTATTTGTTTTTGAATAGGTCTTATTTTTGTTCTTTAAACCCAGACTTCCTTGAATGGGTTTTATTTTTGTTCTTCAGTCTTGTGACTTCCATTAGTTGGAAGTCAATTATAACTTTTACTATATCTTCAAGAGATATTATTCCTAATATTTGAAGATTTGTTTCATATATTAGATCTTAGCTCAAACTTGATCAGTCTTTGTAACAAGTCAATTAAATTATGCTATGTCCAAAATATAATGTTAGATTATTGGTAAATAGGCATGATTTCTACCTCTAGCAAAGGAGTTTAAAATTCATCTGGAGCCACACAGCTTTATTCTATACTTGATGTCTCAGTTGGTAAAGAATCTGCCAGCAGTGTGGGAGATCCAGATTTGATCCCTGGGTTGGGAAGATCCCCTGAAGAAGGGAATGGCAACCCACTCCAGTATTCTTGCCTGGAGAATCCCATGGACAGAGGAGCCTGGTGGGCTACAGTCCATGGGGTTGCAAAAAGTTGGATACAACTGAGGAGCTAACAATTTAATTTTCTGACAAAGAAAAGCAGTGTTTGATAAGTGACCAACAAGTACAGTGAGTACAGGGATTCAGGAAGGAAGCAAAAATAATACCCTTGATGTTATTCAGGAAAGGATAACCATGATAGATTTCTTGGATACCATAGGGAGATAAGAGAATGCAGAACTTTCTAGATGGATGGAGAAAATACAACATTCCTGAATTCGTTTTAGGTGTACAGAAATGCATAAAAGTGGCAACATTTGTAAAGGCATTGACTTTTTTTCTTAAACCATTCTAATGCGATTAGTATATAATTTAAGGTAGAATACCTATCTTTTGCAAGTGTTACATCAATGAATAGTTTACCTCATTAAAAATCACACAGTAAAGATGTCTACAGCAAAAAGATTAATAATGTTATAGTTGGAGTTATAGATATTTTATACAAAAAAAAGAATGTGATACTCCAGTTCATATTTTGAGTTAAACCACTGCTTCATTCAGTTAACAAGTAGTAAGTATCTCAAAGAGTCAGACATGACTGAGCTCCCCTGCACACCTCATAAACAGAAATGGCGAAGCAATGTAATGCAACAATGTTTATGGCATATTTAATACTCCCAGGAGGTTATTCACATGATTCTATGTTTCACTTTTGCACCTGGAATACATTGGACATTGAATTTTTTTTTTGTATGCTGAGTTTCAAGGCATTTTGTTCCCCTCCAGCGAGCCAATCAACCCAGAACCATCACTAAAAAGTCACTCTTTCCATTACACTGTCCCTATTATCATAAATCTGGAGAAGGCGATGGCAGCCCACTGCAGTACTCTTGCCTGGAAAATCCCATGGACGGAGGAGCCTGGTAGGCTGCAGTCCATGGGGTTGCTAAGAGTCGGACACGACTGAGCGACTTCACTTTGGCTTTTCACTTTCATGCATTGGAGAAAGAAATGGCAACCCACTCCAGTGTTCTTGCCTGGAGAATCCCAGGGACAGGGGAGCCTGGTGGGCTGCCGTCTATGGGGTCGCACAGAGTCAGACATGACTGAAGTGACTTAGCAGCAGCAGTATCATAAATCAGATAATTCTCTGTGTGTGTGTGTATGTCCTTCTAAATTCTCAATTCTGTTCCCTTGGTTGGGTTTTCTCTCCATGGATCAATTTCCTATTGTGTTAATTACTTTATAATAAAAATTCTCCATAGATGATGATGTAAATTCTCCAGGTTTGTTCTTCTTGCTTGGGCATGCTAAATCCTTTGACTTGCCATATGGTTTTACAGCCATCTTGATAATTTCCACAACAGCTTCTACTGGGATTAAAAAATATATATATTGGAGAATTCTACTGGGATTTTATTTTATTTATTTATTATTTTTAATGAGTGTGGCCACCCTATCAGCAGGGAACAGGCGTTTATGGGTTTAGTTTATTTATTTATTTTTTTAAATTTTATTTTATTTTTAAACTTTACATAATTGTATTAGTTTTGCCAAATATCAAAATGAATCCGCCACAGGTATACATGTGTTCCCCATCCTGAACCCTCCTCCCTCCTCCCTCCCCATACCATCCCTCTGGGTCGTCCCAGTGCACTAGCCCCAAGCATCCAGTATCGTGTATCGAACCCGGACTGGCAACTCGTTTCTTACATGATATTTTACATGTTTCAATGTCATTCTCCCAAATCTTCCCACCCTCTCCTTCTCCCACAGGGATTTTAATTAATAAATCTATGGATCAATCTGGGGAGAACTGATAGCTTTACAATATTGAAATTTTTAATCCAAAAATCTGATATATCCTCTATTCAGGCCTTTAAGTGTTTCCCCTTTAATTTTCTTCAATAATATTTTGCAGTTTGCAGTCTAACTTGTACTAGATTTATTCCTAGGTATTTGGTCTTTTACATATTTTTGGTGAAAGTGAAATTCACTCAGTCGTGTCTGACTCTTTGCAACCCCATGGACTATACAGTCCATGGAATTCTTCAGGCCAGAGTACTGGAGTGGGTAGCCTTTCCCTTCTCCAGGGGATCTTTCCAACACAGGAGTTGAACCCAGGTCTCCCTCATTGCAGGTGGATTCTTTATCAGCTGATCCACAAGAGAAGCCCAAGAATACTGGAGTGGGGAGCCTATGCCTTCTCTGGTATTTGGTCTTTTAGGCATTTTGGTAAATCATATTTAAAATTCTTTTGTTTTCAATTTCCTTTTATTTTTATAAAGGAATGCAATGGATCACTGACGAATGAATCACTGGGCAGTGATCATCTTAAATTCAAATTTATTTTAAAAATTGTTTGGATTTTTGACACAATCACATGGTATACAGTAAATGATGGTTTTGTATTTCTTACTTTCCAATTCCCATGCCTTTCATCTCTTCTTTGTAGTCTAACTGCACTGGTTCAAGTATAATTCTTAATAGAAATTACCGTGGTTTTCCCCTCTCATCTTTTATGTGATAAATCGCACTTGTTGCATTCCTAAAGATAAGCCACTCTTACTTGCAGAAAGTGAAGAGGAACTAAAGAGCCTCTTGATGAAAGTGAAAGAGGACAGTGAAAAATTTGGCTTAAAACTCAACATTCACAAAACCAAGATCATGGCATCTGGTTCCATGACTTGATGGCAAACAGATGGGGAAATAATGGAACAACAGTGACAGGCTTTTTTTTCTTGGGCTCAAAAATCACTGCAGATGGTGACTGCAGTCATGAAATTAAAAGATGTTTGCTCCTTGGAAGAAAAGCTATGGCCAACCTAGTCAGCATATTAAAAAGCAGAGACGTTGCTTTGACGATAAAGGCCCGTCTAGTCAAAGCCATGGTTTTTCCAGTAGTCATGTATGGATGTGAAATTTGGACCATAAAGAGAGCTGAGCGCCGAAGAATTGATGCTTTTGAAGTGTGGTGTTGGAGAAGACTCTTGAGAGTCCCTTGGACTGCAAGATGAAACCAGTTAATCCTAAAGGAAATCAGTCCTGAATATTCTTTGGAAGGACTGATGCTGAAGCTGAAGCTCCAATACTTTGGCCACCTGATTCGAAGAGCAGGTTCATTGGGAAAGACTCTGATGCTGAGAAAGATTGAAGGCAGGAGGAAAAAAGGCCAACAGAGGATGAGATGGTTGGATGGCATCACTGACTTAATGGACATGAGTTTGAGCAAGCTCTGGGAGATGGTGAAGGACAGGGAATCCTGGCGTGCTGCAGACCATGAGGTTGCAAGGAGTCAGACATGACTGAGTGACTGAATAACAAGGACCTTTGAAGTAGAAGTGCGGGTAAGCACACATGGTGTGGCTGTCATTACAGGAAGTCTCCACAAGGCGGCAGCACTTTCGCCTGCCCGCCTCTAGTTCCTCAGACAACCAGAGCCTTAGGGAAAGTGTCTTCCTGGGCTGTGAATTGAAGTGGAACACGCCAGAACAAATGCCTGCAGGCTTGTGTCTCACGGTTTCTTCCCCCTAAAGCTTCACATACCCGACCCCCAGGCTAATCCCAACAGAAACCACAGCACCCAACTGAGGGTACTTGGGTGCTAGGAGGCTGCACTCTAAGGACGGAGGCTTGAGTTGGGAACCCTAGCACCAGGAGATGCTCAGGCTAGGTCACTATTGCCTCCACAATCCTCCCGGCTTCGATCCCACTCAGGAATCTTGTCCCAGTCAAGACAAGCAGACATTTGTGATTTTAAAAGGGACTCAGAAATAATAATAATAATAACTAAAAAGGGGCTCAATGAACAGCACCCTGCCAGGCTGTCTGGACCCTACCCCAGTCCAGCCTTGGGACTCAAACCTACTCAGGCTCCTGGGATGCCATCGAAGCCCAGATGAGGGAGCTTGGAAGGAATAAAGTTGGCATTGGTTTTTCTCTCCTTTCCTTTGACTTCATCCCGATTGTATGTGGGAGTACAGTCAATCTGCCACCCTGTGCTTGTTGTCAGTATACAGTCGTGTGATTCAGATATAGTGTATCTACGGAGCATATTTAGCCTTTTTTGGGTTCTTTTGCCATAGAGCTTATTGCAGAAGGTCAAGCAACCTGCTGAGCATCTGGTCCTTGTGGGTCATCTTTCTCAATACAGTGTTCTGTGTATATGAGGAAGGAAGGAAGAAAATAGTCTATGTGGAATATCTCTTAGAGATGCACATTTCTGTGTATAGGTGAGAGAGAGAGAGATTTCTGTGTGCATGTGGAAGGGACAGAGGAAGGAAGGAAGCTGATAATCCTTGTGGATTATTATTACAGATACAGATTTCTGGGTCTATATTAGTCCCAACCTCCTAATTCATCCCAGGGCCTTCTTTTTTTTTTTTTTTTAAACTCTTGGTTTTAATTCGAATTCTCAGAGTTTGTCTTTGGGTTGTAAATTCTTTCTTTTGTTTCACTTTTTTTAAAAAAAATTTTGCCTAGAAGGGACATCTTGTGTTACTGTCTTCCTTTGGCTGAGTTCTTTTAGGGTATGGTCCTTCTAGAGCTATCCCTGTGGTTACCAGTGGCATAATTTCCTTACTTTGGTTTTGGTTTTTATGGCTAATAGTCCATTGTGTATATGTAGCGTCTTGTTTAAGTTTAATGTGCTGGTACAGATTTTGCTCTCTCTCTGTGTCTGCTGTTGTGAGTCGTGCTGCAGGGCTAGGTCGGGTGCATGTGGATTTTTGAATGGCGGGTTTCTCGGGATCTAGGCCCAGACGTGGGAATGTCAGATCCTAGGCTTAGCCTCTCTGGATGGTGTATTTTCAGGCATTCAGAGACTGTCCTTTATACTGCATGTTGTCACTGTGCCTTCCCACCTATTGTATAGGGGTGTCCCCTTTCCTCAGGCTCTCCTGCCTTTAGTGTTTGTGGCCTTCTGAGGATGCTCTGATGGGACTTGATTTCTTGTTTTCACTTTAATTGCCATTCCTGCATTAGGGATGCTGAGCATCTTGTCCTGTGTTGGACATTTGGGTCTTTGTTTTTTTTCCATAAGCGGTGTGAGGAAAATTTACCCGTGACAGTTGGCTTCCTGAAAGCTGGTTGTATTTGGAATTTATTTCTGCAATTCCTGCCCCCAGGACAGCTGAGGACAGCTGTCATTAACAGATTCCAACGCTTGAGAAATAGAGGTGCCAGTAAGCGCCAGAGATGCAGTTGTAGTTACAGAAAGTGTCCACAAGGTGTCAGCACGTCCCCCAGGCCATCTCTGGTTCCTTGGGCAACCAGAGCCTTAAGGCAACTTGGCTTCCTGGGCTGTGAATTGGAGTGGAACGTGCCTGAGCAATAACTTAAGGGGTTGTGTCTCACTTCCTCCTCCTAAAGCTTCACCCCTCCCCTCCAGACTCATTCCAGCCGAGGCCACAGCACCCTGCTGAGGGGCCTAGGAGGCTGCACTCTCAGGAAGGAAGCTTGAGTTGGGGACTCCAGCACCCGAGGTCCTGGGGACTAGGTGACATTTCCAAGGTCCTGGAAGACAGAGGGTTGGGTCCCCCATCCTTTGGGTGCACTAGAAACTCTGGTCTTAGTCAGGGAAACCAGACAAAAGAAGTTTAAGAAGGGTCTCAATTAAGGTCTTGTTTCTTGGCTGTCTCGACTCCACCCCAGTTCAGGGATGGGACTCCAGTCTGCTCAGGCTCCAGGGATGGAGCAGCAGTGCAAGTCAGGAAGGTTGGAGGGAATAAACAAGGCAATGCTTTTATTTTCTTTAATTCCATGCCTATGCTATGTTGAAGTATATAATTTTGCAGTTTTCTGTTTGCCGTCAGTGTACAGCTGCCTGATTCATTTATGACACATACATACAGCATATCTGTTCTATTTGTATGCTTTTGCCATAGAGGTTTTTGCAGAAGGTCAGCATAGTTCCCTGTGCTGATCATCAGGTCCTTGTGGAGTATCCAGTATAGACACAAATTTCTGTGTATGTGTTATTCCCAGTTCAGTTCAGTCACTCAGTCATGTCCGACTCTTTGCAACCCATGAACCGCAGCACGCCAGGCCTCCCTGTCCACCACCAACTCCCGGAGTCCACCCAAACCCATGTCCATTGAGTTGGTGATGCCATCCAACCATCATATGCTCTATCGTCCCCTTCTCCTCTTGCCCTCAATCTTTCCCAGCATCAGGGTCTTTTTCAATGAGTCAACTCTTCGCGTGAGGTGGCAAAAGTATTGGAGTTTCAGCTTCAGCATCAGTCCTTCCAAAGAATATTCAGGACTGATCTCCTCTAGGATGGACTGGTAGGATCTCCTTGCAGTCCAAGGGACCCTCAAGAGTCTTCTCCAACACCACAGATCAAAAGCATCAATTCTTTGGTGCTCAGCTTTCTTTATAGTCCAACTCTCACATCCACACATGACCACTGGAAAAACCATAGCCTTGACTAGATGGACCTTTGTTGGCAACGTAATGTCTCTGCTTTTGAATATGCTATCTAGGTTGGTCATAACTTTTCTTCCAAGGAATAAGTGTCTTTTAATTTCATGGCTGCAGTCACCATCTGCAGTGATTTTGGAGCCCCCCAAAATCAAGTCTGACACTGTTTCCACCATTTCCCCATCTATTTGCCATGAAGTGATGAAACCAGATGCCATGATCTTAGTTTTCTGAATGTTGAGCTTTAAGCCAACTTTTTCACTCTCCTCTTTCACTTTCATTAAGAGGCTCTTCAGTTCTTCTTCACTTTTTGCCATAAGGGTGGTATTATCTGCATATCTCAGGTTATTGATATTTCTCCCGGCAATCTTGATTCCAGCTTGTGCTTCCTCCAGCCCAGCGTTTCTCATGATGTACTCCGCATAGAAGTTAAATAAGCAGGGTGACAATATACAGCCTTGATGTACTGCTTTTCCTCAACCTCCTAATTAATTCCTTGGCCTTTCCTTTTTTATTTTTTAAAAATTCTTGTGTTTGAATTTTTAGCCAATTTTTGTGTTGTAATTTAATTCCTTTGTATCTCTTTTTAAATTTTGCCTAGAAGGCACATCATATGCTCTTGTCTTCGCCTGTCCGGCTGATTTCTCTTAGTATGTGATCCTCCAGCGTCCATTTCTCTGGCTACAAGTGGAATACTTGCATAATTTCAGGGCCATTTTTCATTGCTGAAGACTAGTCCATTGCCTATAAGTACCAGGTCTTTTTAAAGCTTTAATCTAACTGTGGACATTTTGCTGGCTCTGTCTTAACTCTTATAAGTAGTGCTCAAGTGAATGTCGGGGTGCATGTGACTTTTTGAATAATGGTTTTCTCAGGATATAGGCCCAGGTGTGGGAGTGTCAGATCCTAGGGTTAGCTCTCTTGAGAATTTTTTTTTCTGCCGTGCAGAAGCTGTCAGTTCTAGTGGCTATTGCTAGTGTTCCTTCCGCAGACCATGTGAGGGGTTTCCCATTCCTCTCTGCTCTCTCTCGCATATATGGTTTTAGACTTGTGAGAATGACCATTCTGACTGGTGGGATTTGATTTCTTGTTGTCGTTTTGATTAGCATTCCTCCTGCAATAATTAGGGGTGCTGAGCATCTTGTTTTGTGGTGGTTAGGGTTTTTTTTCTTTCATTTATTTTATTTTTTATTTTAGGAATGTGTGGAAAGTTTACGTTTCAATTGTAATCTTGCAAGTTGGGTGTGTTTACAATTTATTTCTCTAATATTTACCCCAGGACCTTGCTGGAGGCAAGCTGTCAATGACAGCACCCCTGCCCCCTTGTGAATTGGAGGTGCTGGTAACCGCCTTTGGTCAAGTTGTAGTTACAGAAAATGTCCACAAGTCGGCAGCACTTTTTTGATGCTCAGTTCAGTCAATTCAGTTCAGTCGCTCGCTTGTGTCCAACTCTTTGCGACCCCATGAATTGCAGAACTCCAGGCCTCCCTGTCCATCACCAACTCCCGGAGTTTACTCAAACTCACGTCCATCGAGTTGGTGATGCCATCCAGCTGTCTCATCCTCTACCGTTCCCTTCTCCTCCTGCCCCCAATCCCTCCCAGCATCAGAGTCTTTTCCAATGAGTCAACTCTTCGCATGAGGTGGCCAAAGTACTGGAGTTTCAGCTTTAGCATCATTCCTTCCAAAGAAATCCCAGGGCTGATCTCCTTCAGAATGGACCGGTTGGATCTCCTTGCAGTCCAAGGGACTCTCAAGAGTCTTCTCCAACACCACAGTTCAAAAGCATCAATTCTTCACCGCTCAGCCTTCTTCACAGTCCAACTCTCACATCCATACATGACCACTGGAAAAACCATAGCTCACTCCGGGGCAAACAGAACCTTAGGGAAAGTTGGCTTCCAGGGTTGTGAAACAGAGTAGAATGTGCCTGAATGAAAATTTAAGGCCTTCTGTCTCTACTTTTTCACCATAAAGCATCACACACACACACACACACCCATGGCTTCCAAACTAATCCCAGTGGGAGCCACAGCACCTTGCTGACTGTGCTTCAGTGCCTAGGAGTCTGCACTCTCAGGAAGGAGGCTTGAGCTGGGAGCTCCAGCACCAGGAGACGTGGAGGTTAGGTGACTATTGCCCCAAGGTCTTCAAGGACTCGATCCCACTCGGGTCTCTGGTCCCAACCAGAGCACAGCAGACTCTATAGGCTTAAAAAGGGCTCAGTGAACACCCTGCCAGGCTGTCACAAAAACACAGCAGCCTAGCCTGGAGACGCAAGCCTGCACAGGCTCCAGGATGGATCACACTCCAAGTCAAGGAGGTCAGAGGGAATAAAGCAGGCATTGTTTTTCTTTCTTTTTCTTTGACATTATGCTGATGCTATGTTGGAGGATAGTCGATTTGCAGTATTGTGCTTGTCCTCAGTGTATAGCCGCTGGATTCAGGTATAAGGTATCCATGGTGTATATATATTGCGTTTTTGGACTTTTAACCGTAGAAGGTCGAAAAGAGTGCCAAGTGTCAGGTCCTTGTGAATTCTGCATCTCAGATACACTTTTCCGTGTACATAAAGAAGGAAGTTAGGAGATAGTTTTTGTGGATTATCTCTTAGAGATACAGATTTCTGTCTTTAGAGATACAGATTGCTGTCTATATATGGAAGGAAAATAGAAAGGAAGGAAGGGGATAATCACTGTACATTATCTATTACAAGACAGATTTCTTGTGTACGTAGGCACAGACATCCTAATTCATTCCTGGGCCATCACTTACGTTTCTCTGGAACCCTTCGTTTGACTTTGAATTCTCAGTCTCGTTTTGGGTTGTAAGCTTGTCACTTTGTATGTCTACATTTATTTTGCCTGGAAGGCACCTCATATACTGGGTCTTCCTCTGCCTGACAGACTTCCCTTAGTATGATCCTTCAAGGACCATCCCTGTGGCTACTACTGTCATAATTACCTAATTTCAGTGATGGTTTTTATGAGTGAGAAATAGTCTACTGTATATATGTACCACACCTTGTTTCAGCTTTAATCCCTCGTTGGAGATTTGCTGGTAGTATGTCTTGGCTCTCGGAAGCCGTGCTGAAGCTTTGTTGGGGTGTCCGTGCCTTTTGATCAATGGCTTTCTCAGGATACAGACCAAGGTGTGGGAATGTCAGATCCTTGTTTTAATCTCTCTGACAGCATATTTTCAGGCATTCAGAAACTGTCCCAGAGACAGTTTAGGGGGATTCTTTCTCCTCCAGGCGCTCTCCCGCATTTATCAGTTGTAGATTGGCGATGATGACCACTGTGACTGATGGGGTTTGATTCCCATTGTCGTTTTGAATGGCAGTCCTCCAGCAACTAGGGTTCCTTAGTATCTTGTCCTGTTGGGGAGGTTTGATTTTGTCAGGCTTTTTTTTTTTCCCCCTAAAAGGTTGTCAGGAGAATTTGCCTTTGACAATTGGGTTACTGAAAGTCGTCTGTGGTTGGAATTTATTTCTCCATTACCTGCCCCATGACATTTCCCGAGGCAGATAATGTTGATTTCTGTCATTAACAGAAATCCAGCCCTCGTGATGTGAGTTGCCAGTGAACACTGGAGAAAATGTTGTAGTTACAGAAAATGTCCACAAGGCGGCAGCATTATTCAGGCCTACATTTGATCCCTGGGGTAACCAAAACCTTAGGGAAAGTTCGCTTCTTGGGCAGTGAAATGTGCCTGAGCTAACCTGAAAGGGCTTGAGTCTCAGTAATCTTTCTCCCTAAAGCATCACACAAACAGCCTGTCCGGGCTAATCTTCCCAGGACCGCAGTACACTGCCGAGGTGCTTAGGTGCTAGTGCTAGGAGGCTGCACTCTGAGGAATGAGGCTTGAGCTGGGATCCCCAGCACCAGGAGAGGTCGAGGCTAGCTGAACTTTGCCTTCAAATCCCTTGAGGCCTTGATACCACATGGGACTCTGGTCCCAGCCAGAACATAGGAGACAGTAGACCTTTTAAAGGGTCAACCAAGGGCACCTTGCCAGGCTGTGTCAACCATACCCTGTTCACCAGTGGGACAGAAGCCTGTCCAGGCTCCAGGGAACGTGATAGCATCCCACGTCAGGGAGGTCGGAGATAAGAGAGTGCGCACAGCTTTCCTCTCCTTTTTACCATCTTGTCGATGCTGCCGTGCAGTACACTCGATTTGCAATCTCCTGGTTTTTGCCCGCGTACAGCCTCCTGACTCAGGCATACGTATTTATGCGGTGGGATCTCTCTCTTTTTTTTTTTTTTGCCATATAAGGATGAGAAGAGTCCCGAACATCAGGTCCTTCTGAATTATCTATCTCAGTTATACTTTTCTGTGTATACATAGAAAAAACTTAGGAGATAATTATTGTGGATCATCTCTCAGAGTTACAGATTTCTGCATATCTGTGCAAGGAAGGTAGAGATCGAAGGAGAGAAAAGAATATACCTTGTGGATTTTCTATTAAAGATTCACATTTCTTGTCTATGAGGATAAGGACTTCCTAACTCATTCAAGGCCCTTCATCACACATTCTTTTTTTCCTGGAAGCCTTTGTTTGTCTTTGAATTCTCTGAGTCTCTTTGTGGATTGTAAATTTTTTGCCTTGTATGCCTATTTTTCTTCTGCTGGGAAGGTATATCCTATACCATAGTCTTCCTCTGCCTGACTGACTTCCCTGTGCCTATGATCCTTCAGGGTCCATCTGTGGCTAACAGTGTCCTTATTCCTTAATGTAAGTGTTTTTAATGAGTGAGAAATAGTCTACTGTATATATGTACCACATCTTGTTCCAGCTTTAACCCCCTTGTTGGAGATTTTTCTGGTTGTGTGTCTTTGTTATTGGAAGTGTAACCCGGAAGGGTTAATTTTAAATGTACACTGGGTCTGCTTCTGTGACTTTAGCCCTTTTTGTGACAGTAAGCAAACAAAACGGCCTGCCACCTGAGCCGCCCACCTGTGAAGGACTGCAGGAAGTGAAACTAACACATTCCCCTGCCTGAGGCTTGCCATTCGAGGGGACATTTGCAAGGATTGAATAGTCTTTTTTTCTTTATTATCTCACCTCCCTCCATAAAAGGACCTGGCAACCAGGCCCTGACAAGATGATTATTTTGGGGTGCTAGCCTGCTTTCTTCTCAGTCAGCTGGCTCCCCGATTAAAGTCTCTTCCTTGCCTCAACACCTCAGCTCTCAATGAATTCATTGGCCTGTTGTGCGGCAATCGGTAAAAATTCGGCTTAGCCTGCCAGAAGCCTTCCTACTCGTGGCTAGCTGGCCCCAATTAGGGAATATAAGGGCAAGACCCTAGAAGCTGCTGGGACAATTTGTTGTCCGAGGTTCTTTCCTTCAGGATTCCCTGAAGCAGCGCCAGCTGCCCCCAGGGCTTGGCAGCTGAGACAAGGAACGGACAAACTTCTAGAGTCAAACTCGGTTTGTAAGAGAAGTCTATCCAATTCTACAGCGTGTTCAGCCAGTTCGTTTGTTTTGTGTGTCCTTCTGTGTTAAGAGCCTATGGGCTTGATTCTGGAGGGTAAGTCACTCAGGTGTGCACACCAGGAACATTTTTCCCCCCTAAATCTGGGCTTTTCCTTTACAGGACAAGCCAATTTGGTTGGGGTACCCATTTGCAGAGGTGGGTTATTGTTGGACTCTATCCTGAAGTGGTTCATTGGGAATGAGTTCTCATGGAGCAAGCCCACCCTCAGTTCAGTCACTCAGTAATGTCGTACTCTTTGCGACCCCATGGACTGCAGCACACCAGGCTTCCCTGTCCCTCACCAACTCCCAGAGCTTGCTCAAATTCACATCCATCCAGTCAGTGATGACATATAACCATCTCATCCTCTGTCATCCCCTTCTCTTCCTGCCTTCAATCTTTCCCAGGATCAGGGTCTTTTTCCAATGAGTCCGTTCTTCACATTAGGTGGTCAAAGTACTGGAGCTTCAGCTTCAGCCAGTCCTTCCAATGAATATTCAGGACTGATTTCCTTTGGGATTGACTGGTTGGATATCCTTGCAGTCCAAGGGACTCTCAAGAGTATTCTTCAACACCACAGTTCAAAAGCATCAATTCTTCAGCGCTCAGCTCTCTTTATCATCCAACTCTTACATCCATACACGACTACTGGAAAAACCATAGCTTTGACTAGACAGACCTTTGTTGGCAAAGTAATGTCTCTGCTTATTAATATGCTGTCTAGGTTGGTCATAACTTTTCTTCCAAGAAGCATCTTTTAATTTTATGGCTGCTGTCATCATCTGCAGTGATTTCAGAGCCTAAGAAAATAAAGTCTCTCACTATTTCTATTATTTCTCCATCTATTTGCAATGAAGTAATGGGACCAGATGCCATGATCTTAGTTTTTTTAATGTTGAGTTTTAAGCCAGCTTTTTCACTCCTCTGTTTCACCTTTATCAAGAAGCTCTTTAGTTCCTCTTCATTTTCTGCCTCAAGGGTGGTGTCATCTGCATATCTGAGCTTACAGGTATTTCTCCTGGCAATCTTGATTCCAGCTTGTGCTTCATCCAGCCCGGCATTTTGTATGATGTACTCTGTGTAGAAGTTAGATAATCAGGGTGACAATATATACAGCCTTGATGTACTCCTTTCCCAATTTGGAACCAGTCTGTTGTTCCATGTCCAGTTATAACTGTTGCTTCTCGACCTGCATACAGGTTTCTCAGGAGGCAGGTAATGTGGCATTTCAGACTCTTGTTAACTATGAGGGCTACTCCATTTCTTCTAAGGATTCTTGCCCATAGTAGTAGATTTAATCATCTTCTGAATTAAATTCACCTATTCTGGCCCATTTTAGTTTACTGATTCCTAAAATGTCAATGTTCACTCTTGCCATCTCCTGTTTGACCACTTCCAGTTGCTGACTAAAAAAGATGTATAACTTGAGAATTGTGAGTTAAGTTTTATTTGGGGGTAAAATGAAGACTACAGTGCAGCAGGCAGCGTCTCAGATAGCTCTGAGAGACTGCTCTAAAGTGGCAGTGGGGGAAGGTCAACATCCAAGGTTTTGGTGAAGGGGGAGTTCAATACCATGAAGTATTCATTTTCCAGAAGGTTTGTGTTAGTCATGAGGATCTGATGTCACCATGAAAGGATTTAGTGGTTCTCTAGATATGAGGAAATGCAAGGATGGAGACCATAAAATCTGCCCCTGAAACATCTAACTATCTAAAGACCTGTCCCACCAGATTCCCTGGAGCACAGAGTGCCTCCGTCCACCTGAACTTTCTCCAGGGCTGTTGAAGGTCAAATGCTATAGCAGCATGGTGTCTAATCTCCCTAGAGGCAGATGGCAAATGCCTTTGTTGTTCACTGGTTGGCAATGCTCTTGGTAAGTGCCAATTTGTAGTTGACACAGTTTACCTTGATTCACGGAACTTACCTTCCAGGTTCCTATGCAATATTGTTCCTTACAGAATCATACTTTACTTCTACCACCAGACACAGGGAACATCACCAAATGGCCAATACCAAAATCCAATTGATTACATTCTTTATAGCTGGAGATGGAGAAGCTGTACACAGTTGGGAAAAACAAGACCTGGAGCGGACTGTAATTCAGATCATCAGCTTCTCATACCAAAATTCAGGCTTGAACTAAAGAGAGTGGGCAAAACCACTAGACCAGCCAGGTATGACTGAAATCAAATCCCCTAGGACTATGTGGTAGAGGTTCAAGGGATTAGATCTAATTAACAGTGTGCCTGAAGAACTATGAATGGAGGTCCATAATATTGTACCTCCAATATTATGGAGGCAGCAAACAAAACCATCCCAAAGAAAAAGAAAAGCAGGAAGGCAAAGTAGTTATTTGAGGAGGACTTACAAATAGCTAAAGATGGAAGAGAAGTGAAAAGCAAGGGAGAAGGGGAAAGGTGTATCCAACTAAACGCAGATTTCCAAAGATCAGCACGGAGAGGCAAGAAGGCCTTCTTCAATGAACAGTGTATAAAAGTAGCAGAAAATAACAGAAGTGGAAAGACCAGAGATCTCTTCAGGAAAATTGGAGATATCAAGGGAACATTTTGCCCAAAGATGGGCACAATAAAGGACATAAATGGTGGAGACCTAGTAGACACAGAAGAATAAATGTGTCTTCTAATACACATTTAATAAAAGATAACATATAATATAATATATATTATTTACATATAATATATATAATTATAAATTATATTATATATAATATAATTTATATTATATATATCATATCATATAAAATATAAAGATAATAAAATAATAAAAGACTATATACCAAGAATAAATGGAAGGAATACACAGAAAAACTGTATAAAAAAGATCCAAATGAACCACATGATGTGCTAAGCCACACAGAGCCAGACATTCTGGAGAGTGAAGTCATGTGGGCCTTAGGAAGCACTGCTGCTAATAAAGCTAGTGGATGTGATGAAATTCCAGTAGAACTGTTCAAAGCCCTAAAGAATGATGCTATCAAGGTGTCGCATTCAATATGTCAGCAAATCTGGAAGACCCAGCAATGAACTAGAAAAGGTCAATCCTCAGCCCAGTTGCCAAGAAGGGTAGTACTAAAGAATGTGCTAACCATCTGACAATTGCACTCATCTCCCATGCTAGTATCAGTTCAGTTCAGTTCAGTCGCTCAGTCGTGTCCGACTCTTTGCAACCCCATGAATCGCAGCACGCCAGGCCTCCCTGTCCATCACCAACTCCCGGATTGAGTCAGTGATGCCATCCTGCCATCTCATCCTCTGTCATCCCCTTCTCCTCATGCCCCCAATCCCTCCCAGCATCAGAGTCTTTTCCAATGAGTCAACTCTTCGCATGAGGTGGCAAAAGTATTGGAGTTTCAGCTTTAGCATCATTCCTTCCAAAGAAATCCCAGGGCTGATCTCCTTCAGAATGGACTGGTTGGATCTCCTTGCAGTCCAAGGGACTCTCAAGAGTCTTCTCCAACACCACACTTCAAAAGCATCAATTCTTCGGCGCTCAGCTTTCTTCACAGTCCAACTCTCACATCCATACATGGCCCCAGGAAAAACCATAGCCTTGACTAGACAGACCTCTGTTGGCAAAGTAATGTCTCTGCTTTTGAATATGCTATCTAGGTTGGTCATAACTTTCCTTCCAAGGACTAAGTGTCTTTTAATTTCATGGCTGCAGTCACCATCTGCAGTGATTTTGGAGCCCAAACAAATAAAGTCTGACACTGTTTCCACCATTTCCCCATCTATTTGCCATGAAGTGGTGGGACCGGATGCCATGATCTTCATTTTCTGAATGTTGAGCTTTAAGCCAACTTTTTCACTCTCCACTTTCACTTTCATCAAGAGGCTTTTTAGTTCCTCTTCACTTTCTGCCATAAGGGTGGTGTCATCTGCATATCTGAGGTTATTGATATTTCTCCCGGCAATCTTGATTCCAGCTTGTGTTTCTTCCAGCCCAGCGTTTCTCATTATGTACTCTGCATAGAAGTTAAATAAGCAGGGTGACAATATACACCCTTGACGTACTCCTTTTCCTATTTGGAACCAGTCTGTTGTTCCATGTCCAGTTCTAACTGTTGCTTCCTGACCTGCATACAGATTTCTCAAGAGGCAGATCAGGTGGTCTGGTATTCCCATCTCTTTCAGAATTTTCCACAGTTTATTGTGATCCACACAGTCAAACGCTTTGGCATAGTTAATAAAGCAGAAATAGATGTTTCTCTGGAACTCTCTTGCTTTTTCCATGATCCAGCAGATGTTGGCAATTTGATCTCTGGTTCCCCTGCCTTTTCTGAAACCAGCTTGAATATCATGAAGTTCACGGTTCACGTATTGCTGAAGCCTGGCTTGGAGAATTTTGAGCATTACTTTACTAGAGTGTGAGATGAGTGCAATTGTGTGGTAGTTTGAGCATTGTTTGGCATTGCCTTTCTTTGGGATTGGAATGAAAACTGACCTTTTCCAGTCCTGTGGCCACTGCTGAGTTTTCCAAATTTGCTGGCATATTGAGTGCAGCACTTTCACAGCATCATCTTTCAGGATTTGAAATAGCTCATGCTAGTATGGTCATGCTTAAAATCTTGCATGCTAGCCTTCAGCATTATGCAAACCAAGAACTTCCAGATGTCCAAGCTGGATTTAGAAGAGGGAGAGGGACCAGAGATCAAATTGCCAACATTCACTGGATTATAGAGAAAGCTAGGAAATTCCAGGAGAACATTTACCTCTGTTTCATTGACTACACCAAAGCCTTTGACTATGTGGACCATAATAAACTATGGAAAGCTCTTAAAGAGATGGCAGTACCAGACCATCTTAACATCTCTTGAGAAACCTCTATGGGGGTCAAGAAGCCACAGTTAGAACTGTGATGGAACAACTGATTAGTTCAGGATTGAGAAAGGAGTACAACAGGGCTGTCTGCTGTCACCCTGTTTGTTCAATCTATACACTGAGCACATCATGAGAAATGCTGGGCTGGATGAGTTACAAGCTGGAATCAAGATAGGTGGGAGAAACTTCAACAGCTTCAGATATGTGGATGACACGACCCTAATGGTAGAAACTGAAGAGGAACTAAAGAGCCTCTTGATGAGGGTGAAGGAGGAGAGTGAAAGAGTCAGCCTAAAACTAATTATTAAAAAAACTAAGATCATGGTGAAAACAAGGCCCAGTTGTGAACGTGCCTGGTGGTGGAAGTAAAGTCCGATGCTGTAAAGAACAATATCACAAAGGAACCTGGAATGTTAGGTCCCTGAATCAAGGTAAATTGGGAGTGGTAAATAGGAGATGGCAAGAGTGAACACTGACATTTTAGGAATCAGTGAACTAAAATGGACTGGAATGGGTGAAATTAATTCTGAAGACCATTATATCTACTACTGTGGGCAAGAATCCCTTAGAAGATATGGAGTAGCCCTCATAATCAACAAGAGTCAAAATGTGGTATATTGTACAATTTCAAAAATGACAGAATGATCTCTGTTTGTTTCCAAGGCAAACCATTCAATATCACAGTAATCCAAATCTATGCCCCAACCACTAATGCTGAAGAAGCTGAAGTTGAACAGTTCTATAATGACCTCTAAGACCTTCTAGAACTAATACCAAAAAATGATGCTCTTTTCATCATAGGGGACTAGAATGCAAAAGTAGGAAGTCAAGATACCTGGAGTAACAGGCAAATTTGGCCCTGGAGAGCAAAATGGAGCAGGGCAAAGGCTAACAGAATTTTGCCAAAATGCACTGGTTATAGAAAACACCACTTCCAACAACACAAGAGATAACTCTACATGTGGACATGACCAGATGTTAATACCAAAACCAGATTGATTATATTCTTTGCAACTGAAGATGGAGAAGCTCTATACAGTCAGCAAAAACAAGACCGGGAGCTGACTGTGGCTCAGATCATGAATACCTTATTGCAAAATTCAGACTTAAATTGAAGAAAGTAGGGAAAACCACTAGACCATTCAGATATGACCAAAATCAAATACCTTATGTTTATACAGTGGAAGTGAGAAATAGATTCAAGGGATTAGATCTTATAGACAGAGTACCTGAAGAACTATGGATGGAGGTTTGTGACATTGTACAGGAAGCAGGGATCAAGACCATGCCCAAGAAAAAGAAATGCAAAAAGGCAAAATGGTTGTCTGAGGAGGCCTTACAAATACCTGAGGAAAAAAGAGAAGCTAAAGGCAAAGGAGAAAAGGAAAGATATAAACATCTGAATGCAGAGTTCCAAAGAATAGCAAGGAGAGATAAGAAAGCTTTCCTCAGTGATCAGTGCAAAGAAATAGAGGAAAACAATAGAATGGGAAAGACTAGATATTTCTTAAGAAAATTAGAGATAGTAAGGGAACATTTCATGCAAAGATGGGCACAATAAAGGACAGAAATGGTATGTACCTAACAGAAACAGAAGATATTAAGAAGACGTGGCAAGAATACACAGAAGAACAAAAAGATCCTAATGACCAAAATAACAACAATGGTGTGATCGCTCACCTAGAGCCAGACATTCTGGAGTCTGAAGTCAAGTGGGCCTTAGGAAGCATCGCTACGAACAAAGCTAGTAGAGGTAATGGAATTCCAGCTGAGCTATTTCAAGTCCTAAAGATGATGCTATTAAAATGCTGTACTCAATATGCCAGCAAATTTGGAAAACTCAGCAGTGGTTACAGGACTGGAAAAGGTCAGTTTTCATTCTAATCTCAAAGAAGGGCAATGCCAAAGAATATTAAAACTATCACACAATTGCACTTATCTCACATGCTTTCAAAGTATTGCTCAAAATTCTCCAAGCAATACTTCAACAGTGCATGAACTGAGAACTTCCAGATGTTCAAACTAGATTTAGAAAAGGCAGAGGACCAGAGATCAAATTGCCAACATCCGTTGGATCATCAAAAAAGCAAGAGAGTTCCAGAAAAACATTTACTACTTTATTGACTACTTTGACTGTGTGGATCACCACAAACTGTGGAAAATTCTGAAAGAGATGGAAACACCAGACCACCTTACCTGCCTCCAGAGAAATCTGTATGCAGATCAAGAAGTAACAGTTAGAACCAGACATGGAACAACAGACTGTTTCCAAATTGTCTGTATGTCCAGGCTGTATATTGTCACCCTGTTTATTTAACTTCTATGCAGAGTACATCATGCAAAATGTGGGCTGGATGAAGCACAAACTGGAATCAAGATTGCTGGGAGAATTATCAATAACCTCAGACATGCAGATGACACCACTCTTATGGCAGAAAGCAAAGAGAAACTGCAGAGCCTCTTAATGAAAATGAAAGAAGAGAGTGAAAAAGCTGGCTTAAAACTCAACTCAAAAAACTAGATCATGGCATCTGGTCCCATCACTTCATGGCAAATAGATGGGGAAACAATGGAGATATATATATATATATATATATTCATCCCTAGGTCAGAGATGGGTTTCTTACAGACAGTGTATACAGAGATCTTTTTTTTCTTTTGTATCCATTCAGCCAATCTGTGTCACTTCTCGCCTGTTAATGATCTGTGGGATCAGGAGCTCTCTAGTGGTCTGAAGTCTTAGAGTTGAGCCTCCTCCCTCAGGGGTTCAGGCCTGACTTCTTACCATAGCATCAAGATTTCACAGGCCACACAGCACAGAAGACAAAATCCCTAGACTAATGGTGAAATCAATCTCTACAGCCAAGATCATCCCCAAAGATTCACACACTTGTACAGAGGAAGAAAGAGTGGAAAAGACGAAAAAGAAAAAAAGAGTCAAAAGAGAAGAGAGCAATCAAGCCAATACTCAAACCCCTAATGAATATAGATACTAAAATTTTTAAATAGATTCTCAAAGACACAAAATCAAAAGATAAAACAAAAATCAAAAGCACAGAAAAAATTAAACCTCAAAAATACAAAGTAAAAAATCTAAAACAAAAAACAAAAACATGGAATTTACTTAAAAATAAGGTTTTTTAAAAGAGGAAAAATTGGGTTATAAAAAATAAAAATTAAAGAAGTAATAAAGAGCCACATTAGGGCAGTATGAGAAAAAAAAATATAAAGGGGGGAAGCAGGTAAATATGTAGAGAGTAGAAGCGAGAAGAATGTCCAAGTAAATTTCTCCATTTTCTGTTCCAGTTGACTTGCCTACTCAGAAAGTCTTCCAATATATCTGAGAAGGTCTCTAGACATATTGTGGGCAGTGTGGGCTCTGCTCAGACTCAGGTCTTTCTCCAGTTTGTATTTGCTCTCAAAATCTACAGTTGTCCCTAACATACAGTCTCAGGCTAAATCCTAGAATTTAATTTAAGTCACTGCAGCTGTAACTTTTAGGACAGTTCCCCCATCTTTCCTTTGCTCACACAGCCCCTGGTGTTCTGCTTTGGTTTGGGGCCGCCTTTGCTTTTAAGTCTCTCTCCCATGTCTGTTCACTGCCCAGACACAAGGGCGTGTAAGCAGCAGTTTATTCGGGTTTACTTGCTCAGCTGTGCTGAGGAAAGAGGTGTGTAGGGAGTGATCACTGCAGCTTGGCTGTTCAGGAGTCGCCCCAGCCTGAAGAAGGTCGTGTGCTTCCCCAGGGGAGTTGGTCCCAGGTTGTGGGACCCTTTGCAGAGCCAAGCCACTAAGGTTCTCAGGAAGCTGTGGGTGGTGACACTCACAGCTTGGCAGTAGTTGTGATCTCTGGGGCTGAGTTCATAGTGGTCTCCTGCCTTCCACCTCTGGCACCATGCCCGTCTCTTTGTCTCTGGGGCTGCAGACCTCAAGCAGCTCACCGTCTTTCAGCATCTGCTTGGGAGGGGTCCTTTGTTCTGTGAGTGTGCAGAATCAAAGTGTAGCGTTAGAGCCTTCTGGGAGGAATGATCCTTTGTTTCTCTGGCAGATTGAGAGTTTTCCTGGTTTGCCTCTGCTGTGCTGTGCCAGGCCCCTTAAAGTATCTTTGTGGCAGTCGGCACTGGCCCCCTCTCTAAGGTCTGATTCCTGAAGCCTGGGTTTTGGCAGCTAGCCTCTGCTCACTGTGGGCTGATGAGAGCACTTGAGCCACTCCTCAACTGGGAAGTGCTGTTTGGCTCAATCTCTGTGGTGAATTTTCTCCATTTTGCCTTTGGAGCACCTGTCTTGCTGCACTGCACTCCCCTCTGAGGTTCCAAAGCTCCCCCTGATCCCGCCTGTGAGGGGTTTCCTAGTGCGCAGAAACCTCCTCTCCTTCAGGACTCCCTTTCCCAGGGCACAGGTCCATATTCTGAAATCCTTTGTATCCCTTTTAGTCTCTATCTTTTGCCCTACTTCATTCCAATGAGATTGGTTTGCCTTTCTGGAAGTCTGGGGTCCTCTGCCAGTGTTCAGATGTTCTGTGGGAGTTGCTCTACATGCAGGTTATTTTTCGATATATTTGTGAGGGAGAAGATATTCTCCCCATCCTATTCTTCTGCAATCTTGAAGGTCCTCTTGATCATATGGTTTTTAACTTTCAATTTAAAAATTTTTTAATTAAATTATTTGTTTATTAATTGAATAAAATTATTTCAATTTTATTGAAGAATAATTGCTTTACAGAATTTTGTTGTTTTCTGTCAAACCCCAACATGAATCAGCCATAGGTATACATACACCCCCTTCCTTTTGAACCTCCCTCCCATCTCCCTCCCCATCCCACCCCTCCAGGTTGATACAGAGCCCCTGTTTGAGTTTCCTGAGCCATACAGCAAATTCCCTAGGCTATCTATTTTACATACGGTAATGTAAGTTTCCATGTTACTCACAACATACATCTCACCCTCTCCTCCCCTCTCCCCATGTCCATAAGTCCATTCTCTGTGTCTGTTTCTCCAATGCTGCCCTGTAAATAAATTCTTCAGTACCATTTTTCTAGATTCTGTATATATGTGTTAGAATATGATATTTGTCTTTCGCTTTCTGACTTACTTCACTCTGTATAATTCTAGGTTCTAGGTTCATCCACCTCATTAGAACTGACCCAAATGTGTTCCTTTTTATGACTGGTAATATTCCATTGTGTTATCTTTCAATTTTTTAATTTGGTCTATCATGTTGATTGATTTGCTTATATTGAAGAATCTTGGATCCCTGGGCTGAACCCCACTTGACCATGGTATATGATTCTTCTAATGTGTTGGTGGATTCTGTTCATTAGAATTTTGTTGAGGATTTTTGCACCCATATTCATCAGTGATATGGCCTATAGTTTTCTTTTTTTGGTGATATCTTTGTCTGGTTTTGGTATCAGGGTGATGATGGTGGCCTCGTAGAATAGGTTTGGGAGTTTTCCTTCCTCTGCAAATTTTTGAAACAATTTAAGCAGGATAGGCGTGAGCTCTTCTCTGGGTTTTGATAAAATTCGACTGTGAAGCCATCTGGCCCTGGGCTTTTTTTTGTTGGGAGATTTTGATCAGCTTCTATTTCAGTGCTTGTGATTGGTCTGTTCATATTTTCTATTTCTTCCTGGTTCAGTTTTGGAAGGTTGTGCTTTTCTAAGAATTTGTCTGTTTCTTCAAGGTTGTCCATTTTATTGGCATACAGCTCATAGTACTCTCTTATGATCATTTGTATTTCTGCATTGTCTGTTGTAGTTTCTTTTTCATTTCTAATTTTATTGCTTTCAGTTTTCTCCCTTTTTCTTTTAATGAGTCTGGCTAATGGTTTGTCTATTTTATCTCCTCAAAGAACAAGCTTTGAGTTTCATTGATCTTTGCTATTTTTTCCTTCATCTCTTTTATATTTATTTCTGCTCTGATTTTTATGATTTCTTTCCTTCTACTAAATTCGGGTTTTTTATTCCTCTTTTTCTAGTTGCTTTCAGTGTCTAGTGAATTTTTACCATGCTTCTTCATGTGCTGCATGTTTCTTTGTCTTTTCATTTTGTTTAATTACTATGTTTGGAGTCTCCTTTCTGCAGACTGCAAGGTCCCAGTTCATCTTACGTGTGGAGTCTCCCCCCAGTGTGTGCAGTTGGACCAATGCTTTGTGAAAGTTTCTTCATGAGGGGACTGGTTCCTGTGTTCTGGTGGATGGAACTGGATCTTGTCTCTCTAAGGGGCAGTACCATGCCCAGTGGTGTGTTATGGGGTGTCTGTGAGCTTGGTATGACTTTGGGCAGCCTGACTGTTAATGGGTAGGATTGTGTTCCTGTTTCTGCTAGTTGTTTGTTGTGTGATGTCCAGCATTGAAGCTTGCCGGCCTTTATATGCTGCCAGGTCTTAGTGTTAAGATGGAGGCCTTTGGGAGAGCTCTCACTGGTTAATATTCCTTTGGTTTAGGGGTTCACTGATGATCCAACATATTGGATTCAGGTCTCTCACTTTGGAGGTTCAGGCCCAACCCCTTGCTGAGCACCAAACCTCCACAAGTCACATGGTACAGAATTGTAAAAGAGAGAGAGAGAGAGAAATGAAAACCAACCTTGAAAAAAATTAACAGGCAGACAAACCCCCAAGTTAAACCATAAAACAATATTAATTAGACAGGAACACACAAAGAAACTCAAACTCACACTCAGAAAAGAAAGAAAGAATAAAGAGAAGAACCAAAAAAGAAGAGAACAATCAAATCAATAAACAAAGTCATAAATGAAAACAAGCACTAAAAACTTGAGTAGCAAAAATACAAAGCCAAAACATGGGAAAATACATTATAATGAAAATGTTTTGTAAAAATAGGAAGGAAATAAAATAAATGTATTTAAAAATAAAACATAAAAAGAAGAAAAGGCAAGCAAAAGATAAAAATTAAATGATTATTAAAAAGGAATAAAAATAGAACAAAACAAAAACAGAAAAAACTATATATAGATAAACAGACAGAGAGGTACTGAGAAGAATATTATCCTGTGACATTAGTTGTCCTTACCACACATTTTGCTCCAGTCAAAGCGCCTACTCAGAAAGTCCTCCAATATTTCTCAGAAGGTCTCTGGGCCTGCTCTGGGCACTGTGGAGTCAGCTCCTACTCAGATACGCCCTAACTGAAGCTTGTTCTTGCTTCCGAAGTCCACAATTGCCCCCAGGGTCCACAATCTCAAGCTAATTGTAAGGTTTAAATCCAAAGCACCTGCTTCTGCAGGAGTGAATTCTTTCGTTTCCTTTATTCACACGGCTCCCGTGTTCTTCTTTGGTACTGGTCCTGCCTCTGCTTGCAGGCTGCTCTCCAGCATCTGTTCTCTGCCCAGAAAAGAGGGAGTGATCAGATCAGTCGCTCAGTCATGTCCAACTCTTTGTGACCCCATGAATCGCAGCACGCCAGGCCTCCCTGTCCATCACCAACTCCCGGAGTTCACTCAGACTCACGTCCATCGAGTCAGTGATGCCATCCAGCCATCTCATCCTCTGTCGTCCCCTTCTCCTCCTGCCCCCAATCCCTCCCACCATCAGAGTCTTTTCCAATGAGTCAACTCTTCGCATGAGGTGGCCAAAGTACTGGAGTTTCAGCTTTAGTGTCATTCCTTCCAAAGAAATCCCAGGGCTGATCTCCTTCAGAATGGACTGGTTGGATCTCCTTGCAGTCCAAGGGACTCTCAAGAGTCTTCTCCAACACCACACTTCAAAAGCATCAATTCTTCGGTGCTCAGCCTTCTTCACAGTCCAACTCTCACATCCATACATGGCCACAGGAAAAACCATAGCCTTGACTAGACGAACCTTTGTTGGCAAAGTAATGTCTCTGCTGTTGAATATGTTATCTAGGTTGGTCATAACTTTCCTTCCAAGGACTAAGCGTCTTTTAATTTCATGGCTGCAGTCACCATCTGCAGTGATTTTGGAGCCCAAACAAATAAAGTCTGACACTGTTTCCACTGTTTCCCCATCTATTTGCCATGAAGTGATGGGACTGGATGCCATGATCTTCATTTTCTGAATGTTGAGCTTTAAGCCAACTTTTTCACTCTCCATTTTCACTTTCATCAAGAGGCTTTTGAGTTCCTCTTCACTTTCTGTCATAAGGGTGGTGTCATCTGCATATCTGAGGTGATTGATATTTCTCCCGGCAATCTTGATTCCAGCTTGTGTTTCTTCCAGTCCAGCGTTTCTCATGACGTACTCTGCATAGAAGGTAAATAAACAGGGTGACAATATACAGCCTTGGCGAACTCCTTTTCCTATTTGGAACCAGTCTGTTGTTCCATGTCCAGTTCTAACTGTTGCTTCCTGACCCGCATACAAATTTCTCAAGAGGCAGGTCAGGTGGTCTAGTATTCCCATCTCTTTCAGAATTTTCCACAGTTTATTGTGATCCACACAGTCAAATGCTTTGGCATAGTCAATAAAGCAGAAATAGATGTTTTTCTGGAACTCTCTTGCTTTTACCATGATCCAGCAGATGTTAGCAATTTGATCTCTGGTTCCTCTGCCTTTTCTAAAACCAGCTTGAATATCACGAAGTTCACGGTTCACGTATTGCTGAAGCCTGGCTTAGAGAATTTTGAGTATTACTTTACTAGCGTGTGAGATGAGTGCAATTGTGCGGTAGTTTGAGCATTCTTTGGCATTGCCTTTCTTTGGGATTGGAATGAAAACCGACCGTTTCGAGTCCTGTGGCCACTGCTGAGTTTTCCAAATTTGCTGGCATATTGAGTGCAGCACTTTCACAGCATCATCTTTCAGGATTTGAAATAGCTCAACTGGAATTCCATCACCTCCACTAGCTTTGTTTGTAGTGATGCTTTCTAAGGCCCTCTTGACTTCACATTCCAGGATGTCTGGCTCTAGGTCAGTGATCACACCATCGTGATTATCTGGGTCATGAAGATCTTTTTTGTATAGTTCTTCTTTGTATTCTTGCCATCTCTTCTTAATATCTTCTGCTTCTGTTAGGTCCATACCATTTCTGTCCTTTATCGAGCCCATCTTTGCATGAAATGTTCCTTTGGTATCTCTGATTTTCTTGAAGAGATCTCTAGTCTTTCCCATTCTGTTGTTTTCCTCTATTTCTTTGCATTGATCGCTAAAGAAGGTTTTCTTATCTCTTCTTGCTATTCTTTGGAACTCTGCATTCAGATATTTATATCTTTCCTTTTCTCCTTTGCTTTTCACTTCTCTTCTTTTCACAGCTACTTGTAAGGCCTCCCCAGACAGCCATTTTGGTTTTTTGCATTTCTTTTCCATGGGGATGGTCTTGATCCCTGTCTCCTGTACAATGTCACAAACCTCATTCCATAGTTCATCAGGCGCTCTATCTATCAGATCTAGGCCCTTAAATCTATTTCTCACTTCCACTGTATAATCATAAGGGATTTGATTTAGGTCATACCTGAATGGTCTAGTGGTTTTCCCTACTTTCTTCAATTTAAGTCTGAATTTGGCAATAAGGAGTTCATGGTCTGAGCCACAGTCAGCTCCTGGTCTTGTTTTTGCTGACTGTATAGAGCTTCTCCATCTTTGGCTGCAAAGAATATAATCAATCTGATTTCGGTGTTGACCATCTGGTGATGTCCATGTGTAGAGTCTTCTCTTGTGTTGTTGGAGAAGGGTGTTAGTTATGACCAGTGCATTTTCTTGGCAAAACTCTATTAGCCTTTGCCCTGCTTCATTCCGTATTCCAAGGCCAAATTTGCCTGTTACTCCAGGTGTTTCTTGACTTCCTACTTTTGCATTCCAGTCCCCTGTAATGAAAAGGACATCTTTTTTGGGTGTTAGCTCTAAAAGGTCTTGTAGGTCTTCATAGAACCGTTCAACTTCAGCTTCTTCAGCATTACTGGTTGGGGCATAGACTTGGATTACTGTGATATTGAATGGTTTGCCTTGGAAACAAACAGAGATCATTCTGTCGTTTTTGAGATTGCATCCAAGTACTGCATTTCAGACTCTTTTGTTGACCATGATGGCCAGTCCATTTCTTCTGAGGGATTCGTGCCCACAGTAGTAGATATAATGGTCATCTGAGTTAAATTCACCCATTCCAGTCCATTTCAGTTCGCTGATTCCTAGAATGTCAACATCCACTCTTGCCATCTCTTGTTTGACCGCTTCCAATTTGCCTTGATTCATGGACCTGACATTCCAGGTTCCTATGCAATATTGCTCTTTACAGCATCGGACCTTGCTTCTATCACCAGTCACACCCACAGCTGGGTATTCTTTTTGCTTTGGCTCCATCCCTTCATTCTTTCTGGAGTTATTTCTCCACTGATCTCCAGTAGCATATTGGGTACCTACTGACCTCGGGAGTTTCTCTTTCAGTATCCTATCATTTTGCCTTTTCATACTGTTCATGGGGTTCTCAAAGCAAGAATACTGAAGTGGTTTGCCATTCCCTTCTCCAGTGGACCACATTCTGTCAGATCTCTCCACCATGACCCGCCCGTCTTGGGTTGCCCCATGGGCATGGCTTAGTTTCATTGAGTTAGACAAGGCTGTGGTCCTAGTGTGATTAGATTGACTAGTTTTCTGTGAGTATGGTTTCAGTGTGTTTGCCCTCTGATCCCCTCTTGCAACACCTACCGTCTTACTTGGGTTTCTCGTACCTTGGGCGCCCAAGAGGGAGTGAAGGTCCAGGCTTATTAAGGCTTATCTGTTCAGTCAGACTCGGGAGAGGGAGGGGTATGGCAGCCACAATTGGAATGTGCAAGGAGTGCCTGGAGGAGTAGAGACCTGCCACATGTTGCTAAAGTCTGAGGCAGGTCATGAGCTCTCCCAGAGGAATTAGCCCTAGGTCACGATCCCTAGAAAGAGGCAAGCTGCATAGGCTCACAGGAAGTTGTGTTTAGTGATATGTACCTGCTCACAGGTTGGCAGTCACTGAAGCCACCGTCACACCCACCTCTGGGGTCACAGACCCCAGCCTTGTCTCATCCACACTTCTGGCACTCATGACAGCCTTGGCAATAGCAGGTCGACAGGTGTGCCAGTCTCTGGGTTTGGAGACCACAGCCAGCTCATCCCACCTATGGCACTTGTGAAGGCAGGATCCTACAATCTGGGAACACTTAGAGTTACAGGATCCAAGGAGTTAGTCCCCATAACAATAATCTCTTGCCTCTCTGCAGGCCCAGAATTTTCCCTGGAACCCCTCAGCTTTGTCATATTAGTCCCTCAGAGTTTCTTCACAGCAGTCAACCTCAGGCTTCTCCCTGGGGTCCAACCCCCAAAGCCTGAGCCTCAGCACCCAGGGCCAGTTTTACAGCAATGGACTTACACACAGCTTCTTGGTTGTGAGTTGCTAGTCAGCACTGATCTGTCTGTCAAATTCTCTCCTCTTTGTCTTCCACACACTTGTAGCTGCACTTCCCCTCTGAAGTTCTGAAATTTCCCCTGGTCCTTGCCTGTGAGAAGGTTTCTAAGTGTGCAGAAACTTTTCCTCCTTCAGAACTCCCTCCCCAAGGTGAAGGATCCAAAGGAAGCAACTTCAGCAAATGGAGTAAATTATTATAAGAGCCTTTTCTGTTGCCTCTTATCTACATTGTCTTGTACAAAAGCTTTATCAACTATGTAGAAAAATTTGACAAAAGCAGATAAGAAAGAAGCTAAAGGGTAAACAAACGCATTTAAAAATTTTATTTATTTTTAATTGAAGGATAATTGTCTTACAATATTGTGTTGATTTCTGCCATTCATCAACATTAATTAGCCATATGTATATATATGTCCCCTCCCTCTTGAAACTTCTTCCCATCTCCCACCCCATCCCAACTCTCTAGTTTGTCACAAAGCACGGTTTGAGTTTCCTGCATCATACAGCAAATTCCCACTGTCTGTTTTACATATGGTGATGTGCATGTTTCCACGTTACTCTCTCAAGTCATCCCACCCTCTCCTTCCCCCATCATGTCCACAAGTCTGTTTTCTGTGCCTGCATCTCCACTGCTGCCCTTTAAAAGGTTCATCAGTACCATCTTTCTAGATTCCATATATGTGCATTAATACATGATATTTGTTTTTCTTTTTCTGATTTACTTCATTCTGTATAATAGGCTCTAGGTTTAGCCACCTCATTAGAATTGACTCAAGTGCATTCCTTTTCATGGCTGAGAAATATTCCATTGTATATGTATACCACAGCTTGGTTGTGCATTCATCTGTCAAAGGACATCTGGGTTGCTTCTATGTCCTAGCTTTTTTTTAACAGTGCTGCAATTAACATTGGAGTACATGTGTTTTTTTCAATCATAGTTTTCTCAGGGAATATGCCCACTAGTAGGACTGTTGGGTCATTTGGTCATTTTATTCCTAGGTTTTTAAAAGAATCTTCATACTGTCCTCTAATACTTTGACCACTTGATATAAAGAGCTGACTCACTGGATAAGACCCTGATGCTGGGAAAGATTGAAGGCAAGATGAGAAGGGGATGTCAGAGAATGGGAAGGTTGGATGGCATCACTGACTCAATGGATATGAGTTTGAGCAAACTCTGGGAAATAGTGAAGGACAGGGAAGCCTGGCATGCTGAAGTCCTTGGGTTTGCAAAGAGTCAGACACAATTTAGTGACTGAACAACAAACAGTACTGTTCTCCATGGTGGCTGTATCTATTTACATTCCCACCAGCAGTGCAAGAGGGTTCCCTTTTCTCCCCACTGTCTCCAGCATTTATAGCTTTTAGATTTTTTGAGGATGGCCTTTCTGACCAGTGTGAGGTGATACATCATTGCAGTTTTGATTTGCATTTCTCTAATAATGAGCAATGTTGAGCATCTTTTCATGTATTTATTAACCATCTGTATGTCTTCCTTGGAGAAACGTCTGTTTAGGTCTTATGCTCACTTTTTGATTGGATTGTTTATTTTTCTGGTGTGGAGCTGCTTGTATATTTTGGAGATCAAGCCTTTGTCAGTTGTTTCAGTTGCTATTATTTCTCCCATTCTGATCTTGTCTTTTCACCTTGTTTATGTTTTCCTTTGCTGTGCAAAAGCTTTATGTTTTATTTGATCCCGTGTATTTATTTTTGTTTTTATTGCCACTACTCTAGAAGATGGATCATTGAGTATCTTGTGATTTATGTCGTACAGTGTTCTGCCTATGTTTTCCTCTAAGAGTTTCATAGTTTCTGGTCTAACATTTAGGTCTTTAATCCATTTTGAGTTTATTTTCATGTATGGTGGTTTCATGTTTGGTTATCACGTTTGTTTTCATGTATGGTATTCTAATTTCATCCTTTTGCACATAGCTATCCAGTTTTCCCAGAACCATGTATTGAAGAGGTTGTCTTTTCCCCATGGTATATTCATGCCTTCTTTGTTGAAAGTAAAGTGTCCGGATATAATGCACGGGTTTATCTCTGGCATCTCTCTCTTGTTCCATTGATCTATATTTCTCTTTTGTGCCAGCACCATACTGTTTTGATGACTATAACTTTGTAATATAGTCTTGAGTCAAGAAGCTTGATTCCTCCTGCTCCATTCTTCTTTCTCATGATTGCTTTGGCTATTTGGGATCTTTTGTGTTTCCATATGAATTGTGAAAGTTTTTGTTCTAGTTCTGTGAAAAATGCAATTGGTAGTTTGATAGGGATTGCATTTAATCAGGAGAAGGCAATGGCAACCCACTCCAGTACTCTTGCCTGGAAAATCCCATGGATGGAGGAGCCTGGTAGGCTTTAGTCCATGGGGTTGCACAGAGTCAGACACGACTGAGTGACTTCACTTTCACTTTTCACTTTCATGCATTGGAGAAGGAAATGGCAACCCACTCCAGTGTTCTTGCCTGGGGAATCCCAGGGACGGGGGAGCCTCGTGGGCTGCTGTCTATGGGGTCTCACAGAGTCGGACACAACTGAAGCGACTTAGCAGCAGCAGCAGCAGCAGCATTTAATCTGTAGATTACTTTGTGGGGTATAGTCATTTTCACAATATTCATTCTTCCAGTCCTGAAACGTGGTATACTCTCCATCTTTTAATGTCATCTTTGATTTCTTAGACAAGAATATTTTGAAAACTTATACCAGAACATTCTCATGTGTCTCCTTGATTGACAGTTGCTTCAGTTTTCTAAAAAGCTTGCTAGGATTGCTCTAGGCAGATATAGTTCATAAGCTTAAAAACATTCTTAGGAGGAAAAATCTTCACTAGTGCAAGTTGCCAATTTAATATATTAGTTTGTTAACATCCCTTATTGAACTATGATAAATATATATCAATCTGCTTACATGTGTCATTTTTAAAAGATTTTCTTAAAATTTTCCTGTAAGTCTACAATTCATTTTGCAGTTTTGTGCATTAGCAACTTTAAGCATTAAGCTTAAAGCATTAAATCCTTTGGACTAAATTTTCTTAAATTAATCATAATATTTATTGAATCATTAAATGACAATCTCTAATGGCAAGTCTAATACTACTGTAATTTTTGAAATTAAAACATTTTTATTTTTAGAAACATTTTGGGTTTACAAAAACTGAGCAGAAAGTACAGAATAGATTTATTTTAAATTGATGCCAGAATTTTTTTACCTTCTAAATTCTACTTATGATCAGCTTCATTGTCATTATCATCATTCTAATCATCAGATTGTCTTCATTCCTTTTTTTTTTTCTTTAAAATCTTTATGTTTGAGACAGAAGTGTTACAGGTACACATGGGAAAGCAATACATGATCACAGTTGAAAGTGAAGACAATCTAGTCAGAAAGTTTTTACACCTGTCAGCTAATGCTGAAGCTCTGATTACGATATGCTGCAGGGCTCAAAGAAATGGTAATTAGTATTCCTCTCCTTTCTCTCCCTTTCCTTCAACAGAATCCACACCAACCTCATAATCCTTCTCAAGGGCAACCATGTCCTCACAGGTCTCAGAAAAATCTCCTTCCTCCATGCCCTCACCCACATACCAGTGAACAAGGGCATGCTTGGTATACATCAGGTCAACTTGTGGTCTAGGCAAGCCCAGACCTTGGTGATGGCTGTGGTGTTGCTCAGCATGCACATAGTTCACTGGACTTTGGTCAAATCTCCAGCAGGTACCACAGTGGGAAGCTAGTAATTAATGCCAACCTTGAAGTGGGGCACCAGGCCACAAACTGGATGATGCACTTGGTCTTGATGGTGACAATGGTGGTACAACATCTTTGGGAACCACGTCACCATAGTACAACAGGCAGCAGGCCATGTATTTACCATCACGAGGGTCACATTTCTCCATCTGGTTGGATGGCTCAAAGCAAGCATTGGTGATCTCTGCTACAGAAAGCTGTTCATGGTAGGCTTTCTCTGCAGAGATGACAGGGGTGTATGTGGCCAGAGGGAAGTGAATGTGGGGATAGAGCACCAGGTTGGTCTGGAACTCTGTCATATCCACAGTCAGGGCTCCATCAGACCTCAGGGAAGCAGTGATTGGGGACACTATCTGGCTAATAGGCAGTTAAGATTCATGTAGGTTGGGTGCTCAATATCAAGGTTTCTACAGCAGGTGTCATAGATGGCCTCATTGTCTATCATGAAGGCAAAATCAGATGCTCCAGGATGGTGTGGTGGTGAGGATGGTGTTGTAGGGCTAAACTACAGTTGTGGAAACCTGGAGGGCTGGGTAAATAAATAATTCCAGCTTGGGCTTTTTGCTATAATCAACAGAGAGATGTTCCATCAGCAGGGAGGCAAACTCAGAACCAGTTCCCCCACCAAAGCTGTGAAAACCAAGAAGCCCTGGAGACCTGTGCACTGGTCAGCCAATTTCCAAATTCGGTCCAAGACAAGATCAATGATCTCCTTGCCAATGGTATAGTGACCTCAGGCACAGTTACTGGCAGCATCTTCTTTATCTGTGATAAGCTGCTCAGGGTGGAGGAGCTGGAAGTAGGTGCCAGTGCGAACCTCATCAATAACTGTGGGTTCCAGATCTGCAGACACTGCCCTGGGCACACGCTTGCCAGCACCTGTCTCACTGAAAGAAGGTGTTGAAGGTGTCATCTTCTCCCCCAATAGTCTTGTCACTTGGCATCTGGCCATCAGGCTGGATGCTGTGTTCTAGGCAGTAGAGCTCCCAGCAGGCATTGCCTATCTGGACACCAGCCTGGCCAACGTGGAAGGAGATGCTCTAACATATGGTGGCTATAGGTCAGCAGGTGCAGGCAATACGAGTAGACACCAGGTCCCGGTTACCACCCCCGACAAGCTAAGAGTCAAGGTAAGTAATGCACCCTGTCTTCACTCTTTAGCTATGTATTCACTATTTAGCTAATTCTCCAGAAGTCTGATGGAAATTCTGAACTTGATTTTTTCCACCTTTTGATGTATAAAAGAATAGGCTAGTCAGGCACATTATCAGGACAAAATAAGAATCAAGACAATCTCTTTTATGAATGTTAATAAAGGTATACAGATGCTCAACTTTTGAAAAAATTCTTTTGTAAGTAAGTAAAAGCCAGAGGAATTGACAGGCTCCCAGATACCGCTTAAGATCCTTGTTTAGTCACAAAGTCACGTCTGATTCTTTTGCAACCCCGTGGACTGCCAGGCTCTTTTGTCCATGGGACTGTCTAGGCCAGAATACTCAAGTGGATTGCCATTTCCTTCTCCAGAGGATCTTCCCAATCCAGGGATAGAACCCATGTCTCCTGCATTGCAGGCAGATTCTTTATCTGTGAGCCATCTGGGAAGGACAAGTTTATTGAAAGATGGATAGGAGTTTGTTTTGTGGAAAATATTAGAGTACATGCTGGAGAGGGTACAAAATAGGAAAAAAGGAGTAAAATGAAAAAGACCTCAAGAGAAATGACATTTTTTTGATAAAATAATAAAAGGGAAATAAATTCTAATATTACTACTAACTCAAGTACTTTTAAACTTTCAGAAACAAGGGAAGGCTGTTGTTTCTGGAATGGAGATCATTCTGGATTTGATAGACAATCTGAGACTCAGTAGTTCTAACATTAGAATGGAAAGTATACCTGTCACTGTGATCCTTCTGTTCTGCACACAAGAAAGCAGAAATGCTTAAAAAAATACAGAAACATAACTCTGCTAACAGCATTGATATCTACAGAAGAACAAATCATTTGACGTTACTTTCTTTATTAACTTACTCACATTGGCCAGTACTCCATCCTCATATAGGCTCAGACTGGAAGATGGTGGGGATTCAGTCATTAAGAGTTCATCAAGTAACATGCAAACAACAGTCCTTTCTTCTGGTTTCTACCTGTAAAAGATGCCTGGTTGTCCATAAAAATAATAATCAGCTTATGATTAAATGCATCCACATCTCTACATATATCCAAATAACAATTTTGCCTTTTCATACTGTTCATCGGGTTCCCAAGGCAAGAATATTGAAGTGGTGAATAGCTGGCTTAAAACTCAACATTCAAAAAACAAAGATCATGGCATTTGGTCCCATCACTTCATGGCAAATAGATGGGGAAACAATGGAAACAGTGACTTTATTTTTTGGGCTCCAAAATCACTGCAGGTGGTAACTGCAGCCATGAAATTAAAAGACACTTGCTCATTGGAAGAAAAGCTATGACCAACCTAGACAGCATATCAAAAAGCAGAGGCATTATTTGCTATCTGTCTATTCAAAGCTATGGTTTTCCCAGTAGTCATGTATGAAAGTGAGAATTGGACCATAAAGAAAGCTGAGCCCTGAAGAAGTGATGCTTTTGAAGTGTGGTGTTAGAGAAGACTTTTGAGAGTCCCTTGGACTGCAAGGAAATGAAACCAGTCCATCCTAAAGAAAATCAGTCCTGAATATTCATTGGAAGGACTGATACTGAAGCTGAAGCTCCAATACTTTGGCCACCTGATGCAAAGAACCGACTCATTGGAAAAGACACTGATCCAGGACAAGACTGAAGGCAGGAGAAGAAGGGGGTGACAGAGGGTGAGATGGTTGGATGGCATCACTGATTTGATGCACTTGAGGTTGAGCAAGCTCTGGGAGTTGGTGATGGACAGGGAAGCCTGGCATGCTGCAGTCCATAGGGCTGCAAAGAGTTGGATACGACTGAGTGAATGAACTGAACTGAAATAGCAATTTTAAATCTGGATAATTTAAAAGATTTTTTCAATTGACTAATTTCAACTGGAAATCCCATTTGAGAACTGATAATATTAATAAGCCATTGACAACTGATGTTAGTTAAACCCATATTGTTATTTCTTTGAACAAGGATTAAATCAGTAAGAACAAGGATGGAAAACAAGCAAGCAAATAAACACAAGGCATGTGTGCCTTTGTATTTATGAATGAGTGATCATTTACAGAAATCCCTGAACTAAGAACGTGAATCATAGTCTACCCTAAGCTGCCATAGGCCTCTAAGTTCTTATATTGACATTATCAACCCGTAAAACTCACAGTTTGTCCAGAAAAGGCTATTAATAGAAGTTTAACAAAAAAGACAAGTGTGCATATGAAAATATTGACTTTTTGAGAGGTCCTCCAGAAGTTATCTCAGAACTAAAGTCAAATTTGAGAACCCAGCACACAATTCTGTTGCTAAAATGCTTGTAAAGCTTTGATATACCTGGATTAATGTCTGCTTTCCTCCTATTCTTCTTTCAATTTCACTTGAGGTTTTTAAATTAATTTTTATTGGAGTATAGTTGATTTATAATGTTTTATTATCTGTTATACAGCAAAGTAAATCAGTTATACATGTTGCACTCATACAGACACTCAGTTGTGTCTGACTCTTTGTGACCCCATGGACCGCAGAACACCAGGCCTCCCTGTTCATCACCAACTCCAGGAGTTTACACAGACTCATGTCCATTGAGTCGGTGATGCCATCCAACCATCTTATCCTCTGTCGTCCCCTTCTCCTGCCTTCAATCTTTCCCAGGATCAGAGTCTTTTCAAATGAGTCAACTATTCACATCAGGTGGCCAAAGTATTGGAGTTTCAGCTTCAACATCAGCCCTTCCAATGAACACTCAGGACTGATCGCCTTTAGGATATATACTACATCTTTTTTTATTCATCACTCCCTGATGGACATTTAGGTTGCTTCCATGTCTGGCTATTGTAAACAGTGCATATATCTTTTCAAATTTTGCTTTTTATCTGGTATATACCCAGGAATGGGATTGCTATATTATATGGTAGGTCTATTTTTAGTTTTTTAAGGAGCCTCCATACTGTTCTCTATAATGGCTCTACCAATTTACATTCCCACCAACAAAGTAGGAGGATTCCCTTTCCTCTATATCCTTTTAATATTTGTAAATTTTTTGATGATGGCCATTCTGACCCATGTGATATGACACCTCATTGTGGGTTTCATTAGTTTTAAATAAAACTAATTAGTGATGTCATACATGTCTTCATGTGTTCTTTGGCCATTTGTATGTCTTCTTTAGATAAATGTCTTTTCAGGCCATCTGCCCATTTTTGACTGAGTTGTTTGTGGTTTTAATATTCAGCTGAACACGCAGTAAAGCTGCTTTTGTGAGCTTGGGTATTGGGCCCTGGTGGCAAAAACATTATTTTCCCCTTGTGACAGCTAGAGAGTTGCAGCCTCAAACCTGCCTCTGATTCATTTATCTTTTCATTACAACAAAAAGTTTGGTCAAGCATTTGAGTTTTCTGAAAGAAACAGTCTGCTTGTCCCTACTTGTTGGGAAGTCAACTGACAGTACAGTTCCAGCTAATCAGGGAAACAACCGATATGGAGGTCAACACTCGCAGAACTCTTTCCCAAGACGTGTTTCCTCATGAACGGGCGCAGCGTGTTCTATGCGTGTCTTTTACACTGCTCAGAAACTGCAGGGCCAGATGGCAAAAGCGGTGTTTTCCCACCTTGAGGCTAGAAGGTTGCAGACTCAAACCTGTTTGAAAAATACTCTGGTTCTTTTATCTCTTGATGTCAGCAACAACTTTTGTCTGCACCTGAGTTTTCTGAATGAAACAGGCTGCTTGCCACTCCTTGCTGGGGTCTTCACATAGTAGAGTTTGGCCTAATCAGTGAAACAACAGGTGTGACAGTCAACACTCACAGAATACTCTCTCCATACACCTTTATTCATGAAAGTGTGTAGTGTGTCCTAGGTGTGTGATTTACACTGCTTGGAAACTGTGAGGTAAGTAAGGTAAGTTGTTTTTGAGAGCCTGGGTACAGGGCCCTGATGGTAAAAACAGTATTTTCTCCCTGTGAGAGCTAGAGAGTTGCAGTTTCAAACCTGCCAGAAAAGCAGTCTTGATCATTTATATCTTAATTACAGCAAAATCTTTGGTCAAGCATTTGAGTTTTATGAAAGTAACAAGCTGCTTGTCACTGCTTGCTGGGAAGACATAGATAGTACAGTTTTGCCTAATCAGGGTAACAATAGGTATGGCAGTCAACTTCTTATACACTGCTCAGAAACTGCAGGGAAAGCTGTTTTTGTAAGCCTGGATCTTAGGGACTGATGGTAAATTCAGTATTTTCCACTTGTGAAAGCTAGATAGTTGCGGCCTCAAATCTGCCTTGGAAAAAACCTCTGGTTCCTTTATTTCTTCATTGCAGCGACAACTTTGGTCAGCATTTGAATTTTTTGAGTGAAACAGACTGCTTGCCATTCCTTGCTGTGAAGTCTTCACACAGTACAGTTGACTTAATCAGGTTAACAGAGGGTATGGCAATCAAAACTCACAGAACTCTTGGCTCAGACACCTGTTCTCATGGAAGGGTGCAGTGTGTCCTCACTGTGTCTTTTATGCTCCTCAGAAACTGTAGGGAAAGCTGCCTTTGTGAGCTTGGTTATGGGAGTCTGATGGCAAAAGCAGTATATTTCCCCTGTGAAAGTCTGAGAGTTCCAGCCTCAAACCCAGAAGAAAAGCACTCTGCTTCACTTATCCCTTTATTTCAACAAAAACTCTGGTCAGTCATTTGAGTTTTCTGAAAGAAACAGGCTGCTTGCCAGTAGTTGCTGGGAAGTCTTCAGAAAGTTCAATTTTGCATAATATGGTAATAAATTGTATGACAGTCAACACTTACAGAACATTCTTTCCAGACATCTTTACTCATGAAAGGGTGCAGTGTGTCCTCATTGTGTCTTTTACATTGCTCAGAAGCTGCGGGGAAAGCTGATTTTGTGAGCCTGGATAGTGGGACCTGATGGCAAAAGCAGTACTTTTCTCCTGTAAAAGCTAGAGTTGCAGCCTGAAACCTGACAGGAAAACACTCAAGATCATTTATCTCTTCTTTACAGCAAAAGCATTATTTTACCCCTGTGAGAGCTAGAGAGGGCAGGCCACAAGACCGCCAGAAATACACTCTGGATCATTTATCTCTTCATTGGAGCAAAAAATTTGGTCAAGCATCTGACTATTCTGAAAGAAACAGGCTACTTGCTACTATATGCTCGTAAGTCATCAGGCAACGCAGTTTCACCTAATCAGGGTAACAGCAGGTATGGAAGTCAACACACACAGAACACTCTCCTCAGACATCCTAACTCATGAAAGAGTGCGGTGGGCCCTAGCTGTGTCTTTTACACTGCTCGGAAACTGCGGGGAAAGCTGCTTTTGTTAGCCTGGATATTGGGGCCTGATGGCAAATGCAGTATTTTCCCCCTTTGAAAACAAGAGAGAGTTTCAGCCTCAAACCTGCCAGAACAACACTCTGGATCATTTCTCTTCATTATAGCAAAACCTTTGGTCAAGCTAATTCGTTTTATGAAAGAAACAAGCTTCTTGCCACTCCTTGCTGAGAAGTTGTCACACAGTACAGTTTGGCTTAATTAGGGTAATGACGTGTGTGGCATCAACATATACTTAACATTCTCCCCAGACATCTTTTCTCACGGGAGGGTGCGACATGTCCTAAGTGTGTTTTGTACACGGCTCAGAAACTTCAGGGGAAGATGCTTTTTTTGAGCCTGAATATTGGGGCCTGATGGCAAAAGCCATACTTTACCCTATGAGAGCTAGAAAGGTCAGCCTCAAACCTGTCAGAAATACACTCTGGATCATTTATCTCTTCACTGAAGCAAAAAATTTAGTCAAGCATATGAGTATTCTGAAAGAAACAGGATGAGAGCCACTACTTGCTAGGACGTCATCAGACAGTATAATTTGCCTAATTAGGGTAATAACAGATATGACACTCCCCACTCACAGAAAACTCTACTCAGACATCTTTACTCATGAGAGGGGCAGTGTGTCTTGGTGTGTATTTTACACTGCTCAGGATCTGCAGGCAAAGTTGCATTGCTGAGCCTGTATATTTGGGCCAGATGACAAAAGCAGTGTTTTCCTCCCTGTGAAAACTAAAGCGTTCTAACCTCAAAACTGCCAGAAAAACACTCTGGATCATTTTCATTATAGCAAAAACTTTGGTTGAGCTTCTGAGTTTTTTGAAAGAAACGGGTTGCTTGCTACCCTTTGCTGAGAATTTATCAGACATCACAGTTTTTTGGCCTCATCAGGGTAACAACAGGTATGGCAGTCAACACTCAAAGAACACTCTCCTGAAACATCTCTTCTCATGGAAGCGTGCAGTGTGTCCTAAGCGTGTCTTTGACACTGCTTGGAAACTTCAGTAAAGCTGCTTTTGTGATCCTGGGTATTGTGCTTGATGGCAAAAGCAGTTTTTTTTTCCCCTGGGAAAGCAAGAAATTTGCAACCTCAGACTCCCCAAAGAACACTCTGTTTCATTTATCTCTTCATTAAAGCTAAAAATTTGGTCAATTAAGTGAGTTTTCTGAAACAGGCTGCTTTCCACTATTTTCTGGGAAGTTATCAGATAGTACAGCTTTGCCTAATAAGGATAATAACAGATATGGCAGTCAACACTCACAAAACACTCTCCCTAGACATCTTCACTCATGAAAGGGTGCAGTTGGTCCTAGGTGTGTCTTTTCACACTGCTAAGAAACTGCAGAGAAAGTTGCTTTAGTGAGCCTAGATTGTGGGGTCAGATAGCAAAAGCAATATTTTACCTGTGGAAGCTGGATAGTTGAGGCCTACCTTGAAAAACAGTCTGGTTCTTTTATTTCTTCATTACAGCAACACAGAGAGTGAGAGACTTTTGACTGCTGTATTTTGTCCTAAAGAAGTAGCTGTTATGGGTATTGGCCCTTATGGTATGGTAAAAAAAAGCTTTATTTTGCACCTGTGGAAGCTGGAATATTGGAGCCTCAAACTTGCCTGAAAAACACACTGGTTAATTTTTCTCTTCATTGCAAGAACAGCTCTGGTCAAGTCTTAAGTTTTCTTAAAGCAACAAGCTCAACAATCTGCTTGGCATGTTTTACTGGGAAGTCATCTGACATACAGTTTCACATAATCAGAGAAACAACTGGTGTGGTAAACAGGATTCACAAAACACTCTCCCCTGACATCTATTTTCATGGAATGATTCAATGCATCATAGGAGTGTCTTTATACAGCTCTGAAACTGCAGAGAAATATGATTTTCTGAACCTGGGAATGGGACTAATGGCAAAATAAGTGTTTCACCCAGTGAAAGCCGCATCTGTAATTACAACAGTTTTCATGATTTTGAGTTTTCTAAAATAGAAAGGATGCTTCCAACTTCTTGCAGGGAAGTCATCAGACAAAACAGTTTCTTGTCATCAGAGTAACAACATGTATGGCAGTCAGCACTCACAGAACAGTCTCCAATGACATCTGTTCTCAGGGAATGGCAGAGTGTGTTCTAGGTGTGTCTTTAGACAACTCTGAAATAGCCAGGAAACTTGGTTTTTGAAGATGGGAATAGGCCCTTATGATAAAAGCTGTATTTTCCACCCAGGGAAGCTGGATAATTACAGCCTCAAATCTGCCAGAAAAGCACACTAGATCACTTTTCTCTTTATTACAACAGTTGTGGTCTAGTTTTTGGATTTTCTGAAAGAAACAGGCTGCTTGTCATATCTTGCTGAGAGTCATATGACATACCATTTCACCTAATCAGGGTAGCAACATGTATGGCAGTCAACATTCAAGAACACTCATCCCTACCCTCCTTTCTCATGGATTGGTATATTGTGTCCTAGGAGTGTCTTAAAAAAAACTAAGATCATGGCATCCTGTCCCATCACTTCATGGCAAATGGATAGGGAAACAGTGGCAGACTTTATTTTTGGGGGCTCAAAAATCATTGCAGATGGTGACTGCAGCCATGAAATTAAAAGACACTTACTCCTTGGAAGGAAAGTTATGACCAACCTAGACAGCGTATTAAAAAGCAGAGACATTACTTTACCAACAAAGGTCTGTCTTATCAAGGCTATGGTTTTTCCAGTAGTCATGTATGGATGTGAGAGTTGGACTGTGAAGAAAGCTGAGCACAGAAGAAATGATGCTTTTGAACTGTGGTGTTGGAGAAGACTCTTGAGAGTCTTTTGAACTGCAAGGAGACCCAACCAGTCCATCCTAAAGAAGATCGGTCCTGGGTGTTCATTGGAAGGACTGATGTTGAAACTGAAACTCCAATACTTTGGCCACCTGATACAAAGAGCTGACTCATTTGAAAAGACCCTGATGCTGGGAAAGATTGAAGGCAGGAGAAGGGGTCGACAGAGGATGAGATGATTGCATGACATCACCATGAGTTTGAGCATGCTCCAGGAGTTGGTGATGGACAGAGAAGCCTGATGTGCTACAGTCCATGGGGTCTCAAAGAGTCAGACATGACTGAGCAACTAAACTGAAAATTGGCTACTTGCCATTTCTGCTGGGAACTCATCTGACAAAACTGTTTCCACTAATCAGGGTAACAATAGGTATGGCAATGAAAACTCACAGAACACTCTCCCTGAACATCTTTTCTTGTGGATTGGTACACTGTGTCCTAGGTTTGTCTTTACAAAACTCTGAAACAGCCAGGAAACATACTTTTGTGAACCTGGGCATTGGGCCATTATGCTAAAAAATCTATATTTTCCACCTATGAAAGCTCGGTAATTGCAGCCTAAACACGCCAGAAAAACACACTGGTTCACTTTGCTTTTCATTACAACAACAGCTTTGGTCAGGATTTTGAGTTTTCTGAAAGAAACAAGCTGCTTGACACTTCTTCCTTGGAAGTCATGTGTGGTACATTTTCACCTCATCAGTGTAACAGCAGGTATGGCGGTCAGCACTCACAGAACACTCTCCCCTGACTTCTTTTCTGATGGAATGTCACACTGTGTCCTAGTGGTGTCTTCACACAGCTCTGAAGCTGCTGGGAAACATGTTTTTGTGAACTTGGGAATTGGGGCCTGATGGCAAAAGGAGTATTTTTCCCCTGTGAAACCTGTATAATCACAGCCACAAACCTGCCAGGAAAGCATACTCGTTCATGTTTCTCTTCATTGTAACAACAGATTTGGTCAAGTTTTTCATGTTTCTGTAAGCAACAGGCTGCTTGCCTCTTCTTGCTGGGAAGTCATTTGACAGTAGTTTCATCTAATCAGAGTAAAAGCCAGTATGGCAGCCAACACTCACAGAACACTGTACAATGACATCTTTTTTTCATGGAATGGTACAATGTGTCCTAGCAGTGTCTTTACATAACTCTGAAACAGCCAGGAAACATGTGTCTGTGAACCTGGGAACTGGGGCCTTGTTCAGTACAGTTCAGTTCAGTTGTGTCTGAATCTTTGTGACCCCATGGACTACAGCATGCCAGGCTTCCCTTTTCATTGCCAGTTCCTGGAATTTACTCAAACTCATGTCCATTGAGTCGGTGATGCCATCCAACTATCTCATCCTCTGTCGTCCCCTTCTCCTCCTGTCTTCAATCTTTCCCAGCATCACGGTCTTTTCAAATGAGTCAGTTCTTCACATCAGGTGGCCAAAGTATTGGAGCTTCAGCATCAGTTCTTCCGATGAATATTCAGGACTGATTTCCTTTGGGATTGACTGATTTGAAATCCTTTCTCTCTGAGGGACTCTCAAGAGTTTTCTCCAACACCACAGTTCAAAAGCATCAACTCTTTGGCACTCAGCTTTCTTTATAGTCCAACTCTCACATCCGTACATGACTACTGGAAAAACCATAGCTTTGACTAGACAGAACTTTGTTGGCAAAATAATGTCCCTGCTTTTTAATATGCTGTCTAGGTTGGTAGCTTTTCTTCCAAGGAGCAAGTATCTTTTAATTTCATGGCTGCACTCACCATCTGCAGTGATTTTGCAGCCCGAAAAATAGTCTGTCACTGCTTCCATTGTTCCCCCATCTATTTGCCATGAAGTGATGGAACCGGATGCCATGATCTTAGTTTTCTGAATGTTGAGTTTTAAACCAGCTTTTTCACTCTCCTCTTTCACTTTCATCAAGAGGCTCTTTAGTTCTTCTTCACTTTCTGCCATAAGGGTGGTGTCATCTGCATATCTGAGGTTATTGATATTCCTCCTGGAAATCTTGATTCCAGCTTGTGCTTCATCTAGCCTGGCATTTCACGTGGTGTACTCTGCTAGATGTTAAATAAGCAGGGTGACAATATACAGCCTTGGCATACTCCTTTCCCAATTTGGAACCAGTCTGTTGTTCTATGCCTGGTTCTAACTGTTCCTTCTTGACCTGCATACAGATTTCTCAAGAGGCAGGTTAAGTGGTCTGTATTCCCATCTCTTGAAGAATTTTCCACAGTTTCTTGTGATCCACACAGTCAAAGGCTTTGGCATAGTCAATAATGCAGAAGTAGACGTTTTTCTGGAATTCTCTTGCTTTTTTGATGATCTAGCTGTTGATGGCAATTTGATCTCTGGTTCCTCTGCCTTTTCTAAATCCAGATTGAACGTCTGGAAGTTCACAGTTCGTGTGCTGTTGAAGCCTTGCTTGGAGAATTTTGAGCACTACTTTGCTAGTGTGTGAGATGAGTACACTTGTGTGGTAGTTTGAACATTTTTTAGCATTGCCATTCTTTGGGACTAGAATGAAAACTGACATTTTTCAGTCCTGTGGCCACTGCTGAGTTTTCCAAATTTGCTGGCATTCTGAGTGTAGGACTTTCACAGCATCATCTTTTAGGATTTGAAATAGCTCAACTGGAATTCCATCACCTCCACTAGCTTTGTTCGTAGTGATGCTTCCTAAGGCCCATTTGACTTTGCATTCCAGGCTGTCATGCTCTAGGTGAGTGATCACACTATCATAGTTATCTGGGTCATGAAGATTTTTTTTTGTATAGTTCCTGGGTGTATTCTTGCCATCTCTTCTTAATATCTTCTGCTTTTGTTAGGTCCATACCATTTCTGTCCTTTATTGTGCCCATTTGTGCAAGAAATGTTCCCTTGGTATCTCTAATTTTCTTGAAGAGATTCCTAGTCTTTCTTATTCTATTGTATTCCTCTATTTCTTTGCATTGATCACTGAGGAAGGCTTTCTTATCTCTCCTTGCTGTTCTTTGGAACTCTACATTCAGATGTGTATATCTTTCCTTTTCTCCTTTGCCTTTAGTTTGTCTTTTCTCAGCCATTTGTAAGTCTTCTTCAGACATTTTGCCTTTTTGCATTTCTTTCTCTTGGGGATGGTCTTGATCCCCGCCTCCTGTACAATGTCACAAACCTCTGTCCATAGTTCTTCAAGCACTCTGTCTATCAGATCGAATGCCTTGAATCTATTGGTCATTTCTACTATATAATCGTAAGAGATTTGATTTAGGTCATAACTGAATGGTCTAGTGGTTTTCCCTACTTTCTTCAATTTAAGTCTGAATTTGGCAATAAGGAATTTATGATCTGAGCCATAGTCAGCTCCCAGTCTTTTTTTGCTGACTATACAGAACTTCTCCATTCGGTTGCAAAGAATATGATTAATTTGATTTCAGTGTTGACCATCCGGTGATGTCCATGTGTAGAGTCTTCTCTTGTGTTGTTGGAAGAGGGTGTTTGCTATGACCAGTGCATTCTCTTGGCAAAACTGTTACCCTTTGCCCTGCTTCATTTTGTACTCCAAGGTCAAATTTGCCTGTTACTCTAGGTATCTCTTGACTTACTTCTTTTGCATTCCAGTCCCCTAAGATGAAAAGGCCATCTTTTTTGGGTGTTAGTTCTGGAAGGTGTTGTAGGTCTTCATAGAACCACTCAACTTCAGCTTCTTTGGCTTTAGTGGTTGGGGCATAGACTTGGATTACTGTGATATTGAATGGTTTGCCTTGGAAAGGAACAGAGATCATTCTGTCGTTTCTGAGATTGTATCCAAATACTGCATTTTGGACTCTTTTGTTGACTATGATGGCTACTCCATTTCTTCTAAGGGATTCTTGCCCACCATAGTATATACAATGGTCTCCTGAGTTAATTTTGCCCATTCCAGTCCATTTTAGTTCACTGAATCCTAAAATGTCGATGCTCACTCTTACAATCTCCTGTTTGACCACTTCTAATTTACCTTGATTCATGGACCTAACACTCCAGGTTCCTATGCAATATTGCTCTTTACAGCATCGGACTTTATTTTCATCACTAGTCATATACACAACTGGGTGTTGTTTTCGCTTTGGCTCCATCTCATTCTTTCTGGAGTAATTTCTCCACTCTTCTCAGGTAGCATATTGGGCACCTACCAGCCTGGAGAGTTCATCTTTCAATGTCCTATCTTTTTGCTTTTTCATACTGTTCATGGGGTTCTCAAAGCAAGAATACTGGAGTGGTTTGCCATTCCCTTCTCAAGGGGACCTCCTTTTGTCAGAACTCTCCACCATCTCACGTAGTTTGCTCAAACTAGCTAATCATCTCATCCTCTGCCACCCCTTCTCCTTTTGCCCTAGAATGCCAGTAATAGCTGCCAGTGGCAGAATCCTTATAATGTGTTGGCAATTTTTTTTTCATAAGATGTTGTGTTAAACCACAGGAGAACATTTTGACCAACCCAATATATGTCAAGCTTAGTTCTTAGTGTTGTATCTGTACTATTTATTTAACCCTCTGGGAAATTATATGGGGTAGGTTGTTATTATTATTAGCATTATTTTTTTTGGAAGGAAAACCAAAGCTCTGAGAAGTTAAGTAAGTGAAAGGAGCACAGATGTTATAACAACATCAAGCAATATTTTCACTGCTCTCAACATTTTTCCAGGTCATTTCATACTGGACTCCAGTCTGCCTACTTGAAAAGACTCATGCTAATTTTCTGTTGGTCCCTACTTACTTTATTTATATTTTAAAAACAATCTATGCAGAGATTTTCTTGTGCTGTCAGATTGGTTCCGTTAATAATTCCATCTTTCTCTTAATTGACCTTCCTGTGATAATTTTCGGTGTAGTTTTGGTGTGTCTGTGGAGCTGTATCTATTTCGAGTATGGAATCTCAGGGCATATTTATCAATCACATGTGTATGCACATGCAAAGCTCTAAGAATTACATCCACTTCTTGCCCCAGTGTATGCTCCTTAGGGAGGTCTACCCCTTCTTGTGATGTGGGATCTGTCACAGCCTCTATTCTCCAGAAAGCAACACGTTAAGATTTCCTTTAGGCATGTTCTTCTTCCTGCTCAGATTCTGATTTGGATTTTATGTGACAAGTTGGTGAGGCTCCTGACAAAGCATTTGTGCTTAAAGGTGGAGAGCAAAAAAGCACAACCACTTGGATTCTTTGTAAGGAAAATGCACTAACAAAATTCTAAATAATTGTCCTTGTCTGAGTGTTGGATAAAAGCACCATGTAAGAGCATTGAAACTAAACCAATTAGCACTTTCAGATGATGACAACCTGACATGCATTCTAACAAAATGGAACAGTCTGAACCAGTCTTTTGCTGGTACACTGAGGTCAGATTCCCCACTTCTGTGAGAGCCTCTTTTCTTGATGAGTCTGTTTCTCCATTAACCTTTAATGAGTCTCCTTGAAATAATTGTGATACAGGTGTTTAGAAAAACAAACAACAGCAACAAAAACTTTATTTCTTATTGGGCTCCCCTGGTAGCTCAGCTGGTAAAGAATCTGCGTGCAATCTGCTTCAACTCCTAGGTTGGGAAGATCCCCTGGAAAAGGGAATGGCTATCCACTCCAGTAGAATTGCCTGGAGAATTCCACTGGACTGTATAGTCCATTGGGTCACAAAAAGCCAGAGACAACTGAATGACTTTCACTTTATTGTGTAAAAGCAGTAGAATGTTTATAATATTTTTGTTTTTCATAAGGTTGAGAAAAGAAAGACCATATCCATAGAGAAAGGAAGGCTTTGTTTCTTTTACAAGTTGTATATGACTGTTCCTGTAATAGAAGAAACACAAGCTGGAATCAAGATTGCTGGGAGAAATATCAATAACCTCAGATATGCAGATGACACCACCCTTATGGCAGAAAGTGAAGAGGAACTAAAAAGCCTCTTGATGAAAGTGAAAGTGGAGAGTGAAAAAGTTGGCTTAAAGCTCAACATTCAGAAAATGAAGATCATGGCATCTGGTCCCATCACTTCATGGTAAATAGATGGGGAAACAGTGGAAACGGTGTCAGACTTTATTTTTCTGGGCTCCAAAATCACTGCAGATGGTGACTGCAGCCATGAAATTAAAAGACGCTTACTCCTTGGAAGGAAAGTTATGACCAACCTAGACGGTGTATTAAAAAGCAGAGACATTACTTTGCCAACAGAGGTCCATCTAGTCAAGGCTATGGTTTTTCCTGTGGTCATGTATGGATGTGAGAGTTGGACTGTGAAGAAGGCTGAGCACAGAAGAGTTGATGCTTTTGAACTGTGGTGTTGGAGAAGACTCTTGCAAGTCCCTTGGACTGCAAGGAGATCCAACCAGTCCATTCTGAAGGAGATCAGCCCTGGGATTTCTTTGGAAGGAATGATGCTAAAGCTGAAACTCCAGTAACTTTGGCCACCTCATGGGAAGAGTTGACTCATTGGAAAAGACTCTGATGCTGGGAGGGATTGGGGGCAGGAGGAGAAGGGGATGACAGAGGATGAGATGGCTGGATGGCATCACTGACTCGATGGACATGAGTCTCAGTGAACTCCGGGAGTTGGTGATGGACAGGGAGGCCTGGCATGCTGCGATTCATGGGGTCACAAAGAGTTGGACACGACTGAGCGACTGATCTGATCTGATCTGATCTGATAATAGTCCCAGTACTTATGTTAGCATCTAGAATCATGATGCTAATTCAGTGATGACTCTAGTTAGTGGAGTTACATACCTCACATGCTGAGAAGGAGAGCATCATGACAAAACAATGATAAGGAAGAGAGGAGAGAAATGAGAGGAAGAAGCAAGAGGTCATGGAGATCCACCTTTCTCCAGGATCTCACCTGTCAAGCCAAAGGACCCCTCCTCTACTCTCCTCCAGTTGCAGGCCTCCAAGATTATCTACTGTTTTGTGCATCTTTAAATGCTTGCTTCCTGACACACATACATCTTTATCTTCATCCTGTGGTACATGGGACCCTGGTCATGGAACACTTTCCAGGAGATATACTTTCTTTGTTTTAATCTATTTAAAAAATTTTTATTTATTTATTTTTGGCTGTGCTGGGTCTTTGCTGCTGTGCAGGCTTTCTCTAGCTGTGGCAAGCAAAGGCTACTCTCTAGTTGTGGTGCTCCGGCTTCTCATTGCCGTGGCTTTTCCTGTTGTGGCACATGGGCATGGGAGTGTGGGCTTCAGTAGCTGTAGCAGGTGGGTTCAGTAGTCACAGCACATGGACTTAGTTGCTCTGCATACCACATGTGAAATCTTCCCAGACCAGGGATTGAACTCTTGTCTCCTGCATTGGGAGGCAGAGTCTTATCCACTGCGCCACCAGGGGAGTCCTGAGGCATACTTTCTGGGATTCAAATACATACACTGTGCCTTGTCTCAAGAGATTTTTGCTGTTGGGCAAACAAGGCTGTGGTTTCCTTGACATATTTCAGCAATTCAGTGACATGATCGCCGCACAGGTGGTCCCATTCGGTCATCGTCTGTTGAACTGCTGTGATACATGAGTAAGACATGTGAAATTTGACCTAAACACTAGAGCACATGGGTCTGGAAGGAAGGATGGTGCCTGAACTAAATGAAAACCTCTGCAACTTTCCCCTCATTTCCTTACCACATCTCACATTATCTAATGTGAATCTTTAAGGTACTTCTTATGTCAAGTAGTCTCTGTGAGGAACAGTCAGATAAAGATAAACATCTCTTCCTTTGGACCTTTTGCAAAGCAGACCCAATTGGAATGGTCTTTTGTAGAGTCCAAACTCTAAATATCAAGGACTTCAATGCTCAGCTCACTTTCCACTGTGCTGAGATGTAGGGAAAGTTGGCAGCGGGGTTTCTTTTTTGCTTATTTATATTTAATTGAAGGATAATTGCTTTATAGAATTTCATTGCTTTCTGTCAGACTTATGAATGTCAACATGAACCACCCATAGGTGTACATATGTCCCCTCCCTCTCAAATCTTCTTCCCATCTCCCTCCCGATTCCATCCCTCCAGGTTGATACTGAGCTCCTGTTTCAGTTCCCTGAGACATACAGCAAATTCCCACTGGCTATCTATTTTACTTATGGTAATGTAAGTTTTCATGTTACTTTCTCCATACATTTAACCCTCTCCTCCCCTCTCCCCATCTCCATAAGTCTGTTCTCCATGTCTGTTTCTCCATTGGTGGCTGGTTGGTGTTGGTTTAGTCACTAAGCCATGTCCGACTCTTGTGACCCCATGGACTGTAGCCTGCCAGGCTCCTCTGTCCATGGGATTCTCCAGGCAAGAATACTGGAGTGGGTTGCCATTTCCTTCTCCAGAGGATCTTCTCGCCCCAGGGATCAAACCCAGGTCTCTTGCACTGCAGGCAGATTCTTTACCAACTTAGCTACATTCAGTTCAGTTCAGTCACTCAGTCGTGTCCGACTCTTTGCGATCCCATGAACCACAGCACGCCAGGCCTCCCTGTCCATCACCAACTCCCGGAGTTCACCCAAACTCATGTCCATTGAGTCAGTGATGCCATCCAGCCATCTCATCCTCTGTCGTCCCTTCTCTTCCTGCCCCCAATCCCTCCCAGCATCAGAGTCTTTTCCAATGAGTCAACTGTTCATATGAGGTGGCCAAAGTATTGGAGTTTCAGCTTTAGCATCAGTCTAAAAATTACATTTAAAGTAATTTTGACATATATGTTCCTGTTGCTATTTTCTTAATTGTTTGGGATTTGTTTTTGTAGAACTTTAACTTCTCTTGTACTTCCTGACTATATACATCCCTTTAACTGTTGTTATAAAGCTTGTTTGCTTGTACTGAATTCTCTTAACTGCTTGTTATAAAGCTTTTGATTTCTCCATCAATTTTGAATGAGAGCCTTCCTGGGTAGTAATCTTGGTTGTAGATTTTTCCCTTTCAGTACTTTAAATATATCCTGCCATTCCCTTCTGGCCTGCAGAGTTTCTGCTGAAAGATCAGCTGTTAAGGATTTCCCTTGGATGTTACATGTTGCTTTTCCTTTGCTCCTTTTAATATTCTTTCTTTGTGTTTAATCTTTGTTAGTTTGATTAGTATGTGTCTTGGTGTGTTTCTCCTTGGGTTTATCCTGTACGGGACTCTTGGTGCCTCTTGGACTTGACTGACTATTTCCTCTCCCATGTTGGGGAAATCTTCAATTATAATCTCCTCAAAAATTTTCTCTTAACCTTTCTTTTTCTCTTCTTCTTCTGGGAACCTTATAATTCAAATGTTGGTGTGTTTAATATTGTCCCAGAGAGCTCTGAGACTATCCTCAGTTCTTTTCATTCTTTTTACTTTATTCTGCTTTTCAGCAGTTATTCCCACCATTTTATTTTCCAGCTCACTGATCCATTCTTCTGCTTCAGATATTCTGCTATTGATTTCTTCTAGAGTATTTTTAATTTCAGTAATTGTGTTGTCTTTGTATTCTTTAATTTTTCTAGGTCTTTGTTAATTGATTCTTGCATTTTCTGCATTTTATTTTCAAGGTTTTGGATCACTTTACTATCATTATTCTGAATTCTTTTTCAGGTAGTTTTCCTATTTCCTCTTCATTTATTTGGACTTGTGTGTTTCTAGTTTTTTCCTTCATTTGTGCTGTATTTCTCTGTCTTTTCGTTATCTTTTAAAAAACTTATTGTGTTTGAGGTCTCCTTTTTCCAGGCTTCAAGGTTTAATTCTTTCTTTCTTTTGGTTTCTGCCCTCATAAGTTTGGTCCAGTGGTTTGTGTAAGCTTCATATAGGCTGTAACTTGTGCTTGGGTTCTGGTGGTAGGAGGTGAGTTTTTCTTTTCCTCTGATGGGCAGGACTGAGTGAAATGGTAATCCTGTCTACTGATGATTTGGTTTGTATTTTTGTCTGGTTTGTTGTTTGGATGAGGCGTCCTGCACAGGGTGCTACTGGTAGTTGGGTGATGCTGGATCTTGTAGACAAGTGGTTGCCTTTATGGGAGTTCTCACTATTTGATACTCCCTAGGGTTAGGAGTTTTCTGGTAGTCTAGGGTCTTGGAGACAGTGCTCCCATTCCAAAGGTTCAGGGCTTGATCTCTGACCAGGAACAGAGATTCCACAGGTGGTTTGTTATGGCATTAAATGGGATTAAGACAAATACCCAAAAATGAGAAACCAAAGCTGACCCCACACAAATGGCAATTACAAAATCAGGTAAATAATAATTAAAATAATGGAATATACATGCATATGTATAGCCATAAGCAAAATCAAAACAGTCCAATGACAATAAAGTACAGTAGATTGACCCAGTGAACAAAGGAAGCCAAAAATGATATTCACCAATTAAGAATAAAACTAACTAAAGCACAAACTGGAAAGCAAAACTAAACAAAGGTATCAACTGGGGAATAAAGCAATGAAAACAAAACTAACAAATATGGTGAGAAAAAGAAAGAAAGACTAGAAATGCAAAGTTAAATAAAGGTAGATAAGAAGATTTATATATATTAAAGATTAACTGCCAGGGGAAAATAATATTAAAAGCAAACAAAGGAGTAAATGTAGAAAAATAATGTTTAAATAATTTAAAAATTAAAATTAAAAAAGAAAAAGAAAACTCTATAGAACTGCACAAAGCTAACAGAGAGGCAGAAGTTTATAACAGAAATAAAAAGTCTGACTGAAAAAAAAATCTCAAAAGCTTAAATAGATTTCATAGTGCTAATAAAATTGGCAACTACACAGGTGGTCGGGAGGCGGCGAAGAAAAAGAAAAAAAAATCCCAAAGAAACTACAGAACAAGTCAAAATATAAGAATAATGAATGTTTTTCTTGAGTCTCTGCTGTCAGCATCCTTTCCTTTGCTGGGAGTCACAGTCCACCTCACCTGCCTAGAATGCCCTCCAACACTGCTGGTCCTACTCCTTGTGCAGCTGGTGGGAAGGTTTTGGGTCCTCTTCCTCAGCTACACTGCCCCTGAGTTTCAGTTGTGATTTTATCTCCGCCTCTGCATGTGGGTCATCCACTGGGATTTGCTCCTGAGGCTGGCCCTAGAGACTTGGGTCTGCCCCAGTGAGTGCCAGGTGTGGAGGTGGTGTGGCTTCTTGGGTCACAGGGCCCCTGGCAGTACCAGGTATTCAGTGGAGCTGGCACCTAGGGCAGCAGGAAATAAAATATAGTGCTCTAGAAGGGTATGGCAACCCACTCCAGTATTCTTGCCTGGAAAAGCCCCCCCTTACAGAGAAACCTGGCAGGCCACAGTCCACGGGGTCACAAAGAGTTGGAAACAATTGAAGTGACCCCGCGTGCATAGATGCAAGACTTTCTTTTGCCTGTGGCATCTCCGCTTCAGTGAGCATTGAGAGTGAAGCCCCTTGGGTCTTGGGGACCCTGGCGGTGCCAAGTGTACAGGGACATCCACTGCCTCAGCTGCAGGAGTTATGGCTCTATCAGTCTGTTTTCAAGCCTCTAGCAGCTGGCGATCATAAGGCCTCTTTGGCTAGTCTTTCTCCATTAGCTCCACTCGTTCAGGCACTTAGAGGGCTCCCTTCCCTGGGGTTCTCCTCTGTTGTTTGGTGCCTCTGGCGTTTGAAGCATCACCCTGGGTGGGGTCCTACTCTGTTGTTCTGGGCGTCAGGTGCTTGATGAGCCAGCGTTTTGATTGTTCAGCTGCTGATGTGGGGAGAGAGAGAGCCTACGGTGATGGCTCCACCCTTACGCATGAGTTAGCAGTATTGCCTTTCTTCCATGGCTGCCTGGCTTTCTTCCACTGGCATTTCCCACCACAATCTCCTCCCTCATGGCCCCTCAGTCCATCTCTTCACAGTCAACAGTGGGATTGCTCCACAATCCTTACACTCCACCCCTCAGATGCTGCACCTTCTTGGGGACCTGCATTCCTGTCTGGCATATGAAAGCTGTGGCAAGGATTGTCTGATTCTCATTCCATTTAGGCTGCCACAGAACAACTGCTTCACTCTCAGGCTCAAATGTTTCTCCTCTGACTCAGACAATTGCCCCGATGCGGGGATTGGACCCCTGCTTCAGTTCCCCCACCTGCCGAGGGCAGGTCCAGTCCTACTAACACTCCCATTTTTCCCCCTAGTTCCTTTGCCCTATCCAATTTTGCATGGTTCTACATATTCTTTTCCTGTGGTCAGGTACTCCTGCCCAGTCTCAGTTGGTGATCTGCAAGCACTTCTGTGTCTGAAGGTGTGTTCCTGATGTATCTGTGGAGAGAGATGTACTCTATGTCCACCATCTTGGCTTCCCTCTTCAGTGGGGCTTCTTTAGAGTACATTTGCCCAGCTAATGAGCCCCATGAAGCCATCACACTATAAAAGCTGAAGCCCATTTTTCCACTTACATTCAGATAATCCCAGCCACTCACATCATACAAGAATGTGGCAGGACTCCTTCAGCGCTGCCCCCAGGAGATGACAGCCTGACAGCCCATAGGTGCGATGTGGAATTCAGCCCTCCTCCTGCCACCCCTGTAGGTGGGGCCGGCCTTGTGCTGGGGCCTGGACCCTGCTGTGAAATCTCACTGACTTTCCTGGGTTTCCCTTACCAAGCTGGCTTCCAGCCTGCATCTGGCCTCAGGATGCAGCTGCTTTGGGTCTTCCTCACACCAGTAAACCCAGGGTCAAGTCTTTTCCAGCTGCCCCTGTCATGTCTGCTCCTGAGGGACTGGCCCTTGTCAGGTGTGACATATACAAACACATTCGGCTGCAGTGGATTTGGTTTCCAGGGGTTATTTTTAGTTGAAATTAGCACCTCCCCCAATTTCCCATGTTTCTGTGTGCTGTGCTCGGTCACTCAGGCATGTCAGACTCTTTTGTGACCCCATGGACTGTAGCCTGCCAGGCTCCTCTGTCCATGGGAATCTCCCAGCAAGAATTCCTTCCTGCAGTGGATCTTCCTAAACCAGGGAAAGTGGGTTCTTAACCACTAGTGCCACCTGGGAAGCCCAAATCTTTGCTCTTCTATTTTTTTTTTTTTACTTTTTGGTTGCATCATGTGGCACGTAGGATCTTAGTTTCTTAACTAGCGATCGAACCCACACTCCCAGCATTGAGTGCATGGAGTTTAAACCACTGGACCACCAGGAAACTCCCAATAAGGTTGAAAGTGAAAGTGAAAGTCGCTCAGTTGGGTCTGACTCTTTGCAATCACATGGACTATACAGTTCATGGAATTCTCCAGGCCAGAATACTGGAATGGGTAGACTTCCCCTCCTCCAGGGGATCTTCCCAACCCAGGAACCGAGCCCAGGTCTCCCGCATGGCAGGCAGATTCTTTACCGGCTGAGCCACAAGGGAAGCCCAAAGCTCAATAAGGTTGGCTCTTATTAATATTACACTCTCTGAAGAGAAATCCAATTTAACCTTTGCCTTTCATAGACTCTTGGTTTCCTTTCTTCATAACTATTAAAAACAAAACAAAACCCTGGTCCAGTGTGGATGTTCAAAGTGTATTAACTGCAAAGAATTGGTTAGTTAAAATGTCACGGGAAAAATGAACATATTCCACCCCACCATGTTACCTCCTGGAAGATGTCCAGCTCTAAGTATCCATCACCACTGTTCTTTATCTTGTCTTTAAATAAAAATCTTTTCTTGACTGACTGTAAAGAACTTGGGGTTAGAAAAATTAGCAAGTTTAATGTTCGTGCAGAGTCAGAGGCAGTTGTCCCACAGGTATATTTTGGGCTTGTTTTAGCCAAGTCAGCTCCAGTGTTTGATGAGATCAAATTTTCAGCTGTTCTTCCGTAACACAGAGACACAGCACTATAGTGTTCATTTCATAGAAAATAAACCTGAAGTCTCAGGGTTCCCAAGGGCTCTCATCATAGACCGAAGAAAAGAAGAGACCAGAAAGGCATTATTTTTATAACATTCTTAGTTCTGATCTTGGGCTAAGCACAGAGATCTGGGTTTAAATGACTTCATCCAGGATGTGGGATAAAGAGGAATGGAACTGTGGAATATTTGGGATGAAATGTAAGCATTTGGGGAATGTATGTCAGTAGACGTGGCCTCCGTCCTCTCACTGCCTGTCTGGGCGTCCATCCACACCGCAGCACCGTTGAGCATGTATGAGGGAATACGGCCCAGCATTCCAGGGAAACCAAGACGGCAAATTAACCTCCATGCTCCTAGCATAGAGCAGTGCTAAGACGATACATACACAAACAATATAAATGCCAACAGTCGAGACATGAATGAAGACATTTCATAGTCTCAAACTTTGGTTATAATCACACTGTTGGAGCCCAGGGCTAAATTCTGAAATGTGTATGGTAGCACAGTCTGTATGGATACTTGTGTCTGCTAAGTAGTCATTTGTTGCTGGAACCAGAGAGAAGCTCTATTTTATGATCTCAGGCATGTTGAATGTTTATTCTACTAGGAGTTAAAAAAGAATTTCTTTCTTCGTAGTTTAGTTTTTACTCTGAGTTTAATAGGGAAAAAATAAAATGAAGAGGATAAATAGCATGCAAAAGAAGGAACAATAGTGCAGATTATTAATAGTTCCTTATAAATGTTAAGAGTATCAGACATATATTTTCAAAAATGCATTTGAGGGGGAATTCCCTGGTGGTCCAGTGGTTAGGACTCAGTGCTTTCACGGCCAAGGCCCTGGGTTCAATCCTTGGTTTAGGAACTAAGAACCCATGAGCCATGTGGCGCAGCTGATAAATGCATTTGGGAAGCTGAATAGTCGAGGTTCTATAAACTATCGGAATGATCAGCTAACAGGTTGCATGTTGTTCAGTCGCTAAGTCGTGTTGGACTCTGCAACCCCATGAACTGCAGCACATCAGGTTCCTCTGTCTTCCACCATCTCCCAAAGTTTGCTCAAGTTCATGTCCATTGAGCCGATGATGCCATCAAACTATCTCATCCTCTGCCACCCCCTTCTCCTTTTGCCTTCATTTTTTCCCAGCATCAGAGTCACTTCCACTGAGTCGGCTCTTCGCATCAGGTGGCCAAAATATTGGACTTTCAGCTTCAGCATCAGTCCTTCCAGTGAATATTTAGGGTTGATTTCCTTTACAACTGACTGGTTTGATCTCCTTGCTGTCCAGGGGACTCTCAAGAGTCTTCTCCAGCGCCACAATCTGAAAGCATCAATTCTTTAGCACTCAGCCTTCTTTATGGTTGTATAATTGTATACAAAAAATTTAAAAAAACCACATGAAAAATTGTGTCAGTCGATAAGTCAAACACTTAATCCTTTGACAAAATAGGTATGAACTAGCCCAAATCACACCCTTCAGATGGCCGGAAATTCTACTTCTGCAAGAAAAGGCTCAGAGTAAAGGAATTGTAGCGTTTGATGTCCTTGCATGAAAAGGTGTAAGTCAAGTCGTATCCACCTGAAAGGGGCCAACTCTTTATTTTGGAATGGTTTTTAAAAGCCAAAGGAAAATCAACTCTGCCATCTGGTGTATAAACAGGTTATTGCAGCTTTTTTCTTAAAAAAAAAATAAATAAATAACAGCTAACTCAGGTCTCCCTTTACAAAGAATTTTCATGACACCATGATATTCCAGCTGAGTGGTTTTCCCTGGGTAACTGAAGCCTGTTATAGATTTTTAAAAACTTGTTTATGGGAGTATTTCTAAGACAAGAACTCACTTACTGCCCATGGTGAACCCAAAGGCCCCTTTCTTCCGAGACTCAGATGCTCATATGAACATCAGTTACTGCACGGTCCCTCTAGCTCAGGGTTTCCCATGTGGCTCAGTGGTAAAGAATCTGCCTGCCAATGCAGGAGACGTGGGTTTGATTCCTGGGTCAGGAAGATCCTCTGGAGGAGGAAATGGCAACTCACTCCATTATCTTGCCTGGAAAATCCCATGGACAGAGGAGTCTGGCAGACCACATTTCATGAGGCCGCCAAAGCATTGGATATGACTTAGCGACTAAACAATAATGACAACCCCAGACTTAGTGAGAGTCGGCCCTGCCCTCAGGGAAACCCTGGCCTACACTTTTCTGGAGGGCAGCACAGTTGGGAGCTGGCCAGGCTGCTGGGGCTGGGAAACCAGAAACCTGAAGCCATGAGGCAGGGATGGGTCTGGTAGGAAACAGGTGACCTCCAGATGGCGAGGCAAACCTGAAAGATGGGATGGAAGGTCAGCAGGTCAGCTCAACAGGGGACGTTTGGGACAGGAGAAAATGAGGCCCCAAAAGGATGGTGATGGAGGGAAGGGATGAAGGGAGACAGAAGAGCTCTTAGTGGGATTGTTGAGTCATATGGTAATTTTATTCATAGTTTTTTTTAAGGAACCTCCGTACTGTTCTCCATAGACGCTGTATCAATTTGCATTCCCACTAACAGTGCAAGGGGGTTCCCTTTACTCCATACCCTCTCCAGCATTTATTGTTTATAGATTTTTTGATGATGGCCGTTCTGACACATGTGAGTTGATACCTCATTGCAGTTTTGATTTGCATTTCTCTAATAATGAGTGATGTTGAGCATCTTTTCATGTGTTTATAGTCATGAGGGAGGGACATACATATACCTATGACTGATTCATGTTGATATATGGGAGAAATAAACACAATATTGTATAGCAATTATCCTCCAAATAAAAATAAGCAGTTTAATAAAGAAGAGCTCTTAGATGGAGTCCTGTAGCCCTGCCCAGCCCTGGCCCCCACTCTCCTCCACTGAGATCACCCCAAGCCCCACACCAGCTTCATCCTCATTGCTGCCCACGAGGGAGTAGCCTGAGGAGGGCAAGAGGTTGGGTTCAACTGAGTCCCTCCAAATTCACAGCTTAAAGACCTAACCACCAGTTCCCAGAATGTGACTCTGGGTGGCTGCAGATAGAATCAGTTAAGATGAAGTCATATTGGAGGAAGGTGGGCGCTTAATTCAATATGACTGGTTTCCTTATAAAAAATAGAACTTTGGACATAAACAAGAACACAAGGAGAAGACCAAGTAAGCATGAAGGCAGAGATTAGGCGGAACACATTACAAGGCAAGGGCTTCCCTGGTGGTCCAGATGGTAAAGAACCCACCTGCAATGCGGGAGACCTGGGTTTGATCCCTGAGTTGGGAAGATCCCCTGGAGGCGGGCATGACAACTTCACTATAGTATTCTTGCCTGGAGAATTCCCATGGACAGAGGAGCCTGGTGGGCTTCAGTCTACGGGGTCGCAAAGAGTTGCACACGACTGAGCAACTACGCACATATTACAAGTCAAGTCACTAGGAGACACTAGTGGGGGCGGAAGGGCTGGGACAGAGACTCAGTAAGGAGGGACCATGTCTGTGACCCCATGACCTCTGACACCTGGCCTCCAGAACCAGGGACAATACACTTATGCTGCTTGTCATCTGGTGGATGGGCTTTGTCACATCAGCCTTAGGAACCTGATACAGCTGGGGAGGGGGTGGTGATGACAAGGTGAATGGTTGGTTCTTCTTGCCTTCTCTTCTCACACAACACTGGCAGCTGGCATTTCAGACGCGAGCCGTGTCAGGGCAGGTAGGGGCAATGAGGACAGTGTTTGGACCACGAGCAGCTACGTGGACAGCAGCTGGCCTCAGGCTTCCTCCCTGATTCTCTATCCACATGTTGGTCTCTGGGAGATGTTCTCCAGGCCTCTAGAAACGGGCTGACTGGCATCTGCCATAAATTAAGAGGCTTAGGTTTGCCAAATGCAAACTCAGGTTAAAGAGAAAGGCCTGGCTTAGGGCAGCTGGTGAGAACTAGGCCTCTGAGGGCTTCACTCCCATCCTGCCCTGCAGCCTCCAGACATCCCACATGCTGGCCATCCTGATGTACCTCTCAGATCGCAGCTCCCATTAGCTTCTGCACAGCTGGGGCTGAACTCCAGAGCATGTCCTCACATGCCCCCCTGGAGGGGGCCAGTCTCAGGTGCAGGACATGAGGAAGGGGCCTTCCAGTCACCTCCCTGCAACCCCTCCACACAAGCCCCAAGTCTCCCAACTGCGGGGCCGTCCTACCTGCAGTTCTGCACACCTGAACCCTGGTGGAGGCTTACCTGTGCCCCAGGGATTCCTGCTCGCCCAGGGCCTGCAGACCAGTTCCTACCCCACCATTCCTGCCAGCAGCTCCAACATCCAGGGGCTGCAGCTGCACTTCCCCGGGAGGTCTGCACCGGCCTTGGGGCGGCCCTTTCCAAGTCTGTCCCTCCTTGGACATTGTCCCTCCACCCTGGGAGCCACGGAGAAATCTCTTTACATCTTACATTTACTTTTTAAACTCACAGCATCATAATTCTTTCAACTAAACCTCCTTTATTTAGACCACTGTGAGGTCCTGTCACCCCTTTCTCTACCTCTGTGGTCAGCATGGAAAGGAGGGCCACACTGAGTAAGGAGGATCTTGAGTAAGGTCCAGGCAACACAGAGGACCACGTGGAGCATGGCTGGGCACAGGGCAGATACTCGGTAACTTCCTGCTCATCGTCTCAGCTAATGATATTGATAGATCTGGGCAAATTACAATTAAGATGTAATTAGATGACAAGATGAAGAATCCAAACAGCCAACTGGAAACTATAAAAAGCAATCAGATGATGATTCATATTGTTGTATGGTGGAAGCCAATACAACATTGTAAAAATTAAACAAAGAATATGAAAAAAGAACATAGCTGAGTCACTGCTGTACACCAGAAACTCACATATCATTGCAAATCAGTTATTGAGCCTGTGCTGTGTCTGGGCCTTTGAAGGTCTGGAGCTGAGTTAAAGCTTGCGGTGAGTACACAGCTGGCTGGGCATCATGGGAGTTTCCAAAGCCCCAACTTGGCCATCATACTCGTCCTTGTCCCTGGGGAATTGAGAACCGACGAATCAAAGCTCTTTTCCAGAAATGTGCTACAGAAGGACAGCATCGCCCCTGACAAGTCTTTCACATCAAAGTGGCTCCACATGCAGGCTGCAGCTCTGGGGGAGGACTGGAGTGTCACATCAAGAATGTCTTCTGCAAAGAGGAGTATGGAGATGAAATGAAGCCAACTGTGAGAAAATGGCCCAGCAGGAAAGACTAGGATGGGACTCTGACCCCGGGTGTGCCATAGCACGTGACTCCTGGGTGTGCCATAGCAACAGAAGTGCGAGGGCTTATTTGATTCTAGACAAGTCAGCAGGGTGGGGCTGTTTCCTGGGGCCATTTGCTCAGCAATGTGGAGTTAAGAGAAAGCACAGAGATCCAGGGAAATCTGGGCTCCTCTGCTCAGCAGCTCAGAGACTTCAGGCTCAGTAATGACTTATCTGGATATTGAGGGGCTCACTGATCAAGTGAAGAGAATTCTCACCTCTGTCAAGATTGTCTCCTTCTTTGGGATAATGACTTGGGTCTCTAGTATGCCACCTGGAACCCTGTGACTGCCCAGGCCTTGTGGCTCTGTGCTGGGTCCCCTGCTCAGTCCACCCAGCCCAGTCTGATGTGTGATCCTATTCCCTCATCAGTGTTGTTGTTCAGTCGCTCAGTGAGTCCGACTCTTTGTGACCCCATAGACTGCAGCATGCCAGGCTTCCCTGTCCTTCACTATCCCCTGGAGTTTGCTCAAACTCATGTCCGTTGAGTCAATGATGCCACTCAACCATCTCATCCTCTATCGCCCCTTTCTCCTCCTGCCCTCAATCTTTTCCAGCATCAGGATCTTTGCCCCATCGGTTGTGTCCACTCTTTATTCTGGCTGCCTGACAGTCAACACCCCCTCTGGTGACAGACACAGCAGCTGAGGCTGCTCTGGGTGGTATCAGTGGAACTGGAATTCAGTCAAGCAATTTCTTCACACCTGATGCAGAGAGCCAACTCATTGAAAAAGACTGTAATGCTGGGAAAGATTGAGGGCAGGAGGAAAAGGGGATGACAGAGGGTGAGACGGTTGCGTGGCATCACAGACTCAATGGACATAAGTTTGAGCAAATTCTAGGAGATGGTGCAGTCTGTCGTACAGCAGTCCATGGGCTCACAAAGAGTCAGACATGACTGAGCAACTGAACAAACAACATAGCTGATTTACAGTGTTATGTGACTTTTTGCTGTACAGCAAAGTGAATCAGTTATACATTCATCCACTCTTTCCAGATTCTTTTCCAACATAGGCCATCACAGAGCATTGAGTTGATTTCCCTATACAACACAGTAGGTTCTTATTAGGTGTTGGGGGCACACGTGTCCTGTTTACTATAGTGTCCCTGGTACCTGGCCCAGGTTAGGCAATCAATAAACATTTATGAAATGAATTAACAAATTTATGGACATGGAGTGGTGAGGAGGAAGAGGGTGGGATGTATGGAGAGAGTAGCATGGAAACATATTCACTACCATATATAAATAGATAGCCAGTGGGAATTTGCTGTATGACTCATGGGAACTCAAACTGGGGCTCTGTAACCACCTAGAGGGGTGAGAAGGAGTGGTAGGTCAGGGGGAGGTTCCAGAGGGAGGGGACATAGGGGTACCTATGGCTGATTCATGTTGATGTATGGCAAAAACCAACGCAATATTGTAAAGCAATTATCCTTCGATTAAAAATAAATTAAAAAAAATAAATGAATGCATGAAGAACTACAAACCAAGCCAAGAAGGGCAGTGAAGATACATAGGCAGGATTAATTTAAACATTCAACACGGTATTCGTACAAACTTTGGATTTTTACTGCTACTGATGCTGCTAAGTCACTTCAGTTGTGTATGACTCTGTGCCACCCCATAGACGGCAGCCCACCATGCTCCGCCGTCCCTGGGATTCTCCAGGCAAGAATACTGGAGTGGGTTGCCATTTCCTTCTCTAATGCATGAAAGTGAAAAGTGAAAGTGAAGTTGCTTAGTCGTGTCCGACTCCTAGCGACCCCATGGAGTCCTACCAGGCTCCTCCGTCCATGGGATTTTCTAGGTAAGAGTACTGGAGTGGGGTGCCATTGCCTTCTCTGTGGATTTTTACTGGAAACATTTAAATAATCAGATACAAGTCGGCCTCGCTTGTGTGTCTTTCCCGTCTCCCCTGGTGTCTGTTGTTTTTCTGCATGAAGTGGGAACGGAGAGTTCAACGTCAACAAGAACCTGCCCATCCTGGCCCCAGGGACTTCAGCAACAATATCTTGGAGTCGGGGGTGGGGTGGCCCTGGAATATTTTAAAACCCAGCATCCCCTCCCAGGGAGCGTGGAATGTGATTACAGCCTGGCCTTGGGTACAGGAGAGTGTGGCTTTGTGTTTTTTGGATGAGCAGTGCTCATGAATATTAATTCTCCAGCCTTCGAATAAATGACACCCCAGTGGGCCATGTCCCCAAACCACAGAGATGGGAGTACTTACGCAGGGCCTGTGGATGTGGAAAAGTCAGACAGCGCAGAGCGGGGAATCAAAAACCAGGGTCTGAGGGTGTTTCTGCAATTTGGAGATGAGCGAAGTGTCCAGGGAATCTTGGAGATGAGCAAAGTGTCCAGGGACTCAACAGAGCTAAAAACAAAGGCGGAACAACCCTTCTAAAGGGAGCCCTGAGCCCTGAGCACCTCATGCCACCCCTGACTCCTGGAATTGACTCCCACCCCCTGGAGACACTGTTTGCTGTGACTGACCTACTTTTCCACTGGAAAGATGCGCTTGCTGAAGTGTCCTCCCCCTTCGGTTATTTTAAAGCCTTCTTTTTCTAGCTCCAGCACAGCAGTGCTGGGGAATGGCAGTGCTGGGGAATGGCGCACGTTAGCCGAAGACAGTGAGCCATGCCACGGCTGGGCTGCAGAAACTTCTGGGATGATGGGATGAGTGCACTGGTCAATCCAGGACCATGGCTGCAAGCCCACCAGCCTGCTGGATGCCTGGGCATGTGGCTGCTCGTGTGACTGAGGAACTGAATTTTTAAAATTCAATTTAATTAATTTAACTTTAGCTACTGCAGCTATTCCAGCTATGGTTAAATTAAATAAAATTTAAAATTTCAGTTCCTCAGTCACACATAGCTGGGGCTTCCCTGGTGGCTCAGATAGTAAAGAATCTGCCTACAATGTGGGAGACCTGGGTTCAACTCTAGGGTTGGGAAGATCCCCTGGAGGAGGGAATGGCTATCCACTCCAGTATTGTTGCCGGGAGAATTCCATGGACAGAGGAGCTTGGCAGGCTATAGTCCATGGGATCACCAAGAGTCAGACATGACTGAGAGACTAACACACGTCACCAGTGGCGACAGTACCCACTACATCAAAAGAGCCCTGTCAGCACCTTGACTCAACTTCCAGCCTCCAGACTGTGAGATTATACGTTTATGTTCTTTGCAGTCACCAATTTTTGGGTCCTTTGTTACAGCAAAAGAACATACCCTGTGAAGACTAGGGACAAGCCATGTGACCCAGGCCTGGCCAGCAGAGCCCTCAGCCATCCTTTGCCCACCATGATCACAGGCCAGGAAGGGGTAAGGAACACATGCCAGGCTGATGAGGGGCACCAGTGCTAAGTGCTACATCACTTCAGTTATGTCTGACTCTTTTTGTGACACCGTGAACTGTAGCCCGCAAGGCTCCTCTGTCCCTGGAATTCTCCAGGCAAGAATACTGGAGAGGGTTGCCATGCCCTCCTCCAGGGGATCTTCCCAACCCAGGAACTGAACCCACGTCTCTTGTGTCTCCTGCATTGGCAGGTGGGTTCTTTACCATCTGAGCCACCAGGGAAGCCCTAGCGCTTCAGGCAGGGGTGTGTGCTAGTAACTTCAAGAATATCACAGCTATTCACAGGTGGACAGGGCCAAGTCATCTCCCTGAGAGCTAAACAAAGGCACCAGTGTTTGCCAAAACTACAGAGAAAGAGAAGTGTTGTTTTCTGACAGGTTCCTCAGGTGCCAGTGTTGGCTTGGAGCATCTGTTGATTGCCTGGATCCAGCCATGCCTACAGCCATCCCCCTTTTAGACACACAAGCTCCAAATTCCTCTTTTATTTTTCTTGGGTCATGCTTCCCTCACTTGTGACCAGAGAGTGATTGTGTCAGATGGACATTGTCACTGCAGTTCTGTGCTGCACTTCACTTGTGACCAGAGAGGGATTGTGTCAGACAGACCCCATCATCACTGCGGCTCTGCGCTGGGAGCCTGATGGGCCAGCTACCTTCCTCAGTCCCACCTTCGGCACCTGGGAAGCTGATGCTGTGGAGTAGTCAACTAAGAAACTGTTTAGTGACACTGCCAAATCATAGCCTCTTAGAACAGCTCGTGTCTTTTTCTTTATGTGCTTTCCAAGCGGGATGTGAGGTTAGCATGTCTGTGCTGGTGACTTACTCAGCAGGACCAGGGAAGGAGGAGGAAGGGGGAGGGAGATTCAGTTCAGTTCAGTTGCTCAGTCGTGTCTGACTCTTTGCGACCCCATGAATCGCAGCACACCAGGCCTCCCTGTCCATCGCCATCTCCCGGAGTTCACTCAGACTCACGTCCATTGAGTCGGTGATGCCATCCAGCCATCTCATCCTCTGTCGTCCCTCTTTCCTCCTGCCCCCAATCCCTCCCAGCATCAGAGTCTTTTCCAATGAGTCAACTCTTCTCATGAGGTGGCCAAAGTACTGGAGTTTCAGCTTTAGCATCATTCCTTCCAAAGAACACCCAGGGCTGATCTCCTTCAGTGTGGAATAGTTGGATCTCCTTGCAGTCCAAGGGACTCTCAAGAGTCTTCTCCAACACCACAGTTCAAAAGCATCAATTCTTCTGTGCTCAGCTTTCTTCATAGTCCAACTCTCACATCAATACATGACCACTGGAAAAACCATAGCCTTGACTAGATGGACCTTTGTTGACAAAGTAATGTCTCTGCTTTTGAATATGCTATCTAGGTTGGTCATGACTTTCCTTCCAAGGAGTAAGTGTCTTTTAATTTCATGGCTGCAAACACCATCTGCAGTGATTTTGGAGCCCCAAAAAATAAAGTCTGACACTGTTTCCACTGTTTCTCCATCTATTTCCCATGAAGTGATGGGACCAGGTGCCATGATCTTAGTTTTCTGAATGTTGAGCTTTAAGCCAACTTTTTCACTCTTGTCTTTCACTTTCATCAAGAGGCTTTTTAGTTCCTCTTCACTTTCTGTCATAAGGGTGGTGTCATCTGCATATCTGAGGTGATTGATATTTCTCCCACAATCTTGATTCCAGCTTGTGCTTCTTCCAGCCCAGCGTTTCTCATGATGTACTCTGCATAGAAGTTAAATAAGCAGGGTGACAATATACAGCCTTGACGTACTCCTTTTCCTATTTGGAACCAGTCTGTTTGGAACAGTTCTAACTGTTGCTTCCTGACCTGCATACAGATTTCTCAGGAGGCAGGTCAGGTCGTCTGGTATTCCCATCTCTTTCAGAATTTCCCACAGTTTATTGTGATCCACACAGTCAAACGCTTTGGCATAGTCAATAAAGCAGAAATAGATGTTTTTCTGGAACTCTCTTGCTTTTTTGACGATCCAAAGGATGTTGGCAGTTTGATCTCTGGTTCCTCTGTCTTTTCTAAAACTAGCTTGAACATCTGGAAGCTCATGGTTCGTGTATTGCTGAAGCCTGGCTTGGAGAATTTTGAGTATTACTTTACTAGCGTGTGAGATGAGTGCAGTTGTGTGGTAGTTTGAGCATTCTTTGGCATTGCCTTTCTTTGGGATTAGAATGAAAACTGACCGTTTCCAGTCCTGTGGCCACTGCTGAGTTTTCCAAATTTGCTGGCATATTGAGTGCAGCACTTTCACAGCATCATCTTTCAGGATTTGAAATAGCTTAACTGGAATTCCATCACCTCCACTAGCTTTGTTCGTAGTGATGCTTTCTAAGGCCCTCTTGACTTCACATTCCAGGATGTCTGGCTCTAGGTCAGTGATCACACCATCGTGATTATCTGGGTTGTGAAGATCTTTTTTGTACAGTTCTTCTGTGTATTCTTGCCACCTCTTCTTAATATCTTCTGCCTCTGTTAGGTCCATACCATTTCTGTCCTTTATCGAGCCCATCTTTGCATGAAATGTTCCCTTGGTATCTCTAATTTTCTTGAAGAGATCTCTAGTCTTTCCCATTCTGTTCTTTTCCTCTATTTCTTTGCATTGATCACTGAGGAAGGCTTTCTTATCTCTCCTTGCTATTCTTTGGAACTCTGCATTCAGATGTTTATATCTTTCCTTTTCTCCTTTGCTTTTCACTTCTCTTCTTTTCACAGCTACTTGTAAGGCCTCCCCAGACAGCCATTTTGCTTTTTTGCATTTCTTTTCCATGGGGATGGTCTTGATCCCTGTCTCCTGTACAAGGTCACGAACCTCAGTCCATGGTTCATCAGGCACTCTATGTATCAGATCTAGGCCCTTAAATCTATTTCTCTTTCACAGAGGGAGATTAGGGCCCTGCAAAGCCTCTTCCTCCCCTGCCAGATCTCAACCTGCCTCCAACCTCTCACACTATTTCCCTGGGCTAGGACTTTGCTGCTTTGAGTGAAACTCCAAGGTGAAGCCACAGAAGCCCAGGTTGCAAATTAGTCTGGAAAGACCTTGCTCATGGAGGAGGGGGAGTGGTTGGAATGAAACCTGCTGAAAGAAGGAAGCACATGACCTTAACAGATGTGCAACCCTTGATCCTGCTGGAAAAAATTAGATCATTGAGAAACTATGCATTTTACATCAAAAATTGGTACTTTTATAAAGTGAGTATAATTTTAGTATTTTTATTCTGTGCCCTCAGTGCAATTTAAATATGACACACTGATCAGGCACTCAATTTTGTCCTTAAGAGAAACAGCCAAACTTGTGACTGTCTAGAATTCAGCATTTCCTTGAACAACCCATGTTAATTGGCAGAATTTTTGAAGTATATATACATATATATAAACTTGCAAAAGTGAGAAGCTGATTTAACTTGAACAGATTAGCAGTGGGTATCTTCTAATACAGGGAACAGAAAACCAAACCATTTTTGGCCTTCGACCTTGAAAGCTGTTAGACAAAGCATGATTAAAAACTTGAATTTGGGAAAACTATATGGAATGCTTTTAGTGGCAAAACATAACCTAAACAATATAGGAAATGTAAAAACTCACAAGAATTTCTTAAAGTCTGAAGGAATGTTGCCTTCATGTAAGGCTTGATCCAGGGCCTCCAATGCTCTGATCAGAGTAAGTTTCTGTCTTTCCTCTGTCTCATCATACCCTCCCTTTTCTTGGCAGTGTCCTCTCCACTCACCCAACCCAGTCTGTTCTCTCAATCCCTCCACTATCCTGCAGCCAGTGGATCAGGAAGAGGTGCTCAGAGAAGCTTTGAATCTGGAAGGCAGAGTATGTATTGGATTGACAATAGAGAGAGCACACTGCAGCAGAAAGTATCCTCCCCAAAGGCATGGAAGCTTGAGGAGCTTTGAGTGGCTCCTAGTTGCTGGAGAAGTGAGTTTTGGGAAGACAGTGAGTTTTGGGGTGGGTAGGGTCTCTGCCCCAAGCTGAGCTGAGGAGGAAGCACTGTATCCTGAAGGTGATGGAGAACACGCCACATTGGGTATACAATGATAAAATCTGTGCTTTAGAAGGAAAACTAAAGAGACTGGTTCAGACTGGTCTGAACAATAAGGAAGTTTATCATCACACACGAGGCAAGTTCAGATGGAGGGCAGGTCCAGGCTTGGCAAGACCCGCAGCTCAAAGATGCCCCCACAGACCTGACTTCTTCCTACTTCTCTGCTCTGCCAGCCTTGGTGTGCACTTCAACCAAAGTCTGGCTCTCCTCATGGTCACAAGAGGGCTGCATGGGACAGGCAAGGTTTATGCCATTCCCTACACACCCAGTAGTAGGTGTCAGGAGGCTGTGAGAGGGAGAACGGCATCAGGAGGGGAAGAGAAGGGGTAATAAAAGGAAGAGAGGGGGCAGCCAGAGAGATAAAGAGAAGCCAAAGTGGGAGAGAGAGAAAAATTCTCTTCCAGGAGCAAACTCGAACTTTTTCTCAAGGAGCCTCAGGTGGGAGACCAACAGTGGCCATACAGCGGGCCCTTGCCTCAGCTAACGCCAGGGGGCTATTGTACTTGGGAACTGGCAATGTTTTGATTTCAGAAAGGAAACAGAAAGCCTGTGAGTCATAACACAGTCCATCCCCAGGGGCTCTGGGCTGATGTCACACTCAGCCATGGGAGGCCCGGGCGGGGCAGTGGCTGTGGGGCTGGACAGCTGGGTGGACACAAGGGATTTGGGAAAATAATGAGGCAGACGTGGAGCCAGAGCACCTGGAGAGACAGCAAGCCCGCTCTCCTGCCACTAGAGGTCATGAAGAACTGAGACCAAGTCCGTTCGTAACTGTAACTATTGAGGTATCCGCGATTCATTCCTGTGAGATGCTCCCTAGCACAAGGAGCTGCGGCTTCTATTTGCTTTAACATTTTGTTTCATATGCAGAAGCACGAGCTCCCCAGGCCTCCCTGACCTATGGAAGCGCGTGTTCCCCTGTGTGCATTCACCTGTGCATCTCCTCCGTTCACGTGTCTGAGGACAGGCGAGAGAACACACCTGGGGCTCCAGGCTCAGGCCCCCTTCAGGCCTGCATCCCACACCTGGGGGTCTGCCTCTTGCACTTCTTGCCAGGTGGGGAGGCCGCCTGGGGTCGCAGAGCACATGGAGCAGAACTTGCCCATGATCGGTTCCCTGGCTGGAAGGACAGACCAGGAGCCGAAGCTACTTGTGTTTCCTCCACGGCCAGCAGCCCTGACCCCTCTGGGCCTCTGGTGCTCCCGTCAGATTTTAAACTCCTTTTCCCAGGGTTTTAACGGTTGCTGACTTACACGCTTCTTTTTGTGGACTTGGCCTCTTTCTCTCTGACTGGCTGGTTTGCAGCCTTGCCTTGCAACAGATACTGCTTCCCAACTACAGGCACAGGTAAGATCCACCACCCTCCTCCAAGGCTGTAACTGCCTGGTCTTTCCTGGTTCGAACTTCCTGTGCCTCCTGCCAGCAGCCCCCACCAACCACATCTCTGGATCTATTGTGTGATGCTGACAGATGGAAGCCACACTGCTATCTGGGCCAAGTCCCCACTCTGAGATGACTGGTGCGTTTCGTCACACATGTAACCCTGTATGGTGACTGTGTTGTTGTTGTTCAGTTGCTAAGTCACATCCGACCCTTTGCGACCCCATGCACTGCAGCGTGCCAGGTTTCCCTGTCCTTCGCTGTGTCTTGGAGTTTGCTCAAACTCATGTCCAAAGAGTGGGTGATGAGATCCAAAATCTCATCCTCTGCCACCCCCTTCTTCTCCAGGCCTTGATCTTTCCCAGCATCAGGGTCTTTCCCAATGAGTCAGCCCTTCATATCAAAATATTGCAGCTTCATTATCAGAGAAATGCAAATCAAAACCACCATGAGGTACCATTTCATGCCAGTCAGAATGGCTGCTATCCAAAAGTCTACAAGCAATAAATGCTGGAGAGGGTGTGGAGAAAAGGGAACCCTCTTACACTGTTGGTGGGAATGCAAACTAGTACAGCCACTATGGAGAACAGTGTGGAGATGCCTTAAAAAACTGGAAATAGAACTGCTTTATGACCCAGCAATCCCACTGCTGGGCATACACACTGAGGAAACCAGAATTGAAAGAGACACGTGTACCCCATTGTTCATTGCAGCACTGTTTATAATATCCAGGACATGGAAGCAACCTAGATGTCCGTCAGCAGACGAATGGATAAGAAAGCTGTGGTACATATACACAATGGAGTATTACTCAGCCATTAAAAAGAATACATTTGAATCAGTTCTAATGAGGTGGATGAAACTGGAGCCTATTATACAGAGTGAAGTAAGCCAGAAAGAAAAACACCAATACAGTATACTAAGGCAATGGCACCCCACTCCAGTACTCTTGCCTGGAAAATACCATGGACCGAGGAGCCTGGTGGGCTGCAGTCCATGGGATCGCTAGAGTCAGACACAACTGAGCGACTTTCCTTTCACTTTTCACTTTCATGCATTGGAGAAGGAAATGGCAACCCACTCCAGTTTTCTTGCCTGGAGAATCCCAGGGACAGGGGAGCCTGGTGGGCTGCCGTCTATGGGGTCGCACAGAGTCGGACACAACTGAAGCGACTTAGCAGCAGCAGCAGCAGCAGCAACGCATATATATGAAATTTAGAAAGATGGTAACAATAACCCTGTATACGAGACAGCAAAAGAGACACTGATGTATAGAACAGTCTTTTGGACTCTATGGGAGAGGGAAAGGGTGGGATGATTTGGGAGAATGGCATTGAAACATGTATATCATATATGAAACGAGTCGCCAGTCCAGGTTTGATGCACGATACTGGATGCTTGGGGCTGGTGCACTGGGACGACCCAGAGGGATGGTATGGGGAGGGAGGAGGGAGGAGGGTCCAGGATGGGGAACACGTGTATACCTGTGGCAGATTCATGTTGATATATGGCAAAACCAATACAATATTGTATAGTTAAAAAATAAAATTAAATTAAAAAAAAATTGGAGCTTCAGCTTCAGCATCAGTCCTTACAATGAATATTCAGGGTTGATTTCCTTTAGGATTGACTGGTTTGATCCCCTTGCTGTCCAAGAGATGGTGACTACATGAAGCCAAAGATGCGGGTTCCTTTAAGGTTGCAGTTAATCCATTCACCTGGATGGGCTCAGGTTGTTCCTTTCCAAGTAGGAATAATCTCAGCCCAGAAAGATAGACAGTTTTAAGGATGAATGTGTGGGTAGGGGGTGCCTCAAATATAGACAAGAGAACTCACCTGGAAGAAGACTTGTTCACAGTAAGCAGCATCACTATGTCCATCGGCGGTTCACTAACAAAATGTCCCATTAATCCTCCATTAGTAGGGCCCATTGGGCATCTTTAGTGGTCTGTGGTTGCTCATAGGAAGCCAAGGTGCTAATGGATTGAAAACAGGATCTCACAATCCCAGCACGCAACTACTGAAGTCTGTGTACCCCAGAGTCCGCGCTCTGCAACAAGAGGAGCCACTGCAATGAGAAGCCCAAGCACCACAAGAGTATTCCCCATTCACCACAACTAGAGAAAAGCCCGTGCAGCAACAAAGACCCAGCACAGCCAAAAAGAAAATAAATAATAATAATAATAATAAATTTTAACCCAAAGAAAACAGAACATAGTAATAAAGAGAAAATAAAATAAAAATAAAAACAGAAGCAATATTGTAAGAAATTCAACAAAGACTCAAAAAAAATGGTCCACACACAAAATAATCTTAAAATAAAATATCCCATGACTGCATGTATATGATTGTTTTTGAATCCCAGAAAGATAGCCTTCTGCTCAGAGAACTGACTTTTCTTTGCAGCCTTCTTTCTGCTGTGTTTAGACTTTGGCATTTCACAGCACCTCTTCTAGGGGACAGGGACTGATTTCACAATGTCATTTGTATTAGGCGTCGCTTTGTTATTCAGTTGAAGTCTTCTGTAGGTGGAAGACAGGAGTGAGCTCTGGCTTGTTTACTGTCTGTTTATCTGGCCTGATGACGCCATGTTTATATAACAGGAGCTCAGGAGATGAATCAGTATTTCTCATGAAGCAACATGCTGCTCCTCTGTGTACAGAATAACTAGGAAAATTTGGGGTGATTGTAAATGACAGCTGCTCTGGCCCCTTATTTTCTATATTGGAAGGGTTCTGGCTTTTATTCACTCTGAATTCTCTAAAATGTCAAGTCTTACCCCTGTTGAACCCTAGCTTGTGCTCAGACTCTCAGTCATGTCTGACTCTTTGCAGCCCCCCTGAACTGTAGCCCACCAGGCTCCTCTGTCCATGGGATTGCCCAGGCAAGAATACTGGAGTGGATTGCCATTTCCTTCTCCAGGTAAACTCTTGCTAAATAATGTTGAATTATCAACATGGGAATGGGTGCTTTCCTGAGATTTTTTTTTTCATACTCCAGCAGCTTTAATTTCCTGCATCTCTTTCTTGTTTTCTACTCTCCTGGCAGCCCTCCAGTCTTCACCTCATCGTTCTGTAACTAAGCTTCCAGAAACAGAATGGTCCTCCAGGTGTGGTCTCCTCTAGTCTCTGAGCAGTGAGGTCACTCTTCTCTTCATAATGGTACCTTGTTCTTACCTGGCACACACACTCCTTCCAAAAGCCAAGCCAAAGTAAGTTACCAGCTCCTTCAGCAAACAGAGACCTGCCAGCCAAGTGCCCCTGGCCCCAGCCCCATATTTTTAGAAACTTACTTAACAGGCATGGTGTGTTTCTAACAGAAACCAATAATAATGACCTTGGAGGTTCAGGGTTCCTTTACTCTTGGATCTCAAAGTACAGGGGAAACTTGAATTTATAACATCCCTGGGGAATAGCTCCCCTGCTGTTTGGTTTAAGTGGAAGGTGGGAGGCTTTGGGGAAAAGTACCAACCCCCCACGAAGGCCTGGAGAGCTGCAGTCCATGAGGTCACCAAGAGTCGGACGTGACTGGGCAACTGAATGACTGAACAACAACACCCACCACCCCCCAGAGAGTGGGGCTTTTGAAACTGGATCCTGGGTGACATCAGGGAAAACGTGCTTGGTAATGGGGCCTCTGGAGTGTCATTTTTACTAAAAGATTTACTTAATTACTGTCCAATTACCAGGTGACTCTAATGGTAAAAAAATCCCGCCTGTCAATGCAGGAGACATGAGACACAGGTTCAATCCCTGGGTTGGGAAGATTCCCAGGAGAGGGAAATGGCAACCCACTACAGTATTCCTGGCTGGGAAATCCCATGGACAGAGGAGCCTGGTGGGCTACAGTCCATGGGGTCACAAAGAGTTGGATACGACTGAAGGACTTAACAACAACAACCAGCAAATCACAGGAATGAAAACAGGATACAGTGAGAAGGAAATTATTTAAGAAATAACAAAGAAGAGTTTCCTAGAACTTGAGAGGAGGCTTTCCTAGAAGGATAATATTTTCTAGATTAAAAGGGTCCACCTTGGACCCTGCCTGAAGTCTGAAAATGAGCCAGTCCAAGGACATCACTGCAGAATTTTAGGACCCCATGAAGGAGGAGACCCCAAACACTTCCAGGGGTGAACCAGCCATTCACAGGTCAAGACTTCAGGACAGAATGGCACTAATTGCCCATCCTTGTACCAGGCCTGGAAGGCGGGAGACAATGAAGCAGAGCTTTCAAAATTCCAAGGAGAAATGATTCTGATCCTCAAATTCTGTCTCCAGCCAGAAAATCAACCAAGTGTCTGGATGGAATACAGACTTGCTAGGATGTGTGAGATTCGCGGAAATTTGTTAGGAAGCCGCTTCAGGGTATAGCCTCTAAAACGGGGGAGGGAACCATAGAAGAAGAATTGGGATTCAGAAAACAAGGGCAGGACAGGGCATTTCCTCGGGAAGAGTGGACAGACACCCTGACATGTTTGGCTATAGAAACAGGAGATTTACACTAATAAATTTCAGAGTTTGAAAGTATGGTAGTAATAAATAGTTAAATGTACACACACACACAACCCTGGTACAACGGTAAGCTGCAAAGAAAATGTTGTGTAAGAAACAAAAAAAACAAATAGCTTGCACTGTGACTCAGCTGTGAACAGCATTTACGAGCATCGTTCTGTAAACACTGAACTGCTGTAACCAAATTATGTGGAAACTTTATTGATGCTGAGAGGATGGGAAGCCAGGAAACATGTATGAGTGAGGCAGGGGCACAGCAAGTGAGGGGGAGCGCTGTTTGAGGACAGACTTGGCATCTCAGGCAGGGGAGCCCCAAGGCAACGCCTAAATGGGAGACTCTGGGAAGAGGAGCAGAAGCGTGTTTTCTGGAGACAGAAAAGGAAAAAACCAGGGATATGCTCAACTGGTGCAGGTGGGCTGCCTCCCAAGAGCAGAGTGTGCTCAGAGGCTCCGTCGCTCTTCATAAAAGTTTGTAGAACCCCCGCAGGACTTTAAAATTGCACATAGGTAATTTGTGCTGGAGAAGACTCTTGAGAGTCCCTTAGACTACGAGGAGATGAAACTAGTCAATCCTAAAGGAAATCAAGCCTGAATATCTATTGGAAGGACTGATACTGAAGCTGAAGCTCCAATACTTTGGCTACCTGATGTGAAAAGCCAACTCATTGGAAAAGACTCTGATGTTGGGAAAGATTGAGGGCAAGAGAAGAGGATGACAGAGGGAGGATGAGATGGTTGGATGGCATCACCAACTCTATGGACATGAGTTTGAGCAAACTCTGGGCGATGGTGAAGAACAGGGAAGCCTGGCATGCTGCAGTCCATGGGGGTTGCAGAGCTGGGCACGACTCAGTGACTGAATAAAAAGGTACATTATTGGGATGGAAAAGCCCCAGATAGCTAAGTTAGGAATGATAGGGACATTGCTCTCCAAGGGCACTCAGGGGCCAGGGTGAGGACTCAGATGGGGCAGGTGAGTCAGGTGTGGGCATCCTGACTTCAGGCTTGGGTGGAGTGAACCTTCAAGGGCTCCTCCCTCCTTCCAGGGACCTACAGACCTCACTCTGAGGAACTTAACGTTCCGTTGGGAAACCACTGCTCTCCAGTCACAGGACTGGTCTATTGCTGCAAAAAAAAAAAAAAGAACAGAAAAAAAGGTAAGAGTGTGTTTCGAGGGTAGGACATATGGATCATAATTAGAATTAATGAATAAAAATTCCAGTGTTAGTCTGGGCAGCATGAGGATTCATTACAGATTTGATGAAAGAGATTTGAGTTCATTAAAAGTTAAATGTTCTCATTCCTCAGGACGTGTGCTCTCAGTTGGTGAGATGAAGGTCTCCATTCTCCAGCACGTCCTGCCCAGGATCCCTGGGCTGAAGCTAAAGCAGGTTAAGTACTGTCTCATCTCCCAGTGCCCCAGCCGTCCTAGAAGCCGTGCTCAATTTCTACGATGAAACCTCTTTAATCCTCTCTGTTTCCCCTTAGCCTGGCTGCAGGCTCTCAACCCTGTGAATTTTTAATTAAGCTTGAGCTGGTGATGCACATGCAGTTCTGTAGTCCCTGAGACCCAAGTGGTTTTTCTGCACCTCTTTCAATGGCCTTTTCCAGCAAGGCCTGGGGTATAGTTCTCCAAGAGATGAATGAAGAAGGCTCAGGGTGGAGGAAGAGAGAGAGGTGGTTATCATGGTCAAAGGCCCTGGGACAAAGCCAATTCTCTTCTCTGCTGGTTATTTGCAGGTGCCCCACCACATGGTCCCATTTTCTGCCTCCACTGTGCTTTGAATCCCAGGATCTAAGCTTTCTAGGCTCCTTTGCTTGTCCCCTGGCTTCTTGACCTCTGGTTAGCTCTGGGGTCAGCAAGGGAGGATGGTGGGCAGTAGCCAAGGGTCTCTGGCTTCCAGCTCTCTTGGGGCCTCACTCCACACTCCCTCTGCTGACCCATCAGCTCCCCAGATGCCAGTCACCACAGGAAACCCCTCCACACCCCCTGAATAGCTATTTAATTAAACTCACTTCACTTAGACTTTATGATTGGGCCATCTGTTTCCTGCCAAGACCCGAGCTGATAAGAGTCTGGTTTTAGCGGTGTCATCTATTTGTCTCTGGGTCTCCCCACCAACTTATGAGTCCCCAAGGGCAATGGCTCTGACCTATTCATCCATGTGTCCCAGGATCTAGAACATGGCTGGCATCCACAGGCATTCACGGTATATGTGACAAATGAAACACGCAGCTGCTAGGGAGTGTCTGCATGTGGTGCTGAATTTCAGAGAAACACTGAAGCTATTCAACATATGCAGACTAGGAAACAAGAGCAGAGACTATGACTGAGAAAGAAATGTTTACCACTGTGCTATTTCACAGTCACTAATGTTTTTTTAAGATTTATTTTTCTTTTGAACTTTTTATTTTGTATTGGGGGGTATAGCTGATTGGGTTTCCCTGTTGGGTAAAGAATCCCAGATGGTAAAGAATTTGCCTGCAATGTGGGAGACCTGGGTACGATCCCTGGGTTGGGAAGATCCCCTGGAGGAGAGCATGGCAACCCACTCCAGTATTTTTGCCTGGAGAATCCTCATGGGCAAAGGAGCCTGTCAGGCTACATTCCATGGGGTCGTAAAGAGTCAGACACAACTGAGTGACTAGGAACATAGCCGATTAACAATGTTATGATAGCTCAGGTGAACAGCAAAGGTACTCAGCGATACATATACATGTGTCCATTCTCCCCCAACCCCCTCCCATCTATGCTGCCACGTAACATTGAGCAGAGTTCCCTGTGCTGTACAGTAGGTTCTTGTTGGTTATCCATTTTAAATATAGTATCGTGCACATGACCATCCCAAACTCAACATCCCTTGTATGTGGAACCTAAAAAGAAATGATACAAATGAACTTACAAAACAGAAAGAGACTCAGAAAAGAAACTTATGGTTGCCAGGGGTAGGGGTGGGGAGGAAAGGAATAGTTAAGATTTTTTTTTTGATCTGGATCATTTTTAAAATGTTTATTGAATTTGTTACAATATTTTTTATGTTTTGGCCGAGAGGCATGTTGGATCCTAGCTCCCTGATCAGGGATGGAACCTGAACCCTGTGCACTGGAAGGTGAAATCTTAACCACTGGACTGCCAGGGAAGTCCTGTCACTAACTGCTTAGGCCAAGCCCTTTTCCACTCCAGACATGAACATGAAGATTATCTACAACCTACTAGCCTCTACAACCAACTTCACAGACTCTCACCTGAAGATGCTGGATAAACGTGTGAAACAGAAGCCAAGGCATACAGAACCTAGGGTGGGTTTGGACAACAAGCCCACCATTCTGGATGCTTTCAGCCATTAATAAGATATTCCATTTCTAGGGGCTTACAATAAAGTTCATTATTTATTGTTGTTGTTCAGTCACTAAGTGGTGTCAACTCTTTGTGACCCCATGGACTGCAGCATACCAGGCTTTCCTGTCCATTACCAACTCCTGGAGCTTGCTCAAACTCATGTCCATTGAGTTGGTGATGCCATCTAACCATCTCATCTTCTGTCACCCGCTTCTCCTCTTGCCCTCAATCTTTCTCAGCATCAGGGTCTTTTCCACTGAGTTGGCTGTTTGCATCAGGTGGCCAAAGGACTGGCACATCAGTTTCAGCACCAGTTCTTCCAATGAATATTCAGGACTGATTTCTTTTAGGGCTGACTTGTTTGATCTCCTTGCTCTCCATTATTATCTCACACAAAATTCTGGAGGCTCAGGGTCTTCTCTGATGCCTCATAAGGTTGACTTTTATCCTTGCTGCCCGCCCATAAAACCCCCACATTCAGAGCCCACCACACGACAGCCACTGGCCCAGGGGCCACCTTCACACCAAAGACAGGGAAGAAGGTTCTTCCCCTGCCTGGTTTTCTCAGCAAGGCCTCAGTACACGTACCTTCTTGTCCATTGGCCTCAATTGGCTCTCAGGCCCATGACCTGGCCACAGAGAGGGTGGGGAACGAATGCCTGCTGTTTTCAGGCTCCATGATGAGAAGTGATCACCACCAGCAAGAAGAAGGGGCTGAGGAGGGACTATTGAATAAACAACCAAGAGTGTTGGGAACACAGACCCAAAATTCAGTAGAGCACAGGTGCCGGATTCTCTGAGGGGTGTACACACACTTCATTGAGAAAGTTATCTCATAGACATACTCACATCCATTCTTCACGTGGGTTGATTTATTTGAGCAGAGTAACTCCGGGCGCAGAAGCCACGCCGACTTCAGCCTGCCCCTCCGGGAGATGCTCTGCTGATGGCCGTGTCACAGAGAAGGACAGGTGACAAGCGAATGTTTCGAGGGGCTTTAGGAGGATACACACAGATGAAAGCTGTCACGGGTCCTAAACATACACACACACCTCTGTATCCAACGCGATTCTCACACTATTCCCAGCTGTATTTTCATGGTTTATTATATTTACGTGCATTTTATGGTAAAGGCATCTGACACACCAGAAAAGTCAATATTTGTCAGTAATTCTGCTGTAGGTCTCCTTTTGCCAAAGTGCTGTTTAAGCAAAAAAAGACATCTCTGGGTTAAAGCTTAGGGTGAATATATCATGAAAGTCTGTGCTGTGTGCTCAGTTGCGTCTGACTCTTTGTGACCCCGTGGACTGTAGGCAGCCAGGCTCCTCTGTGCACGGGATTTCTCAGGCAGGAATATTGGAGTGGGCTGCTATTTCCTTCTCCGGGGGATCCTCCCGACCCAGGGATTGAATCCGTGTCTCCTGCATTGGCAGGTGGATTCTTCTAGTGCCACCTGGGAAATTCAGTCATGAAAAGTGAGGTGCTAATATTCTCTTTTGATTAATGAAAAGATGTAAGCTTAAAAAAAAGTTGTTTGAAAGAGGAGAGATCAAATGTTTATCAAGTTCCAAATGTGAGTCAGTTGTGGTGAGGTGCATGAACCTAGAGCCTGTCACACAGAGTGAAGTAAGTCAGAAAGAGAAAAACAAATATTGTATATTAATGTGTATATGTGAAATCTAGTAAAATGGTACTGAGGAATTTATTTGCAGGGAAGGAGTAGAGACACAGAAGCAGAGAACAGACTTGTGGACACAGTGACGGAAGGAGAGGATGTAAGATGAGAACGTAAGATATTATATACGACCACGTGTAAAACAGACAGCTAGTGGGAAGCTGCTGTATAGAACAAGGAGCTCAGCTCGTGCTCTGCAATGACCTAGAGGGGTGATATAGGGATGGGTGGAATGGAGGCTCAAGAGGGAGGGTATATACGTACTCATAGAGCTAATACATGCAGCAGAAATGAACACAACATTATAAAGCAATTATCCTCCAATTAAAAAGTAAAAAGAATAAAAGAACATTTATCAGGTTCCTTCTGCAGGCTACATATTCTGCATATAATCTCATGGCCCCATGCGTGGGGTGCGTACTGTGTGTATGTGTGTGATGTGTGTATCTGGTGTGTGTGTGAAGGCATGTATGTGATGTGTGTGTGTGTGTGTGTGTGTGTGTGATATGTATCTATGGGGATGTATGTGTGTGGTGTGTGTGTTTGGTGTGTGTATGTGTGTGTATCTGTGTGAGGTGTGTGTGGTATGTATGGGCGTGTTGTGTGCATGTGTGTATGTCTGTGGTTTGTGTATAAGTGTGTGGTGTGTGTGCATGGTGTGTGTATTGTGTGGTGTGTGTGTATGTGTGTGGTGTGTATGTATGGTGTATGTATATTGTGTGTATGTGTGTAGTGTGTGTGTATGTGTGTGGCGTGTATGTATGTATGATATGTGGCATATGTGAGTGGTGTGTGGTGTGTATGTGTATGGTGTCTGTATGTGTGTGGTGTGTGTGTATGATGTGTGTGGGGGATATGTACATGAGGGGGTGTATGTGTGTGATGTGTAGTGAGGGGATTGTAAGCTGCTTTTTACAGTGAGGGAGCTGACTCCAGGACAAATCCCACAGCTCATTGGTGGCCGTGTCCAAATTCACAACCAGGTTGGGGCACGATTTTTGTCCACCCCTCCCCAGACAGAGTGACTGTGCTACAAACATGTAACCTCACCGGAGCCCTCACATCCGTGAGCCAAAACTTCCCTCTTCCTGAGGGTGGAAACCCATTCCCTGAGCAATAGAGGGTCCCTGTGACTCAGATGGTAAAGAATCTGCCTGCAGTGTAGGAGACCCCAGTTTGATTCCTGGGTCATGAAGATCCCCTGGAGAAAGAAATGGCAACCCACTCCAGTATTCTGGCCTGAAGAATCCCATGGACAGAGGAGCCTGGTGGGCTACAGTCCACGGAGTTGCCAAGAGTCGGACACAACTGAGTGACTAATGCTTTCATTTTCCTTGAGCAATGAGCAGCTCTGGCAGGAATGACCACTTTCATGAAATTCTGTTGTTAAGTGCATGGCCTGTGGCACTGCAGTGTCCTCAGGCCTGGCCTGTGTTGAGGAAGTCACCAGCCGGTTTGCTGACCCTGCATTTCCAGTGGTAGCTGCTGGGGAGGAGGGGAGGCTGTCTTGGTGTGGGAGGTGCTCATGTCTAATTATCACTCACAGATACTCCTCCAAACTATCCCTTTACTGATTAAAATTCTACAGTTGACTTCCTTACATTCTTACTTAATTTTTTCTTAAAGGAGGATAAGAGAATGCAACCTGTCAGTACCTCAGCCTACAAGTGAGAGGACAGGTTCTTCTGCCCCAGACCCTTAAGTCTGGCTTCTCAGTCAGAGCCCAGCTCCAGTCCTGGGTCACTAGCCAGGCTGGGCCTGTCTGGGCTGTGTGGCCTCTTCCCGGCTGTCAAGTCTCTCTAGGTATCAGTTTCCTCTTTTATAGGAAGAAAGGGCTCACTCAGATGCTCTCAAAACTTGTCTCATGCTTTGAAATGTTTGATTCTAAGATTTGGGGGAAACAATAGCGTTTTCAGATCAGGGATCACTTCCAGATCACAGCACAATCTATCCCCACATGAACCTAAAGGAACCTCTGGGACAAGATAGTTCCTTCAGCTCCAAGCATGCCATCTCTAAGGTCGCATCTGAGATCTCTCCTTTCATGGGAGACCATTTATCTAGTCCTTATGTGTCCTTGATTCAGTCTGGTATGAAATCTAAGAACACAGTAGTTATCAAGCCATGCCCAGGGACAGACCCAGCTGTAATCCCTCCCTAAGAACAAATGAAGAGAACAAAATTAAGCAAGGAGATTTGTTAACTCTCTACAAGGTTGTTTGCAAAAGAAAAAAAAATACATGCGAGAATTTTCCTCTAACTTACCTCTAAAATAGATCTGAATCAGTGGTTTCTTCCCACAAAGGCAGAGCTGTAAAACGTTTCCCTACATCTCCTGTGCCTCTGTCCTGAGAACAGAGAGGTTGGCAGGTAGTGTGATCATAACCAGCAGACAGGATACCAAGAATATCTTAGGAACCCATTTCTACCATTCCCAGCCTTCCAGGGTGTACTTACAATACACGGCACTTGTCATTGCTGTAGTTCAGTCACTCAGTCATGTCCGACTCTTTGTGACCCCATTGACTGCAGCACACCAGGCTTCCCTGTTCCTCACTATCTCCCTGAGCTTGCTCAGACTCATGTCCATTGAGTCGGTGATGCCATCCAACCATGTCATCCTCTGCTGCTCTCTTCTCCTCCAGCCATCATTCTTTCCCAGCATCAGAGTCTTTTCCAGTGAGTCGGCTATTGCCATCAGGTGGCCAAAGTATAGGAGTTTCAGCTTCAGCAACAGTCCTTACCAACTGATTATAATGCCTGGGTTGGATGTGATAAACCTCTTAACACAATAGTTTTTAAAAAGTCTGTGCTCAACAACATGAATTGTGGGGTGTCACCTAATGTGCCTAGCAAATATTCCTGCCCAGAATGATTGTTCGAAGCCTTGATAACCAAAACTGAGCCTTAATGACTCTTCCCTCCAGGCAGAAATGACTGAGTCAAAGAGGAAAATAAAAACTGAGCATACTTATTCCTCTTCACAACTTTACAGTGTTAACCATTTGCCCCAAGGATGAATCTCAAATAATTACACTGTTAACCACTTGCCCCCAGGATGAATCTCAAATAATTCCATGTGTAACTGTGACTGTTTAATAATTGGTTCTCTGTTTCTCACCATTGCCATGGAGATGGACATCTTGGGCCACAGTGCCAGAGGCATCTCCTGTCTAAATGCATTCTGATCATCAGTGCAATTCTTGATGAGCCAGAGGCAAGCGCGGCTCGAACAGTGTGGTTGATGAGCCAAAGACTAGTGGTGTGTGTGCCATCCGATTCCTTCAGTGACATTGTCAATGCCAAGGCGGCAACTTGAAGGAGTTTTCAGTCAGCGTAATGCTCCTTCAAACACAATCTGACTCAGAGAGCTTGTCCATCAAATAGAAAAGTGGAGAAGCTCAGGGTGAAGGTTGAAGCTCTGGGGAGAATGGCCAGGTTGGTGGGGGGTGGGGGTTGTTCCCTGGTTCCCTCGGGCACTTCTGCAGGGCCCAGGATGCTGAGATCAGAGGAGGTGAGCACATTCTGCCTGCGGTGCTCTGGGAGGGGCAACAGAGAAAGCAACCAGCCCTGATTCACTTCTTAGCTAGAAAGGTTAGAACTAACCAGTCTATTTTTTTGTTGTTCATTTTAAAATTCATTTATTTTAAATTGAAGGATATCACTTTACAATATTGTATTGGTTTCTGCCATACATCAGCATGAATCAGCCATAGTTATACACATATCCCGTTCTTGCTGAACCGCCCTCCCACCTCTCACCCCATCCCATCCCTCCATGTTGTCACAGAGTGCCAAATCAGTCTATTTTTTAATTTAATAAGTCCACTAGAATATATACACACAGAAACAAAAGCAACATTTTAAAGACTGAATCACAAAGGGACTTCATTTAGAGACACCCAAGAGCTCAAGTTTGAAGTACAACGTGGAGGAAGGGTGGGGACAGAATGTCAGGACAGAAAGGTGTTAAATCTGGTTTATGCCAGCTAACGAAAGCTGCTCAGCCTCCAGGAATTTTCCAGGACAACTGTTCAACATTGACTTTATTAAAAATTAAACTATGTATCCAGGAATCGCACCCCTTGGTATCTCTCCAAATGAGTTGAAAACCCTCACACAGATGTTTATAGCAGCTTTCGTTATAATCACCAAAACTTGGAAGCCACCAAGATGTCTTTTGGTAGGTGGTGAATAAATAAACTGTGGTGCATCCAGACAATGGAGTATGATTCAGAATGAGAAAGAAAAAAGAGTATCAAGCCATGAAAAGACCTGGAGGAAACCTAAATGCATGTTACTAAATGAAAGAAGCCAATATGAACAGTATACATACTGTGGGATTTCAACTCTATGAGGTTCTGGAAAAGGCAAAACAATGGAGACAATAAGAAGGTCAGCAGTCGCCAGGGGTTAGGGTAAACAGGCCAAGCAGAGGATTTTTAGGGCAGTGAGATTGCTCTGAATGATACTATAGAGGTGGGTACGTGTCATTATACATATGTTCAAACCTATATAGCCTTGTGGACTACAGTACATAGGATCACAAAGAGGTAGCAGAGCACGTAGATTACAGAGGGCTTCCCAGGTGGCTCAGAAGTAAAGAATCTGCCTGCAACTCGCAAGACAAGGATTTGATCCCTGGGTTGGGAAGATCCCCTGGAGGAGGGCATGGCAACCCACTCCAGTGTTCTTGCCTGGAGAATTCCATGGACTGAGGAGCCTGCAGGCTACAGCCCATAGGATCACAAAGAGCTGGACATGACTCAGTGACTGAGCACAGCACAGAGATTATCCAACACCAAGAGTGAACACACATGTAGCAGTGGACTCTGGGTGATGGTGTGTCCATGTGTGCCCATCAGTTTCAACGAAGGCACCATCCAGGGTAGGGTGCTGGTAACAGGGGAGCATATGAGTAGGGTGGAGGCAGAGGACTATGGGAAAATCTCAGTGCCTTCCTCTCAGTTTTACTCTGAATCTAAACGGCTCTAAAGAAGAAAGTTTATTAAAAGCGAAACTGTAGTGTTGTATGAAAGAAGAGAAGGTTAACACTCTCCTTGACAAGGAAGGAAGAGGCCCTGGGGCCTAACAACTCGCATACAGTTAAGGCATTGCCACCTACTTCGTGGCATCTAACTACTGTTTTTTTCTTCGGCAGTTTTGAATGATCTGTGGCTACATGCAGCAATATATTTAAATCTGATCACAATGCGATTAATCATGTATTACTATTTGGTAATTAAAAGATAGTATTAAAATTTAAAGAATTAAACTGTAAATTTTAATTAATAAAATACATTAAATTAGAGGTAATAAACACTCAAAAGTCACCACTTCCTCCTTGTTTACCACATTTTACTTTTATCTATGTTCTCAAGTTTACTCACTTGTATCATATCTGTAGAGTAGAATTATTATGTATTGCTTGCTACTGGACTGCTCTTTCCAGCTCTGTGATAAGCAGCCTCAATTGGGTAGTTTGAAATTACATCGGCTGTCGTGGGAATACTTACACAATAGAAATCACTATGTACAGGATTTTTCCCCAGGAGGGTTGGTTATTAAACACCACACCACCGATAACATGTACAGTATGAGCTCAGATATTGGGATAAGTAACACATGTACATCTGAGGATGCTCATCAAAGGACAGCTTTTGGGAAAAGATTATGGAAACACAGATCTTCATATATGATTAAACCAAGTAATTCACTCTGAATGCATCCAAAGACCTCTTTAAAATGGTTCAAAGGATTCTCTCTCCTGAAAGCCAGGAACCCTCACCAATTTGAAGAATTAAATCACTCAAATTTGAAGAAGAAACAGCTGCCTCAAGAGCAGCCCTCTTGCCATCAGAATTACTCAGATCTTGTTCTGAGAGACAGAAGTTAATTGCCAAACTGTTTACTGTAATTAAGTCTATCAGCATGGTTTTCTCCTGATGAAAATAAAGATCGGTATATTGCATCTTCTGCGAAAGGAGTCTTTTATCTCCCCTAAATTAGAAATCTATGATTCTATGCAAGTTCTCTTCAAGACATGGCTTCCCCCACCTCAAAAATATGAAGGACTTAAAAAGATTCATATTTGCCACAATAGAGAAGCTGGTTGCAGGTACCATTAATTCACTGCAAGCACTATTGTATCCTGATACATCTCATCGAGGTTATTTAAGTGTGTCTGAAGAATGTGTCTTTCACAAGCCTTTGCTTCCAGTGATAAACTATGAAATATTGAAATAGAGTTATTACATACCCCCTATTATCTATCTAAATGTATCTATCTATGTATCTACCATTTATCTGTCATCTATCATCTGTCTACATATCTATCAATAGGAGAAAGCAATGGCAACCCACTCCAGTACTCTTGCCTGGAAAATCCCATGGATAGAGAAGCCTGATAGGCTGCAGTCCATGGGGTCAATAGGAGTCAGACATGACTGAGCGGCTTCATTTTCACTTTTCAGTTTCATGCGTGAGAAGGCAATGGCAACCCACTCCAGTGTTCTTGCTTGGAGAACCCCAGGGACGGGGGAGCCTGGTGGGCTGCCATCTATGGGGTCACACAGAGTCAGACACGACTGAAGCGAATTAGCAGCAGCAGCATTATCTATCTAAATGTATCTATCTATGTATCTACCATTTATCTGTCATCTATCATCTGTCTACATATCTATCAATAATCTATTACCTATCTACTTATTTATCATATCTATCATCTATCCATCATACCTATCATCTATCTATCTATCTTAGTGTCACACTACAGTAGCAATAAAAAATAATTCTTTGAGGAGTGATAGGAGTAGAAATAGCTATATTTCAATGATAATGAAGACCACAGATTTGGAGTATATATTTCCAGATATCTCACTATGTTTTATCTGTATCAAAAATTGTTCTCTATATGGTACTTTAAAACCTGCCTTTCTTCTGAATAATTTATTCCAGATATCTTTTTCAGGTCAATTGACCTTGGTTGCCACATTGGGAGGCGGGAGAGGCAGGAATAGCCCCAAACTGGCCCCTGGTGGCATACCTCATCACCTGTGGGCTTCATGGGAGTCCTCCCACGGTACTTCTGCCTGGCTCCGGCAGCAGCAGCTCCACGTGGTGTGGCCAGGGGGTGGGGTGGGTTATGTGTGGGTACAGCCTCGGGGTAGGTTGGATTCTGTGTGTGTGTGTGTGGACACACGGCTCTGGGGCTGTGGAGGCGGGGCTGGCAGTGGAGAGACGGGAGCAGCTGCACAGGCTGCCCCCATCTTTGGGTGCTGGCACAACGGCTGAGGAAGCTGAGCCCTTAGGTTGGAAGGTGGCCTCCCAGTTTGACAGAAAGAGAGAGAAGGCTAGAACCTGTGAACTGCTGGCCTGGTTTAGAAATTAAATATTTAGACATGTTCTGGGTGAGTTTCCACCCCTCCTCCCCTGGACTGGAAAATACTACGGGGAGACCTGAAGCCTTGTCTGTCTTATTTTTGTGCAACTTGTCCTCTGGCAGCATTTGCAAACCAACTGGGAAATCATGTGTTTCTAGTGCCGCTTTCAGACATGCAAGTTCACGTACAACCCTGGATTTCAAATACCTTGAATCACACTTGCCAGACTATGAAGAGCTTTCAAACACAGTTGACCTTTGAATAACAGGCGTTTCAACTGTGTGGTCCATTTACACTTGGATTTTTTTCAGTAAATCTGTCCTACAGTCTATATGCTCCCCCAGCAGGTGTATGCTAGAATACGGACCCTTGGATAAGGAGGGTCCACTGTAAAGCTATCCTTGTATTTTTCACTGCATAGGGGTTGGCAACCCTGACCCTTAGTTGTTCAAGGGTCAGCTGTGTGCCGTGACTTTACTCAGGGCTCTCTTGCTTTGAAAGGACAGTTGCTTTCTGTCTCTTTACACAGAGAGTGGTGTCCAGATTCAACAAGGCTGCAGGAGCCACGTCTTACTCACCTGCTCTCCAGTTTCTTTCTTAATGTCCCCACCCTGCTCTACTTTATGTATTTTGACTTTGGTTCAGTTCTGTCCTTATTATAGCCTTTCTGGGGCTCTTATAATCACAGGTTCTCCTCTGGGTTGGTGTGGTGGGAATGGCTGGAAGCTGTTCTAATCTGGAAGCTGTTACTTCTAACCTCCATGCTGTTACTTTGCCTCATTGTCACTGGCAGTCCTGTGACTCATGCAAATCGCTTTACTTCTGAGTGCCAGTCTCTTCCTCTCAGGAGCCAGGTGACCTATGCCCTCCCAGATCCACCCAAGGGGAGGTGCTTTCTCAGAAGAACCTCTCAGAAGGTGTAAGAAGCAGATAGATGTAGGGCACAGGAAACTCCACTCCATGCTCTGTGGTGACCTAAATGGGAAGGAAATCCAAAAAGGGGATATTTGTAAACGTATAGCTGACTCACTTTGCTGTACAGCAGAAACTAACACAACATTGTACAACACACCTAAACTCTAATTTTAAAAGATGTACCACGAGAAAAAAAATGAAAAATAATAAAGAAGAATTTTTCTTGAAACTGATGGCAGAAGGGGATGCTTAAAACAGCATGAATTTTCTGGATCCCAATGATAATATCAGACTTCCCAGGTGGCTCAGTGGTAAACAATCTGCCTGCCAATGCAGGAGATGCAGGTCCAATCCCTGGGTCACGAAAATCCTCTGGAGAAGGGAATGGCAACCTGCTCCAGTATTCTTGCCTGGGAAATCCCAGGGACAGAAGAGCCTGGTGGGCTACCACCCATGGGGTCACAAAGCATCGGACATGACTGAGTCACTGAGCATGCACACAACAACAATATTGAAATATTAACAAACAAATCTTGTTGACATTGAGTCCCTCGAGTCCTTCACTTTGTCCCAGGTTACAGATAGCAGTGTCACGGCAAGATCTGGTCCAGGCGGCTGGGACCTGGGGAGTTTATCTTCAATCCCACCACCTTCTCCCCCAACCTAGGCTTCTTTCCTTCTTGACACCCAGACCTTCCTTCCTGGGTTCCCCAAGGGCTGGCTTTCTGTCTTCATCTTTCTACCAAGTGGACAGATCCCACATCTCTGTGTGGCTACGGCTGCCATAAGGACAGCCCAACTAACTCAACTAAGGGAGGAAGAGTGGCCGGGGGTTTATGTGTAGCCCTGTTCTCTCCTCAAGGTGTTGACTGACCACCGGCAGAGTGGACCCCAGAGGGCACCGTCTTCCTGAGTCACTCTCTGGTGACCATCCTTTCTCATGGATACTGCAAACATCTGAGCATAATTCTCCTAGCTTAGGGATGTGTTGTTTTTACAGCAGTTGGAAGCAGGCTTGGTACCCTTAAGGGCCCTCCTCACCCACAGCAGTGGCGTCTGTCTTTATTTAGAAAGGACATGTAACTGCCTCTCCCAGCCCCACATCCGGATGCTCGAAGATGTCTGGGATGAACGGGCCAGGGGGTGACTCGAACATTATGGTTTTCTCGAGATGTCCTGGAGCCCCCCGAGGAAGGGCGGCTGAGCAGTTCTGTGTCCTGGGTGCAGTCTCCCCAGGCGCCCCGCTGCCCCAGGATAGGGCCAGGCTGCTCCCATGTCACCACCAATTCCCCTGCCCCCCATCCCCACAGCCAGCTCTCAGCAACCAACAACTTCCCCAAGGGTCTGAGGCTGTGGAGCCCGAGGAGGGCTGGAGAGGATGTGGGAGGCAGGCAAGGGCTGAGTTTGGGAGGGGCCTGGCCTGGGAAGCAGCCAGCTTCCTATGTGAGTGGATGCTCTTTGGCTGACTGGCCACTTGACCTTGGCCTGAGCCCCTGGGAAAGCGCACCCTCCATGCTCTCGATTTATTTCTGGCTTCATGCACGCTTCCTATTTATGTTAACGTTCCGACAGAAGAAGGCTTTCTGGAGAATTCTAAACCCTCTGCGTGACCCACCCCTGCTCCTGTGGGCCTGTCACTCTGCCTGCCTCTCACCCCGTCTCAAGATCTTTCCATTTGGGCTTTTAAATTCTAAATGGGCTGAGATATCTGATGCACAAAACCTTCTGGGATGTGATTCTGGAACATTCAGTCACACCTTTTTTGAACACTGTGAACTGGGAGCGTGTGTGCTCAGTCATCATGTCTGACTCTTTGCGACCCCATGGACTGTAGTCCACCAGGCTCCTCTATCCATGGAATTCTCCAGGCAAGAATACTGGAGTGGATTGCCATGCCCTCCTCTCGGGGATCTTTCTGACCCAGGGATTGAACCTGTGTCTCTTACGTCTCCTGCATTGCCAAGTGGATTTTTTACCTCTAGCGCCACCTGGAAGCAGAGTGGAGCTAAACCCACTCATGTGATGAGTTTGCATGCAACCAGGAAAACAGTAGATGTGCCGGGGGAGCTTTGTGACTTCCCAGAACACAGTGAGTCTGAAACCAGGGTCTCCTGAGCAGGCACTGGTTTACTGTGGCCAGGTTTTTTTTTCTGTAACTCGTAGAACAGAGCGGGGGAGGCAGGGGAGCCAGGGGAAGGGTGTCAGCGTGAAGGACAGTGTCACATGAGACAAAATGACAAAAAGAAACCAAATTCGTATGGGATGATAAGGGCTTCAGTCTAAAAGTCAATGACCTTGGTATGACCTCTCCTCTGGCCCTGTGAGCAGTGGGGCCCCTGGAGCACCAGGAATGTGTGGCACAGAGACACAGGGACCCAGAGGTGACCTCAGGACAACATCCTCTGATGTGAAGGCCCAGAGACCAGAGGTTCCCATGCTTCATCTTTGAGGAGCAGCTGAGGGTCAGGAGCAGGGACTTGGGAAGCAAGTGGGGTCTTTGAGACCCTCTGAAGCCATCCTGATAGATGCTCCAGCCTGGTCACTGTCCTATGAGATGGGGATCCACAGGCAGAGCCTCTGTTGAGTGGGCAGGCATGCCTCCTGTTTGTGACCTCACTAGACAGATGGTTGTGGACCATGGCATTTTCCCAGCAAAGAAGGTTTTGCTGACTTCCTCTGTTCCCAGGCTTTGTAGGGAGTGCTGGGCACAGAGTGGGGTCATCAACCAGGATTCAGCTGCTCCTTCTGTCCATTGGGCAGGTGCTGCCCATGCTTCAGGAAAGGGCTCCAGGTGAAGAGGAACCTGCCCACGTGTTAAATCAGAGACACAAACTACCCAAGGAAAGAGTCAGTGAACACAGGATGCCCGCGTGCCGTGGGTCCCATGTTTGTGCTCCTTCCCTCCCCAGCCTGTGAGTTCTCTTCCCTCGTCCATGCTTGCAGGGCACGTGGAAGGCAGAGCCTCAGGGATCAACCCTAGGAGATCCAGAAAAGCACTGTGTCTCCATCAACCTATCAGACTTTGCTTGTCCCATCTCTCAAGGTCTCCAAGAAGAGGGTCAGAGAAATACGGGGCACTGAGGTAAAGGGTGATAATATAAAGATGAGAATATGTGCCTTCAGAGATGGCACCCAGGGATGCAACCTCACACAGGACAGCCTGGTTACCAGTTGATGAAAGCCACAGAGAAACACAGAGAAGACAATGTGTCAAAAAATTAAAGGAAACGCATGGAACTGTAGCCAAGTGCATGATGCATTAGAGACAGAATGAAAACTATTGCACAGGTTGAAACTTTGTGAATGATCCAAGATTTAAAACAACTTGAAATGTTTTCAAAGTATTCCTTTATTGCTTGGAAATAGTTAGAGCTTTAAAAATATTTCCAAACCCTACCAATGAAGGACATACCTGGATTCTTAACCAGGTGATGTTTTTGAAATGCAGATTGTGAAAGTAGCTCTTTTAAAAGAAAATAGAATGCCTTTCATGTTTGACTTCTAAAACTTGTATATGTTTTAGCAATAATGTAAGACTGCATGGCTTGAAATGTGCAGAGATTCAAGAGTTTTAAATAAATGTATGCTTTTGGGGAAACGATATTTTGGTGGTTTATCTTTGATCTTCTGCTTGTCAGGCCTTCACATCTCAATGAACCTGTGGCAGAGGTTCCTGCCTTGGCCACTCACTGACCCACAAACACTGGAGAAGAAGCTATTTAAAAAGCCTTGACCCCTCCCTTAAATACATGGTGGAATTTGGACAGGTAATTTTAGATTTTTAAGCCCCAGAGCCGAGGTCCCTTGGGAACACAATTCTGAAGCAAGCTTTGTCCAACTGGTCTCGGAATATGATGCCTTGTTTCCTTGTCTTTATGGATTTGCATCCCATATTGGAGTATAGTTGATTTACAACTATATTGTGTTAGTTTCAGGGGCACAGCAAAGTGGGAAGTTTGAGGGCAAGAGGACAATGGGGCAGCAGAGGGTGAGATGATTGGATGACATCACTGACTCAATGGACATGAGTTTGAGCAAACTCCAGGAGCTAGTGAAGGACAGGGAAGCCTAGCATGCTGTAGTTCATGTGCTACATGTGCAGAGTCAGATACAACCGAGTGACTGAACAACAATAGCAAAGTATATCAGTTATACACACACATATACCCTCTCTTTTTTAGATTCTTTTCCCATATAGCCTATTACAGAGTATTGAGTAGAGTTCCCTGTGCTGTACAGTAAGTCCTTATTAGTTATATATTTATAACAGTGTGTATATGTCAAACCCAATCTCCCAGTTTATCCGGTAACCATGTTTGTTTTTTATATCTGCATCTCTTTCTATTTTGTAGGTAAGTTCATTTGTACCTTTCTTTTAGATTCCACATATCAGTGATATCCTATGATATTTGTCTTTCTTTGTCTGAATTACTTCACTCAGTATGACAATCTCTAATTTTGGTTTTCTGAGCAGCAACCACACAGTTCTTTGTTATGTAGGCCATCCTTTGGATAAAGTTATTTTTAAAGTATCACAGTCTCTTAATTCTGGAACCCCAGGTGGATCACCTATGGGAGACGACAGGGATGAGCTTACAGAGATGGAGGTGCCTTGGGTAAGCCTCCCCACGTTCCCCCATGGGTGGAGGTGGACATGGGGCCCCCCTTCCCCTGGTGGCTTCATCTTCTTCCCACCAATTGCTCAGCTTCCACAGAGCTTTAGCCAATAACTCCTGAGGACTCAAGATCCTGCCTGGTTAGAAACAAATCCAGGTGCTAACCTGCAGACATAAGTCATATAATCCAAACACTGAGATGTCACAAATCATAGTTTACATTTTCCCATATTATTTGCAAATATATAGCCTGGACATAACTGTCCCAACGGTGAGCAAGGCCATCCCAGAGCAAGAATTCTAGGTCGACTTTTAGGCCATGGCAGCCTTGTGTTAGGACATGGGCAGAAAGTCTGGCTATACTTTCTGTTAAGAGAGTCTATATTTTGTTGTCTTTGCTCTGGGGTCTGACACCACCGCCCGCAATGCTAGTGTTTATTGACTGTTTACACTGCTGAGCTGGTGGCTCCTGGCTTCTCAGCGACACTTCTTACATCACTGCCAGTGTTAACCATCCTGGCATGTTGCAGGTGAGAAAAATACAGACTCTTAAAAGCCCCTTGAAAGCCCCTATTCCAGGCTTGAGAAGCCACTGTTCTCTCTGATATCTTCTGTCGTTAATTCCACAGGTATTTTCCAAGGGCATCCTGCTCACCTGCAGTGGCACATCCTGTCCAGGGGCAGCGCACCCATAGGGTCCCACCAGAGACCCAACCTGACACTGCAAGCAGTGTGGAAAGGTCACGTGTGGGGGCGGGAAGAGCAGATGAGTGTTGCACTGGGCCCTCTGTCCCCTACTTTGATGACTCCCCTTCACCCACGAACTGAACCCACATCCTTATCTCAACTCCTGGTCTTTTTGAGCTATCAGTGGGGACTTCCCTGGCAGTCCAGTGGTTAAGATTCTGTGCTTCCAGTGCAGGGCTGTGGGTTCCATCCTTCATCAGAGAGCTAAGCTCCCACATGCTTCATGGCCAATAAACCAAAACACAAAATAAAACATAAAATAGAATTTGTATTATAACAAATTCAATAAAGATTTTAAAAATGGTCCACATCAAAAAAATTAAAAAAGCATCAGGGTAACCACGCAGGAGACATAGGTTTGATCCCTGGCTGGCAAAGATCCCCTGGAGAAGGAAATGGCAACCTACTTCAGTATTCTTGCCTGAAGAATCCCATGGACATACGAGCCTGGCGGGCTACAGTCCATGGGTCAAAAAGAATTGGACATGCCTGACCAAGTAAACAATAGCAACAGAAGGGAAAGAGTGCTGAGGTCAGTTGTAACATCTGGAAGAGACATTTCACAACCCAGGGAATGCACTTGAGGCTCCTTGGATGGGATCTTTACCGGCCAATATGTTATCTTCAGATGGGGACGGCTGGACCATAGATGCCAGGAAGGGCGGGCAGACAGCCTGTGTTTGGACCAGGTCTCCAATCTGTGTCAGTTCATCTACTCAGTAAACCCCAAAGCCCATGTGGGGTGTCTTATGGGAGCCCCATATCTGCTAAACAGTCATCAAGAAGGAGCCCCTGGCATGGGACCAGCCCAGGTCCTGCCCTGGAAAAGAGACTTGGGCTGGGGGCTAAAGCTGGGGGTGGGGGTGGTGGGAGGGACAAAAGGATCCAGAAGGAACCTCAGAGCTGGCTGAGGGTCAGATGCCTTCTGACAGCTGCTCCTACCTCTGGCCCAGCCTTTCCCTCGAATAATGTCTCAACAAGGCCGTGTGTTGTCCCCATCTCCTCCCTATTAAATGTTTGTGCATGGGAGAACAAACAAGTACAACAACAAAGTTATGCCCGCATATGACCAGCACTAAGGTCAAGAAGGGGCAGCTTCCTGGGGGAGCCCGGGCAGAGGGGACAATGACGCCACCACTGGCAGTGTCGTTTTAAGAGTTTGGTGGTGCACACACAGGGTCCCTATATTACCCTCTGTGTATTTTTAAAATAATTTTACTTATTTATTTACTTTTGAGTGTGCTGGACTTCTTAGTTGCTGCTCAGTTTGTTGGTTTTTCTCTAGTTGCTGTGAGCGCAGGTTACTCTTCATTGCAGTGCTCAGGCTTCTCATTGTGATTTCTTGTTGCAGAGCACAGGCTCTAGGCATTCGGGCTTCAGTAGTTGTGAGACAGCAGTCAGTAGTTGTGATTCCCAGGTTCTAGAACACAGGCTCAGTAGTTGTGGTACACGGGCTTAGTTGCTCTGAGGCGTGTGGAACCTTCACAGACTACAGACTGAACCCATGTCTCCTGCATTGGCAGGCAGATTCTTTACCACTGAGTCACCAGGGAAGCCCAGGATTGTGTTTTAAATGTCCACAATCAGTGTATTATTAAGAAGATATCCCTTTGGCTTCTTGACCCCCTAGACTTCGGTTCTGCACCCTACCGAGCAGCCTCGGCACCTGCTGGGTGTGCCTTGCAATTTATCCTTATGCTGTGTCTACCTGGGATCTACAACATACTCTTTCAGAAAATGAAGAAAAGAGCAGCTCATGTGTCTTTCACTCTTACAGCCTGGCCCTTCCACAGTTTACAGTAACAAAACCACACCAGCACTTTTAAGAAAACTGCTGAGGATCAGGCTTCCCACCATCCAGGCTGGAAATTGCCTTGTGTGCGTCTGGGCTTGTTAGCTGTCTGGTGCAGGGAGCAGTCCTTTCATTTTGTGATCAGCGTCTGGATCATTTTCGTCTCCATACTACACCCATGGAACAGCCCAGCACCCACCCGGCATCTTCTCTAGTCACAGAGAAACACTCCTGGCAGGTCAGCCTCACTGCTTCATCTTCTGTAGTGTCTGGCTTTGATTTCCCAGAGATACATCAGGCTCCTAGCTTCTGGGGAATCAGCTGACAATAGTGTAAATCTTTGGGACCTCCCCGCTTTAACTGCTCCAAGCCCTGTAGATACCAATGTACCATTTGGACTGTGTTTTCTTTAAGGCTTGTCTGAGCTCAGGCTAATGTAACAAAATACTGCAGACCAGGTGGCTTTAAGCTACAGACAGTGATTTCTCACTGAGTCCCAGATCAAGGCACTGATGGGTTTTTTTTCTGGTGAGCACTGTATTTCTGGTTTGCACAGGACTGTCGGCTGTGTCCTCACATGGCAGAGAGAGATACCAAGCTCTCTGATGTCTCTTCTTATTGGGTGCTAATCCTGTCATGGGGGCCCCACCTCACAACCTTATCCAACCCCAGTTACCTCCCAAAGACTCCATCTCCAAATATCACCCCAGTGGGAATTAGGGTTGTAATGCGTGAATTTTGGGAAGACATGATTCAACCCAGAGCAATGTTCAGACCACCTTGGAGCTTCACAGTTTCCATGTCTTGGCGTTTAGCTCAGCCAGTCCCAGCATCCATGTGGAGATGGCTTCTTTTGCCTCTGGGAGGAGGGAACCAGGCCTTTCTATGCCTGGGGCTGTGAGTACAAGGAGATTACCATGTGAAACCAGGCCCAGAATCCACACTGGCCTTCCCTCCTGCTCCCTAGTAGCCCCACTGTGTGTGCGCCCCATGCTAGGACATGGTCACAGTGGTCCTCCCAGGCCCCTCTGCCCCCAGAGCCAAGAAGTAGCAAGTGTGACGGAGGCTCCCAGATCCGCCAGGGCTGCTGATGGCTCCCTGGGACTCACCCTGGGCCGTGGCCCTGCACCTTCTCAGAAGGAGTCCACACCTGATGTGGTCAGTGTGGGGTGTTGGGTGGCTCGACCCCCGCTTCAGTCTAGAACATCTCCAAAGGGCCTCCCTGCCCTGGAGCTCCCTGGGGTTGGCTGAGGCATGCGCCCTGTCCCTCTTCTGTCCTGTCCCCTCTATGCCCTGTTTTCTGGCCAACCACACAAAACCCACTGGAACTAAGTTTGAAGCTGGAAAGAACTATGTGGGCTGAGATGGCAGGTTGAACCCACATGTTTTATCTCCTCTCTGTGCCCCCTTCTCCTGTCCTCAATCTTTCCCAGCATCAGGGTCTTTTCCAATGAGTCAGCTCTTCACATTAGGTGGCCAAAGGATTTACGTTAAACCATCTGCATGTATTTCAGTTAAGCAACAATGAAACAGCAAGATGGAGGTTTTAAAGAAAATCCCTTTTCACTTCTCCCTACTCCCCCTGTGGTTAGAGGAAACCTCAAGCAGGTGATACAGAAGCAGGAGCCACATTATCAGCACAGCAGAACTCTTTCTCATGGCTCACTAGACCCTTCAGACCGTTCTGTGGGACCCCAGGACTCCAAGGACCGGAGTTTGGGAACCACAGCATAAACTAAGGGCTAGAGACTTCATCTTCTTTAGGCAGTGTGTTTCCTTTCTGGGGAGTGTGGTTTTCGGTTTTTACCCCACCAGTCCTGGGCATGTATGCATGCCTGCTAAGTCACTTCAGTTGTGTCTGACTACAGACTATGGACTGTAGCCTGCCAATCTCCTCTGTCCACGGAATTCTCCAGGCAAGAATACTGGAGTGAGTTGCCATTTCCTCCTCCAGGGCATCTTCCCAACCCAGGGATCGAACCCATGTCTCGAGTAGCTCCTGCGTTGCAGGCAGATTCTTTACCATTGAGCCACTGCCGGTCCTGTGCATGAGTCTAATCCCAGCAGCCATCCAATCATGGCATCATTTGAAACCAGAGATATGAGGGACTTGAATTAAAAAGAAGAACATATCCTACAATAGTTCATGGATGGAGACCCTTGAGATGCTCCTGGGGTTTGTGAAGTTCGTGAGCGTCCTTCAAAACCAGCGAAATGCAAAAGCCTGGCTGCACTCCAGAAGGACACCACTGGTGGGATTTTCCATCCCAAACACCTGGAGCTCCGTGGGGAGCTTCCATGGGGAGGGATCTGGTGAGAAAATATCACCTCGCAGAATGAAGGCATTTTAAAGAGGTTCAAATGGCGATAAGGACGTGGAAGAGATTTGGGTGGGCCAATTTACCAATGATCTGGAACAATCAGGAAAATTGGTGGCTGAGAGCAGCATGTCTGTCAGTCATTCCACAGCAGGTGTGGGGGAGGCAGGCGCAGTCCCTCCTGAGTGTCCCAAGCAGTGATGGGCAGAGAGGACGTCTAGGGAGACAGAGAGAGGGAAGACGCACGTGATGTTCAGTGAGCAGCATCTCAGATCTGTGTAACACAGGGCTTTTCACAGCATGTTCTGTGGAAACCATAAAGATTTGATGAAGCAAGAGACTGATGACCTTGTATGGGACAGCTGGCATCGTCAACCAGGGTCTGAATACAGTGACAGCGCAGCTTCTGTCGATGCTGTGCTGCCCTGTCTCCCAGTCCCCACATGGAGCAGTGTGTAGCATGGGTTTCACTTGGGTCCCTGACTCCAGGAAGATGGGCCTGGCAGGTGGTCTCCTGATCTCCGAGGGGGAAGGGGAAGCAAACTCCCAGGCCTGGGGTCTTCACTAGTGAGTGACTGCAGCAGACACAGAGCCGAGGTCCCTCCTCCAGCTGTGTGGGAGCCTATGTGCTGTAACAGCCTTTCAGGTGATTCTGATGCTCAAGTTGGAGAGTCCACACCCTCTCTGACTTCCTCCCAGAACAACTAACTCAAGTTCACAGGGACCATGAGGGAGGTGTGGCAGGGGACAAGGTTCAAGGTGATGCTAGCTTAAAATTGTGGTGTTGGAGAAGACTCTTGAGAATACCTTGGACTGCAAGGAGATCAAACCAGTCAATCCTTAAGGAAATCAACCCTGAATATTCACTGGAAGGACTGATGCTGAAGCTGAAGCTCTAATACTTGGCCATCTGATGCGAATAACTGACTCATTGGAAAAGACCCTGATGCTGGGAAAGATAGAAGGCAGGAGGAGAAGGGGACAACAGAGGATGAGACGGTTGGATAGCATCAGTGACTCAATGTACATGAGTTTGAGCAACCTCTAGTGATGATGAAGGACAGGAAGCCTGGTGCGCTGCAATCCATGGGGTCACAAAGAGTCAGATACAGCTTAGTGACTGAGCAACAACAATTAAGGTGGGAAGGTCCTGACACTGCCCTAAGATGAAAGTGCTGCCAGAAGTAGGATTAAGGGGAATCAGCACGAGAAAGAGACAGAAGAAGCCGGGGAAGCAGGAAGTCATCTTAAATGCACCTGGGATTTAGTTCTAAAGAGTCATGGTGAGCTGACAGGTCACAGCCGGAAGAAGACTGTTCTTACTCACAGTTCCCAAGAGGTGGGGGCTGTACAGGGGAAACACCAGGGGAGTGTGGAGGTGGAGAAGCCGGTGGAGGGCCTTTGTTGCGGTTTTCCTGGTAGGTGGGGAGGCAGCTTAGGGAGGCTGAGTAAACTCAGAATTAGAGGGTCTGAATAATGCCAGCAGGCTCTGGGCTGCAGGGCTGGTCTCTGGTCTCTGGGACCCAGGGGACCTTCAAGGAAGGGGGCATAAATGGCCTAGGGCATGAGTTACAGAGAGAAGATGGCTGAATGCGTGGGCTCTGGGCTGGTCGGTTGCACATCAAATGTTTGGTCCTCTAGGAAATAACGAAGCCTGGGAGGGGCTTCGAGGTCCCAGGTTGTGGAGGTCCTGAGGTGTCCTGAATGTTATTCAAATAAAGCATTAGGAACCCTCCAGCTTACACTACCAGCTCCGCATGCAGCAACAAAAAAGAACCAGGGTTTAGGACAAGGGGTTTGTTAGTTGACTGTAAAGGAGAAAGGCCTCTTTCACTTTTAATGAAAAATAAAGGAAACTCAGGTGTGAACAGTGGGGAAGAAGTCACACTCTGAGTAACTAAAGTCTACAATATAAACAAGAATGGAGGGAATCTGACTGTCATTTGTTTCTATGTAAACCTCTTCCACCAGAATAAGAAGTCCCAGAGGGGTAGCACGCATTCCCTGGAGGCTCAGCCAATGTACCTGAACCGCGGAGTGACTGAGTTCCTACAACACAGCAGATGCTTGTTAGATGTTGATTAAACCAACAAGGGGATCAACTTGGCAGGATTCTAGAAACAGCTGCCTTCAAAGTAGTTAGTTTGAATTTGTTATCACCTTTCAAACAAAAATATTTGGGAGTACACTTGTATGTTATAACATGAACCCAACTTTCCATTTCAACGATAATAAGGCCAATTATTTAAAGAAACTTCAAATATGTTGAGAGTTCTGTCATTCACTCGTGTGTGTGTGTGTGATTGTGTGTGTGCTCAGTCATGTCTGATCCTTTGTGACCCCAAGGACTGCATCACACCAGGCTTTCCTATGCTTCACCATCTCCCAGAGTTTACTCAAACTCATATCCATTGAGTCGGTGATGACATCCAACAATCTCATCCTCTGTCACCCCCCTTCTCCTGCTCTCAATCTTTCCCAGCATCAGGGTCTTTTCCAAGCAGGAAGGAAATCCAATGGGAAGCTAGGAAGTAGGTGGTGGTCGAGGGAGAAGCTGAAAGGAGATAACTCAGAGCAACGTGGGGTCCACAGCATAGGAACCAGTGCACTGTCTCCTGCAGGAGCCACTGTGCCTGTAAACCAGCTTCAACCTTTCCCACGAGTCATGCAACTCAAGAGTCGCATCCCCAGAGAGGAGAGTCCTATTGGTCTGACTCAGGTGGCATGTCCATCTCTTGGTCATTAGAGAACAGGACTGATGACTAAGCACCATCAAGAATGTTCACTGTGGGGACTTCCCTGGAAGTCCAGTAGTTAAGACTTCCCCTTCCAATGCAGGGGGTGTGGGTTCGATCCCTGGTCAGAAAGCTAATGTCCCACATGCCTTGAGGCCAAAAAATACAAGACATAAAACAGAAGCAATACTGTAATAAATTCAATTAAGACTTTTAAAATGGTTCATATCAAAGAATCTTAAAAAAAAAAAAGAATGCTCACTGTGCAGGAAGGGGAGTTACTCAGGAAAAAATGACAGGATATTGTGGCTCAGATGGTAAAGACCCTGCCTGCCAATGCAGGAGATACGGATTTGGTCCCTGTCAGGAAGATCTCCTGGAGGAGTAAATGGCCACCCACTCCAGTACTGTTGTCTGGAGAATCCCATGGACAGAGAAGCCTGGTGGGCTACAGTCCATGGGGTCGAAAGGAGGGACACAAGTGAGTGACTAACACATCAGAAATAAAGAAGGAATGGAGGATGAAGCGGCATTCATCAACCACGACCAGCAAAGCTTCATGTCACCCCAGTGCTTAGAAAAAGGAGCATTTGAAACACAGTCGTTCTGCACTGTTCATGGATCTGAATTTCTGCACATGCTCATGGATCACGTTCTCACTCTGAATTTGTGAGTTCTCCTCCTCACTAGATCGTGTTTGCGACCACCCTGATGAGCAGCCTGGTGCTTTCAGGTCCTTCATAGACATGTGTGGGGCAAGTCTGTGCTGCCTGGCATCAAGGACACCAGCTGGGGTGGACCAAAATCACGCCCTGACTTCTTGGTTTAGCTCCCAGACTGGAAACAAGTGTCTTCCTTCCAGCCTACCACTAAACTTTTGTGCTTTTTGTTGGTGACTTCATGTTTATTATTTTATTAATTAATTACTTTTTTGGCTGCATTGAGTCTTCACTACTGTGTGGGCTTTCTCCAGTTGTGCGAATGGGGGCTACTCTCTAGTTGCAGTGCGTGGGCTTCTCACTGCAGTGACTTCTTCCGTCGCGGAGCACAGGCTCTAGGGTGCGTGGGCTTCAGTACTGGTGATGCATGGGCTCAGTTGCCCCACGTCATGTGGGAACTTCCCAGAGCAGGGACCGAACCTGTGTCCCCTGCATTGGCAGGCGGATTTTTAACTACTGGACCACGAGAGAAGTCCCTGACTTCATATTTTAAATGGCCCTTGTGAGTTGTGTTGAGGTGCTGTCCGTGTTCCCAGGAACAAGAAGGTTGCAACTTGCTGTTGGAGAAAATGTGTTGTGAGTTGGATGAACTTCCTTCAGGTGTGAGTTACGGTCCTCTTGGCTGTGAGTTCAATGTCAGTGGATCAACACTATAAGTTGAATAAGGTGTCTTTAAACAGAAACACACATGAAACAAGGCTGTGTATTGCTCAGATGACCAGAAGCTCCCAGGAACTGAATATGGTCTTACTCCTGGGAGCGGCAGTTCAGTTCTCACCAGTTCAGTGTTCAAGGTGACGTTATAGATAGAAACCACAATGAATAACAAGATTAGGCTGTATGCATGTTGCGATGATTGGCCTTTGGACTTAATTTCCACGCTGCACCTCTCTCAGATTTATTGTGATTTCATTTCACTTCAAACTAGCCATTTTCTCACTGCTCTTGCATGTTTATGAATTGATTGCCATTTGATTGTGTGCTGTACTCTCATCTTGAGCCTCTCATCCCAGGGTAAGGAGGGGAGAAAAGATGGGGAGACAGGCAATACAGAAAGAAACATCAAGAGCCTCCCTGGCAGGTTAAAGAGACAGCAGTCCTCCCATTTAAGGAAAGCAATCAGCTGAGCTCATACAAATACTGCATTTCCCTTGCAAATGAGGCTCATCATCAGCTTCTTTATGATTTCTCTCTTAGCTGGAGTGAGCTTCTTTCTTACAGCTCACTGTGTCCTCCTAGAAAATTGTCTCAGACCTGAATTATGTTCTCAGCCACACTGAATTATGAAGCTTGCCACGAGGTTGTGTGTGAGCACGTGTGTCGGAAGGAGCTGTCTGGTCCTGTGAGATTTCTCCCAAGAAAACGTGTACCCTGGATTTATAGAAATATTCTTTTAACATATTTTATTTACCTTCAATATGAAACCTATGAATGCCAGGCTTATAATTATTAAGAAACTTTATCAAGTGACTTGGCTCAAAATAAAATCTAAACCAAAGAGAGAAAGAGTCTGAGTGCATGTAATTATCTAGTTATCTCCTGATAGCACCACCTGACTTGATCAAATGCCCCACTCTAGACAGACACTGTTTTACAAAACAGCTTGTGTTTTTATGGGAATTTTTTATGCAACTGTATGGGTAGAAAATTTGTTTTAAATGACAATATTTTCAAATTTCAAGTAATCTTATTCCATAGACATTAATATGAAAATAGGGTCGCCTGCACTGTAGGTAGATGCTTTACCAGCTGAGACACCAGGAAAGCCCATGAAACTAGGGAATGAGAACGTGTTAATAATTCACAGAATGAGAAATAACCAATAAGCACATGATGAGAAGACCAAACTCATCCATAAGGAAGTAACATGCAAATTTAAACAAGTTACAACTGTTCATCCGTTAAATTGATAAATACCATTTATTAAGTAATATTTAAGTAGTGTTTATAGAGGAGTAAACCAAGAGGCACACTCAGAAGTTGCCAGTTGGGGGGACTTCGCTGGTGGTCAAGTGGTTAAGACTTCACCTTCCAATGCAGGGAGTGTGGGTTTGATCCCTGGTCAGGGAGTTAAAATCCCACGTCACTTGTTGCCAAAAAAAAAAAACAAAACTCAGAAGCAACATTGAAGCAAGATCGATGAAGACTTTAAGAATGGTTTGCATCAAAAACAAGCAAAAAAAGAAAAAAAAGAAATTACCGTAGGTATGTTCTCATGATGGGAAATTTGGCAATGTATGTAAACACTTTGAATTATGAACATCTTCATAAATTTATCCTAAAGAATGTCAAAGCCATTTTCCTTAAAGAGCTGTATGTGTGCGTGCTCAGTCTTGTCTGATTCTTTGGGACCCCAAGGACTGTAGCCCTGCCAGACTCCTCTGTCTGTGGGATTCTCCAGGTAAGAACACCAGAGTGGGTTGCCACTTCCTTCTCCAGGGGATCTTCCCCACCCAGGGATGGAACCCATGTCTCCTGTAGCTCCTGCATTAGCAGGCAGGTTCTCTACTTGGGAAGCCCAGTTAAAGAGTTCCGTACAAGGATGCTCAATGAAATGTTGTTTACATAGTGAAAAATTGGGAACACACTGCATGCCCAATAAGAAGGGAAAACTCAATAAATTGTGGTCTCTCTTAAGGATGAAATGTCATAATGTATCTATTAAGATTTGTGTTTTGGAACAATGGGCAAGGTAATCAAACCACAGTGATCATTGCACTCATCAGACAGGTAAAAATCTAAACCTCTAACAGTTACAGTGGGAGGCGAAGCAAACTCTGTGCATAGCTCATGAGAATAAGGCTGTGAAAACCACTTTGGGGATGAATTTGTCCCCACTTTTCCGAGGGGGCTATGGTCCAAGGTCTCCAGTGGGGGCCTGATTACCAAATCCTGTACACACTACGGGCTTGGCTGGTGGTGCAATGCTAAAGAGCCCGCCTGCCAATGCAAGAGATGCAGGTTTGATCCCTCATTTGGGAATATCCCTTTGGAGAAGGGAATGGTAACTCAATCCAGTATTGTTGCCTGAGAAATCCCATGGACAGAGGAGCCTGGTGGGCTGCAGTCCACCAGGTCACAAAAGAGTCAGACATGGCTTAGCCACTAAACAACTACAACAAATACACTATGTTTCCTCCTATACATACTTATTATAAAATTTAATTTACACACTAGGCATAGTAAGAGATGAACAGCAGTAACTAATAAAATTGAACAATTATAGCAATATACTGTAATAAAGGTTATGTGACTATGCTCTCTCAAAATACTGTATGGTACAAATTTAATGTCTTTTCCATCTTAACTGAACTCTTACCATGCCCTGTGGCTCTAACTTTTTCCATTTGAGGTGTGACAGCAAAACCAGCACAAATGTCTTATTCCTCTTCACTACTTCACAAATAAGTTTGCTCTTACTGTAGATCTTAGCAACCTCAGGGTACTATATATATATATATATATATATATATATATATTTCTTATTGAGAATTTTGAGCTTCATACCTAAAGGAAGCTCTTTACTGCTTATCTCTGGTGTATCTCAGCTGCCATCTCACTTCTCTTGCACTTTGGGGTCATTATTAAGTAAAATAGGGGTCACTTAAACACTAGCCTTGTGGTATTGCGACAGCCAATCTGATAGCCGAGATGGCTACTAGGTGACCAATGAAGGGACAAACCGGACAAAGGGGTGATTCACAAAGGATATCCCCCGTTGGGACAGAGTGGGATGACAGATGTGGGATTTCATCACATTACTCAGGACGGTGCACAATTGAAACATTACAAGTTGCTTAATTCTGAAGTTTTCCACTTAAACATTTCAGATGGTGGCTGACCATGGCTAACTAAAACCTTGGAAAGTGAAACTGGAGATGAAGGGGAATGAAGGCAGGAAGGTGGGCTGGCAGCACCTTCGTGCAGTGAGTCTAGGGTGACCCACTGCATAGCAGGGAGCCTAGGGTGACTTGAGTCCACATGTGGGGAACTCCAGACAAAATACTATCTCCCAGAAAAAAGGTGGACAGAAAGCAAAACAGAGAAAACTGTGTAAAGACATCCTTTGTTTCAATTTAAAAACATGAAAAATGATATTGTATCTTGCACAAGAATATCAATATATGCAAGGCGGGTATGAAGAAATGTAATCACCAAAATCTGCAAGAAGGTTGACTCTTTGTGGTTGGGAAATGAGTAAGAACCAGAAGGCGGGGGTGCATAGGGAGATTCAGCGAGGTTAGAATATTTCATTTTGTTAGAAAAGTAACGCTTATTATTGACAGTTTGACAAATTTAGAAAAGCACACCCCCTAAGATCACTTATTCCATCTCCTGGGAGTATCTTTCTATATTTTATCTGTACACATAAAAAATATTTTTCCAAGATTAGAATCACACCATATAAACTGCTGACATTTGCTATTTTCAAATAACATATTATTTTCCCAAGTCATTAAAAAATTTACATTATAGAATATCTCATTTCTTTGCCTGGGAGGTATCTGCAAGGATATTCTTCTTATCTTTTGTGAATTTTAAATAATGTATAATTTTTAAAAGAATATGTGATGGTATGAAAAGATACAATAGAACATCAATTGAAAAAGGCAAAAGACAGAATTGCATTCAACAGAATTCTATGTGTGTATACACACACTCCCAAAATGTTCGCAGTCATTACCTCTAAGTGTTGGATTGTGAACGATGTGCACTTATTTCTTCTCACATTTATGCCTCTCTAAATTAAATATCCTCTGTCTACCACCAGAAAATGCAATTTTTATTGAAATACTTTGAATGTATAACGTGTTTGCTATTGGGCCTTTGATTGCTTTGTGTCTTGATCACAGTTTTGGATTAAACTGCAAGCTTTCTGGCCACTCTAAGTAAATATCTGTTATAGTAGAGCTGGAAGGCTGCAGTGGCACCTTGGAAGCCTCTCAGCTACAAAGTTAGATGCCCTCGGAGACAGAAATCATCATCAGTATCAGAATCAGAGCTAGTCTCCTATTAATAGTTACTGGTCTTGGAGAAACCATTCATTGAGCTGAAGGACAAGCTATCAAGGGGGCAGGAAGAATGCTAATTCCACATTGAAGTATAGTTGCTTAGGCTTCCCTGGTGGCTCAGTGGTAAAGAATCCACCTGCCAATGCAGCAGATCCAAGAGACACAGGTTCAATCCCTGGGTCAGGAAGATCCCCTGGAGAAAGAAATGGCAACCCACTCCAGTATTCTTGTCTGCAGAATTCCATGGACAGAGGAGCCTGGCGGGCTACAGGCCATGGGGTCACAAAGAGTCAGACATGACTGATCATGCACACACACACACACACACAAACTCATAATTGCTTTACAATGTCGTTTGTTTCTGCTGTACGACAGTGTGAATCAACTATCAGTATACATATATCTCCTCCCTCTTGGAACTCCTTCCTCACTCCCCCATCCCACCCCTCTAGGTCATTACAGAGCACGGAGCTGAGCTCCCTGTGCTATACGGCAGCTTCCCATTAGCCATCTATTTTACACATGGTAGGGTGTAGTATGTCAAAGCTGCTGCTGCTGCTGCTGCTAAGTCGCTTCAGTCGTGTCTGACTCTGTGCGACCCCATAGACGGCAGCCCACTAGGCTCCTCTGTCCCTGGGATTCTCCAGGCAAGAGTACTGGAGTGGGTTGCCATTTCCTTCTCCAATGCATGAAAAGTGAGAAGTGAAAGCAAAGTCGCTCAGTCGTGTCCGACTCTTCATGATCCTATGGACTGCAGCCTACCAGGTTCCTCCGTCCATGGGATTTTCCAGGCAAGAGTACTGGAGTGGGTTGCCATTGCCTTCTCTGATGTCAAAGCTACTCTCCCAATTTGTCCCATCCTCTCATTCCCCACAATGTCCACATGTCTGTGTCTCTATTCCTGCCCTGCAAGTAGGTTCATCTGTACCATTTTTCTAGATTCCACATACATTAATATAGGATATTTGTCTTTTTCTTTATGTCTTATTTCATTCTGTATAATGGATTCTGGGTCCATCCACATCTCTACAAATGACCCTATTTCATTCCTTTCAGTGGCTGAGTAATATTCCATACATTAAACCCCCTGCACACACTCCAGGGAAAGAAGGGGTCATCTTCTGAAAACAGCCTTAAAACAGTTCATAGTTTTGATGATCAATTGAGGGAAACACTCATTCAAAATGCTTTTGACCTGGTTTTTCATTTTTCTTTAGTATCTTTTCTCCAAAAAGCTTTCACACATGAGAGGATTTGAGAACAAAAAGGAATGACTGATGGTCACGTGCTGCATAGGTTAGACAAAGCCTGGAACCCCAACCCCAGAGCATCATTTGAGTCAGATTTGGGGAGTTCTATGCACAGAGGCCAGGGCACAGAAGGGTGCAGGGGCCTCCTGCATCTGTTTGTTCAGCCCCAGAACCTTCCTACCGAATTCTGTCACAGATCATGTGGGCCACACAAATCAGCAGAGTAACAGGGTTCAGCTACCTCTACTTATTAACTGCAAAATACTCCTGGTGAGCTAGAAACGTGCCATAAATAATTGAGTGCTTGGTGCTTTGTTTTCAAACCCAAGTTAGTGAGGCCTGAGATTCATATTCTTGGAAAACTGACAGTATTTTCCTTTCACCTGTCTGGGTCTGGGTTTTTCCCCTGTCTCTGTGACCTTATCACTGCTCCCCGTGGGGCTCACTCTGGAGTCACCCAGTGCTGTGGCTGCTGGGCAAGCCAGGAGCCAGGGCTTGAACTTAGGGCAGGTGAAGAGCAGCCACCTGTGGGCCTGTTGACACAAGGGTTCATGAATGCTGGTTCATGAATGTTCTGAAGGTAAGATGTGACACTCTTATTCACATCTTCATTTTTCAGGATTTTATTGGAGTCTAACAAATACAGAGGTTTCCCAGATGGCTCAGTGGTAAATAATCCGCCTGCCAATGTAGGAGATGTGGGTTTGATCCTTGGTTTGGGAAGACCCTCTGGAGGAGGAAATGGCAACCCATTCCAGTATTCTGTCCTGAAAAATCCCATGGATGGAGAAGCCTGGCGGACCACAGTTCATGGGGTCGCAACGACTGAGTATGCGGACACAACTGAGTAACTAATGTTTTGAGAGGTGAGACTACCTGCATCAAATTCCACATAAGTGCTTCTCTTCAGAGTGCAGACACTGCACTCCTAATATCTGCTGGAAGGGGGATTTTCACGGAGAAAACCATTCTGGGGGGTGATGTGGAGGTGCTGTAAGGCTGTGTGCAGAAACCCACACCACCTATTAGGAGCTGCCGATCCCGCCTGGTCACCCAGGGAGATCTTGTCTTGCATTCTGTTTTCAAAACATGCCTCCAGTTTACCACACAAACAGGATTTTCTTCAGTGCCTCCATATTATTATTATTATTTTTCTCCATTCTCTTCAGCCAGCTTATCTTTCCACATTTTCTCTTCTTTTAATCCCATTCCTGGACTGACATCTGGGTCAGCATGTCTTCATTTCCAAAGGACACGAGCTTACTAACCTTACAGCCAAAATACAGACACCCATTCGCCTCTTCCAGGCCCTAAATGCCATGGTGAGGATTAACGTTGTTACGGCCACTTTCTGGAGCAAACGTCCTCAGCTGTCAGTCCGCAGACTCTCAAGGACTGAGAAAAAAGTTCATCTTCTAGAAGGATAATGTTGCCCTACTTACAGCCTGAACATCAGTTTCTGATAGTCATTGTTATGATTTTTATGATTAACATTTGGCAGCTCATCCATTTATTCATTTGCTTACTTATTCATCCCAGACGTTGGGGTTTCTGCGTGTCCTTATGAGACTTCTCCAGTGCCTGTCAACTCTGAGCTGCTGTGCTGGAGGACAGCATCAAGGAGCTGATAGGAAAATCAAAGGAGTGTCAGTGAATTCCCTTCTCAGCACAAGGGGTGAACCAGAGAGTTAAACGGAGGAAAAAAGAAACAAAGAGAAACCTGGGGTCAAATTTCTCTTCAAACGTGAATGCAGGAGACCCCCAGCCCTGCTCCAGTCTCCAGGCTGGCCGGCCGGGCCAGTCCTCACCCTCCATCCCACACAAGACACACAGGCTGAACCCAAGTGCACTGGCTTGTACTGACCACTCTAAGGTCTCCCACAAAGGTGTCCCGCAAAGTGTCTTATTTCCCAATCTCAGTTTATGTCCTTTCTTCAAATTGTTCTTTTTTTAAACTTTTTATTTTAAACTGGAGTATAGCCTATGAACAATGTTATAGTAGTTCAGGTGAGCAGCGGAGGGACTCAGCTGTACATGCACACGTATCCATTCTCCCCCGAACTCCCCTCCCATCCAGGCTGCCACATAACACTGAGCAGAGTTCCCTGTGCTATACAGTACGAAATTGTTCTTATCTGTTTAGAACTTGTTATCATCATGGTATACCTTGCTTGAACATTATCTAAACCAACAAAATATGAGCACAAAAGGAAAGAATGTGGTTGTTTGAATGAGAAGAAAGTTGAAAGCTTTGGCAAGAAACACCAGGCTGAACCCTCCATAACCCACTGCTGCTGGTGCTGCTAAGTCACTTCAGTCGTGTCCGACTCTGTGTGATCCCATAGATGGCAACTCACCAGGCTCCGCCATCCCCGAGATTCTCCAGGCAAGAGCACTGGAGTGGGTTGCCATTGCCTTCTCCGCCATAACCCACAATTAGCTTATATTTATGAGAACGATATATTTCAAGCAGGCACTGTCCAGTCTTTTATTAAAAGGGCAACCTTTAAGATCTTTTGAAAGGGTGTAAAGGTTAATAAAATTTGTAACATATGCAAATAACAAGAAGAGCCAGTTCGTAAAAGAAGTGCATACTAAGTCCTGACCAAATCTTTGTGGCCCCATGGATTGTAACCTCTGTCCATGGAATTTTTCAGGCAAGAATACTGGAATGGGTTGCCATTTCCCTCGCTGGGGGAGTCTCCCCCATCCAGGGATGGAACCCAAGTCTCCTGTGGCTCCTTCATTGGCAAGTGGATTCTTCACCTACTGAGGTACCTGGGGAGGCACCTGGGAAACCCCAGCATGAATGCACAGCACATTGAAATGTTCATCAAAAGTAGTTATCACAGAGATACAAATTAAAACCAGAATTTACCATTTCATATAAAATTGGCAGATGAAAACTAAGACTCAGTGCTACAAAGGGCTAAGTGAGGGCCACTTTTATTCACTCTTGAAATGAATCTGTACTGGAAGAGATTCCTGAAAGGCACTTGGTTTACTTGTAACAAGAGCCTTCAGTTCAGTTTAGTCCAGTCACTCAGTCATGTCTGACTCTTTTCAACCCCATAGACTGTAGCATGTCAGGCTTCCCTGTCTATCACCAAATCCCAGAGATGCTCAAACTCTTGTCCATCAAGTCGGTGATGCCATCCAACCATCTCATCCTCTGTCGTCCCCTTCTCCTCCTGCCTTCAATCTTTCCTAACATCAGGGTCTTTTCCAATGAGTCCGTTCTTCACATCAGGTGGCCAAAGTATTGGAGTTTCGGCTTTAGCATCAGTCCTTCTTATGAACATTCAGGACTGATTTCCTTCAGAATGGACTGGCTGTATCTCCTTGCAGTCCAAGGGACTCTCAAGAGTCTTCTCCAACATCACAGTTCAGAAGCATCAATTCTTTGGCGCTCAGCTTTCTTTATAGTCCAACTCTCACATCTATACATGACTACTGGAAAAATCATAGCTTTGACTAGACAAACCTTTGTTGGCAAAGTAATGTCTCTGCTTTTTAATATCTGTCTAAATTGGTCATAGCTTTTCTTCCAAGGAGCAAGTGTCTTTTAATTTCATGGCTGCAGTCACCAACTGCAGTGATTTTGGAGCCCATGAAAATAAGTCTGTCACTGTTTCCACTGTTTCCCCATCTATTTCCCATGAAGTGATGGGACCAGATGCCATGATCTTAGATTTTTGAATGTTGAGTTTTAAGCCAGCGTTTCACTCACCTCCTTCACTTTCATCAAGAGACTCTTTAGCTCTTCTTTGCTTTCTGCCATAAGGGTGGTGTCATCTGCATGCAAGTGAAAGTGAAGTTCCAGAGTCATGTCCAACTCTTTGCAACCCAATGGAATGTAGCCTACCAGGCTCCTCTGTCCATAGGATTTTCCAGGCAAGGGTACTGGAGTGAGTTGCCATTTCCTTCTCCAGGGGATCTTCCCAAACCAGGGATCGAACCTGGGTCTCTTGCATTGCAAGTAGACACTTTACCATCTGAGCCACCAAGGTAATTGATATTTCTCGCAGCAAACTTGATTCCTGCTGTTGCTAAGTCGCTTCAGTCGTGTCCGACTCTGTGCGACACCATAGACGGCAGCCCACCAGGCGCCCCCCCTCCACCCCCGTCCCTGTGATTCTCCAGGCAAGAACACTGGAGTGGGTTTCCATTTCCTTCTCCAATGCATGAAAGTAAAAAGTGAAGTGAAGTCGATCAGTCGTGTCCGACCCTTAGCATGGACGGCAGCCTACCAGGCTCCTCCATCCATGGGATTTTCCAGGCAAGAGTACTGGAGTGGGGTGCCATTGCCTTCTCTAGGGGATCTTCCCAAACCAGGGATCGAACCTGGGTCTCCTGCATTGCAAGCAGACACTTTACCATCTGAGCCACCAAGGTAATTGATATTTCTCCCAGCAAACTTGATTCCAGCTTGTGCTTTATCCAGCCTGGCATTTCACATGATGTACTCTGCATAGAAGTTAAATAAGCAGGGTAATTAGAGAAAGACTAGAGATCTCTTCAAAAAAATTAGAGATACCAAGGGAACATTTCATGCAAAGATGGGCTAGATAAAGAACAGAAATGGTATGGACCTAACAGAAGCAGAAGATATTAAGAAAAGGTTGCAAGAATACACAGAAGAACTGTACAAAAAAGATCTTCATGACCCAGATAATCACGGTGGTGTGATCACTCACCTGGAGCCAGACATCCTAGAACATGGTCAAGTGGGCATTAGGAAGCATCACTACGAATGAAGCTAGTGGAGCTGATGGAATTCCAGTTGGGCTATTTCAAATCCTAAAAGATGATGCTGTGAAAGTGTTGCACTCAATATGTCAACAAATTTGGAAAACTCAGCAGTGGCCACAGGACTGAAAAAGGTCAGTTTTCATTCCAATCCCAAAGAAAGGCAATGCCAAAGAATGCTCAAACTACCGCACAATTGCACTCATCTCACACGCTAGTAAAGTAATGCTCAAAATTCTCCAAGCCAGGCTTCAGCAATACGTGAACTGTGAACTTCCAGATGTTCAAGCTGGTTTTAGAAAAGGCAGAGGAATCAGAGATCAAATTGCCAACATCCATTGGATCATCAAAAAATCAAGAGAGTTCCAGAAAAACATCTATTTCTGCTTTATTGACTATGCCAAAGCGTTTGACTGTGTGGATCACAATAAACTGTGGGAAATTCTGAAAGAAATGGGAATACCAGACCACCTGACCTGCCTCCTGAGAAATCTGTATGCAGGTCAGGAAGCAACAGTTAGAACTGTTCCAAACAGACTGGTTCCAAATAGGAAAAGGAGTACGTCAAGGCTGTATATTGTCACCCTGTTTATTTAACTTCTATGCAGAGTACATCATGAGAAACGCTGGGCTGGAAGAAGCACAAGCTGGAATCAAGATTGTGGGAGAAATATCAATAACCTCGGATATGCAGATAACACCACCCTTATGGCAGAAATGAAGAACTGAAGAGCCTCTTAATTAAAGTGAAAGAGGAAAGTAAAAAAGTTGGCTTAAAGCTCAACATTCAGAAAACTAAGATCATGGCGTCTGGTTTCATCTCTTCATGGCAAATAGATGGGGAAACAGTGAAACAGTGGCAGTCTTTATTTTTGGGGGCTCCAAAATCACTGCAGATGGTGACTGCAGTCATGAAATTAAAAGACACTTACTCCTTGGAAGAAAAGTTATGACCAACCTAGATCCATATTAAAAAGCAGAGACATTACTTTGTCAACAAAGGTCCATCTAGTCAAAGCTTTGTTTTTTCCAGTGGTCATGTATAGATGTGAGAGTTGGACCATAAAGAGAGCTGAGCACAGAAGAATTGATGCTTTTGAACTGTGGTGTTGGAGGAGATGCTTGAGAGTCCCTTGGACTGCCAGGAGATTCAACCAGTCCATCCTAAAGGAAATCAGTCCTGAATATTCATTGGAAGGACTGATGCTGAAGTTGAAACTCCAATACTTTGACCACCTGATGCGAAGAGGTGATTCATTTGAAAAGGCCCCGAAGCTGGGAAAGATTGAAGGTGGGAGGAGAAGGGGATGACAGAGGATGAGATGGCTGGATGGCATCACTGACTTGATGGACATGAGTATGGGCAAGCTCCACGAGTTGGTGATGGACAGGTAGGCCTGGCATGCTACAGTCCATGGGGTGGCAGAATTGGACACAACTGAGCGACTGAGTTGAACTGAACTGAAGCAGGGTGACAATATACAGCCATGACATCTTCTTTTCCCAATTTGGAACCAGTCTGTTGTTCTATGTCTGGTTCTAACTGTTGCTTCTTGACCTGCATACAGATTTCTCAGGGGACAGGTAAGGTGGTCTGATATTTCCATCTCTTTAAGAATTTTCCACAGTTTGTTGTGATCTACATAGTCAAAGGTTTTGGCATAGTCATTAAAGCAGTAGATGTTTTTCTGGGACTCTCTTGCTTTTTCTATGATCCAGCGGATGTTGGCAATTTGATCTGTGGTTCCTCTGCCTTTTCAAAATCCAACTTGAATATCTGGAAGTTCACAGTTCACATACTGTTAAAGCCTGGCTTTGAGAATTTTGAGCATTACTAACATGTGAGATGAGTGCAATTGTGCGGTAGTTTGAACATTCTTTGGCATTGCCCTTCTTTGGGATTGGAATGAAAACTGACCTTTATCTTTATGTGCATATACATAAGGATATTATATAGCCGTTAAACACCAGATATTTGAACTATGGTAATTGATATGTGGACTTTATAATTTTTAGAGAAAAATAAGTTTACAAAATTATATGGGCAAGATGATGTCACTTTTTTATTTAAAAATTACTCTATGTATTTATATTTATGAATCAGAAAAAAAAAAAAAAGGACTAAGGAAATACCCCAGAATATTGACAAGGATGTTGAGATTGTTTTTTTCTTTTTGTATTTTTACTTACTTTCCTAATTTTATGCAGTGAAGATCTGTATATCATATGTGCTACATTTATAAGAAAAATAGTTTACTTTTAAAAAGGAGCTAATAAGAAGCAAAATGTCACAGAGACACACAAACACTACACACTGCAGAATGAGAAATGGGTGAATAGAATACAGATTCATCTCTAATTCAGGGTTCCAAGAATCATGACTCCTGCTTAGCCACGTAAAACACACATTATTTTTAGAAATGGAAGTACTGAAAATGGTCTTTTTTAAAATTAAGTTACAATATTATCCAAGTAATGTAAGGTTCAGAAGTATACAACCTTAACAAAATTTCCTATCACACAATAACCACCCTTTTTTAACAAATAATGAGTAAAAGTTAGTAAATGTGATTCAGTACAAAGTTCAATTAGATTAAAATGCTTATTCACTGGGGAGACAACTTGGCTTCAGGCTTTCTCCCTGAAAAGGGCATGGCAGTTTTAGAAAACCACATGTTTATTTGGAGCTAAAAATGGGTCATGGCTGCCCAAAAAAGCTAGTGCAATTTTAAGCTGTATTAATAAGAGTACAGAGTCCATTACAAGGGTGATAATTGCCCCAGTGTTCTGGGCACAGGCTGGAGCACAGTCCCTCAGGGCCACTGCAGCCCACACCCACCCGCTGCACACCAGCATGGAGGCCTGTGCCTGGAGGACCTGCAGGTCAGGGCTACTCAAGGCTGAGAGGAGGCGGAGTGGCCTGTGAGATCTGTTTTCCAGATCTAAAGAGTAGTAAGGGAAAAGGTGAACACAGTTGAGTGTATAGCTTAGAAGGCAGAGCTAAAATCCAAAGATGAAATTTACAAGGAGGAAGATTTCAGCAACTACACTCCACTAAATTTAAATTAATTTAAAAAAACAACAAAACAAACCACAAAATTTGCCATATGAAAATAATTAGATGTTGTTGTTTAGTCGTTCAGTCATGTCTGACTCTTTTTTGACTCCACGCATTTTAGCCTACCAGGCTCCTTTGTCCATGGAATTTTCCAGGCAAGAATACTGGAGTGGATTGCCATTTCTTTCTCCACATTGGATGTTAAATTAGATATTAAGATGTAAGAATTAATAAACTTAAAAAAATAAAATAAAAGGAGGAAGATTTCAGCAACTACACTCCAATAAAATTTAATTTTAAAAAACAACAAAATTTAACATATGAAAATAATTGGATATTAAAACTTAAGAATTAGTAAACAAAAATAATAGTAAAGTAAAAGGAGGAAGATTTCAGCAACTGCTGCTGCTGCTGCTGCTGCTAAGTCACTTCAGTCGTGTCCAACTCTGTGCGACCCCAGAGACGGCAGCCCACCAGGCTCCCCCATCATTGGGATTCTCCAGGCAAGAACCCTGGAGTGGGTTGCCATTTCCTTCTCCAATGCAGGAAAGTGAAAAGTGAAAGTGAAGTCGCTCAGTCGTGTCTGACTCCTAGCGACGCCATGGACTGCAGCCCACCAGGCTCCTCCGTCCATGGGATTTTCCAGGCAAGAGTACTGGAGTGGGGTGCCATTGCCTTCTCCGTTTCAGCAACTACACTCCATTAAAAATTAATTTAACAAAACAAACAACAAAGTTTAACATATGAAAATGCTTAGATACTAAAATGTAAAAATTAGTAAACTTAATAAATAATAAAAAGAGGAAGATTACAGCCACTACACTCAAATGAATATTAATTTTAAATAACATCAGTAAAACAGCAAAAAATAAATTCAACATATGAAATAATTAGATCATTAAGTGCAAGAATAAACTTAATTTAAAAAATAAAAAATGAAATAAAAGGAGAAAAGTTTCAGCTCTGTTTCAGCAGGCCTTCCAGGAAAGGGGAGTGGTGAGCGCCCACTGTCTCTGCACCAGTCAGAGGCAGGGTGAGGCTGTAAAGTTGAGGTGATTGAACTCTTATCTCATGAGAAGGGAGCTACAAGTGCTTATTGGCAGACTTTAGCGTTTGAGAGACCTTGGCAGGGCTCAGTTGGAAACAATCTCCTCCCTTTGCAAACCAGAGCAGGGAGACCCAAGCGGTCTACTTCCGAGGCGGGCCCTTCCCCGTGGCTGAGGCAGGGAGGGTCTCCTCATGAGGACGTGGCTCTGCGACTTTACTTTCACTGGAAACGGAAGCCGTCTGTGTTTCCACCTTGCATGCTTGTGGGGGGATGTAGGGTGAGTGGAGGATAAAGAGATTCTCTGAAGTTCCTGATATTCTTGCAGCGATAATGTGAGGAGAGGAACAGGGTCCCAACCCTGACACTGGGGGGTTTATCTCTAGTTGAAAAGAGGAGAAGCTACACCGAATGAAAATAATCCCTCTGCAAGGCTATCTCTACGAGTCAAAGAGTTGGTTCAAACGCCAGGTCTCCAGGGATTCTGAGGAAGAGAGGCTGGGCTGGGGAAGGGGCAATGCATGACTTCAGGGTCAAGTAAGAGACCAGGGGCAGATGGGAAGGAGAGATCCAGAAGCGAGGATGGAGGGAGGCAGAGAGGAGGCCCAGGTCAGCCTGGTTGCAAGGACCTCCTTTCCTTCCCCTTCAGAGGTCCTGGGGTCAGAGGTCTGGAGTCCTGGGTCAAGTAGATGTGGTCCCAGGGGAGGCAGCTAACTCATGCACAGATGGCTATGAAGGCAGTTCTCACAGCCCCCTTCTCAGAGTGACACTGCTGAAGCCCCTGGCAGGTCTGGGACTTCTCACCAGGATGTTTGGGGATAAATGTGCTGCAAAGCCCACCAGGGGAGCCCACCAGAGAAAGTGCTAAGGCTTGAAAAGTGTATTGAGATCACCCCAGTACAGGGCAAGTGAGACAGGGGTTCATGGTGGTGATGTCTGAAAATGAATTTCTGCAGGATGTTGGTGGGATTTCAGAAGCTCAAATTTACAATGTTGAGTCTGCCTGCAAAAGTATGGAGCCCTATATTCCTGTTTTAGAAAAGTATTTATGATTTATTTGGCTGTGCCGCACAGTATGTGGGATCTTAGACCCCTGACCAGGGATCAAACCTGTGCCTCCTGCTTTGGAAGTGCCAGGTCTTAACCACTGCACCAAACAGAAACAGACTCACAGACTTAGAGAACAAATTTGCAGTTGCCAGTGGGGAAGAATAGGGAGAGGAGAGAGTTAGGGAGTTTGGGATGAACACGCACACACTGCTGTATTTAACATGGATAGCAAATAAGGTCCTACTGTACAGCACAGGGAACCCTGCTCAATGTTATGTGTCAGCCTGGATGGGAGGAGGGGTTTGGGGGAGAATGGATACATGTATATGTATGGCTGAGTTCCTTTGCTGTGCATCTGAAACATTGTTTGTTAATTGACTGGATGAACAATTTGTAGCTGTTGATGACCAGGATGAAAAATTTATATGGGGAGGTGTCAGGAGAACATTTCAGGAGCCCGGGACTCCAACCTGCCGGCTCTTTCCAAGCTGGAAATACCTTCTCCTGAGCCACGGTGATGGACGTGAGGAGAGAAGGACTCAGGTGACCCTGTAGGACCACTGTATGTGTGTGTGGGGGGCTGGGGCGATGGTGCTGGGTGCCTGCTGCTGCTGCATCTGAACCTATTTCCAGGTTTCTAACACAGGTGACTGGGAAAATAGTAACCAGAGGGGAGGTAAGTTTTATGTTGCAGAGAAGACAATGAAATTCACTTTCACACTTGACATTGGATCCCCTCAGGAGCCAGGTGGCCCCGAGGGTGTGAGTCCATCTCTTCACGTCCTTCACTGTCACGTGGCCGCATTTCACGTCTGCCTGGTTTCACGTCTCCCGAGGCCACACCCTCCAGGGCCTGTTTGATGGAGCCTCAGGCAGCCTCTTGGCTTCCTAGGTGGTATGAGTGGTGAAGAATCCACCTGCCAATGCAGGAGACATGAGTTCAATCTCTGGGTCAGGAAGATCCCCTGAAGGAGGAAATAGTAATACTCCAGTATTCTTGCCTGGAAAATCCCTTGGACAGAGGAGCCTGGTGGGTTACAGTCGATGGGGTGGCAAAGAGTCAGACACGACTGAGCGACTAAACAATAGAAAACTGTCTCTATCCTGCCCACCTTTCCTTTCAGAGGCTGTAAGTGAAGTGAAGTGAAATGAAATGAAGTGAAAGTCACTCAGTCACGTCTGACTCTTTGTGACCCCATGACTCCATGGAATTCTCCAGGCCAGAATACTGGTGTGGGTAGCCTTTCCCTTCTCCAAGGGATCTTCCCAACCCAGAGATTGAACCCAGGTCTCCTGCATTACAGGCAGATTCTTTACCAGCTGAGCCACAATGGAAGCCCAAGAATACTGGAGTGGGTAGTTTATCCCTTCTCCAGTGGATTTTCCCTCCCAAGAATTAAACCAGGGTCTCCTGCATTGCATGCAGATTCTTTACCAACTGAGCTATCAGGGAAACCCCTCAGAGGCTGTAAGGAGACAGTCAACCCCAAGTGCTGCCTGAGGGGGCTTCTGGAAAGTATCATCCTGGGGACATGACACCCTCTGACAACCCGCCTTCCTTTATAGGGCAGCGTCTGGTATGCTGACCCCAGCCATCGACGTGAGACGCTGGCCCTGCAGTGCAGCCCAGCCCCTCAGTGGTGAATCAGTGCATTGTGGACACAGGTACCAATGTCCCCTTTGCTTTCTTTTTATGAAGAACTCTGTCTTTTAGGGATTGTACTTACATGCTACTGTCAGGGAGATCTTCCACCCATCTCAGGAACTGAAGGATAAATACTCAGCAACGTTTCAGCACAGTTGCCTCTTTTGTTTGTTATAAAACAAAATACAGCGGGCCAGTTTCCCAGCCGGTAGAAAAATGCCTGTGTCTTGATAGAAATAGGCTTCGGTTTCATGCAAAGGAAATTTGAGCGAGGACAGGGCACACAGTCTGTACACAGCAGTTCCACGGTGCTGTGATCGCTCTAATATTCCTGGTCCCGGGGGCTCTGAACACAGAATCCTGCAGTTTCTTGAATCAGACATTGGGGAAACCAACTGGAGTTTCTGGGTGTTGACAGCAGAAGCGTTTCCTGGGCCATGCATCCCCTCTGGGTGGTGAGTGAGGGTGCATGGCTGAATGGATGCGAGAATGTTCTGCACCCCAGATGCCAGCCTGGCCTCACAGATCCATGACCCCACAGCCTCAGACCCACAAGTGGTCCCACTGTGGAGACTTCACTTAGAACAGAAAATTCAAACTCTTGAGCCCTTACTTTCCTTTGTAAAGGTTCTCTACTAACCACCCTGCAACCTTGATGAATTTGTAGTCAACAGGCCTTATGCCATTTCATCCTTTTAAAAAGTATTTATTTTATGTATTTATTTTATTTGGCTGCACTGGCTCTTAGTTGCAGTATGTGGGATCTAGTTCCCTGACTAGGGATTAAACCCAGGGCCCTTGCATTGGGAGCACAGAGCTTAGCCACTGGACCGCCAGGGAAGTCCACACTGCTCATTTTTGGGCATCCTGCTTTATCTCTATTGAAGAGAAAGTATCTAACTAATACATGGCCTTTCATACTGGAATGTTTTTCTGGAGCCCTTGATCTTGACAAATGGAATCCCAGAGGTAATTCTTGGGTTTTTTTCCAGAGCAGATTAGGAGGAGTCTAGAGTGAGTACTTCATTAGCAAGGCAGACTTTGCAACCCCATGGACTGCAGCACACCAGGCTTCCCTGTCCTTCACCATCTCTTGGAGTTTGCTCAAACTCAGGTCCATTGAGTCCATGATGCCACCCAACCATCTCATCCTCTGTCAGCCCCTTCTCCTCCTTCCCTCAATCTCTCACAGCATCAGGGTCTTACTAGTAAATATTGTACATTATTACAATCAACCATCCTTTAAAAGATCATTTAATCATGACATCTTTTCATGACTTGACACATCCTTGGTCTTAGCTGCTCAGTTGAAATAACGAAAAGAGGCTGCTTTGCTGGACTTGAACAGCCTTCACAAGACCCTCACATTGGATGTCACCTGACTGGGCGGGTCCCGGTCTGTGGGTTTGTAGGTTTGCAGTGTTTTTGCCCTTCCAGGCTGGTGAGACATCACCCCTGTTGGACGGGTGTCTATCTTCATGTGACCAGGACAAGAGGTGGAGCCAGGAAGATCTAAATGCCAAGGAATTTTTTTTCCAACCATATTCTGCAGATTTGGGAGGCAATTTTTATTTTTACTTCAAATTCTCTGAGCCATGGATTTCTCACAATTTAAGAATCTGCTTAGCATCTTTAACAGCCATTTTAGGAGAAACTTCTAAATTTTCTGGCCTCTACTCTAGATAGAAATTTTAATCTCAGGAGCTGAGTGCCTCTTCACCATGTTAAACTGTCCTCTCACCTTTTGACTCCTGGAAAACAGAAAACGTTAAGTCTGAGGATCAGCATATCGACTCCTGGAATGAACTTGGTTAGAGGAGCCTTGGAAAGATTCCTGGAAGAAAGAAGGTGAAATGGTCTATCCTTTTGACAGTCCCACCTGGTGTGTGGGTTATTGGTTGTTGTTTTTTTTTTTTTTTTTTACCCTTCAGAGTGAATGCACAGACTTGAGGATTCTGAGTGAGGTGAGTTTTTATCTTCCCAGCTTTAGATCAGATCATCTGCCCAGCACAGAGTTGAGATTTTTCCACTCTCTGTGGAACTGCTGAAGCATGGAAGGTAATCCTGTTAGCATCTGGACTAAAATACAACTAAAAAGCAATTCAAACCTACACATTAGGTTTGGTTAGAAAAAATTTTAAATTTTAGACTTTGTTTATGAAAACCAATCATTTGTCTCAATTTTTGTATTCTTCAAAATAAAAGTAAGGGAAAGAGCACTATATGAAGAACTGATTGTTTTTTCTGGGCAGTTAGTTCAGAGAGAAGAACTGGAGTTCCATGAGTGTTGTTTTTGTTGTTCAGTCGCTAAGTCATGTCTGACTCTTTGCGACACCATGAACTGCAGCACTCCAGGCTTCTCTGTACTTGACCATCTCCCGGAGTTTGCTCAGACTCGTCCTTTAAATCAGGGATGCTATCTAACCATCTCATCCTCTGCCGCCCCTTCTCCTTTTGCCTTCAATCAGCAGATAAAAAATCATAGAGCGTTAGGGATGGAAGACATGACAGGATCATTTAGCTGAAGTCCTCCTCTCTGGCAGAGGGATGGAATGAAGCTCAATGAGCCCAGCGAGTCTGCCATCCCCACGGCCCCTCATCCATGGACCTTCCCATCTGTCCACTCTCAGATATGGCCTGAAATCCAGTTCAAGAGGACCAGCACTTGTAAAAGCCTCACCCTGAAGCCTCCTGCTTAATTTGCTTGCAAACTAAACTCTCCCCAGATAAAAGAGCCCTCCCTCCCTGGAGCTCACTGTCCCCCTCCCCCGTGGGTTCTGCCGTAGTGACCGTGCTTTTAGCATCATACTCAAGGTTGGTGGCACCCAGTGGGACTTGTACCCAGCACTTCTGTGGCTCGATCGACGCTCTTTCCAAGCTGCCTCCTGCTGGAGGAAAACAGTGAACAGACACAACAGCCTGGGCTAAGTGGGCCTTCTTATTAAAGAGCCCCTCTGGGCTCCCCACCCTGGAAACTGTCCAGAGAGCTCAGCATCCACTGCGGCCCCTTGGCTGCCCCTCCCTCCACCCCATGTCCAGTGCCTTGCAAACCAGAAACATTTCTTTTTTTTTCTCTAGAAACCAGAAATCTCATTTTGAACCAAACAGTTCCAAGTACTCTACAATTCTTGACATCACCCTGAAGTGATTGGTCACCTGCCTTTCCAGTTAGTTTTGCCTTTGAGATCTTCACTGGGAGCATGTGATTCTAATGCCCTGGGAGAGAGACCGTGGTGTCTCAGAGATGTTTGGAGACTGTTTCTGCCTCTGTCTCTTCCCAAGGGTGCCCAGTCTGTTCTGATGCTCACATTTTATTCAGAGTCATCTCTATAATAAGTATTTGCTGCCAACATCTTGCGGCCTCTGAGATGAGCCGGCTTTTCTCAGGGCATCTTTACGAGGATGTCAGAAGTGCCCACTTCTCCACCCTCTTGTCCACTTCATCTTGGTCCTAAGTGATACGAAAAGAAGTAGAGGTTTGGCAAATATCCAAGTAATTTGATTAATATAGACAGGCTATGTGAATAATTTAGATTGCAAAGTGGACTTTTTTTAGACACTAAGCCACTCCACCTTGCCAGTGGTGTACATTTATCAAATTAGATGGAAAAATGCCAAGACTCCATTTGCTGTCATCCTGTGAAGTATAGCCTGAGGAATGGACGAGACCCTGGGTGGCCTGAAGCAGGGATTGGACAAGAACTTCAGTTTAACATCCCTCCTTTAAATTCGGGCATTATTTTCTTTTCCCCAGAGGTTTTCAAACTGGATTTCAGTCACGAAATCCTTTATACAAACAAAATTTTAGGGATAAGCCCAAGAAGTAAACGGAGCAGCCCAGGTTGGCCACACACAAAACACTGTCTCCCAGCCTGCCCGTGATTGACAAGCCCGTGCTTTTATCCATTTCCTCCTCCTGGAAACCTATCTCAGCTCTGTGGCACTTGGGTGTTTGTCAGGTCTTCTAAAGACGCTCTGAAGCCTTACTTCTCAGAAACTTCCACCACTTGCTCTTCAGCTAGGAGCAAGGAGTTCAGAGAAAGCCAGTTCTCTCACACAAGAGCCATTGGTTCCTGCATTCTAATACCCAGGCACCCAGTGTCCACCTCCCTGGATGCGCTCCACCCGCCTAGCTGATGGGCGAGCCCCACTTACCTCCCTGCCACTGCCGGATCCCTTGGAGTTTTGACTCTTGGCAAAAGAGTTTTGACTCTTGACCCTTGGTGGCTCTTGGCACACAGAGAGCCCTTGGGGCTTTGACTAGCGGCTCTTGGTGCCCGGAGAGCCCTTGGAACTTTGGTGGTTCTTGGTGCATGGAGAGCCCTCTACAGATATTCATTAATGAATGCCTGCGTCCTGCATCGTATGTGTGATTTCACCTCTGTGATACCCTCTTGTCTCAGTTACTTGAACTGAGTAATGTGTGTTACTCAGGATAACAATCCAAGGCTTGTTATCCTGAGTGTTATTCCAACTCCAGTGAGTTTAAAAAAGTTTTTTGAATCAGGGACTTCCCTGGTGGTCTAGTGAGTGGTTAAGAATCCACTTGCTAATGCAAGACAGAAGGTTTGAATCTGAACTAAGTAGATCCCACATGCCTCAGAGCAACTAAATGCGTGTGCTACAACTATTGAGCCAGTGTGCTAGAGCCCGGGAGCCGCAATTACTGAACGCGTGTGCTACAGCTAGCCTGAGTACCCTAGAACTTGTGCTCCACAAGACAAGCCAATGCAACGAGAAGCCGGTGCACTGCAATTAGAGTGGCCCCCACTCTTTTCAACTGGAGAAAGCCCAGATAAAAGCAACAAAGGCCCAGCTCAGCCATAAATAAATAAATAATATTATTTAAAACAATAAAATAAAAGTTTTCAAGCCAAATAGCCAAATCTTACAAAGATTAAGGATGTGTTCATTTTCCAGGGCTGCCATAAACAAGTACTGCAAACCAAGTGGCTTAAACAACAGAAACCTATTTGTTCACAGTCCTGGAGGCTGGAAGTCCTCAATCAAGGTATCAGCAGGGTCGGTTCTCCTGAGACCTCTCTCCTTGGCTCCCAGACGGCCACCTCCTCTCTAGGTCCTCATGTGTCCTTTTCCCTCTGTGCGTGCAAATGTCTGCAAATTTGGACACAAATGTCTGTATCCAAATTTCCTCTTCTTAAAAGGACACCAGTTGTTTTGAGCTTTAGATCCACTCTAAAGACCTCATTTTGCTTGATCATCTCTTTAAAGAACTTTTCTCCAAACACAATCACATTCTGAGGTCCTAGGGGTTAGGATCATATTAATTTGGAAAGCAAACAGCTCTGCCCAGGACAGAAGTCCACTTGACAAAACCTTTGTTCTGGTTTCTTTCCAGGAACATCTTCCAAACTATCAGTCTTAAACGTCCCTGCCAGGCACCTGCTGGGGTCCCTGTAAGGACAGACAGCTCACTTTTTGCAAGCCAGCACATTCTTTTTTAAAAAATTTTTTTTTTTTTTTATTGGCAGGTCGTTGATTTACAATGCTGTGTTAGCATCAGGTGTAGGGCAAAGTGATTCAGTTACACATGTACATATTTTTACTCTCTTTTAGATTCTTTTCCCATATAGGTCATCAAAGAGTATTTAGAGAGTTTCCTGTGCTATACAGTAGTCCCCTCCTGTTTATTTTATAAATGGTGGTGTATCTATTTAAGGGCTTTCCTGGTGGCTCAGAGATGCAGGAGACCACCTGCAATGCAGGAGACATGGGTTCCATCCCTGGGTCTGGAAGATCCTCTGGAGAAGGAAATGGGAACCCACTCCACTATTCCTGCCTGGGAAATCCCATGGACAGAGGAGCCTGGCGGGATGCAGTCCATAGGGTCACAGAGTTAGACACAACTGATCGACCTAACCACCATCACTAGAGTGATGAGAGCTAGATTTTCAGCACACTAGAGTGATGAGGGCTAGAGTTTCAGCGCGTGTAGAACCACAGTGATCATCCTTGAATGTTCTTTGCCCTCTTGCTCTGGGAACAACTGTGGGGAGGGGATCTGCTTCTTCAGCCACATGTGAGCTGCACTTAGCAAGGGACTCAGCTTCTTCCTGACCCTCAGCAGAGGAGGCACCTGGATCAGCCCGGCTGAGAGCCCCAGTTCAGAACTGCTGGTAGCACAGCCCGAGAGGCCCTTTCCTCATGCAGATGTGACACCAGCTCCCAGCCAGGATTCTCCCAGGGTGGCTGCAGCTGGGAACATCCCCCTCCACTTCCATCCTCCCCACCGAAGTGTGGTTCCAAGTCCCACGCAGGACACAGCGTCTCCATACGCCTCTGTGTCGCCAGCATTTCCACAGCTCCTCAGTGTTGACATGGGATGAATCCATCCCATAAATTTGGTTTAAGAACAGACAGGCCTTTGTTCTTGAGAATGGAGTCTTGCAGCAAGAGAAAGCCGTGCAGGCAGGCCAAGGTCAGGGCGCCTGCCTCACATCACCCACTTCTCTTGGCAATGTCTCCAGCCCCAATGACCCTGAGGGGCAGTGTGCAGACTGGAAATGGCCTGCTTCCTCCTGGCCTTGACCAAACTGCATGTCACTATCCCCCACTGACATTAATGTTTAATATCACGGCAGCTTAAGCCTTTAAAGGCTTGATTCTCATCCCAACAATCCTGATCAAATGCCTCCAATGCTCATCATGGTCTCCAGACTCAGGCAGATGGTGGACTCTTGCCTTTCACACTGTGGATTACATTCCATCCACCCCACCCACCCCCAGCAGCCTGGCTCTGCCTCTGAGAGGCCGGCCCTGTGACTTCTGTTTGAGTCTGGACAGTGAGAAGCAGCAGCAGGAGACAGAAATATGGGAAGAGAGAGGTCTCATTTTTCTGTCCCCACCCTGCTCAGGGTCACTCCAGGACGTCAGGGTGATGGGCTTCTGTCTGCACCCCATATCCGGATGCTCTTGCATCTTTCTCTGAGGCCCCCACCACTGCCCATGACCTTTTGATCTGGCTAAATTGGATTCAATTTCCTTCCAGGACTGTCATGATGCAAACCCTCTGGAGAAAATACTGGAAGAGAAAAATCTGGTCTTCATTCTCTCTGACTGTCCCAAGGTGAACCCTGGGCTTCAAGGAGATTCCTCTACCCCGGGGCACCAAAAGTCAGAGGCCTTCAGCTCAGCTGCATGTCAGAATTCCTCAACAGAAATGTCTTGGAATATCAGTTCCTGGGCCCCACCCTCAGAGCATCCTACCTCTGTTGATCTGAGGTTGGGGGGAATCCTGTGTGGCAGAGCACTGGGCAAGTGGACAAGGTGGGGCAGCCCCAGGCCCGGGCATTGCTGGGGACCAGCCCTGGCTGATCCAGGGTACTCGAAGGAGAGACGGCGTCAGCGAAGATCAGGAAACAATTGCTTAATTAAACGTTAATTAAGGATATAAAGAGTGATAGAATGAGGATAGCTCAGTAGGAAAATTCAGTGGAGAAAAGAGGCTGAGTAGCTTGGTTTACGCGGGAGACCAATAAAACTTCAAGACAAGAAGTTTGCACCACTTACGTAGGCCACAGGCGTCCTTCCGTTCTCCCGAAGGAGAGGAGACACTGAGGCCTCCCTGGTCGGATCTTAGAAGCCCAGGCATAATTAGTAAGCATGGTGGGTTCCGCGCTCCAGATGGAGACTCAGCCAGAGTGAGAGAGAGAGAGACATGGGGAGACCAGTATTTCGAGAAACTGATCCCAATTCTTTATTTTCCATGGTCTACTTTTATACACTGAGATGTTATGCAAAAGTCACGCGGGGTCAGCAGTCCTGACTTTTATCAAAGTCAGGTGCTTCATACAAATGTATACAGAGGTCTTAGGGGTGTTACATCATCTTCTGGCCAGGGGGGCCTGCTGACAATTTACGACCCTCTCCTTGTGACAGCGGTCAGTCAATCAGGACACTTATTTCTCCAGGGCTGATTATTCTCAAAACAGACGCCACCCAAATAAAGTTACATTCCTACAGGGTGAGGGTGTAGTGGGTTTTAGTTAAGGAAAGAATTTACTTAGCCTAAGGTCTAGCGTGATTAATATCAAAAGTTAATTCTATATATTCATTAATGTGTGTAAGGGCAGGGGATATGGAGACTTAGCAACAAACATTGGCTCAACAAATGAAAAACCCTTCACCAACACAATTTCTAATTAGCCCACTATACTTATAGTTTTCTAACTTCTCTAAAGAACCTGTTTTTAGAGGGTTTAAAGCATCTCGTGCCTCTCATGGTTGGGAGGCTGTGAGCAATCACATGTGGCCGGACGAGCCTGTCAGGCAGGCTAGAGAACCTTCAGAGGAGTTTGTAGGTTAAAACACTCTTATCACGCCCAGGAATTATTATTAACTGGAGCTCTAGGTTAACTCCTTCTCCGAAAGAGGTGGTGGGGGATAGCCCCCCGTAAAGTCAGAGATGTAGGTGAGAGCACAAAGTAGTAAAGTAGGCAGGCTCTGGTTATGGGGGTAGATGCTTGAGGATTTCCAGGGGGACTCCTGAGGCTCGATCCCGCCTTTGCGTATGTCGAGCCTCCTTCCTCATGACCTTTGTCACAGGCGGAGTACCTCACTCTGGCCCCCAACATCTCCCCCTTTTTTATTTCTTAAAACAACCAGATGCAGCTCAGTCGCGAGCTTCCGAATGCTCTGCCGGAGAATCCTGACAATACAAGGAAGAATGATTATGAGAAGTAGAATTAGAGACTAGGGATATTAGACAGAATATTTTTTCCAGAAATAAAGTTAGAGAAGGTGTTAAAAAAATCATTAGCTGCTCCAGTGGTGGTAAAATCCAGTCGAGAGTGTTCCAAGGTCTGTATTTGATTATGAAGTTTCCCTAAGTCCAGGCCAATATCAGAACTGTTCCAAACACCTGAGATATGATTTTTAATCTTTTCCCATTCATAATCTGTCTCATTTACCTTCAAAGATGTCATGCATATCCACCTGTAATCAGCGTGGCATGTCAAAGCCATCTTCACCTTTAAAGCCTGTAACTCAATCCCAATATGCATAATTGCTTCTTCTAAGGCATCTACTCTCATCTCCAATTTTCTCTAGAGTTAAAGAAACAATTTTAGACATGGTATCAACATATTGGGCAGTATGCACTTGTTGAGTCAATGATATTGCTGCCTCAGTAACAGAAATAATTGTTGCTATCAAAGCTGATATTCCTAGGATAAGCAAGACCACAAACCGTCACGATCACATTAAATCCTGCAGTTGTTGTAACACAGTAAGACCATAGCTATCATATAGCCGCCGCCTCCGTTTGCGCCTTCCAGGGCCCAAGAGTTCCTCACTCTGGCCCCCAACAGGGCATCACTTGTGTAAAGTCTTCCAGGTGATACTGACACATGGGCAGACCCAAGAGACACTGTCCTAAGCATTGCTCTTCCTGCCACTCTGCTTCAGAAGGTCCTTTCCCTTCGCCACGGAACAGCCCATCTGCCTCCTTCTCATCATGGAATCATCATGGAATCCCCTTCCAAGCCCGTCTCATGTGGGCTTTTCCTTGAAACTTTCTCCCTCCTCCAGCCCAACCAGGCCTGATGCCTTGGTCACTCGAATACTCATAGTGTTTACTTCCCGCTATTACTTCCCCTCTCGGGCCTCATGTGATGGTGGTTGGCCAGGTAGCCTGACCACACGATGATGGTGTGTGCTTAGAAAGGACCTCACGGACATCTTGCCCAACTTCTGGCTCTGTGAGGGAGCAAGGCTCAGGCAGTATTGGGTCTGAGTTCGCAGCTTGGTGTCCTGTTATCCCTTTTCTAAATTAAAAAGGCTGGAATTGATTCCAGTTCAAATTCTAAGGCCACTCTTCTTGCACCTCCCTAGCTGTGTACTTCACATCACTTTAAAATGCTTTGCAGAATGGGACTTCCCCGCAGTCCAGTGGTGAAGGCTCTGCGCTCCCACTGCAGGAGGCATGGGTTCAAGCTCTGTCTGGAAACTAAGATTCCACAGGCAGCACTACATGGCCAAAATAAATAGATAAAATGAAATGTTTTGTAGAAAATCAATTCTATAATCACGTTGTAGAACAGAAGCATGTTGTTCAGATATTACATCTGAGTATTAATTAACTGCTACAAATCACAATCCATAGCTACAAATACAATCCAATATTTTCAAAACAACCCAATTTTTTCGATAAAAAACCCTGATTGACTTAGATTTCAGTTTCTAAGTTTACTACATGAAATACACTTTTAAAGAATAAGCTGCTACACTTTGGGGGCTTCCCTGGTGGCTCAGATGGTTAGGAATCCACTTGCAATACACGAGACCTGGGTTCGATCCCTGTGTCAGAAAGATCCCCTGGAGGAGGGCATGGCAACCCACTCCAGTACTCTTGCCTGGAGAATCCCATGGACAGAGGAGCCTGGCAGGCTACAGCCTACTGGGTTGCAGAGTCAGACACAACTGAGAGGCTAACACATACTTTGCTTCTGGGAGATGAGGTCTTTTGCTGGTTTCTCTCACTGGGCTCGGGCAGTGGTTTCAGTTGAACAGTGAATGAGCAGCTCCATCATCCTTTCTTACCTTCCTCTCCTCCCCAAATGCTCTAATCCCTGTAGCTGTGCTCTAAAGTCTTATGTATTGGTCCCTGATACTGTAATTACAATAAACGGATAACCAGGGATGTGGAAAACGACCATTTGCTCCTTTGTAAAGTTCTTCATGTCTTGCTGGTCTGGATGTCAGTATTCCTACCTCCACGAACTTAGGGTACCAGGGGACAGAAGATACACCATTCTCTGCACCACTAAGGATGAAAGATCTGGGACAAATAAATGGGCGAGCTGTCCATGTAAGATGCCATTGACCAGCCACCTGCGCCTGAAAACATCAAAAGATATGTGTTCTAGGACCTCTGAGGTGGGGAGATCCAGTTCATCCTTGCTTCCTCCCTGGGAGTTGCACATTGACTCCATTTTCACCTCCCGTGGTTGTCCAGAGTGGATTCTGGATCCTAGGTCCAGGATCCTTAATAGTGGCCACGTCACCTTGCTCCTCCTCTTGTATAATTTATTGGGTTACTTTGCACCCAAAGAGGCATTGTGTTAATTGCTCAGTCATGTCCGACTCTTTGCAACCCCATGGGCTATAGCTCGCCAGGCTCCTCTGTTCGTGGGAGTCTCCAGTCATTACCATTCCGTAAGAAGGGAGTTTTTCATTTGGCACAAGGCGCTTTTATTGTGTAGCTGTAGCACAGTCCAGGAGCTTGAAGACGTGGTCTCTTTAAGAGTCAAGTTCAGTGGTACTCCATCAGCTCTTCTGGGAGCCTTTTCTGAACTCCTCAGTGACTTCCATGGCAGTAACTGAAGTTATTTCCTGTGACAGAAACTTCATTACATGATCCCCTTTTGAAACGCCATGATGTTTCTCAGTTGAAAAAGAGTAATGAATAGTATCACATATATTCTCATGTTACAAGCTGAAATCATTTTTTAGATTCAATTGCTTTCGTCTAAATTTTTTTTTTTTACTGTGCAGAATAAAATAGAAAATCTATTATTTTCAATGCCTGCAAATTTTTTTTGGGGGGGGATTTCTCACCAGTTCTAGAAGACTCAGATCTTAATAAATACTACTAAGGATGTAGGGGTGTATTTACTGTGACATGAAGGGCCATCCCCTGTGAAAATAGAACCAGATGTCTATTCTCAGCAAAACAACACATTCAATGTTGGAGGAGGCTCGAGGGCTGAGACCATCACTTGGCAGTAAATTTAGATTTCCCTTTCCTAGCTGAGGTCATGTTCTCTTTTGATGTTTAAAATAAACTGTTTCATTTGGTCTCTATGATCCTAATTTCTGGTAGAGGAAATGTTTGAGAACTTGAAAATCAAGTTCTTCTTTTTGTCCTTGGAGAAAATCAGAGACAGTACACACAGGGGTAAGAAGCAGAAACCTGGCCTCTGTTCTGGGCTCTTCAATTCCTAGCTGATTGCCTCTGAGCAAGTTGCCACCAGAGCCTTGTATTAAAGTAACAATCTCAGTGTTGCTGTGACCATCAAACAAGCTGGGTAATTAGGAACAGCCACAAACATTTTGTTGATTTATTTTAAAAATGTTTTTGAATTATTTGGCCATACCTCACAGCATATGGGCTCTTAGTTCCCCAACCAGGGATTGAACCCATGCCCCTTGCATTGGAAGTACAGTGTAGAATCTTAACCATTGGACCTCCAGGGAAGTCCCCAGGAACAGCCATCAGCATTTTACTTAATAAAGGCACCTACTTTTCAACCCAGTAGTTTTACTTGCGTTTTCTTACAGGAATTTATGTTACAGATATACTGACACGATTGCACAGATATGCGTGTGTACAGGCTTCCCAGGTGTTGCTGGTGGTGAAGGACCTGCCTACCAATGCAGGAGTCAGGAGAGATGTGGGTTCAATCCTTGGGTCGGGAAGATCTCCTGGAGCAGGGTATGGCAACCCAATCCAGTATTCTTGCCTGGAAAATCCCATGGACAGAGGAACCTGGCAGGCTACAGTCCATGGGGTCGCAAAGAGTCAGACATGACTGAAAGGACTTAGCACGCATTCACATGTGTGTGTATACATACCTGCTGCTGCTGCTGCTAAGTCGCTTCAGTCGTGTCCGACTCTGTGTGACCCCATAGACGGCAGCCCACTAGGCTCCCCCAACCCTGGGATTCTCCAGGCAAGAACACTGGAGTGGGTTGCCATTTCCTTCTCCAATGCATGAAGGTGAAAAGTGAAAGTGAAGTCACTCTATCGTGTCCGACTCTTAGCGACCCCATGGACTGCAGCCTACCAGGCTCCTCCATCCATGGGATTTGCCAGGCAAGAGTACTGGAGTGGGGTGCCATCACCTTCTCTGATACATACCTACTAATATGGAAATATTCATGTCTGTGTATGTGAAAAAAAAAAACACCAGAAAGAAAAGTAGAAAACCAATTACAATGTGCTGAAAAGGATGATTATTCTTAATATATGAAGAGCCCTAAAACTTAATCAAGGAAAAAACTCCATATTATAAAAATGGGCAAAGAATATAAGTTCAGTTAATTAAAGAAGAAATTGAAATACCTGCTATATAACACAGGGAGCCCAGCTGGTGCTCTGTGATGACCAAGAGGAGTAGAATGGGATGAGGGAGGGAGCCTTAAGAGGGAGGGGATATATATACTATAATTATGACTGATTCACATTGTTGTACGGCAGAAACCAACACAACGTTGTAAAGCAATTATCCTCCAGTTTAAAAAAAAACATATGAATATGTGTCAACATTCATCACACAATGTAAGTAAAATAAGTATATACTATGTGTACACTATAAAATTGGCAAGATTTTTAAACATGGTAATAATTATCATCAGATATGTGAAAATGAATTTTCGATGCCATATTGATGGGGATGTAACTTGTACACACTTTCTTGAGCATATTTTAACAGTATGTATCAGACATCCCAATCTTTGCATCCCCTCTAACAAAAGAGTTTCTCTTCTAGAAATCTATCCTGAGGAATTAAATATATATATACTCAGATATTTGCCTACTTTGGAACGATGTTGATAATAGAAGGGTGAAAAGGAAATGATTCAAACTTGCAACAATAGGGACTTTCCTGGTCATCCAATGATTAAGACTTCGCCTTCCAAAGCAGGGTGCGTGGGTTCCATCCCTAGTTGGGGAGTTAAGATCCCACATGCCTTGGGGCCAAAAAAACAAAACGAAAAACAGAAGCAATACTATAACAAAGTCAATGAAGACTCGAAAAATGGTCTACATCAAAAAAAATTTTTTTTAATTCTTCAATAAATTCTGTGTGAAAGTGTTAGTTGTTCAGTCATGTCCAACTCTTTGTGACTCCCTGGACTGTAGCCCACCAGGTTCCTCTGTTCCTGGTATTCTCCAGGTGGGAATGCTGGAGTGGGTAGCCATTCCTTTCTCCAGGGAATCTTCCCGACTCAGGGATTGAACCCAGGTCTCCTGCATCACAGGCAGATTCTTTACCATTTGAGCCACTGGGGAAGCCCTCAATAAAAGACAGAAACACTATTCAGTCATTTAAAATCAAGTGACACAAAGTGTTGGTTGATAAGAAATTTTCCCTTTGCCCTTTTCTCCATCCTGACTCTGCTCTTCTCTGAGATCTCAGTTTCCTCACTGAAAATCCAGAAAAAAAGTCCAGAAGACATAGGAAAGCCTCTCTTCCCCCTCCCCCTGCCCATATCTCACACTGGCTACATTCTGTGAGTCGGAAGCATGCTTCGTAACTGTCATTAAGCTATTATTTCATTAACTAGCTCTTGGTCTATGGCTCCAACTGGAATACAAGCTCTAGAAGGACCAACAGAGAAGTTGGGTCTGGTTCATTCCCCTTGTATAGTCTGGTACCTTGAATACTGTGAGCAGGAGAAAATAAACTTTAACATATTTCATTCTGGGGGGAAAAAATCTTGCTACGTATGCTGGAAGATAATACTGTGGAATATTAATCTTTGCATTTTTCTTTCTTAAAGTTTTTTATATGCGTGTTTCTCCAAGTTTCATTTCGTGGTGTTCAGATTGCTAAGAGGTAAATTAGAATTGAAGATGGCTGTAGCAGGAATGGAAAGAGCAAGAAACAGCCGACATAATTTTTTGATCTCTAAAATAAGTTCTGGAAGCTGACATCAGAAGTGATCATTTTGAAAGCCAGAGTTTCTGATTTACAAGTGTCAGCTTTTGGTTAAGAAAAGATTCTTGAGACTCAAAAGCGAAGGCCTAGGAAGATTAAGGTCTTGAGTTTGCCTCCACAAACTGAATGGAAAAATAGGAGATCCAGATAAAGGTCACCTGGGGAGGTGTGGGGGCTGGGAGCCACCTTGAGCGGGAGGAGGAAGCTACTGGGGCAGCTGTGGGGTGGAAAGGCCAGGCCACACAGATAGGAGCGGCACTTCTGGTCACCTGCCGTGGGGACCTGTGGATGATGAGCCCGCTCACCATCCACTCCAGGACCCTTATGCCAAGGGACCATGAGAGCTGAGCTTTCTTTGGGGTCTAGCAAGTAGAACTTGGCCAGGTTTTAGTTTTCTAACATATAAAATGTGATTAAAATGCCTGACTTCCAGGGCTCATGCAAAGAGTTCATTTGTGATACATATTTGACAAAATAGATGGTTGATACATGAATGCTGTGACAGCCCATATCCTTTAGACTTTTTGTTTTGATTAGTTTTGTGAATCACATGGACAGGGGAGCTTGGCAGGCTATAGTCCATAGTGTTGCAAGGAGCTGGACACAGCCAAAGCGACTTAGCATGCATGCACATTTTACAAGTAGCTCTCTGAGTCATTGGGTTTCCTTTGCAGTGATGTTCAAGCACAAACCACCTGTGGGCCAGAATCTTTCCTTGCAACAACCACTTGGTCTTGGGATTTCCTGATGGTCTAGTGGTTAAGACTCCAAGCTCCCAATACAGGGGGCGCAGGTTTGATCCCTGGTCTGGGAACTAGATTCCATATGCCACAACTAAGAGTTTGCATGTTGCAACTAAGACCTGGTGCAGTCAAATAAATAAAAATTAAAAAGAAAAGCAAAATCATTATGTCTTAAGTGCCATTAAACTGAATAAACCGAGGTAATTGACTTTTATACAATTCTCTCATAGAAAAACACTAGAAGACCTCAAGTATGGTAATTTTAAATCCTTATTTTTGTTATTTTTCTTATTGCACTGAGACTTCAAGTACAACAGGGACTAGAAAAAGTGTTAGTAAACATTCTTGATTCTTCCTGACTTTAAAGGAATAAATATATCAGAGATTACAAAGGGAAACCGAAGATCGGTCATTGGTTTGTTTTTCATTTGTGGTAATGAAAATGCAAAGGATAGAATTTCAAGTTCTACTTTGTCTACTTACCAGCTTTAGGATCTGATTTAGATTGGTTAAACTTTTCTGCTGCTGCTGCTGCTAAATCGCTTCAGTCGTGTCTGACTCTGTGCGACCCCAGAGACAGCAGCCCACCAGGCTCCCCCATCCCTGGGATTCTCCAGGCAAGAACACTGGAGTGGGTTGCCATTGCCTTCTCCAATGCATGAAAGTGAAAAGGGAAAGTGAAGTCGCTCAGTCGTGTCCGACTCTTCGAGATCCCATGGACTATAGCCTACCAGGCTCCTCCGTCCATGGGATTTTCCAGGCAAGAGTACTGGAGTGGGTTGCCATTGCCTTCTCTGAGTCTTCACTTATTCAGCTATAATATAAGCATAACACCAATACATAAAGTTGTGAGGAACACAGGAGAAAAGTCTATGAATAGCATCAGGCAGCTACATACTCATACCTGTCCCCCACCCCCGCCCCCACCACCTGATCCAGTGCCTTGTCCCATCTGTGCAATTCTCTAAGGGCTTAAGGCTATCTTTGAATGAGCTATAGAATTGGCCATAGACTCTTCCTCCACTGCTTTTACAAAATGAATTTATCAGTAAAAGTCATTTTCTAGAATGTCCAAAGACTCCCCAAGAGATTCAACTGTAGGGAATAGAATTGGCCGATGGATGTAAGAAAAGTGTAGCTGAGCTGTACAGGGAAATAAAAGATTTCAATCCTACCACCTTTCAAAGGCTTCCTTCTGTTTCTGGGCTCTTACGTGACATACCTGTGTTATAAGCCTATCTGATTCATCAGATTATTATTGTTCCCTCGTGTAAGTTATTTCCTCCTGCTATTTGCTGGTAAAATGGATTTCAAGGGGGTGCAGACTGCCTCCAGACCTCTCAATGGATTAACCCTCCTGTTGAAGATGGAACTTAGAAGCTGATGGAACCAGACTTCTCCTGTCCTCAGAAATTACCTAGTGACACACCCAACGGTGAGCTGAACTCACTGAGTTGTATGTTATTTTTTTTTAATTGCAGTAAAATATACATAGGGGTTTCCCTGGTGGCTCAGATGGTAAAGAATCTGCCTGCAATGCAGGAGACTGGTGTTTAATCCCTGGATCAGGAAGAGCCCCTGAAGAAGGGAATGGCTACCCACTCCAGTATTCTTACCTGGGAAATCCCAAGGACAGAGGAGGCTGGCAGGCTACAATCCATGAGGTTGCAAAGAGCTGGACGTGACTGAGCAACTAACATATTTTCATACTTTCAAAATATAAATAGCAGGAAATGTACAGTTCTAACTATCTTTGAGTGTACAGTTTAGTGTCAGTAAGAACATTCATGCTGTCCTGCAACTTTCACCACCATCCACTTCCAGAACTTTCTCATCGTCCCAAACTGAAACTCTGCCCATTAAACACTCACTCCTCCCCCTGCTCCCTGCCCCTGGCCCCCACCATCTACTTTCTGTCTCTATGAACCTGAGTCCTCTAAGCACCTCACGTAAGGAGAATCACACGGCATTTGTCCTTTTGCGAGTGGCTTCTTTGAGGACAGGTTCTTCATGTTGTAGCATGTGGTACAATGTCTTTCCTTTTTAAGGCTAATACTCCACTGTCTTTTTTTGTTTTTTGTTTTTTTTTAATGTGGACCATTTTTACAATCTTTGTTGAATTTTACAAACTTTATTGAATGTGTTACAATTTTGCTTCTGTTTTATGCTTTGGTTTTTTGACTGCAAGGCATGTGAAGTCTTAGCCCCTGACCAGGGATTGAACCTGAATTGCTAGCATTGGAAGGTAAAGTCTTAACCATTGAACTGCCAGGGAAGTTCCTACTCCTGTGTCTTTAAGGCCACATTTTGTTTGTTCATGCACCTGCTGTTGGACCCTTGGGTTGCTTCTTTTCGTGATTTTTGTAAATAATGTTGCTATGAACATGCCACTTGAGTTTTGAATAAAGATAGGTAAGAATTTGAATAATATTTTAAAATAGAAACCTTGAGTGATTAGTGTTGAACCAAATGGGACACGGAGTGACTGAACTCACAGGACTACTGGGAGGGGCTCAGCCACGTTCCCAAGCCTCTGGTCTTAGTCACTGCAATTGACTCATCATTAGCTTGGTCCGCGTTCTTTCTTGGGAATAATTGTGGGAGGGAATTGTCTTGGGGAACCTTCATTCAAGGTCTGCTCATCAGGGTGTTTTCTGGACTCCCTTCTGAGGGATAGGGGCTTCCTGGAGGGGAGATGAGAGGAAGCTAGATCCAGCTTCCAGGAACGTTTCATTTCATTTCGCATCACATGCTTGCCAATGTCACTGTAGCATCGTCTTGCAGGGAAGGATGCTGGTCTTGGGATTTCTCTGGGTTCACGCAGCTGGTGATTGGTGGAGCTGGGACTCAGCTGAATCCCAAACCAGCTCCACTCCCACCTTTAATTGAGCTCCACCGGATTTATAGAAATTAGGAACAATTCACAATTCATATCATATACACCAGTGATTCTCAAAAGTGTGGTCCACGGACCAGCAGTGTCAGCACCACCTGGAAATGTTAGAGCTGCTTCTCTTCAGGCCCACCCTCGAGTTTTGACTCTGACACTCTGGAGGTGGTCCAGGCATTCTGTGCTTTATGAAGCGCCCCCTGCCTCGCCCCTACTAAGGGATCCTCCTGTCCTCTCAAGTGTGGGAGCCCTGACCCAGGAGGCTCTGTTGGGGGAGCGGTGGATGCTCAGTCCCTCCACACCCTCCAGGTAACAGAGGCGATGGGCTGGGAACCCAGGGAAAGGTGATGGGTAGTGAAATTCCAACACAGCCTGGCAGTATTTTGATCCCAAAGAGCTTTAGGTCACCTAAAGGGCAGTGCTAACTCTAAATTTTAATTTAGCCAATGACCCTCCTCCCTCCACACCCCAGCTGTTGCTTCCTGCATTGACTGACCTCAGGCATCCAGCATTTATTGAATAGACAACACCTTCCATCTCTGAGGAATGTCCATTTCGTCATCAGCTGATACCTCTCCCCTCCCCCACCCGACCACCTTTTCCTGTGCTCATGTGCATTGGAAATTTTGGACACAAATTTTAGTTCTTTCTACACATGGAATTTGGGGCAGATTCCTAGCAAAGCAGAAGACAGATGCCCAGGAATTTACCCTCCAACCATCGGATTTGTGCCATTTCCTGATCGTCTCTTGGGGACCAGAAGCAATGAGATGCAGGGTTCAACTGTCTGAACGAGATTCAATGGCAATTTTCAGTCAGTCAGATGTCAACAGAGGTAAAATAGATGTATATGGTGACTTGACATTTCAAAGCTCTGAAGATATGATGGTGGTCCTTACACGATCACATGGAGAAGGAACACCCTTGCACATGAAATGACCCACCGTGACACCCTACAGCCTCTATCTGTGGAAGAATTCAGTGAGTGAGTGGAAGGGCTTGGACATGAGCTGGTGAGATGGTCGGCAGAGAGTGTCAGGGGTGAGTCTGGAAGGAGGGTGTTTTCTGGACTCCCTCCTGGGGACTGGGGGCTTCCTGGAGGGGAGATGAGAGGAAGCTAGATCCAGCTTCCAGGAACGTTTTGTTTCATTTCGCATCACATGCTCGCCAAAGTCACTGTAGCACTGTCATCATGCAGGAAGGCTGAGAAGAGCTGAGATGGAGTCATAGTGAATTAGGGTCTTTGAAACTGGGCAATACAACTGACTTAGCAGGAGCTGCCTGTGCATTTAGGATGCAGAAGCCTTGACGGGACAGGGACGTTCACACTCTACTTAGACCAGATAAACCTGCAGAGCCGGGGAGGTGCAATGCTTAGAACCAGGTCACTGGTCAAAACCCGCCTCTCTGGTTACTGACCAGACCTGGGGGGTGGGGCCTCCCCCAATCTTGAGGTTTGTTTCTCTCTGAAAGACTGTTGTGTAAACAACCCCTCCAGTGCCTGCAGGCCTGGCTGATGCTCTGAAACTGTTGGCCAGTCTCTTGTTATATAAATATGCAGTCTGATTATTTGAGAAGCACAGTAAATGTTCAGGCATCTCAGATATCCACAAACTCTTTATGAACCCTCTCAGCGTGTGGATTCATTAAATCCATGACACCTCGAATGTTATCACAGCCCAGCAAAAAGGAGAAGGGAAATTAACACTGACTGAGCGCACAGCACCGCAGGCACACGTGTGTCCCAAGCTTCCACAGACCTTACACACACACTAAGCCTTAGGACAATGTTTTCATTATTCCTGGTTGTAAATAAACAGAGGTGTAAAAATATGTGTCTGGGTTCACAGAGGCAAGAATTTGAGCCAGGATGCCTGTTCTCTCTGCCTTGAAGTTCTGTCCATTTCCTTTGGTAGTGTCTCACACTCAAGGTCCAGCCCGCACTTCTCGCTTTGTGCCCAGAGCCCAATGTGGTCATGCCCTCCCTAGCTTGGCTGGGAACCAAGCTCCCTGTCTTAATTGGAGTTCTTGCTTGGCAGAAAATGCCCTGCTGTCATTTTGGATTAGCTCACGAACTGGCTCATTTCAAATGCAATAAAAAATTAAATCACAAGCATGTAAGTCAAGACAGGAAGGCATCACAGCTGGACTTTTTATGACAAAGCGTCACCAGCAGTTGCACGTCAACTGGAAAGCCAGGGAATTCCCTGGTGGTCCAGTGGTTAGGACTCTGCCCTCTCACTGCTGAGGGCCCAGGTTCAATCTCTTGTTGGGGGAACTAAAATTCCACCAGCCACCAAGTGGTTCAGCCAAAACAAACAAAAACATACTCACAAAACAAACTGAAAAGCCAACACCCATATGTTACTTTTACAGTTAACTTTTCACAATTAATTTTGAAAAAAAGAAAAATAATAGACTTTGAAAATTTTTTGTTGCTCAAACAGTATAACTCAACCACAGAACAGTCTAACTCAACTACAGAGTTGGACGCAACTTAGTGTCTAAATAACAACAACGATTTATTCATTTATTTCTGTCAAAAAGCCAGAGATATGTTTCCAAGTCTTTAGAAATAAAGTGGAAGACATTTGGTGGGGAAGAAAACAACATATGCAAGCATGTAATAGCTGACACCCTGAAAATGATTCAAATCAGAGGTGTCAGTTTTAAACAATTCCTTATTTTGTCAATCCTGAAAATTTGAAGTTTAACACATCACATTTAAGAGGAGTGCAATTGTATTAAATGCAAAACTTCTGTGCTTTTATTGTTTATTTATTATAACACTTTGCAATCTGAACATGGCAAATGGAGACACTTAGGAATGATTTTGGGCACCCAGATGCGAGAAGCCTGTCCACACTCTGTCTGCCTCTCAGACCACCTGGCTCCCTTTGTCACCGGTCTGCTTTTGAATTCTCTCCTTGGTTTACCTCTAGGCTTCTTCCTTGGGCTTGTGTTGGCCAGCCTTCATTCCAAGTGGAAGATACACCCCCTGAGTTTACAACTCAGGAACAGAAGAGCTGAGTGTCTCTAAAGCACTGGCGAAGTTTACAAGCCAAAAATCACGCCTGTTTGAAGAACTGCCTGGAGAAGAATTCTAAATCTCTGATGCTTCATCTTGAGGGTCTGATGGAGGATATGTTGCCAACCGTTTGCATGATAAACAGCTGATTACCATAATTCAGAACCCCCTGCATTCTAGGTCAGGAGTGACTTCTAAAGACTTAAAAAGAAGGCTTAAGATGTAAGAGAAGGAAACACCAACTTCCTCCCATCATCTGTCTTGGGTTGAAGGTAATAAACATTTATAAATTTGGGCTAAAAATACATGCCCCTCTTTAGTTCATGTACAAGCCTTAAAATAGCTGCTGGCCTGACACCTTCCCCCTCCTCCCTCCCTCCTCCCTGCCCTGTCCCTTCACTCTGCATTGAGAGGTAGAGCAGCTGAAACCTCAGGGGATCCAATTGCTCTGGCCACTGTGATCACCAGACAGTCCTGCAGGATCCCAATGGCCCAGCAGTCGGGTCCAGACCAGCCGGTAAAGACTGCAATTCCAATGGAATTTTGAGCAAAAATAGATCTGCTCCTGGGTCATCTGGAACCATATAGGCTTTGAGTTTTAATGCAAATTGATGAAAGCCAGGGTGTTCCTCGCTCATTTCGATGTCATGCTCCAGGAGTGTTCAGAGGAGTGACACCCCACATGGTCCCCAAATTGAGACTCTTATCTCCTCTCATCTACTCTGCATTTCAGGATGTGAGTGAACTCATCACACAGGTTCTTCTGTGTTGATACACGGTTTCCACACATGTATCCAGGGTTTTATTTAACTGCATGTGGGTGCGTGCTCAGTTGCTTCAGTCGTGTCTGACTTTTTGTGACATCATGGACTGTAGCCTGCCAGTCTCCTCTGTCCATTAGATTCCCCAGGCAGGAATACTGGAGTGGGCTGCTATGCCCTCCTCCAGGGGATCTTCCTGACCCAGGGATCAAACCTGTGTCTCCTCATAGGCAGATTCTTTTCTGCCAAGCCACCAGGGAAGCCATTTAACTGCATCACACAGATGCTATTTTAGCAGTGGCAGCTGACAGGTAACCAAGCTTCGCCCAGGTGGCTCTCAGTGCAGTTTCTGCTAAGGGATGAGGCAGGAAACCGGTGCACAGAGATCTCAGCACTGTCAGATGCCACTTCTGTGGCGCTGGAGCAAGCCTGGTCCCGAAACCTGGGCATACACCGATTAGCAAGCTCTGGAAACTGCCATGCAGCCGGGTGGGACAGCACAGGCTCAGGTGCAGCAGACCTGCTGCACGTCAACCTTGATTTGGCACAGGAATTCTTTTAACCTTAAAAAGTCACTTTGTATGCAGTGAGGCATGGTAACATTCTGACAAGTGGGGACAAGATCTGATTACAGAGCAGGATTGGCCCTCTAGTACCGCGTGCCCTGCCGTTTCCACAGGGAGCCGTTGGGCTTGCTGTCTCCAGCTGGATGGGGGGAGGGGAGCGTCTTGAAAGGATCTTGGCGTCTGTGATGCTGAGAGAGGTTGTCCTCCTCCATACCCATGTTCTGACTCAGGCAGTTACAAAGTTCTGGCAAGACGAAGACAGGAAGCCATTGTTTCCTTTTCTCTTCTGAACAGAGTAGTGTCAGCCACACAGACAACGTACTGTGCAATGTGGCTTCCTCGCCCAGGTTGCTGTCTGCAGGTAGGAGCTGGATTTGCTTGGATAGTGGGGACCATCAGAGAAGACCAAGGATTCTGCATCTTACCCTGCAGGAGGCAGTCTCTGTGCTCAACGACATTTACCTCCTGATGTTAAAGCCCTTGTAATAGCCTCCTTTTGAGGGCACAATGGACCTAGTCCCTTGCTCCTAATAAAGAGAATATGGGGTGGGACTTTCCTGATAGTCCAGTGGTTCAGATTTTACCTTCCGTTGCAGGGCATGCAGGTTCAATCCCTGGTTGGGGAGCTAGGCCAAAACACCAAAACATAAAACAGAAGCAATATGTAACAAATTCAATAAGGACTTGTAAAAAATGGTCCACATCCAAAAAAAAACAAAGAGAGAGAGAGAATATGGGAAAAGTGATGTCATGTTCAAGATTAGGTTACAGAAAGGCTGTGGTCTTTGTCTTGGGTACGCTCTTCTGCATGGTCCTTCTGTCCATGCTGAGGGGAGTCATGGGCCATGATGTAAGCTGACCAAGAAGTAGTCCATGTGGGAAGGAACTGAGGGAAGCCTCCAGCCAATAGCCAGTGAGGAGTTTGAACTCTCAACTCAACAGCCTGTGTGGCTGAATCCCACCAACCATGCTGGTCAATATGGAAACTGGGAGACTGAACCTTGTACCCCATCAGATGAGACCACAGCCCTGGATGGCTGCATGACCATGCCCTCAGGAGAGACCTGGCTCAGATGCACCCAGGAAACCGTTCCAGGTGTTCATCCACAGAAAGTGTGATTTCACCTGTGCATGTCACTCTAAGTGTTACGTTTGGGGGTAATTTGTCACACAACAAGAGATAACTGATACATAGCCTGGGGCACAGCACCCTGATCGGAGATAGAAAAATTTCAATTGTGTGATACAAGGTTTGCCCAGAATTCATCCTACAGATATTTCACAGGGCAGCACGGAAGACTCAACTATTGTCCCACTTAATAATTCTAATAATTTACTCCACTAAAAGCTTTTTATTAATTAACAAACCATCCCCAGATGACCTGCTTTCCTTTTTGTTGTTGTTGTTGTTCATATTCTACCCACCCTTTGGTAGAAGTAGACAATCATCAGAGAACCAGAGCAAAAGCAGCTTGAGGAAAGAGACATGGGGACTTATTCATACAAAGTGAATAATCAGAAAAGTTGGCAGGTCTGATTCAGACAGTGACTGAATAATGCAACTAGATCCCGCTAGGTAAAGCAAAGCTGGGACAGTAAGACAAGAGTTTGTGTGTGTGTTTGGTATATATGTCCATTTGGGTAACATTTCTGTCTTCTTGTTTAATAATTTTGGAAAATTGAGAGGTTCAAGTTCAAATTAGAGGAACAGAGTCTTTAGAATTGAGGAAAAATCAATTAAAAATCAATTGTATTCATGCTCAGTCATTTCCAACTCTTTGCAACCGTTTGAACTGTAGCCTGCCAAGCTCCTCTGTCCATCGGATTTCCTAGGCAAGAATACTAGAGTGGGTTGCCATTTTCTCCTCCAGGGGATCTTCCCAACCCAAGGATTGAAACTGAGTCTTTTGTATCTCCTGCTTGGCAGGTGAATTCTTTACCACTGAGACACCTGGGAAGCCACAGAAACCAACACAATATTGTAAAGCAATTATGCTTCAATTAAAAATAAAAAAATTTTAAAAACCCAGTTAGTCTAAGGATTTCAAAATATTTTCCCCCAGAAGTATCTTACAAAGATAAAATCTTAAGTAAACTCTAATATGTTAAACAAAAAATATGGTATTTTGTTAACATAAATTTATTTACACATTGGAAAAGACTCTGATGCTGGGAAAGATTGAAGACAAAAGAAGAAGGGGATGACAGAGGATAAGATGGTTGGATGGCATCACCAACTCAAGACACATGAATTTGAGCAAACTCCAGGAAATGGTGAAGGACAGGGAAGCCTGGCATGCTACAGTCAGTCCATGGGGTTGCAGAGTCAGACACTTACACATTCAAATCCATAACACTGACTCATAAAATCAATCACTGAGATCTATAGAATGAATACAGAGTTTAGGATTAGGACTTATGGGTCTCAGAGGCAGTATGCCCTTTCAGTATAGCTGAACAGAATTCAAATGATGATAATTCACAAAGACAAGTAGTTTCAAATGGTAAACATTTTAAACACAACTTTTTAGCAAGTGAGGATACATATCCATTAAGCCAATTCAGGACCTTGATGGAGAAATAGTAAGGCATTTTTTATCTAACAATATCAGAGAAGTGCTGTTAGTTCTTAACTGATAGTTGTTTAATTTGATGGTGGTTGATCAAACACTTAGCTCATGTTAATGATCACTGGGAAGGAAATACTTTTCAAATGTAACCTTGAACAATATAAAATTATATTAATTTGAAAAAATCAGACACAGAAATGCAGAGTCCTTTGTCAGATGGTCATTTGAAGTTTCTAAATACCATGATCTGCTTTGTTTTGCATGCTGAGTCCAAACTTAAGCTCTCAGTTTCAATCCTGACATTGTAATTATAATTTAAGGCATGCTAGCATAGGGGGCCCTCAGTTGCCAAATTTAGTTCTTTAAAAATATCAGCAAGATGTGCAAACAGCACAGGCCTGCTAGGTTTGAGGATTTTAGCTAAAGATACTCCTGTTACATAATAGTAATGGTGCCTCTCAGTGTAACCCGTGACTTCAGTATGAAGAGAAAATTCTGCAATTCACCACATTTATCACCATAAATATCTGAGAAGCTCGCAGTGGGAAGACAATCCTTTAATAAAAGCCGTCAATTTGTATGATGCTACCCAACACCAAAAAAAAAAGTTACTTTCTTGGTAACAACCAAGGCCTGTTATACAAACACTAGCACATATATTGGCAATAATTTTTATGGGAGCAGTTTTCCTCCACTGCTATCACACATTACACAGACACTGCCACCTTTTTATAAGGTTATCTGTGGTGTGTTATTGGTGTTCTAAGCAGTTACAGCTCCCTTCTCCTAAAATGTCAGTGGTGAGTGTTTAATAAAATGATAAATAGCTTCTTGTTTGCTGCAAGAATACATACAAACCCATAAAAATGGAGAAACCACCAACATCCATATACTTGCCTATTCGCAATATAAAGATTTTACTTGTCTCACTCTTCAAGCCGATGGCTTCAGAACCTTGGACCTGTGTGTGTTCTCAGGTTCCACTTTAGACCCTGTCCTTGGACAGTGATAGTCAACTTATGGTACAAACTCTTCTACCAGCCTGAATCTCATTACTAACACCAATAGTACAGGATTCAGCAGCATTTTTTTTTTTTTTCTTTCAAAAGTTAAGTACTGCAAAGGGTCTGAGACTTTACCTGACCTGTGAGGTAATAAGTTACCTTGCATAGACTCAAGAATGCCACCAGAAGATACAAGATTCTTGGGTCAGAGACAAAGGGTTTAGTGCTCCCAGAGAGCAAGAGGTGTGGGCTTTTATCTGGACTGAAAACCCTAGAGCTCAGGGAACTTGAGCTTCTTACTACGGGCAGCAAGCCATCAAATCTGTCACCCACTGCCCTGTTCATAGTCCTTGTTACATTAGACAGTAAACAGACCTGCCCACTGGCCTGTTAGAAGATACTACCTGTGTTTCCCAAGGCTCTTTGCCATACAACAGCTTTGAAAGGACAGTCTGGAATAAAGGTGGTCAGAGCCTCTGGTTGCAGGATGAGCAGAAACACAAGAGACCCATAACCACCTCCCAGTGCCCACCAGCCAGTGAGTTCTTGCTCTGTCAGTTCTTCTCCTGATATTTCTGTCATTTAACTTGAATGACTCTGAGGGCACCTTTTTGTATTCACATTTCAGTTTTGTCTGGGTATCTGGAGAATTTTTAAAGTACGTCAGGGGAATTCTGTACTTTGAGAATTGCTTCTCCAGTTCAGACCCTTATTCCATAACATCTTACCAGTTCGGACCCTTATTCCATAACATCTTACGGAAAAACCTGAATTAACTTTTTGGCCAAACCAATACAATACAATAAGGGAGCTGAGGCATGAAGTTAAGTGGCTTGTTTGGTCACAACTATGTAAGTGTCAATCCAGGTAATGGAATAATTAATATAAATCTAAGCAGTACCCTTTTCTTTAAGCAGCCAAATACCCTTTTCTTTAATTTAGAAACAGATTGTTTAAAAGGTATTAGGGCAAAGGACTTCCCTTTATTAGGGCCAAAGGACTTAACTTGGAGTTCCCCATAAGCAATGTCTGAGATTGGGATTACAGCACAAGGTTATTTGGGAGTGGAGCCCAGGAAACATTATCAGGGGAGCAGCAGAAGGAAGGGATGACAGAAGGTTTTTTTATGAAACAAGTTACTACTGCGGACACCTGGAGGGTCATCGCACTGGGAACCCTGCGAGCCAGTGGAACACGCGCTCTGGCTATCCCACCCAAGGGAAGATGGAGCTGGTCTGTTTGGCAGACAGTTTCCATCAGTCAGTGGCTGGAGGACTCTGGGAGGTGTCCTATCCTAGTACCTCTAACCTTCACTTGGAGAGAACAGACTCTGAGCCAGGGAGAGCCTGGAGCACCATGCTGCTGGCTGCAGAAGCGGGGTCCACAGGCAGGGACAGGGTGCTTTCCTGGATGTGAGTGGATGCCAGCTGTGTCTGCTACCCTCAGCACAGCCAGCCTTCATGGATAGTATGCACCTGTGTGCATCTGCTCTAGTCTAACTCTCCATCTCTGCATTGGGGTAAGTTCCTCAAATCTGATAGGGAGAGTGGTAGATGATGATAACAGGAAAGGATTAAAGAATACAGAAAGTGCTGATCAAGGTGAGGAGGGAATGCCTCAGTTCAGTTCAGTTCAGTTGCTCAGTTGTGTCCGACTCTTTGCGACCCCATGAATCACAGCAAGCCAGGCCTCCCTGTCCATCAACAACTCCCAGAGTTTACTCAGACTCATGTCCATAGAGTCAGTGATGCCATCCAGCCATCTCATCCTCTGTCATCCCTCTTTCCTCCTGCCCCCAATCCCTCCCAGCATCAGAGTCTTTTCCAATGAGTCAACTTTTCGCTTGAGGTAGCCAAAGTACTGGAGTTTCAGCTTTAGCATCATTCCTTCCAAAGAAACCCCAGGGCTGATCTCCTTCAGAATGGACTGGTTGGATCTCCTTGCAGTCCAAGGGACTCTCAAGAGTCTTCTCCAACACCACAGTTCAAAAGCATCAATTCTTTAGTGCTCAGCTTTCTTTATAGTCCAACTCTCACATCCATACATGACCACTGGAAAAACCATAGCCTTGACTAGATGGACCTTAGTTGGCAAAGTAATGTCTCTGCTTTTGAATATGCTATCTAGGTTGGTCACAACTTTTCTTCCAAGGAGTGAGCGTCTTTTAATTTCATGGCTGCAGTCACCATCTGCAGTGATTTTGGAGCCCCCCAAAATAAAGTCTGACACTGTTTCCACTGTTTCCCCATCTATCTCCATGAATTGATGGGACCAGATGCAACGATCTTCATTTTTTGGATGTTGAGCTTTAAGCCAACTTTTTCACTCTCCACTTTTACTTTCATCAAGAGGCTTTTTAGTTCCTCTTCATTTTCTGCCATAAGGGTGGTGTCATCTGCATATCTGAGGTTATTGATATTTCTCTTGGCAATCTTGATTCCGCTTGTGCTTTTTCCAGCCCAGCATTTCTCATGATGTACTCTGCATATAAGTTAAATAAGCAGGGTGACAATACACATCCTTGACGTACTCCTTTTCCTATTTGGAAACAGTCTGTTGTTCCATGTCCAGTTCTAACTATTGCTTCTTGACCTGCATACAGGTTTCTCAAGCGGCAGGTCAGGTGGTCTGGTATTCCCATCTCTTTCAGAATTTTCCACAGTTTATTGTGATCCACACAGTCAAAGGCTTTGGCATAGTCAATGAAGCAGAAATAGATGTTTTTCTGGAACTCTCTTCCTTTTTCGATGATCCAGCGGATGTTGGCAATTTGATCTCTGGTTCCTCTGCCTTTTCTAAAACCAGCTTGAACATCTGGAAGTTCTCCAGGCCTGGCTTGGAGAATTTCGAGCATTACTTTACTAGCGTGTGAGATGAGTGCAATTGTGTGGTAGTTTGAGCATTCTTTGGCGTTGCCTTTCTTTAGGATTGGAATGAAAAGCAACCTTTTCCAGTCCTGTGGCCACTGCTGAGTTTTCCAAATTTGCTGGCACATTGAGTGCAGCACTTTCACAGCATCATCTTTCAGGATTTGAAACAGCTCAACTGGAATTCTATCACCTCCACTAGCTCTGTTTGTAGTGATGCTTTCTAAGGCCCACTTGACTTCACATTCCAGGATGTCTGGCTCTTGGTGAGTGATCATACCACTGTGATTATCTGGGTTGTGAAGATCTTTTTTGTACTGTTCGTCTGTGTATTCTTGCCTACCTGAAAATAATTAAAAATATAGGTAGGAGGAGTGGGATGAATTGGGAGATTGGGATTGACATATATACAGTATTGATACTGTGTATAAAATAGATAACTAATGAAACCCTGGTGGTTTTCCTGGTGGTTCGGTCAGTAAAGAATCCACCTTCAAAGGAGCAGACCACCTGCAATGCAGGAGACCCAGATTTGACCCCTGAGTCAGGAAGATCCCCTGGAGAAGAAAATGGCAACCTATTCCAGTATTCTTGCATGGGAAATCCCATGGACAGAGGAGCCAGGCGGGCTATAGTCCATGCGGTGGTAAAAGTCGGATGTGACTTAGCAACTGAACCAATGAGAACCTACTGTATAGCACAGGGAACTCTACTCAATGCTCTGTGGTGACCTAAACGGGAAGGAAATGAAAAAAAAAAGTGATAGATGCATACGTATAACCGATTCACTTTGCTGAACAGTAGAAACTAACACAACATTGTAAAGCAATTATACTCCAATAAAAATTAATTTAAAAATAAAACATAGGCAGAAGATGAGAGCAAGATAGAGAAGCAGAGGTCAAGAAGAACAGAGCAAAGAACCCTGGGTGTGAATCTAGTTGAAGGGACTCTGCAGAGGATGAAGGGCTGTGAACAGGAAGCAAATGGCAGACTCTCTCCTGAGTCCCTGTCCACAGAGCTTCGGCCGAGTCAAAACTGTCTTTCTGTTACAGATTAGAACAGTGACTCCAAAATTTTGAGTGGGAGGATACCTTTAAACATAAACATATTTCTTTTCAAATATCTTCATGTGTTAGTGACAGTAGTTTAAATATGATTAGCCAACCATGGGACTAAAAGCTACAGTGAATTCAGTAATATCACAAAATTTGTGCTTTATTCCTCATGATGGCATCTGCATGTACTTGAAAAATAGCAGGTAATAATGACTGTGCAAGAGGGGAGTTTTCTCAGATGGTAGGTGGGGAGAGCATGCGGGTCAGGGACCCACCACAGTGGCTCCTGGGTGAAGGCAAGCCTCGGTCTCAAAGGGGGCCATGGGAGGAAGGCCCTGAAAGGCCTACCACGGTGCTGCCTTAGACATGCATCCTCTGGGCTTCCCTCAGCGGGTTGTGAGGATCAGACAAAGGACTTGGCAAGTGGTAAGAATACAATGAATGAGCAACTACAGCATCAATAACTTAAGCAATATAAATAGCTAAACATATATTACATTTAAAAAAACACTATTTCCAAATTTGTTGTTGTTCAGTTGCTGAGTCGCTAACTCCGTCTCCTGCTTTGCAGGTGGCTTCTTTACCATCTGAGCCACCAGGAAGCCCTTTCATTTACTATAGTGCATTTTAAAGAGGAGATATCAACTTGCAATATGTATTTTTTAAAATTTCAACTTATGTTCCAGCTAAAGGGGCTTTCTGGTTAATCCTTACCCAAAATGAAATTTAATTTAGCAGAACAGCCCTATTCCTGAGGCACCCTGATTAACCAAGGTTTTATTATGAAATACAGAAATGTTTCATGTGTGATGTTCGTTCACCTAAAGGCAGATTTCAAAATGGAAATGTCAGTAAAATCCTCTTAGTTTTTCTGAAGTTATGGAGCTCCTGTTAAAATTTTTCCTATCTAAAATTAATTCCACTCTGCTGCTAATAACAAAAAAAAGTTTTTTTTGAAGTGTGATCACTTTTCTATCTCAAAGGAAGCATGCTTCAAGTTTTAAAGTTCTGATCTGTGTGTTTATAACCACAGGAAGTATTCCTTGGCAAAACACATCCATTGATGGAGGAATGCATAAAGAAAATGTGGTACATATATACAAAGGAATACTACTCGGTCATAAAAAATGCCATTTACAGCAACATGGATGGACCCAGAGATCGTCATACAGAGAGAAGTCAGAGAAGGACAAATATCATATGATATCACTTATATGCAGAATCTGAAAAAATCGTACAAAGGAACTTGTGTATAAAACAGACATAGGATAATGGATGTAGAAAATAACCTTATGGTTACCAGGCAGGGAAAAGGGGAGGGATAAACTGGGAGATTGGGTTCGACACACTATACATAAAACAGATAACTAACAGAAACCTACTGTATAGCACAAGTAACTCTGCACAATGTTTTGTAATGACCTATATGGGGAAAGAATCTAAAAAAAGAGTGGAGATATATATATGGATATATATATATATATATATATATGTACAACTGATTCACTTCACTGTACACCTGAAACTAACACAACATTGTACATAAATTATAGTCCAAAAAAAAAAAAAAAAAGATTGCACAGCACACTAACTTTCCTCTAATTTATTTTAACCCTAAATTGCAGTCGACTTTATGGTGTTGTTTTCTCTGTTTTTCTTTAAACAATTGGATAATGCGTATCTGTTTCCTGAAGTCCTGACCATAATTCAAAGCTAGAAGCAGGAGAATTATATTGATCAGATGGGGAATACAGCTTACTTTATTTGGTTTGTATGAAATTGACTCTGTATTTGTGTGTGTGTGTTTTTAAAGCTTAATCCTGTCTGTCCCTAAGAGATGGATTTCATGGGTTTCCAGCCAATTCTTTCTCGAATCTGAAGAGGTAATGGAGATGTACTTGGGAGTTTTGGTGAGAAATAGACAAAATGTGGATAAAATGAAGCACTGAAATCTGAAATTCCATCAGCATTTATTTTGAAACTCCTTTTTTTTTTAAGATTTTTTTTTTACCTGGACCATTAAAAAAAAAACTCTTTATTGAATTTGTTACAACATTGCTTCTGCTTTGGTTTATTGGCCAGGAAGCATGTGGGACCCTAGCTCTCCAACCAGGGATGACCAGAGATTGAACTCATACCCCTTGCACTGGAAGGTAAGTCTTAACCACCAGATGACCAGGGAAGTTCCTGAAATTCTGATAGTGAGTTCATCTAGTTCCAGTTCAGTCACTCAGTTGTGTCTGACTCTTTGCGACCCCGTGAACTGCGGCACGCCAGGCCTCCCAGTTCATCACCACCTCCCGGAGTCTACTCAAACCCATGTCCATTGAGTCGGTGATGCCATCCAACCATCTCATCCTCTGTCGTCCCCTTCTCCTCCTGCCCTCAATCTTTCCCAGCATCAGGGTCTTTTCAAATGAGTCAGATCTTCACATTAGGTGGCCAAAGTATTGGAGTTTCAACTTCAACATCAGTCCTTCCAATGAACACCCAGGACTGATCTCCTTTAGGATGGACTGGTTGGATCTCTTTGCAGTCCAAGGGACTCAAGAGTCTTTTCCAACACCACAGTTCAAAAGCATCAATTCTTTGGCACTCAGCTTTCTTTCTTTATCCAACTCTCACATCCAAACATGACTACTGCAAAAACCATAGCCTTGACTAGATGGACCTTTGTTGACAAAGTAATGTCTCTGCTTTTTAATATGCTGTCTAGGTTTGTCATAACTTTCCTTCCAAGGAGTAAGTGTCTTTTAATTTCATGGCTGCAATCACCATTTGCAGTGATTTTGGAGCCCCCCAAAATAAAGTCTGACACTGTTTCCACTGTTTCCCCATCTATTTGCCATGAAGTGATGGGACCGGATGCCATGATCTTTGTTTTCTAAATGTTGAGCTTTAAGCCAACTTTTTCACTCTCCTCTTTCACTTTCATCAAGAGGCTCTTTAGTTCTTTTTCACTTTCTGCCATAAGGGTGGTGTCATCTGCATATCTGAGGTTATTGATATAAAGGCCTCTTTTCAGTCCTCTTTGCTAATGCTCACAGCCCTCTGTTCTTGGCAAACTCATGAAGGTTTGGAGTTTCCATCCATCATTAAAGATGTATTAAGTGTCTGCCTTGTCCTGGGTCTGTAGGAAAAGGTGCTGGAGCCACAGAAGAGAATCTGACATGGTCCTGCCCTCAGGCTGTTTACATCTGAGTCGAGAGGGATAACACAATTCAAGGGCAATAAAGCTCTTTATACAGGTGGAAGACCCACAGCACTAATGCTAGTTTTATAGCCAAAAGTCACTTGAGGGCAAATACTATGACTTGCTCATTTCTGGCTTCCTGTGGAGTACTCTCCCATTTAGTAAGTCGGCAATAAATATTAATTAAATGTAACCGAATGACCAAAAATAGAATTGTTTATCCCACACAAACCAATTTACCCAACTTTTCTGTTTCTGATATGGGCACTTTTTCTTTGCCGATACTCACATCCAAATCCCTCGGCGACACTGGAAGCCTGTTCTTTTCTGCCCCCACATCCAGTACTGTCCATTCCTTTTGAGCTTCTCCTCTCAACTTTTCTAGACCTGTTCCCATCCAGTCACACCATCCCAGTTTGAGTTATTACCTTTCTAACTTCCAAACTTCTATTTTTATTAAAAAAAATTTTTTTAAGTGTTGTAAACTTCTGACAGCTCAGCATTTTTTGGCAAAGACACCAAATGAGTTATCCCGCCACCACAATGATGCCCACACTTAATTCCTGCTGCTCTGGAGCTTAGAACCCTGAAGACAGAGCCCACGCTAGGTCTTGCCAAGGACAAGCTTGGGGAGAGGGAAGGAAGAAGTCGAATTGCAATAAGGTTTCTCTCTGGAGCTGAGATGCCTGATGGCCTTTTGTTGCCTGTGATCATTGGAGGAGGAGCTCCATTGGGAAGTTTCATTTTGAACCTGATTAAACTCAAGAAATTGAGTTTCCTAGAGGAATGGCAGATGAGCTGGGAGCTCCCTGAGGCTGCAGGTTTGAGAGTTAATCCCCGAACATCAGACCGGAAATATACAAAAAATGATTGAGCCTCTCTAAAAAGAAAGGTAGACATTAATGAAAACAAACGGGCCAATATTGTTTCAGGTATATGACTGTTGGAGGTTAGGAGAACATGCCAAAGAACAGATGTGGGCAAGTCAGAAAGATAGTGATGTTAGATAAATGAACAGATAGATGACTGCATTTCAGGAAACAGCAGAAATGCCATGTGCACAGAAAACTGTGCCAGATAAAGACTGAGAAAGAGATGTTGGGTTTCAGACAGAGAATGTCCTTGGTGAGTTTACAAAGACCCAGAGAAGGAAGAGGAGTTCAACTCTCAATTCAGTGAAGGTTACAAAGCAGAGGAGTAGCAAAAAAACTGGGTCAATGTTGTTATACCTATTTTGAGTAAACTAATTTAGAACTGGGCCAGACCATTTACTATAAACTCTGCTTTCCTTCTTAGGAAGACAAAGTTTTCACAAAACAACAGACTGAGGGAGCTTCTTTCTCAAAGATGTAGAACAGGTGGCTGTCTCTGATACCCTGACCTTGGACTGATGGTGGCTCAGTGCCCTGATCCCCCTCAGCCACTGACCACTGAGTGCTTCCTACTGCCTGCAAGTATGCCAGGGACTTCCAGAGGAGCTGGGCAAATATTATCTCCATGTTGGATAGATTTTCGATAGGGTAAGAAACCCTTGTTCCACAGTTAAAGAAGCAGACAGTCAAACACTCAACTGGGACTTCAAAGCTATACTGGTTCCAGGACCCTCCTTGGGTACTTGTGTTGGGGAAGAGGCATTCATTCAGTGACATCACCTTGTCACCTGGGGTAAATTACGATTGCTTTAATATAATGAGAGGCCAGGAGCCTAAGGAAGACCCTCATTAACATGGATCCGGGCTATTACACCAGGATATCAGAATCATTTGAATAGTAGTATTTCCTTTGGGGAAGCCACATGGGGGGAGATTGATGACAGACATCTGGATACATGTGCCTGTTTAAGGAACCCTGTGTCTTGCCCCTCCTCTTGGGTTTCAGTCTTCCAAGTGTGTTTACAGGTAAGCATGTGGCCAGGTGGCCGGACGGTCCCACCACCAATGACAACTCTTGGGACCTACATTCCTGCAGTTCCACCCAGGATTTCGCCCCGTGGGCGGGTTCGAGCTGGACACAGAGGCAGGCACATTGTGGTTTCCTCTTCTGCTTTTAAGAACTGCTTCCGAAGATAATGAGGGAGTCAAAAAGTGTCTGGTTGGGAAAGTAAATAGATACGAGGAAAATAAATAAAAATGCCCAGAAGCAACTACACAGAGGAAGTGACATTTTTCTGTAAGTCACTTTTCTGATGGACCGCAGGCCTGCTCCGCCGAGGGTGTCGTGGGAAGGCTTCCGGGAGAGGGGGCGGTGGCCAAGCCCCAGGGCGTCCTGATAAGAAAATCAAACAAAAAGGGGATGGACCGACCACCCGTCGGTCCTTCGAGGCCGGGTTGCTGCTGTTCTCGCCTCTCCCGTCTTCCTATTCGCTCCCGGGCGCGCAGGGTCGGAGCCGGGCCTCCCCTCCCCTCGGCGCCCGGCACGGCCCGGCCCGGCCCAGCGCAGGGTCCTCTGGGCCGGGCGGCGCCCGCGTTTGAGCCTCGAACCAGTCCCGGCGCCGCCCGAGCCGGGCCGCCGTGCGCGCCCAGGTGGGTCCCGGGCGGCGGGCGCGCGGGCCTGGGCGGCCCCGGCGGCGTCACTGGGCGGAGCGGAGGAGGACGAGGAGGAGGAGGAAGGGCGCGCGGCGGGCGCAGCCGGGAGGGGCGGGGGCGCCGCGGCGGGAGCGAGGCCGGAGCCGAGCGGGCCGGCGGGCGCGGGGCTCGGCGGCTGGGGTCGGCCGGGCCCGCGGGGTCCGCCCGGGCCGGAGCGTCGGCCGAGCGGCGGGAGGAGCGAGCGGCGCAGACAAAGAGCGGCGCCTGGGCGGGCGCAGGGCGGCAGCCGCCCGGGACCCGCGCTGTTGCCCCGGCCTCGGCGGGCGGCGCGCGAGGTAAGCAGGGGCCAGGGGCCGGGGCCCGGGGGTCGGGGCTCGGGGGCTGTGGCCCGGGCGGAGGCCGCCAACTTGGGCGGCTCGCGGAGTTGCGGGGCAGCCGGGGCGGGGCGCGCCGGTGCCGGAGCCGGGGCTGGGGGCCGGGTCCCTTGCGCGGCCTGGCCTCGCGGCCGCCGGCACCTCCGGCTCGCCCCCTCCCCGGGTCGGGCGGGTGGGGCAGGCCTGTGCGGTGGTCCCGGAGCGGGGACCGGGGAGGCCGGGCGCGCCTCCAGTAAGAACCGCGTGGATCGCCGGCCCCGCGCAGGCAGGACCGGGAGGCGAGCGCGGCCCGCACAACTTCTGGGATCGGGACTGTTGGCGACCCCGCGCGGAGCTGCTGTCACTTGGCGTCCGGGAGGCTTCCCGCGGCCCGGGGCGCTTCGTGCCCGGCTCCGCGTCCGACCGGGGATCGCCGGCCCCGGAAACAAAGTTTCTCACGATCGCGCTGCCCTGGTAGATTATTCTGGGCGATCGAACCACCCAGCGGTTCTGGAAGAATTCGGTGTGTGATTGTAGGCGTAGACGGTAACTCCCTCGTGAGAGCATTCGGCGTGGAGCGAGTGGGGGGCGTGATTGCAAAGCGCTTTCGTGTGTGGACCGAGGCGGTCGCCCTGAAAGGGTTGCGCGTGTGCCGGGGCTCTGGGGCTCACTGGCAGCTCGTCCGCGTGGGGACAAAGGGGGAGCCGGCGCGGGGCGACCTCTGGCACTCAGGCTAGGTCGGGTCCCCTGTGTTTGCCTTTGTTTATTTTGCCAACAGGTTTGGGGCTGAGCCTGGCAAGTTTGGGTATGCGCAGGGGATGAGCAGGCCTCAGCGTTGGGCCCGCGCAGGCCCACTCCTGCCCTTGACCCCACAGAAAGTGAACCCCCGAGAGGCTACGGGGTGTGGCCTGGGGATGGGGAACCCAAAGGTAGGGGAGTCCCGCCTGGTCCCGGCCCGGCTTCCTCCTCGGCTTCGCCGAAGGGATTTGGCAGGAATGAGAGTAATTTGGGGCGTGTTTTGTCCCTCTACATCAGGTATCGTTGGCAACAGGGCTTTTCAAGGCTAAAAGCGACTGAAAATGAAATCAATCTGGGTGCTTTGAATTATCACAGCAGACCTAAACTTTGTTTCCAAACACTGCCCTTAATTCATTTACCCGGTGTCCCCAGAGATTAATAAACGGGTAAATTAATAACAGGAATCGAGCCTGGGCCAAGGGTTTAGTAAATAGGAGGGCAGTGGTGAACAGGAGATGAAGTGAGTTCAACTGCAAGACTGAGCTGTCCATGTAGGTTTTTAGATGGTCTGAACAGGGATTTCCCCAGATGTGGGTGTTAACCATGATTCTGAAGCAGTGACCAGGAGGGAAAATCCTACATTGATGTTTCTCCTCTCCAGGTTGATTAGATGTAGTATTGATTGACGGAGAAGGCAATGGCAACCCACTCCAATACTCTTGCCTGGAGAATCCCAGGGACAGAGGAACCTGGTGGGCTGCTGTCTATGGGGTTGCACAGAGTCAGACACAATTGAAGGGACTTAGCAGCAGTATTGATTGAAGAAAGTGGCCAGATCTTAGTGGTCCTCTGGCTGCAGCTAGCTGAGGCTGAAATTGGAAACTTAAAGCAGTGGTAAGCTGGTGGTAACAAAGAGGCCTCATCTGGGCTCCAAGCTTCTCAGCTGTTCCCTAGACACATTGCGGGATTGGTCCTGGAAAATGGGATGAAGTTGGGTGGTGAATTGCATCCAGAGAACAGACTGACCCAGCACCTTCTCTCCCCACTTAAGGTGGGGCCTGATTAAGGTGATTTCAAGTAGCTGTGCTCACTTGTCAGGCTCTGAGGTTTTCTTTATCACATGCCTTGCACTTCAGGTCTCTCCATCTCTCATCTCTTGGAAGCTGTGATGTTTCCCAGCCTCTGTTGTTTGCATCAGGCAATGACTGAGATTTTCCAGCAAACGCATCATATGTACACAGTATTTGAGAAGTGCACTATTATCCATGTTAAACATACCCAAAATCTTTCTTGTGTGTATACAAACTGAATAACTTTTTTTTTTTTTTTTTAATTTTTCATTGCTCTGGGTCTCTCTTGTCACCCACTGCTTCCTCTTGTTGCAGAGCATGGGCTCTAGGCACACAGGCTTCAGTAGTTACTGTATGTGGGCTCCTCATTCAGTTGCTGCTCCTGGGGTGTAGAGCACAGGCTCAGTAGTTGTGGCACGTGAGCTTAGTTGCTCCACGGCATGTAGGATCTTCCTGGACCAGGGATCAAACCCGTGTCTCCTACATTGGCAGGCAGACTCTTTACCTCTAAACCACCAGGGAAGCCCTGGATAAAATACCCTAAAGTCTTCTTGATTGTCTGGAATGACCAGATTCTCTTCCTTGGTCACGTCAGTTGCCCCAACTGGATGAGGCTGTGTTACACCATTCTCCAGGAAACATGCATGCTTGTAACTACCCAGCATGGCCAACAGTGTGAGCCGAGGGCGAGGGCCACACATGTTTGTCCCACACGAAGAATGGAACTGAAGGCTGCTCCCTAGAACTGCATGGCAGGGCAGTGGACCATGCTTGGAAATCTAGTAAGCTGACTTTTCAAAAATGGACAGGAAACTCCCCACAGCTTGCGAAATTAATTTTCCCATCCAGATGAGTGGCAAATGGCACTTCCAAATGGTTTCTCTTTCCTCAAATGAGTGATGGAAACCCCATGTTTTCAGAGGCTCAAAGTGATACTGTGATGATATTGTTAAATGCTTAAGGCAGCTTAGAAGGACAGGACAGCCTTTTAACAGTTTTAAAAGTATGCAGCCAAAGTAAAAACAGTTTATTTCTTTAGGCCATTTTAGTGGCATTGTTTTGAAAATTAGACTGTTTTCTTCTCCTGCATTTCACTTTGAATGGATCCCAAAGTATGTCAGTTTCTGAAGGTGTAATTGACGTTCGTCAATTATAACTGCTTCCCTCTCCCTGCCCTAACAACACACACACAGGCATTTGTCATAGTCGGCCCTGTGGGTTCTTTGTGTTCTTTCCAGAAAATACTGATTGAGCTCGTGATTTTGAATTCTGAGTCTGTCAGTCATTAAGGCTCTAGGTTCATAAGGTTTTGTCCACAGTGCATCCAGGTCCAGACAATGGGGGGATTTGGTCTGGTGGCCTCTCTGAGAAGTTCTCTGTCCAATGAATCATTTATAGTCCTGAACCTAAAACTAAAAAAAAAAGAGAAAAGGCAAGATGAAAAACAAACCCAACTGCATAACCCCCTGGTGGGATGACTGAATATTTAACTTTTTCAATAGAGTGTCTGTGCATGTTAACCTGAACTGGAAACTCTGGGCAGAGCATTTGTTATCCTGACCGTGGGAAGCTGGTCATTTAGTGTCCTTTTCTTTTTATACCGTTTGTGTTTTTAAATGTTTTTAAGAAAAGAAGCTTCAAGTGCACTCAGAAGGGAAATATTGCAGTTTCTCTTTTTGAGACAGTTTTGGAAAGTGGGATGTTTTTGCTGGTCGGTGGTTAACGTAAACCTGAAATGCCGAAGTCGGATAAAAATAATAGATGCTCATGTTCCGATGATAGATTACAGTTTACCAATTACTTTCCCATTCACCACCATATTTAGTATTAAGAGAACTTGGGGACCTGGGCTCTGGCCCTGACGTCAGTGTGAGGACCTGGAGCCCAGGGACAGTGGCAGTGTGACAGAGCCCCCTGCCCTGCTCAGGAGGAGGAGGTGACCCCAAAAAGTGCTGGGTGAGGTGGTCCTGGGGAGGCTGTGGATCTGCCGGCAGGTCCCAACGAGGCCAAGTGTGTGGCCCCTGCCTGGCTGCTGGTGGGACCAGGGTCAGTAGGTGACCTCATGTCCTGGTTTCAGTGTCTGAGCCTTGTCGGCCTGGATGGTCTCTGTGGGTTGAAGGGCGCTTGTCCCGGTTTAGCGTATGCACGTCCACTCAGACTGTCCTCACAGATCCACAGACAGCATCAAAAGGAAGCTGATTTCTTGCCATTCTGGAGGCTGCAAAGTGATCATCAAAGTTCGGGCAGACTAGGTTCTCAGTGAGGCTCCGTTGGCCGCCTTCACTTTGTGTCCTCAGGTGCCTTGTATGTTTGTCCCTCTTCCTAGGAGGTCACTGCTTCTCTTGGGTTAGGGCCCCACCCTTCTGACCTTGTTGAACTTCAGTTGCTGCAGAGGTTCTGTCTCCAGATGAGTCACTTGGGTGGTGGGAGCTTCAACACTTGAGTATGGGGACAGTTCTGTCCACGACAGTCACTCTTCAAAACCAGGCTGATGATTTAAGGCATTTCATGGCTTCTGTCTCCCAAGTGCTTGAAGACACCACTGGGGCGGGAGAGGGGGGTGACAGATCAGTTTCCCTCACAAAGCCTCATACTGCTGTGGCAGGTGGGTGCCGGGCCCAGATGCTTCAGGTCTTGAGAGAGGACAGCCCTGACCAATGCCCTTTGTGGACATTTCCCCTTAGCCCATGTTGGCTCAGCTGCAGCATGGTTTTGGGACCAGGATCAGCATCAAATAGGAGCTATATGCAAGTATTGAATTTTGTGTGGAGACGAAGGCGTTTCCTGTGAATGGAACCCACGGCCCGGAGTATCACTGGGACTGCCCTGTGACTGTGGGTTCGCCGGGAGCCAGGCAGGTACAGGCGGGTTTGGTAATGTTCACTCCGATCACATGTGTGTTTCTGGCCAGGGCGAGCGTGAGCTGTTCCAGGTGGTCACCTGTGTGACCACAATTGCAAACCTGTCCATTCATGACTCACTCGGTCATTCAGGCGAATCATGCGACTTCTCCCCACTCATTTCCACCGGAAACTCTGAACATCTTGGCTGGGAGTACTATCTCCTGACCTGCCTGCCTGGGTTAATGTCCCTAGCATTGCCTCACTGTGTCATCCTGGATTCTCCCTCACTTCCCAGATCCCACATCTTATCAGTTTTACCTCTGAAGATCTCTTCCATCTGAGCCTGAGGTACTTACTCCTCTCTCACTGGCGCTGGCAGACCCCTCTGTTTACCACACTCGCCTGATCACTGCACCCTGGTACCCAAACCTGGCTGAGGTCCCAGCATTGGCTCTCCATTGCCCTCGGGTCAGTGTCACCAGTGCTCAGCATGGGCCTGCACCATGGGCTCCTCCCTGCTCCCCCAGCCTCTACGTATACCTCCCACCCCTGTACAAGGTGAGTGAAAGCCTGCTAGTTGTGATAACAGAATACCAGCGTTTATTGTCAGCTTATTTTTAAAGACTTGTGTACTTCGGGGCTGATTCATTGCTACCCTTGTAATAACAGCCTCGTGACACACAGAAGCTTTGTACCCCAAAACTCTGCTGGACCCTTCAGGAAGGAGGAGAAGCTGGGGCCAGAAATGCTATGTCTTTTTTAACATGGGGTATTTCCTGCAAACACCCCTTGAAGAAATCAATTGTTAAGAGCAGTGCTGTCCCCTTCAAATATACACATGTGAGTCACAGATGGGATTTTAAATGTCTGGTAGCCACACTGGACTCCCCAGGTGGCTCAGTGGGAAAGAATCTGCCTGCCAGTACAGGAGACAGGGGTTGGATCCCTGGGTTTGGAAGATTCCCTAGAGAAGGAAATGGCAACCCACTCCAGTCTTCTTGCCTAGAGAATCCCATGGACAGAGGACCCTGGGACAGTCCATGGGATCGCAAAGAGTGGGACATGAATGAGTGAATAAACAACAACAGTAACCACATTAAAGATGTAGGAAGAAACAAGCAAAATTAATTTTCACAATGTATTCTGTTACCCAGTAGAGCCACAGTACTTTTATTCCCAGTGTTCAACATAAAACCCTGTTAATGAGATGATGCATATTCTTCTGTTCATGTGCAGCCTGTGAAAGCCTGTGTGCATTCTTCATCTGTGGCATGCCTCTTCCCTCCCCACATTGGGGTGTTCACTGGCCCCCTGAGACCGGTGACTGTGTGGGAGAGCACAGGTCTGTACACTTTCATAATTCAAGCTTCATTTAGTCTGGGTTTTCCTAAGTTGAGATAGCTAAGAAGACATAGTGAGAGCAACCTGGAATCATAATCATGGTAATTATTATTCTTTAGCGGAAAGGTATAATCTCTGTCATGCTAAGGAAGACTGTAATATTCCATGTACTCATGCAAGTTTAGAATATAGAACCTGATTTGCTTACCTATAATCAGAATGCTTGTATATTTTACAAACGTTTTAAAATGTATTTTGAATTCTAGAGGTTAAATTACCAATGTGAAATAACTGTTTTGGGGTGTTAGTTTTCAGTGTACTTCTGATATATGTCAAATACTTAATTTCTAAGTACAGAATCTAAAGTCATAGTTTGTTTTTTTTTTTTTTTTAATATTTTTTTATGTATTTATTTTTGGCTGTCCTGGGTCCGTGTTGCTTCTCCAGCTTTCTCTGTCTTTGGTGCAAGGGTTTCTCATTGCAGCATCTTCTCTTGTTGCAAAGCACGGGCTCTAGGGCTCTGGGACTTAGTAGTTGCAGCACGTGGGCTCAGTAATTGCAGCTCCTGGGCTCTAGAGCACAGGCTCAGTAGTTGTGGCTCATGGGCTTAGTTGTTCTGAGACATGTGGGATCTTCCCAGACCAGAGATCGAACCCACGTCTCCTGCATTGGCAGGTGGACCCTTCACCACCGAGCCACCAGGGACGTCCTAAAATCATAGTACTTTAGGGATCATTAGGTTCTTCCCTAACACACACACATCACACACATTGTAGTGATGGTACTAACCATATTACACACAATATTAGCTCATTCAGTGCTCACAGAAGTTGAGTGTGGTTAGTTGCTGTGTTTCTCTTCAGAGATGAGAGTAGAGAGACCTAGCAGGTTAGGCTGCATAAGGTTCCAGAGCTGGTCAGCAGATCTGGAATTCAAACCTGTCTGATTGCTGAGGTTCTGCTTTTATCCCCTAAGCCAGACCACCATCTCTTCATTAAAAGAAAAGACATAAACAGAGCTGTAAACTTTTATGATGGTGTAGGACTGGAGAAACATGATGGAGAATCACAACAGTGGGTGGAGCTTGGGCGTCACTCATTCTGGACCTCTTATCAGCCCTGGACTCTGGAAGGACGTATGAGCAACCTCGGCTGCTCCAGTGGTCCTGGTGGGTGTGCTCTGGAGGTGGTGCAGCGGAGAGCATCCCCGGCCTTGCTGCTCCTCCCCCAGCCTGCCTCCTGAGAACCACAGGCCAGGGAGCCCCAGACGGACCCAGCTCAGAGCTGGGTCTCAGCTGTTCCGCCACCCACCCCAGCTCAGAAAGCTTCCAACTCAGATGGCTGGACCCACCCCACAGAGCGTCTTCAGGGGTGCCTGAGAATTTGCTTTTCTCATGAGTTCTCAGGTGCTCTGGAGTTTTGGAAGACTGCTGCTCCAAGGTCTTGGTAGGAACCTTGACATTGACTGTCATCTTAGGCGAGGCTTGTAGTACCAGACCATCCTAAACTTCCCCTTCTGTTGTCAGAGGACCCTTGTGGCCCTCTGTGCTGGGCAGCCTCCCTTAAGGGCAGATGGAACTGAGGTATAACTGAGAGTCTGGTTCTTTGCATATTAGCAGGTCAGAAAGGCCACGGTCTCCAATGGGCTGTAGGGCAGGCAGGTGCTCTTAATTCACAGGCTTAGATTTGCAGTCCAGCTGCTGATCCTGTGGCATGTTCCAGGAGGAGTAGCAGCAAAGATTTATTTACTTAAACAAGCTTAATAATTCTCCCAGCTGCGGTGGGGGCGGCCAGCTGGGGAGGAACCTTCCAAGAGGGAGAGATGGGCCTGAGATGCTTAGTAAGGCGCCAGTGGCTGACTCCTTGGACAAGCCCTTCAGCATCTGCATCCATCTTCCTTAAAGGATGTGCCTTAGTTTTGTAAGCCTGTGAGTTTTGGCTGAGCATTTAAGGATGTCTGCAAGTCAACAGGTATTTTAATGATGTTACTTGTGAGCCTGGCTAAAGAAGAAAAGAACAGTTCTCCATCCCTCTTTCCAGCTGGGTTTGTTTTTGTTGTTGTTGGACTTTTTTTTTTAAGAATTAATACAAGAGTTTAATAAGGTCACTGGATACAGACCGAAGTTATACAAATCAATACCCTACCAGTTATGTAACATTATAAAATATGATACATGAAAAGTACTCATTTTATTAGAAAAATGTTTCTAATAAAATATATATTATGCTTCATTAGAACACTAGCTGTGTTCATTTTAAGGACAGTCCCTTTAAAAGCTCATGTCCCTGTTTTCAAATGTGTGTGTGTTGGGGGTGGGGACACGCTGGATTGGTGATGATGAGCTCTCTTGTTACTCTGAGTGACGGGAATCAGTTTGGGGACATGGGTATTAAAAACCACAAGCTGCTTGAGTATTTTTAAGAGACCAAGAAATATCAAGGGATTCAGGGAGTTACTTTAGAAACAGTTTCTGGACATTGGATCTAGGTGAATAGTGAGTTTTCATCAAACTGCTTTTTTTTAAGGAACATATTTAGGAACAGAATCTAAAGACAGATATAAAAAAAGACTTTTCCTTTCTTTTGATTCTTTTCTGTGTATTTCATGTTTGTGTATGACTTCCCCACCCTGATGGTGCGACTTCAGTCACCTGCCTTCCTATCTGCACTCAGGTGGTTTTTCTTTAGGAGTACAGTTACCCCTGTCCATGGACCAGCCTGGCTTGTGTGTACAAGCTCTCCTTCCTTTATTCAGCCATCTCTGCTGCTTCATTTCCCTTCTTGGAGTCTCCTTCATAGGTCTGTTTCATGTGGTTCAGGAGATAAGACTCGGAAGTGACTATAAAGAAATTATCCTCTTTCAAAAAAAAAAGTAGGGGAAGGACAGCAGACCCTCTGCTGTTGTCATTGTCAGGCTGAGGGGGGCCTGCGTGGAACTGAGGCTCTGTTGAGGATCCCAGGTGAGGACTCTGGTGTTTAATTGTTGCTGCTTGAACTTGTCTGTGCCTTGCACCCCCAAGCTCAGGGCTGAGTGGGGGGAGGGGAGGGAAGGGTGCCCCGCTTTCTGGAGGAAGGAGATCCTCTTTTTCTTCACGTCTCAGATCACAGAGGGTTGTTATCATCAAGAGCAGAAAATGTTTCAGCATAGTGCATCTTCCCACAGTGCAACATAGTGCAAATTCCCACCTGTGGATTTTCCTCGCTGTTAGGTTTGAATTGAGAAATAAGTGATTCACTTTTGCAAATACAAAGTAAAAATACCTTTTCAAATGTTGATATTAAAAAAAGAAACTTGAGACTTGACCCACTACTCTTGTATATAAATTAGTGGTTCTCAGCTGGGGGTGGTTCTACCCTTCTGGACAATTGGCAGTGTCTGGGGACATTTTCCAGTTGTCCAGACTTGAGAGTGGTCCTGGTGTCCAGTGGGTCAAGGCCAGGGATACTGGCCCATCTTGGCAATGCACATTACATTCCCGACTTCAAAGGGTTAACTGCCCAACGATGTCAGTATTTCAGCAGCCTTATTTTAAGTGTGTACTGCTGTACTTGGCTTAAACCTTTCAGTTAATGGCTCACGTATTCTTTCATACAGTTGCCCTCTTGGAGATCATCCCTATCCCGTCATCCCCAGAATTTTTATAAACATGAAAAATAATGCCTATTTAGAAAGCTGAAGGCAAAAGGGGAAGGGGGCGGCAGAAGAAGAGATGGACAGATAGCATCATTGACTCAACAGACATGAATTTCAGCAAATGCTGGGAGATAATGAAGGACAGGGAAGCCTGGCGTGCTGCAGTTTATGGGGTCGCAAAGAGTCAGACACAACTTCCCAATTGAACAACAACAGAAAGCTGAAAAGTATGTATCTCTGCAGTTAAATATAAAAAGGAGAAACTTTAACTGACATATCATGGTTTATCTGTTGGTGGAAAAGTAGGGCATGCATTGTTCTTTAAATTTTCTACTTCCGTTTGGACCATAGAAATATGAAATGCTGATTTTGTAGGACGCATTAGGAAATCTAGCTGAACTGTGGTGACAACACATTCTCCTTAGAATATCCACTAAAAGGAAAGTGATGGGGTCCCTTATCAATTGCTTGTAGTAAGTAATTGATTTTCAGAGTTTGGTTTGGTGAAATACATCTATTTACTTAGGCTCAGCATCCTTACAATTGGTGATGGTCTACAGAGAAAAAATTCCTTTGTTATTACTAAAGTTTATTAGGTTCTAGGTTTAGCCTACTCTTCTTTGAGCGAGTCACATCTGTTAGCTTTTGAATGCTTTATTTCCTTTTTTGTAAGGTCTAAAATAAACCCTTCAGGGGAGAGAGAATGAAAATATCACAAATTAGACGTTATCCAGGGAAAAGGAAGGGAAAAATGATAATTTGGCTGTTAGTTTCTGAGTCTCAGGGTCTGGCTCAGGGCAGAGCTGCTTGTTAGCTGCCTGGTCTGGACTATGATATTCTGTGTACGTTTTCTTTTTTCTCTTATGAGCAGGTCCTGACTTGAGAAAGTCAGAGAAGCCTAGATATCCAGAGGGCGGCCAGTTAGAAGTTTTCTTGGCTTAATCTTGATCTGTTTTCTGTAAATCATTTCCTGTTGCCTTGCTCTTCCTTTTTGCTTGGTCGCCTCTTATCTGCTCTCTTCCTGTTCTGTTACCAGGATAAACACAGAATCAGCACTCAGGGCGTTTTTGAACTTTTCTTGGTGGAGGTGGTTAAGGTACAATGAGTCTTTTCTTTCCTTAGCCTCCCATCCTCGAGGGCACTGAGAAAGACCTCTGAGAGCGTCGTAGTAACTCTTTGGAAAGACCTCTTAGACAGTCATAGTAATAAGTCTTTGGACAAGCTTGGAAATTTGGCAGTGGTGTGCTGGCGGGCTGGGTAACACTGTGTGTTTCTAATTGTTGTGTGTCATTGTATCATTCACTTCTGACACTGGTGGAGGGAGCAAGTGTTACTTGGCCACCGTGGAGAGGGGCAGCTGAGGGGCACAGGGGACAGGGGTTGGCTGCAGGAGCCCTGCTGCCAGGTGATGCCCCAGCTCTGGAACTACAGATGCAGGACTTTTGTAGGGCTTTGCATTTACAGTATTGAAATCCCCTCCTTCCTCAAAATAAACCATTGGCCTGAATGCAGTAACGTCTTGACTTTTGATTATAAGTGTGTGCCAAGTCGCTTTAGTGGTATCTGACTCTATGGACTGTAGCCCACCAGGCTTCTCTGTCCTTGGGATTCTCCAAACAAGAATACTGGAGTGGGTTGCCATGCCCTCCTCCAGGGGATTTTCCTGACCCAGGATCAAACCTGTGTCTCCTAGGTCTCCTGCTTTGGCAGGCAGGTTCTTTACCACTAGCACCACCTGGGAAGCCCAATTATAACAGGGGCTGGATTAAAACAGCCTCATCCTGAACTTCATAAATAGCTGGTCTAAATGTGAACTTGAAAGGTCTGGCTTCCTGTGAGCAGTAGAGGTACGCATGCTCTTTTCCACCTGCTAGTAGTTTTTTTTTTTTAATTAATTTGGCTGTATCGGGTCTCAGTTGTGGGACTCAGGATCTTTCACTGTGGTGCACAGACCCTAGCTGTGGTGCTGCATGGTCTTTGGTACCCCTCGGCATGTCGGATCTTAGTTCCTCCATCAGGGATTGAACCCCTGTCCCCTCGAATACTTAACTACTGGACCATCAGGGAAGCTGCTCGCCCCCCCCCTACACACACTGCTGGCTTGTCCAAGGTGCACAGCTCATTTCTAACTCCTCTCCACCTCTGTTTTGTGTTCTGGGAAGCAGAAGCTTAATTCTGATTTGTGTGTGTGTGTGTGTGTGTGTGTGTGCGCGCGCGCGCCTCTGTATACCCTGTTTAGGAATTGCAACTGTGCAGTTCCTTTTTCAAGAAGGGTCTTCAGAGCAGCCAGCCTGCATGGTAAACTGAAGATGCTGTTCCTTTTTTGTGAATCTGGCTGGAGGACCGCGTGTGTTGAGGACAAAGCTGGCTTCTGCATCCTGCTCTGACTCACAGATCAGATTACCCCCCAGTTTGTTGTCACTAAGTTGTTGAGTGGTGGCTGGAGAGGAGCTGTGGCAGGAGCTGCCAAAACACACAGGGGGACCATACAGACCTGCTCTCAGGGAGCTTGTCAGCCCAGCCTGGGTAACTTTACCCGTTCATGATTGACTCTCATCTCAGTTAACACGTTTCCAAGATGAGTGTCATGCCTCTGTGTGGGGTTCTGTGGGAGGTGCGAGGAATACCCATGCGAAGTCCCCAGGCCAGTTAATATTCATTTCAGATACCCCAGGGAGGGACTTCCCTGGTGGTCCAGTGGTTAAGGCTCCATGCTTCCACTGCAAGGATTGTGGGTTCAATCAACGGTAGGGGAACTAAGACCTCACATGTCTCAAAGCCCAGCAGAAAAATTTAAAAAAAAAAATTTTTTTTTTAAATAAAACATCAAATATTTCAGGGGGAGTGAGACAACCCTGAGACCATAGGGTGTCTGCTGAGCAGGGATTGTTTCACTTGCCCGTGGTAAAGCTCTGTGGTTGCTGTAGCTGGTCAGCACCCTGTCCTCCACCAACCACCCCTCTCCATCCACCCTTACTAGGATAGTGCTGTCATCCAGAGTCTGCTTGAGGCCATGCTGTCGGTTTACTTAGGATAAACAGATGGTTTTGGAGTCAACTAGTCCATAATTTGCAGATTATATAAACTCTGTTTACGTGTGATTTATTTGCTGAAGACTTTTATCTAAAAAAATAGCAAAACTACTTATTGCTGCTTTTAGTGGAATGCTGGGGTCAGGAAGCCCACTGATACTTCCAGTTCCCTTTTTTAAGTTGATAATGTTGTAAATGCAGTATGCCATTACATTTTAACCTAGGAAAGATTTATTTAGTCAAATAACTCCTTTGCCTGGATTCGTAATGAATACTGTAAGTCAGCCCGGATCAGGCATTTTGCAGGCTTGTTTTTTATCCTGATAGTCTGTTCAAAGTGTTTCTTTAGTTTGTTTCTTTTGAAATGTAAACTGTATTTTACTTCCTTATAGATTTTTTTTTAAATCTTTTTCAAATGCAGTGTTTCTATTTGTCGACCTCTGCTACATCTAGTACCAGATTGTTGTGCCCTGTTGACGGTAAGGTGGTGGACCAGTTTCTGTGTGTATGTTTAGCATCTGGAAATACTTGAATCCTTAGCATTCAAAACAATTCAAGTCACAATTAGTGATTTGTCTTTTTGTTTCACACTGAACCCGTTTACAGTTCCTTTCGCTTCTGATGAGGTGGATTAGTGTAAAATAGTTTTTGTGATATACTGTAATTAATTTGTGATACACTGTAATTAATGCTTAGTGTTTAAATAAACGTAATTTGAGAATAAAGAGAATTTAATTTGCAATACAGATTTTATGTTGCAATTTTAAAAATTGATTGGAATATATTGATTCCTGGCTCTCAGAGACCTTAACAGGAGAGAATTTAATGCATGCCAAATAATTTTTCTTGGGTCTTGTTCAAGGGAGCAAGATCTTTTGTTTATCAGTTCGTGTATTTATTATTTTACACTTTGTAGTACATTTATTGTTTTATTTATAGAAGCACACACAGATATTCTCTGAAGAACAAGAGTTGTACAAAAATTCAACCATATAATTATTCTATTGTGTTAAACTAATCAGTAAGTGTGTTTACGGAGAAGGCAGTGGCACCCCACTCCAGTACTCTTGCCTGGAAAATCCCATGGACAGAGGAGCCTGGTTGACTGCAGTCCATGGGGTCTCTAAGAGTTGGACACGAATGAGTGACTTTACTTTCACTTTTCATTTTCATTCATTGGAGAAGGAAGTGGCAACCCACTCCAGTGTTCTTGCCTGGAGAATCTCAGGGTCAGGGGAGCCTGGTCGGCTGCCGTCTATGGGGTCGCACAGAATCGGACACGTCTGAAGCGACTTAGCAGCAATAGCAGCAGCAACAAGTGTGTGTATCTCCTTCTGTTGAGTACAGTTTTTTTTAACTTTTCCAAAGTACACTTTGTAATTGTTCAAAGGTATTCACATTATGCTTTGCATGTATGGATTTATATATAGTATGTATAGTTGTTTAGTTGCTCAGTTGTGTCTGACTCTTTACAACCCCATGGACTGTAGCCCGCCAGGTTCCTCTGTCCAGGGGATTTTCCAGGCAAAAATACTGGAGTGGATTGCCATTTCCTTCTCCAATAATGTGTACAGTACATATATATTTAAAAATAAACCTTTAATTTTAGAAAAGACTTAGATTTATAGAAAAATTCCAAAGAGAGTATAGAGTTTCCACAACCACCATCCCGTCCCCACTGTAAATAGCATCTTCCATTATTCTGGTACATTGGTTGTTAACCAAAGTCCATACTTTTTTGGATTTTCTTAATTTTTCCTTAATGTTCTTCTCTTGTGCCCCAGAATCCCATCGTGGAAACCACACTGCTTTTACTCGTGGTGTGTCCTGAGGCTCCCTTGGCTGTGACAGTTTCTAGATTTTGCTTGTTCTGATGGCCTTTTCAGTGTTGAGGAGGACCACCAGTCAGGTGTTTTGTGGAATGCTCCTCAGTTGGGGTCTGTCCAGTGTTTTTCTCATGATTGAACTGGGCTATGGGCTGTTGCATCTTGTCAGGGTGCATGGTATCATCGAGGCTTATCCCCACTGACCCTGAACCCCCGGCTGAGGTTGTGTCTGCCAGGCTGTCTACTGTGGGTCCTCTGAGGGGTGACCGGGTACTTCCCTGTCTATATTGAAGTCTTGGGAAGGAAGCCTGATGCCCTCGGAGGTCCGGTGGAGGGAAATGGGGTCACATTCATGAACCCTGCCCTGGACATGTCAGTCAGGACCAGAAGAGGGAAGTCCTTTGGGCCAGGTTCATCTGAAATGTTTTCTTTTTCCATGTTATTGTAATAGATATTTTGTTTTTTATTATTAGAGGAAAATTGCTTTACAATGTTGTGGTTTCTGGCATATGACAATATGAACCAGCCATAATTAAACACATATTCCCTCTTGAGCACCCTCCGTTCCCCCATCCCACTCCTCTAGGTTGCCACAGAGCACCAGGCTGAGCTCCCTGCACATGTGTAAGAGCAAGTGAGAGTGTGTGACAGAATGTCTGTGGACTTTGTCCAGTTTGGGCAAATAAAAACCAGCAGATCTTCCTGGTTTCGGCACACGCCCGATCCTTGGTGCTCTGAGACGGACTCTTGGGTCCTTTGGAGCCATCCTGTGCTCAGGCGGACCCCTGGTAGGATGGGGGCCTGAAATCATTCTTCTGAGGGAGGAAGTGCTCTGTGGTGATGGTGCTCCCGCTGAGATCTCAGCCCAGAGCAGGTGTGCTCCCTCTGAGGATTCAGCCTCTCGGGTGGCCCCTACCACCTGCCCAGTTGCCCTGGTACAGCTCCAGGTGTGCGTGCCAGTAGGTGTGGGCCTGGGAGCTGGCTTGGGGAGGGCTGATCAGGGGAATGACCTTTCTCTTGGGTACAGAACAGGTCAGGGTTAAAGGCAGCAGCCTATTTCACTTTCCTGTTTGTCCCTCCCCTGCCCCCTAGTGATGGTATGATTCTGGGTAGGGGTGGTGGAAGGCCCCTTGTGGGGACTCGACTTACCCTTCTGCCCTCCCTAGAGCTACTCTGATTAGAGAGAATCACTTACATTTATTCACATAAATATAACCTATATTGGTGCATTTTGTTCATTAAAATTGACTGCAAATAAGCATCTACAGTGACCTTTTTGGGTGTTATTTTCTTTAAGTCCATGCCTCTGTGTTAAAGTATAATTTACAATTTCCATTTTGACCTGTGGGTTTCTGAAAATTTTTTAAACCCTTTTTCTGAGTTTTTGCTTTGACCGACATTGTTTCTGTGAGTGTCGGCGTTTGTGCGCAGAAGAATCATGACCATGAGGGCTCCCACTTTGTTGGAAGCATTTAAGGAACTGGCTGGTCTTGGTTTTCTTCCTGGCAAGTCTGCTGGAAGCATCCTTCCTGTGTAAGAGCAGGGGTGCACAAGGTGATCTCTTCCGCTTGGTGGAAGAAGCCTTGCCAGATTCCGGAAGCAGGCAGCAGGTGGGTGGCAGAGCGTCGGCCCCAGGGGGCTGGTCCAGCTGCCTCCGCACCTCCTGTTACAGCAGCACAGGGGCCTCTGCTCTGATGGGTCCCTCTGCAGCCCCACCTGAGTCTGAAATCTAGGAATTTGTTGAATCTGACGGCCCCAGTTCACGACATCCTGTGACATTCTGAGTGGTTCTCCAAAGTCGTTCTTAACCCAGGGGCCCTGCCCAGAGAGGATGGACTTTAGGAAGCCTATGACCTTGGCGTGAAAAACTCACATTTCTATCTTCATTGGCTATTAGCTGAAATTGTGTTTCTTTCCATTGGGATTGTACACAGCACAACCTCAATTCACGGCCTTCAGAGAAAGAACTGGGGCTTTTCTATCACCTTGTGGTGGGTGCAGACAGGTTGGGATTCAGGCTGCTCTCATCGTCCTTTATTACACCTGCCAGACCCTCTGGGTCAGTGTATTAATAAAGGAGCACATGTTACTATAAGGGCTTCCCTAATGACTCAGTGGTAAAGAATCTGCCTGCAATGCAGGAGATGGAGGTTCAATCCTGGGTTGGGAAGATATCCTGGTCAAGGGGATGACAACCCACTCTAGTATTCTTGCCTGGAGAATCCCATGAACAGAGGACCCTGGTGGGCTACGGTCCGTGGGGTTGCAAAGAGTCAGACGCGACTAAGCCCGCACGCATGTGTTTCTATGTCTCTAGTTCTTCTTTTTAAATAATACTTCAGTAACTGTCTTTTAATACAGTTGCATAAAATGAAAACCATTTCAAAGCATCCTGAGAAGGAGGGCCTGAGCCTCTTCTCCTGATGTGGGATGGGGTGTGTGGCAGGGGGAGGGGCCAGGCTGATGGGTCTTGGGTGCTGTCTTGTCTGATGTTGGAACTGCTGGGACCTAGGCTTTGGGCCAGAGATGGTCCACACAGGCATTGTAGAATGTAATTTAATTTTACTGCCTCATGGAACTCCCTCTAGTCATGGAGTGCATATCTAGAATCTGCCTGCAATGCAGGAGATGCGGGTTCTATCTCCCCCTCAGTGCATGTCATAAAATCCCTTGCCTATAAGAAAAATCCAAAAATAATTTTAAATTCAATAAAAAGCCTAATCGTTGCTTTTGTAAATTTATTTAAATTGTTATAGTGGGAAGGTATATATCAGTTTATTATCTAAAAAAGCTAAAGTAACTAGTGTTGTGAGGTTTATGTTGATTTACTATTCTAGTGTTTGGTTTGCATTGTGGATTTGGGACTTAGAGATTTGTAGTAACTTCTGGTATCAGGAAAATGTCACTGACTTTTAAAAATTTCTTGCATGAAAGAGTTGGACTTTCTGGTTCTCAGGGGTTACAGCAAAATGGTCCTTGGAGTTTTTGACCTTGTATTTAGAAGAAATATTTTATAAAATTAGAAGTATTTTGGGAAAGGTTTGGGCTTCCCTGGTGGCTCAGACAGCAAAGAATCTGCCTGCAATGCAGGAGACCTGGGTTCAATCCTGGGTCGGGAAGATCCTCTGAAGAAGGGAATGGCTACGTCAGTATTCTTGCCTGAAGAATTCCATGGACAGAGGATTCTGTAGGCTACAGCCCATAGATTTGCAAAGAGTGGGACACGACTGTGCAATGAACACTTTAACTTTCATGTTACAAAATTAGAAATAGTTGGGGAAAAGAGTTGGAACATGGAGCTGTAAATGCCAGCTGCTGGGTGGTGTGGAGGAACCTTCCTCAAGCCTGAACAAGGCAGTGACAACCACTGATATTTACCTAACATTCCATCTGCTGCGTCTGATCTGATCTTCTCTGCGCCCCTGCGGGCTGCCTCATCCCTGTGTAAACAGGGAGTTTATCCAAGTGCAGTCCTGGCAGACTCTCTGGAGCATTTTTCTGTGTGGGTGTGTTATACGTGAACTTGTGTGTGGTGGCCCTTGGCAGTGGCTGGCTGGGTGTCTTTGCTGGACAGGTGAGTTGGGGGCAAACGTCTGCATCTCTGATGCACCCCCAGGGCTTGGTGGGCTGTGGGCTGCCAGGACCACATCCCTGAGGGCGCCATCCTGCTGTGCCTCCAGCTCCTGGCTGCCCCCCTCCCTGGGAGCTGGATGATCATGGTCAGTTGCTCTGGTCTCCCCAGGGGGATTTGTGACACTGACAGGTAACAGTCTGAAAGTGCAGGCTGAACACACACATGCTGAGTAAGACCTGGTATTCGGAGACTTATCTTTTCTGGTACTCCTCTTTTTTGTGGGATTTCTTTTATTAATCAAGGCAACATGCTAACTCTTCTTAAAAAAATTGTTTTCATTTTTTTATTTGGCTGTGCTGGGTCTTAGTTGTGGGACACGAGCTCTTTAATTGCAGTATATGGGATCTAGTTCCCTGACCAGGAATTGAACCCAGGCCCTGCATTTCTTGGGCTCCAAAATCACTCCAGATGGTGCCTGCAGCTATGAAATTAAAAAACATTTGCTCCTTGGAAGGAAAGTTATGGCAAACCTAGATGGTATATTAAAAATCAGACACATCACTTTGCTGACAAAGGTCCGTTTAGTCGTGAACGAATATACAAATGTAAAAGTTGGACCATAATAGCTAAGTGCCAAAGAATTGATGCTTTCAAACTGTGGTGCTGGAGAAGACTCTTGAGAGTCCCTTGGACTGTAAGAAGATCAAACCAGTCAACCCTAAAGGAAATCAACCCTGAATGTTCATTGGAAGGACAGAAGCTGAAGCCCCATTTCTTTGGCTACCTGATGTGAAGAGCCAACTCATTGGAAAAGACCCTGTTGCTGGGAAAGACTGAGGGTAGTAGAAGAAGGTGACAGAGGATGAGATGGTTGGATGATGGCATCATCTACACAATGGACATGAGTTTGAACAAACTTTGAGAGATAGTGAAGGACAGGGGAGTCTGGCGTGTGTCAGTCCGTGGAGTCGCAAGGAATTGGACATGATGAACAACAGCAGCAACAAGTGTTAATGATCCTATTGGCTTTATTCCCTGATTCATGTGTCAGGCAGCTTTCCATCAGTAGACAGAGGAGTCCTGGGGAGCTGGACAGAATGAAGGACTTTATGGGCAAAAGGGAGCAGAGACCAGGAGGTCAATTTGGACAGAGTGGGTTGGTTATTAAGGTCATTATTAAGGTCATTATTAATTATTAAGGTTATTAAGGTCACAGGTTGGTTATTTCCTGTGTGGAACGGACAGCAGGGGTCTGCCAGTCAGGTGACCTCACTAGTGCTGGTCACATGATCCCTGATGGACTGAGTTCAGATTCTGTTTGTGGGAGAGTGGAAACTGTATTAAGTCTCCACTTGGTGATGTGGGGCTTACACTAGGTGATTCCACTTCAGGACCATGCTCTTGTTTTTAATAGCATAGAGCAGGGGTTGGCAAACTCTGACCCTGGCGCCAAACCCACTCCCCACCTGGTCTTGTGAGTGGTCATATTAGGACCTGCCCCGGCTCGGCCATTTACACGTGGTCTGTGGTTGTCTTCCTGATTCCAGGCAGGGCTGAGTCATTGCCTTAGAAACTAACTCCCAAAGCCTGAGATATTTATCTGGTCCTTTTCCAGAAAAAGTCCACCCACCCTGTGTACCAGGAGACAGGGAGGTGAGGTGAGATTGGAGGTCTTCCTCTGTCACTTTGCTGGTAGGAGCCCAGCGCTTTTTCCTGTGATAAGAGACAGGGATGCTTGTCACTGCGGGGGGTGGTAGGGTAGGGATGTGGAGGGGTTGGGGGAGTGGGGTTGGGGTGAAACTGCCCCACAAGCCTGGGGGGTTCCAGCACATCACCTACAAACACTGAATCCATATCAGCACCTCTCCGTATGTTACCCAGAGCCTCCCATCCTGGTAGCCACTTTCTTTCTACATGTTAAGATTGGAGATGCCTACAGGATTCCAGGCTCTGAATTTTCAGAAATGAAGGCATTTAAAAATAGCGCCACACACACACACACACACACACACACACACACACTCACTCACTCACTCAGTCACTCATTCACTAGAACTGTAATATAAGCTGCAAACATGAGCTAAGTACCTGTGCTCAGTCATGTCCGACTCTTTACAATCCCATGGACTGTAGCCCACCAGGCTCCTCTGTCCATGGGATTTTCCAGGCAAGAGTACTGGAGTGGGGTGCCACTGCCTTCTCTAGGGTATCTTCCCAATTCAGGAATGGAACTCAGGTCTCTTGCATCTCCTGCATTGGAAAGTGGGATCTTTATGACTGTGCCACCTGGGAACTTTAAATTTTTAGTAATCCCATTAAGAAAGCAGAAAGATATTAATTTTTGTAATGTATTAATTTAGCTAGCACAGTATCATTTTAGCTTATAAAAATGGCTAGTGGGATTGGTGATTTTTACATTATTGTGTGTGTGTGTGTGTGTTTTTCTTTTTCAGTCTCGTCTCTGGGACCTGGTGAGACCCTAGAGCAGGACACGGCAGACTGACTGCATCTTAGCGTTAAGTGGCCATATGACCAGAGGCTAGAGAATGGATGGGTCTCATGTTTTCTGATACCAGCTGTGTGTTCTGTAATTTAGTTGAATTCTGATACCAGCCAATAGAGGTTGGTGCTATCAGTTCAGTTCACTCACTCAGTCATGTCTGACTCTACGATCCCATAAAGCATGCCAGGCTTCTCTGTCCATCACCAATTCCTGGAGCTTGCTCAAACTCATGTCTGTCATGTCGGTGATGCCATCCAACCATCTCATCCTCTGTTGCCCCCTCTCCTCCTGCCTTCAATTTTTCCCAGCATCAGGGTCTTTTCCAGTGAGTCAGTTCTTCGCATCAGGTGGCCAAAGTTGAAGCTTCAGCTTCAACATCAGTCCTTCCAATGAATAGTCAGGACTGATTTCCATTAGGATGGACTGGTTGGATCTCCTTGCAGTCCAAGGGACTCTCAAGAGTCTTCTCCAACAGTTTAAAAGCATCAATTCTTCGGCACTCAGCTTTCTTTATGGTCCAACTCTCACATCCATACATGATTACTGGAAAAACTATAGCTTTGACTGTATGGACCTTTGCTGGAAAAGTAATGTTTCTGCTCTTTAATATGCTGTCTAGGTTGGTCATAGCTTTTCTTCCAAGGAGTAAGTGTCTTTTAATTTCATGGCCGCACTCACCATTTGCAGTGATTTTGGAGCCCAAGAAAATAAAGTGTATCGCTGTTTCCATTGTTTCCCCATCTATTTGCCATGAAGTGATGGAGATGGATGCCATGATCTTAGTTTTTGAATGTTGAATTTTAAGCCAGCTTTTTCACTTTCCTCTTTCGCTTTCAGCAAGAGGCTCTTCAGTTCTTCTTTGCTCTGTGCCATAAGGGTGGTGTCATCTGCATATCTGAGTTATTGACGTTTCTCCCGGCAGCCTTGATTCCAGCTTGTGCTTCATCCAGCCCGGCATTTCACATCATGTACTCTGCATATAAGTTAAGTAAACAGGATGACAGTATACAGCCTTGATGTACTCCTTTGCCAATTTGAAACCAGTCTGTTGTTCCATGTCTGTTTTTCCATGTTCAGTTCTAACTCTTGCTTCTTGACCTGCATACAGATTTCTCAGGAGGCAGGTAAGGTGGTCTGGTATTCCCATCTCTTGAAGAATTTTCCACAGTTTGTGGTGATCCATAGTCAAAGGCCTTAAAGTAGTCAATGAAGGAGAAATAGATGTTTTTCTGGAATTTTCTTGCTTTTTCTATGATCCAGTGGATGTTGGCAATTTGATCTCTGGTTATTCTGCCTTTTCTAAATCTAGCTTGAACATCTGGAAGTTGTTGGTTCATGTTCTGTTGAAAGCTAGCTTGGAGAATTGTGAGCATTACCTTGCTAGCATGTGAGATGAGTGCAGTTGTGTGGTAGTTTGAACATGCCTTGGCATTGCTTTTCTTTGGGATTGGAATGAAAATTGACCTTTTCCAGTCCTGTGGCCTCTTTTGAGTTTTCCAAATTTGCTGGCATATTGAGTGCAGCACTTACAGTATCATCTTTTAGGATTTGAAATCATTCAACTGGAATTCCATCACCTCCACTAGCTTTGTTTGTAGTGATGCTTCCTAAGGCCTACTTGACCTCACACTCCAGGATGTATGCCTTTGGTGAGTGATTGTACCATCATGGTTGTCTGGGTCAGTAATCTTTTTTGTATAGTTCTGTGTGTTTTTGCCACCTCTTCTTAATCTCTTCTGCTTCTGTTAGGTCCATACCATTTCTGTCCTTTATTGAGCCCATCTTTGCGTGAAATGTTCCCTTGGTGTCTCTAATTTTTTAAAATAGATCTCTAGCCTTTCCCATTCTATTGTTTTCCTCTATTTCTTTGCACTGATCACTGAGGAAGGCTTTCTTATCTCGTCTTGTTATTCTTTGGAACTCTGCATTCATATGGGTATATCTTTCCTTTTCTCCTTTGCCTTTAGCTTATCTTCTTTTCTCAGCTATTTGTAAGGCCTCCTCAGACAATCATTTTGCATTTCTTTGTCTTGGGGATGGTTTTGATCTTGGCCTCTTGTACAAACCTCTGTCCATAGTTCTTCAGGCACTCTGTCTATCAGATCTAATCCCTTGAATCTATTTGTCATTTCCACTGTATAATTGTAAGGGATTTGATTTAGGTCATACCTGAATGATCTAATGTTTTCCCTACTTTCTTCAATTTATAGGTCGACCCTATAGATGAAGGGCTTAGTAGATGGCAGGGGTTGAGTCTGGACCCTGCTATGCTTCTGACCCACTAGCTATAATTTCGGGGTTCCCATGACCCTCCTCTTCAGGTTTGAGAATTTATTATAATGACACAGGGTCAGGGAGGCACTTTATTGTCAATGGTTTATTGCAAAAATACATCTCAGCAGCAGCCAGAGGGAAGAGGGGCACAGTGTTGTGGTGCTGGCTGGGGGTCAGTGATGGTGAGGCAGAGTATAGGCACCCTCTCTGGGCACACAGCCCTCCCAGCACAGCAGGGTGTTGGCCAACCCATGGGCACCTAGATCTGGTTCTGGAGTATTCATAGCCCAGTCTCCAGCCCCCTCCTCACCCTGGTGTCCCACCTTCCAATCTCAAGGTTGGTTTTTCCTGGCCAGGCCCCATGCTCAACTATGGGTGGTGGGAGAGGGCAGCCTTGGGCCACTTCATCAGCATCAGCTTGGGTGTGGCGTAGGAGCTGGTTATCAGTAACCAGAGACACCCCCATGACTGAGGACATGCCCACCTTCAGGGGGTCCGTGCTGGGACCAGGCCACGCATGCGTTTGAGCGATGTGAGGATGCCCCGCGCTGCTTCCCGTCCCTCCTCCCCGGGGCCGTGTCCCCTTGGAGAACACCCCTCCTCTGTGGAACAGCTGACATGGCTTATGTCACATTCCTCTCCACCCCTTGAACTAACCGTGCCTCTCACCCCCCCTGTTCTTGGTTCTCAGGAAGCAGACGCAAGAAAAAATATAGTAACATTTCTAGGGAAGCTCAGAGATAAGTGCAGCACAGAAATTGTGACCCTGCTTCTAATAACTTGAAGAATCATTAAACTGTGGAGGGGCTGTGGCTGCAGCTTTTCTGAGACATGGGAGGTATGGAAAAGCTGCCACGCCTTCCGCTGTGTGTGGAACCCCGGGGTCAATTAGATCTCAGTCCGGGCAGCTCCTGTCCCAGGAGCTGGGCAGTCAGGCTCCTCCCTGGGTGGGAGGACCATGTGCACAGAGGCACTGCCAGGAAAACTGGTTTAGGAGGAAAAGCAGAGGAAAGCTGGGATTTTTATTTCTCACGTAGGCTTCGGTCTGCCTTCCTTGTGTGACGTGTCTGCATTCTTAACGTTTACTTCTTAGCTCTTCCTTAAGGCTTTTAAATCCAGGGTTCGGGAAACAGTTCATGTCTTGGTCTCCCGGGAGGACCGTGTCTCAGGCCTGTGGTCTTGCCTCTCGAAGCCTCTGTTGCCTGCACTGGAATATGGGTTGTTGTGGAGATGAAAATGAGGCAAAATGAGTAAAAGCAGAAGTCCAGGAGCTGTGTGAGTTGAACACAATTGCTAAAGAAATTTCTAAGAATCAGCACTAAAAAAAATGTAATATTTTACATGTGACTTGGGTGAAATTCCTTAAGCCTAAAGGGCATGATTAAAATTTCTGTTATTGGAGCTTGAGTTAGAAGTGGACCTAGTTCTAAGCTCTAATGTTGAAGATCTTTAAAGAGTGGTATTTGTATCTGGCTTTTATTTTTCTGAGAATTACAGCTACATCAGTGATCAAATACAGTGTTTTTCCATAGCTAAGAAGTACTGAAACTGACTGTATGTGTGTGATCAAAATCACAGCTAAAATAATTTCCTTGTTGATAGAAGGCTACAGAATGTCTATTTCCAAAGAGTGTGCTCCAGAAACAAGGGCTATTGATTGGTAAAATGAGGAAGACCTGCTTTACTGTTTGAATCATCTGTCACGTCACAGAGGGCTGCCTGCCTAGGATATGGATATTGATATTTAGGAGTCTGAGTTCATTATTTTACATTCAGACATCTTACTTTTAACAGGTCAAGAAAAATATGTTTGAAGAACATATTTTTAGCCTTTTTATTTGTTCAGATATTCAAGAAAGTCATTTTGGGGAAGTAAGCTATAGTGCTCGTCACTCAATCGTGTCTGACCCTTTGCTACCCCACGGCCCAGCAGGCTCCTCTGTCCATGGGCTTCTCCAGGCAAGAATACTGGAGTGCGTTGCCATTTGCTTCTCCAGGGGATCTTCCCAACCCAGGGTTGAACCTGTGCCTCCTGCATTGCAGGCAGATTCTTTACTGTCTGAAGCACCCGATGCTTGGATGGCAACACTGACTCAATGGACTTGAATTTCAGCAAACTCTGGGAGGTAGTGAAGGACAGGGAAGCCTGGCGTGCTGCAATCCATGGGGTCGCAAAGAATCAGACATGACTTCGGGACTGAACAGCAATAGCGAAACCATAGTGTCTTAAGTAGGTTTTTAGATGGCTGATAATTTGGGTTTTCTGTGTTGACAGTCCTGCTGTTAATCTCACTGTCTCTATCCTCCTCCACAGTTTTCGTTCTGACTCTATAGGAAGAAACACAAAACTGAGTTATATTTCGGGCGGATATTTTAAGAGCTGTTTCCCATTCTTTCTCATCACATGGCTTTGGTGATTTATTTTAAATGTTATTTTCTTGTGAGGCAAGGATAAATTTCTTAAAAGCTAGTGTTTCTTAAATAGCGGCTGTCTTAGCTGGAACAGCTATTACAAAATACCACAGATTCGGGGAGGGGGATGCTTAAGCAGCGGACCTTTGTTTCTCACTCTTCTGGAAGGAGACTGGAAACCACAGTCAAGGGAACAGCAGATTTAACTCCTGGTGGGACCCACTTCCTGGTCTGTGAAAAGTGAAAGTGTTTGTTGCTAAGTTCTGTTCGACTGTTTGCAACCCAATGGACTGTAGCCCGCCAGGCTCCTCTGTCCATGGGGATTCTCCCGGCAAGAACACTGGAGTGTGTTGCCATTTCCTCCTCTAGGGGATCTTCCTGACACAGTTCAGTCAGTCGCTCAGTCGTGTCTGACTCTTTGCAACCCCATGGACTGCAGCACGCCAGGCTTCCCTGTCCATCACCCACTCCCCAAGCGTGCTCAAACTCACGTCCATCAAGTCGGTGATGTCATCCAACCATCTTACCTCTGTCGCCCCCTTCTCCTCCTGCCTTCAATTTTTCCCAACATAAGGGTTTTTTCAAATGAGTCAGTACTTTATATCAGATGGCCAAAGTATTGGAGCTTCAGCTTCAGCATCAGTCCTTCCAATGAATATTCAGGACTGATTTCCTTTAGGATTGACTGGTTGGATCTCCTTGCAGTCCAAGGAACTCTCAAGAGTCTTCTCCAACACCACAGTTCAAAAGCATCAATTCTTTGGCACTCAGCTTTCTTTATGGCCCAACTCTCACATCCATACATAACTACTGGAAAAACCATAGCTTTGACTGTATGGACCTTCACTGGCAAAGTAATATTTCTGCTTTTTAATATGCTCTCTAGGTTGGTCATAGCTTATCTTCCAAGGAGCAAGTGTCTTTTAATTTCATGGTTGCAATCACCATCTGAAGTGATTTTGGAGCCCAAAAAATAGTCTGTCACTGTTTCCATTGTTTCCCCATCTATTTGCCATGAAGCGATGGGGCTGGATGCCATGATCTTAGGTTTTTGAATGTTGAGTTTTAAGCCAGCTTTTTCACTGTCCTCTTTCACTTTCATCAAGAGACTCTTTAGTTCTTCTTTGCTTTTTGCTATTAGGGTGGTGTCATCTGCATATCTGAGGTTATTAATATTTCTCCCGGCAACCTTGATTCCAGCTTGTGCTTCATCCAGCCTGGCATTTCACATCATGTACTCTGCATATAAGTTAAATAAGCAGAGTGACAATATATAGCCTTGACGTACTCCTTTCCCAATTTGGAACCAGTCTATTGTTCCACATCCGGTTCTAAGTGCTGCTTCCTGACCTGCATACAGACCTATCGGGAGGCAGCAAGGTGGTCTGGTATTCCCATCTCTCTCAGAATTTTCCACAGTTTGTTGTCACCCACACAGTCAAGGCTTTGGCGTAGTCAATAAAGCAGAAGTAGATATTTTTCTGGAATTTTCTTGCTTTTCCTGTGATCCAGTGGATGTTGGCAATTTGAGCTCTGGTTCCTCTGCATTTTCTAAATCCAGCTTGAACATCTGGAAGTCCTTGGTTCACTCTTGAAGCCTGGCTTGGAGAATTTTGAGCATTACTTTACTAGCGTGTGAGATGAGTGCAATTGTGTGGTAGTTTGAGCATTCTTTGACATTGTTTTTCTTTGGGATTGGAATGAAAACTGACCTTTTCCAGTCCTATGGCCACTGCTGAGTTTTCCAAATATACTGGCATATTGAGTGCAGCACTTTCACAGCATCATCTTTTAGGATTTGAAATAGCTCAACTGGAATTCCATCATCTCCACCAGCTGGGATCAAACCCGCATCTCCTGCATTGCAAGCAAATACTTTACTGTCTGAGCCACCAAGGTAGTCGCTTCCTTTTTGCTGTGTCCTCCTAAGGTGGAGGGAGGGCTTTGGCCTCATCCCCTTCCTCTGAGAACATTTATCCCGTCAGGGGCCTCCCCCTCATGACCTCAGCTAGACCTGGAATCACCTCCACACGCCATCACCCTGGTGCTTAGGTCTTCAGTGTTTGCATTTTGGGGAGACACAAACATTCAGTCTTAACAGGAGCTACTGAGACTTGTTGTGACTTCATAACGCTTTCTACAAAAAGCATGGGCCTTCTTTAACAAAAGCCAGACATGGCTCAGATGGTAAAGAATCTGCCTGCAATGTGAGAGACTCAGCTTCGATCCCTGGGTCAGGAAGATCCCCTGGAGAAGGAAATGGCCACCCACTCCAGTATTCTTGTCTGGCAAATTCCATGGACAGAGGAGCCTGGCGGGGCTACAGTCCATGAGGTCACAAAGAGTCAGATACAACTGAGTGATTAACACTTTACACACTTGGTTTAACACAGTTTGCCACTGCTCCTAACGTTACTTTCTTCCATCTCAAGTGAAAGCCCTTCTGCTGTCAGAGACTCCCTTCTCCTGTGAGGCCCACCCACCCTCTCAACTCTGTGCCTCTCCTGCAGCTGTTGCCAGGGTTTCTGGCAGACTCGCTCCCTCCTGGGGCAGCTGGAGGGCCTAATTTTCCATCCCCTCCCTGCCACCGTCCAGATACCCGCTGCTGCGGAAGCATCCAGGACTTCAGCTTGAAGCCTTGGGGAGATCAAGCAGGTGCACCATCCCCTGTTTGAAGCCTCACCTGGAAGCCCTACTCACCTGCAGCAGGTGTCTGGTGGGGAGGTGTCCTGCTGGGAATGCTAATGGGGCTTATAGAGCAGTTTCTCCTCAGCCTGTTGGGGATGCTTGTCTTTTCTGGCCCCAGGTTGGAGAACCTTGAGTGAGACTGTTGATTTTAATGTTCTGAAGGCCCAGCAAACACTCTGCTTAATCCCCAGAGAGAACCTTTGGTCTGTTGACACGAACACAACTGTGTCCCACCCATCTGTCCGTGGTCGATGAGCGTGAAGCCTAGAAACAGGAAGGTGTCCTGCTCTCTCCTGTGAGTGTGGGCAGCGTCGTGGTTCTCAGTTGTATCCGTCATGCACTCAGCCATCCATCCCAGACTTTCCAGGAGGGCCTGATCTCCAGGCGTGGACCACCCACCCCAGCTCAGGGCCAGCCTCGATGCCCAGCCACCCTGAGCCTGGACGTGTTGCTGGGGGCTCCACTTGGGGCCCTCCCTGCAGAGGACACAGCAGGAGGCGGCACAGCTGTGGGGCCTCTGAGTTCTGTAGTCTGAGTCCTCCTTTCTGGAGTCAGCTTCCTGGCCTCTCCCGTGGTCACAGAGAGGTCATCTTGGGGGTGTAGCCTCCCTTCTCTGGACCTCCATTTCTGGGCCCCCTGACCCCCTGAAACAGCTTTCATTCTGCATGTCCTTCTCCAGGGATTCACTCAGTCCTTGCGTCCCCCATGTCTGGGGAACGGCCAGGACCCATCCTGCTTCACTCACTCCACCCCTCCTTGGACCGCTGCCCCTCGTCTCTGGTGCTCTGCTCATGACCCCCTGTGATGTGTGTGCAGCCTGCAGAGCAGGTGTGTGCAGCCAGGTTCAATGGAAAGATCTGTGCCCTGTCACACCTACAGCTCCCCCGCTTCCTGGTCCTATAATAGCACCCCAACCACAGCGTCTGGCTCAGCTCATACAGGTATCATGAGATGCCACACATTGGGTGCTTATAAACACGGGCGTTTACTTCTCACAGTCTTGGGGGCTGCACATCTGAGATCCCGGGGCCAGCTGGTCCACAAGGGTCTCGCCCTGTGTCCACTTGGTGGCAGGCGCCAGCAGCCCTTGGGGCCTTCTTTTAAGGCACTAAACCCCTTCATGAGGCTCCACACTCACCATCTGACTGCCTCCCAGAACCCCCCATCCCCCACCAAGTCCCATCACCTTGAGGGTAAGGAGTTCCGCACAGGAATTTGGGGGGCACGTCAGGGTTCATGAATCATATACTGTGGCTTCTGAGCGTGTGGTTATCTCTCCCTTGAAAGATTTCGTGCTTCAGTGTCCTGTTGGACACGTATGCGAGCATCTGCTCTCTGCTGAGCACTGTTCTAGGCTCTGGTGTCCTGTAAGGGGAGGAGATACTTTGCTCCCCAGGCCTGCGCCCAGCTCCTCTGAGAGTGAGTGGTGGTGTGGACTTCTCTGGGTAGTTCAATGGTCATTTGTTTAACTAGTTCAATTTGTTTAGGAAAAAGAACCCTGATTTGTATCATAAGAAAAGTACCAGAGACCCGAAATGAACTCCACGTCCAGGAACCCTAACTGACAGGTGTCTGCGTGAAGGAGGCTTCAGGTGTGGGGTCCTCCCCACAGCAGCCCTCCGTCTGCCCTGTGTGGAGATGTTCTGACCGACACTCAGTCTTTTCTGTTTGAGCAAAAATAAGGCTGACGATGAATCAGAATCTGGTGGCCTGTCTGGGTAGGATGTATTGAAAGTGAAAGTGAAGTCGCTCAGTCATGTCCCACTCTTTGCAACCCCATGGAGTGGGGCTTACCATGCTCCTCTGTCCTTGGGATTTTCCAGGCAAGATTACTGGAGTGAGTTGCTATTTCCTTCTCCAGGGGATCTTCGCAACCCAGGGATTGAACTCCGGTCTCCTGTGTTGTAGGCAGACACTTTACCCTGTGAGCCACCAGGGAATCCCTAGAATGTATTGCTGCTAAGTCGCTTCAGACGTGTCCGACTCTGTGGGACCCCATAGACGGCAGCCCACCAGGCTCCCCTGTCCCTGGGATTCTCCAGGCAAGAACACTGGAGTGGGTTGCCATTTCCTTCTCCAATGCATGAAAGTGAAAGTGAAGTCGCTCAGTCGTGTCCGACTCCTAGCGACCCCATGGACTCCAGCCTACCAGGCTCCTCTGTCCATGGGATTTTCCAGGCAAGAGTACTGGAGTGGGGTGCCATTGCCTTCTCCGAGAATGTATTGAGTGCTTGCTTAATGCTGGGTACAAGCCAAGCACTTTACTTATTTGATCCTATGTGTGTGTGTTTAGTTGCTCAGTTGAGTCAAACTCTTTGTGACCCCCATGGACAACAGCCTGCCAGGCTCCTCTGTCCATGGAATTCTCCAAGCAGGAGTACTGGAGTGGGTGGCCATTTCCTGCTCCGGGAGATCTTTCCAACCCAGGGATCGATCCCAAGTCTCCGGCATTGCAGGTGGATTCTTTATGGCTGAGCCAGCCTGGAAACCCCATGATTGATACACAGTATATCATCAGTAAAGCAACTTTTCTTTGGAATTGTGTGATTATCTAATGTAACACGGTTACAAAGTTTTATATGATGTGTAATTGAAAAAAGTACTTTATAAAATTGCTACCAGATGGAACTGTTAAGAAATTAAGTAACGTCCCATTGTCCCAATATCCTGTGGTCTGCTTTTGACTTAACTATTTTTCGTGAAAATACTAATCAGTGATGTTCAGGTGCGGGGAGCAGGGGCACACAGTTGACAAGAATTTGGTTGGTTTTTAGATTCCTAAGAGATAGTTTTGAACTACAGAGCGTGGTAAATCCCAGCAATCACTCAGCCCCAGTGGTCATCTTCTGGGGACCAATCTTGTCCCATCTTTGCTGCCTTGTGCCCCTCCCGACCATCATGTTCCTGTTACTTGTAAAGTGGACTCCAGGCACATATCATTTCTTGATACATTTTTAACCAGACTGTAATTTTTAATTTCAAATTGGTTTGTTTGAAATTAATTCTGTTTCCTCCCACTTGTTTATTCTTCTCACATGTCAGGATGGTCCCTTGATATTATGTTCTTCATTGTCTCCTTTGGGTTTTAAACATTATTTATGGGTTTACGGCTTAATTTAAATAGCTTCTTTTGTATCTCAGTCTACCTTTCATCTGAAGAATAATCAGTTAATTATACCCTGTTGAAAATTAGTTCTTTTCCCTCTGTGACCCCCATGCCTCGTTGGCCTAACCAGAGCACCGCCCCCTCCCCATGTATGAGCTTCATGGGCTGCACTGATTCCCTGGGACTCTTTAATGTGAATGTTTTTTCTTTGTACGCTTGTCATGCTCATAATCTCCTCATCTGTGAATGAGGTGGGCTCGCTGGTTGTCAGAATTCGCATTTGGTTTTGTGGTTACAACAACAAAAACCAGTATGAGGCATGATTCCCCCCCACCATCCCACGTTGCTTAGGGAGTTGATGACACCCACCCAGGACGTGGTTTGAGGAGAGTGGAGTTTGAGGGCCCGTGGTATTTTGCTTTGGCCTATTTGGCACAGCACTGTGGGTGTCCCTGACCCCGGGCAAGGTGGGTGTGGGGGAGGAGGCCACATGTGGCCCACCTCCCCTGGGAGCCCAGGGTCTGCACTGGTGTCTAGTGTGACCCGTAGCTCTCACTTCCCCTTCCTGTCCTGGGTGGGAGTGGGAGACGCCCTGCTTCTGTTCCAGCTATAACGGCCACACCTCCTGGATTTTCTGTAACAAACTCCCTTCCTACTGTTTCCCCTTCTTTCTGTAAGCATTCCAAATATCTTGCAATTTCAACGTCCTCTGGAAGCAGCCAAAGAAATTTTGGGGGCGGGTCAGGATCGTTTGTCACTTCACTGGGCATTTGGCTGGTGGGCCATTCCTATGGCCGGGGCAGGGCCAGCCAGCTGTGGTCGCCGGCTGCTTCCTGTGCCTCCCCTCCCCTCCCCACCCACAGAGCATGTGAGTGTCCTTGCCGTCCTCTGGCCCAAAGAGGAAACTTTGATACTTGGAACTTGACTAGGGAAGGGAACTTGCGAATTTTCTCCATGTTTGGCCACTGAGTGACTGATGCAGTTTGCCTGCCTACCTTTCACGGCCCCTCTGCTTCACAAGCTGGTTATGGTACCCCTGTCCTGCAGGGTGACATCAGCTTTTCCCAGTTTCCAGAGATCTTAGCCATCAAATCACAGGTGACAGGTGCAGAGTGACACACCTTCCTGGCCTCTTTCTGTTTCAAGTCCACTGGGAGTCACCACTGCTGTCTCCCTTTCCCAGGTGATCTCTGCTCTACCCAGGCCATGGGGTTCTTCCTTGGGGGTTCTCTTAGGAAACGAGAATCTCTTGGGTATTTTGGACAGGGAATGTGTATGAAATGTGTAAAGGATCGCAGCAGCCATGGGGTAGGAAGAGTCACCCAGAGATGGAAACCAGAAGCTGCTGCTGTCCCTGGTCTGGGAGCAAGTCCAGGACCCCTGCCCTGGGTCACCAAGCAGGAAGCAGAGCTGTGGGCCACTCGGCCCCCATGCCCCCAGCCCTGGAAGCAGCTGGAGCCTCCCTAAGTGGCGGCGGGGGTGGGGACAGCAAACGTGCCCTTCCTCTGGCTGTGTTGCACCAGGACTGCTGTCCTGCAGAACTAACCAGAATTCGTCTGGCAGGGACCTGGGGAACACAGCTTTCTGGTTTTCTTTTCTGGCAGCACAGAGTGTGGCCAATGCCTGCATCCTGACACCAGCAGGCCACGCGTGGCTGGGGGGACACTTGAGGTGCTAGCGGAGCTAGTGAGCCACCTGCCTGCGGTGGGCGAGGGTGGTAGCTGCCGTGTGTCTCCCCTATGGGGTCAGCAGAGATGGTGGAGGGTCCACTCATCTGCAGACCCTGCTCACCAGCTGGTGTGGAGTCGTGAGCCAAAGCAGGGCTGTCACAGTCGGCCTGGGCTGACAGGTGACTGCACGCTGCTCCAGTGTGGCTGGGCTTGGGGAGCAGGTCGTGGGCGCCAGTGTGCATGTTTCTCATTCGGGTGCCAAGTGTGAGGACTCGGGGCCCTGTGGTTTCCCTGGCATGTCACATGATGGGTAGAGGGACAAGCTTGTCTTTGAAGCTCTGGTGCAGACAGTTCACCAGCGACAGACAGGAAACAGCTTCAGGTGCCCAGAGGATGCTGAGTCCCCAGGGGAAGGGGTTGGGGTGAGGGGTCATGAGGGTCAAACCAGGGCAGGGGGCTTTGCTCTTCCATCTACCTCTGGGTCCCATGTGACCTGAGGAGCTGGCTCGTTTCAGGCCAGACTGTGAGGCTCACAGCTTGTGGGCACCTGTACCTCTGTCTTCCCCAGCAAGCTCAGGGAGATGACAGCCGCCTTCTCCAGCTCCCTGAGCAAGACAGGAAGTTGTCAGGGGGCAGGTGTCTTGTGAAGGGATGTTGGCAGGGGACCCGGTGCAGGGCAGGGCTTATAAGGGCGAAGTAAGCCCCTGCCTCAGTCCCCCTTCCAGTATGCATGGTGGGAAGTGGCCTCCGCTGGCCACGGTGGGTGTGTGTCTGGCATTGACCCTGCTCTGAAGCCTGCCTCTCAGGCAGGGCAGTCAGTAGACCATCCCCCTCAGGGTGGAGAGTGCAGTCTGACCGGATGGTTGCCCAGGTCATAACCATGTGCAGGGGACGGGGGAAGAGCAGCACAGGGCAGGGGGCAGCGTGGGCTCGGGCAGCCTCCTGGTGGTGTCTCCAAGCTTGGCTAGAGTCCTTGTACCCTACTGCTGGATGGGAGGGAAGGAAGGATGCCCTTGTAACTGGTTGTGCACATAAACTGGGATAAAGATTATTTTTAAAAGAGCTTTACGAATATGCTCTAAGAATATAGTCTTCTAAATGTGGAAGTCTGGTTTTAGAATATTTGAATTGAGCAACTTTTGGGAATAATTTTATTAGGAACAGTTAGTGTTTATAAGAATACCTCCTGAAGAGACAAAAATGCCAGCATTCAGGACTTTTTCATCTTTGCTAGTGTTAAGTTGCTTGAGTCATGTCCAACTTTTTGTGGCCCCATGGACCATAGCCTGCCAGGCTCCTCTGTCCAAGGGATTCTCCAGGCAAGAATAAGAGAGTAGGTTGCCATTTCCTTCCCCATGGGATTTTCTCAACCCAGGGACTGAACCCTCCTTTCCTGCATTGGCAGCTGGATTCTTTACTGCTGAGCCACCAGAGGAGCCTGCTTTAGGATAGTTCTCTTCTAATCACTGTATCGTCCTTTGTCAGAGTGTGGCAGCATCTCCTCTACCCCCTGCCAGGGGAGGATGCAGCGTCACAGCCCAACTGGGCATCCTGGACAGAGTTCCGTCTCAGAGTCCAGACAACTGTGGAGGACATGCTGTGAGCTCTCACCCAGCTCGCAATGGAGGAGGCGGGGGTGGGGTGGGGGCGGGAGAGGGCAGGAGGGGAATCTAATCCCCACCCCAGGGGAGGAGGGATGCAGGAGGAAGAAGGCGGAGGACTCTGATTTATCTTACTAACCAGGTTTGATGGGCTTCCCTGCTGGCTCAGCAGTAGAGAACCCACCTGCCAATGCAGCAGACTTGGGTTCAATCCTTGGATTGAAAATGTCCCCTGGAGAAGGAAATGGCCACCATTCTAGTATTCTCGCCTGGGAAATCCCATGGACAGAGGAGCCTGGAGGGCTGTATGTAGTACATGGGGTCACAGAGTCAGACACGACTTGAGTGAGCATGAGCATGAACCAACTTTGGCTCCAAATCTATTGATGAGTCCATGAAGTAAAACACACACTCACACACACACACATCCTGGGCAGAATGTTGATTTTGGGGAGCTCGTATGTCTGTATGATGGGGTTAATTTTCTTTGCTGTAGAAAATGAGGAACTGATGTGAGAAAAACAGCACATGAGAACTACCGTCCAGGGGACCGTGTGTGATCAGACCTCCCTTGCCGCCTCATATCACACGTGTACCCACACACTTGGTGCTTGAGAAGTCTCTGGGCTTTGTGTGTTTGCTATCCTGAAATGATTTAATTCAGTTCTACTCTGACTTTCATAAGTGACTCCTCCTTCTGTTTATTTACTTTTGCCTTTCCTATATGACATGACGTTATTTTAACCAAGCATGTTTTGAATGCACGAGAAACGAGGCGTACTTTTTTTTTGAGGTATATGTTTTTTAATAGGAAAAATGTTCTGATTGCATGATTAATCAAGAAGAATGAGTTTTACTGTAGTAGACTATTTGATAAGTTTCAGAAGTGAAATTTTCAGTATTTAAACCATTGCTTCTCAACCTCTAGGATAAGTTGGGGCCTGATGTCATAAACATGTAGATATCCATCACCGTGGTTTTGTACTTTGGCTTCATATGTGTGAATTTGTGTAAAGGATGGTGCGCGCACACACACATGCATGCACACATACCCTTATTTTCATTTGGTCTCTGGCTTTAAATTCCTATGTCCATCCACATATCCTGCTTCTCCCGTGCCCCTCAACCTATCCAGATGGGATGGATAAGATGACCATGTTTCTGTCTACATGGGGACCCCTTTGAGAGTGGAAGGTGCTGAGCCTGCAGCTGCAGAGCAGAGGTGGCTGAGGTCACCAGAGTCTTGAGCAGCCGGGCGCTCCCTTCCCGTCGTCCACGCAGGGCCTCTGTCTCTTGCCAGCTGTGTGTTCGTGTCTTCCTGCTCCAGACCTTTCTCCCTCTCATCCGCCTCTTCACTGGGGTCGACCTTCTGATACATAGACTTACTTCACTGGTCCCCAAGTCAAGGGGCTCCTTACACATCTGATTCTGCCTCATCATCCACTGGGTAGCCCCTGTATGGTGGGGTTCCACAGTGGTCATTCCCAGCCAGGAAGCATCTGCCCACCCCGACCTCTGCAGGTGCAGTTCCCGACGCCTTGCCCACCTCCACTGCCGCCTTGTGGGCCTAGAATGGCATCTCCCCTTCGAAGGCTCTGCATGACCCCCGGGCTTTCCTTCTCCGGTTAATACACGTCGTCTCCTAATTCCCCCACTCCGTCTCCTGGGAAGTGGGCACCAGTGTGCTGAGAGCCTGGTCCCCTGACCTGGATCCTGGCCCTCCTCTTGGCACTGACTTTGGGCTGGTAAGGCTCTTAGTGCCTCAGTTTTCTCACCTGAGAAAGGGGGACGATAGTAGTAGTTAGTTCCTGGGATAGTTGTGAGGTTTGTACAGAGCAGGGCCTCAGAGAGCCTGCTGCTCGGCAGGCAGTAACCCTGCAGTCGGTGCTGTCCGTGGCCAGCGGTGGCCGTGCCCTTTCTGCAGCGCTCGTCCTACATATGTGTTCCTCCAGCTGCTGTCTGTGTGAGTGTAGGGGCTCTGGGAGCATCATCAGGCTCGAAGGCTTTGCCGAGTCACTTTGTGAGTGTGCATGTTTTATATATAGTTTCATCACTCAGTCGTGTCTGTTTTGAGACCCCATGGACTGTAGCGCACCAGGCTCCTCTGTCCATGGGATTTCCCAGGCAAGAATACTGGAACGGGTTGCCATTTCCTCCTCCAGGGGATCTTTTCGGCTCAGGATTCAAACCCTTATCTCCTTCATTGCCAGGCGGGTTCTTTACCACTGTGCCACCTGGGAAGCCCCATATATATATACGTACATGTATATTATTCCCGGCTTGTTTCTTACTGCAAATAGCTTGAGTTGCAATTCCACATGTGCAGCTATGGATGTGAGCATATCTGAGTGACCTGAAGACTTGAGGCCACCTGATCCCTTGAGTGGAGGGAGGGTTTCTGACGAGACAGAGAGCTGCTTTCCCAGGTTGGACGTCTGTCCCCTTCTCCTTGTGTCCTATGTCCTGGAAGCTGGGGGCAGGAGTGGGAGGGGCAGGGAAGGATGACCACATGCCAGCCAGTGGCACGACTGGCTTGTAAGGAAGAGCCTCATCCGATATAGAGAGTGAGCTGTGAGCTGGGGATGGGCTGCTGTGGGGGTCCCACTTGATGGTCTCTTCCTCTGCCTCCCTCATCAACATTTCTTACAAATTTAATTTAAAAAATTGGAATATAGTTGGTTTACAGTGTTGGGTGGTTTCAGGTGTACAGCACAGGGATCCGGTGATGCATCACTGGTTTGGGATAGTTTGAGTGGGAAGGTTGCCTTCCCGCACTGGTCGTGGGCAGGCAGGCTGCACGCACCTGGGGGCTTCTGCTGGGCCCTCCTGCTCGGCTCCCCAGCCACAGCCAGGAGGGGCCAGTTTCTCTGCCACCCGGGTTCCTGGTGCCACGTCTCCCGCTCAGATGATGGTTGGAAAGAAGGCTTCTTGAGGACTCAGGAAGAAAAAAGCAGTCTTTTCCTAACTATTGAACTTAATGCAACTCCTACTCACAATCTTCCTAGGCAGTGCCTGCTGCATGTAACATCCCATGTTCCTGACTGCCCACTCCTGACTTTATTAGTAGGTAGTGTCTGCTTCCCATACTTCTCTTTCTTTTTACTTCCTTAGAATAGTTTCATTTTCATGGCCAATTTAGCTCAACTCATATGATGTCTAATGTTAAAACCTGGTAACTTCTTAGTGTTGCAGGATCCTGCCCATTGAAATTGTCTGGCTGCAGCTGTCCTGTCTGTGGAGAAGCCAGGGCTCGGGGTTGGTGGGGGTGGGGGTGGGGTGTACAAGTCATGCCTCTTTTCAGCACTAGTGGCCACAGAGCAGGCGTCCCCAGAGCTGACCTCAGGTCATCTGGGCTAACCCAGCATCCCTGACATTCCTGATTAGAAGGCTGTTTTCCATGGGAGATGGGGCAGTAATGCTGACTGCTGTGCTGCATTCATGGGTAGGGTATAAGCTGCCCCTTTATTTCAAGACATAACAAGCCCCACTTGCAACTGATCCATGAGCACAGGCAGCGAGCTGCTCCAGGGCAGGCCCTGTGGTGGGTGCCTCTGATCCATGGAAGGGAAGCTGCCTTCCTGAGTCTTGTTGGCCAGTGAGGGTCAGTGGAAGGCAGAACCCTGAGGTGGTTGTCACCCTTCTGGGATCTTCCCTGACGCACCCTAGGAAGGATAAGCCTGGATCTCGGTGGCTGCTGAACTTGGACCCAAAAGACAACAACAAGTCTTCACATTGGGCTCTCTTAGTTCTTCAAATTTTTTATAATTTTTATTTATTTATTTTGGTTGCACTGGCTTTTCGTTGCTGGGCACTGGCTTTCTCTAGTCACGATGAGTAGGGACTGTTCTCTAGCTGTGATGTGCAGGCTTCTCATTGTGGTGGCTTTTCTTGTTGGGGGAGCACAGGCTCAGCAGTTGTGCGTGGGCTTAGTCGCTCCACGGCATGTGGGATGTTCCCAGACCAGAGATTAACCCGTGTCTCCTGCACTGGCATGTGGATTTTAATCCACTGCACCACCAGGGATGTCCTGGGCTCTCTTTCAACTGTGTTCTTTGAGAAAGAACAAGCAGGGTGGCGAGAATGTGTCGAGTGCTGTTTAGAAGCCTCCAGGGTTCTCTGTCAGCTGCCTGAGCCTGGCTGGCCCCCAGTTCCTGCTCTCCCCGCCCCCTCCCCGGGGAGCCTGTGCTTTGTCATTCACTGGAGAAGGCTTCCCTAAGTCCCTTCTTGCAAGTGGGTTTGTTGTGAACGAACAAGGGTGTCCCAAGTCCAGGGGCATGGATGGCATGGCATACAGCATCACCAGCTCCTGGTCAGCCCCTGCTCCAGGGAGGCTGTGCTCAAAAATGCCAGTGGTCACTGCAGGGATCAACTGTGCGGGGATTCAGATCCTCTCTAAACTGAGAGCCTGAGTTTGTGTTTTATGAGAACATCTTGTTACTGTTTAAGGAGGAGGCACGTGCGGATACGTTTCTGTCTGCCAAGGATGGAGGCAGTAGGAGATGGTAAAATAAGATCCGCATCATCCTGGGATGTCTGCCTCCCCACGGGCATCTCTTCTCCCACAGGTGGGTGGAGATGGCTCAGACAGGAAGGGGAAGAACACAGCGTCCCCTGTGATGCTGTTGGCTGATGGTAGTTCAGGACCGCTGGGGCATGGGGTTTGCCTGAACCCTGATCACTTCTGAAGGGTGCTTGATAATCCGTGAAGTGCTTTGTTTTCTGTCTGCTGGGTGTATAAGAAGATGCAGGTTAGCTGCAGGCAGAGGTGGCGCGGGCGCGCGAGGAACTGGCCCGAGGCGCGCACGTGCATGAGCGCGCGCGCACCCCGCCTCCAGCCCCGGAGCGGCTTGCAGCCGGCTCCGAGAAAAAAAAAAAAAGATGATGATGCAGGTTAGTAACTGCTGGTCCTGGCAACATTACTGTTTGGTCAGTGTTGATATCTGGTTTTTCATGCGTACCCCCTGGAGGTGCTTTTCTGGACTCATTCCTATTAAAGCTTTTATTTTGTGGGAGTGAATGATCAAACACTTCTTCTGGTGTTGCCTCAGAGCATTATAAATTCCAAAGAGCTTTTTTTTGTGGTCACTGAGTTGAGTGGTTATTGCAGTTTCTTTCTTTCCTTGGATAAATTTGAGATCGTTGTCTGGTCCCAGGTGTTTTTAATTTCTTTGATCCATCTCTAAAAGAGAATGCTTCGTGTTTTATGTATGGCTTTACAGCTTTTTTTTTTACACTATTTATTTATTTGGCTGCTTCCAGTCTTAGTTCTGTCACTTGGGATATTTCCTTGCAGCACAGACTTAATTGCTCCAAGGCATGTGGGATCTTAGTTTCCCAACCAGGGATCAAACCCATGTCACCTGCATTGTAAGGCAGACTCTTAAACCACTGGACCGCCAGGAAAGTCCCTTACAGCCATTCAGAGCCCTCAAATTATTAAACTTGAAGAGAAAATCATTTGGTTCTTTATGGAATTTGGCTCCTCGGTGCCACTTAGTTGTCACTGGACTGTGGGGTGTCAGCCATCGAGCCTGGAATTCCATGATTTATTTATTTAAAATAAAATTTATTAAAATTTGTTTTATTTAAAGTAAATATATAAATCTGAGCCACCAGGGAAGTCCATAAAAAACTCCAGCTGAGCTATTTCAAATCCTAAAAGATGATGCCGTGAAAGTGCTATACTCAGTAGGCCAGGAAATTTGGAAAATTCAACAGTGGCCACAGGACTGGAAAAGGTCAGTTTTCATTCCAATCCCAAAGAAAGGCAATGCCAAAGAATGTTCAAACTACCACACAACTGTACTCATCTCACACGCTAGCAAAGTAATGCTCAAATATTCTCCAAGCCAGGCTTCAACAGTATGTGAACCATGAACTTCCAGATGTTCAAGCTGGACTTAGAAAAGCTGGAGGAACCAGAGATCAAGTTGCCAACATCCACTGGATCATAGAAAAAGCAAGAGAGTTGCAAAAAAACATCTGCCTCATTGACTGTGCTAAAGCCTTTGACTGTATGGATCACAACAAACTGGAAAATTCTGAAAGAGATGGGAATACCAGACCACCTGACCTGTCTCCTGAGAAATCTGTGTACAGGTCAAAAAGTAACAGTTAGAACTGAACATGGACAAACAGACGGGTTCCAAATTGGGAAAGGAGTACGTCAAGGCTATATATTGTCACCCTGCTTATTTAACTTTAATGCAGAGTACATCATGAGAAATGCTGGGCTAGAAGAAGCACAAACTGGAATCAAGATTGCCAGGAGAAATATCAATCACCTCAGATATGCAGATGACACCACCCTAATAGCAGAAAGAGAAGAACTAAAGAGCCTCTTGCTGAAAGCGAAAGAGGAGAGTGAAAAAGCTGGCTTAAAACTTGCATTCAGAAAACTAAGATCATGGCAATCCGGTCACATCACTTCATGGCAAATGGATGGGGGAATAATGGAAACAGTGAGAAACTTTATTTTCTTGGGCTCCAATATCACTGCAGATGGTGACTGCAGCCATGAAATTAAAAGACACTTGCTCCTTGGAAGAAAAGCTGTGACCAACCTAGACAGCATATTGAAAAGCAGAGACATTACTTTGCTGACAAAGGTCCGTCTAGTCAAAACTATGATTTTTCCAGTAGTCATGTATAGATGTGAGAGTTGGACCATAAAGAAAGCTGAGTGCCAAAGAATTGATGCTTTTGAACTGTGGTGTTGGAGAAGACTCTTGAGAATCCCTTGGACTGCAAGGAGATCCAACCAGTCCATCCTAAAGGAAATCAGTCCTGAATATTCATTGGAAGGACTGAAGCTGAAGCTCCAATACTTTGGCCACCTGATATGAAGTACTGACTTATTAGAAAAGACCCTGATGTTGGGAAAGATTGAAGGCAGGAGAAGGGGGCGACAGAGGATGAGATAGTTGGATGGCATCACTGACTCAATGGACATGAGTTTGAGTAAGCTCCAGGAGTTGGTGATGGACAGGGAAGCCTGGCATGCTGCAGTCCATGGGGTTGCGAAGAGTTGGACATGACTAAGTGACTGAACTGAACTGAAGGGGTTTTTTTTTTTTTTTTTAAATGTGGACCATTTTTAAAGTCTTTTTGAATTTGTTACAGTATTGTTTCTGTTTTATGTTTTTTGTCCACGAGGCATGTGGGATTTAGCTCCCCAACCAGGGATCAAGCCCATATGCCCTACATTGGAAGGCGGAGTCTTAACCACTGGACTACCAGGGAAGTCCCAAAGCTGGAGCCTTTCAGAAGGATGGCCGCAGTCTGGTCTTGGAGGTATCCCTGAGTTCCCAGGCACTAAGTGTATGATTTTCCTGGGACCTTGGAAACAAAGTACCACACAGTAGGTGTCTGAAGACAAGGGAAACTGTGCTAGCACTCCCTCTGTGACCTGTCGGGCCGTCGATCCCTCCTGGCCCCTTCCAGCTTCTGTTTCCCAGATGGTGGGCTTCCCTGATGAGAAGTTTTTTTCTCCTGAGATGTTCTGGGAGAAAGCAGTCATGGTGTGGTCATGGGGAGAGACATAGGGCGTGTAATTTCTACTATCCCAAAAGATGGAAGGGACTCAAGTCAAAAGGCAGCTGGGGGAGAGCTGGGCTTTAGTTTTGCTCATGCTCTGCACAGACCCAAGTGGCTTTTCCTGCCCAGCCCAGGGGAGAGGTCAGACTGGCCACAGCACTGGTGATGTGGAAGCCACCGGGGCTTCTCTGACTGCGGGCCACTCCTGCTCCTCTCTGGACATGAGGTTCCCGGGGGTTCCTCCTGCTCAGGTAAGTTTAGTGAAAGTTCATTAAACCTTGCAAAGCACCTGCACCTGCCTGCTGCCCTGTGCATGCTGTCTCCCTGGATTAACTTTTCTCCTTAACAGGAATAAAACTACCCTTAAAAGGATGCAACTACTGTTGCTAGTCCTCATCTCTTGTCGAGTAAGAGCAGGAGCATACTGTTTCACATTTCTATGTATTTAAATAGCTGCAGCATGTATCCCAGTTTGTGTAGCTTGTGTCAGACTCTTCTGTTGACCAATGCAGAGCCTACCAACCTCCCCCAAGTGTGTTCTTCTAGGACTTTCTTCTTTTTGTTGTCTTTCAATGTTCTTTTTTTAAAGATATTTTTTGATGTGGGTCATTTTTTCAGTCTTTACTGAATTTGTTACGATATTAATTCTGTTTTATTTTGGGGTTTTTTTTTGGGCCCCGAGGCATGTGGGAACTTAGCTTCCCAACCAGGGATCGAACCCAAACCCCGCAAAGGAAGGCAAAGTCTTAACCACTGGACCACCAGGGAAGTCTGTCTTTCGATATTCTTTTCCCATAAAATGCATACTTTCCCCCCACTAGTTTCCCATTTCCTCCTCTTTGTTCTAAAGTAGCTTACATCAGTCATAAACCATTGCCATTCAGTGCTCTGTGCTTTGAGACAAAAACCATCTGTACTAATTCTGTGTGTGTTTGATGGAGGAGGAGGAGCGGGGGAGCCCGTGGATCTCTTGGTTACTGGTTTGCGTTCTTTAAAGTGTGTTCAAGTTGCATTTCATCATTTCAGAATTTTCAGTGGATAGAGACAAATTCCTACTTAGTATATGATGAATGTGAACTATTTAATGCATGTTCTCTGACCATCTGCCCCTCCTCCAGGCCTTTAGGCTCCTGTGCTTGGGCTGGTCCAAGAATTGAAATTGTCCCCCTTCATCAGCTGATTGACCGGGCCCCCCCAGCCCCCCAACCCTGTATGGGGTGATGACCAAGCCAAGGGTGCACTTGATCCCAAGTGTTCAGTAACTTCTTTCATTAAAAAAAAATTGACCTATTAATATTTCTTTCGATTCAGATAAGAGAGTTCTTTTCCACTGAAGAAGTTTCCCAGGGTCAGGCTGATGAAGATGATTCTCCTGCCAGAATTTGTTAATACCATCCTATTAATATGGCCAGTAGAAGGGTCTGAGAGACAATGAGTAAAGCATTATTGCCCATCAGTCTCTTAGGAGGATCAGGCTCTGAGGTTCTTAAATTTGTCCCAATTTAACCAGAGAGCTTTTTAAGACAGAAAGCCACTCTTCAACCCCCACCCCACTTGGTTTCTGTCTCAGGAGTCCAGAGTGGCCTCAGTTATTTGCATTTCTAAGAAGCTTCCAGGTGATGCTGCTGCTGCTGCTGCTACTGGTCAGGGCATGGGTGGAGCCCCTAGATGAGGAGGAAGAGCCAACTTTGCACAGGTGGCTGTCGGCTCTGACTTCTCCCTGCTCTGATGGGGGGAGTGTCTGCTCGGAGTCTAAATCATAACATCCTCTGGCGTCCCTTAAATGCACAGAAACAGAACTGGCTGGCCTTCAGACACCTTGGCATTTATTGCTTTTGCTGCGTGAAGGGTTATCTCCTGTTGGTGCGGTGGGAGGAGTTAAGAGTTGATTTGTGAGCTAAATACATGGCACCCAGTTCTCCTTCCTTGGAGCCCACAGGAGGGCCTGCATGGATTGATAAAAGTAGCCATTAGGAAACTGCTCTGTCATGAAAACTGGTTGATCCTATGACAGTGACAGGCTCTTGTCTCCTCACTTCCTGCAGCTTGTATAATCGCTTACCTCCTATTTTTAGTGGCACTGCTGACTCAAAATGGGAACTGATGCCAGGCTCTGCTTCTCAGTGCCCTGTCTGCAGGGGGCTGGGCTCTTAGGCGGGTGAGGCCGGGGGCTGGCCTGCTGGAAAGTGGATCCCTGGGCAGGGGGCCTGGGAGCCCCACCACTTCCGCTGACCCCTTATTGCTCCCGCCAACCCAGGCCACCACCCAGAGGAGCCCTCTGGGGCCCCTGTTTCAGGGCAAGGCTGCATGGAGTGTCTCACCATTGATGGGGGTCTTGCTGCCCTCCAGCCTGTCTTCACTCTTAGGGGACAGCTCAGCACCACGTGGGCTGGAGGCACCTTTGGCCTCTGTTCTGGGTGCAGCTGATGGAGGTAGAGCCAGGTGGAGTTTGTCTTCAGTTGCTTGGCCCCTTTCTGTAAGTCCAGGTGGCTTGTGCTGCCAGCTGGTATGTAGTCAGGGCATGGTTGGAGGATTGGCCCTTCAGCTTTGGCCTCTTGAGTCGTGCCCCAGGAGGGGTCTAGCCAGCTAGCCCGTGCCCATGTATCCACAGGGATTCACAAAGAATCAGCTAGAACCCAACAGTCCTGCTTTTGCATCAATACAGATATGAACCTGAGGATGGTTCTCTTGTCACTGGAGCTTGGCAGGAGGTGAAGGACTCTGCCTTGGTGCTGCCCCTCTAGCTCAGGACACCCTGGGGCTCTGGAAATATACTGGACCAAAGTGACCATAACTGGAAGGTGCTTGATACCGTGTGAGCCACCCTGAAAACCTGTGGCCTGGGGCTTACCTGTCCTGCACCTACCTTTTCTCCTCAGTTAAAAGAAAGGCTTAGAGCAGAAGAGTTTTCATCCTTTCCTTTAGGATTTAAATCTAGTAATTTGTAAGAGTGATGGCTCAGTGGTAAAGAATTCACCTGTCAATACGGGACATGCAAGAGACACTGATTCCATCCCTGAGTCAGGAAGATCCCCGGCGGAAGAAATGGCAACCTACTCCAGTATTCTTGCCTGGGAAATCCCATGAACAGAGGAGCCTGGTGGGCTATAGTCCATGGGATCACAAAGAGTCAGACACGACTGAGTGACTGAGCACACACACACATGCACAATTTGTAAGAGAACATTGACTTCATCTGGAGGAGCCTGGGGAAGTAATGTCAGTTACAGCCACACTGTAAGGAATTGGCCATTTTTCCTCTCCTCCCTGTAACCTCGTCTGCCTTCGCACCCTGGACTAGTAGCAAGCTATGTGGACTTCAGGATGCCTGTCCTGAGGGACTGGCAGGGGTTGAGGGTGTGTGGGGTGTGGGCTTAAAGAATGCACTTTATCCTTCTCATGTCCTTACCAGCGAGCGTTTCCAGTAGTGGGATCTTGAGTCCCTGGGATGTCCTTACACTTTACTTGTACAATCGTGTGTATTGTTTAGCGTATGTTTATATCGCTTTGTTTTATAAGGTGAACGTCTCCAGAGTAAGGAGCATGTGTGATTGGTTCACTTAATGTCTGAGCTGATCACAGTGACCTCTGTAAGGAAGGGCTTCATGTAGGTTTTCATCTTATAATTTTATGATTCAGAGAAATCAGTGCCTGGTATCCTTCCTGCAGCCTGTGACTGGGAGGAGCATGCAGAGTCTGATTGGTGTGAACGTGACACAGCTGCTGTTAGTCACTGTTTTCATAGGACACTAAATGCTTAAAAAATTTTTTTTTAATTGGAGGGTAATTGCTTTACAGTGTTGTGTTGGTTTCTGCCATACATCAACATGAATCAGCCATAGGTGCATGTATGTTCCCTCCTTCTGGAGCCCCCCTCCCACTTCTATCCCATCCCACCCCTCTGGGTTGTCACAGAACACCAGGTTGAATTCCCTGTGTCACATAGCCAATTACCACTGGCTATGTAATTTACATACGGTAGTGTATACGTTTCGTGCGACTCCCTCAATTCGTCCCACCCTCGCCTTCCCCTGGGTTTCCTTGGTGGCTCAGTCGTAAAGGATCTGTCTGCAACGCAGGAGACGGGGCTTTGATCCCTGGGTTGGGAAGATCCCTTGGAGAAGGGAATGGTAACCCACTCCAGTATTCTTGCCTGGAGAATTCATAGACAGAATCCATAGACAGAAGAGCCTGGCAGGCTACAGTCCCATGGGGTCGCAAAGAGTCGGACACAACTGAGCGACTAACACACACACACTCCTTGCCTTACTGTGTCTACATGTCTTTGTCTCTATTGCTGCTCTGCAGATGGGTTCATCTGTACCTTCTTTCTAAATTCCACATACATGTATTAATATATGATATTTGTTTTTCTCTTTTTGACTTACTTCACTCTGCAGAACGGGCTCTAGGTTCATTCACCTCACTAGAACTAACTCAGATTTATTCTTTTTATGGCTGAGAACTATTCCATTGTATATATGTACCACAACTTCGTTATCCATTCCTCTGTCGATGGACATCTAGGTTGTTCCTATGTCCTGTTAACTAGATGTTTTAATATCTGTTGTATATTCAACCTTTGAGTAAATTCTTAAGGCTGTTGAATGAACTAATTTCACTTTCAACCTGTTAAAAAGACATTTTTTTTTTTGGAAGTATGTTCAGCAGCTGACAGAAAGGCCTTAGTGTCTTAGCAGTTGACTGTAAACAGCAAGCTTCCAAGTGTGTGCAAGGCTCTGAGATTCCTCTGCAGCCTCTTCCTCTACCCAGTGAGGCCTTGACACCTGGAGGGAGAGGAGGTTCCCCTCGTGCCACCAGCAGCACACTCTGTCCCAGAGCTTTGAGGGCCTTTGTGTATAGAGAGTGGCCTGGAAGTTTCTGCAGGCCCTTCAAGCTCTCGCATTTTCAGATTCTCTTCATTCTCTCATTGCAGAATGGGATTTCTTAGTTAACAGGATAATCAATTCAGTGTCGTTTTCTGAAGGTAGAATCAAAGAGGGAATCATGAATATGTCAGCTTCAGGACTCATCAGTTAATTGCTAGTCTCCTTTCATCTAAACTGCCACCCTCTCCAGCAACTTTTATTTAAAGCAGACCCTAAATATCCTTTCATCTGAAAATATAGCAAATATTCCACTAGTAAAAATTCCTTAATCATACCAAGTTGGTGTTCAAATTTTCTGGCTATCTCAAATATTTTATTGAAAATTTGCTTGTTCAAACCAAGATCCAAATAAGGTCTATAAATCTTCATTGTTGTTCAGTCACTAAATTGTGTCCAACTCTTTGCAACTGGACTGCAGCACACCAGGCCTCCCTGTCCCCTACTATCTTCTGGAGTTTGTTGAAGTTCATGTCCATTGAATTGGTGATGCCATCCAGCCATCTCATCCTCTGCTGCCCTCTTCTCCTTTTTCCTTCAATCTTTCCCAGCATAACGTCTTTTCCAATGAGTCGGCTCTTCTCGTGGAGCTTCAGCTTCAGCGTCAGTCCTTCCAGTGAGTATTCAGAGTTTATTTCCTTTAGGATTGACTGGTCTGATCTTGCCATCCAAGGGACTCTCAAGAGTCTTCTCCAGCACCACAATTCAAAAGCATCAGTTCTTCGGCGTTCATGTCCATAGATTACAGTGGAATTATTTATTGACTTCTCTGCCCTCTGATTTTTTTTTTTTTTTCATTGTGGTTTGATTGGTTGGGGAAAACAGGTCTTTTGTCCCCACTTTGGGTTTCCTACCTGTGGTTTGGCATAGAGGCCCCTGGTTAGTGTTCTCCTGTGTGTCCTTGTGTCCTGGAAACTGCTGGCCACAATGGAGATCCGATTTTGGCAAGATGACTCGGTGATGTTGTGTGTGCTCCTGTTGGAGTGAAGCTGAATCTGGCCTCTGTACCATGATACCGAGTTAAATCTTAAGACAGAGTTTTGGGTGAAGTAGGAAAAAATAGCTTTATTGCTTTACCAGGCAAAGAGGGCCATAGCGGGTTAAAGTCTGCAAAACTGTGTGTCCTGCCCTGGAGCAGGTAATGAGGAGTGTTGTAATCCTGGTTCAAAGAGGGCATGGTCAGCTCTGGACATTCTTCTGATTAGCAGGTGGAGAGGTAAGTAGGAATCAGCATCGTCAGCCTTGTGGTTCCAACAGGTCTGGGCTGTCCTTGCTTGTGGGCAGCAGACAGTTAACCTCTCCCAGTCGGTGGGGGTTTCAGTGTCTGCAGAAAAGCTCTAAGGTATTGTTGTATGTGTCCCTTGAGGGGAACCAGGACCTGCCCCAAGGCTACACTATTGTTTCTTGACTGCTCCTCCCTTGTCTCTGCATCCCCTCCCTTCCCTGATTAGCAACTGTTTGAGCTTGCCCACTGGAACTCAGGGAGACCTGGAGGCTGAATGAAGCCTATTTCCTGTAATCAAGAATCAAGAAAGCAGGGGACACAGAGGGCTTTCCTGCCCAGGAGTTCTGCAGGGTCCTGCTGGGTATCAGGGGCATATGGGAGAGGGCAGGTGTGGTGGTCTGGGCTCAATCCATGGTTCATCATTCCCATGGGATGCTGGCGCTCAGCCCAGACTCCCATGCATGCATACCAGCCTAGGGCTGTGCGTAGGGGCCTGTTTTGCAGGGAGGTTGGCCCTTTATTTGACAGTGTTCACAAGTGGTGTTGCTTCCCCAGGACTGTCATGAGCGAGGTTTCTGTTTGGTTTTAGAGAAATCAGGAGCTGTGATTTCAGGAGCTGACCTCCTTGCTATTATGGGAAACACCCAGCCGTGGCCAGTGCCCACTGCCCAGGGTTGGTGGGGTAGGAGTTGAGGGGCTCCGGGCCCCTTCCACTAGTGCCTCCCCTCCTAGCTGTGCTCCCTTCATCAGAAGATGGAATTTGGGGACCCTAGTCCAGGAGACATGGATGCTCAGTACTCGTGAGCATTTAATCTGGGCCTTTTCAGTGGCTAAAGGTGTAGACTTAAAAAATAGTCACAACGTACAAGTTGAGAGTTATGTTTTATTCTGGGGGGAGTTTTTAGAACTTCAGGAGACAGCACCTCAAGTGACCCCGAGGGAACTGCTCCAAGGAGATGGGGTAGGAGTCAGGTTATATAGAAGTTTGCAACAAAGGGCAGGTAGTCTGAACATCAAAACTATTTTTTGTGAATTAAAGAAAACCAGGTATCTCATGTTAAGGAATTTAGTGCTTTTCTGTGTACGGGAGGATGTAAGATTCTGGGCTCCCTGAAATCTTTCCTTTCATATGCATCTCAGCTATCTGGGGCCAGCTTCCTTCATTTTTCTTTCTTTCTTTTTTTAATTTTAATTGGAGGCTAATTACTTTACAATATTGTATTGGTTTTGCCATACATCAACATGAATCCGCCACGGGTGTGCACGTGTTCCCACTCCTGAACCCCCCTCCCACCTCCCTCCCCATACCATCCCTCTGGGTCATCCCAGCGCACCAGCCCCAAGCATCCTGTATCCTGCATCCAACCTGGTTCTTCAGAGCTCCTCGTAGGGAGTGGCTGCAAGCCTGGTAGCTGCTGGATACCAGGTATTGTCCTCCTTTCTGGGCACCCTCCAGGCTCAGGAATTCGCATTTGGAGGGCTAGAATTGCTGGTGGCTGTGACATCCTGGTTTACTGATATGGCAGGAAATACTTAAATTTCTCAAAGGTGGTTTCATTTACTTGTTTTTTTTTTTTTTTAAAAACATAATCTATTGTAAATTCACAGTATTTCTAGTTCAGAATTAGAATTACAAGGTGTTTTAGTTCTTTGATTTTATATTTATATCTCTTTTCTCTTATGCTGAATATTCTTATCCCTGGGAACATGAACATAATTACCTATTTGCTTGATTATCTCACTTTATTTATACACAGCCCATAGAAATGTTTAGAATAGCTCCACCAATATTTTTACTCACACTGTGAGTAGTGAAAACAGCTGAAGATGTTTTTGTCCTCAGGATTTATCCCACTAGGAAACTGCAGCCAAATGACTGTGTTTCAGAGTCTTCCGGAACAATTCCCCTGTGTGTTCATGCCACCACTTCAGTATATAATTTGGTTAATTTGTTTCCATTTTGCTTTTGATTTTTAGAACTTAAAAAATTACTATCAGTTTATAATTATGTAAACCATTTTCATGGTTCCAGAGCCAAAGAGGTGTCTGCAGAGAGGTCTGCTTTGTGTTTCTGTCTTCTCTTCTTACTCCTTCCATCACTATTTTTAAAAGGGTTATTTTTCTTTCTCTCCTTTTATTTATAGCCTTGTAATGCAAAGTACATACATGTCTTCATAAGTTAGATATTTGTTTTTAAATTTTTATTGGTGTTTAGTTGCTTTACAGTGTTCTGTTTCTACTGTACAGCAAAGTGAATCAGCTGTGAATCAGGTATACATATAAACCCTCTGTTTTGAATTTCCTTCCCATTGAGGTCACCGCAGAGCAGACTTGATTGCTCTGTGCTCTATAGTAAGGTTCTTATTAGTTATTTATTTTATACATAGTATCAATAGTGTTTATTTTTAATACTTAATGTTTTCTTAGATAAACAATAGCACAGTCTACACACTTACCCCAAACTAGAACTGGAAGATTGTCTTCTAATGATGAGGCAAGTTGTAGCTTAGTTAATCATGACCTTGAGTTAAACTGAGTATACCTGTCGATTCAGTTATTTTGGAGTGGGTAATTACAGCAACTAGGGCTTCCCAGGTGGCTCAGTGGTAAAGAATCTGCCTACCAATGCTGGAGACACTAGAAATGCATGTTCGATCCCTGAGTGGAAAAGATCCCCTGGAAAATGAAATGGTAACCCACTCCAGTGTTCTTGCCTGGAGAATCCCGTGGACAGAGGAGCCTGGCGGGCTGCAGTCTATGGGGTCACAAAAAGAGCTGGACATGACTAACCGACTGAGCATACACAGTTACAGCAACTGCCGCCTGAACATTCTAATCACATTCCAAAATATTAATAGTTAGAAAATACATGAATATTTCTGTCTTGTTTTTGCTGTTGGAAAAAAAAAAAAGGAAACTTGGTCTGTTTAATTTACATATATTCTAGTTCAGTGGGTCTCGGCCCAGTGATTTCATCCCCGGGGGACGTGTGGCAGCATCTCAGATGTCTGGGGATGTTTTTGATCATTGTAACTTCAGGCGGGGGGAGCCCTCAACTCCTGCAGTGAATAGGGAGCTCCCCCAGCCAAGAAGTATCAGCCCTGTATTTGCCTCTGGTCAGAGCCCTGCACGATGGAAGGGGCCTTGAGACTTTGGGTCACCCCCTTCCCTCCCTCCCTCTCTCTGTCCCTCATCCCTTTCCTCCTCCCTTCCCCCTTCCCTCCCCTCTTCCCCGCCTCTCTTCCTTTTCCTCCCCTTTCTCTCTTCTTTTCCAGTAAAAGTAGATTTTTACGACTAGGAGTATAGGAAAACCATTTACAAAGACAAGCCAGAAGGACACCAGCAACTGTGCTTTACCACCTCGTGTGCAGAGAGTCCAGCACAGGAAGCCCTGTTCAGTTCACCCTGGTGTAAATCCCATGTGCGACTGCGTGCTTTGAGGGAAGCTGATTCTGCTTCAGGATGGGTCTCAGGAAGACGGATGTCTTGTTTGGTGCGAGCACATGGACCACCACCTGTAGGACAGTAGTGCTTGAAGTTGAGGTTGTGATGTGCTGACAGCACTGTGGCTTCACAGTGGATCCTGACGTGCTGCTCACTTAGAAAGATGACCATTCAGAGGCACATGTGGGTGTGGGCAGCAGTGGGCAGCTGGCAGTTCTGTGCCTCTTAGGACATTCTCTTGTCATTGACAACATTCTGCATTCCTCTGGGGGTCGCTTTCTCATCTCTGGACTTTCCATGCCAGAGTCCTATGAGATGCTCATTTTCAACTAACAAAGAGGGTGAGTGGTCCTATCTCTGTGTGGTTTAATATGATGTGGATGGGGGGCTCACTCCTTTTCTCACACTGGGGACCCTGAGAAGTATCAACAAGGTGCCTGGTTGCCCCCAATCATTACCAGAGTGGGGCGCCTGGAGTGTGATCACAGGGCATTGGAAGCAGGTATTGGAGGCAGTAGTGTCTGGTCCAGGGATGGGCTCGCTGGCCTCGGATCTTAGCATCCCTTCTGCCTGTGGTGATGGAGGAGGCAGGTGGGTGGTGCCCTTCCTCTAGTTTCTACATCACTGCTCTTCCCCAGGTACCACCCACACTCCAGCAGGTCAGTTCACCCAGCTGCACAAGTCACTAGTCGGCATGTGTCTGTGGCATAAGAGAGCACAGTACAGGTTGCTTCTGTGGAAAGAAAGAGGTGTCTTTAGGAAAGTTAGCCGCTAAGGTGACAGCTCACTGGTTTTTAGCCCTGGGGAGCTGGGTTTATCTGATCGTTTTGTTAAACATTTGCCTGTGAACTTCAACTCTTGAGACTGCTTTGAGGGGACCCGTGGGGGTGGAGAGCACCCTGTTGTGGTTATGGGGTGGTCCTGCAGAAATAGCCCAAGTCACCAAAATTCCTTTTGATTTTAACTTTATGGTCCAAAGACACAATATTTATTGTCCTTTAGGCCCTTGACTGGAGTCTTATACCACCTCCCCTCCTCGTTCAGCGTTTCCCCTGCCTTCCAAGGATAGCCTTATAAGCCTTGGACACTGAGAACCTGAAGGGCTCACTTCTGTTTCAGCATTTCTACTAATTCTGGGGGAAGCCCTTAAATATTGACAAGGGTCTGAAGCCTTGGTTCATTTTTTTTATTTTTTCGGCACAGAAATAAATGGTTTGTGCTATTTTTGAGTGGTGGATATTGAACTCAGGGTGTAGGGCAAAGTGGTTTCCATGTCTTTCTAAAGAGGAGAAGCAGGCACCTCTAGTGGCAGATGACCTTCTGATGGGGACAGGTGGGAGGCAGTTCTTAACCATTCCTGGGCAGGTGTGGGTGGTCACGCTCTGGGCAGCTAGCCTCTTGGGCTTCAGGATTGACAGGGGTGGTGGTCCTGGCCTTGCAGGATTCCTGCCCAGTGGTGGGGGAGGCATCTCCTAGCAGTGAAGGAAGACATCATGGGTTCACCATCAGCCTCCTGTGATCAGACTTACGGGCAAGTGCCAAGCCTTTTGTAACCATAATCAGTTAAGACAAAGCAAAGGGCTGTAAACTGCAGAATTCTGTTGGTGTCTGCCTTCTCGTAGAAACAAGATGCTTCTGGGACTTACCTGGTGGTGCAGTGGATAAGAATCTGCCTGCCAATGCAGGGGACTCCGGGTCGATCCCTGGTCTGAGAGGATCCCACATGCCGTTGAGCAACCAAGCCTGTACAACCACTGAGTGTGCCCTAGAGCCCATGCTCCACAACGAGAGAAGCCACCGAAATGAGAAGCCTGAGCACTGCAGTGAAGAGTAGCTCCCCCCACCAAAACAGAACAACACGACAAGAAAGAAACAGGATGCTTCTAGAAAAGAAAACCAGTTCGGAAATCTGGCACTGAAAACCTTTCAGTGTTGTAGTGTGGACTCGCTAGTTTATGGTTTTATAACTGGCTAAAGGTTCTGGCGTTAACTGCAGGTTTCCAAGTGGTTTCATCGCCCTCAGTCGGGGCTGACTGCAGGGTGACTAGTTGTGTTCATCTGATTCAGTTCATTTCCTAGGAGAACCAATTACAACCCCATTTTCACTAATTTACGGTCGTAATCCATCTATTTCAGAGCCAGGATTAAATTATCGCTTACCTCCAGAAGATGTATGTTTGAACTTAAGTATCTGTGGGATTTTCATATTCTATGAAAGACAAAGGGGTGAAAGTTAGCTCGTTGTTAAGTTTTGTTTTCTTCTATTTACTGTTATTATTTTGTTGGAAAATTTTTACTGCATGTATTTTTTTCAAAAGACAACTGAAACCTCTAACATCAGGAGAAGCCTTCCTCCTGTCTCAGGCACCCACATGACTTCATTGGAGCAAGACCACTGCTTCTTGTGTGTACAGCTACTGTTCTGGAAATAGCTAACTACCAGCTTAACTTCAGCTCCTCTCTCCATGGGATTTTCCAGGGAAAAATACAGAAGTGGCTTGCTGTTCCCTTCTCCAGGGGATCTTCCAGACCCAGGGATCGAACCCAGGTCTCCTGCATTGCAGGCAAATTCTTCACCATCTGAGCCACTGCTGCTGCTGCTGCTGCTAAGTCACTTCAGTCGTGTCTGACTCTGTGTGACCCTGTAGACGGCAGCCCACCAGGCTCCCCCGTCCCTAGGATTCTCCAGGCAAAAACACTGGAGTGGGTTGCCATTTCCTGATCCAATGCATGAAAGTGAAAAGTGAAAGTGAAGTTGCTCAGTTGTGTCCAACTCCTAGCGACCCCAAGGACTGCAGCCTACCAGGCCCCTCCATCCATGGGATTTTCCAGGCAAGAGTACTGGAATGGGGTGCCATTGCCTTCTCCGAATCTGAGCCACTAGGGATACCCAACTACCAGCTTTACTCAGGTCATTTCACTTTCTTGTAATACAAAGACATCTCTCCTTTACTTACTTTTAAAAAATAAAGTCATTGAATCGTACACTTTAGTTGGTGAATTTTTATGGTCTGTGAATTGCATTTCAATTTAATAAAAAGTAACCTTAGAGTCTGGGGACTGATTGGAAGAGAAAAGATGAAGAGTGGAATACTTTCATCTTTATGTCGTCAGAGGTGACTACAGAGGTTCCCCAAAGATCTTTGCAGCTTGGGTTAAAAACATATTTTTATGGAGCATTTAGAAGGAGGAGCCTGTGATGAGCCTGCCAAGGTTCCTGAACATAGTTAAGTTCACTGGGGTGATGAATCTCAGCGTGAGGAGGGTGAACAGCAGGTCGGTAATTGCAGGCAGCTTAACCAGGCAGCAAAATGGTAGTTAAGTTTCTTCATAGATAAATACATATGTGGAAAAGAATCTGAAATGTCCTTACCTTACTTTTCGGAGTTGAGAATGTAAGTTTGAAGTCCTGTCTCTTTAGAACCTAGAGACATCTGTCTTGTTTTACAAGTGGATAGTTTTCAATGTGTGTTCACTCAGTCTTATCCGACTCTTTGTGACCCCATGGACTGTAGCCCACCAGGCTCCTCTGTCCATGGGATTCTGGAGTGGGTTGCCATTCCCTTCTCCAGGGGATCTTCACGACCCAGGGAACCTGTGTCTCTTGGCATCTAATGCATTGGCAGGCAGATTCTTTACCATTGAGCCACCTGGGACTTCCTGTCATTCAGTGTCTGGTGCTGTTTAATCAAGCTGTTCCTCTCCGATAGCATCTCAGCCATGTCCTTTCTGTCCATTTTGACATGTCCTGCCTGCATTCCCTGTAGAGCCATGCCCGTCCACTTGGGTGGAGGACCATTGTGGGGAGTGATGGCTGGGAGTACAGGTGTCCCTAGAGTGTGGGCTGTTAGTTTGATTCTCCCCAAGGAAAGTGTCAAGTGGGTCCTGCCCTTGGCCATGGTCTGTACCACAGCGTGGATGGTGGCCTGGAGACAGGTGTGTGGGGTTTGCAGGTGAGGAGTGGATGGAGGGGGGCGGGTTGTCCAGGCCTGAAGCAGAATGAGAACTCTTGAGAACCTGCAGCGTTGGACTGCAGGTGGTGTGGAGGAGTGGACCAGGAGGGTCACCAGGGGCACATGTCTCTGCTTCCTCTCAGAAAGCCACCTGCCAAGTGTAGTGTGAGGGGCCAGATGGGCTGTGCAGGTGTGAGGCTGCCTGTGGGGGACGCAGACTCAGTCAGTGTTCTCACGTGCAAAGCATCATCGGCATACCCAGTCTCTGCAGTGGACATCCCTGCTGAGGCCACATACCATGTGCAGAGACGATGAGGGGTGACCCACAGGGGCCTGAGGTCCCCGCTTGGGCCCACTCCTCTGTCTGTCTGCTTTGTGGGGGTGAAGCCTACGTCTGTCTTGTCTGTTGTATGTCCAGCACCCCGCATAGTACTCAGAAGGCTTCAGAAATACTTGCGGAGTGACTTGTCTTGAAGTCTGTCCAGAAGAGAGAACTTTTAGGAAACTTGTCATTTTTTGACTTAGGAAGGATTTGCTTGCTGAAGAGGCCCTAAAGGACCTTGCAGCTCCTCTCACTGTTGGGAGGTTAGTCTCAGGAAGGACAGATGAGACCTGCTTTCTAGTCCATCATAAACCACCTTTATGTAAAACTATTATGTTCATATAAGACACTGCTCACTTGTCTCCTTCAGAGATTTTAAAATTCTGCTCAGATACTAATGGGTACTTTGGATGGGACACATCTATTTTAGAAGTTATCTAGAAAAGTTGAACTGAATTTTTTTTAGGCAAGTTTTCTTGCAGCAGATAAAGCAGCACTGCCATATCACCTCATGTCTGACTTCGGTCCCTCACTGGACTGAATCCCCTAAGAAGGATGGCATCTGTATTGTGCTTTATTTACATACCGTGTCTGCACAGAGCAGATATGTGTCACATTTCCATTGAATAAGTGTGACTTCCATTTATTTATAGCAATGAGGTGACTGATACTCTCTCCAAGGAAACCCGGTGTCTGAGGCTAAATGGCAGTCTCTACAGTGCCCAGCTGGAGAAGGAAATGGCAACCCACTCCAGTATTCTTGCCTGGAAAATCCCATGGATGGAGGAGCCTGGTAGGCTACAGTCCATGGGGTCGCAAAAAGTCGGACACGACTGAGCGGCTTCACTTCACTCACTTCATACTTTATCACTGGAGAAGGAAATGGCAATCCACTCCAGTATTCTTGCCCGGAGAATCCCATGGACAGAGGAGCCTGGCGGGCCATGGTCCGTGGGGTCGCAGAGAATTGGACACGACTGATGTGACTAAGCACGCACGCACAGTGCCCAGCTGCTAAGATGTGCACTGGGCTGAGCGTCCCCTGGAAGAGAGTCTTTGTGTCCTTTGTCACGGGTGAAGGCGTGGCCAGCCTCATCACCTGCGTGCCCCTTCTTTCAGACAGGCCTGGTGTTCAGATGCTGAGGGTTTGGAGATAAATGTTCTTGATTCTGTCCTTCTCACTTTCTGTTCTTCCCTTTGCATCCCTTTGTTCTTACCTGGGGCTGATGTCATAACCAGCTGCAGGTGGTCTGATTCAGCAGGTCTCAGTGGTTCTGTGTGCAATGAACAGGCAGTAGGGAAGGGGAACCCTTCCATTTCTGAAATGTGTGGTTAGAACACTCCTATTTCAGCTCTTACACATCATCCGAAGATAATTTTTGTCTTTTTGTTCAGTCATTAGGTCATGTCTGACTTTTTGTGGCCCCATATACTGTAGCACTCCAGGCTCCTCTGTCTTCCACTCTCTCCCAGGGTTGGCTCAGATTCATGGTCTATTGAGTCGGTGATGCCATCCTGCCCTCAGTCTTTCTCAGCATCAGGGTCTTTTCCAGTGAGTCGACTCTTGGCATCAAGTGGCCAAAGTATTGGAGCTTCAAGATCAGTCCTTCTGTTGACTATTCAGGGTTGATTTCCTTTAGGACTGACTGGTTTGACCTCCTTGTTGTCCAAGGGACTTTCAAGAATCTTCTCCAGCACCACAGATCAAAAGCATCAATTCGTTGGTGCTCAGCCTTCTTTATGATTCAGTTCTCACATCTGTACATGACTACTGGAAAAACCATAGCTTTGACTCTACTGACTTGTGTCAGCAAAGTGGTGTCTCTGTTGCTGTAAATTTGAATAATGAATCACAAGGTGCAGAGGAGGTTTAACTCGTTCCCTAACTTTCTTCTGTCTTTGTGTTCATGTTTTCACGGAACAAGTTACATGCTTGGAGACCGTGGTGAATTTCAGGATTTACTGATTTCAAAGCATCCTCCTTAAGGAGTAGGCCAGGGAAACACTGAATTCTGAGAGGGCTTGAAATCATGTCCTGAGTGTTTCCTCTGCACAGAATGGCATCGTGGAGCCCAGTTTGTCGTTTCTCTGTGCATGTAAGTGAATGGATCTCAGCTTTTCTTTGATGTGTACAGTGGATGAGGGTTGTTGGAGGAAACCTGGCTGCATGAGGAAGTGGGTTTTCTTTTTGCCAGGTGGCCGTTGAAATGTGTTTCCTCTGTGCCCAGTTGAAAGGCTGGGCATGTAGATTTTCATGCTCTTGTCGTGTTTTAGCTCTGAAAGTGCTTACACAGCTAATCTGGCTTTTATGTTTATTTCCACTTGGAGCTCAGCGGGAGGCTCTTTGGAGATATTCGGACAGAAATGACTTAATTGGATTTCAGCCCAGACGCAGCATATGAATGGCTTTATGGATGGCATTAATTGGGCCGTTGCCATGGGAAGTCATCTATACATTTTTGAGCTTGAAAGTTTAGAAGTCCTCTTTGATTCATTCAGTCTCTCTCACTGGCTTCTTGCTAGTTTATTTGATCAATGACATACTCAAGAAAAATAAATTTATGGCAATAAAATGAAGACATATGGTTCGTTAGCAGAACCATCATTTGGTTTTGGCACGGGTGCACTGATTTGTGATGAAGGCTCCATGTTGACACCCAAGAGTTGGATCAGGCTGTGTGTAAGGAATTCAGGGTCTCTTGGGTTGAAATTTGGGAGAAGAGGATTCTAAACCCTGGAGCACTGAATGGTGCCATTGTTGTTCAGTCGCTAAGTCATGTCTGACTCTGCAGCCCCATGCACTGCAGCATGCCAGGCTTCGCTGTCCTTCACTATCTCCCAGAGTTTGCTTAAATTCATGTCTGTTGAGTCAGTGACGCCATCCAGCAATCTCATCCTCTGCTGCCCCCTTCTCCTTTTGTCTTCAGTATTTCCCAGAATCAGAGTCTTTTCCAGTGAGTTGGCTCTTGGCTCTTCGCATCAGGTGACCAAAGTATTGAGCTTCAGCGTCAGTCCTTCCAATGAATATTCAGGTTGATTTCCTTTAGGTTTGACAGGTTTGATTTCCTTGCAGTCCAAGGGACTCTCAAGAGTCTTCTCCAGCACCACAGTTTGAAAGCATCGAGTTTTTGGTGCTCAGCCTTCTTTAAGGTCCGACTTTCACATCTGTACATGACTACTGGAAAAACTGTAGCTTTGACTTTGAGGGCAAAGTCATGTCTCTGCTTTTTAATATGCTGTCTAGGTTTGTCGCAGCTTTCTTGCCAAGGAGCAAGTGTCTTCATGGCTGCAGAGATTTTGGAGCCCAAGAAAGTAGTCTGTCACTGTTTTCACTTTATCTCCATCTATTTGCCCTGAAGTACTGGAACTGGATGCCATGATCTTAGGTTTTTGTACCTTTGTGGCAGATTCTATAGAAATCACTGAGGAAGTGTAAGTTTATTGGATGATGAATGTCTGATAAGAGTCATTCTGTCGAGAGCCTGCCATGTGGCTGAACCATATGGATGGCAGCATGTGGAGGTCCCTTGCTGGAGGCACTTGAATGGGGGCGGTTTGGTTATAAAAGAGCAATCGCTGCAGGAATGAAGGACGTTCCTGTAGAATGTTCCAGAAGAGGGGACCTTTGGGTTCATTCCTCCTGGACGATGAGTTGGTTTTGGCTGGACAGTAGTTTTAGGAAGCTGCAGGTGTGAATCTCTTCCTGAATGGTGGAAGAAATGGACATAAAGGCACAAAAGTAGGAAAGTATCTGGCATTTGGGGAAAATGTGGGTGAGTCATATTGACCATTTTTCAGAATATTCAAAAGCAGCTAAATATACTTTAAAAACACAATGATATTAAAATTCATATTCAATTGGCATGATCATGAGTTTGTTCTCTGAAAGTATTTTTTTTAACCATTAGCCACATACAGTTAGAAATGTCATTTAGATCACCTGTGTGTATAAGTTATCTCAGATGAGAATTCAGTGTCTATATCTTCTTTCTTTCCTGTCTTCCCTTCCTTCTGTCTTTTTCAACAAAAGAGGTTTTATTCAATAGTGTGTTTTCATGTTTAAGGTTTATCTTGGTCAGCATGCTTTTTATTTGTGGTGTAATTACCTGGACAACAATGAAATCCTGTGGACACTTCGTAAAGAATGCAGGTGACCCTTTGCAAAATATTTTGTGTAATTGGACTATCCAGTTATGGCATTGAGATGTGTATATATACACAGGTATGTGTATATAGGGTTGTATACACACACCTACATGTATGCTGATTCTGAAAACTGTGATTTGGGTCAGTGGAAATAGGTTCAGAGAAACACCTATGATGCCTTTTGGAGGATGGGGACTGTTGTATTAAGAGGCTAACATCAAATATATACACAGAATCTTATAAAGCATTAGAACAGGTGTTACTAATGTTATTCCTATCTGCTAGAATTCTGAGGCAGCGACCGTAAAATTTAAGTCCATATTAAGATTTGCCTTATGACTTCCTTGTCATGGTACTTTAGATAAATGTATTAATGCATTTTGGTCCCACATCATCAATTTTGGGTAATTCTCACATCCACTCCCGTGTGCTGAGCTCACAGCTACAGATTAGGGGCGTCGAGACCTCGTCACAACTGAGGACGTGGAGGAACAGGACCAAGGAGGGAGGGGCATGTGGGGGCTGAGCAGGTCTGGGGCCCACGGCTCCTGCCACGTCTTTTGGTCATGGCGTGTGTGGTCGACCCACTGCCGGCAGTTTTGTTCTCTGAGAAGTTCTAGAAGACTTGAAGGCAGATGTGTGCATTATTTCAGAACACAGAACCCTCAGAGCTCGGCATCTGACCAGTGATCCTGCTCCCCACACCTCCCCAGCCACATCTCCTTGAGGCTGTTCAGAGTTAGAAACTCATGCTCTTTCTGCCCCATTTTCATTAATCAACTTGTGATCCTCACACAGATGCAGTCCGCTGATAACCAGTGTTATCATTTAAATTGATTCCAGCCCATGGCAGAAAAATCTGGTGTTTTCCTTTTCAGGACAGTTTTATCTTGAGTAAAAGTCCAAATTTGGTGGGCCTTTCTGAAATGTGGACCCCGCATCTGACTGTTAGCACTGCGCACAGGGTAGTAAGAAGCAAGTGGGGTCCTGTCCCTGGAAGCATTAATGTTGTTTTTTTCTTTTTAGTAAAAGAAAAAAGATAATTGCCTTTAGCTTGTCCTGCAGATGAGGGGTCTGGGCAGTTCACTGCGTGTGTCTTGCATGTTTGTTTCATACTCGTGTACTATTTGGTCATGATACTCATCTGGCATAATCCAAGAGTCTTGAGCTTATGTGCAGTGTTCAACAGTCAAACAGTGTAACTCAGTAATTTTTTTCTGCATTGACATCTAAGAGAAATAGTGCCTTTGTTTTTATTTATGTATATACTTTATTAATTTTAACAGTGTGTTAATTTCTGCTGTATAGCAAAGTGACTCAGTTATACACATATATATGTTATTTTTTATATTCATTTCCATTATGGTTTATCATAGGGTTTTTTTTAACTTTTTATTTTATATTGGAGTAGAGCTGATTAACAATGTTGTGATAGTTTCAGGTGAACAGTGAAGGGACTCAGCCATACATACACATGTATCCATTCTCCCCCAAAGTCCCCTCCCATCCAGGCTGCCACATAACACCGAGCAGAGTTTCCTATACTGTACAGTGGGTCCTTGTTAGTTATCCATTTTAAATACAGCAGTGTGTTCATTTCCATCCCAAACTCCCTACCTATCCCTTCCCCTCATCCCTCCCTCCAGCAACCATAAGTTCATTCTCTAAGTCTGAATCACAGGATGTTGAATATAATTCCCTGTGTTATACAGTAGGACCTTGTTGTTTATCCATCCTATAGATAATAGCTTATATCTGCTAACCCCAACCTCCCCAGCCACCCCGATCCCACCCCTTGGTAACCACAAGTTTGTTCTCAGATTAAGGTGGCATGTGTGGTCATGGACTTGCGTCTTAGAAACTATGATACTGTCCTTCCCTGATTTGAGAGGCAGAAGCCGGGCTCCTATTGTGGCAGACACTCCAGACTGATGGCGGTGACAGATGACCTTTGCCCAGGTCTGGAGGTTCTGGCCCTTTAGTGGTGATCCATGTGGGGAGAAAGAGTCCAGTGGGGCTCTGCAGTCAGGCGGGCCTGGGTTTGAATCCTGGCTCTGGGCCTGAGGGTCTGGTGGTTTGGTTCCTGAGCCGACGATGAGTTGTGTCTCCTGGGTTGCTGTGAAGGTGGAGCCACCAACACAGTGTCCCTGGGACCTGTCCAGTTGCTTCTCTGCTTCTGTGGGTTGGGCGGTGGAGTGCTGGTCTCTATGGGGAGCCTTTAGGGGATTCATGTCATCTGGGCAGTAGGCAGGACTGCATGTCCATCCTGCCCAAAGAGTGGGGGGGCTCCAGCCTTTGGCCTCAATGGAAGGTCATGAGCCTCTCATTAATCCTGAAGACTCTACTGCAGGGAAGTCTGTCAGTGACGGACACCAGCCCTGAATGGCCAGCCCACTGAGGTTCAGAGGAAACCGCCCAGATGGCCCAGAAAAGCAGCCAGGACAGGCTCCGTGGGGCACCTGGAGTTCAGGTGGGGCTGGGACAGATGGTTTGGGTGTCTGGAGGCCAGGCCCGTGGGGACAGGCAGGGCTGCTGGTTGGCAGCCACCTGACCTGAGCACCTTCACTGGTGTCCTGGCTAAATGCCCCCCGAGACCAGGGAGAACCCCAGGTTGTGCCCAGGCTTTTCAAAACACAGTCAAGAAAAAGAAAACCTCAGTATTGCAGAGAATTCAGATAGTCCTTTGGTTTTGCCGTGGTAGAATGATCGGGGTCCAGATCATTGTGGAGAAAGGGGTGCATTTAGTATTTGTGTTAATATCCTTTACTCTGTCCTCATCGCTTTAATTCCTATGGGGAGATGCAAGTGGTGCTTGTGGGGAAATGCCTGTAAAGACAAGCATGCACTGTCCCCTCCTGCCTGAGCAGGCTGTGAAATGTTCTCCAGTGACCACCTTGGCCCCAGTGACCTTAAACCTGGCAGTGTTGCCAGTCAGAGGTGGTTTTCTACAAAGTGTATGCTTTCCTGGTGGATTCTATCACAGGTTGTACTGAAGACCTGATCTGAAGTGCTCGTCCTTAACAGAGGCTTTGAATAGTCCACGTTAAACGTGGCAGTGGGTGGACTTCATGGAAACCCAGCAAGGGAACAGCTTAGTCTCTGTGTTCACTTCTGAGGAAGGTGTGTGGTTCGTGCACTGACGCTTGGTCAGTGAGATGCTTTTCTTGAAGAAAACACCACCCCTCCGTCTCACACAGTTGGATCGCAGGTAACGAGGCCATCTTTGTTGTTGTTCAGCTGCGTCTGACTCTTTGCGACCCCATGGACTGCAGCATTGCAGGCTCCTTCTCTGTCTCCCGGAGTTGGCTCAGATTCATGTCCATTGAGTCAGTGATGCCATCCAACCATCTCATCCTCTGCTACCCCCTTCTCCTCCTGCCCTCAGTCTTTCCCAGGGAGGCTCTGGTTGGAACCTTGTCATTGGCTCAGATCCTGGGCATCCACCTGGATGGCCACAGCGAGTGTCAGAGGACAAGACTTCCAGACCCAGGCCGTGGCGCTGGTGAACTGGGAAGGAAGATAAATTCTCTGGCACTAGGCTTGCTGCTGGTGTGGTAGGTTCAGCTTTGGAGGCTTGCGTTCCTCACTCCAAGCCTGCTAAGGAGAATCTCTGCCTCTATGAGAACATTAAGTCCTGTGGCAAAGTGAATATTAGTATCTCTTCCAGAAGGTTATTGGGAGGATTAAATCACACACACATATACACACACCATGAGCGCACCGTGCGTACAGGGGGCAACTCAGACAGCCCCCCAGACGCCCAAGGGCCTTGGCTTGAGCTCTGACTCCAGGCACATTCACTTTCCAATGAAAATTTTAAAGCTACAACTTATGTCCAGAAGAACCCCTGAAAATACTAATACAGAAGTGGTGTTTGCAGACACAGCAGTATTTAGCTAGTGGGTTTCTCCAGTAAGTGGCATGTGTCAGGCCCACAGTGAGAAATCGGAATCCTTGGTCAGGCCTGGAGTCTAGATAGCAAAGCATCTGTTTTCTGTCTTGTTTCTGAAAACACACGGCAGAGAGAAGGCCTCCATCCTGGTGCGCGTCTAAGATCTCGTCCAGGTCTCATATCCCTGGTGTGTCTGCCCAGCACCTTTCCCTTGTGTTAAATCATACATTCAAACAAAACTAAACAAAAATCATCCAAGCCCTTAAAATAATACCAGAGAATGCATAAATGGAATTCATTTTTTAATCAACATTTATGAACTTGCCTTAAAGCCTTCCCTGAATTATCCTTTTCTATTTGACTAAAATAGAACTCGACTCTTCTGTGGGGTGTTTAATAATGTTGTGAGTCATCATCATGGTTTGATGAATTAATAGATCTTGTACAAGTGAATGGTCAGGACAGATCCCTTCAGGCTTTGAAGCATAATTAAAGATGCCAGTGAACCCTCTTGGAGTCCACAGTGCCTCAGGGTCCCCTCAAAGGACAAATCAGGACTGAAAATAGGTACCCAGGTGTCAGGGGCCATAAGGCCAAGTCCCACAGCCGGGAGGGAGGGGGTTGCGGGACCCTCTGTCGGCTCCTCCTCTGTAATTTCAGGATGCTGTCTTCAGATTCCTGTAGCGATATTTTCTTTTTAAAAATTTTTATTGGAGTCTAGCTGATGTACAATGTTTTGTTAGTTTCCATTGTACAGCAAAGTGACTCAGTCATACACATGACATATACATACAGTATAGCCTCTCTTTTTCAGATTCTTTTCCCATATATGTCATTAGAGTATTGAGTAGAGTTCCTTGTGCTATACAGTAGGTCCTTGTTAGCTATCTATTTGATATATAGTAGTGAGAGAGAGAGAGAGAGTGTGTGTGTGTTCATCCCGATAAGGACGAAGCTGTGGGTCTGGCGGGGCCTTTCTCAGTGAATGGTCCACGCAGGAGATGAAATCTCTACATGATATCCATTCTCTGCAATTCTTCTCCCTAATTAGGCTCCCAGACGGGCTTTTTGAATTTCCACTTGGCAGCTGCTCTTTTGTTTTCAGCAGGCTTGGAGGGTGTGGGCAGCGGTATTGTGGGGAGGGGGCTGGAAGAGATCTGGGAGCTTGGGTCCCTCGGTTATCCCCAAGGGGGTCCCCACCTACCCTCTGCCTCCACGTTGACCCAGGGTCTGGAAAATAGAGCAGGGCAAAGGAGTTTTTGTTTGGGTCGAGGTCAGTAAATATAAAGCACATTTTTTCCTGGGGTCTATTAAAAATATTTGGAGAAGGAAACGGCAACCCACTCCATTATTCTTGCCTGAGGAATCCCATGGACAGAGGAGCCTAACAGGCTACAGTCCATGGGTCACAAGGAGTTGGACACAACTGAGTGACTAAACAACAACAACAAGTAAAATATTGGTTTCAGGTAAACAAATAATCAGTTATTTCTCAAGCGGTAACTTAAAATCCAGCAAGCAAGCTGCCCTGATAAATGGTGTCTTCTGTCTCTTTTCAGATTTCCTACGTTCCTTTTCTTCGAGCAATTTCCTGGATTGTCACTCTCTGCTGAGATTTGAATTGGGTAGGAGAATTTGGAGAACTCCAGCAGCTTGGTGACTTCAGGTGCAGTCAGCTGAGGAACTCAGCCTTTGAGGAGCTCTGTGTTGTGTGTCACCTCTCGTAACTGGGTGCCGAAGGTGAGTGTGGCTTTCCGCCTGAGACAGGCAGGAGGAGTGACTGCTTTCGCCTTAGATGCCCACGTTGCACTGGGCGTACGCTTTACGTTAGTAAAATGGCAATAAATGTAGCTCTGATTTGTTGAGCCTTATAAAATGTAAGTTGCCAAGGGATGTGGTTCAGAAGTTAGACTCACTGTTCCTGCTTTGGTGCATGGTGGCAGCAGGTAAGCTAGGAGGCAGGACCGTGGGTGCCTCCAACCTGTGAGATGCCTGGCGCCTGAGCTCCTGGCTGGACAGGTAGCTTGTGTCTGTGGGAGATGGGCCTTCTCTGTGTCGTGTGGGATGGGTGTCCAGAATACGTAGGAGCTATCTTCAGGGTGAGCTCCATCTTGTGAGGCTTCATCCTAGCTTGGATGCTGGGAAGATAAGGTTGCATCAAAACATCAAATGGATAAGGATTCCGAGGGAGAGTTTATGTTTTCCTATGAGAAATGTTCTCGTGTGTTAAAATTGTACTTGTGACACAGCATATGGCTTGAGATTCAAGGCTCCTGGAATAACAGGTACTGGACAAAAGAATGTCTCTACAATAGGCATTTCTCAGCCCTAACATGATTTTGGACCATTTGATTTAGATGATACAAGATGCTGGCTGGCAGTCAGTTCCTCTGGGGTCCTGGCTCTGACTGGGCAATAAAGTGCTTTATGAGAAGGTCCAATTCATCTTCAGAGTGTTGTCTCCTAAGTGGAGGTTTGTTGTTCACTCACTGTCGTGTCCAACTGTTTGCAACCCTGTGGATTGCAGCACACCAGGCTTCCCTGTCTTTCACCATCTCCCGGAATTTGCTTAAACTCATGTCCGTTGAGTTGGTGATACCATCCAACCATCTCATCCTTTGTCACCCTCTTCTTTTGCCTTCCATCTTTCCCAGCATCAGAGTCTTTTCCAGTGAGTTGGCTTTCCTCATCAGGTGGCCAAAATATTGGAGTTTAAGCTTCAGCATCAGTCCTTCCAGTGAATATTCAGAATTGATTTTCTTAGGCTTGAGTGGGCTTCCCTGGTGGCCTAGATGGTAAAGAATCTGCCTGCAGTACAGGAGACCTGGGTTCAATCCCTGGATTGGGAATATCCCCTGGAGGAGGGCATGGCAACCCATTCCAGTTGAACATAACTGAAGTGACTAAGCACAGCACAGGATTGACTACTTTGATCTCCTTGCTGTCCAAGGGGCTCTCGAGAGCCTTCTCTAGCACCACAGTTTGAAAGCATCAGTTCTGCAGTGCTCAGCCTTCTCTGTGGTCCAATGCTCACATCCATACATGACTACTGGGAAAACCATAGCTTCGACAGTACAGACCTTTGTCAGCAAACTGATGTCTCTGCTTTTTAACACACTGTCTAGGTTTGTGGAGGAATAACACCCAATTTATGAGCTTTCCTTTCAAGGCTTATTTTGCTTCTATTATTCACAAATTCCTTTATACTATTCTTTAAAAAAATTTTTTTTTGTTTTACAATAGAGAATATAATTCGGAGAAGGCAGTGGCACCCTACTTCAGTACTCTTGCCTGGAAAATCCCCATGGATGGAGAAGCCTAGTAGGCTGGAGTCCACGGGGTCTCGAAGATTTGGACACGACTGAGCGACTTCACTTTCACTTTTTCACTTTCCTGCATTGGAGGAGGAAATGGCAACCCACTCCAGTGTTCTTGCCTGGAGAATCCCAGGGACAGCAGAGTCTGGTGGTCTGCTGTCTATGGGGATGCACAGAGTCGGACACGACTGAAGTGACTTAGCAGCAGAGAATATAATTGCTTTGCAGTGTTGTGTTTCAGGTGTACAGCAAAGTGATTCCGTCTTATATAAATACATACATACATTTTTTCAAATTCTTTTCCTTTTTAGGTTATTACAGAATATTGAGTATAAAGTTCCCTGTGCTATACAGTAGGTCCTTGTTAATTATCTATTTTTATATTAAGTAGTCTATGCATGTCAACCCCAAACTCCTAATTTATTTCTCCCCCTGACCTTTCCTCTTTGGTAATCATAAATCTGGCTTTAAACTATTCTTGAACCCGTGACTTCGGACTACAAAATCTCTTGGTTTGAATGTTGTAGATTTCTTACTTTAATATAAATTAGAGTTTTCTTTTATTTGGTCTAAAACTGCTACTAAACTTTTTGTAAATCAGGTTTTTCTCCTCAACCCCCTTTTTGTTTTTGAACCACCTGGATTTCAGTTATGTTCCCCTTTGATGTGTGGCCAGGAGAAGGTAATGGAGTCAATATGTCATGTTTCTTAGAGTACGATGGTGAATTCTGCTTTACTATTTCCTTGGAGCAAGCGACACTCTTCCCACCTGTTTGGGGAAGAGGCGGGGCATCCATTGTGATTTCCAGGTCAGGTCCTGATTTGGAATTGAGAACCTGGAGCTCATCTCAGCAGCTGATCCAAGCCCTCCTCCTCTCTGTGTCCCCGTAAGTGACCCCGAGACTGCCTTTTCCCCACAGGATGTTGCTGGCTCTCTCTGGCTTTACGTGCTCCTGGGCAGTGAACAGCCACTCCCAGGTTTCTCTTCCAGACCTTGTGTGAGTGCACGGCATTGGGTGTTTCATGTCCAATCCTGGGAGGTTTCCTTTTCATAAAAAAATCTTAGCTGTGACCACTCAATTTTTTAAATAGTCGTTGAAGGGAAACCTATTAAAACTTGCTCATTTGTAAGTATAGTCATATATCAATCGGTTTGTTAGATTTCATGCGAATATAAGCTAGAAATTAGTGTAAATCCTTGAATCTAGTCAACAGAATTCATTAGTGATTCATCAGTAATAGAGTCTTGGCATGACTTCTTTAGAAGCTCGGTCATGGGTGACATTAGCAGACTCTAAGTGACTGTCAGGGTCCTCTTCCAGAAGGTCATAAGTCAGGGGGAAATCACAGGCTTAATTGAGGAAGTGTTGATGTGTTCTGCATAAGTGCCCAGCGAGAGTCTGTTATCATCATGCAAACAAGAGGTGATGCCCGGTGGACAGTTATATGCAGATTATCATGCAAAGATACTTAGAAAAATATTTGTATGCATGTAATTTTAAATAGACTTTTAAGTTTATGACAGACACAGCGAAACCATGATTTTCTTATTAAGAATTGCTTTTGTGGTTTTGAAAACTGTCCAGTGGGAAAATCAGTAGATCTGTCCTTTCACGTAATAAATATTGACTGTGAGCACAGCTGGATTCTAGGCTACTCTTCCTGCTGTGACTGTTTTAGCAGCTACAAAAATAGATGGAATACAGTTGTTCCAGACTCTTTTTCTCGTGGCCTTGTGGGATAGGGTGTGACCCTGACAGCTCTGGTTTCCGGATTACCGCTATGTCAGGTTCTTAGAGCAAGTCTCGAGTGCCCGAGGCAGGGAAACTGAGTGAATTTTAAAGAAGGGGACTTGGAGCAGGAGCATCATGGGTCTTAAGGCACAGGGCTGCTGCTGCTGCTGATTAGTTGCTAAGTCATGTTGGACTCTGCAACCCCATGGACTGTAGCCTGCCAAGCTCCTCTGTCCATGGGCTTCTCCAGGCAAGAATATTGGAGTGGGCTGCCATTTCCTACTTCTGGATCTTCTGACTCAAGGATCAAGCCCAGTTGCATGGCAGGCAAATTCTTTACCCTTGAGCCACCTGAGAAGCCCATGGTAATCAGTCTGCACATCATTTAAGCAGTAACAGGTGGGGACTGGCATATGCTATTGGGCCAGTGGTCTTTGATGTGCCCACGGGAAAGGTGACGGTTTGGTCAGCCTGTCACTTGCCTTGTCCTGGAGAGAAAGAAAACAGTGCCAACCTGGTAAGGTGCTAAGTGAGGAGTCAGCCTCGGAAACATTTCCACGTTACTGGGCACCCCAAGTTGGTGCCACCTCAGCTAGCCGTCCCTGGGGCTGGACCGAGGGGAGCAGTCTTGAGGGATGTCAGCTGCATCTCTGGGTGACCTGAGGGGCCCCCGAGCCCCCTGTATCCAGGCCTGTAGTCCCTGCGCTGCATTCTTTTCTCCCCTGACCATCCCTCCCATGTTGAAATTAAGGAGCCAGGTCCTGAGAACTCCCCGGCCTTGACTTTGCCTGATTTGAGGGGAGTGGAGATCATGGGAGGAGCGTGGAGACAAGCCCCTTCCATTTGTACTGGAGTGAACTTAACAATGTAGAGTCTGCCCTTAATTATTCCCTGGATAACTCAGCATTGACAGTGACTCACTATTGTTGGAGGCTGGCTGGTATTTCCTGGAGATGGAGGATGTGAATAGTTCGTATGTTGTGCTGAAGATTGTTTGAAAATCTACTTGAGGACTTTTTCAGGAGAGCAGTCTAATAGGTGGAAGGACGTGGGTGTTATACAGGAAGACGGTGCATAGATGACAAGACATATGGGCACAGAAAAATAATCCAGACTGGATTTCATGCTGTGGCAGTTGCTGATGTGAATACCCAAGGTGTAAATGTTAGCATAGGCATCATTGTAATGACCTTTTCTGTTATCTTTTTAGTCTTTATTTCATTTATTTTTTCTCTGATTACTATCCTTCCTTCTACTAACTATGGGCTTCACTTGGTCTTCTTTTTCTGGTTCCTTGAGGTGTAAAGTTTTCTTTATTTGGATCTCAGTTTTTTTTTTAACGTGGGTTTTTATCACTCTGAACTTCCCTGCTAGAACTACTTTTAATGCATCCCATTAGTTTTGGTCTATTGTGTTTCCATTTTAATTTGTCTCAAGATAGTTTTGTTATTGAAATAGACTTGATTTACAATGTTATATTCGTTTCACATGTACAATGTAGTGATCAGTGTTTTTTATGCATTGTGAAAGTGAAAGCAAAAGTTGCTCAGTTGGTCAAACTCTTTGCGACCCCCATGGACTATAAAGTCCATGGAATTCTCCAGGCCAGAATATTGGAGTGGGTGGCCATTCCCTTCTCCAGGGGAATCTTCCCAACCCAGGGATCGAACCCAGGTCTCCCACATTGCAGGCAGATTCTTTACCAGCTGAGCCACAAGGGAAGCCCAAGAATGCTGGAGTGGGTAGCCTATCCCTTCTTCAGGGGATCTTCCTGACCCAGGAATCAAACCAGGGTCCCCTACGTTGCAGGCGGGTTCTTTACCAACTGAGCTATCAGGGGAGCCCTTTATACATTGTACTCCATTTAAAATCATTACAAAATAATGGCTATATTCTCTTGTGCTTTAGAATACATCCTTGTTGCTTATTCATGGTAGTTTGTGTCTCTTAATGTCTCATATATTTTTTTATTTCTTCTTTGACCCATTGGTTGTTCAGTAACATGCTATTTAATTTTCATATATTTATGAATTTTCCAATTTTCTTCTTATAACTGATTATTGTGATGGGAAGAGATGTAATTTCATTCTTAATTTTATTAATACTTGTTTCTGGCCTAACATATGATACTGTATATCCTGGAGAATGTTCCATGTGTGCTTTATAAAAATATGTGTTCTGCCTGCCCCTATTGGATGAAATGCTTTGTCAATGTCAAGTCCATCTGGTCTAGTGTGTAGTTTAAGTACAAATTTTCTTATTGATTTTCTGCCTGGATGATCTATCCATTGTTGAAAGTGGTATATTGAAGTGCCCTACTATTACTGTATTGTTGTCTATTTCTCCCTTTAGGTCTGCTAATATTTGCTTGAAATATTTGTTGTTGTTCAGTCACTAAGTCATGTCCAACTCTTTGTGACCCCATGGACTGTAGCACTCCAAGCTTCTCTGTCTTTCACTATCTCCTGGAATCTGCTCAAATTCATGTCCATTGAGTCCGTGATGCCATCTGACCATCTCATTCTCCGTTGCCTCCTTCTCCTGTTGCCCTCAATCTTTCCCAGCATCAGAGTCTTTTGCAATGAGTTGACTCTTGGAATCAGGGGCTGAAGTATTGGAGCTTCAGCTTCAGCATCAGTCCTTTCAATGAATATTCAAGGTTGATTTCCTTTAGGACTGACTGGTTTGATCTCCTTGCAGTCCAAGGGACTCTCAAGAATCTTCTCTAGCATGACAATATGAAAGCATCAGGGGTTACTCAGTGTCTAGGGTTGGCTGTAGCCTTTGATGTTCTAGTAGATGTAGTGGCTAGAGCTGCAATAATTGGTTTAAATAATTGCCCAGTAAGTACTGAATGTTGCTTAAAAAAAAAAAAGTAGTGTTGATTCTGCCACAGTTAACCTACTTGTGAATCAGTGGAGGCAGATGTAAAGTACCAGGCACTTACCAGGGGCTTGACTCAGGCTTGACCCCTCCAGGACACTATCTGTGGCTGAAATACAGGTCTTATTACCCCCTATTGCATAGGCAGAGACACTGAGCGAAGATGGTTCCCAGGGTCTCAGAGTGGAACTCACACAGCAGCGTTCTGCCCTGCCCGTGCACTGCTTCCAAGCTGGTATTCCTTCCGTTTCCTGTCTCTGACATCCCACAGAAGTGACATGGCGGAGACTGGTATCGGAGTGCCTTCCTTAAACCAGGGACTCCTCACCACTCTGAGAGATAAAACAACTTGGCCACAACCCAGTGCTCGTAGGACAAAGTGGGCTGTGCACCCACATCTTTCTGACCCAAAGCCTTTCATTCTTGCTCGACAGTGAATTTTATTTATTTTCCCTTGCAAAATCTCCAGCAACAAAGGTTGGTTTGGAAACCAGTCCCTTTGGAATCTCAAGGAATGCATGAAGGAAGCCTTTGGAAGGGGTTGAGGGTGGGAGCCAAGACCTGAATCCCCCAGAGGCTTTGTTCCTCCCGAGACCCCAGCGCCAGCTCAGTAGTCTTCGGACCTGCACTTGTATCCGTCTCAGGGGTCACTGTGTGTTTGTGGCCCCCAGTTGACCGTCTGACCTCTGAGAGAAGTCATTTGTGGAGGCAGAGGGACCTCCTACCCTTCCTGTGTGCGTGATCATCCCTTGTGTCCCCTGCGTTTTCCATAGTACCTGTGTCAAGAGCAAAGCCACAGAAAATCAAGATTGATCGTTTCTTTGTGCAGCCACAAAATCATCCTTTTCTGCTGGTTGAGGTGATGGTCAAAGCTTAGGCAAGCATTTCCCTTTTCTGTCACAGCCAACATGCCCCATCAGTGTGACTTGCTTGAAGGCTGGACACAGATTGTTGCTGTTCAGTCTCTAAATCATATCCGACTCTTTGCAGCTCCATGGACTGCATCTCGCCAGGCTTCTCTGTCTTCCACCGTCTCCCGGAGTTTGCTCAAACTCACATCCGTTGAGTCAGTGATACCATCCAACCATCTCATCCTCTGCTGCCCCCTTTTCCTCTTGCCCTCCATCTTTCTCACCATCAGGGTTGTTTCCAGTGAGTCAGCTCTTCACATCAAAGGTGGCCAAATTAAAAACACAAAAAGCAAACCCTTGCCCCTGCCACCCCCATTCTTTTCCTTAGGAAAGATTATAGAAATGAATTCATAGCTTTACAGTCATGTCTTCACTACTCTCTGAATTGTACCTTATAGTTTGCAAATGAATTTTCTTATAAATTCTAAGATCAGGTGATGTGGCTATCTCCCCCCCATTTTATAAAAGGTGGAAAAGAGCCTGAAGAGTTCACTTTATTTGCCAGGACGGCCCAGCAGATGGTGATGCCTGACTCAGGGCTGCATGGGGGCTATGGGGGTGCTGACCACACAGACGCTGTGCTGGTCTCAGCGTCCCTGGACCGCGTGTGTACAATTCTAAGAAACAGGCCACTCCAGCCACTTGGAGCTTTAAATAGAGCGCTGCTGCACTTGAGGTTCCAAAATTAGGAGAGATGAAGAATTCTTCTTGGCATCCTTCCTCCAGAAAAGCAAAAACATATTCGTCCTGTGTCTGTGTGTGTTGCCGGGTAGGGGTGTCAGCTTTTCAAAAGCAAACTAGACCTCAAATGGGTAAATTTTTTGGAGGTAATGGGTGTATTTATTACCTTGTTTTGGGGATCAAGTGTATATGCATATGTCCAAACTCATCCATCTATACACATTTAATACATGTCCCTTCTAAGCGTACGTCAGTAAAGCTGAGAAATGCTGAGCCCATCCATGGCCGGATGAGAGTTCCTGTATGGACCCACTGCAGTGTGTGCCAGTCTGGAGGTTTTTTTTTTTTTGCCTACACTTTTTCTGAAGTGTAGAAAACCGCAATGAGCAGCCTGGTGGTCCAGGAACACAGTTGGAGGGTCACTGGTGGCTCCGGGGGTCCTACCTTCTCCTGTTGCGAGCCTGTCTCAGTGCAGAGAGTGGAAAAGCACCTTGAGTTTTAGGTTTCTGCTGATCAGAATTAACTTTGCTGTTGGCTATTATGGAAACTATTTGATTTCAAGATGTTGAGATGGTTATAAAATCATATTGAGTAGTATGGTATGAATTGAATGAGTAACTGATACGAAAGGTATGAATAACTGAAACCATGAAAGATCAGTTTAAGGGGAGCAGTTTTTGGTGCTGTGTTAACGAGAAAGACAGTAGCAGAAGCAGTTTTGAATGGAGGCCAGTGGCCCTCAGTGCTTGCTGAGGGGGGTGACCGTGTCTACCTGCTGGTCCCCAAGTGGGGGCCAACCCTGCATCTCACTGTGAAATGACATCTGCCTTCTGAGCCTCTTGGAGTCGACTTTGACCAACAGTCACATTGACATGTGAATTGATGGAGTTGGAGGCTCTCTGGCCTGCCCTGGCTCTCCCACCTGTGTGCAGACCTCCCCAGGCATAAGTGGGCAGGCCATGGTCAGGGGCAGCCCAGGGCAGCCCCCAGCTCACTGGGGGAAGTGGAATGCTTCATCCACAGGGGGCATTTCTGTAGAATGCTGCTTTCTTTCTGGCGCCCCCCACCCCGCAGTCCAGGACTCGGGAATGAGTGGGAAATGCAGGGAATCTGAGGACCACCCTACTCCGGCCCCCAGTCAGCCTCGCTTTGGTTGGAGGGATTGGGCATGAAGAGCCTGTGCTCTTAACCTGAGTTCTTACAGTAGATTTTGTGACGCATACAGAGATAACAGTTTGCCAACCAAGGTCTAGATAGTCAAAGCTAATGGTTTTTCCAGGGGTTGTGTACAGATGTGACACTTGGGCCATAGAGAAAGCTGAGTGCCGAAGAACTGACAGTTTTGAACTGTGGTTCTGGAGAAGACTCTTGAGAGTCCCTTGGTCATCAAGGCGATCAAACCAGTCAATCCTACAGGAAATCAGCTCTGAATATTCATTGGAAGGACTGATGCTAAACTCCAGTACTTTGGTCACCTGACAGGAGGAGCTGACTCATTGGATAAGACCCTGATGCTGGGAACGATTGAATGCAGGAGAAGGGCACAGCAGAGGATGGTTGGATGGCATCACCGACTCAGTGGACATAAGTGACTAAGTCGTCTGACTCTTTGCGACCCCATGGACTTAATTCCTAAACAATAACAGCAACAAGCAACTCAGTATCAAAAATGCATATAACCCAAGAAAAACAGGGACCAAAGATCAAAATGGATATTTGGCACCCACCCCCAGATGTGGTGGGCTTCTCTGGTGGTTCAGACAGTAAAGAATCGTCTGCCAGTGCAGGAGACTTGGGTTCAATCCCTGGGTCGGGACAATCCCCTGGAGAAGGGAATGACTACCTACTCCAGTTCTCTTGCCTGGAAAATGCTATGGACAGAGGAGCCCAGCTAGCTTCAGTCCATGGGGTTGCAAAGAGACAGACACGACAGAGCGACTGACACTTGCACTTTTTCAAAGCCCCTCTTTAACTGTCAGAAGCAGGGTTGCTCTGGACTGAGCGCAATTTCTGTGCTGCAGATGAGGCGTGGAGATGCCTCCTGGTACTGTGTCAGCATCCAGCTTTCCATCCAACCCCACATCATCTTCCCAGGCAGAACTGCCTTCCTCCTGTTCTGGCACAATAGGAGGATCTCCACTGCCTCCCAGCCTCCCTGATGCTCACATCATCAGCCTGGCCCATTTCTGTCCATCTAGTGTTAAAAGGCATTGCCCCTGTGGTATCGGATCATGGACACAGTGAGCTTTTCTGAGTTGATTCATCATCTATGCTGTCCTTCTGGACAATGAATGACTTTGTCTCCATTTGCTTTCAATTGAGTTGTTGTTCTGTTGCTTCTTGAACTGCAGGACTCTTTATATATTCTGGGAACCGGTCTTTTGTCATTATATATACTGGTTACTTTACAAGTATCCTATTTTTAAAATATTTTTTGACGTTCTTTGAAGTCTTTATTGAATTTGCTACAATATTGCTTCTGTTTTATGTTTTGGCTTTTTTGGCCTCAGAGGCATGTGGGAATCTTAGTTCTCCAACTAGGGATCAAACCTGTACCCCCTGCATTAGAAAGTGAAATCTTAACCACTGGAGCATCAAGGAAGTCCCAATTTCATCATATTTTTTCTATTTCTTTATTTTTAATTAGAGGATAATTGCTTTACAACATTGTGTTGGTTTCTGCCACACGTCAGTGTGAATCAGCCATAGGAATCCATTTATCCCCTCCCCCTTGAGCCTCTGTCCCACCTCCGTCCCCACCCCACCCCTGTAGATGGTCACAGAACACGGGATGGAGCTCCCTGAGTCACATAGCACATTCCCGCTGGCCGTCTGTTTTACGTGTGGGGTGTATACGTTTCCATGCTACCCTTTCAGTTCGTCCCACCCTCTCCTTCCCCCACTGTGTCCACAAGTCTGTTCTCTGTGTCTGTGTCTCCCTTGCTGCCCTGCAAATAGGCTCATCAGTGCCATCTTTCTAGAGTCCATATATATGGGTTAATGTACGATACTTTTTTTTATCTTTCTGACTTATTTCACTCTGTATAATAGGCTCTGGGTTCATCTACTTCATTAAAATTGACTCAAATGTGTTCCTTTTTATAGCTAATATTCCATTGTATATATGCATACCACTACTTCTTTATCCATTCATCTGTTGATGGACATCAGGTTGCTTCCTTGTCCTAGCTATTGTAAACAGTGCTTCAGTGAACTTTAAGATACATGTGTCTTTTTCAATTATGGTTTCCTCAGGGTATGTGCCGGAGAACACAATGGCACCCCACTCCAGTACTCTTGCCTGGAAAATCCCATGGATGGAGGAGCCTGGTAGGCTGCAGTCCATGGGGTCGCTGAGGGTCAGACATGGTTGAGCGACTTCACTTTCACTTTTCACTTTCATGCATTGGAGAAGGAAATGGCAACCCACTCCAGTGTTCTTGCCTGGAGAATCCCAGGGACGGGGGAGCGTGGTGGGCTGCCGTCTATGGGGTCACACAGAGTCAGACACGACTGAAGTGACTTAGCAGCAGCAGCAGGGTATGTCTAGTAGTGGGATTGCTGGGTCATATGGTAGTTTTATTCCTAGTTTTTTTAAGGAATCTCCTCCAATCTAACATCCATAGTGGCTGTATCAATTTGCATTCCCACAAACAGTGCAAGAGGGTTCCCTTTTCTCCACACCCTCTCCAGCATTCATTTGTAGATTTTTTTGGTGATGGCCATTCTGACCGGAACAAAGTGATAACCTCATTGTAGTTTTGATTTGCTTTTCTCTAATAATGAATGATGCTGAGCATCTTTTCAAGTGTTCATTAGCCATCTGTATGTCTTCTTTGGAGAAATGTCTATTTAGATCATCTGCCCACTTTTTGATTGGGTTGTTTGTTTTTCTGGTATTGAGCTGCATGAGATGCTTATATATTTTGGAGACTAATTCTTTGTCAGTTGTTCCATTTGCTATCATTTTCTCCTATTCTGAGGGATGCCTTTTCACCTTGTTTATAGTTTCTTTTGCTGTGCAAAAGCTTTTAAGTTTAATTAGGTCCCGTTTGTTTATTTTTGTTATAATTTCCATTAGTCTAGGAGGTGGGTCATAGAGGATCTTGCTGTGATTTATGTCAGAGAGTGTTCTATGTTTTCCTCTAAGAGTCTTATAGTTTCTGGCCTTACATTTAGGTCTTTAATCCATTTTGAGTTTATCTTTGAGAAAGTATTCTAATTTCATTCTTTTATACGTAGCTGTCCAGTTTTCCCAGCACCACTTATTGAAGAGGCTGTCTTTGCCCCATTGTACATTCTTGCCTCCTTTGTCAAAGATAAGGTGGTATCCATAGGTGTGTGGGTTTATCCCTGGGCTTTCTGTCTTCTTCCGTTGGTCTATATTTCTGTTTTTGTGCCAGTACCATACTGTCCGTGTGTTACATACTGATGACTGTAACTTTGTAGTGTAGTCTGAATCAGGAAGGTTGATTCCTCCTGCTCCATTCTTTCTCAAGATTGCTTTGGCTGTTCAGGATCTTTTGTGTTTCCATACAAATTGCCAGTTTCATCATATTTTGATCTGGGAGGATTGGTAATTCCCATTAGAGAATCGAGATTTATTTGAACTAGAATGATTTTTTACTGTGTCAGCTATGCATACCACTATTTATATACTTTAATGCTTTCCTATAAAAGGGAGTCTTATATTCTTACAGCTCTGCTATAAGGATTATGTGTATGCTTTGTATTGCTTCAGTGTTCAACATCCTGTTTTTAAATTTGGGGACTGTTAAGGATAAATGCAAAGTTTTCAAATCATTTTATTGACAGGTATGTCTCCAGGTCTGAGACAGCGCTTCCTCAGTAGTTTAATGAGCTTTGCTGAACTTTCATCTTTCCTTTTCTGTTGCTGCTCTTATCAGTTGTCAGAAAAAGTTGGAATTTTGCCCTTCCTTATTGATCTGTATTTCATGAATATTTATGTATATTCTGTGTATTTTCCCCCTTTTTCTCAAAGTAGCTGAATGACACAAAATTTTAAATTTTAATTGAAATTATTCCATGGCTTCCCTCATGAATGAAGAGCCCTTATTATGTAGAATAACAATGACGGTATCAAAGGTGAGTGCGAAAGTATGTGTTAGCGATTCAGTTGTGTCTGACTCTCTGCGACCCCCATGGACTGTGTAGTCCACCAAGCTCCTCTCTCCATGGGATTTCCCAGGCAAGAATACTGGAGTGGGTTGCCATCCCCTTCTCCAGGGGATCTTCCCTACCCAGGAATCAGACCTGCGTCTTCCTGCATTGCAGGCAGATTCTTTACCACCGAGCCACCAGGGAAGCCCCTATCTAAGGTGAGATTGTTTTAAATAAAGTTCCTTAATTGTGATTCTGGCTGCACATCAGGACTTAAGCACAAGAAGCAGCATCTCAGTGTCTTGTGTCCATGAGAGTTCTGGTGGTGGAAGCCACACAGCTGCTGGCAAAGAGCACCCATGCTGCTGTTCATGTGCTCTCTGGGTACACAGGCTCAGGCCCTTACAAGTGCTCGGTTTATGAGGAGACACAATCCTTGTTTGCGAGGAATCTTATTCAGCGAGAAAACAGACAATAAAAATGTACGTGAGATCCCAGTAAGTGCCAGGGAGAGAGAAAGCAGAACAGGAAAGTGTGTGTGTGTTGTGGGGGAGCAGCTGTGGGTGCAGCGGTTCTTTCAGATGAGCTGGGCGGACACTTGGTTTCATCAGGGTGGGCTGTGAATTTGGGGACGGGGGGAGGGGGCAGGGGAGGCAAGAGGAGCAGAGAGTGTGAGCTTGGAGGAAGAGCTGGCCTCGGATTGTGTTCTCCTGTGGTGGGAAGGGCACGAGGCTTGAACGGAGGAGACACAACCTACCGTTCGTCCGTTTAGGAGCATCACAGGCCACTGCTGGGGAGGCAGACTGCGAGGGTGGAGACTGACCCAGTTGGGGAGAAAAAACTGTATGGTCTGGGCCCAGGTGGGGCTGGCTTGGAGCTGGGCAGTGGAGGGTCTGACGGTGGTAAAATTTGAGAAGTATTTTGAAGGTGAACTGAACTGAAATGAAATGAATGGGGTGCATGTATTCTGCGAGACGTGCCAAGATTTTTGCCTTTTGGGCACGTGGACGGATGTTCATCTTATGCTCATGGACTCAGAGGGGGCCTGGGGAGACAGGGGGGGTGGATTTTGTGGTCACTCTTTGATTGGTTTTCTTTTGCTGTGGTTTGGTGTAGATGGTGAAGAGTTCCGTTTGGGTGAGTTGGAGAACAGTTGGAGGTGTCTCAGAGGTGGGGGAGGGGTCCACGTCTTGGGGGGCAGGGCTGGAAGCTGCACTTGGGAGCAGCTTGTTTAGAGAGGGAGCAAAAGGATAGAGTCGAGGCCCCCCAGGCAGCCTAGGTCAGAAGCTTGAGGAGGGGCCTGTGAAAGAGGAGGAGAGAAAGTGAAGTAGGGCTGGGTGCTCCAGGCAGCGGAGCAGAGGGCAGCCCTTCAATGGCTAATGGACAGTGTCTGCTGTCAGCAGGCAGGAAAGACAATCCAGGAGAGAGAAGAATGACCTAGCCAAGAGAAATGGCAGTGACCACAGGACGGGTTCCTTCTTGGAGAGCAGGGTGGGCCCCATTCAGCGCAGATGAGGCTTTCCTTCCCCAGGATCCCCTGCATCGCCTGAGGTTACCTGTTCACCTGTTCACTGTGTGGGAGAGCCCGTTATGTGCTGACAGCGGCTGCTGAGGCTGCAGCCACCCGGCCTAATGGGAAGGTCAAGGAAAGGCACTGATGATTCAAGGTTAATATGCACCTGCCTCATCACCCTTCTACAGAATGACTGATCTAGCCAGCCTCAAAGAAGACCAGGGTCATAAACAGCTTTAAAATGTTGCCAGTCCCATTTGTAATATAAACTTACATGGATGAAATATGATTTATTGAATTCAATTCAAAACAGAGACAAAAGGACCAACAAATCGAGTGTGATATTTTACCTCTAGCATATTACCCTGTAATTTCAGAAAAATACCTGTGTGCACACGTAGATACAGACGTATCCAGATATAGAGCTAGGAGCAGATAATTGGTTTAGAGAGCAACCGGTAAGAAAAGAGACTGACTACATGGGGGGGAGAAAGTCATCCTTACCTTGATGTTCAACATACATTCTGAATTAGTCCAATAAGGTAATCTACTTCAATATGGGTCTTAAGGCTTTTTCTTTATAAGAGCTCGTGCTTTCAATGCAGTCAATCAATTATAGAAATTCACTCAAATAGAGGTTTTCAGTATGACAACCCACTCCAGTATACTTTCTTAGAGAATCCCATGGACAGAGGAGCCTGGAGGGCTACAGTCCATGGGGTCACAAAGTCAGACACGACTTAGCAACTAAACAAGTAGGAAGAATATTAGCCTGGCCCCCAAAGATGTCCACATCTTCCTCCTTGGAAACCTGTGAATATGTTAGGCTATGTGGGGAAACATGGGGGGAAGGAGGTTACTGATCAGCTTATCTTGAGGGAACACCCTTGTAGGCCTTTGTGACCAGAGAGGCCCTGTGAGCAGGAGAGGAGGCAGAAGAATAAGAGAGGAGCCTGCCTGGACCAGGGCAGTGCCCAGAAGCTGGAAGACGTAAGGACCATTCTTCTCTGGACTCTCCAGAAGGGACATGGCCCTGCCCATACCTTGACTCAGCTCCAGTGAGACCCAGCTGGGACTTCTGCCCCACAGAACTGTAAGGGAATGAACTTGGGCTGTTTCAGGCCACTAAGTCTATGCAAGTGCCTACAGCAGCCCACGGAAAAAGAATGCCACAAGTAACCATGCCAAGGTCAGCCCAAACAAAAATAACACTTTCATTGTTTTCTCTCATTTATCACACTGTTTTCCCCCCTTTGTTTATTTTGCAAATACTTTAAAATAGTACACTTGCTTTAAGGAGACTCACTCAGGGAAACGGTGTCAGAAGCAACTTTAAAAGACCTAATAAATTCTTTATTAAAGTTTCAGGTTGCGTGGTAGATAAGACTTGCCAGATGCCAACTCATTTTACAGGAGTTGGCAGGAGCCTGTGATGCCCTGAGGGGAACAGAAAGGCCAGTTGGTGGCTTTCTGCAAGCGTATCACTAATTACAGCTGCTAGACTTCAACTTCAAGTAGGACATGATATAGAATCTCATGTTGCTCCAGGTCTCAGCAAGTTAATTAAGCCATGACGCGAGTCAAGGTATTACTGCTTCCCTAAGGCACAAAAATACACTACATGTAAAAGAGAAAATAAACAACAGAACGGGCTTGGCACACCTTCCTCCATGGGGACGGGCACACGGTCAAAGATTGTATTTAGTTGCTAAATTGTGTCCAACTTTGCAACCCCATGCAGCGTAGCCTGCCATGGACAGACTCCTCTGTCCATGGGATTCTCCAGGCAAGAACAGTGGAGTAGGTTGCTATTTCCTCCTCCAGGGGATCTTCCTGACCCAGGGATCAGAACCCATGTCTCCTGCCTTGGCAGGCGAATTCTTTACTGCCAAGTCACCAGGGAAGCCCAGTCATAGGAGGAGCTACTAGCATCCCCCTGGTGCCCATGGGGCTGTTTCCTGACTGTGAGCTCATCCCAGGTCTGCAGTCACCCTGTGAAGCAGAGACGATGGATCTACAGAGACACTGAATGAATGATGAAACTGGGGCTTAGAGATGTAAGATAACCTGTCCACATCCACAGGCTGGAAAGTGCCTGAGCCAGGATTCAAACCCACGAGAAGGGTCTCATCCCAAAGCCTGAGCGTCCCCCACTGTCCTCTCTTACATGCTAGTACTGGGCAGGAGATTTTGGCAGTCTGGCCCCCTGACACTAACCATCAGTGCCATAGCATGCACCGTGCTTTCATGCTGACTGTGATTCCCGTTCTGTGTGTGGGCACGGGGCTCAGAGCTGTTTTCACAAACTCCTGGAGGAGGTGGTCTTCTTGCCCCACACGACAGAAGGGCAGCTGGGCTGAGGTGTACAGCCGACTCCAACCCAGGCTTGTATGACATGAAACCTCGACCCTTAATCACGACATCACTGGGCTGCTTCCGGGGGTCTGGGTACCTCCTCGAGCGAGGCAGATACTGCTGTCTTGTCCTACAGAATGAGAGGAAGGCCAGGGGGATGCACAGAAGGCCCAGCTAAGCACATGATCCCAGATTATTGTTTTTAATGTTAATTTTTATTTGCTTGGCTGTGCTGGGTCTTAGTTGTGGGGTCTTTGATCTTCATTGTGGCAGGTGGGGTTTTTAGTTGCAGCATGTGAACTCAGGGTTGCTGCATATAGGATCTAGCTCCCCATGCATCGATCAAACCCAGACCCCTTGCACAGTGGGCAAGAAATCTTAGCCACTGGACCACCTAGGAAATCCTGAACCCCAAACTCTTTATTCAGATTTTTTGTTTGCAGTTATGACCAAGTGGTTCAGCTTGGCCCCCGAGACCCCTTTGGGAGTGTTCATGAGCATTTTGGGGTGTTGGTTGTTCTGAGAATTATGTAACCCAGCCCTAAAGCAGCAAGCTGAAGTTAACAGGCTCCTTTTTAGAGAGTCCCAGAATAGGATTGATATTATTTTAGGAGTTAGTGACAACTGCAGGGCCAAGAAAGTTTTATAACTATTCCAGTCTGTTTAGGGTTTTTTTTTTTTTTTTAATCTTTTTCCACCCAAGACTTGAAAAAGCAGCTTAGCATGTTAGATTTTCTGAGTTTCTTTAATTCAGTATAAAATAGGGTTTTTCTTGCTAATCTGTATCACTAACTCTTAAAATTGTATGACTGGTCGCATGACATGAAACATGATCTAGCTGCAAAATATTAACTTTGTGGCTCTTCTTTCTGTTGGCTATAGGTAGGTGAATACTAGCTTAGTGAATGAAGGCAAAAATTTGATTTTCTTGACCTGCCCAAGCTAGAGGGGTAAATGTACACTACACTTTGTATCTGACCTCGGTAAGTCCTAGACCACATCAGAGTCCCATTTCTGACATAAAATTTCTGTAGTCAGTTAGAAGGTACTTCCTCAGACTTCCTTCTGTTATGGCTTTTCCGTATTAGGAATTTAAGTCCATTTGTACATCTGGTTTATATTGGGGAATAATCTTATTTCAGCGCCAGCCTCTTCTTATTACACAGTTCATCCTACACTCATATCAGACTTCTCATCACTGGAAGGACTGGCTCCTCTTGGCCTCCTGGAGCAGTTTCCCAGGACCTTGGGTGGAACCCCCACTCTCGCCCCCCTATCCTTACTAACAGCTTCCTCCAGGATGCCGTCCAGCCAGCAGCCTCTACAGCCTGAATGGCCAAGGGAAGACAGAGTGGGGTCTGTGGCCTGGGTGCTGGTGGGCGGGGTGGGTAGACCTGTGCACTGACTGTGATTGGTTGTTGATGGGGGGTGTGGTTATTGTTGTGGTTGTTGATGGAGGAGTGTGGTCATTGGGGTGAGGTGGTTGATGGAGCGCTGTGATTGCTAGGGTGAGGTGGTGGTTGATGGTGGGCTGTGATCACTCACCCAAGAAGTGAGCACAGGAGCACAACCCTGGGCTCAAGTCCTGGCTCTATTGTTCAGCAAGTCACTGAATCTCTGATTGTCTCTCTTTAAAGTTCACACTTCCCCAAGAGGTGGGTGTTTGGAGATTAAACGAGCACCCTGTGCACACCAATGTCCTCCCCTAGACTGAGCACTCACTTCCAACACTCCCTGCTCCGGACCCAGGAGGAGCACCTTCAAGGAGGGCTGTCAGAGTCACCTGAGGCCTGTGATACCCTAGGGATGTTCAGCCCCCGCTCCTAGGGGTCCCAGGTGACCGATGAGGGTAGAGCCAGGCACAGCATGTTCTAGGCTCCTTTCCCTGTGATTGTCAACCTGCACTGAAACCTACCATGCCAGCCAGAGCCTAACTTACCAGCTTTTTCATGCAGTTAAATTGTACAGAAAATTTATAGATTGCTTTGACTGGTCTTGAGTGATGTGCTGTTCTTGTTAAAATCTCTCTTTAAAACAACTGTAATTTAAGACACAAACCTGGTACCCCAATAAAATACTGTCTGAACCCCATTCCTTTTACTGCTCAGGCCCCTCCCTTCACGACTGAAAAAAGAGAAATGACCTCCATGACCTTCAAAAATCAAACCTGACAGTGAGTTCAGTACATGTGGAGACACCCGTGGACTTGAGATTTTCTGAAGGTAGATAACAGTATTGCCTACAGTTTGGAAATGAGCTTTGTGTAAACTGTCTCCCTGGATATTGTGTACATTATGCATAAGGTTTATTAATCATCTCCGTCCCCAAAGGTTTGTTATCTGTAAGTCTGGAAGTTAATTCATGAAGGAGGAGAACATGTATTATTTATAAGTGTCTTTAGCATCTAGCAGCAGAGAGTATCATGTTATTTAAAAATGGGATTCATTCTTCTGTGGAGTCAGTGCGCTAGGTCCCCTCTGTCATCCTGAAGTAGCCCCTGTAAATAATGAGAACTCCTCCCTGTCAGAAAAGGAGAGGGTTTGAGTCAAGAGCCTTTCCATTATTCATGTCTTCCTAGTTTTGAGTAAATGTGTAGTCATTTAAAGGACTGAATGTTGAATTTTTCTGTTGCAAACATACTGGCCCATCTTCTACCTGAGAAGTTAGGAAATAGCTCATAACTATAGTCATTGTGGAGCTTCCCCGGTGGCTGAGTGGTAAAAAATCTTCCTGCCAATGCAGGAGATGTAGGTTTGATCCTTGGGTTGGGAAGATCCCCTGGAGGAGGAAATGGCAACCCACTCCAATATTCTTGCCTGGAGAATTACGTGGACAGAGGAGCCTGGTGGGCTATGGTTCATGGGGGTCACAAAGAGTTGGATATGACTGAAGAACTAAACAGTAACCATAGTTATTGTAGTCATTCAGATACACTTTTACTATTTGTTACTTCGAGAACTGACTTTCTGAGGTATGTAATATACTGAATTCTTTGTTGTTTTGATAAACTTTTAGTTTTGGAGTCATTTTGTATTACGGTTCACTCTTGGTATTGCACATTTGTGGGTCTTGACAAATGTGTCATGACATGTGTCCACAATAGTGGACTGTATCGTGCAAAATTGTCAGACTGCTCTAAAAATCCCTGTGTTCCACCCAGTCATCTTTCCCTCTGTCGCTGATCTTTGCAATGTCTCCATAGTTTTGCCATTTCTGGAATGTTATGTTCTTGGATTTATTGAAGAAAACATGACACTTTTTAAAGCATGATTTAGCTGATTTTACTCAGGGAAGTACTTTGAGGGACTTTTGCCATAGTTGAGAGAGACTGGGCTCACATCCACCTACAGGAGGGAAGAGGGAGGGAGTTTGTAGTCCAGGAGTGAGGGGGTAGGGAGCACAGAGAGGAAGCATCAGAGGTGAGAGGGCGTTTCTGGCTGTACTGACCTCACAGGATACCTCCTAAGAAGAGGCGTCACCTCAGGATTCTTGCTAGAATGCAGAGAGTTGATGCCTAGTCTGCGCAGAGAATTCAGAGGAGTCTGACTCAAGTTTGGTCACAGAAAGAGTCTTTGTGAGAATCACAGTCTGCAGCCTTCTCGGGTAGGCTTCTTCCACGTAGTCTTATATGCATCTGAAGTTCCTCCATGTCTTTTCATGGCTTGACAGCTCATTTCTTTTTATCACTGAGTAATATTTCACTGGGGCTTCCTTGCTGGCTCAGTTGTAAAGAATCTGCCTGCCAGTGCAGGAGACGCAGGTTCAATCTTTGGATTGGGAATATCCCCTGGAGAAGGAAATGGCAACCCATTCCAGTATTCTTGTCTGGGAAAATCTCACGGACAGAGTAGCCTCGCAGGTCTTAGTGAGTCAGACACAACTCAGGAACTAAACAACAACAATCAATAACATTCCATTATTTGTCTGGACCGTAGTTGATTTACCCATCACCTCCTGATGGACAGCTGGATGACTCCCAAATCTTGGCAGTTATGAATGAAGCCACTATAAACATCTGTGTTTCAGGTTCCAAGAATAATTTTATATTTATGGAAAAGCTGCAAAGATAGTGCAAAGCATTCCAAATATCCCCCACTCGGTTTTCTAAGTGCTAACATCTTGCCTGACCAGGGACATTTGTCAGAAGTAAGAGTTGATTAGTGGTAAACTATTGAGTAACTTCACTTTGTTGCTGTTGTTATTTAGTCACTCAGTCATGTCTGACTCTTTGTGACCCTGTGGCCTGTAGCCTACCAGGCTCCTCTGTCCATGGAATTTCCCAGGCAAGAATACTAGAGTGGGTTGCCCTTTCCTCCTCCAGGGGATCTTCTCGACCCAGGGATCAAACCCATGTCTCCTGCATTGGCAGGCAGATTCTTCACCTCTGAGTCACCAGGGAAGCCCCAGACTTCACTTGGATTTCACTATTTTCATATTTGAGGATTCAGTCCAAGATACTACTTCAGTTTGAGTGTGTCACAGGCATTAAATATGTTCAGAAAATTCAGCTTATCCTGAGAAAATGGATGGATGTAACGATGTCAGCTATAAGAATCTGGTATTACTTAACCAATGAACAGAAGATGAAATGGTTGGATGGCATCACTGACTCAATGGACATGAATTTGAGTAAACTACAGAAGGTGGTGATGAACAGGGGGGCCTGGCGTGTTGCAATCCATGGGGTCATAAAGAGTCGGACACGACTGAGTGACTGAACTGAACATATTTAATTATGGTACGGTTATTTTATGTAGAAGATTTTGGAAGGCTTTTGTTGTTTTAAGCAAAGCATACAGAGTTCCCACTGTGCAAAATTAAGATTTGCTTGATAAGGTCAAGCATTTTGTCCTTTCTAAACAAAATACTAAAGCTTGTTGAAGGAAGGTCATCTTAAGGTTTTTTCAAGACCCCAGAGACAGCCAGTTGCCGACTTGTTTTTTAAATCCTTTTATTTTGTATTGGAGTATAGCTGCTTAACAACGTTGTGATAGTTTCAGGTGAACAGCAAAGGGACTCAGCCATACATGTACATGTCTCCATTCTCCCCCAAACTCCCCTCCCATCCAGGCTGCCACATGATATTGGGCAGAGTTTCCAGTGCACTACAGTAAGTCCTTGTTGGTTATCCATTTTAAGTATAGCAGTGTGTACATGTCCATCCCACACTCCCTAACTATCCCTTCCCCCAGCCTTTCCCCTGGCCACCGTAAGTTCTCTTAAGTGTCTGAGTGTGTTTCTGTTTTGTAAGTGAGATTCATTTGTACCGTGTCCTTTGAGAGTGCACATGTAGGGGATGTCATACAGTTTCCCCTTCTCTGTCTGACTTGCCTCAGTTCGTATGATATCTTTAGGTCCATCCATGTTGCTGCAAATGGCATCACTTCATTCTTTTTGATGGTTGCCAAGTAATAAAAAGCTGTCAGGGTGTAGTTTTCCAAGTGGATGCAGTGGTGTTTGGCCAGGGCTCTAATGACTCTCTTCAAATGTTTTGCTGGCAGAAGTACTCCATGAAAGATGACAGAGGAGGTCATCGTCATAGCCAAGTGGGATTACACAGCCCAGCAGGATCAGGAGCTGGACATCAAGAAGAACGAGCGCCTGTGGCTGCTGGACGACTCCAAGACGTGGTGGCGGGTGCGCAACGCAGCCAACCGGACAGGCTATGTGCCGTCCAACTACGTGGAGAGGAAAAACAGCCTGAAGAAGGGCTCGCTGGTGAAGAACATCAAGGACACGCTTGGTGAGTGGTGGGCGTAGTGGGCCCCTGGGCTGTACCCCAGCCCAGAGGGGGAGCACTCTCAGGGCAGGGGGTGGGAGGGGTTGTCTTTTTCATTTGTGTTTGAGGAAAAAAAGGCATCTTTCTACTTGTCTTTTTTAAAAGTCTCTGGACTTTGAGATGCAGTGCAGAAATAGCCTGTCATTTCCTCAAGATGTTCAAGTTTGGAGGATTCTGTAAGCTGACCCTTCTGTGTGTTTTGAACCTCCACCTCCCCCCCTTTACATCTCAGTCTCCTGGCATCAATGTTCTGGAGGGGCCTGAGATGGGAATTAGCCCCTCCAGGCACGTCCACAGCTCTGCCCGGGTCATTCCATCCAGTCTTTTTTCCCACTAAATCCTGTGCATGGGGCCTTTGTGAGTAGAGGAGATGGTGAAAAGCACCTGGAACCTGGCGAATTGTTTCCCCCTGTTGAATTGGCGGCATTTCATACCACAATTGCTCATGGTGGCAGCTAAGGTGGGGACTCGGAGCGGGTGGTATGATGCCGAGGCCGCTGCGGTGACTCACAGGGGGCCAGCTGGGCACCTGGCTTTCTTCCCATGCGCCTGTCCCCTTCCCTGGTGTCTGGACATGAGAGAGGCCACCTGGGTCCACTGGAGTTGATGGTGTCCAGTCTCGCCTTCGTGTGGGCATCAGGCTTCCTTGCAATAGTCACGGCTGCAGAGGGAGTAAGAGTTACTTCCTGAAGGTCAGGTCTGTGGTATCTCCTTCTGTGAGCACCATATAGTGACCCCTGAGACCACTGGCTGTCACGGAAGAGTTTGCTCTTGAAATAGGTCAGTGTTATCACCCACATTACATGTCCTTGAAGTTTTCCTTTTTATTTCTAACCTGAGAATTAGTTTCATTTGAGGGAGGGGAACAGGTAGGGAAACTGAAAGGAAAATTAAGCTCTGAGTGTGGTAAGTGTTGCAAAGTATTCATCTTTCATTTTCTGCAATCTTAAAGAGTCCACTGACTTTCTTTGAAACCATGTGAAGCCTTCACCCACTGGAGAGTAATTTTGTGTCATGGGTTAGGTTATTTCCATGACTCTGGAAGAGAAATGAGACACTGGCCTGTGTGTGGATCATATCAGCTACTGTAGACTGTGCCCAATGGAGAAATTCCACTTTTCATGAGCAATCTGATTCTTTTCCATGAAAGTGACTGCATCACTTTTCCATGAAAGTGACCCCCGTTTGTCTTTTTTTCCAAGCTTGTCACTTGAAAGAAAGACTGTTGTCCTGTGTGTATAACTCTCCATTAACTGTGACCTAGAATTTCGGAAAGCATGAGTAGGTAAATACTTTAGGAGTGCCCTGAACTTGGTTTTATTTTTTCTTTTCCTCATCCACTCAAGTCCCTTTTTTTGGAGATGCTCAACATTGTTGATTTGTTTTGTCTTCTTTCTTATACTTTTTAAAAAATATATTCTGAAGATTCTAGTAAAGAATAATGTTGTTTAGTCACTAAGTCATGTTTGACTCTTTGTGACCCCATGGACTGTAGCCTGCCAGGCTCATCTGTCCATGGGATTTTCCAGGCAAGAATACTGGAATAGGTTGCCTTTTCCTCCTCCAGGGAATCTTCCCGACCCAGGGATCAAACTTGGATCTCCTGCATTTGCAGGTGGATTCTTTACCACTGAGCCATAGGGGAAGTGCAATAAAGAATGAAACATCCAGAAATGGGATGGATTGCTGGGGAGTGAAATAAGGTGAAGGTAGCCCTCCAAGTTACCCACAAATCCCCTTGAACAGCTTGTCCTTCCTCCCTTCAGCTTTTAGAACGAGAAGACAGCTGAGCTGTGAAGCACATCTGTGCTCGGGTTCAATTTTTCAGGAGCCGTGGTCAGTCTCTGGGACTCCCAGGACTCAGGGGGCATCACTCAGCCAGCTTGTCCACGTGTGGAGTGCCAGGTTTTCTCCCCCGCCCCAACAGATGGCCACCCAGCTCTGCAGGCTCATGTCTCCTTCCACGGAGCCAGCCAGTTCCATTTTGGGAGAACACAGATTGCTAGAAAGCTCTTCCTTAAATAGAATCAACATTCGCTCCTCTGTAACTCTCTCCGTGCAGCTCTCCTTGGCACTTGAGAGCTGTGCTGGGGAACCGTGCTCCTTTTCTGGGGACTGACCACCCTTCTCCACCCTTCCTCCCCCGTCAGGCCTTGGAAACGTTTGCGCCAACCGTTATTTACTGTAGAAACACCAACAAAGTTATGTTCTGAACATCCGTATCAATCCACAGCAGTTAATGTTTATAGTCTAAGCAGTGGTCCTCAACCTTTTTGGCACCAGGGACTGTTTTCGTGGAAGACAGTTTTTCCACCGACTAGAGGGGAGAGGATGGTTCCAGGATGATTCGAACACATTACATTTATTGTGCACTTTATTTCTATCATTCTTACATCATCTCCACCTCAGATCATTAGACGTTAGATACCCGAGATTGGGGACCCCCGCTCTAAAGGGTCATGGGGTTCAGTATTCCCATCGCCTGGGAGAAACGCCCCCCTTCGTGGTTGGTCTTTTTCGCTTTGATGTGTTTACCCTGCTCACCCAAAGCCTTGCTTTTCTTGGACAAAGAGACCTTGTTGTCTTGGCTTGAGTCCTCCATCGGCCCCTCAAGCAGTGTCACTGAAAAGGGAGGCACCCGACAAGAGGTGGAGTGACTTATCTCTCCATCATCAGACCTGATGTGGCATCAGTGTTGAGAAGGAAGGTGCGAAGACTTTCCCCATCCTCTCCTGCCTCCCGCTGGTCTTTGGAGCTAAGCCTTCCAAGGCTTCCAGTTTAAATCGCTGTGACCTGCGTGCTGTTGGAATTCCAGTGTGATCCTAGATGGATTACAGAGCCAGTGGATTTTCTCTCCACCATGCATCAGAAATAGTGAAAACAGGCTCAGAAACCACACCACATGTGTCAACCTTCTAATAGCTACTCATGACATCATCCATGTTTGTGATTCTCCTGCTATAGTTAAAGCCAGATTAAGATTTCCCCGGCAGACACCTGGCTTGGCACAAAACAGCACAGACTTCCCAGCAAAGTCCCTGTGTACCACATGCGTGGTGACATCTCTGGTTGCAGACAACTGATCCACAGAGCCTCTCTGGCTTTTTAACATTCCCGCACTGGGTTGAGGTTGGTCGCCACTTTAATTCAGTCGCTTCTCATCCTTTGTTAGGCAGAAAGCAGTGTGTGTAGGCATGCTCAGTCGTGTCCAGTCTTTGCAACCCATGGACTGTAGCCTGCCAGGCTCCTCTGTCCATGGCATTTTCCAGGCAAGAATACTAGGTTGCCACGCCCTCCTTCAGGGGATCTTCCCGACCCAGGGATCAAACCTGAGTCTCTTCTGTCTCCTTCATTGGCAGGCAGACTCTTTATCATTAGTGCCACTTGGGAAGCCCCTAGACAAAAAGCAGAGCCTTCCCCCCGAAGAGCTCTCTGTTAGGAAACAGATAACATTCTTTCTTTTCTTTTAATAATTTATAGTTAAGTAAAACAACATGAGCACTTCTTTGCATACAGGCAGTGCATTGATGCATACATGCAACCATAGATCTCTCGTATTCAGCTCATGATCATGAACAGTCAAAGAGAACTTTTCCACTGATAACAAGGAGCCGTCCTTATGAATTGCTTCTCCTGGCAGAGTGCAGGTAATGTTTTAAAGGCTCAGCACATCCCTGGGCTCCGACCTGGCCTTGGTATTTCCATGACCTGACTCATAAAACCATGCAGGTGAGGTGTTGTCAAGCCATGTGCTAAATCTTCTTGGCTGGGGAGGTATTTTATTGAAGAGCTATCTTTCTTGCTACTTCTCGAGAGTAGCTGGACCCTGCTGCAGTCCCAAAGGTTAGCTGTCTTCTCAGTGGTCACCTTAGGCCCAGGTACTGACCAGGCTGCCTATAGAACCACGGCTCCATTATAACCTGTTAGTAGCCACCAGTGGAAGGTTGGCTCCAAGGCCCACATGTCCACTGCTGACTACCTCCCACGGTGTCTTGAACCAGCAGTGGGCTGCCACCAGGGCTGTTCCTTAGCCTTGGCCTCTATGTGACCTGACCTGAGGCCAGTTAGTCACCTGCCGGTGGTTAGCACCAAGACTCCACCTCTCTGAGTTCATGCCAGACCCGGGAGCAGAGAGAGGCTGCTGAAGGACCACTGCTCACTCTCTGAAGTACACCTTGTGCTGTCTGGGTTGAGGCTTGTGGTTGGACAGGGACTGGTCCCGGGAGTGAAATTCCCAGGTTCCTCAAAGTGTATCCATGTGGGGTTGACTGAGCGACTTACTTCTGCAAGAAAAGGCACAGATGGGACAACTTGGGATTTTTTTTAAAAACTTTTTTATTTTATATTGGAGTATAACAGATTAACAGTGTTGTGGTAGTTTCAGGTGAAGAGCAGTGGGACTCAGTCGTACATGTACATGTATGCATTCTCCTCCTAACTCTCCTCCCATCCAGGCTGCCACATAACATTGAGCAGAGTTCTCTGTGCTGTATGTAGGTAAATTTGTTTGTTTGTTTTTTTAACCAACTCGAATATCAGGATTTAACTGGGTGGGCATTTGACAGGACTTTATAGCAAAGATAGGCAGCCAGGATGTTAAAAGGAAATTCTAGTGGTATGAGGTTCTCTATTTTAGAGATGAAAAACCAGGGTCTTATTCATAAAGCTTGAGTGGTGTGTGAGTATGACAGTGAACATGTGTTGGTGTTAAGGCCCTGGTTTTGATGGCAGAGTTGTGTTGAGGAGGAGGCTGTCTGTGTGTGTGGAAATGCACACCAGGTATTGAGGTAATGGGACAGGATACCGGCAGCTTGCTCTCAGACAGCTCAGGGAAACAGATATCCTTTGTGCTGTTCTTACAACTTTACCAAACATTAAACCAAATGGACAGATATAAAGTGGCCTAGGTTCTATTCCTGGGTCCGGAAGATCCCCTGGAGAAGGAAATGGCAGCTCACTCCAGTATTCTTGCCTGGAAAACCCCATGGACAGAGGAGCCTGGCAGGCTGCAGTCCATGGGTCGCAAGAGTGAGTTGGACATGACTGAGTGACTAAACCACCATCACCATTCAGAGATCAGAGGATCACCGAGCACCTGCTGAGATCAGACCTGAAAACGAGGCTGCCACTGGGCGTGAACGTGCCAACTGAATCTTCCCCAGAACATCCCCAGGCCGTGGCTCAGGACTTTCTGTAATCATCCAGCAGTCCTTTGTGGGTCTGCAGCAGGCAGGGGAGGAAATCTTGCTTCTTGCTGGACCAGTCCAGGCTGCTTCAGCCAGTTCAATAAACACATCTTTGTTACAACAGAGACAGGAGAGAAAGACGGTCAGAAAGCACCTCGGGGCCCCACCTCTGTGATGCTGCGGCCTTGGGCTGCCCTTTCGGGCCCCACAGGTCTGTGGGTCTCTGCTGTAGTCACAAACATCCATGGCAGGTCTGACCAGGGCAGGCAGCAGGCAATCTGTCCAGATGAGCCCAGGGCAAGGAATGCCACGGTCCGTGATTATCTCAGGCTGATCTGGAGTTGTTCCTCCTTCTCTGTCCCTTGGAAGTCCCTCTAAGCTCCTTGATTCCTGCTGAGTCACCTCTGGGAACAATAGCCCAAGGCTTTGAGATGAGTGTCGTTGTGCTGTGGGGCCAGCCCTGTGTCCTTGTGCATGTCAGGAGTGAAGCCCAGTGGGACGGAAGAAGGGGTAGCGCTCAGCCCCTGGGTCTTGAGTGTGGGTGGACCGGAGGAACTACCCTGGCCCGGATGCGTGGGGCTCATTGGAACAGTGGTGCTGTCCCCCGTGGGCCACTGGAAAGGACTGGACAGTGCCCCTCGGCTCCTCTTTTATCCTTCTAGAAGCATTGGTGCATCCAGTCACTCCTGGCCCCACCTGCAAGGCTGTGTTGGTTTTCTCCCACCCGTGCTGTGCCCTGGGACTGTAGAGGACTAGCTACTTCATGAGCATCCTTTACTCTTGGCCCCGAGGGACTCACTTATCAATAACTAACCCGGTTCCTTTAATGTTGAGGGGAGCGGGAGCTATTAATGAAAATGATTGAGAAGCCAAATGTCCCAGGAGTACACCTCTTCCCTTTCTGTAAATTGATTTCCATTTTGGCAGCAGTCTCTTTGGCAGCAAGCACATTCTCTTGTCTTTGCCATTCACAGGCTTTTGGTATGACATGATTTCCGTACTCAGGTAGCCCTCAGAATTGTCATCTCTTTCAAAGCCTGTCTTTTATCAAACTGTTCATTGAAGGAAGGCATACTTATTTAAAAAATTTTTGGAAAATAGGATAAAACAGAAATCACTTGTGATCTTATCACCCAGAAGTAATGACTTTTGGCGTTTCCATTTGTTGGCTCAGTATACATGTAGAATCAGAATAAGATTGCGGAGGGGACTTCCTGCTGGAGTCAGTACCGGCTGTCACCAGGCAGTTGGTGCTCAAGTATCTGCCCTTTCTGCCAAAGCCTGATTTCAACACATGCTAGAAAGGAGGTTTACTATATGAGTTTGGTCTCCTTGCTTGGTCAGTGGTCAGGATGCTCAGTGTTTTTGTATTTTCTATAAACAACCTAAGAGGAGAAGCTCATTCTTTACATTTGTCTTATACGTAGTTTGGTTTTCTAGGTTGAATGTCCATAAAGGATAAGAAAATTACTGATAGTCTTTCTACATGTCATTTAAACATAACTTCCTAAATGAAGTCACCATCTAAGGAACCAGTACAAAAAAGTACTTTTTTTTTTTTTTTTCATTTCAAAAAAGTACAAAACCAAACCACTCCCCTGATGCTGAAGCTCCACTACTTTGGCCACCTGATGCAAAGAGCCGACTCGTTGGAAAAGACCCTCAATCTGGGGAAGATTGAAGGCAAAAGAAGAAGAGGGCGACAGAGGATGAGATGGTTGGATGGCATCACAGACTCAATGCACATGAGTTTGAGCAAGCTCCGGGAGATGGTGAAGGACAGGGGAGTCTGGTATGCTGATGTTCATGGGGTCACAAAGAGTCAGACATGACTGAGGGACTGAACAACAACAAGCCACCCCCTGAGTTTGTATGTAGCGCATGCAAAGAATATTGAGAGAGATCAGTTTGATTTTAAACATCCAGCTTCTCTAATTATCTCTTTACCATGTTATAGCAAGGACTCTGGGTTTTCAGAGCCACTTTTAACACTTGAGGTTTACCTCTTCAGTCTCTGCCGTATAATCTATACAGTTGTGCGAACCTGAATTACATATAACATGCCATAATTTAGAACTCTCTAGCTTTCTGTCTCACGAGATCATTCACAGTACAGACGACCTGCCAAATGCAGTGCCCACAGACAGTGGAGACGTCTACAGAAACTGTGGTGCCAGCACCCAAAATAAACTTGGATTTGTTTCCGTATATCATGAGCGTCCAAGTATTTAGAACAAAAAATGTAAAACAACTCACAACAGATCAGTGGGTGGATAATTAGAGAGAAAATAGAGACAGATTGTTCAGAAGAATGCTAATGGGAGAAAAGCCAGGAGGGGCCATGGGAAGGAGGAGGGGCTGCCCCCTCGAGAAGCCGAGGAGAAGCAGGTGTGCGGTGACATGGGGGTTGTGAAACCAGATGCGTCATCCCCTGGCCCCTTGTGCCCCAAGGAAGGACGAGGACAGCAGGTAAGGTATTTCCCAGCAACTGGCACCTAAGTTGCTTCTTATTAAAATAATCATTTTTCTACAGAACACCCTTTCTTGACTCAAGTTACTCAAATGGGAGCCTTCAGTTATAGAAGAAACGTAGACTAAAAATGCTGAGAGTTTAAGTAAAGCCTTCTTGCCGTGTTTCTAACTGTGCTTCCCCATATGGCCTGGCTCATTTTTAGACCCCATGCATATGTCTCAAACGTTCCTTTCCCCGATTACACATTCACGCCTGTTCCCAGGAGCCAGTGTGGGTGCGGGGAACATTGTTCAGGGTGGGTGCCATGGAGCTGACTGCAGAGCCCCTCAGGCTGCTGGCCAAGCAGGCTCCTTCTCTCCTGCACCCCCACCCTATGCCCACCACAGCTCTAGGTACAGGAGGGCAAGTGGGCATCTGGAGAGCTCCTGCTGACCTGAGCTGGCCAGGGTCTGACTGTCAGGCATCAGTGATTTTGGGTAGGCGGGATGTTCCTTTGCTCCTCACCAAGCACTTGTTCACATCATCTTTGTCTCCAAGTCATTCCCTGATCTCTCCAGGCTGCTGTCGCTTTTTCTCAACTCTCAGCTTCCTTTCTCTGCTTCTGAACTCATGGATTCTGTGAGCGTCTGGATTGTCCCAGTGGTTCTCACAGCTGGGAAGCCTCTGGAGGTCACATCTTGGGGAGTGTTCAAGCTGGGGCTGTGCCTACGTTTCCTCCTGGAAGCCAGCTGTCCTGGAGTAGCTGCTGGCAGGGAACCTTCATCTATTTTGTATTTTTGATTTTTCAGGAGCAAAACAGAAGCAAAACAGTTGAGGGTCTGACTTGGGAAATTTACAAGTGGGCATTTATAGTGGAGCGTGAATTGGTGGTGAAGTGGTCGAGGTGTCTTTCTGCAGTGATGTGAGGTAATGGTCCTGTCATATTAGCCCATGTGTTCAGCCAAACTCTAGTGACAAGAGTTGGCTGTAAGAACCAGATGGACCACTTACAGTTCTTCTGTGGTTGTTTCTTATAGCCTAGTATGTACAGTTGAGTTTGAAAAGTGAGGTTCATTTGACAGCTTGGTGTCTCTGTAGAATCCTGGCAAGACCCTGGAGATGACCTGGCCCAGAGCTCTTCTGTGACCATCAGGCAGGTTGACATACTTGTCCCGGGTAACAAAGTGCTTCGTGGCACAGCTGGGAGCAGCCCAGGGCCAGGGTGGGTGGCGGGAATTGGGGTCTGGAGCCCAGCCCCTTAAGACCTCTCTTGGAGCCTGCATGTGCCTCGTCACCAGCGTGTGCCTCGTCCAGAGTGGCATGTGGTCCTAGAGCCTTGGGAGATGGAGTATCTCTTTTACTCCCTCCCTGAAGGCCCACTTTGCACTGAGGAGCATCTTCTCCTGGGACACTTCAGAGGGGCCCTCGTGTCTCAGCAGCTCCCAACCCAGCAGGCAGGACTGGTCAGCTGTGCACCCCCCACCACCCAGTCCCACAGGAGCATTTTAGGGAAAAACAGACACATGCACATCTCTGGAGAAAGCACCATCTGTTGTTTTCTCCATTGGACCTTTGTCCTCACCCAGAAAGGAAAACAACGTATGGACTGATAATAGCAGTAAACACCACAGCCACAGTTGTACAGCTCCTGCTGTGCGCTGGACACTGCACATGTCCTTTCCTCAGGCTTCGGACTCTCACAGTTGCCCCACCTACCCCTGCAGGGCCACTGACATCCTCGTGCTACAGATGCAGAAACCCAGTAGAGAGAGTGCAGAACCGCCAGGCCACAAGCCAGTGGGGCAGGAGCTGAGCTTGGAGCCTGGTCAGAGCTGGGGTTCAGTTGTCTGCCAGCCAGTCACCCCACAAATGTGTTGACCCTGTGTGCACTCTGTTCTTCGTTATTGTATTTCATTTTACCGAGCAGGTGTGGGCTCAAAAAGTTGCTCTTGTGAGCCTCTGCCAGTGACAGACGCTAAGTGATGCTTCAGAAGGTCATAGTGAATGCTTGCCACCTCCCAACCACCGCCCCACCCCCCCAGGCACATCACATTCAGAGATGCTTGTGCTGATGGATCGGGTATATGTGTTGAGAGGTACTAAATATGTATTTTTAATTACAATTTATAATGAAAACCTTTCAAAAATTCTTTACCCTGGCATCTGTGCTACCATTTGACTTTCACATTTGGTAGAAAATCCTATGCTTCTGAACCAGTTTTTTTTTTTTCCAGGCTTACACATTCAGTTATGTTATTTGACTGCCTGCTCATGGGGAAACGGGCTCTCTTAGGAGCAGGAATGGAAGTTCTGCTTCTGGACTCGTGGATCCATTGATGGTGTACTTTGCCCCAACACATCTCCCTCTGTGCCAGCTTCTGGCAAGTCTGCCCATGGGAAAGGGGACCATCTGGGCACATGGATGGTGACTTGCTCCTTTGTCCTGTCAGCTCGACCCAGGCCATGTGGGTTTGCCACAGGGATGGGAGGTCCCATCCATCCAACAGCCATCCATTTCTCCTTCCTCCCTCCGGTCCTAGACATCCCCTCCCTGAACTTGGGGCTCCGTATGGCATATAATAGCACATTTCATTGCAGGGTAAGGTGTAAGCCTAAGGTGCACATGCCTAGGAATAAAAAAAGTAAAATCTCCTGGGTTTGCTGCAACTTGGGAGAGTGGGGGCACAGAGGGTGGGTCAGGAAATGGTGCCCTCAGGTTCCGGGAACATAGCCTGGCTAGAGTAGGGCCTCCCGCCTTGGCCATGGAGTTGCTGGCTTACAGACATGTGGTGCCTGGACAGGGGAGGATCTCAAGGCATATGGAGGAGTCAGCAGTGTGTACTTAGGGGTGGGGGGCAGGGGTGGGTATCAGGCTGCTCCTAATTAACCTGAGCTCTCCTGGCAGCCCAGGTGTGTATCCCTGAAGAGATCAGTCTGCAAGGACTGATGAGGCAGACAAACTTGTGATGGTGAGATAGAAAATGGAGCTTGTTAAACTGGCAGACGTTAGTTGAATGCCCGCCCTGAACCAGGCCCCAGGCCCTGGGAAGATGAGTGCAGCAAAGGGAGAGGGCGCTGGGCAGGTGGGTGTGTGCTCCGCAGGCCTGGGGGCCCCAGTCGCCCATGAGGAGGACCTCACAGTGCTGCTCATGTTTTTGATGGGTCTGGTGCTGAGCACATCCAGGGATCAAGCCCCATTTTCCTCTGGGGGGAAGGCACCTAGCGAGTGAGTGACAGTGGTGCTGAGCTGAGTATGTGTCTGGGGCAGAGAATGCCAGCCTGGGTGGGTCCACTCTGGAAGCCAGTGCCCACCTCCCCATGGTCCAGGCCATCATGACAGCTCCTCTTATTCCTTTGATCTCCCCACCCAACAGGGGAGTAGGAACAAAGGGAATTCTCAGGACCAAGCTGTGTGCTGTTTGGTCCCTCAGTCATGCCTGACTCTGTGCGACTCCATGGACTGTAGCCTGCCAGGTTCCTCTGTCTGTGGAATTTCCCAGGGAAGAATACTGGGTGGATTGCCATTTCTTCTTCCAGAGGATCTTCCCGACCCAGGGATCTAAGTCTCCTGCATTGGGAGGTGGGTTCTTTACCACTGAGCCACCAGGGAAGCCCAAACTGTCTTTACTGCAGGGAATTAAGGGAGAAAGAAGTACAAGCTATCCATAGAAGTGCATTGTTGTCCTTCTGGGAAAAAAACAAAGATCTGCCAGTGGCCACAGTTTCCCTACTGTGGAAGCTCCCATGCTGGTGTAGCTCGGAGGCATGGTGGGCAAGTGGCCACCTCTCAGGAAAGCCCAAGAAGCACAGCCAACCCCGCAGTCCAGGGGCACGTCCCCAACTCAGGCATCGTGCCTTCCTTCCTAGGCTCGCTTCTACAAGGTTGCAGGATTCTGTGCATTTTAAGCAGGTTAAATCATTTTTACCCTAGGGCTTTTCAAGCTGTATTACACCTCATGCACAGGAAGTGATGTTTCAGGTGACAGCTTGGCCCTGACTCACACATGTAACCGAAGCAGCAGTTCTATGTTTGATGCACTCTGACATCTTCTGTTTTGTTTCCTTTTAAAAAGAAGACAGTGCATACACACAGGCTGCTCAGACCCCCTTAAACTGATTTTCTGATCCACTTGTGGGTTTGCCACCAGAATATGAAAAAGTCTGCCTTAAATTTACTGCATGCGCTGTTTTTTCTAAATCACTCATCACTGCTTGTGCGAAATCTGTGCAGTTTTGAAAGACGGGAAGGAAGGAGAAGGGTATGGGTTTCTCCCCAGGGTTGCCACCCTGGGAGGGTGCCGAGTATCCCCAGAGTGGAGGACAGGTGGTGGCCGGCAGAGCAGGACAGGCTTGAGGGGTCTGAGAGCCATGGAAGGTCTTCAAGGTCATTTGGTCCAATTTCCCACCCACAACACAGAAGATACCTCTGTCCTGATGCAGAAGATATTTGTGTACCGATGCCTTTTTGTTTTGTTTTCCTCCTAGTGGCATATGGCTGCTCTCATCATTTTCAGACTTTACACTGTTTTATCCTCATGGTTTGCTGGTGCTCTGGCTTTTTTCTTTTTTTTTTTTTTAAAGGAAAGCAGAGATGAGATATGGTAATTCCCAGCTTTCAGGCATTTGGCCACTGTTACTTCTGTTGGTGACTGGCTGGTCACCAGCCAGGGGGCCAAGTCCGTTCTGCATCAGTGTGCAGGCGCTGCCCCTCGGCTGGGGCCCTGCGTGGAGCCCTTGCGGGGTCCCACTCAGCTGAACCTGGTCCCTGCGCTGAGCTTTGCTGTTTCTCTACAGGCCTCGGAAGGACCCGCCGGAAGACGAGCGCACGCGATGCCTCCCCGACGCCCAGCACGGACGCGGAGTTCCCCGCCAATGGGGGCGGCGCCGACCGCATCTACGACCTCAGCATCCCCGCCGTGGTCAAGTTCGCGTATGCAGCAGAGCGCGAGGACGAGCTGTCGCTGGTGAAGGGCTCACGCGTCACCGTCATGGAGAAGTGCAGCGACGGCTGGTGGCGGGGCAGCTACAATGGCCAGGTGGGCTGGTTCCCGTCCAACTATGTGCTGGAGGAGCTGGACGAAGCAGCCGGCGACGCGCCCGGGGGCTCAAGCCTGCGGCCTGGTGCCACGCTCAGCAATGGGCAGGGCGCGCGGGCGCTGCAGGTGGTGCAGACGCTGTACCCTTTCAGCTCGGTCACCGAGGAGGAGCTCAACTTCGACAAGGGCGAGACCATGGAGGTGATCGAGAAGCCCGAGAACGACCCCGAGTGGTGGCGCTGCCGCAATGCGCGTGGCCAGGTCGGCCTGGTGCCCAAGAACTACGTGGTGGTGCTGAGCGAGGGCCCGGCCCCTCACGCTGGCTCCGGACCCGCGGGGCCTGCTCGTGCTGGCCGGTTCGCAGGCCGCGAGTGGTACTACGGGAACGTGACTCGCCACCAGGCCGAGTGCGCACTCAACGCGCGGGGAGTTCAGGGCGACTTCCTTGTGCGGGACAGCGAGTCCTCGGTGAGTGCAAGATGGGGTGGGTGGGCAGAGGGATGTGTATGTGTCTGGGTGTGCACATATGTGGGCATCTCTGTGTGTGCACCAGGCATATAGGGCAACTTCTTCCTGCTTAACAGCAAGTCCCCAGTGAGTATAGGGTTGGTGGGTGGAGGGGTGTGCATGTGTGTGTGCATCTCTGTACCTGTGTACCAGGTGTGCAGGGCGACTTTCTCATCAAGACAGAGTCATTAATGAGTGTGGGGCAGGGTGGGTGAAGGGGTGTGTACACGTGTCTGGGTGTAAACAGATGTGCATCTCAGAGTGTGTGCATGTGTGCAACTTTCTTGTCAGGACAGAGTGCTCAGTGAGTGTGGGGCGGGGTGGGTGGAGAGGTGTGCATGTGTGTGCATGTGCACATCTGGGTGTGCATGTATACACACATCTAGGCATGTACATATGTGTGGGTATGCACTGGCTGTGCAGGACGGCTTCCTCCTCAGAGCAGAGAACCCTCGGTGGGTGGGTGGCGCACAGGAAGGAAGCAGAGAGCATGAAAGTGTGTGGAGGTGTGTGAATGGCCTCAGACAGCAGGGTTATGTGGGGCTCATGTTAAGCAAGATGAACACAGATGCTCTATACAGCCTGTGTCCTGAGGCCCCAGCCCCACCTTATGCTGACATCCACTTGGACTGCCCAGCCTCGGCTGTATCTCTACTCCGCAAGGTGCGTTCTTGTAGGTGAGATGGCAAGTACAGAGTGTCTCAGCTTCTGGAGATTTTGCTGCCTCTTGAGTGGGATCACCCCTGTTCTGTCCTGCAGACCCAAACATCATTTTCTCCCATGGTTTCCCTGTTGATGACCCAACCTTGTTTCCTCTCTGGGTCTGAGATGCATCAGATATTCTCAGCAAGGCAGACACCCTGTTTCTGACACAATCTTTTGTTGGTTGGTATGTTTTTCTTTTTAAAATGTGTAATCCTCAGTAAGTCTCTGCCACAGGCACCACTGAGTTTATCTCTGAAAAGCTTTTGAAGCACTCAGGAACAGAACTAAAAAAGGAAAAGGACAATTGTTAAGAGAGGGGTTTGTGTGTACAAGTTGAGTCAGCGGTATGAGGTCTCTCGACTTGGAGCATACCTGTTTCCAGCACAGATTTGGGGTCTGTGTTTCAGGTGTGTGGCCAAGTCTGTCTGGGGGAACTGGGCTGTCATTCCAGGTACCTTTTTGTGTTTTCATTGTGGAGGTCCTAAGCTGGTTTTTCAGTCCTTTTAAATACACCTGCCATGTGTATTTAAGTGAAGCAAAAGTTTTGAGGATGGAGTCCAGTGTGAGTTTTGAGGATAGAGTCCAGTATGATCATTTTCTGTTGGTTCCTATAGACTTCAGTTTAATTGTATAAATGCAACCCGTAAGACTAGTCAGCCCATGCTATGTACTGTAATTGTCCCCTGCAAATGTTGATACTACGATTACTAAGTGCACAGTCAAGATTCCTATTGACTGATCTAGAGGGAGTTCAAGCCCACAGAAGTGGTTTCCCTTCAGACAGGGGGGCAGCTGTGATGGGATGGAAACCGGCCCCCCAGTGGTGGCAGCAGCTCGTGGTGGCAAGCACATGGGACTTAGACAGTAGCTGCATCTGAAATCCGGGCAATGAGCTTTTCTCATCCAGTCAATGGTTTCTGGCAGGACATCACATTAAGTTGTTCTCATATGAAGTCTGCTCCGTGCACAGATCAGGAGGCTCCAGAGAATCGGGTCCAGAGCACTTGCAACCCCCCTAAGCAGAAACTCAAAGAAAGCACCAGAAACCCGTCACAGTAGGAGGTGATCGAGGGACAAGGATGATTCAGAGTCAAGGAGTCTCGTCCTGATTTAGGAACGTTGGGTTTGAAGAGGCTTCTTAGAAAGAAGAGGGGTAAAAGCAGCCCCCGGAGTGGAGACAGTGCCCCCAGGTTCTTCTCTATGGGGCTGGGGAAGGGAAAAGTCTTTAGCAGGAGGCAGATAGTATCACTGGCTTAGAGAAAACCTGTGACTTGTCCATGAGACAAGCACATACAGGCCATGGTCACTGTCAGACCTTGGGACAAGGTCCTTTTAGAGGTAGAGGAAGGTAATTTTCTCATCTACACTCCACTCCCAGGAACTTGAAGAAGCAGCAGTGTTACATTTGTCTCGGGTTATGAGAGGAGAAAGCCTTTTCTAAATAACTAAAGTATTGCTTGTTTATTTTAACCATTGGGGGCGGGGGGAGCCTTTCCACATTTTGTTCCTTCTGTTTTAATTTAGAAAACTGCGCTACGACAGCTCATTGTGGGCTGGGCCACTGGCTCTCGGGGTGGGGGAGAGGCTCTCTCGGACTTGCTTAGCTCTGCCCCTGCCATGGCCCCGGCTCGGCCTGAAGGCTGCCATGTGGCCCAAGGGTGTGCTGGACTGCTTGTCTGGCTGGAACCCGCTGTTACACGTGGCGCTGTCTGCTGTGTGCACACCTGTCTTGTGCCAAAGAGACACTCAGGGACTCTCAGGCATGCTGCTGCTCTTCTCCTGATGGCAGGGCGAGCCGGCTGCGCTGTCTTCATGCTTGTAACTAGGTCTTTGCCCACCTGTCATCTGCAACCGTGAGGAGCCGTTCAGATGGACAAGTCCATCGCTTATCCATTTTCTGCCTCCACTGCCTCTGCTTCCTGCCAGCACCTTCCCGTCTTCTTTCTGCCTGTTGTCTTTTTCCCTGTTCACTCTGGCATCTCTAAGGTGAGAGCCTACCGTTCAAAGCTGTGTGAGCCCGGAGCTCCACAGCCTGACCCAGCTTCGGGGTCCCGTTTCTGCAGGACCCACAGGCATCCTCATTCAGTTTCCTTTTCCTTCCTCTAGGTCTCTGTACTCAGGGCTCACCTTTGGTCATTGCAGGACCTGTGATTCCTCAGTAAGCATAGCTGCTTTTTTAGAGTGCCTCTTCAAGATGCATTTCATTTTTTTAAATATCCTGAGCAATTTCAGTATAAATGAGCAAGATTCTTGCTTGATACTTTGCATTTAAAAATATTCCGTATTTTTCTGTATTGAAAAGTAAAAAGATCTGAGTTCTGGGAAATCTGTGCTTGGGCGGAGGGCAGGAGGGGTGGACATATATTTCAGAACAACAAGCAAAGCATTGGCATATCCTACGATATCCAGGGTCAGTGATGTGTGGGTATTTCAAAGGCGTGTGTTAGACATGGTTTATCAGCCAGTGAATGAACCAGATGACCCTGCTTTGGCCCTTTTCTATCTTTCATCTCAATATCGAGTTTTCTCTCTCCCCCTCTCTTGCTCTCATTCCTCGCCTCTAATTGTCATTTACCTTTAGCAGCTAAAGATGGAACAGTGTCAGTTTCTTTGTATTTAATCATTATATTCCATCCATATCTCATTAAATCTAGAAAATTCAAAATTCCTACCTGCCTTCTCATCTAATGCTCATCATAAATCCTTATGTATTTGTTCAGACTTATTCTGTGGATACAGCTAGAAAACTGTATTACAGTGAAGAATAACCAGTAACTAAATTTCTGTGTACTCTGTAAACTGTCAGTGTTTTATTTTTTCAGTTGCTGTAGAAAGTGGCAGCTTACAACTAGGTTGAGGTCTGCAAAGCATCAGCCTGTGGTGTAGGAAGCCGTTTTTCTCTGTAAGATGTTAAAGATCCCAAAGAGGTCATCTATTTCCCTGTATTTTGTGTCCCTATGTTTTTGTGTCATTTATTACGAAGGGCTTTGGATGGAGTTTTATCTCTGCTGTATTATGTGTAAAAGAAGGTGAAGAGTGCTGAATCCCCTTTTTTTGGAGGGAGATGCTGTAGAAAGTGGAACAGAGGGCTGCTTGTTACCTGAAACCTGATTTGTGGTGAGAGCAGAAGGAGGCGGTGCAGGCGGCTGGGCTGTGTAACTGAGTGCCCTGGGGGGATCCCAGTCACGTGGCCGAGGGCGGCTCAGTGGCTCCTCCTGGTCCACAATGGGAGGAGACCTCCCGCTGCTGTCTCCTGCATGCTGCTCAGACTCTGCTCTCTCCTCCTGTGGACCTTTGCATACATCTGGAAAATTGTAGAGTACAGCTGCCCCCATCCCCCCAGTACCCCCTCCCTGCCCAGTCTAGGCACACACACCGTTCACACCTCACTCCTCCTCCTTTCCATCTGGGAAGCCTCTATGAGCCGTGCTCCTGGGTCCCATGATGGGGCCTGTGCTCACAGGTGTAACCGCCTTCATTCGTGGCTGTGCTGCCCCCATGGCAGCCAGGTCAGCACTGGAGTGCATGGTATGTTATCCTGTCGGCTGTTGAATCCCAGCACTGCGTGAGACCGTAGAAAATATTCTCCACATTCACTGATGATGCAATTGTCCAGCATGTGTGTGTAGATTCAGAGTGACTGGGAGCCAGCAGCAGCCAGAGGAGGTGCCAGCATGCCCAGCCCTGTCTCTGTGCTCATTGACCCCTGGGCTTGTGAACTCAGGTCAGACTTGGTAGCCTCTGGCTCAGGATTGCTGCCACCAGGGGTCCAGACAACCTCTCTTCAGGCTGCAAGTGTAACATGAAGAGAGATGAGTGTCCAATAAATCAGTGAGAACTGAAAAACAGCTCTTTCAAACTAGAGTGCAAGTGTGAGTGTGTGCATGCTCAGTAGCTCAGTCCTGTTCAACCTCATGGACTGTAGCCCACCAGGCTTCTCTGGTGAAATTTCCCAGGCAAGAATGCTGGAGTGGGTTGCTATTTCCTACTCCAGGGGATCTTCCCGATCCAGGGATCGAACCTGCATCTCATCTCCTGCATTGGCAGGCTGATTCTTTACCACTGAGCCACCTGAAAACTCTGTCAAATACTTCATCTGTAACAGTATTCAGAAACATTTTCATAAAAAACCCCAGATCATTAGCTCCCTTGATGTAAGTGTTTATTGATATACTTGCTGTTGTTGTTTAGTCGCTCAGTTGTGCCTGATTCTTTGCGACCTCATGGACTGCAGCATGCCAGGCTTCCCTATCCTTCACCATCTCCTGGAGCATGCTCAAACTCATGTCTGTTGAGTTGATGATGCCATCCAACCATCTCATCCTCTGTCACCTTCTTCTTCTCCTGTTCTCAATCTTTCCCAGCATCAGGGTCTTTTCTAATGAGTCAGCTCTTCACTTCAGGGGCCCAAAGTATTGGAGCCTCAGCATCAGTCCTTCCAATGAATATTCTGGGATGGCTTCCTTTAGGATTCACTGATTTGTTCTCCTTGCAGTCCAAGGGACTCTCAAGAGTCCCTCCAGCACCACTGTTCGAAAGCATCAATTCTTTGATGCTCAGCCTTCTTTGTGGATATACTGCTTGCATGTAAATTCACAAGTACCTGTTAGAAATGATTCCCTCCAAGAATTAAAAGCTGTAGTGGAAATTAAAAAAAAAAAAAAAAACTGTATCTTGGGACTTCCCTAGTGGTCTAGTGGCTAAGACTCCGAGCTCACAATGTGGGGGACCCAGGTCCAATCGCTGGTCAGGGAACTAGATCCTGCATGCTGCAACTAAGACCCAGAGCAGCCAAATAATATTAAAAAAAAAAAAAGAAATGGGTCTAATAAATTTTAATATATGAGAAAGGTGTGTACAGCTGGCACATGTATTAATAGCACCAGTGTAAACCTTTCTATCTTCCTACTCCATTTCTTGTTAGCCATAACTGCAGAAGGACTGTGAACAGGCTAGTGTCCTAGGCTGGAGGGCTCCATTTTCATTTACAGAAGAGAGGTAATTCAGGCTTTGCTCCCAGTAATCTGCTGATCACTGCAGTCACTTAGCGAGGAGAAAAGAACATAAAAATTGCTAGGGTTTCTTTGAACTGTATCCCTTGTTTTTAAGAGCACTCAGGCACAGGCAGACCCAGAGCGAGGGGTGGGGGGCCCGCAGCCCCAGTAGGCACACTCCGGCCCTCCCAGCGAATGTTTTCTGCCCTGATTGTGGTTTCTCGGGGGCTTCCCTGGTGGCTCAGATGGTAAAGAGTCTGCCTGCAGTGTGAGAGACCCAGGTTCAATCCCTGAGTTGGGAAGATCCCCTGGAGAAGGAAATGGCAACCTACTCCAGTATTCTTGCCTGGAAAATCCCATGGACGGAGAAACCTGGCAGGTTACAGTCCATGAGGTCACAAAGAATCGGACATGACTTCAGTTTTCTGTGGTTTCTCAGCCAGTGAAGGGGAAACACCTTGTCCGATGAGATGAGCTGAGGAGCCCAGATGGAGGGAGGAGGGTTTGCATTCTGCTCTGCTCGGCTCTCCATAAATATTTCTTTCCTGGAGGCTGGCAAGCCCACCTCTTCTCTCAACTGCCAGGAGTCTTTACTGCCTGTCCTTTGAAAACAGTTCCTTCTCGACTTGCGGAGAAATTCTGCAAGAAGTGTTTACATTTTGGTCTCAAGATGCAAGCGAGGAAAGTACTTGCCCACCGGAGATGGTGTCTGAGGCATCTCACCGACCTCTAGGGGCCAGTGACTGCAAGTCAGTCCCACCCCAGATGCTGGGCTCGTGGGCTTCAGTCCTCTTCTCAGTGTGGTTGAGCCAGCAGTCAAGTTTCTGTGACATGCTTAGCTTCAGAGTGTTGCTGAGTCTTCCTGCCCAGTGCCCATGGCCAGTGCAGACCAGTGTGGCTAAATTAATTTAGCCTGTAAGGACCAAGACTGATGGCCCCAACTTCTCAGGGATCCGCTCCCCGCCCCCTACCCCCACCTCTGGAGCAGCCCCTTTTCTAGTCAGATCCAGGGGGCTGGCTTCTTGAGAAGGGAAGAGAATGCTGGCTGTGCCACCCAGGGGGGCCCCTGCAGGGAGTATCTAGAGCAAGGTCAAACCCCTCAGGACAGAGTCAGACAGGCTTCCCCAGCCTGGGGGTGGGCTTTGTCATGGACCTCCTCCAAGGTGCGTCTTAGCACATGAATCACATTCCTGTCTTGTTCTCACGGCCCTGACTGCTTGAAAGCACTGTGTGTGGTTCACTCAGACCTCATCTCAAACTGCATCTGAAGCCCCTGGACAGCCCTGCCCCTGAGCTGCTCATTCAGGGGGTCTGCGGTGGGGCCTGAGAATTCGCTTTTTCTGACAAGCACCCAGGTGATGCTACTGGACTTGGGAGCACAAATTGAGATGCCCTGGCCCAGTTCATCCTCAGGCTTCCTTTAGAACTTGGTGACGTGTAACAGTGCACTTTAGTACATAGATCAGAAGCACAGAGAGTTCTCCGAAGGTTCGGCACCCCCTGCTTGGTATAAACTCAATTCCTCCCATGTCCTTAAGTTCAAGCTCCTGCTCAGGAGCCCACAAAATTAAAATTACTGTCTCTGCTACAGCAACCAGTTTTACTGCCGTAATACATATGTACAGGAGACATATCAGGAGGCTAAATTAAGGTGCTTAAATGAAAAGCAAATTCAGAAAGTCATCTGCTGATTGTGGGGCATAAGTAAAATTGAGTCTATCACACAGTGACCCCATCTCACGCACGCCGTCTCACGCATGCCGTCTCACGCACTCCCTCCGTACGATGCTGCTTTGTCTATGAACTGATTAAAGAGTCTCTAAAACTAGCTCAGTGCCCGGCTGGTCCTAAACGTAAAACTGAAGTCGCCTTCTATCTTTATCAGAAGGCACAGGCTTTTGGCACAGAACATATATGCTTCTAAAAATGAACAGATCTTGAAAGTACACATTGCTTCTTGAAAACCGGAAACCCCAAGAGAGAGCTGAGCATGTATATACTGCTAACGTGTATATACTGCTAACGTGTATATACTGCTGGACACAGGGCATGGTGACTGCTCAAGTCTTCACCCACCAGAACTGACTGCAACGTGACAGGGGCCAAGGGGCTAATGCTCAGGCCGTCCTGTGCAGAGCACGTGTCGGGCGGTACCTGTTTACTTTGTTCTGTTTTCAGAACCATATACAGCATCCAGCTTGGGTGGGAATACTCATAACACTGAGGCCAGCTCACATTCATCTTGATCAGTCTTGTGTAAATGTGAAAATAGCAGTGAGAATAGTGCAGTTGATTACTTAAAATGTCCTTCTGTGCCGTTTGAGTTCAGTTCAGTTCAGTCGTTCAGTCATGTCCGACTCTTTGCGACCCCATGAACTGCAGCACGCCAGGCCTCCCTGTCCATCATCAACTCCCGGAGTTCACCCAGACTCACGTCCATCGAGTCAGTGATGCCATCCAGCCATCTCATCCTCTGTCGTCCCCTTCTCCTCCTGCCCCCAATCCCTCCCAGCATCAGAGTCTTTTCCAATGAGTCAACTCTTCGCATGAGGTGGCCAAAGTACTGGAGTTTCAGCTTTAGCGTCATTCCTTCCAAAGAAATCCCAGGGCTGATCTCCTACAGAATGGACTGGTTGGATCTCCTTGCAGTCCAAGGGACTCTCAAGAGTCTTCTCCAACACCACACTTCAAAAGCATCAATTCTTTGGCGCTCAGCCTTCTTCACAGTCCAGCTCTCACATCCATACATGACCACAGGAAAAACCATAGCCTTGACTAGACGGACTTTTGTTGGCAAAGTAATGTCTCTGCTTTTGAATATGCTATCTAGGTTGGTCATAACTTTCCTTCCAAGGAGTAAGCATCTTTTAATTTCATGGCTGCAGTCACCATCTGCAGTGATTTTGGAGCCCAAAAAATAAAGTCTGACACTGTTTCCACTGTATCTCCATCTATTTCCCATGAAGTGATGGGACCAGATGCCATGATCTTCGTTTTCTGAATGTTGAGCTTTAAGCCAACTTTTTCACTCTCTACTTTCACTTTCATCAGGAGGCTTTTTAGTTCCTCTTCACTTTCTGCCATAAGGGTGGTGTCATCTGCATGTCTGAGGTTATTGATATTTCTCCCGGCAATCTTGATTCCAGCTTGTGCTTCTTCCAGCCCAGTCTTTCTCATGATGTACTCTGCATAGAAGTTAAATAAGCAGGGTGACAATATACAGCCTTGACATACTCCTTTTCCTATTTGGAACCAGTCTGTTGTTCCATGTCCAGTTCTAACTGTTGGTTCCTGACCTGCATACAGGTTTCTCAAGAGGCAGGTCAGGTGGTCTGGTATTCCTATATCTTGAAGAATTTTCCACAGTTTATTGTGATCCACACAGTCAAAGGCTTTGGCATAGTCAATAAAGCAGAAATAGATGTTTTTCTGGAACTCTCTTGCTTTTATACTATTTTAAATTTTTTGTATTAAAGTATGGCCAATTAATGAGGCTTTCCTGGTGGCTCAGTGGTAAAGAATCCACCTGCCAATTCAGGAGATGCAGGAGACTCAGGTTCGATCCCTGGGTCAAGAAAATCCCCTGGAGGAGGATATGGCAACCTATTTCAGTATTCTTGACTGAGAATCCCATGGACAGAGGAGCCTGGTAGGCTACAGTCCCTGGGATCACGAAGAGTCGGACATGAGTTAGCAACTAAACAACAGTGGCCAATTAACAATGTTGTGATAGTTTCGGGTGCATGGCAGGGGAACTCAGCCATACATATACATGTATCCGTTTTCCTCCAAACTCCCCTCCCATCCAGGCTGCCACATAACACACTGAGCAGAGTTTCTTGTTTTATACAGTATGTCCTTGTTGGTTATCTGTTTTAAATATAGCAGTGTGCTGGTTGATCTGATGAATCATTCATGAGGACTCATTTCTTTTTTGGGGAAGGGGCATAAGAGATCAAGTTGGGGAAATAATTTTCAAGTTCTATGTCCCCCTGCTCCTGCTGCTAAGTCACTTCAGTCATGTCCGACTCTGTGCGACCCCATAGACGGCAGCCCACCAGGCTCCCCCATCCCTGGGATTCTCCAGGCAAGAACACTGGAGTGGGTTGCCATTTCCTTCTCCAATGCATGAAAGTGAAAAGTGAAAGTGAAGTCACTCAGTCGTGTCCGACACTCAGCGACCCCATGGACTGCAGCCTACCAGGCTCCTCTGTCCATGGGATTTTCCAGGCAAGAGCATGGGAGTGGGGTGCCGTTGCCTTCTCCCTGTATCCCACATCTACCCCTAATCCTCTAATGGGTGTGATTCTGGAAATAACATACAACCCAAAGCCTAATTGGATCTAAAGCTTCCTATCTCTTCCTGAAATTTTATCCCCCCAGTGTTTTCTGGGTTTCCCCCAAGGCATTGGGCCCTGAGTTTAGTATAGAGATAAGATGAGGTTTTCCCCTCAAAGATTTATTTGGTCTATTTTGGGCAAAGGGACACACAGTTACTAACTAATTGAATATGTCTATCTCTGTGATACTGTTTTTAAATTTATTTATTTTAATTGGAGGATAATTACAATATTGTGATGCTGACAGTTGTGACTGTTGGGGACCAGTGGCCCACCCCAGATCTGGGTTCTCCTAGACACCCCTTTCCCTGAGTTGTCATTAGTTTATATAGAGTTGTCTCTCATTTTGCAAGATCTGTTCACTTTTGATCAGACATTTGCAGAGTCAGTGTAAAAACCAGTGAAGGGATGCTTGTTGGTTTTGTCCTGGTGGGAGACATGTGAGCAGGGGCTGGGTTGATAGGTCATCAACAGCAGTGAGTTCCTGGTTTGGGGAAGGGTGAAAGTCTGGGCTCAGAATTCACTTTAGACCTGGATCATACAGCTCCCACTATCTGTTGGGCTCTCTGTGGACACAGCTGTGGATTAGACGCAGCCCTGACCCACAGATGTGTCAGAATGTCTTCTGCTGGACAGTAGCCAAGGAGGTGTTTTCAGTGAAAACAAATCCATGTAGCAATGCAGGAGATGTGGATTTGATCCCTGGGTTGGGACAATTCCCTGGAGAAGGAAATGACAGCCCACTCCAGTGTTCTTGCCTGGAGAATCCCATGGATAGAGGAGCCTGGTGGGCTGTAGTCCATGGGGTCTCGAAGAGTCAGACACAACTGAGCGACAATAACAACAAAGCCAAGGAGAGCGGAGCTTATCCAGTCTGGGGATGCAGAGGCATCTCCACGTGGCCATTCTGTGCTCTGAGACCCTCAGGAATGGTTGAGCAGGGAGAGGGACAAGGGGTGGCTCAGAAACGGCAAGAACAGGAGTGACAGTGAGACGGGGGCAGGGGCGACATTCCTTCCATCTCACTGGTCGGGTCTGTGTCACCCATCATGTTCCAGTCTCATTCCTTGAAGTTATCCACCTTTCCTAGCACTGCTTATTGAAGGGACCATCTTTTTTCTGGTGTATATTCTTGCCTCCTTTGTCACAGAGTAATTGACCCCGAAAGTGTGGATTTATTTCTGGGCTCTCTATTCTGTTCCATTGACTTTTTTGTAAATCAAAGATTATAATTGTACAATATAGAGAAGTATAGAACAAAAGACAATTATTGGAGGATAACTACCCTACAGTATTGTGTTGGTCTCTGCTGCACATCAACATGAATCACCCACAGGTATACATATGTCCCTTCCCTTGTGAAGCCCCGTCCTGTTTCTCTCTGCATCCCACCCCTCTAGGTTGTCACAGAGCACTGGGTTGAGCTCCCACTGGCTCCCGTACACATATGGTAATATATATGTTCCATGCTATTCTCTCAGTTCGTCCCACTCTCTCCTTCCCCCAGTGTGCCCAAAGGTCTGTTCTCTCTCTGTGTCTCTACTGCTGCCCTGCAGATAGGTTCATGAGTACCATCTTCCTAGATTCCATACACATGTGTTAATACACAATATTTGTCTTTCTTTTTCTGACTTCACTTTGTATAATAGGCTCTAGGTTCACCCACCTCATTAGGACTCATTCACATGCATTCTTTTTCTTTTATAGCTGAGTAACATTTCCAATTGCATATATATATACCACAGTTTCTGTATTCATTCATCTGTCTGTTCCATTGACCTTGGTGCCTATACTCGGGCCAGCACCATGCTGTTGGCTGAGCTCCTAATAGTGGTAGAAGCCAGAGGAAGTGTATTTCTAGCCACTGCCTATGTACAGACCAGTTTCTACAAATCCAAGAACTAGCTAGGGAAATGAAAAACGTGCATTGGTTAGCATCGGTACTGTACGTTTCAGAACAAGTCTCCGTTTTCAAATAGCGAAAGTACATTTTGCACCGAAAGTACTGAGTTCAGTGTCACTTTTCTTCGATCCAGAGCACGAGCATCTCACCAGCCTCCGGGTGGTTCTAAAGATCAGGAGGTGGCTGCCCTGGGTGTGGACCGGAGCCCAGGCTCCCCAGCCGGTGCACGGAGCCCAGTGGTAACCTGTGTGTGTTCTCTTTCCCCCACAGCCCAGTGACTTCTCCGTGTCTCTCAAAGCATCAGGGAAGAACAAGCATTTCAAGGTTCAGCTGGTGGACAATGTCTACTGCATTGGGCAGCGGCGCTTCCACACCATGGACGAGCTGGTGGAGCACTATAAGAAGGCCCCCATCTTCACCAGCGAGCACGGGGAGAAGCTCTACCTCGTCCGGGCGCTGCAGTGATGCCCCGGGAAGGCGCCCTGGCTGGGCTCTCCTGCAGGCCCCGTTCTCTCCGCCTGGTCCCCTCTTTGTCCAGGTCGGTTATTTGCCACCGCCCCACTCTTTGCCATCCCGGGCCCTCCCGGCTGGTTTTCGTGATGAGAGGTGGACAGAGCGAGTCGGTTCACTTTATTCCTCCTCCGTGGGAGACAGCCTTAGTCCATTCACACCGCTCGAGCCAGCAGATCCCCTTACAGACCTCGGGCGCCATGTGGATGCACCAGAGCTGCCCTTATGTCCATGAGCCACAGAGCAGGCGGCACCTGCCTGGGGACCCCCAGTCCTGACCCCAGCAGCCCTCCATCCGTGTTGTTTGCGCTCCCACGGCTCCCAGGCTCTCCGGGGACAACCCTGGGCGCTGTTAGCAATACTGGAACCACCGGGCAAGACGGGAGGGAAGATGCTGTCCAGTGCCTTTGGGGCTGCGCTTGCAATAAAGAAAAGAGGTCCTGGAATGCCGGTTTGCAGAAGAGGGGCCAGAGACTGGGGGAGACGGTGGTTTCGGAAATTCCCCCCCAACGTGCCATCAGCAGAGTGCTCTTTCCTCTTGCCCTTCGGCTCGTTTCAAGCTCACAGTGATGTATTTAATTCTCAAAGTCATAAGTACCTGTAGCCATTTGTTGACACTAATGCAGATGATTAAGGAAAACAGGTGATCTTTGGGGAGGGGAGCAACCCACACTTCACACACACACACACACACACATACACACACACACACCCACACACCCACACACAAAATATATATATATATATAGTATTTGCTTTACAGGGAAATTTTTCAGGGTTTACAAAAGGATATGTGATTGGTAGTAAGAGACACAGAATGTTTATGAAGAAATTGCATTTTCTTTTCTCTTTACATCTGAACTCCTTTATAGTTCCAATATACAGTCTTGAGATGGCACATTCCTACAGTTGAGGAAGGGGTCTTGAGACCTCCTAAACTGCATACTCAGTTTTTTGGATATTGTAATAAAAAAGTATTATGACGAGACCCTGTGTGTGTTCATCTTTTGCCAAGCCTGGACTGAGCAGTGGGTAAGGGGTTCCTATAAGCTTGAGCATTCAGTGCCCCCAGGGGAGCGCTTTGAGGAGGACTTCTAATAAACTTATTACTTGTGTGTTTTCTTTTTCTTCGACCACATTTTTGTATCTTGAAATAATCAATTTTAATTAGCATGACTCCAAGAGAAACCAGAATCTCAAGTTTGGTCTTAAAATTACTCTTTGGAAATTATATACGTCACCAACCTGTTATCAGCTAGCCTTCTCTCCTCTAGCTTTCCTTTCCCATCTCCTGCCTGCCTTTCATGCACTGGGGAAGCCATTATCCAGCCCCTCTGAGTGCTGGGCACTGGGAATACAGAGCCAGAGAGCACTGGCTTGCAGCAGACATGTGCTCATCTCCCCCTCTTTGCTGGACTCAGCATCCTTGTCCCAGCTCCTTGAGGTGGTTCTGTGATCATACCCATCACACAGATGGAGAAGGTGAGTCACCAGATGATTGCATAAGGGTGTGGCTGCTGCCTCCTGGAGCAGGTGGCAAGCCCAGGGTCTGGCTTCAGGACCACACCTCCCCCCAACAATGCCGGCCTTGGGAGGCTCCTCTCTGCGAGTTTATTGTATCTTTAGTTGCCTTTGTTATACATTTGATGATAAATTAGAAATTTGGTGTCTGGTACCTGAAATTGATGGGGCTTATGTGACTCAATGATAGAGAATCTGCCTGCCAGTGCAGGAGATGTGGGTTCAATCCTTGGTCAGGAAGATCTCTTCGAGAAGGAAGTGACAACCCACTGCCGTATTCTTGCCTGGGAAATCCCGTGGACAGAGCCTGGCGGGCTACAGTTCATGGGGTCTCAAAAGAGTCGGACACGACTTAGGAACTAAACAATCTGAGGTTGGGGGCACCCAGTTACATAAGAGTGGACCTCTAGGTGAGTGAGGCAGACCATCACCTTAGACAAAACAGGTAGATCCTGGGCCTTGTCATGGAAATCCCACTTCCTCCCAACTTTCAGATCTTCCTGTTGTGAGTTCCACCTGGACCTCATGCAGGAGTCCCTCTATACTGAGAGTGCCTGGACACCAAAATAACTGATACAGCCATTCAGGAAGAAATAAAGGACACATTACAAACACATGTTTTGGCTTAAGGAGCCTCTTTAAGGTTTATGGTTGTAATTGACAATTATTTTTAATCTCAGACAACTGAGGAGGGGATCTCTAGCTCCCTGGGGTCGATCAGAATTTGCATCTATGAGGTTCCATGAGGAGGGGTTAGGGGTGTCCAGCAGGGTCCCTGTGTGGTTTGAAATGTGAATCACCAGCAGTCCATCCAGGTACACTTGTGCTGTCACCTTTCTGCACACCCAGAGGTTCCCTGGACAAGTCTTGCAGTTCCCTTCTTTGCACAGACATTGGAGGACAGTAACACCTGGTGGTTTGTGGTCTGTGTGACTGCTCATATGTTTGCGTTAAATGTGCCTTCATTTTCCAGGAAGAACCTGTGATTTACAGTCTAGAGCCACCAGGATCCCCACATGTGGCTTCTGCAGAATGCCACAAACTCATGTTTCTTGGGCACTCAAGCTGTCTATCTGCTCTCCCAAAGTGCCTCTCAAAGGAAACTCTTAACTGGACACGTCTTGCAGTTCCCTTCCTTGATATCTCCTGAAGATACGCCGTTTCCAAAGCATTTGTGGTGCTGTACTGCTGTGTCTTTGGTTTCCATGTGCTGACTGGTTCGTGATCTGATCATTCACCATTCCTCCCACCCAGCACCAGAATGCCAAAATAGTAAGACCAAAGTTCAGATGGAGAGTGTAACAGAGTTGGAAAGTTTTCTTTTAAAATTCTACTTTTCAATAAATATGGGTCTGGTTTTGGCCAGCTGCTCCCTAGAATCCAATGTTTTTCATCAGCAAGTATGCGACTCGTGTATTTAGTATTTCTGCTCTAACGCCTGGCCCAGGTGCCATCTGCTGTCCCGGGAAGGGCCAGGCCATCCTTACTGGCCCCGTGACCTCAAGCACATTATCCAGCCGTTCTGAGTGTTGGCTCACGAGTCAGGAGGGCTGCTTTCACCTCTGTAGTTCACAGGGTTGTGCGGGGTTGATGCGTGGCGCTCGGGACAGGGTCGTCCCGTGTGCGCAGGACCACGGGAGATGCCAGTCAGGCTTCCTTGTGTCAAGTGGTCCACATGACACTGTCCTCGTCCTAATCCCCGTCGGCTTCCTCGGGAGCCCCATCCAGAGCCCTGGATCCAGGAGGCCCTCTGGGGCATAGTCCTCACTCCGTGGTTTCAGAGCCAGCCCATCCCGGCTTAGAACTCAGCCTCCTCCGGTGTTCAAGGAGGTTCCAGCTGACTCTGCATCCTGGAGCCACCGCCTCTCCTGCCCAGGAGCCACGCTTGATCCCGACCTCACCCTGCGTCCTCACCTCAGCTGACTGGCAAGCCCACACCCTTGGAAGTCACCCTCTCCTGAGCCCCTTTGTTCTCTCTGTGTTATGTGGAATGAAGCCCCCCACCCTTCTCAGCCTGAGCTGATAGCACCAATAGCCATCAAGGGTCAGGCAAAAGTTGAAACTAACGTCCTGAAGACTTATGCTGAGTCTCAGCTCCTGTCACTGTGACAAAATACTGTAGCCAAGCGGCTTAGAAACGTCGGATTTATTCCTGACAGTTCTGGAGACTGGAGGTCTGAGGTCACCAGGTCTCGTGGTCAGGCTGTGGCCAGGGCCTGCCCATTTGCAGACATCCACCCTGAACCCTGCAATGGCAGAGAGAGCCGGCTTTTCCTAGGCTGTTCTGACGAGGGTGCTCATGAGGGCTCTACCCTCCTGACACCATCACATAGGGGTAGATGTTAACTTGAAAGTGGAAAGTGTTAGTTGCTCACTCATTTCCGACTCTTGGCGACCCCATGGAGTGTAGCCCCCCAGAGGCTCCTCTGTCCGTGGAATTCTCCATGCAAGAATATGGGAGTGGGTTGCCATTTCCTTCTCCAGGATCTTCCTGACCCGGAATCAAACCTGGGTCTCCCACATTGCAGGCAGATCTTTACCATCTGAGCCACCATAAAAGGTGGGGTGATGCACCTTCTCCCAGCAGACAGTATCCCTGGCCAGATATAGTGACTCAGACCTGGAGGGTGATAGCTCCAGCCAGGAGAACAGGCTTCTCAAGAGCTCAGGTTCCAACCTGGAGGGCAGGGGTTCCTGGACCTTCCCAGGCGGTGGGGCCTTGCAGGGCAGGTACTGTCCTGACCCCCGCCCCTGTGTGCACACCTGCTGCCCTACAGCCTGCCCTTTCTGGGGTCGTCTAGAGAGAAATGTCTGATCATCAGGACTAGAATGGGCTTTTTCTTTTAACTGTATATTTATTTACACATTTATATGTATTGTAGAATATTGAATAATATTGGTAAAAATAGCAAACAACACTAAATACTAGTACAATTAAGTTTTTCTTTTTGTGTAATTAAAAAATAGAAGTTCTGATGTGCTTTTCCTATACACCCCCTGGGATGGATGCCTGATCAGTCCAGTGAGGACAGTTGGCAGAAGTCATGGCCCATGATTAGGCCAGAGGACTCGAGAATGAGCTTTTAAAAAAAAAATTCTCTTTGCCTGCACCTTCACTTGCATTTCTCCAGCTCAGCTCTGAGCTTCACAAACGAACTGGAGAGTCTGTGTTCCTTCCTTGAGGGATCCTGTGACTTGACCATAAGTCACTGCTGAAGATGGATGAGCCCCACAGTAATATAAAAGCTCACTGTGACAGTGTCTTAAAATGCATGGCCTCCTTGGCCAGGGATGGGCATTTGAAAAGCCTGGTGGGCTACAGTCCATGGAATCACAGAGTCAGACACAACTGAGTAACTAAGTCACCTCAGCTTGGGGACTGGGTTCTACAACAAAGTTGGGAACCAGAGGACCAGAGCCTTGTACTTGAGCTCCCACTGATGGTTGAGGACCTGGGGCTTTCCAAGAACAGGTCAGGACCTGTGGAAGCCTCAAGGCCAAGGAAGAAGTGGTGCTCCCTCTCTGCTCTTCAAACCCTGCGACCTTGGTGTCCACACTGGATGTAAGCCTGGGCCTGACCCAGATCTCTCCAGTGGTGTGATCTTTGCCGAGTCCTGAAACTTTTGCACCTTCACGGCCTCAGATGCATGCATGCAGAGCTGCTGCCAGTCATTTAGGGACAATCTTAGACCTGATAAACATCGTTCATGTAGAGAAGGTGAGCTGCTTTGCACAATAATGTAAAATGCTTAGAGCCTTGTATAACCTGCTAAATGGTCCTAATGAAAGAGGACATTGGTGGCTCAGTGGTAAAAGTTGGACACGACTGAGTGACTGAGCACAACCCAGCCCTACCTCCATCTGTTCCCATCCTTCTCCTCCTCACTTGAATCACTTGCTCCTGCCTTTCTCGGGCAGTACGCCACCCCCACTCCAGTTCGCACCACTTCTTTCTCCCCTACTCTTGGTACATGATGCTCTGCTCCCTATTCCCCCTGTGCTCTGCTGCACTAAGTGGGAACTGCTAGCCTCTCTGACTTCCCTAATTCCTTCCCTCAACCGCTCATCCTTCCTGGACATGGGCTTCCATGTCCTCACTTCACTCCTAGGTCCATCCACTCCCTCCTCCCCATGGAGCCGTGGCTGTCCAGACTCTAGATCCAGGAGTGCTCCCACTGCCCTCGACTCTTTGCTCCTCAGCATCTCCTGATCCAAACTGCGTTCTCACAATTCCACACACAGCCTGTACCTGGCACTCTGCCTCCCTCTGCGACCATTTTTTGTAACTCAAGTGACTCTGCCCATCAGACCCATGTCCCAAGCTCACCTGGTTTCCTCGTCAAAAAGCCTCTCTCGGAGGACCTCAGGTTTATCTGTGCGGGCTGCTAGCCAGCATTTCTGTGTCTCTGTATCAGCTCTTTCCCATCAGACTAGTTTAGGCTGAACAATATGAAATTGCCTTTCTTCCCCACAGGTCAAATGGTTGAATGTTGGCAGTGTCTTAAGGTTCAACCTAAAAACTTTTCTCAAAGTTCTTAGCACTGTGCTCCTTGTATGTCATAGGTTCTTAGCAAATATCTGTTGACTGATTAACAACAGAGAAAGAGAACCTATAAAATACAATGGACATGAGTTTGAGCCAGCTCCGGGAGATAATGAAGGACAGGGAAGCCTGGCATGCTGCAGTCCATGGGATCTCAAAGAGTCAGACAGGACCTAGCTACTGAACAACAAGAATAAAATACAAAGGTCACATCCTTCTCTCTGGTGTAATGAGAGTTAAACCAAACACACCTTAAAAACACTCTAAGGGAGGCCTTGGCACAGTCACTTGCTGGCTAGAGAGTATATTCTTGGTCCCAGGGGTACTTTGATTTCATGCATACTTTGAATGGGACAGACCATCAGGCCCCTGTGTCTCCATCTCTGATAAGATCACATGTCATCTGGGAATGAGCTAGGGTTTCGTTCAGTAGAGCTATTATTTCATATCTGTCTAATCTCCACAGAATCTCTGGAAAATTCTTTAAGTGTATGTTAGTCACTCAGTCGTGTCTGACTCTTTGTGACCCTATGGACTGTCGCCCCCCAGGCTCTGTCCACCGAATTCTCCAGGCAAGAATACTGGAGTGGGTTCTCATTCCTTTCTCTAGGGGATCTTCCCGACCCAGGGATGGAACCCGAATCTCCTGCATTGTGGGCAGATTCTTTGGCATCTGAGCCACCAGGGAAGCCCCCCAAAATCCTTTAAACTAGGCACTAAATGTGGCCTGTGACCATTGTGAGTTTTTTTAAAAATTGTGGTAAAATACTGATAACTTTACCAGCCTCACTATTTTTAAGTGTTTGGCTCAGTGACACTAAATAAATTCACATTGTTGTACAGTCATTCCCACCATCATCTCCAAAACTTCTTTTTCATATAAAATTGAAACTCTCCCCCAGCCCCTGGCCCCTACCATCTACTTTCTGTCTCTTTGTATTTGATTCCCCTGGGGACCTCATAAGAATGAAATCATGCTGTATTTGTCCTTTTGTGAGCTTATTTTGCTCGGCATAATGTCCTCAAAATTCATCGATCTTGTAGCAGGTGTCAGAAATTCCTTCCTTTTTAAGGCTGCATAATAGCATCACCGACTGAATGGACATGAATTTAAGCAAACTCCAGGAGATAGTGAAGGACAGGGAAGCCTGGCGTGCTGCAGTCCATGGGGTCGCAAAGAGTCGGACACGAGTAGCAACAATATTCCACTGTGTGTATATACTGTATTTTATTTGTTTATCAGTTGATGGATACTTGGGTGGCTTCCACCTTTGGTATATTGTGAATAGTGCTGCTATGAACAGGGGTGTGCAGTATCCCACTTTTAATTCTCTGGGGCACATACCCAGATATGAAACTGTCAGATCATGTGGTCAGATAGTTTTCTATTTTTAATTTGGCAGGGAACCTCCATACTATTTCCACAGTGGCTGTACCATTTTATATTCTCATCAGCAGGGGAGAAGTCTTTCTATTTCTCCACATTCTCGTAACACTTGTAGTTTTCTGATAGCAGCCATCCTAATCCATATGGCAGTTGTGACACTTTTATAAGGCTTGGAGAAAATGCCACACCATTAGAACTTGGTCTCACGTCCACAACTGCCTGTGGAAGCTTACATTTCAGTGTCCACATATCCTCATTGGCAATTACAAGAACACTCAGCACTATACTATCTTGAAAGATTAATTTTTATGTATCCTAATCCACTGGTGTAATGCATAGAATACGTTTTTACCAATTATTGCATTCTGGCCCCTGTGCTGGCTTGTGTGCAGATTAGCGCAGAGCTGGTATTTGTGTGGGGAAGTGTGGGGAAGGCCCCCCAGTGGAGACAGGGTGAAGAGAGCAGGGGAGGGGGACTGTACAGTGATGAGGGAACCAGACTCTGTTGGTACCTGAAAAGAGAAGGGAACGGTGGATACAGCTGGTACATAGACTTGGTGACCCAAATAGCGGTAGGATATCTGCATGGTGGCTCCCGTCTCCCTAAGAAGTATGAGGCTCACAGTGGGATATTTTTGTGCTTTTAAGGCTTTTGAATATAGAAAAGAAAGATTATTCAAAAGGAAGTTAGTTCAGTTAAAAAAAATAGTTACCAAATTCTGTTTCTTCCTTAAATTTTAAAATCCAACTTACAAATCTTATTCTATTTTCAAACTCAACATTGAGCAATTCCTTTTAATTACTTTGATTAATGTCTATTTTCATTTAAAAAATTGAATTAAATAAACTTTAAGTATTTAAATTGCATTTATATGTTTATTAATCAAATTTCCTTTTTTAAGTGCTTAAGTTATACAATTAACAAACCTTTCCAAGTACTTAAGTAATCCTTGAAAATCTAATTAACTATGGTTAAGCCCTCCGCTCTCTTAAATGCTGTTTATATATTTACTGACTCCAACCTAAATTCAAAAGTTTAAAATCAATTATACATTTTAAATCAACAGGCCAAATTCTCAAATTTTGTAAATACATTAACCCAATAAATACAGATTTTATTTCAAAAATAGTAATGCTATAATTTAATTCAATTAAACTGCTATATATTTGGGCTTCTCTGGTGGTCTAGTGGTTGGGAGTCAGCCTGCCAATGCAGGAGACACAGGTTCGATCCCTGGTCCAGGGGGATCCCACATGCTGCAGAGTAACTAAGCCCGTGAGTCACAACACTGAGCCTGCTGACCTAGAGCCCATGCTCTGGAACAAAAGTAGCCACCGAAATGAGAAGCCTGTGCACTGCAATGAAGAGCAGTCCCTGCTCACCCAACTAGAGAAAGCTTGTGTGCAGCAATGAAGACTCAGCACAGCCAAAATAAATAAAAATAAACAAATACACATATTTAATTCAAAAATCTTCCTAGGCTTAAGAAAAGAAATTGTTGTCATCCCCAAGAATGCTACCATAACTTTCCTAAGAGGAATCTGGGTTCACCGTTTGGACTGGGGGATTTTTATGATGGGGGAAGTCCCGGCCCAGACATCCACCAACTAGGTTCCAGCTGAGACCGCCTCCGAGGGTGGACGGCTCTAAGCTCCGCCTCTGCCGTGCCGCTGTCCCCTTCCAGGCAGTGCCTATGGACTCCAGGGGCCCTCTGGCTGTTTCTCTGCTCCTGCAGGCCTGCAGTGGCTTCCACCTCATTAGATGCTGCCAGCCTCCAAGGTGGCCCGTTCTGCAGGGCTTCTTTCCCCACGCGTCCTGCCAGGGCCACACCCTTAAATGGGCATCTTGTACCTTGTGCTTGTGTTCAGTCGCACAGTCATGTCCGACTCTTTTTAAGCCTACAGGGCAAATATTCAAAAGGGATAACTAACAAGGACCTACTTACAGCACAGGGAACTCTGGTCCATGTTATGTGGCAGCCTGGATGGGAGCAAAGTGTGGGAGAGAATGGATACATGCGTATGTATGGTTGTGTCCCTTCGCTGTTCACCTGAAACTACCACAGCATTGTTAATTGGCTGTATCCCAATACAAAATTAGAAGTTTAAAAATTGAAAAAAATTAAAACAGAGCAAGACCCTGCAGGGTTTCCCAGGGGCAGTCTCAAGTAGGTCTTTGCACATGACAATGGGGGATAAAAACGGGAAATACATTCAAATTATCCACTAGGTTAAAAATCATTGCAGTATCTTGGGACCTTGCTAACCCCCTCTTAGACTTCAGATTTCAAGGTCCTTTGTCTGAAAACCCAGTTAAAAAGTACAGCCGATACACACCGACTGGATGAGCTTTCCCGGTCACTTTGGACACCCACAGACCAGCCGTCAGACCCACTTCTCTTCCTCCCCGCCTCCCTGCTCTCCATGACCCCGGGTCCTTCCTGAGGACAGATTTACACAAAGGCTTCTCTCACAGCCGTCTCTCTGTCCCTCGAGGTCCCTGGGCTGAGTCCCTGGGTAGCAATGGAAGTCGCAGTTAAAGGCAGCGACACAATCAGTCTATTGTGTGAGCTGTAAGTCATCCAGAGGGCAGTGGGGCCCAGGGCTGAGTCACCAGGCACACCTGCCTGGCCCCTCCCTCAGAGCTTGGGTGGGCGGGGCTTTCTGGATGCCTGGCCTGGGGCCACGTCTCCGCCTCCTGCTGCCGCTTTCCTCCAGACTCTGCCTTCTCTCCACCAGCACTGAGGGGCAGAGTGCAGGCCCTGGAAACAACAGCATCCAGCCCACCCCAGTTCTTGAGCCAGTTGTGACCAGAATTGGGAGGCCCCACACCAGAGTTAGAGGCTGGGCAGAACCTGGTCACCTGCCAGGTCCAGACTCAGGATGTTAGGGCTAAGCCCCGTCCGGCCTTTCCTGAAAACTTCAGGCCACAGCACTTCTAGCCAGATTGAGCAACTGGGCAGCTGTGCAGCAGCCCAGGGTCTGGAGGCTGGGGCAGTGAGGCTGGGGTGTACAGGGAACCCAAGGATGACAATCAGAACCAGACCTGGTAAAGAGACCGACTGGGTGAGCCCTGAGGAACCAGCGCCTTCAAAGGGTTTAAATACAGAGCAAATGCACTGATATAGTTGGTGTCCAAGGCAGGGCTGGCAGGCCCAACTGACAGGGATCTGGGAAGGAGTGATAGTCCAGGAGGGTGGTCAGAGCTGGGGGTAAGTTCCACAAAGACAGGACGGCATTCTGGGGGATCCAGGGCAACTTTGAAGTGAGCCTGCAGCTGACCTGAGCTGCCAATCCCGGCCCGAACTAGCCTTGTGCAGCTTCTGGGCACTGGAAATGTGATGAGTCTACACAGACGTAGTGAATGAACTTATGGTTCCCCGGGGGGATGATGGAGGGAAGGGATAGCTAGGGAGTTTGGGATGGACATGTGCACACTGCTATATTTAAAATGGGTGACAACAAGGACCTACTGTATTCCACAGGGAGCTCTGCTCAATGTCATATAGCAGCCTGGATGGGAGGAGGGTTTGGGGGAGAATGGATACATGTATATGAATGGCCAAGTCCCTTTGCTATACACCTGAAACTATCACAACATTGTTAATCAGCTGTACGCCAACATAAAATAAAAAGTTTAAAACAAAAGAAATGTGGCGAGTCCAGGTGAGCTGAAGTATAAATTTCACACCCAGTAGTGAAGACACACTGAGAAATGGAAAAAAGCTCATTAATATGTTTCTATACTGATAATATATGTTGAAATTCTGTCTAGGTAGTATTATAATATGTTGAAATGAAATGTATTGGATTTAGTGGGTTAAAGAAAATGCTGTGTTGAAGTAAATTCCAACCTCTTTTCTTTTCCCCTTTTAAACTGTGTCTATGAAAGAATTTAAAATGACATAATTGGGTCGCATTGTATCTTATGGGACAGAGTTGCTCTGAGCTGTTTATCTGCCTGAATTCCCCAGGTCCCCCAGCTGGGTCCCTCTGTCTCCTTCCAGCCGCTGCCCCACTCTCACTCCTGAACAATTCTGTCCTCAGAGTGTAGTGTGGCCTTGACAGGGACAGGACACTCCAGAGCAGGAATGGAGAGAAAACAACAAAACTCCTGGAAAGTAAAAAATGAGGCACCCTTATTAATAAATTTATCAGAGGAATTGGGCAGTAGTTTGAGAAAATCTTCTAGAATGGAGAAAAGAGGTAAGAAAACTATAGGATGTATGAGAGGAACTAGCGGTAAGCTATGAAAAGGGGAGAGAAAAGGCCCCAAGTTCAGGGAGGTGGAGGAGAGGGTGCTGGTCTGTTGCCACAGGAAGTTGATAGAAAATGTCAAAAACTGAATACCCAGAATAGAGCAGTCTTACCACTGCTGCTGCTGCTAAGTCACTTCAGTCATGTCCGACTCTGCGTGACCCCTAGACGGCAGCCCACCAGGCCCTGCCGTCCCTGGGATTCTCCAGGCAAGAAGACTGGAGTGGGTTGCCATTTCCTCCTCCAATGCATGAAAGTGAAAAGTGAAAGTGAAGTTGCTCAGTCGTGTCCAACTCTTAGCGACCCCATGGACTGCAGCCTACCAGGCTCCTCCGTCCATGGGATTTTCCAGGCAAGAGTACTGGAGTGGAGTGCCATTTCCTTCTCCCAGTCTTACCACATTTATGTGGATATTAGGTGCAGAAGAGCTGCTAGGTTCTCGTCTGGAGAGAAGATGGAGGGGGCACTGCAAATCCAAGAAGGGGACAGACCAGCCAGCCCACCACCCCAGACCCCTTTTCCTTTCTTGTAACAGGAGATACAATCCCAGGCAAAATAAAGACAAAAATGTGAAAGGCAAAGCTTTTAGAGGATGCCTTAAACTATATTTTTGTGAATTTGAGCTGGAAAAAAATTTGTAAAATGTGGAAATCTTAAGGTAAATAGTAGACAAATGCAACTCCATTAAAAAGGAATTTCCGTTTCTCAAAAGAAGTTTGTCAGCATTTTCCGAGCTGGGTTTTATAACCACATTAATGTAGGTTGTCTCTGTCCCTTTGTCAAGATTATTAATAAGGTGTCTATATATGGTGGGTCTATTCTGAACTCTATTCTGTTTGCTAATGTTTATGCCAGTAACACACTGTCTCTATAATAATTAGTATAGTAATTAGTATGCTGTGCTGTGCTCTGTGCTCAGTCATGTCTAACTCTTTGTGACCCTGCGGACTATAGCCCACCAGGCTCCTCCATCCATGGAATTCTCCAGGCTAGAATACTGGAGTGGGATGCAGTTTCCTCCTCCAGGGGATCTAGTAGCTCTGTAATAATTTTTGACAGCAGGTAGCATTAGTCTGGCTTTCCTGGTAGCTCAGCTGGTAGAGAATCCGCCTGCAGTGCAGGAAACCCCGGTTCGATTCCTGAGTTGGGAAGATCCCCTGGAGAAGGGATAGGCTACCCACTCCATTCTTGGGCTTCCCTGGTGGCTCAGACAGTAAACAATCTGCCTGCAATGCAGGAGACCTGGGTTCGATCCCTGGGTTGGGCATGACAATGCCCTGGAAGAGGGCATGACAATCCACTCCAGTATTCTCACATGGAGAATCCGCATGGACAGAGGAGCCGGGTGGGCTACAGATCATGGGGTCACATGACTGAGTGACTAAGCACAGCGCAGTGGCATTAATTCTCTGTTTGTTCTAAGTTGTTCTGCCTATTCTAGGTCCTTTGTGTTTCCATTCACATTTTAGAAACAGCTGGTTAACTTCTACAAAAATAAAAAAAAGGTTTGTTTGGATTTTGATTGGGTCTGTTTTGGATGTATAGATCAATTGAAAATAATCAAGCCTTCCAGCCTATGAATAAGGTCTATATTTCCATCAATTTAAATCTTCTTTGATTTCCCTCAGCAAAGTTTTGCAGTTTTCAGGGCACGGATCTTTTGCATCTTCAGTCAGATGTATTGGTAAGTACTTAATATAGCTGATGTGATATTAAATGAAATTGATTTTCATTTCAATTTCCAATCGTTTGTTCCTAGGATATAGGTATGTAAGATTTTTGTGTCTGGATTTTGTATGCTGCAGCTTCTCTAAACTCATCAATTCTAACAGCTTTTTTGTGAATCCCATCAGGTTTTTTAGTGAGACAATTCCATTATCTGGGATCTAAGAGGAGGAGGTGTTACAGAACGAGGGGGCTGCGCTCACCTGGCAGGCTTCTAGGAGGTGATGACAGAATGGGTGAAGCTGCTGCTGGAGGCAGGCCTGGGGCTCCTTCCTCTGCCTCCCCCAGTGCCTCCTATTGGCCACATCCGGCCAGAAGCTGGCATCACTTCAGGTCCACCCTCTGATGCAGAGTGGGGAGATTTCATCTGGAACCAGTCATGTGGCCACAACGCCTGCGTGGCTGTGTGAGGAGAGTGGGTGTGTGGACTGGGAGCAGCAGGTGCGGGCTGAGCACAGGCCCTGCAGCCCCACCTGCTCACCGTGGGTGCAGCTGGGTCTGCTGGGCAGCTCTGGAGATCTGCTCCTCCTGGAGTCTGCTCCTGCTCTCCCTAGCATCCTGAAAGCCACCTTACAGCCTGTCATAACCCCCTTTTGCTTCAACCAGCTCATGTGGGCTCTGTCTCGCAGCACACCCTGAGGAATATGACTGCAGCATCGGCATTGTCTTGGAAAGCAAAGGCAGAAGCTGATGTCCAGATGCAGCTGAGTGGTGAGGCTAGACCAGAGGGGCAGTGGGATGCTGACTGCAGAGGTGTCCCAGCTCAGGCCTGGCCTAACCTGGGGTCCTGGTAAACATGGGCCTGGATGGACCAACATTTGGGCAAAAAGCATGAATTAGGCCCCTCTGAGCTGCGTGAAGAGTGAATTCTAGGTGGTTAGGCCTGGCCGGAATCCAGCATCCATCCCCACTTTGCAGCAGAAGAAAGTGGATGGTGCATATATACAACGAAATACTACTCAGCCACTAAAACGAATGAAATAATGCCATTTGTAGTGCCATGGATGAACCTAGAGAGAGTCATACTGAGTGAAGTAAGACAGAAGGAGAAATACCATATGACATCCTTTATATGGGGAATATAAAAAGAAATAATACAAATGAACTTACTTAAAAAACAGATACAGACTCACAGAGAATGAATTTATAGTTGCCATGGGAGAATGATGTGGGGAAGGAATACTTAGGGAGTTTGGGATGGACATGTACACTCTGCTGTATTTAAAATGGATAACCAACAAGGACCTGCTGTATAGCACACAGAACTCTGCTCAGTGTTATGTGGAAGCCTGGATGGGAGGGGCCTTTTGGGGGAGAATCAGTACACATATATTTATGACTGAGTCCCTTTGCTGTCCACCTAAACTATCACAACATTGTAAATCAGTTATGCGTGCATGAGGGCTCAGTTGCTTCAGTCGTGTCCCACTCTTTGCGACCCTATAGACTGTAGCCTACCAGGCTCTTCTGTCCTTGGGATTCTCCAGGCAAGAATACTGGAGTGGGTTGCCATGCCCTCCTCCAGGAGATCTTCGTGACCCAGGGATCAAACCCGTGTTGCTTATGTTTCCTTCATTGGCAGACAGATTCTTTACCACCAGCGCCACCTGGGAAGCCCCATCTGCTATACTCCAGTATAAAATAAACGTTAAAAAGAAAGAAGTAGATGATAGAAAACCTATTTAGAATTACAGGAAGTCACATGTTAAACACTGTGACCAGCTTCTGGTACATATGTGGCTCTTAGTCAATTGTGCCCAGGATGGTGTTACAGAAGAAGAGAGTGGAGTCTGCTATTTTATCCAAATTGGAGACTCATCTTGATGCCCATGTGCACTGGGCCATCACTGGACGTGGCCATCACCTAAAAGCCAGCAAGAAGCAGCAGTTTCTGGAACTTGCAGGGAGGAACAGGCATCAAGAAATCCAAACGAAGGCTCATGACCATTTTCTCTTGTGTTAAACTTACGTAAAAGCAGCTTTCCAAGGACCCTATATATACCAATCCATGAAGTACTTCTCCAAATAAAGCAGGGAGAGGCTGTTTAATTATAACAGGGCAGATAATACACAATACATCAAACATTTGTTTTACATCCAAAAACCCTAGAAACTGAAATCAACAGCTTCATGCAAGAACGCACTCACTTGTGGGGGACCAGCCATGCCAAGCACATCCGCAACAACTCATTTTCCTTCTAATTCATTTCTGGGATGGAAACATGAAAAGTGGTTTCAAGAAGGAAAACGATTGGGTGGAAATCTGACCGGTTTTCGCAAGAACTGAATCACTCTTTTGTTTCCTGCCCTGCAGAGTGAGACTGTCAGCTGAAACTGGGTCTCTGCTGTATCCACACGGCCACAGGCCCGCTCAGAGGCGGAGGAAACTGCGTGTCTGGCCATGGCCCTGCTCTGGGATGGGACACCAAGGAGAAGGAAGGGGAGACCCTCCAAGGCCGGGTGCTGCCATCTCAGGACCATGGGGGAAGATTCCAAAGCAATGTGGTGCTGAAGGCAGATGAGGTCCAGCATGAATTAGGACTGGACTTGCACTCAGTTATCATGAAGATGAAAGAAACAAAAAGGAACAATGAATTCAACCAATGAGGGCTTTTATTAAAAATCCAAATCAACCAATTTTGTCCACATGTGCAGACCCAGAAAAAGCTTGCCTTCCTGGTCCACACTTAGCCCTAAGCCTGGCGCATGTACCTGCTCTTTTATTTTTTTTATTTTTTTTTTTAGGTGAGAAGTGTATTTATAGTGTGGGCCATCTCAGAAGGCAAGTGCAGATTGTGCATGCCAAGTCGCTTCAGTCGTTTCCGACTCTGTGTGACCCCATGGACTGTAGCCCGCCAGGCTCCTCAGTCCATGGGATTTTCCAGGCAAGAATGCTGGAGTGGATGCAGACTGTGCCTGCTCTTTTAATAAATGATTGTTAAGTGATGATGAAACCAAAACTGAGAGTAACAAAGTAAGAGTAACAAAATGCCTGGGGTGGCAAGACCAGCCTATCGGTGGCATTTGTTTTTTGTAAAAACGGGCCAGATATGGAATCCTGATGACAGAAGCTGGGAGCAGAAGCTGTAAGCATCTATGAGCCCAAATGGAGCCTCTAGGAGGGATCTCAGAGTGGTAGGAGGTGCAGAGGGCAGGGACTCGGGTGGAACATCATAGCAGCCACTGTTAGCAAAATGGATGGAAGGAAATGAACTTCTTGGCTCCCTTCCAGCCGAACAGCCCCAGTCCACTGGCAGCCCCCTGCCACCAGCCACAGACCTTATCCTCCCCACCCCCCAACTCTGGAAGGCCCAGAGCCAGGATATGACATAATACAGATGATTACTGAGTAAGATCCTCAATCCAACACTTTGCAAGTCTTAAAGCTGCCTATTGAAAATTGATTTTATTTTCCCTGAGTTAAATGAATTAGGCCTCTTGCTAAAAGGCTCCCTCTCGTACTCCCAGTACACAAATTACACATATTTTTTGAGATCTCCCATGATCATGAACATCTTGGCTGTATATTGTCACCCTGCTTATTCAACTTCTATGCAGAGTACATCATGTGAAATGCCAGGCTGGATGAAGCTCAAGCTGGAATCAAGGTTGCTGAAGAAATATTAACAACCTCAGATACACAGATGACACCACCCTAATGGCAGAAAGAGAAGAGGAACTAAAGAGCCTCTTCATGAAAGTGAAAGAGGAGAGTGAAAAAGTTGGCTTAAAACTCAACATTCAAAAAACAAAGATCATGGCATCCGGTCCCATCACTTCACAGCAAATAGATGGGGAAACACTGACAGACTTTTATTACGATCGAGGTTGGAGGTGACGTGATGAAAATGGATGTCGGGGAACAACAGGAGGGAGCCCTCTCTGTGGATCAGTCTAGAAAAGAGACAATAAGTATTTCCATTCCTAATCCCAGGTGGACATGACAGACTTTTCCATTTTACCAGAGTGCACTGCTGAGGACAGACAGATGCTGAAAAATCTGCCCCCAAACTCTTGAAATGTAAAACTAACTCAGACCTTGTGTCCCAGGCTGTGAGGACAATGGGGCCATTTCTCTGCCGACTCTGATGTCCTGGTGAGCACAGTGACTGTGGCCATGAAATTAAAGGACACTTGGAAGAAAAGCTATGACAAACCTGGGCAGCATTTTAAAAAGCAGAGACACTACTTTGTTAACAAAGGTCCATATAGTCGAAGCTATGGTTTTTCCAGTAGTCATATACGGATGTGAGCGTTGGACCATAAAGGAGGGTGAGCACTGAAGAATTGATGCTTTCAAACTGTGGTGCTGGAGAAGACTCTTGAGAGTCCCTCAGAGAGCAAGGAGATCAAACCAGTCAGTCCTAAAGGAAATCAACCCTGGATATTCACTGGACGGACTGATGCTGAAGCTGAAGCTCCAACACTTTGGCCACCTGATGTGAAGAGCGGACTCATTGGAAAAGACCCTGATGCTGGGAAAGATTGAAGGCAGGAGGAGAAGGGAGTGACAGAGGATGAGATAGTTGGATGGCATCACGGATTCAATGGACATGAGTTTGAGCAAACTCAGATACTGAAGGACAGGGGAGCCTGCTGTGTTGTGGTCCATAGGGTCACAAAGAATTGGACAAAACTCAAAGACTGAACAACAATAACAGTGGATGGACAAAAGCCCTGAGGACTCCTGCACCAGGAAAAGCCCCCTCGGAACTTGCGAGCAAGGTTTTTCAGGATACACCACAGAGTACAAGGAGAACCAGGCACTGGAAGGCAGGCTTGGGGCTTTGTGAGGGGGCCTTATCCAAGGCCCTTCTGAGAAGGCCCCTTGTGGGAGGCACATTTTTGAGTCGAGGAGCACCTGCTTGGGTGTCTCTGACTCTGGACAACCAGGAGGACCTGACATTTCCAGTGGAAACTCTGGAAGCCCCCCAGGGCCTTTCCTTGCTGGAGTCTTAGATTCAAAAAAGGTGTGAATGGGGATCTTCAGTTTCCTTCTAGATCAGGGCCAGTTCAATAGACAACAGTGCAATTCACAGATGTCATATTAAATTTCCCAGTAGCCATGTGCATTTGACATTAATTTTAACAATATATTTAACACAATAGACCAATATAATTTTATCTCAACATGTAGTCAAAAATTATTATTGAAATATTTTCTTTTTTAAAACCTAGTTTCTTTATGGGAGAAGGCAATGGCACCCCACTCCAGTACTGTTGCCCAGAAAATCCCATGCATGGAGGAGCCTGGTAGGCCGCAGTCCATGGGGTCGCTAAGAGTCAGACATGACTGAGCGACTTCACTTTCACTTTCCACTTTCATGCATTGGAGAAGGAAATGGCAACCCACTCCAGTGTTCTTGCCTGGAGAATCCCATGGACGGAGAAGCTTGGTAGGCTGCAGTCCATGGGTTCGAACAGAGTCGGACACAACTGAAGAGACTTAGCAGCAGCAGCAGCAGTTTCTTTTTATTTTTTAAATTAATTTATTTCTTTATTTTACTTTTTGGCAGCATGTGGAATCTTAGTTCTCTGACCAGGGATCGAACTCACAATCCCTACATTGGAAGCAAAGAGTCTTAACCATTGGACCACCAAGGAAATCCTCGATATTTTCTTGTTTTGAAATTTTCTAAATAAAAATTATCTTCATAATCCAGGGTATATTTGACCCTCAAACACACCTCAGGTCAGACCAGACTCGCTCCAAGAGCTCCATGGTCTTGGGTGGTGATGGTTCTGGATGAGACAGCCCAGCCCTGGATTGCCAAGCTCAGCCCTTGCAAGAGAAAGGAAGCCGGGCTCCAGGCTTACCCTGACCTGCGGAAATATTGAGTTCAATTTTGATTTCCTCTCTTAGATGGTTAATTTTGTTTCAATTTGACTGGGTTGGGGGAAGCCTCCTTAGCTGGTCAAACATCATTTCTGGGTGTGTCTGTGAGGGTGTTTCCAGAATATGTTAAAATCTAAATCTGTAAAGTCAAAACTACAGTGAGCTACCATCGCACTCTGGTCAGAATGGCCATCATCAAAAAAATCTACAGACAATAAATGCTGGAGAGGCTGTGAAGAAAAGGGAATCCTCTTATCCTGTTAGTGGGAGTGTAAATTGGTGCAGCCACTAGGGAGAACAGGAAGGAGGTTCCTTAAGAAACTGAAACCAGAGCTACCATGTGATCCAGCAGTCCTTCTCCTGGGCACATATCTGGGAAAGACAAAGCTCTAATTTAAAGAGATACATGCTCCTCGGTGTTTATAGCAGCATTCTTTACAATAGTCAAGGATGGAAGCAGCATATCAACAGACGAATGGACAAGAAGATGTGGTACATGTATACAATGGAATACCACTCAGCCATAGAAAGTAATGAAATAATGCCATTTACAGCAACACAGATGGACCTAGAGATGATCATACTAAGTGAAGTAAATCAGACAGAGGAAGACAAATACCATATGATATCATATATATGTGGGATCTTAAAAAAATGATACAAATGAACTTACTTACAAAAATAGAAACACAAAGAGCGAATTTATGGTTACCAAAGGGGATCAGGGGAGGGATAAATTAGGTTGGGATTAACAGATGTACACTACTATATATGAAATAAATAACCAACAAGGACCTGCTGTACAGCACAGGGAACCATACTCAATATCTTGTAATAACCTATAAAAGAAAAGAATCAGAGCTGCCCTCACGCCTCTTTCTGTATTTCTGCCTTCTTCCCACTCACTGTCTCCTCCCAGGGGCTGGAGGTCTTAGGAGCCAGGGGATGGTCACCCAGCCACACTCCTCATTCCCCACCCACTGCTCTTTGTCATTTTCACTGGGACACCCCCTCCCCCAAGACCCTACAAGACCAAGCTGCTGATCAATTTATCTTGATTTCCTTTTGCAGCAGAAGTTCCCAACCTTCCAGGGCTGTCTGGAGAAAAACGTGTGAAGATCCAGAAGAAGTCACTTCAGGGCAGTGTGGGACGGTAGGTATCAGGCCAGGCCTGATGGCAGGTATCATGACCTGAGCAGTGAGGTCCCAGCTGCAAGACCTCCAAGGAGCCCTTCCTGCTCTGTGTTCCAGAATGAAAGCCCCATGTGCGCATGCTCAGTCGTGTCTGACTCTCCCACCCCCTGAACTATAGCCTGCCACGCTCCTCTGTCCATGGGATTTTCCAAGCAAGAATACTGGAGTGGGTTACCATGCCTTCCTCCAGGGGATCTTCCCAACCCAAGAATGGAACCTGCGTCTCCTGGGTCTCCTGCACTGGCATGCGGACTTTTTACCACAGTGCCACCTTGGAAGCCCTAAAGTGCCATGGGATGGCCTTAAAGGTGTTCCCTTTACAAGGCCAGCTGTCCAAGCAGCTGGAGAAGCCCAACCAGGCACCTACGGTTCTGAGCTCCCACAAGTCTGAGCTCGACTTGCTAAGTGATCTGGTTCCCCACCAAGGCACCAGGATCCACCACTGTCCAGGGACTTCAAAGCACCGAGAACATTTGCAGCTCACGGATGGGTCTCCAGAGCCCTGAGAGCCTGGTCCTCCTGCTTGCTTTGCCCCAGGCATACGAGCCCCAGGCTGCCCCCTCTGCTCATACCCCGCCTCATTTACCACTTTTCCTTATTCTGTTGGGTTTTTTTTTGAGCCTTCTCAAAGGAGTCTGAGGAAAAGGAGGCAAGGGCGACCCAGCATCACGGCTGCCATCTGACAGGCTTAAAGAGATTGCTAGGTGACAAGTCTCAAATTAACATCTGAAAAAAAAAAAAAAACAAAACACCTGTATTTCAGCGGAAGTGGACTTAGATGAGTCAAAGTCTTGCTGGACCCTGGAAGGGGGCTCCGTGCCTTTTTGGAGGACAGCCTGCTGGTGACTGGTGAGAGGCTGAGTGGAGTGGGGAGATGGCAGCTGAGGCCCCCACCCTCCACTATCTGTCTTATCTTCTCATCAAACACTCATGCTTTCGATATGACAGGTTGCTATTTCCATGGGGGTTTTTAAACACAATATCCAGCATTCTGTGACTTCCTGTCTTCTGAGAGCGTGGGGTTGAGGAGCTGCCCCCTCACCTTAATGAGCACCGACTCTGCCTGGTTGGGTCAAGGCCTGGATCCATAGCTAAGCTGCACAAACCTCGGGTTGAGCAAGGATCCTCAGGCCCCCTCTCCACTCTTACTTCGAGGATTCACAGGGGCCCTTGTCTCTGCAAACAGAGCCTTGCTGGGTGCAGGTAGGGAGGCTCAGAGGGGAGACCCAGCCACCTGCTCACTGCAGGGAGGGAAAGCCTGTGACTCCCCATACGAGGGGCCAGACTGGCTCCTGCATCTTTCAGTCCTCATCCCAGAGCATCACCTCCCTTCCCTCCCCTGACTTTACATCCTGGAGGAGCACGTGGCCCGAAAAGTGGGTCTCATCCTTTCCCCTTCCTCCTGCTCCAAGCTAGCTGTGTCCATCTCTGTGCTCCTTCCTGCTTCCCCGGGGCTGACATGGTGTCAGCATGTCCCAGGTTCCCACAGACCCAGGCACCTGCTGATGTCGCCACAGGACCGTGTGATCGCAAGCTCCCAATCTAAGCTTTATGGGAATGTTGCTGGAAAGCAAGGGTAAGGTCAAGAACGCTTTAAAAACAAAACAAAACAAACAAACAAACAAAAATGGAAGGAACAAGGCCGGGTATTCTGGAAGACAGAATGGAAACACCCTGAGCAGGAAGTACAAGATGCCAAGGGCGACCAGCCCCTGGATCTGATGAGCAAGGTCAAGGTTGGAGAGACTGCAGGAGAACAAGAAGGGCTTTTCCAGATCCTGATTTGTCCCGAAGAAACTAGGAAACCCCGAGTTGTGGGCTTTGACTGGACCCAGCCTCAGGGACTCCAGGGGGCTCACTTTCCAGAGTTGCCAGATGTGCCCATCCTCACCTTGAGGATGGAGGTGACTCAGATGAGGAGCAGAAGGATAGACGGATTTATCTGGTGACAATGGAAATACGGAAGTTGTTCTTTATTTCCTGGACTTGGAGATGTGCTAAGGAGCTCAGGAAAGACGCCTGGATGGAGCAGTAGTGGGGGAAGGGGTGGCAGGTCATCTGAACACTACTCTAGAATGTTGACTGAATACCTGGCCAGGCTGAGCACTGGGACTCAGAACATGACGTGGACAGGGCTAGACTCCAGACCTCCTTCCCTTTGACACTTATGCTCTGGGAAGGGAGATGAGGAACAGCACCAACCTCCCGCTCTGGTCTGCAGGGAGTGGCCTGGGGACAGACATCCCAGAACTTGTGAAGCTGGGAGGACAATGGGGGTCTCCATCACCCCACAAGGAGAAGATGCCGGATGTAGCGATTCTAGGCTGTGCGTGGCTGGTGCCTGGTTTTGGGTGAACACTCGGGGCGAGCGAGGGGCACAGAGGAACACAGAACAGCCCCACCTCTCCATTCACATCTGCTGGCCTGTCTATGAGGTGCAATGTGCTCACAGATTCATCTGCTTTAACAATTCTAGACAAATTCTGGAATGCTGGATCCATAAGAAGGAACTAAGAAAATTAGAGGTTCCAGGAGAGGCCTTTTTTCTTAAATTTTTTTGATGTGGACCATTTTTCAAGTCTTGTTTGAATTTGTTATGATATTACTTCTGTTTTTTTATGTTTTGGTTTTTTGGCCTTGAGGCATTCGGATCTTAGCTCCCCCACAAGGGATCAGACCTGCACCCCGTGCACTGGAAGGGGAAGTCTTAACCACTGGACCACCGGGAAATCCCAGGATAGTTTTTAAATTGTCTAGTTTGTGGGGGGGGGGGGGGGGGGGGAGGCGCGCGCGCCTGTGTGGGAGGGGGCGGGTGGGGAAAGACAGCCGGCGAGATCCCGAGGCGAGGCTCGCGCCCCTGCCCCCACCCTGGCCCCCAGCTCCCACCCAGTCCGCCCGGCTCAGCCACGATCAAGGCGATCCTCATCTTTAACAACCACGGGAAGCCGCGGCTCTCCAAGTTCTACCAGCCCTACAGTGAAGATACACAACAGCAAATCATCAGGGAGACATTCCATTTGGTATCTAAGAGAGATGAAAATGTTTGTAATTTCCTAGAAGGAGGATTATTAATTGGAGGATCCGACAACAAACTGATTTATAGACATTATGCAACATTATATTTTGTCTTCTGTGTGGATTCTTCAGAAAGTGAACTTGGCATTTTAGATTTAATTCAAGTATTTGTGGAAACATTAGACAAGTGTTTTGAAAACGTCTGTGAACTGGATTTAATTTTCCATGTAGACAAGGTTCACAATATTCTTGCAGAAATGGTGATGGGGTGAATGGTACTGGAGACCAACATGAATGAGATTGTTACACAAATTGATGCACAGAATAAACTGGAGAAATCTGAGGCTGGCTTAGCAGGAGCTCCAGCCCGTGCTGTATCAGCTGTAAAGAATATGAATCTTCCTGAGATCCCAAGAAATATTAACATTGGTGACATCAGTATAAAAGTGCCAAACCTACCCTCTTTTAAATAAAAAATTAAAAAGGCCACTCCCAGGTAAAATCCAGGGGAAAAAGTCATCTAAGTTTACCATGCAGTTGTTTACCAAAAATAAAGGAGGAGAGTCTTAACTTTTACTCTTGGATTTAAGTCAAGGTACTGTATAGACATTATATAAAATCAGTATGGAAGTTCAATGTTGCTTTTCTTGCTCAGTGGTTTTGAAGAAATTAAGTAGTTCCAGTGTGATTTTTTTTTTCTTCATTTTTTAAACTGCATTCCTGTGGCCACCTAAGGCATGCCTGTATGTATTGGCTATTACAGTATTTCAAAAGTGTTCAGGACATTTCTTTAAATTGTGTACAACCCAAAATGTTGGTGTTTTGTATGGATCACAAGTGCAACATTCCTTAATAATTTCTGTTATTTGTCACAATTGTTATTTAAAGAATGAAGTATGTATTGCATGAAAACATTATGACCTATTTCTCTTAGTTTAAATAAACTCCAAGGTAACCGGAAAAAAAAATAAATAAATTGTCTAGTTTGTTCAGTTCAGTTCAGTTCAGTCGCTCAGTCTTGTCCAACTCTTTGTGACCCCATTTAACAATATTGGTCTTATATCCTGAGATGTGAAAAATGCCTAATCATTTGTTCAATAGTATAAGGATTATTTAGAATCAGAAAGCTAGGAAAATGCTGTCTGCATACAACACTACTCATAGGACACCCCACCAGGCTCCTGCTTCACCTCTGGGGTCCCTGAGTGGAAGTTGGTCTCTGCCTTTCAGGAAAGCACAGGTAGTTTGATCAGGCCCAAGAACATTTGTGGGTACTGGTCAGGCATCAGGATGGACCATCCTCACCTCACACTGACGCTGGGATGAAGGGCCCCCCGAGGCACAGGGTCAAGCAGAGAGACTGTGAGGGCATCTGGCTTTCCCGCTGCCTGGCTGTGTGGGTCTTGCACCTGGAGACTGGACTAGCACCACAGGCTGGCTTTCCAAAGTGAGCTTTCAGAATCCAGAGGGTTTTCCCTGATGACCTTAGAGAAAGGGTAGAAAGTTATTAAGTAGCTAGTGACGCAAATGTGGTGTTTAAAATGCCCTTGGATCTTGGAGTTACTCAGAATCAACTTAGACTGAATCTACCCTGAATCAGCATTTCCTCCTGAGGTCGGTGATCTGTGCATCTCTAACCTGTAAGCAGAGGCTTTAGGTGTCCTCAGGAAATGATGGCTAAGTGATTAACTGCAACTCATAGTAACAGATCTGCTCCTCTCAACCAGTTTCATGTATTTGATAAAAAAATTTTTTTTTCTCCCTCCACCCAAAATTCGTGGCCAGCCTCTGGAAGGTTTCATTTGCGTTTGTCAAACCTTTCAGAATTGCACCTAGGTCTTCTTTTGCCTGTGTCGAGTGTGTGTGCGTGTGTGTGCTCAGATGCTCTGTCATGTCCGACTCTTTGCAACCCCATGGACTATGCCCCACCAGGCTCCTCTATCCATGGGATTTCCCAGGCAAGAATACTGGAATGGGTTGTCATTTCCTTCTCCAGGGGATCTTCCCGACCCAGGAATCGAATCTGAGTCTCTGCTGTCTCCTGCATTGGCAGGCGGATGCTTTACCACTGCGCCACCGAAGGCTTCTCTTGCCTGTGTCAAGGGCACCCACCAAGACTTTGACTGCCAGTTTCCTGTCTTCTGAAATGGTGCGAATCATGCCCCCTAGACCTCACCCTACCGCCCTGTGTGCTCACCAGGACATCAGAGTCGGCAGAGAAATGGCCCCATTGTCTTCACAGCCTAGGACACAAGGTCTGAGTTAGTTTTACATTTCAAGAGTTTGGGGGCAGGTTTTTCAGCATCTGTCTGTCCTCCGCAACGCAGTCTGGTAAAATGGAAAAGTCTGTCATGTCCACCTGGGATTAGGAATGGAAATGCTTATTGTCTCTTTTCTAGACAGATCCACAGAGAGGGCTCCCTCCTGTTGTTCCCTGACATCCATTTTCATCACGTCACCTCCAACCTCAATCGTCTTTATGACATAAACGCTCCCTCCCAGAGCCCTGGCTCCCTAGACATTCTCTGAGTAAAGAGTCTCTCAGATCCTGGTGACAGAGGAAGAGCTCTGGGGTGAGTGTTCAGGACATGAGGAGTGCCCTCGGCTGGCCCTTCTGAAACTAGCAGCTGGGCAGAGGAGCCCTGGGCATCTGTGCCTCCTGTGTCCCCGACTCTTCCTGTTGTGACCAGACCCGGACAGCAAGGGACGTGGGGCCCCCCAGACATACCCTGGCCACAGAACTTGGCATCTTGAAAGGAGCCCAGCCTGACTGGTACTCTGTTCCAGTGTGTCTGGTTTTGATGAGAGCTCCTTGCCACAGGAGATGAACCACAGGAATGTTGCTCTAATTATCTGGCCCCACACCTGGATCCAGAGCCAGTATCAGGAGGGGCCTTGCTGTTTGCTTTTGAGCTCATGCCAGGGGCTTACCTCCAGCTGCCAGAAAACAAAGCCATCCAAATAGCCTCTGACATCAGCAGGCCTTGCATCATGGAAGAATCACATGCACAGAAGAAGTTACACCTTTTTTTTTTTCTCTTGGAGGAGAGAGTAGGGTTTACTGTTTGTTGTTGTTCAGTCGTTCAGTTTTGTCCAACTCTCTGCAATCCCATGGACTGTAGCATGCCAGGCTTCCCTATCCTTTACCATCTCCTGGAGTTGGCTCAAACTCATGTCCATTGAGTCACTGATGCCATCTAACCATCTCCTCCTCTGCTGCCCCCTTCTCCTTTTGCCTTCAACAGTCAGAAGCTGGTTTTGCCATGTAATGAAGGTTCTGAGGATGAGAATCTATGGAGAGAATCTGAGAGTTTGCACCTAAGTAGGGAAGGCACTCTTGGCTGATGGTAGCTCCAGAGAGTGCCCTGAAAGGAGCAGGAACGTGGGCCTTTCTTTCATGTCCCCTGGGGTCTGGCTGCATCCTGCTGGGGTCCTCACTGAGGTGCTGACCAATCTCATTTGAATGCTACCTGATTGCTGCTGCCTCTCTGGGAAGACCGAGTTGTTCTTGGCTGTTTCTCCATGGCTGGATTTGGAGGGTGCACTGCTCTGTCCTGTCTCTGTCCTGTCTGTCCTCAGTCACTCAGTCGTGTCTGACTGTTTGGGACTCTATGGACTGTAGCCTGCCAGGCTCCTCTGTACATGGGATTTCCCAGGCAAGGATACTGGAGTGGGTTGCCATGCCCTCCTGCAGGGAATCTTCCTGACCCAGAGATTGAACCCAAGTCTCTTTTGTCTCCTACACTGGCAAGTGGATTCTTTACCACTGGTGCCACAATTCTTCAGCCCTTCTATGCCTGAATCTTTGCCATGTGAATTTACAGTTTCCTCCCAAGAAGAATACATTTCCCTCCCTAACTGTTGGCCATGTAACCTGCTTTGGCCAGTGAATTGAAGTGATGCTATGCCGACCCTGAGATCAAGCCTGAGAGTGCCTTGCTGTTTCTATTTGCTCTCTGGAGCCTCTGCCTGTACTGTACACATGAAATAATTAAAATGCTAAATCTCATCTTGTGTAGATGATGTATATCTTACCATGATTTTTTAAGTATCTAAAATTTCTAAACATAAATAAAAAACATGTTTTAAAGTGAATTTTAAACACTTTAAAATAACACACAGTGAAATGAGAAGTTACCTATGTAGTAGAAAACCTTGATGTTCAACCAATTTTCTTTCAAACAATTCAGTTGGCTCTGAAACCAAAAATTTTAAACTCATGAAAACATTGCCAAATAAGCAACATAGGCATAATTAGCCAAAAATAGTTGTGGTTGAGGGGAGCCAACCAAGGACAGAAGCTCTGTGTGTCATTGGGTGAGGCACTTGACCTCTCTGGTCATCAGTGTCCTCCACAAACCAAGGGGATCAGCCCCGCCAAACCAGGACTCTGCTCCTCTTTGGTCAAAAGAGTTGGGTTAGATGAGGTCCTTCTAAGCTTTACTGCACGGTCAGGGCCAGTGCTGCCCCGAGGGCAAGAGGACTGCCTTCTCACAGCATGATGTCCTCTTGCAGAGGAAGAGCATTGAGACCAGTTTTCTTTTCCTCTTCCGCCATCACTCTGGGCTCCACAATTACTCTGCTGCTCATCGTCTTCCCTCGGCTATGACCTGCCCCATCAATAAATGCTGAGTTTTGGGAAAAGGAAGAGTAACCCTAAAACCACCCTCATCAGCTTCACAGATTGCTTCACAGAGATGGACACTCACTTAGGAATCACTTTCTTGAGAAAAAGGAAGAAAGAGTATCTGTTGGGTTTGATGCCAAGGTGTCCAGTGAGCCTCGACTTTCTCTCCTGTTGGGAAAGAGATGTGAGTGTTTGAGAATCCACCTGCAGTGTAGGAGACCTCGGTTTGATCCCTGGGTTGGGAAGATCCCCTGGAAAAGGGCGTGGCAACCCACTCCAGTATTCTTACCTGGAAAATCCCATGGACAGAGGAGCATGGTGGATTACAGTCCATGGGGTCACAAAAGAGTCAGACACTACTGAAATGACTCAGCACACACACAGGAGGACACAACTACCTCCTCCGTACCAGCTGCAGGCATCCCCTGGGTGCATCTCTACTCGGCGGACTGGGGAGTGCTGGGAGGCAGGAAGAGCCTCAGTTCCCAGAAGGACAGCTCAGCAGAGCGGGCAGGGACTCTTGTGTGGAGGCCTGTGCAGAAGCTGAGTTGATTCAAGGGCTCGGCATTCAGAGACCAAACGTTACCAGGGCCCAGGGAAGATTTTCAAGGGGAAACCAAAAGCTCGAGATGCCAAGAGGATTTGCAAGGGGCAACCCAAAAACAGGGTCAAGATACATGGTTGTTCCTGAATGTGCGCGGATGCTCAGGTCCCTGATATAAACCAGTGTTGTGTTTGCAACCATGTGGGCACATCTCAGTATGCATCCCACTAGCTGAACTAAAAGGCGGGCTAAACTAAGCATGGTGTGTTGAGGGTGCCTCCGGCTGCTCACGTTTTGGAAAGGAGGGAAGGCAGGGAGAAGCTGTCTTCAGAAGCACAGGGATTGTTGTAGGAGGGAGATGGGAGCCCTGATGATCCTGATCTGGAGGGAACACAAAACCCAGATACTACTGTGATCTTGATCATTCTGACGTGCTCAGTCTAATGAACAAAGAAACCATCTCTGGCCAGATAGGCAGCTGGTTTGCAGCTCCGAGGAGATAGGTTGTCAGAGACCAGCCTCTGCTATGGGCAGCCCCTCTTCTGAAGTCTCATCCTGCTTTCAACCCAGCCTTCCTCCCTCTGACCCCCTCTCCCCAAGTCTCTGCCTCCCCTTTTTGTTTCCTTGCCTTTTCTCTACAATTAGCTTTATTTCCAGCCTTCAAACATCAAAAGGCCCCTTGGTTCCTTGGTAGGATTGTCCTCAGACAAAAGCCTGGGTCCCTGGCCCTGGTGTCAGTTACAGCAAAGGCCCTCCTCCCTGACCTGAGCAGCGCTTGTTACTGTTGTTATCCAGACCCTGATTCTATAAGACTCCACACGGTTTCCATGGGTGCAGATTACAACTAGGTCAGGAGCTTGTGTTCAGCAGATCAGAAGCTTCCAGGGACCCTGCAGATCAGGGACAGTGGGGTGTCTTGTCGTCCCGGAGGCAACATCTTTTGGAACCAACTCAGGTTTTCTTGGTGTCACTGGAAGCAAGTTGGAGATACTGAACCTCTGTCACCTGGAGAGGACGACTGTGTCTACATCACAGCCCCTCTGCCGAGCCACTTGTGGACAGAGTTAGGCTTTCAGTCTCTCCAGAAAAAGGAATTTTAACAAGAGGCGTTTCCAAGTGGGAGAGGGCCGCCGTTCCTTCCACGGGAAAGTCGAGTTGTTGAGAGAAAGCCTTTTGCTCAGGTCCACATACGGAGACCCAGGGGCACCTGCAGTTCATGTTCTGGCCCCAGGAGCCAACACGTGTGTGCAGTGTGAGCTGGGTTGAAGTTGGGGTCCTGGTTCTCATTGCTGTCACCCATTTTTGGATAGACTCAGTCAGGCAAGATGCCTTGGGTCTGTGAAATGAAAGGGGTGGTCTCTGCTCCTTCCTTCTGGCTGGGAAGCCTGGCATGCTGCAGTCCATAGGGTCGCAGAGTCAGACACGACTTAGTGACTAAACAACAACAACGCAGAACAGCTGGGGACCACTGTGCTCTGACTGGTTGATTGATCCAGATCCTGGCTGATAGGAGGGATGCTGAGCCTGAATGGGTTAGGGGCCAGTGTTGGGGGCTCTTGGGACCGCTGAGCACAACTCTTCTTTCTGGGCTATATAAGGCCCTCCCCATGCCCTGGAAGAATGATCTCAGCTCCAGGGAGCAATTTGCTCAGCTCATCCGAAGGCTCAGACCCACAAGGCCTTTATAATCCTCCATGCCTCAGGATGGAAGTGTCGGCGGTATTCGTCCCTGCTGTAGCAATGCCACATGAATATTGATATTGTTTTAAATTGCCTATTAAAGGGAACGGCCAACTCCACGAAACCATTTTAAATAAATGCAGATCGCCCAGCTCCTTGGCCTTGGTTTTTATCCTCTAATACCTTAGGGCTTTTGCCTTAAAATGAGCTCCAGCCGACAGCAAAGCTGGCAATTTGCTGAAAGCCGTGCTCAGCTCCATGTCTGTGGGAGGCGCCGCTGCCTGATTTCCCTAAGAAAGGGGTTGGGGGCCAAGAAACGGAAACAGAAAAGGATGAGTGGGGATGAGAGGGTCTAGGGATTTAAAAAGTAAAAGAAAGAAAAGAAAGACAAAGAGACACAAGTAAGAGAGATGGAATTAAATATCCCAAAGCACAAGGAGATGATGGCCCTGCCTCTCCCCACTGCCTAGGCTCTTTGGACACCCCTGCTTTCTTAAAGGTTCCCAAAGTTTCCAGTCTTGTCCAGTTATGCAAAGATGCTTGCATAACTCAATGAAGCTATGAGCCATGCTGTGCAGGGTCACTCAAGATGGACAGGTCATGGTGGAGAATTCTGACAAAATGTGGTCCACTGGAGAAGGGAATGGCAAACCACTTCAGCATTCTTGCCACAAGAACTCCATGAACAGTATGAAAGGGCGAAAAGATAGGACACCAAAAGATGAGCCCACCAGGTTGTAAGTGTCCAATATGTTACTGGGGAAGTTCAGTTCAATCACTCAGTCATGTCCAAATCTTTGCGACCCCATGGACTGCAGCACGCCAGGCTTTCTTGTCCATCACCAACTCCCAGAGATTGTTCAAACTCATGTCCATTGAATCAGTGATGCCATCCAACCATCTCATCCTCTGTCGTCCCCTTCTCCTCCTGCCTTCAATCTTTCCCAGCATCAGGGTCTTTTCCAATGAGTCTGTTCTTCGCATTAGGTGGCCAAAGTATTGGAGCTTCAACTTCAGCATCAGTCCTTCCAATAAATATTCAGGCTGATTTCCTTTGGGATTGACTGGTTTAATCTCCTTGCTTTCTGAGGGACTCTCAAGAGTCTTCTCCAACACCACAGTTTAAAACATCAATTCTTTGGTGCTCAGCTTTCTTTATAGTCCAACTCTCACATCCATACATGACTATTGGAAAAACAATAGCTTTGACTAGATGGACCTGTGTTGGCAAAGTAATGTCTCTGTTTTTTAATATGCTGTCTAGGTTGGTCATAGCTTTTCTTCTAAGGAGCAAACATCTTTTAATTTCATGGCTGTAGTCACCATCTGCATTGATTTTGGAGACCAAGAAAATAAAGCCTGTCACTGTTTCCCCATCTATTTCCCATGAAGTGATGGGACCAGATGCCATGATCTTTGTTTTTTGAATGTTGAGTTTTAAGCCAACTTTTTCACTCTCCTCTTTCACTTTCATCAAGAGGCTCTTCAGTTCCTTTTTGCTTTCTGCCATAAGGGTGGTGTCATCTGCATATCTGAGGTTGTTGATATTTCTCGCAGCGATCTTGATTCCAGCTTGTGTTTCATCCAGCCTGGTATTTTGCATGATGACCTCTGCATAGAAGTTAAATAAGCAGGGTGACAATATACAGCCTTGACGTATTCCTTTCCCAATCTGGAACCAGTCTATTTTTCATGTCCGGTTCTAACTATTGCTTCTTGACCAGCATACAGGTTTCTCAGGAAGCCCGTATGGTGGTCTGATATTCCCATCTGTTTAAGAATTTAGCAGAGGGCAATTACTAATAGCTCCAGAAAGAATGAAGTATCTGAGCCAAAGCAGAAACAGCAGCCAGTTGTGGGTGTGTCTGGTGGTAACAGTAAAATCTGATGCTGTAAAGAACAGTATTGCATAGAGACCTGGAATGTTTTGACTCTTTGGAAAAGAACCTGATGCTGGGAAAGATTGAAGGGAACAGGAGAAGGGGCAGCAGAGGATGAGATGGTTGGATGACAACACCAAGTCAATGGACATGAATTTGAGCAAACTCCGGGAGATAGTGGAGGATGGGGAAGCCTGGCAAGTTGCAGTCCATGAGGTCGCAAAAAGTTGGACACGACTGAGCAACTGAACAACAACAATAAAGTTTCTGGCCCTAAGTCATTATTCTCTTCTGATTTCCTGCTGTTATTCTTGCACATCTTTGACAGCATAGAGGGTAACTTCAAAAAATCAAAACTACAGTGTCATCTTAATCTTGAATAAATATGGGTCAAAGATCTATTAGATCATTGATACAAGAATACATGTAATAAAAAAGGTGGTTCAGAAAGCAATCGAAGGAGTCGGGTATCTATAGACATTTTGAAGAACAGAACACAGAATAAGATTGTCCATCCTGTCTGTAAACAGCGGTTAATGCTCCACAGGATGAGGGAATCACAGCTTCTCCAGTGAAGAGAAGTGGAAAGGTGACATCCCAGCCTGGGCCCACACCAGTGGCCAGCAACATCAGGCAGGTTTATTCTCCTAGAGATTCAAAACCCCCTTGGGCAGGCTTGTTAATGCCACCATATGACACTGAAAGGACCAGCTGTCCCCGACTCCTTATTTCCAAGTTTTAGGTAGTTTTTCTTAAGATACGTGTGCACTGAATATTTAGGGGGTGACCACAAGAACAACATCACGTCCTATAAGTAAACAAATCTCTTCTGATTCCCATGACCTGTTGTTCACTGTAGCTTTGGGACCTCTTCCTGGGCTGTGGACATTTGAAGGATGCAGGCCTTCATATCCTCTATGCTGTGTTGATGTGAGAATGGCTTTTCACACTGTCTACTTAACATTTTTTTCATCTAGTCCCAGGTCATGAGTGCAGCCTGAAAAGGCACAGAATTTGATGAAGCTGCATGGTATGTGGATATTGTATTGGTGAAAATCAGTGTCTTTCCTGTCATCTCATGGAGGCCTAGGCTTTCCTCCCTGCTGGATCTCCCGGTTTCCTGTTTCATTTTTTCATTTATTTATTTGTTTTAATATGAGTGTGCTGGGTCTTTTCTGCATAGGCTTTTCTCTAGTGGCAGGGTGCGGGGGCTACTCTCTAGTTATGGTGTGCTGGCTTCTCATTGCAGTCGCTTCTCTTGTTGCAGAGCACAGGCTCTAGGGCACATGGGCTTCAGTAGTTGCAGCTCCCAGTCTCTAGAGCACAGGTTCAGTAGTTGTGGTGAATGGGCTTAGTTGCTCCAAAACATGTGGATTCTTCCTGGATCAAGGCTCAAACCCATGCCTCCTGCATCGGCAAGCAGATTCTTATCCACTGCGCCACCAGGGAAGGCCAACACAATGGTTTTACATGGCTTCTTGTGTGTGAGTTGAACTTCAAGCTGGGACGAAGAGAGCAGAGACTCAGAACTTGGGGATCTCTCGTGTAGCAGAAGCTTGGGGCTGCCCAGGGGGCGGCAAGGAGGTGAGTGTGGGCAGGGAGGGTAGAAGGAGACAGGAAATAGGAGTCAGAAAGGGTCTCAGATGCAGAGCTGAAGGCGTGGCTTTTGATGTGGAGGTCAAGCAGGTCACTTGCGGGGAGAATCATCACCTGTCTTAACTGTTTTGTGTACCTGGACTTTTCTACATTAACTTTGTGGCAGACAAAAGTGGCCATTCTTCCCTTCTCTCAAAATAACAGAATCTGCATTCCTGCAACCAAAAGACATCCCAGCCTGCCCTGCAGCTACAGAGGCTGCAGATGGATGTTCTAGGTAATGAGGTGCCATCAGACCTGCCTGAGGGACTCGCAGGAAATTGCTTTCCATGAGGCCGGCACTCTCTCTCTTCCTAGATGTTGGCTGAAGTGGCTCAAGTGGCTGAAGTGTCCACCTCTGGACCAGGAGGATGGGACCCACCTGACATGACAGAGCAGATCCTGACACATTCATGGAGCCACCAAGTGTCCCTGCACCTGACTTCTTTATGCATCTGGTGTCCTCGGGCTGCCCTCCCTCAGGGCTCTTAGTTCTGCACATCTTCTCTGCCCATCAGCTCCTACTTAGTCTGAATTCATCTCCTAAAATAATTTCCTAGGTTTTAGGTTGCTCAACTCTACCTTTAAACAGTCTCAGCTTACTTTATTCACTTTTAATTTTTCCTCTACACAGACAGTCCTCAGTGAATCGGATGAGTGAAGGAGCAGATGTCCTTTGGAACTTTTGATCCTATTTTCCCTCATAACAGAGTCTACAAACAGGGGATGTTAGACTTGGAAGAGGTTGCAAGGCTCATGACTTCACTCTCCGCCTCGCTGACAAGCACCTCCTGTCCCCTGACAGCACTGCCCATTCATCCCTGTCTCTACTCGCGCTCCAGTGAGAACTTCTTTCACACCACCTGGAAAAATTTGTTCCAAACGAGCTGCATCCTCCCAAAGAGTGAGGGCTTCCAGACAACCTGCCCTTGGGCTGTAATTCACAGCAAGGCCCATGCTCTGTACACATCCCATACACTGGGTTTACAGTCTGGTGTGAGGCTGTGTCTCTGCTGCCACTACTTCCCAGCCTTCTGAACATGGGCAGTAAGTGTGGAGATTTTCCCTGGAGCACCTGGTACAAGTGGGTGGAGGGGGTGGGGAGACACAGGGAGACGGCAGGGGGGTCTCCACCCTCTGAGGGGCCAGGAAGAACCCACTTGGATCCCCATGGCAGCCACTGTTGTCCCTGGCAAAACTGAAAGTATCTGGATAAAACTTGCCATCCAGCTCCAGCTTTTCTTCCTCTCTGAGGGATGCTAATCAAATTCTTACCAGATGGTCACCAGCTCTCCCTTCTGTATGGTTAGGCCTGCCACTGGCCCTGCCCAGTTAGGCTCAGGTGTTTTGAGGTCTGAAGGAATAAAAGCAGGAGGGTGATATTCCCGTGGACTGAGCAGGGCTGAGAAACGGGACAGCTTCTCTGTCCACTGTGTGCAGTTGGGCTTGGGACAGCACAGACAGGCACTTTGGGAAGACCTTGCATCCCCCCCAACTTGGATTCAAGTTGGGCAGGGCCAAGCAGCATCCTCCATTACCCCAGGGAAGTAAATATATAGTTGAATATTATTTTGCCTTAAAAAAGGAAAAGATCCTGCCATTTGTGATAACACGGATGAACCTGGAAAACACTATTGTTGTCCTGTCACTACATCATGTCCGACTCTTTGTGACCCCATGGACCACAGTAAGCCAGGCTTCCCTGTCCTTCACTATCTTCTGGAGTTTGCTCAAACTCATGTCCATTGAGCTGGTGATGCCATCCAACTATTCCATCCTCTGTTGCCCTCAATCTTCTCCCACCCTCAATCTTTCCCAGCATCTGGGTCTTTTCCAGTGAGAGTATTAAACCAAGTAAAATAAGTCAGACACAGAAAGACAAATACTGCATGACCATGGAGTCTGAAAAAGTCAACTCTTAGGGATCAAACTCAAGTCTGCCTGTGTCTCCTGCATTGCAGGCAGGTTCTTTACCCACTGAGTCACCTGGGAAGCCCCAAAACATGTGAATACTTATGTCCAAACTCATCAAGCTTTATACATTAAATACAAGTAGACTTATGCATGCCAATCATAACTTAATAAAGTGGTTTTTCAGAAAGTCTTTTCTACAGCAAAAAAAAAAAAAGATGTTATCAGGGCTTCCAGAATCCTGCCTCCTGCCCACCACTCCCAGTCACCACACTCCCAAGTGGGACCCCTCTCCCAACCTCTGACACCATGGATTCCTTTTGCCTGTGTTTGCACTTTATGTAAATGCAACCATGCAGGGTGTATTTTTTTGTGCCTAGCTTCTTTTACTGACTATTCTGTTTATAGACACATCGATTCATATTGTTGACAGACACATCAATTCATACTGTTGCCTGTGGCTGGAGAACATTTCTTCTCAGATCACAGAACTTCACTATGTACAAAGACCACAGCTGGTTTATCAGAGACTTGGTGTTAACACGCTCCTTATTAGTGTCATTTTCTAGGTTGGGTGTGTTAAAGGGAAGAAGCTTTGTATTCTGTTGCAAGTTAATCACTTTAAAAGCGTCAGCCTAAATTCTACACAATGGCCCATCTCTGGGACCGCTGTTTCCGAGGTAATGAGCATTAAGCTAAAATGCCTTTGTTTAGATCCCAGGAGACCTCCTGACCAGGCCCACCTGTGAGTGGAGGTAGACAGTAACACACTCCCTTCAGAGGCTGCTGGGAAATGCTTGGCTTTATATACTCCCTCCCTTTCAGTATAGAAGGAGCCTGAATTCTAAGTCAGACAAGATGGTTCTTTGAGGGGTATGAGTGCACCATATTCTTGGTCAGCTGGCTTTCTGGATAAAGTCACTATTCTTTACCCTAACAATTCATCTCAATTTATTATCCTGTGGTGTGGCAAGCAATGTGAGCTTGGACTTGCTAATGAATTTGGTGCAACAAACCAGGAGCCTTGCTGCTCGTGACCAGGTGGCCCTGATTGGAGAAATTTTCTGGAAAGGCCCTGCTGCTGCTGCTGCTAAGTCGTTTCAGTCGTGTCCGACTCTGTGTGACCCCATAGACGGCAGCCCACTAGGCTCCCCCGTCCTTGGGATTCTCCAGGCAAGAACACTGGAGTGGGTTGCCATTTCCTTCTCCAATGCATGAAAGTGAAAAGTGACAGTGAAGTCACTCAGTCGTGTCCGACTCTTAGCGACCTCATGGACTGCAGCCTACCAGGCTCCTCCGTCCATTGAGTTTTCCAGGAGTACTGGAGTGGGGTGCCATTGCCTTCTCCGGGTAAGGCCCTAGCAGCCCCCAAGACCACTTGTCCTGAGGGTCTGCCCTTCAAAGTTCCCTGAAGTGATACCAGCCACCCCAATGGCAGTTGGAGCAAGAAATCTACACTTGGGAGCCGAGGGGCCCACAGAATAAGTCTCCCCGGCATTTAACAGCTGGGAATTTACTTCCTCTCCATTTGGGGTCTTTTCTCTGGAATAAATCAATGTGTTTGGGGTGCCCCCCCCCCGATATAAAGAGTTGCATTTCTCTCCATTTGGGTCTTCTTCACTAGAATAAGTCAATTTTTTAAATCTCTGAATGGGGCACACTGTTGGAGAGAAGAGTTGTTGGACTTTCACCTGATTTGGGAAGTGGTTCACTTGCTTCTTTGGCTGCTAGCACTGCTGTGGGCAGCTTGCTTCATTTGTCTTGAGTTTGTCTTTAGAAACAGGGAATGTTACAACTATCCCTAAAGAAAGTTCCCTGAGGCTTATTTTGGATATGTAGTCTGCTTACAGCCATAAACCTGTGAGTGAGGGGAGATGGTGTCTTATTGTGACAATGTGTGGACACAGTCCTGAAAGGGTCTCCACTGGGGGTTTAGGCAGGCAGCGTCATCCTGGGGTCCTGTGCACCACGTGCTGTTCCGCTTGTTTTAATTATGTCGTGTATGGTCTCCTGCTTTGTGTTCTTGGTATATGTACAACCCCAAAACAAAATTGAGGGTTTACTTAGGATTCTATTTGTCCCCTGGGTTTTTTGTTTGTTTGTTTCATTATGCTTGGTACTGTTTCTCCATTTACAGCCAAGTCAACCTTGTGATACTTAAAACTTTTCCTGATGTCCCATGAAAGAAAGGAACCAAAAGAAAAAATCCTGTCTATTCTTGTCCAAGAGCAGGATGTTCTCGTCCCGAGGACAAGAGAAAGGTTCCACTTGGTTCCTACAATCTCCAAAAACCCTACAATTCAGCCCGGTTGGTTGATGCCAAAGCGGAAAGTCGTCATTTTAATGGTTAGAGATGATCCCTTGGTACCTGTGGTTTTACAGTGTTGTGTTTGTTTTTTTTAAAGAAATCATTTATTTTTAATTGAATAATTGCTTTACAATATTGTGTTGGTTTCTGCCATACATCAGCATGAATCAGCCACAGGTATACTTATGTCCCTTCTCTCTTGAACCTCCCTCCTACCTCCCACCCCTTCCCACCCCTCTAGATTGTTACAGAGCACCGGTTTGAGTTCCCTGAGTCATACTTTCCAGATGGCACTAGTGGTAAAATACCTGCCTGCCATTGCAGGAAACACAGGAGACCCAGGTTCGATCCCTGGGTCAGGAAGATCCCATGGAGCAGGAAATGGCAACCCACTCCAGTATTCCTGGGGAGAATCCCATGGACAGAGGAGCCTGACAGGCTCCATGAGGTTGCAGAGTTGGTCATGACTGAGCAACGACTGAGCACACACACATCAGTGTATCTCAGCATGATTTTGGAAAGGGAACCAAAGCAAAAGGGTTTGAACAGAATTCCAGGAGGTCAGCAAAAAAAAAAAAAGCCCCAGAAGTGAAGAACCTGCTGAATTTTTGGAAAGGATTTATCAGACATTGTACTAATGCAGATCCCAAGGCCCCTGCACATATTCTAGTGGTAAACTTGATTTTGGGGGTAAAGTGCCTTAGATAAATAGGTGATAAGTTGTAAAAATTAGATGGTGCATTTGGAATGAACACTTCTCAATTGATAGATGGTGTTTTTAAAGTCTTCAAAAAAGAACAACAGGAGAAACTTCCTGGCCAGGCCCAGCTCTGAGTAGCTACAGGTGGAAGAAGTTCACACATTCCCTCTAGAGGCTGACAGGGACCCAAAAATGCTGTAGTCCCTCCCCTCTAAGATAAAAGGAGCCTGAATCCTAACTCAGGCAAGATGGTCCTTTGGGGCACAGGTCCACCATCTTCTTTGTCTACTGGATTTCAGAATAAAGTCACTGTTCCTTGCCCCAACAATTCATCTCTCAAATTTTTGGCCTGTGGTGAGCAGAATAAACTTGGACTCAGTAAAAGATGGAAACCATCTTGTACACTGCAGCCACCTCTTCCAAGATGGGAGTGCTCCATAAATTCCATTTCATCCAACTAATGTTTAGGAGCAGCTTGCCCCTCCTGCATTAGTCTGTTTTGTTGATACATTAGCAGAGCAGTTTAGGCTGTGACTGGTCTTCAGGGAGTGTCCCCAGAGAGGTGACAGACCAGGCTGAAAAGGAGCAGCTTCAAGAGCCTCTGGGTCCATGGTGGAATAACCATCACATGGTGAGCCAGTCAGATGACCTGGAGTTGTAACATCCACCCAGCTCCTCCAGAAGCTGCTGAGGATCAAGTAAGATAAAGCAGATGTGACACAACTTGACACATATGGTAACAACTTCAGAAAGAGTCGTGCATGTTATATCCAGGCAAAACTAAAAACAAGCAAAGTGAAAAAAAAAAAAAAAAACACACCCTCCTGTAAGCTTGGGCAGTTTATTTTTTTTTAATCTATTTATTAGGTCTTTGCTCCTGTGCGCAGGCTTTCTCTAGTTATGGTACACGGGGTTCTCATTGGGGTGGTTTCTCTTGTGGAGCACGGGCTCTCGAGCACAGGTTCAGTAGTTGCAGCACACACATGGGCTTAGTTGCCCCAAGGCATGTGGGATCCGCCTGGATCAGGGGTCAACCCTGTGCCCTGCATTGCAAGGCAGATTCTCAACCACTGGACCACGGGGGAAGTCCTACATTTTTAAAAGTCCGTATATTCTGCACAGAACATGCAGGTAATAAGAATATATTACAAAAGTCAAGTACTATTCATAGAGCGCTTGAATCTATGAATAACAAAGAAAGGGAGTCGTATGTTGCTGTATTGACTCACAAGAAATAACTCTGCTGCATCCTGTCACTAAAAATAGAAAGTTTTATACAGTAATCTAATTTGGCTACCAAAGAACAAACAGCCTCTGCTGAAAGGTTGAAAGAAAAAAGTGCTTCGTGGTTTAGGCCACTAAGAGATAAGGCGCACCCAGGTTCCTCAAGTTACTTTTCTTAAACAGACAGGTGGTTGTGGGACCCAAGGAGGGGGAGTGAGAGCCCCATTTTCCCACTTTGTGTGTGGTCCTAGGTCCTCGGGCATCATCATAAGGAGACAGAAAAGGTTTCCCAAGGAAGCAGTGTGTCAACAAGGCTCAAGCCCTGGATTGAAGCATGTATAGTTGAGAGTAGGTAAAAAAACCTCTGCTGCCACCTCCAGTAAAATATGGTAACTCTAGGGCTTCCCTAGCAATCCAGTGGTCAAGACGCTGCGATTCCAGTGCAGAGGGTGCGGGTTCTATCTCTGGTCAGGAAACTAAGATCCTTCATGCCACGGCCGGGAAAAAAAATAAAATTGGGCAACTCAAAACAAAGAATAATCTCACCATTGGGGGCTGGGCAAAGCAATGCCTGCACTTGTTACTTGAAATCCAAGTGGAATCTGGAGATTTTGTTGATTTTTTTTTTTTTTTTGGGTATGCTTTGGCATTCGAGGTCAGTTTTGAATATAAGCACTTTATATCTGAAGGGCTTGTTTTCTTATAATCCATCACTGAACAGCGTGGCTTACAGAACAGCAGGATCAACATCACCTGGGAGCTTGTTAGAAACTAATACGTTAGGCCATGCTTGCAGCTTGGCCCTGCCAACTGAATCAGAATCTGTACTTTAGTAAGGTCACCAGTGATGCACACTGGTGCAATATTTGAAAGTCCTTCACAAGAAGGAAAGTCTGGAAAATAGAGGAAAATGGACAGGAACGATTTTAGTATGTTGGCCTCCCATCCCCCCAACCATCCTCCCCCACTTCTGGTGCATTGATCTCTTTCCACAGTTATCATCCAGTTGAACAGTTTTGTATTAATATCTTGCTTTCATTCAACCTCATTGTTATTGAAAGTGGAGTCCAGCTGCTGGTCGCTCAAAAGCCAATAAAGAGTCCAAGTTGGTAGAAAAGAAAATTTGCTTTATTTTGGATGCTGGCAACCCGAGGGTATGGGGAGGTGGGAGGGGGAGGGTGGACATCTGTCCAAAGGCCAACTCTCCTCCCCAACTGATAAGCAAGGGGCAAGAGCTTTCATAGGTGGAGGGAGGGGGCTCCAGGCAGAAACAGCACCGTCAGCTCTGACTGTCATCTTGAAACTGGTCGTTGGTGGTCTGATCAATGTCACCTTGAATGCTTTAGGTACAGTTAGTCTTCAATTCCAAGCTGCTTGTTTCCATTTCCTTGAGGCCAGCTCTCAGAATTGCGGCAGCTTATGTCATGGATGCAGTCTGGCCTTCATGTGATTAACTTCTCCCATCTGGTCAGGGTTTCAGTATCTGTAAGACAACTCACAGGACATGGCTCAGAATATTATCTATAACCCTTGAGGAGGAACTAAAGGTCCTTGACTATGTTTAAGGACTAAACTATTATTATTTTGTCCTGCTTGCTGGTTTATTTTGCTCCTGTATTTTCTTCTCTGATGAAACTTATGCTTTGGCTAAAGTTTTTCTACAGAAAAAAGGCAGGAAGAGGATATGGGAGGGAAGGACCATAGGCTCCTGCTCCTTTTCAGCAGCAGACACCTGCTTGTCATCACATCCTTTTTCATAAACAGTGCATATGGTTGCACCATATCCATTAAGCAAATGTACTCCAGTTAAATCAATTCAATTATGTCAAGTTGGACATGTAAGTGGTTTAAATTTGTTTATAAATAATTTAACAGGAAATATTTTTGTGCCTAGCAATTTACATATTGAGTTTTTTTCTGGGATTCCCAGAAACAGATTTAAAAGTAAAACCTTTCTCTTTATAACAAGACAAATACATTTTTCATTATAAAAAGTTTTTAAAACAAGAGAACACAATTCTGTGTGATGAATTTGCATAGAAACACACACACAAGGGCATGTGTTAGAGAATGGTGAAATCTTCTAAGATCTGTAGTTAACTTTCTGGTTTTGGTGACTGTAACTATGGTTATGATGTAAGATGTAACTGTTGGGGGAAGCTGGGTGAAGGATACACTGTATTATTTTTCCAATTTCTTGTGAATCTAATTCAAAATAAAAAGTTGAAAATATGAGAGATAAACTATTAAAAATCCCATCACTCAGGCACAAATCCTGTTAACATTTTGGTATATTTCTCTTCAATATTCCTCTAAGCAGTGATTTAAAATAGTAATGCAAGATATCAAAGAGATAAAGGGCTTTTAAAATATTTCTGTGCTGTATGTGGCTGGGCATAGCTTTGGTGAGAAACCATAATAACCAGCAAACAGTATTGGGCTCTGAGTGGCTGGTCCAAGCTGTACTGATTCCAGTGCTCAGAAGTGACCCCTACCAAGGAAAACATACATTGTCATCAACTTGTAAGCTTTACTTCCCACACAGCCCTTTCCTGCACTTTCTTGGCTGCTTCCATTTCCAGCTCTGTCTTATCTATGCCCCAACCCCAGTGTTTAACTTGATGACTATGAGGAAACTAGGAATGCAGGTCTTGTGGACAAGAATCGTAAGTGGCTTTCAGGGGGTGCACACAGAAGGGAAAAGCCTGTGAAGCACTCAGCCCTGCCTTCCGGCTGCCTTTGCACAAAGGGTGCCAAGAAAGTGACTAGGTGTTTTCAATTAATTAATGCTCTAATTCCTAATGGAAAACACTTAAATAAATGGCACTGCAGGACACGAACTCCCCTCCAATTCCACACATGTGCCCTCTCAGCCCCCAAACTCATCTCCATGGCAACCCAGGAACCTTTATTCAAACCCAGCTCGAATGGCACGTGTGATGAGATGCCAGGTCCAGTGAGCCTCGGGGCACAGTGATGGGCCTGTTCCATCCTCAGCACACTTGGCCTGCAGCTCAGGTTCTGCCCTCTAGGCCTGCAGGGAGATGTGGAGGCATGCTCTGGCTCCAGCAGCTCCATGACCTTGGTCCAGGCCTTTAGCAACAGGGCTGTTCCTAAACCGGAAATGAGACGGATGGACATGGCTTCCTGCTCCTCTGCTCTAAGATTTGGGGCTGTCTCATTAGGCAGGTGGGGTCAGAATCCCAGAGGCAGGATGATGATGGAGTTAGTGATGCTTTATTCTGCCAGATTTTTTTCAGGCTGACCTTGGCTGACTGTGTTCTGTGGGGACCAGAGGAAACTGGTCTCTTGGTCACCCATTCAGTGAGTAGGCATTCCTTCCCCAGTGGTTGGAAGTGAGTGTCTTTCTTGGCTTTTCTCTGGAAAAGCTGGAACATTAGGAAAACACTGTAGCCTTAGTTCCCCTGAGAAAGTCCGCTTCCTGGCAGGACTGACTAACCCATTGGACACAGATGGCACTGTGCGTGGGCCCACGACACTTGTTGTTGTTGTTCAGTCACTCAATCGTGTCCAACTCTTTGCAACCCCATGGACTGCAGCACACAAGGTTTCCCTGTCCTTTACTATCTCCCAGAGTTTACTCAGACTCGTGTCCATTGAGTCAGTGATACCATCCAACCATCTCATCTTCTGTCATCCCCTTCACTTCTTGCCTTCAATCTTTCCCAGCATCAGAGTCTTTTCCAGTGAGTTGACTCTTCACATTAAGTGGCCTAAGTATTGGAGCTTCAGCATCAGTCCTTCCAATGAATATTCAGCATTGATTTCCTTTAGGATTGACTGATTTGATCTCCTTGCACTTCCAGGGACCTACAAACATTTTTTCAAAATGAACTTTTAGATCATAGGAAAGCTTTTAACCTGAAACATTAACATATTTGTCTTTATACCAACACAGTTGTAAAAATATGATTTTCAATAATTTTTATGAAGGCAGGGCCCACAAAAATCATAATGTGGCCGTGGTGCGGGTCCCTATGGCATCAGACATAGAAATCTTCCCAGGTGATTCTGCTGTGTAGCCAGGGTGGAAAACCAATGGTTTTATGGGAGCCCAAGTGCCCTCTACCCTTCAGTACCCCCATCTAGCCCCCCACACACACACCTTAACAGACATTTCAGCTTTAGAGAAACTGAAGTTGATAAAAGGTTTTCAATTTCATGGAAAATTTGTTTCTGGGAGTCTTCATTCAAATACTTTACAATTACTGGAGACAAATAGGCCGTGGAAAGGTACATTGTTAGTGTGTAGATGGAGGAAGGAGAGATTCTAGTGGTGTCTCTGGGGTGGGAGGGGCTGGGGTGGGAGAGCTGCCAATGAGATGGACCTCAGGGCCGTCTGGACGGCCAGTGACCCTTGGACCATTTACCAGGTCATCATGGCAGGCACAGCTCCAGGTAACCATCAGCAGTTACCAGCTGGGGCCTCCCCCCGCGGCCAGCTGTGCCCTGCAGGCTTAGGAATTTTGGTAACTTCCAACCCTGCATTCCAGTCAAAAAGAAAGCTACTGTCAATCATTGAAGGGGAAATGAAAGTGTTTTCTTGATCTCTACTAGCTGTGGAGGCTGCCTTTGAGAACTGCTGTTATTTCCACCATGCAGTGAAGCAGAGCATCCTTTCCTGATGTGCACAGGTAGAGGGGTGACCAGTGTCCTCTGTCCTCCCTGTGGGAACAAGCTCTGACTGCAGCCCAGGCCCCATCCCGAGCACGGGACCACAGCACCACCTGTCGGCTTCCTGAGGACAACTCTGGGATCTCCTTGGGGTGCTCAGGGTGTAGACACTGACTGCTGCCCCCAAAACAAGAGGAGAAGAAAGCAAGGTGCTGACCAGCCTGATCAACGGTCTTGGTCCTCCCTCCTGGAAAGATTACATGGTATGACAGCATCCGCCAGCATGGAAACTGCTACAGCAGAGTGGGGAAAAAAGAACTTCTTTTTCCAAGTGTATGGATGAACATTAAACACTAAGATATGAGTGCTAAGCCTGATGTTATTCTCAAGATCTGAGGTCCTCGTTAAAACAAAACAAGTATGTTTTGATGTACATCTGTTTAGAGAGGAATACATCAGAGTTCATTAGGAGGAACCAAATGTATGAGTTTAGCCTGGAGAGATCTTACTTTCTCCAGCTCTAAAATAGTGCTCTTCATCTGATGTAGGACACAATTTTTATTATTTAAAGTGTCTGAGTATATCGCTCCATTATACGTATGTGAATGTACTCTACATAGATATCTTCTGCACACCATAAAAAAAACTACCAAACCAAAATGAAAAAATGAGATAAAAGTAAATGTTCTCATCTTTCACATGGGCCAGTGAGATATTTGGCTTGTCCCCCAGGGTATATTCCTCAAGTAGAAATCACAGTTCAGACAAGGGGGCTGATTGGGATCAATCATTTAAGGAATCATGCCTATGTAATGAAATCAGAATAAATACTCTGGACAAGCTTCGTTCAGCTTCTTAATTGGTGACCATTCATCAGTGTGCCAGGAGGGTTGTTTATTATTGTTCAGTTGCTGAGTTGTGTCTGACTCTTTGGATCCCCATGGACTACAGCATGCCAGTTTTCCTGTTCCTTCACCATCTCCCAGAGTTTTCTCAAACTCATGTCCATTGAGTCGGTGATGCCATCCAACCATCTCATCCTCTGTTGTCCCCTTCTCCTCCTGCCTTCAATCTTTCCCAGCATCAGGGTCTTTTCCAAAAAGAAGTTGGCTTTTTGCATCAGATGGCCAAGGTATTGGAGCTTCAGTTTTAGCATTAGTTCTTCCAGTGAATATTCAGGTTTTATTTCCTTTAGGATTGACTGGTTTGATCTCCTTGCAGTCCAAGGAACTCTCAAAAATCTTCTCCAGCACCACAATTTGAAAGCATCAGTTCTTTGGTGCTCAGCCTTCTTTATGGTCCAACTCTCACATCCGTACCTGACTACTGGAAAAACCATAGCTTTGACTAGACTGACCTATGTCAGCAAAGTGATGTCTCTGCTTTTTAATATGCTTGTCCAGGTTTGTCAGAGCTTTTCTTCCAAGGAGCAAGTGTCTTTTAACTTCGTGGCTACTTTCAGTGAAAATGAAACAGTGAAGTTGCTCAGTCGTGTCCGACTCTGAGGCCCCATGGACTGTAGCCCACCAGGCTCCTCCATCCAAGGAATTCTCCAGGCAAGAGTACTGGAGTGGGTTGCCATTTCCTTCTCCAGGGGGTCTTCCTGATCCAGGGATTGAACCTGGGTCTCCAGCATTGAGGCAGACGCTTTTACCGTCTGAGCCACCAGGGAAGCCTACTACTTTCAGTAGTGCACCTTAATTCTACAAAGCTCCTTGACTGGAACCTTCCCAGACCTCACCCCAGGGGTCCCTTGCTGTGGCGGGTTCTGATTTGTGCTCTTTATAGTAATCAGGCATCACGGGTATCATGTTTTCCCAAATTTTGTGAGTTGTGCCAGGGAGTTATTGAACCTGAGAGGGCTGTGAGTCTTTGTAGCCTGTTGGTCAGAAGCGCGGGGGGCCTGGGAGCACGGGAACTTGTGGCTGGTGTCTGAAGTGGAGAGTCTTCTTAAGTCTGAAGTCTGTGCTCACTCTGCCTGTTCAGTGTGAGCACTGCATTGCGGTGTTGCACACCTTCTAAACGTGGCTGTTTCCATCAAACTTCCCTTAGTGGGGTACATATAAGCTATTTTGTTAAAAAAAAAAAGCATGCATACGCTATTTTAAAATATGTGTATAAGCTATTTTTAAATGGATGAGTTCAAAGAAAAAGATGCTTATAGTAAATTTATCAGTGAATCCCAGGTTTCTAAAATGGAGGGCTATAGAAATTCAGCCATTGTCACATTTTAGATAAAGATGTAGACAGACCAAAATTAATGACACATGATTATATATACATATCGGGATATTAAAAATTCTAGCTAATTTAGAGTTCTAGTAAACTGGTTTGTGCATAAAGGAACAAGGTGGCAGAGGATGAGGTGGTTAGATATTATCACTGACTGAATGGACATGAATGTGAGCAAACTCCAGATCGTAAAGGACAGGGAAGCCTGGCATGCTGTAGTCCATGCGGTCACAAAGTCAGACACAACTGAGTGACTGAACAAACAAAAATTATACAGGATTTGAATCCTTACGCAAAAATGACTTTTTCCAGTTTGTGTACCTATTTATTTGCTTTTATATCATTTCATCCTATTAAAAAAAAATCTAAGAGGTTTTCAAGCTTAAAAATCATTCCAAAAAAAGGATGAATTAGTCATGATCCCTGATAGGATGTTATCCTTGGAGATTTGGAAATCCTTCACTCTATATTATTAGTGCCGTAGTCTGCTAGTGTGTGGTTTGATTTTCCCAGACTGGACAGGGCAGGGAACCCCTACAGAAAAGGCTTGTCTCAGAGACAGGGCCCCCCATTAGCCCAGGGGAGCCTGGTTTCAGGAGAGATTTGGCCTTCTCACGGGTCCATGGCTCCCAGCTGGATGACCCCCCCAGCCTCACAGGGAAGACACAGGAGGAATCCAGCCTCGGTGCCCTGTTCCTTGAGACTACAGTGCTGCCAGACCAAGCCCCGAGCCCACAGTTCATCTGTCTGTGTTAGCCAAGAACCGTTTCACATGGAAAGGGCCCAGAGGACCGAAATGCCGAGCATCATCTGACCCACGAGGTACACTGCAGAGCTGTGGATCTGCCCTTATTTTCAGTTGTATGGCAAAGAACAGAAGGAACTTCTTCAAAGCGCTGGGCAAAGAGCCCTTCAGCTTCGTGAATCATTCGTCCATGAAACTACAGATGGGAAAGATCTATTGTGTCTCGCTTGAGTGCTTTGGAAATTGAGAATGTCTGTGTGTAGGGACTCTGAACTCTCTAGGAGAATAGGGTGGCAGGGAGGCTGGGGGAGCGGGGGGCAGGAATATCTCACTTCCAAGGCCCTTTACAGCAGAAAGTGCAATTTCTGTGTGCCCTCCATCACCCCTCCCCCTGGCTCTCTGCATCCCACCCTGCTATGCCCCTATCACCAGAGGATGCTGGTCGCAGGTGGGTCGTGGTGGGTGCTGAGCACCTGCCCAGGCTCTGCCTCTTCTGTGAAGAACTCCAGGTCCCTCATGGTCAGGTGTGCGTGTTGAGTACGTTTCAGTGTCCTTTCTCCCAGTTGCTTTATCCGTCACCCAGGCAACACGTACATCCCCACTTCTTCCTCTTGGCCTGGTGGAGCATTCGTGCAGACAGAGTGGGATCCTACCCCTGGTGGAAATCCCCTGCTTTCATAAATCACTGTCTACCCCTGAGAGGAACCCATCTGGGGCAAAGCCCTTGAGAGAGAACAATTTTCTCAAGCTCAGTGGTTTATTTACTCAGAGAAATACTGATTCATAGCTGTATTTTTGTAAACATAGTACTGTAATTCAAACAAACATAGTATTCGTTTGTTAAGAAAATTGTTTTTGTTATTATTTTTTGAGGGTCTCCTCTCTGCTGGCCACAGAGTCTGTGAAGATGAGTGTTTTGTCACCAGGCCCTTGTGGTCTGATTAGGGGACGGGTTGCTGGAGAGGCAGAGACAGTGGAGGGTGGAGTCCTGAAAGCGGGGTGCTGTGGATGTGGGGGAAAAGTGAAGTTCTGTCATGTAGGTAGGGACTGGCGGGGAGAAAGGGTTGGGGACATGGAGGACACCTCAGCCAACTTCAAGGAAACTCTAACAGCTTGAAGAAGGAACCTCTCAGCAGGACGGGGCCACCGTGAGCAGGATCAGACACCTGGCAGCAGCCTTGGCTGCCGTGCCAGCCAGGTATACAATGGAGTGTTTCCCAAACAGCGCGTGCTCCAGCAGCCCCGGGCCTCTCCACACGTGCTGTGGGATGGGTGCCTCCTCCTTCCTTTCAGCACCCGCTCCCCTCTTTTCTCGCTTTGCCTCCTCTCCTGAGAGACACTTGTTTCCCTTATTTCCTCCGACGGGTTGCCAGCACCCCAGCCCACTTGCGGACCCCACACCTACACCATCGCTGCACAGATGGGTCTGCTTACCTGCCTCCACAACAAACTTGTGGGCCATGTCTTTGTGTCTTCAAAAACGAATTCTCAGGAGTTGTGAGCTGTCACGTGAGAAACCAGTCAACTAATCCACACTACGATAGTAAAAACCATGTGACTTCAGTGTACTCACTATCTTGCGTGAATTTACATTTTCACAGTAGGAAAAGTGTTCAACTAAAAGATGAATTTCTAGGGGTGAAATTTCAAGAAAATGTGGCACATGTCCACTCCTCTCCAAACCTAAGGATCACTTCTATTCATCCTGGACACATCCCAGAAGGTTTCTTTTTTTTTTTTTTTATGAAATCTCTTTTTTTTAAATTCCTCCCACAGTCCTTTTGGTTATTACAATCTACTTTTACCAGCAATGTGTATACTCTGTCGCTAAGTCATGTCTAACTCTTTGTGACCCCATGGACTTTTCACATGCCAAGCTCCACTGTCCATGGGATTCTCTAGGCAAGAATACTGGAGTGGGTTGCCATTTCCTTCTCCTGGGGATCTTCCTGACCAAGGGACGTAACTCAAGTCTCCTGTGTTGGCAGGCAGATTCTTTACCACTAAGCCTTATCAGATATAGTTGGCAGGAAAAGTCCATTTTGTTTTCTAAAGTCCCAATTAGTGTCTTGGTGGTAGCTATACCAAGAGTTACGTTGCCTGTGCTCATTGTATAGAAAGTGCTGTGTGAGTCTCAGTACAGAAACATATAATGAGAGACCTGCAGTCAGCTCCGACTCTCTGCAACCCCACAGACTGTAGCCCACTAGGCTCCTCTGTTCATGGGATTGTCCTGGCAAGAATACTGGAATGGATTGCCATTTCCTTCTTCAGGGCATCTTCCTGACCCAGGGACCGAAACTGCGTTTCCTGCATTGGCAGGCAGGTTTTTTTTTTTTTTTTTTTTTTTTTTTTTACCATTTGAGCTACTTGGGAAGTGCTAAAGGGAGGCATCTCTTCCTAAAGAACCTTGCAGTTGTATGAGAAGAAGGCATGAGTGTTGAAAGAGGTTTTGTTGAAGACCTAGTCAAGGCTCCTAGATGAGAGAAGCGGGGAGCAGTCAGGTAAACAGGGAACAGATCAGAGGGAACCATCTTCCAAGCTGACACAGAAAGAGCAATTGATGGAGATTAGACCCATGGTTTGGCCCCTGCTGTGGCCACAGCCTGTTGGCACATTTGTGAGCAGCTGTGTTTTCAGTGGCCGGTGAGTTCAGGTCAGGCTGGCGCATTTACGATCTAGATCAGCAGCCTGCCGAGGAGAATGGGAACCGCTCCAAGCCAATGGTAATTTATGGTCAATGCAATCTGGAAAATGCATAAAGCAACCCAGAATATCCAAGCCAAAATACTCCCTGGGGAGTTGAAAAATCCTCCACACCTGGACACATAGGTCTTGCTCATTACAGGTTCCCTGTGGTACGTGGGTTCTAGCACCTGGAAACCTCGGCTTCATGTAGTTCATACAATTAACTTCAGAGGGCAGAAGAATTCTGAAATGTCTTCATCAATCAGTGAACAGACAAGAGATAGAATGAAGCACGAGGAAAGCATGGGATTTGTTCTGTTTTAAATTCTCTATTTTGAAACTTGTCCACGGTCAATTTGATTGCCTGCCTGTTGTGTGCTAAGCCCGGCTCTGGGCTCTTCGAAGGACAAGGCTGTCTATCTGTCCTTATCTCCTAGTGCACTGTATGGACATCTGGAGCTCAGTAGTTAGACCCTATACCACCGATTAGAGTGTGAAATGTACACCACATCTAGGTACTCACTTGGCTTTTCTTTTTAACAATGCAATAATTTTTAGTGCATTTAGAGTTGTGCGACAATCATCACAATCACTTTTAGGATGTCTTCCTGCGTATGTGCTCAGTTGTGTCTGACTCTTTGTGAGCCCATGGACTGTAGCCCGCCAGGCTCCTCAGTCCATGGGATTTCTCCAGGCAAGAATACTGATTGCCATTTCCTTCTCCACAAGATCTTCTCGACCCAGGGATCAAACCCATGTCTCCTGTGTCTCCTGCATTGGCAGGCAGACTCTTCACCACTGAGCCACCTGGGGAGCCCCCCAATGTCTTCTTTACCCCCCACCCAAAAATGCAGCCCCACTGAGAATCACTCCCTATTCCAGCCCAGTTCCCCCTTCCCCAGCCCAGGCAATCACTACATGCCTTCTCTCTTTGGATTTGCCTGCTGTGAACATTTCATACCCAGGAAATAATACCACATGTGGTCATCTATAACTGGTTTCTTTCACTGAGCATGTTTTCAAATTTCACCCATGCTATAGTGCTTTTTATTGCTAAATAGTATTCTTTTTATTGTTAAATAATATTCTCCTTTGTAGATGCCACATGTTGTACTTAACCACTCCTCAGTTTGAGTCATCTTCACTGTTATGATTCTGCTATGAGTATTTATGTATACATTTTTGTGTGGAGATATGTTTTCATTCCTTTAGGGTCGATCTGAGGTGGGAACAATTTGGGCAGTAGAATTGCTGGGCCATGTGGTAATTCCATGTTCAAACTTTTGCGAAACTGTTTTCCAGACTATTTTCTACCGTGGCTGCACCATTCTACATTCTCATCAACAGTGTATGAGGGCTCCCATCTCTGACGTCCTTGTCAGCACTTGTTAGAACTGTCTTTTTAATTATGCCATTCTAACAAGTGTGAAGTGGTATCTTGGTGTGATTTTGAGTTGAGTTTCTCTGATGGCAAATGGTGTTGAGCATCTTTTCTTATGCTTATTTGCCATTTCTAGAAAAGACCCTGATGCTCGGAAAGCAGGAGAAGAAGGAGGCGACAGGATGAGATTGTTAAATGGCATCACTGACTCAGTGGACGTGAGTTTGAGCCAACTCAGGGAGATAGTGAAGGACAGGGAAGCCTGGTGTGTTGCAATCCACGGGGTAGCAAAGAGTTGGACACAACTTAGCGAATAAACAACAGCAATAAATTCTTTGGAGAAATTCTTATCATGATCTTTTGGCCATTTTTAAAGTTACATTTTTTCTAATTTTTCTTTCATAGTCTCTATTCTATTTCTGTCTTTTCACTTTTTTCAGGGTGTTCATTGAAGCATACAAGTTTTAGAATTTGAGAAAGTCCAATTTATTTATTTGTTTTTTTATCATGCATTTTTTCTTTTTTGGTGTCATATATGAGAAGGCTTTACCTAAAAAAAGATCAATGTTATGATTACTGCTTTATGGAGTCCTATATTTGCCCACATGTTTACCATTTCTGGTATTTTCTATGCATTCCTATGTATCGATCTCCTTTCATCCTGAAGGATTGTTTAAAAATATCCTGTAGATTGGGGCTAAGCTTTTGTTTATTTGAGAATATCTTAATTTCATCTTTATTTGTGAAGAATTTCATTGCACAAAGAATTCTTGGTCCACAGCTGACCTTTGCACTTTGGATATGCAATTCCAAGGCCTTTGGCTTGCATTGTCTGAGAATACAGATGTTAATCTTAACAATGGTTCATTATATGTTGTCTTCTTTTGCTGCTTTCAAATTTTCTCTTTTTCCTTTGCCTACAGTGGTAAGTCTGAAGATCTACTTGGGGATTTCTTTGTTTTTCCTGTTTGAGGGTTATTGAGCAGCTTGAATGTACAGGTTGTTTCTAAGTAATTTCTGAAGTTTTCAGCAATTATTTTTTCTCCCTCTTCTCTCCTAGTGTACTTGATTTTGCCTTATAGATTGCTAAAATTCTGTTCATTTTTTTCAACCTCTTTTATTCTATTCTTCATATTGGGTAGTTTCTATTAAGCAATCTTTGAATTCATCGATTCTTTGAACTGATGAATCTTTGATTCATCTTTTGGCTGTCTGAAATCTACTGCCGGGCCCACCTGGTGATTTCTTTCGTTTTTAAAATATTTTCAACTTTAGGATTAATTTTTAATGTTTTCATAGTTTCTACTTCATTATTGAGATTCTTTGATTCTTTGTTATATTTCCCTTTAATTCTTTGAACATATTTATAAAAGGGGCTTTGAAGTCTTTGTCTGCCAAACCCCAAATCTGGGCCCGTTCAGAGACAGCTTATATTCCCTTTTTTTTTTAATTTCCCTGAGTATGAGTCATACTTTCCTATTTTCTTTTCAGTCTCTTAAAGTTTTACACTGAATCTGGACATTTTAGGCAATTCGTTATAACAATTCTAGATTCTGTTCTACTTTTCTTCAGATTGTGATTCTTCTTCCTCCTCATCTGGACTGAAACCCTGGAATTGCCTCCTCTATGATACTCAGTCGATGTTGCTACTAAGGTTTTTTTTTTTTTTTTTGTCTGCCTGTCCTAATCACAGCTCCTGTGTCTACACAGCTCTGCGGTCACTGACACGTCAGACCTCGTGTCTGTGAGACTCAAGTCCTCTCTGAAGGACAGGTGTGTGGGCTGGAGAATGCATTACGAGTTACAGCTATGTCTCAAGTTTCACTTTTCATCAGGCTCACTGGAGTCTTTTCTGCACCGAACAGTTTTCCAGTCACTCAGGAGTATGTAGAGGCTCACCTCAGCCCTTCTATAGCTCTCTCATTTCTGGAATTTCCTTGTTAAATTTCTCACAAGTCTGCTGCTTGCCCTAACTGAGGTCTCTGATTTCAGGCTATTAAAGCTGCAGGCTGTCCTTTGCTAAAGAAACCAGAGCTGGACAGGAGTCAAAGTGGTAAAAATAGATTTTATTCAGGAGCTATTGCAATGGTGAGGTGGGTGGGGGGAGGAGCCCTTGATATAGAACTGGGCTTGATTCCAAAAGCAGCAAGGACAGGCAGGGCTTTATGAGAAAGGGGCAGGTTATGGGGCTCAGTGGCTGGAAAATTACTGAGAGAGACCAGGGTGGGGGAAATTTTTGCTAAACTGACTTAACAGATTTCTTGCTGAAGATAAACCAGAGTGATCAGCTATCACCACAGACATGGTAGGGAATGAGGAGTTTGATCAGATACTGGGGGTGATCAGATAAGGGAGGTGGGGGGTATGTGCCAACCTGACATGGAAGGCTTCTTGCTAAAATTGGGCTCTGCAGGCCTGAGATAGGGACAAGACCTGAGGATGAGGCCGCATTAGGAGAAGAGTTGGGGGAAGCTGTCTGGAGTCTGGTCAAGGACAGTCTCTACCCTCCTCATTCATCTCCTGCCAAGCCCTCAGCTTCCCACTAGCAGTCACAGGGGTCCCCCAGCCCACAAAGTGTGTACATTCCCCCCAGTAGTCACAGGAGTCCCCCCAACCCCCCCAGAGATTGTACATCCTGACAACAGAGCGGCTGTCCTTGAGAGTCAGAGAGCAGCCCACCCCTGGGTGATAAGACCACAGACGCTTTCTCAAAACTCTAGCACTTTTTTCAAGGACGCATCTAAACTTGTTGTCTGCCTTTGGTTTCTGGTACCCTGAAATGGATATTTCAGACACTTCTGTGCGGCTTTACAGATGTTCTTCCCTAGAGGACCTATGGGCATCTTCAAGTTCCCATAACTGGAACTCCCTCTAAAGGCTTTTGATCATGGTCCTTATACATCCGAGTGTTTTGTGAATAACCAAGTGTGAAAGGCAGAATTCAGTGTTCTTCAGCCTCTTTGGCAGTGGAAACCCCCTCTTTTTCTCAGGAACACCTTGAAATATATATTTCATATTATATATTCTATGTACTATGTTATTTATATAATATGTATATATTTATATATAATTATATATATAATATGGGCTTCCAAGCTGATGCTAGTGGTAAAGAATCTTCCTGCCAATGCAAGAGATGCAAGAGTCATGGGTTCAATCCCTGGGTTGGGAAGATCCCCTGGAGAAGGGAATGGCAACCCACTCCAGTATTCTTGCCTGGGAAATCCCATGCACAGAGGAGCCTCGTAGGTGGCAGTCCAGGTAGTAAAGAGTCGGACACAACTGGGCAACTGAGCACTGAACATATAATAATATGTCAAGGTCTCAGATTTTCTCAGCAAAGACATTTTCTTCTTACAACGTCTAAAGCAGCTGATACAGAAGAGATGGTATCCAAGTCTGTTTCCACACCCTACCTGATAACACAGAAAAGTACACCTCTCAGCATCTTATAGTCTGATGGGGCCCCATGTCTAGATCTGGCCACAGATTCATACCCAGAAGTGATGGGCAGTGGAAAGCTCATCTGTTCTTCAATCTCTTGCCTCCCAGGGAGGGGCTGGGAGTGGCCTGTATGAAGATAGATTGCAATTCTGATAAAGTCTTGATCCCTCAACCTCACTTCAACAACACCTGCCTTTGGACAGTAAAAGACTTTGAATGAACCAGAAATGAACTCTGAAGTTCGAAGCCACTGAAATTTAGACTTGTTTATTTTCATGTCATGAACCTCAGTTCAATTCAGTTGCTCAGTCATGTCTGACTCTTTGGGACTCCGTGGCCCACGGCACATCAGGCCTCCCTGTCCATCACCAACTCCCAGAGTTTACCCAAACTCATGTGCATTGAGTTGATGATCATCCTCTGTCATGCCCTTCTCCTCCGACCTTCAATCTTTCCCAGCATCAGGGCCTTTTCAAATAAGTCAGCTCTTCACATCAGGTGGCCAAAGTATTGGAGTCTCAGCTTTACCATCAGTCTTCCAATGAATATTCAGGACTGATCTCCTTTAGGATGTACTGGGTGGATCTCCTTGCAGTCCAAGGGACTCTCAAAAGTCTTCTCCAACACCACAGTTCAAAAGCATCAATTCTTCAGCACTCAGCTTTCTTTATAGTCCAACTCTCACATCTATACATGACTACTGGAAAAACCGTAGCCTTGACTAGATGACCTTTGTTGGCAAAATAATGTCTCTGCTTTTTAATTTGCTGTCTAGGTTGGTCATAACTTTCCTTCCAAGAAGTAAGCGTCTTTTAATTTCATGGCTGCAATCACCATCTGCAGTGATTTTGGAGCCCCCCAAGATAAAGTCTGACACTGCTTCCACTGTTTCTCCATCTATCTGCCATAGAGTGATGGGACCGGATGCCATGATCTTAGTTTTCTGAATGTTGAGCTTTAAACCAGCTTTTCACTCTTCTCTTATACTTTCATCAAGAGGCTCTTTAGTTCTCCTCATTTTCTGCCATAAGGGTGGTGTCATCTACATATCTGAGGTTATTGATATTTCTCCCAGCAATCTTGATTCCAGTTTGTGCTTCATCCAGCCCAGCATTTCTCATGATGTACTCTGCATATAAGTTAAATAATCAGGGTGACAATATACAGCTTTGACGTACTCCTTTTCCTATTTGGAACCAGTCTGTTGTTCCATGTCCAGTTCTATCTGTTGCTTCCTGACCTGCATATAGATTTCTCAAGAGGCAGGTCAGGTGGTCTGGTAATCCCATCTCGTTCAGAATTTTCCACAGTTTATTGTGATCCAAACATTTTGGCATAGTCAATAAAGCAGAAATAGATGTTTTTCTGGAACTCTCTTGCTTTTTTGATGATCCAAAGGATGTTGGCAATTTGATCTCTGGTTCCTCTGCCTTTTCTAAAACCAGCTTGAACATCTGGAAGTTCACGGTTCACATATTGCTGAAGCCTAGCTTGGAGAATTTTGAGCATTACTTTACTAGAGTGTGAGATGAGTGCAATTGTGTGGTATTTTGAGCATTCTTTGGCATTGCCTTTCTTTGGGATTGGAATGAAAACTGACCTTTTCCAGTCCTGTGGCCACTGCTGAGTTTTCCAAAGTTGCTGGCATATTGAGTGCAGTACTTTCACAGCATCATCTTTCAGGATTTGAAATAGCTCAACTGAAATTCCATCACCTCCACTAGCTTTGTTCATAGTGATGCTTCCTAAGGTCCACTTGACTTCACATTCTAGGATGTCTGGCTCTAGGTGAGTGATCACACCATCATGATTATCTGGGTCGTGAAGATCTTTTTTGTATAGTTCTTCTGTGTATTACTGCCAGCTCTTTTTAATATCTTCTGCTTCTGTTAGGTCCCTACCATTTCTGTCCTTTATCGGGCCCATCTTTGCATGAAATGTTCCCTTGGTATCTCTAATTTTCTTGAAGAGATCTCTAGTCTTTCCCATTCTATTGTTTTCCTCTATTTCTTTGCACTGATCACTGAGGAAGGCTTCCTTATCTCTCCTTGCTATTCTTCAGAACTCTGCATTCAAATGGGTCTATCTCCCCTTTTCTCCTTTGCTTTTCACTTCTCTTCCTTTCACAGCTATTTGTAAGGCCTCCTCAGAGAGCCTTTGTTTTTTTGCATTTCTTTGTCTTGGGGATGGTCTTGATCCCTGTCTTTTGTACAATGTCATGAACCTCCACCTATAGCTCATCAGGCACTCTATCTATCAGATCTAGTCCCTTAAATATATTTCTCACTTCCACTGTTTAATCGTAAGGGATTTGATTTGGGTCATACCTGAATGGTCTAGTGGTTTTCCCTACTTTCTTCAATTTCATTCTGAATTTGGCAATAAGGAGTTCATGATGTGAGCCACAGTCAACTCTCGGTCTTGTTTTTGCTGACCATATAGAGCTTCTCCATCTTTGGCTGCAAAGAATACAATCAATCTGATTTCAGTGTTGGCCATCTGGTGATGTCCATGTGTAGAGTCTTCCCTTGTGTTGTTGGAAGAAAGTGTTTGCTATGACCAGTGCGTTCTCTTGGCAAAACTCTATTAGCCTTTGCCCTGATTCATTCCATATTCCAAGGCCAAATTTGCCTGTTACTCCAGGTATTTCTTGACTTCCTACTTTTTCATTCCAGTCCCCAATAATGAAAAGGACATCTTTTGGGGGTGTTAGTTCTAAAAGGTCTTGTAGGTCTTCATAGAACCGTTCAGCTTCAGCTTCTTCAGTGTTACTGGTCAGGGCATAGACTTGGATTACAGTGATATTGAATGGCTTGCCTTGGAAACGAACAGAGATCATTCTGTCATTTTTGAGATTGCATCCAAGTACTGCATTTCGGACTCTATTTTTGACTATAATGGCTACTTCATTTCTTCTAAGGGATTCTTGCCCACAGTAGTAGATATAATGGTCATCTGAGTTAAATTCATCCATTCCAGTCCATTTTAGTTCATGGATTCCTAAAATGTCGACGTTCACTCTTGCCATCTCCTGTTTGACCACTTCCAATTTGCCTTGATTCATGGACCTAACATTCCAGAGGGTTAAGGTTAGGGTTAGGGTTAGGACCTTGCTTCTATTACCAGTCACATCCACAACTGGGTATTGTTTTTACTTTGGTTCCATCTCTTCATTGTTTCTGGAGTTATTTCTCCATGTATCTCCAGTAGCATATTAGGCACCTACCAACCTGGGGAGTTCATCTTTCAGTATCCTATCTTTTTGCCTTTTCATACTGTTCATGGGGTTCTCAAGGCAAGAATACTGAAGTGGTTTGCCATTCCCTTCTCCAGTGGACCACATTTTGTCAGAACTCTCCACCATGACCCGTCCATCTTGGGTGGCCCTAAACAGCATGGCTTAGTTTCATTGAGTTAGACAAGGCTGTAATTCATGTGGTTAGATTGGTTAGTTTTCTGTGATTGTGGTTTCAGTCTGTCTGCCCTTTGATGCCCTCTCCCAGCGCCTACCATCTTACTGGGGTTTTTCTTACCTTGGAAGTGGGGTATCTCTTCACAGCTGCTCCAGCTAAGTGCAGCTTCTGCTCCTTACCTTGGGTGTGGAGTATCTCCTCATGGCCACCTCTACTCACTTTGGACGAGGGGTATCTCCTTTTGGCCACTCGCCACTCCTACTAGGCTAGGCTAATTTAGGTGTACAGGAAGGGCAACAGTGAAATTACCTTCTGAAGCAGCACAAAGTTTTGATGAAAGAAAATGCTATTCGCAGGAGGCCTACACTTTCAGAAATGAGTGACTGGCAAACTTGTGCATCATTTGGTCCAGCTTCTTGGACAATAAAGAAATATTCACATTCCACATGCCTTTCCTGTCCTTGTTAAGACCTGACCTTTTAAATGAAAAAGTGTCTTAGACCTAATCTAAAGGACAGATATAATAAAGTGTCAATTAACCAGAGCTCATCCACCCAGAACCTTCACTTGTAAAAATATTCTCAACCCTAAAGGTGAAAACAAGAGTCTTTGATTTTAATCTTCAGTGAGCCAGCATATTTCATCAACTGGAAACCACGGCCTAAACCCTGAGCCTTGTCATTATTTGAGGTTTTACCTTTTATGCAGTGCTTTTAACAATACCCAAATACTACACAGGAAGAAAATAAATGGCATGCTTCATAATGGAAAAAGAACAAACAAAACTAGTAAAATTGCTTTCAGCAGCGAAATATTTAAAGCTCGCTTATATCTAGGGGAAACAGTAGCTTAATTAAATATTGCTGGTTACATTTTATCTTTAAACATTGACTAATAGCCTTAACAGCTTCATCAAGCGTGTGTCCCTGCCCCTGCCTCTGCCATCCTCACCATCACTCCCTGCACCAGAAAAGAGGATGTGGTCCCAGTGTGTTCCATCATTGCATTGAGGATGGAGACATTGGAGAGCATGTTGGCTTTGTTGTAGCTCAGTCGTGTCTGACTTTTTGCTGCCCCATGGACTGTAGCCCTGCAGGCTCCTCTGTCCATGGGATTTTCCAGGCAAGAATACTGGAGTGGATTGCCATTTCCTCCTCCAGGGGATCATCCCATCCCAGGGATCAATGGAAATGCAGCAGCAGCAGCATAGAAAATAGTGTGAGCCCATGTGGTGAGGATGACAGATATACCATGAAAGTGAAATTGTCACCCTCTCCTGCTTCTCCTTTATTAACTTTGACATTTGCATGAAGATGGCATCCTGGTTTCCTGGGGCTTCATCTGCTCCTGCAGCTTCCTCCTTACCTGCGGGCTTCTTCCTCTGTTGGTGACATGATAATCGGGTCTCCATCGAGCAGTTATGATGTCACAAAAAGGCAGTGCTCACTTTAGGTGATGGACTGAAATCTTCAATATTATCTTAATGCAATTTTTCCTTGTAAAGACATAACTTCACAGCAAGAAATGACTGTAAACCTAGAAAGCAAACCCACAGGGAAGTGGTAAAATTGTGCATTCTGTACCCTGGGCCAAATATTAGCTGGGTGCCTTAAACCCTTCTTTAACAGAACTCAGGTTAACATCCATCTCCTCTGATGTCCACTGCAGGGGATGGTTTGCTGACCCCATGGGGATCCGTCTGTTGGACTTAAATGCTGCTCCTCTTTCAAGGCAAAGTGAACAAAATTCCTCTAATAGGAAAGTGCTCAGTCACTCAGTCGTGTCTGACTCTTTGCAATCCCATGGACTGTAGCCCCACCAATCTCCTCTGTCCACAGATTTTTTCCAGGCAAGAATAATGGAGTGGATTGCCAGTTTCTCCTCCAGGTCTAATGAGAATATGTCATTAAATAATACCATTTATTAGGAAAAAAATTTCACTAAATAAAAAATTAGACAATATATATGTTAATAAAAAGAAGGCATGGGACTTCCCCCGTGGTCCTGTGGTTAAGACTTCACCTTCCAATGCAGGGGGTACAGGTTCAATTTCTAGTCGGGGAGCTAAGAGCCCACATGCCTCATGGCCAAAAAGTCAAAACAAAAGCAGTACTGTAGCAGGCTCAATAATAACTTTTAAAAATGGTCCACATTTAAAAAAAAAAAAAAAGGAAGAAAAATCATCTAGAGTTCCACCCCTCCACTGAAAACGCCACTATTTTGGTTCCAGTAGTATAATTGGGGGTGGTGGGGTGTGACTGTGTGTGTAGTTTCTTCTGCAGGAATTAACTCACAAAGCACACTCTGGTTAGCTTGGCTCTTATGTTTGAGCATGTGGGTGCCTTTGTCGTGCAGTATTACATTCAAATAAGGGAAAGAAATATCATATATTAAGGTGTATATATGGAATCTAGAAAGATGATATGGATGAGCCTATTTACAGGGCAGCATTGGAGACACAGACAGACAGAGGGGACTTGAGGACACAGTGAGGGAAGGAGAAGGTGGGATGATCGGAAGAGTAGCCTGACATATATACACTGCAGTGTGTAGAACAGATAGCCCGTGGTGGAAAGCTGCTGTATAGCATAGGGAGCTCAGCTCGGTGCTCTGTGATGAGCTAGAGGGATGGGGTGGGGTTAGGATTTGGGTTCCCCTGGTGGCTCAGATGGTAAAGAATCCGCCTGCAATAAGGGAGACCTGGGTTCAATCCTGAGGTCCAGAAGATCCCCTGGAGAAGGGAATGGCAACCCACTCCAGTATTCTTGCCTGGAGAATTCCATGGACAGAGGAGCCTGGCAGGCTACAGTCCATGGGGTCGCAAAGAGTCCAACACGACTGAGCGGTTTTCACTCACTCAGTGGGAAGCTGCTGTTTAGCACAGGGAGCTCAGTTCAGTGCTCTGTGATGACCTAGAGGAGTGGGATGGGGTTAGGATAGAGGGGAGAAGCAAGAGGGAGGGGACATATATATAGAGGGGACATATATAGAGCTGATGTGGCACAGCAGAAACTAACGCAACATCATAAGGCAATTATGCTCCAATTTTTAAAAATGTGTCTGTAATTCTACATTTAAAGCCACTTTTTTGAAAGTTAAAATAAAGGGGACGGGGGAGAGCTGAGAGCCTGATTCTAGGAAGGACTCTGGACAAGCCAGTGTCTGATTTGGCTAAAGAGACAACGTTTGGTTCTGGTCAACCATGGAGCTTAGTGTGCTCGTGGGTCACCTGGCTGATGACAGGGCCATTGATCAAGACCATGTCCAGCAGTGACCACCCACCAAGTGGGACAGACCTGCATTCCAGGCTGAGGACACCTGGAACATGAGATCATGCAGGCCCAGGTAAGTATGCTCACCAGATCCCATGGACTTGATCCTTCAGTACATGATCACGATGTTTTCATTGTCAACACAGACATGTGAGGGCCTTGAAATCTCCAGTCACCCCACATACACACACAACTATGTGATATCAAATCTCTTCCTCCAGCTGGGTTATGCCTCCATCAATGACAACCTGAGAAATGTCACTTCCTGTTGTAATAATAGTTCAGTCCCCAGGGAACACTACAATCTCATACCTGATACAAAATGTTCCTCCTCCGGAGCAGGTCTGACCTGTGTCTCCAGGGCTCAGCAAGGGGGTTGGAGGTGGGGAGAGCTCAGCTTTGTCCTCTCCCTTTCTGGTCTGGGTAGGGTGGGAGCAGCCTGGCTCTGTTCTGGGTGGTCTGGTGTGGATGACGTGGATGGCATGAAGTTGCCCCCGGGACACCCCATGGCTCTCTCTGCTGCCTGCCCTGTCTCTTTGACCTCCAACACAGCCATGCACATGGCCTGGCCTCTTGTGGTCACTCTTGTGACCCTGGGGGAGCCTCACCCTCATTACTGAAAAGCCCAGAGTACCCCTCCGGATTCTGGGGATGGTTGTGAGGATCAAAAACTAGCTGGGCAACAGAGGTTTGATGAGATACCATCACACAGAAGCAGAGAGAGGAGGTAAGAGTGTAATCCTCTTAACTCCTTGAAGAACAATTCTAAAAACAAGACGATCCATTCCCCAACTGCCGGGGCTGCAGGCACGTCCTAAATTACTCCAGTTGTATATAGAAGGCTTCCCCAGTGGCTCAGCAGTAAAGAATCCGCCTGCCAATGCAGAAGATGTGGGTTCCATCCCTGGGTTGGCAAGATCCCCTAGAGAAGGGAATGGCAATCCACTCCAGTATTCTTGCCTGGAGAATTCTATGGACAGAGGAGCCTGGTGAGCTGCAGTCCATGGGGTCTCAAAGAGTCAGTCACAACTTAGTGACTAAACAATAAGGACTTAGCGACTAAACAACAATGTGCAGGTAAAACAATTTGCAAATGCAAATTTGCAACAGAAGTTTTATGGAACAAAATGCTGTTTTTTCTGCAGTGCTGTTCAGAGAGCATCCTTTGAGTGGGACCCTCAACTATGCATGATCTTCCCCCTTTAAATGGCCCATGTGTTTCTCACATGTGAGAAGTGCTGTCTGGAAGAGGGTGAGAAGTACGACAGGGGCCATTTCTGCAGGGCTGTCTTGGGCCTCCATGCTGCAGGGGAGGGAAACTGCCTGTGGGGTCCTTGCCAGGCCTTGGGGGATAGGAACAGCCCTCCTCAGTGTTGATTCAGCTGCTCAGTGACGCAGAGGACCCAGAAAGAGCAGGGAGAAAGTCAGTGGTTTTACTTCACTTCCAAGTCACAGTGTTTGCACAAACTCA